>NC_047087.1:109202455-110402455 GCF_902459505.1 Geotrypetes seraphini | reverse complement strand
GACAAGCGATGATCCTATGAGGAATTGGATGAGAGTGTTTTTCCTTATATATTAGTATGGGTAAAATAAAGGTTAAACCCAAGAGCTCAACTCCTGGCCTCATGGATAGACATTTACTGACAAATGTAATAATGGCATCAAGTAGGGAGCCGGACTCATTGTCAGGGGCATCTTTAAGTTCCCTTGTTATAACTCCTCCACCCCAACCAGTATCCAGTGGTTCGGGTACCGATTCATTTCCTAAGCGTTTATTGGGCAATCAAACGACCTGCAGTTAACCTCTATGATAATCTTTAAATCATTGCCTAAAATTATTTCTATTCAAGAGGATAGCGTTGCGGACCTTGGATCCCAAGAGACTCCACAGGATATTTCATTAAAGGACTTGTGGTTAATAAATTCTAGGGTTGAACAAAACACAATTTTTTCACAGGAAGTTCAAAACCTTGAAGATGTAGATTCCAACTTGATGATTTTGGAAACACAGATTTCAATCCTGCAGAAGATTTCAGCCTCTGCAGTTAAAGATTCTCATATTATATATTTCACACTTGAATCAATGGAAAATGTATATTATTTTAAAAAAATCTCCATTTTGTTAATTTCCCAATGACTCATTTATTATCGCCAGATATATTGCTTAGGACATATTTCAAAGAGAGTTTGGGATTATCAAATGCAGAAACGTTTTTTTATTTCTAATTGTTACTACATCCCACAAAAAAAGAAGATAGGATTTGACCAGTTGGCTCCTATTGATTGCGATTTAACTGGATTTTTAGAAGATTCACAGGATGTCATCTCAACTAGGTCCCCCTGTTTGATGACTTGTATAAGTGAAATTGATGAAAACATTAATTATGAAAACATATTTCAAGAATAAAAATACTAAGGGCTCATTTTACTAAGCTGTGTTAGGGCTTTAACGCGTGGAATGGCACGTGCTATATTGCCGCACACGTTAGACCTTAACGCCAGCATTGAGCTGGCGTTAGTTCAAGCCGTGTAGCACGCAGTGTAGCGTGTGGTAATTTCCTGCATGCACTAAAACCGCTAGCGCACCTTAGTAAAAGGAGCTCTAAATTTTGTGGGGATGTAGTACTGATTTTTCCGGATGTGGCAAGAGCCACCCAATTGAGAAGGAAAGTATTTCTTGTATTAAAATTGAGGGTTTTGGCTCTAGAAGCCACTTTTTTTTCCATGCAAATGTATGATAAAGTTTCAAGAGAAGGAACTTGTTTTTTGGGACCCTATTCAGTTGGAACAATTTTTGAGCTTACAGGAGCAACAGAAGGTGTAATGTACTGATTTATTGAGTAGAATTTAGTATTTCACCATATGATGTAGATCGAATTAACAAAGCTTACTGGGGTCCTTACACTAAGGGCTTGTTTTACAAAGCCGTGCAGCAACAGCCCAGAAGCCCTTTAAATCTCTATAGGCTGTTACTGCGCTGTAGCCGCTAGCGCGGCTTTGTAAAACAGGCCCTATGGGGCACTAACCAATTTAGCGCATGCGCTAAATGCTAAGACACCCATAGACTATAATGGGCACCTTAGCATTTAGCATGCACTAATCCGATTAGCATGTGCTAAATCGATTAGCATGTGCTAAATCAGTTAGCACATCTTAGTAAAAAGACCCCATTGTTATTTTTTATTTAATTGAGAGATGTATCAAAACTTTTTTTGTGCTTTTTTAATTTTGATTTTGAATTTCCTTACTTTTTTGGAAGATGAAATTAATGGTAAGTCCTCTCGTAATGTGGGCTAGATGGAAATATTTGTTTGTAGTTGAACTCGTTTTAGCGAGGGGAGTTTATAATTGTAAATTCATTCTTTATTGTTCTTTGTGAATTGTAATTGAAAAGTATAAATAAAAAAAAATGTTTAACCTCTGTTTTGGTGTGAATTTTAAAGGGAAACCTATTGAAACATCTGACTGTGATCATAACGTCTCATACATTTAATTGTAATAATTATATTGTAATTGAATTGAATCACATCACCACTAGGGGTTTTTACACTTGGCTGTGGAACAATATGGGAACCACAAGGGAAGTTAGATATGGTAGCACCTTCTGAATGTCCCCCTTCCACAATTTATTTTTCCCTTTAATTATCACAATTCAATGTGGGCAGAGAATGGAATATGAGACTATGCCCCAGATTATTTAGTGCCTAATAATGTTTTCTGGTAGAATCAAAAAGGTTTTCCTGCTGATAACACTGGATCATCCTTTACCCTTTCAGCATCTGTCCAATCAGCTGATTGTTCAGCTTTAGTAGACAGTGTTATAATTATATCTGTCTCTTTTTATCATATCTGTCTTACTGGTGACCAAGGGGACAATATGAGCAAATGCGATACAGAAGTGCTATTCTCTGAGCCCACCCCTCCACCCTTCAGGACACCAGCCTTGGGAGGCGTCACTCCATAGCTATTTTGGGGAAGTTCGCCTGTCCACGCCCTGTTTTTTTCATTGTGCTGAACTTGGGTTTCCTGTCCAGAGAGCATAAGCCAAACCAACCTACCAGGCACCTCTCACCACAAAAGCAAGGCAGGGGAAAAGGAAGGGTTTAGAAAAACGGGTTTCTAAAAATAGTGCAGCACAGTCAGATTGTTTTCCTGGCACGAACTGGTTCACTGTCAGAGCATGCATCCCTTGACCGCTCTTTTACCTGTTCTTGCTCACCAGCCAAGGACCTTGTAAGTTTTTTCAGTTGTGTTTTACTTTACTGGTACTTATATTATTAAAGCATTAACATATGACTATCTCTGGGAAAAGGTGGCAAAAGTCACCAGAAATAAAAAATAAAGTTTTGATGAATTCTGTTAAAGCAAACAATTTGTAATACAACTGTCCAAACCCCATCCTTTTAGGTGAAAAAAAATAAAACAGTCACAGAAGTTTAAACATTTTACTTTTTCAGATTGTTTATGGACCCATGACATGAAAAATTGGCCAGTCACAATATTTTGGATCTGCTACCTGAGTCTCCTTTTTCCAGACATTGCTACATATGTATCTATCATGTAGATACACATTTATATTTATGAACTATATAAATCACCTACTAAGACAGTTATACATCTAAACCCTCACAGGGTTCTCAAATACTATTTTGCAGAATCTTCATATGTACTATGGGCTCAATGTCTTTAGTCCCAATAGAGAAGTAAGCACACACATCATCATCAGATCTGCTATATATTTTTTTTCAATTTGTGCTGTGTCTTGTGAACTATTTCAATGTGCAGAATTTATAAATATTTATTTTCAATTAAACTTCTAAGATATTTTTTGCAAAAGACTTAGCTGATTAGTGCGTGGCATTCTATCAGTGTCGGGAAGGGGACATGTTTTGCCTAACGGCTTCTTCAAGGAAGTCCCCTATATGTAGAGCAGATCGTTGTTAGTATTGGCAAAACTAGTATGCTCTTTCAATATTAATTCATGCTTTCATGTATAAAACCAGGTAACACATTACCACTTCTAATTTACTCCGCACCATCCAAACCTTACTGTTTCTTTGAAAATCTGTGGTTGTTTCAGCATCACTTGACCCCAGCAAATCAGGTATCAAAGCAGTGACATCCATGTGATTTTCTGGTTTAGTCCAAATGGTGATACCAAATTTAATATAAAAATCCATCTCTGTTTCTTATAATTTAGTCTCAGCTAATGCCTACCCTCCCACCCTTCTCTGATCTGATCAGTAACTCTCCAGGGGATCTCCTCCACAGTGTGGGCGAGATCCAACCAATATTGGACTTTTGGAGCTTGTATAATTCCATTGGAAATCCTCAATTTATATTCGTTGAGCCTAATATGTATTGGTCTGCTGCTTCTTCCAACGTAAATCAATCGACATGAGCTCTAGAGTTTATAATGTTTCTTTGTGGTGGCTCCCATTCACTTTCTTCTATCTTTTTGGCACACTATTGACAATGGTCACATTTTTCACGTAATTTTAACATATCATTGCCCTCCTAGATATCATATCTGCATTTTGCCAGGTGTTCCCCTTTATTCCTACCTCTATTGTATGCTATGGTTGGAAAGTTTTCAAAGAGTTGCAATGTCATAATAATAATAATAATAATAATTTTATTCTTATATACCGCCATACCCGGAGAGTTCTAGGCGGTTTACATCAGTTACAGTAGTATCTGCGTTGACACGCAGATTTACAAACAGTTTGAACAATTTTAAACAATTTATCAGCAATACACAATTTATCAGATAAAAACAAATGTTAAAGCAGGGTTTATAGCATTTTATCATGTAAAGACAATTTATCCGATATAAATAGTTTATCGGATATAAGCAGTGTTAATCGAACTTAACAGAGGATGACTGGCGGAGGGGAGATAGGGGAGAGGGGAGCAATTAAGGGGAGGAGAAGAGCGGGGGTGGGTGGGGGGGCGTGTAGTAATGTAAGCGGGGGGGGGGGGGTTGTTAGGGGTCTTGTTTGCCGAATAGGTAGGTTTTGAGTGATTTTCTGAAGCCGAGGTAAGTGGGGGCCTCGAGTATCATTTGTGCAAGCCATGGGTTGAGCTTAGCTGCTTGGAAAGCGAAGGCAAAATATGCTAATGTTTCTTCATACTTTCAAACAGCAGTTTAGAGTTATCAGAAAAAGGGATAACCATCCTGTCATCCGTACTATGTGGATGTTCTTGTAGCAATAGTGCTTTTATGCCTTAAATCTGACCGGTCTGAAAACAATTCAGACTACGACGGGGTGTTGAAATGTTCTCAGCCCAACTAACCAACTTACTAAATTCTGAACGTTATTTTGCCACTGTAGCTGAAAAGAGTGTTACCTTATCTTGTTTAGTGCCAATTTGCAGAAACAAAATTCTATTTTTTGGGACATTGTTTCAGATCATTGATTGAACCGTATCCATGTCATTCTGTTCTTGGTTGAGCTGAGAACTTTTCAGGACCCCCTCTTAGAAACTGTCAGTTCTGTGTGACAGTACTCAGTAAGCAGGTGAGTTGTATGAAATACAGGGCATGGTTCCAGAATGACACACCTATTTACAAGAAAGATTATCAAGGTAAGAACCTAATCTTTCTGGTGCAATAAGTATGTCATTCTGGACAAATGGTATATACCAAAGCAGTCCCTGGAGCCTAGGGTGGGATTGTTGAGACTGTCTTCAACACTGTGGCCCCAAAGGGGCTGCTATGACCACTCTACAGAACTTTGTAAAAGTATGACGAGTGGACCAGGTAGCTGCCCTACAGATCTCCTCATTTGGAATTGCCTGGGCCCCATGATGAAGCAACACTTCTCATCGAATGTGCTCTCCTTGATGGCCCTGCAAATCCATCTAGGGATAGTAGCCTTAGAGGTCAGCTTGCCCAGTTTAGCTTGACTGGTGAGCACGAATAAATGATTGGAGAGATGAAACTCATCAGTGACCTCGAGATACCAAAGTGTCACAATCTGAACATTCAGCAACCACAGAACTTTGGGCCAGATTCTCAAAACTTACCGTGCCTTTAATGATGGTCGCTAAACTGGTTCCAGCCAGTTTCGCATGCCAGTATTTTATCGGACAATCATCAAAATGCCTTTCCAAGCTTTCTAGCAGTCTTCAACTCTGCCATGCAAATGTAGTACAACAAGGTCATTAATATTAAAATGGTATTAAAATGAGGACAATAATATTAAAATGAGCACTCCAGGCGATTCTCTAAAGTTTACAGGCGGTTCTCTAACCTCATTGTACTACATTTGCGAGCATAATTTTCTGGCAGGGTCTGAGCTGTCATAGCCTTATTTTCCAGTCAGAACAGCAACGCTAGAGGTTACTACCACCAACATTTGGATTTTATCTACATTAGTCTTGTTGAGACCACACTTGGACCCCTGAGGAAGACATGTCGAAACACGGACTGTGTTGGGTCCCTTATTCCAAGTTGCGGATATATTTTATTTGACTCTTCTACTTGAATAAAAGTCTTCCTCAGGAATATACGTCTCCACAGTTTTTTGGTTTGCTTCGCTTCATACTATCCATACAACAGAGGAGATGAGCTAGGGCAGAACAAAGATGGCAACCCCAAACTATTCATATACCCCTTCATTCTATAATATGGCATTTAAATTTACATAGTAAAACAAAAAGTAGATGATTATAGGCTCCAAATAATCTTTTATTAGTATCGTAAAACAGGTGGTCCCAGGTAGATATATTCATACTTCAAAATACATTTGAAAACCTGCCCAACGTGTTTAGAGAATTGCGCCTTTGGGAAAGGTAGGCACCAGAAATGTAGGCCGGGGTTTTCAAGGCCTACATTTCCGATACCTACCTTTGACGTAAATTGCACCTACTTAAGCACTTTACTCCGACATTAGCCATGCCTACAGTGGCGTTAGGCGCCATAAAGTGTCTATGTAAAACAACAAAATTTGGTACAGGCAATTTTCGCTCTCCACTTTTAACTGAAGTCCATAGTGCCCTGTGGACTAGAAAATATAGATACTGGGATAGGCTAACTGATTGTATAGGTTTGTTGACTTTATACCAAAAGTATTCCCAATTTGCAGTTTGAATAGTAATTTCTAGATCTTGTTCCCAGGCTTTTGTAAGTCCAAGATGTGTATGACAAGAGAAATTATGAGAAATGTAAATGGGTGACACAAACATGCCTTCCGCTAATAATTTTTTTACTTAGTTCATAAATGGAAGATGTTTCTCGTTAAGTTATCAAAATTTATGGAGCTCTTTTTTATTGATTTTTGGGGCAAGTTATATTTTTGCGAGAGTAAAAGATATGGTTGTAGCAAAGTTGTTTCAAAGACCAAGGGCTCCTTTTAAGGTGCGTTAGCGGTTTTAGCGCATGCACCAGATTAGCGCAAGCTATAGCGTGCACTAGCCAAAAATTTACCGCCTGCTCAAAAGGAGGCAGTAGCGGCTAGCACACGCGGCAATGTAGTGCGTGCTATTCCGCACATTAAGGCCCTAGCGTACCTTTGTAAAAGGAGCCCCAAATGCCATGAGAATGCCAAAGAAGCCAAGATATATTTGAGTGATCAATTTTAAATTTGTGATTTTACTAAAATTATTTATTAAGAGAATTCCAACAGCCAATTTTTAGACATTGTCTAATAGTAAAGTTTTTATTAGTATCTAATAATAGCTTACAACCTATGATCTTGGGAGGTATTATACCATGTTTTCCCGAAAATAAGACCATGTCTTATATTAATTTGGGGTCCAAAACGCGCATTAGGGCTTATTTGGGGGGATGCCTTTTTTTCATATACAATTATTGCTCCCTTCCTCTCCTCCACCCCAATTCTTCCTCTTTCCTTTCTCCACCTCCCCATGTGCAGCATCTGTCCACCCCTGTCACCCATCCCCTTGTGCAGCAGAACCCTACTGACCCTCCCACTGTGAGACTGACATACCTCCGCTCCGAGGCCTCCAAAAACAGCAGCAATGGCAGCTGTTTTTGGAGGACTCAGAGCAGAGGTATGTCAGGTCTCACTGGGGTGGAGATTGCTGAATTGACGAGTCCAATTTTTTGGGCAAATTGGGCAGCACTGGTGTCAGGGATGGAGTCGGGGAGTGACAGGGACATTCGGGGGAGGGGGCTTCGGGGGTCAATCTTAACTAGGGCATATTTTGGGGGTAGGGCTTATATTAGGAGCATCTTTAAAAATCATGCTTGGGCTTATTTTCGGGATAGGTCTTATTTTCGGGGAAAAAGGGTACAAGTTAGGAGTAAATGTAAAGTAAGTGGAGACAACATTTGCCTTTCAAGTTGCAACCACAGAGATTCTTATTCTGGTAGCACATCTGATGTTAATAAATACCATAATGAAGCAGAAAAGCAGTGTGATAATAACGGAAGTCAGGAAAATTTATTTATTTATATTTTGTCCTCCAACCACCATATATTCCCTCGGAGGCTAATCTTTTTTTTGCCCAATGTTCATGTTTGGCTCTACTATCCCAAAGGCATATTTACTAGCCCATAACCATATCTATGAAACTAGACCTGATGTGGTCTATCCAATGCAATTTTCTGAATCAGCGCCCCAAATCACCCAAGGAACAGGTCAAAAACCCAAGCCACCAATAATTTTTTTTGTTTGTTTGTTGGCCTTTGTAATTTTTTACTTAGATCTTACATAGAAGATGTTTCTTGTAGGTTATCAACATTTATGGAGCTCTTTTTTATTGTTTGTATAAGGTGTAACCAATTAAAGTATTGTTTTTTTAGGTAAGTTACATTTTTGTGAAAGTTCTTCAAAAGAGTAAAAGATATGGTCAGATTAAAGTTGTTTCAAGGACCAAATACTATGGCCCCCTTTTACTAAGGTGCGCTAACCGATTAACGCTAATGCATGCATGTTAGTCTACGGACGCGTTAGCGTGTAGCGCGCCGTAGTAAAAGAGGGGGTATGAGAATGCCAAAGAGGCCAAAATATAATCGAGTGTTCAATTTTAAATTCAGGATTATACCAAAGTGACATATTAAGGGAGTTCCATTTGAATTCTTTAAATTTCTACCCATTGCCTTCTGGGGGTTTTGAGTTGAGTAATCCGGTGTACCAGGATAGACTCACCAACAGTTCTAGACTGTAAGGCAGGGCTACTCAGTTCCAGTCTTTGAGGGCCACAGGCAGACTAGGTTTTCAGAATATTTGTGGTGGATGCCCTGAAATTCTGGCCTGCTTGTAGATTGCGAGGACCGGAATTGAGTCGCCCTGCTCTAAGGGAAAGGCTGAGTTAGTTCCAATTGTGCCCTAGCGCCGCGCTTTTCAACCCTCTCCTCAGGCATACCAAGCCAGGCAGTTTTTCCAGAATTACCGTAATAAATATGCATGAGGTCTGCTATATGTAAATTAACTCATTCATAACCATCGTGTGATCCTGAAAACCTGACTGGCTAGATAGGCCTCCAGAAGAGGTTTGGGAAGCACTGCACTAATGCTTACAAGCCTTACATGCAGACAGACTTGCTTTTCTTAGGTGAATCAAAGCTACAAGCCCATTTTATGCAGAGAGATAAAACCAGGACTTGACACTAGACAGTCTCTTTATGATAGTGAATCGCAGTACAGTCTGGAGACACCAGTTCATTCCATAATGAATTTGCATGAGATAAATTTGCATACAGTGGTGACAGGGCATGTACATTTTCTTATGCATATATATCACAGATATCCTGAAAACCAGACTGGCCAGGCAATTTCCCAGGGCTGGACTGAGAACCGCTGCTTTATGACATGTAGTTATTGGCAGGGGTCCACTAGGTGTGACCTTCTGACTTCATGACAGGATCAGTTTTGGTTCCTTTCCTAGTAGTTAACTGCCTTCTTACTGAGAAGTTAGAATTACAGCTCTATATGGAGCAAAAGCCTATCTGTGCTGTTCTGAAAAAAGAATTGTAATCACATAGGAGATGTTTGCAGTTGGCTCTGAGGTCTGCACAGTGCTGCTGCTGAGGGGATTCTGGGAGATTTACTGGCACCTAGCCAGTCAATTCTTCCAGACCTCATTGTTCAGCAGGAAACAAACAATGGCTGTTGCACTGGGTGGGCACTTGAGGAGGCTTTAAAAATAGCCCTTGGCTCTCTCCACTCTTCTTGATGGGGGTGGGGAACAACAAGCCTGTAGTGCCTTCTGAGATAACATTATCTATCAGGGTTACATTTTGTCAGCAGCCCCCACCTCAACCTTTCCTGCTTTCTCCCTCCCCAGTCACCTTTGCAGATATGCTGCGGTGATTTATTTAGGCATTTATATGTATTTATTTTCAAATCAGCTATAAACATTTCTTGGAATCTACATTAGATCCTTTTCAGAGAAATTACAACAGCTGATCCATGTTGCTTTCCTCCAATCTTCCTCTTAGTGAATTTTAATCCAGTGGCTAAGAAAGAAAAAGATGGGTCCAGCTAAGGTTGCAGGGCAATGCAGGACATCCTGCCCAAGGCGCTATCCTTCCTTGCTATGCCACTGGACACACCCAGCCAGTCAGGTTTTCAGGATAGCCATAATATCTAAAGGAAATGAAAGACCTCTAGAGCATAGGGGTACCAGATTTTTGTCCGGAGAAACCCGGGCACATTCCGCCTCTAGCTGCATCCCCTGCAAGCCTTGTCTTTGGTTTTTGACCTTTGGGCCATGTCTGGAGGGTGACATCATCTGCGCATGCTCAGAGGCCCTCCAGATGATGCCGGGAGGTCGGGGCTAAAAAGAGGACATGTCTGGGTTTTCCCAGATGTCTGGTAACCCTATTAGAGCAGGGCTTCTTAACCTAGTCCTGGGGCACACCAAGTCCCATTGGGTTCTCAGGGTATCCACAATGAATATGTATGAAATAGATGGGCATGCACATGCTCCACGGTGTGCAAATTTATCTCATGCATATTCATTGTGGATATCCTTAAAAAAACAATAGTGTGCCCCCAGGACTGGATTGGAAAGGCCTGTGCTAGCAATTGCCTTAGCTTTGCCCTGTAGCAGTCTTCTTGTTCTAACAATTATAACTGTACTACATAACTATGGATCATTCAGCTGTCTCACTCCTCTCCTACATCCCAATCTCATTCTATATAGTTCAGATTTAAGCATATGTTCTCCGGGAGTGCCTATGAGAACGACTACCCAAACTTTGGCACACAATCCCTCCATCTGTCAGATCACTAGATGGACTCTGGAACTTCAGGAAGGCTGTGAAAACCTTCCTCTTTACTAACCCAGCGCCTTAAAGTCATTCACCCTGAAATGCCACCCAGTCAATGCACCTACGCCACCTAATCTCACCAGATGCTACTTAGTGCATATGTTTTATTGTCATGTCTATATTATAATTTATGTAAACTATGTCATCTCTGCTCTGTCTGGATTATTATGGATGTACTTTGTAACCCGTTCTGGGCTCCTTTGGGAGGACGGACTAAAAAAATTGAATAAATAAATAAATATTTTGTACCTTAATAAGAGCCACTGTGAGGATATTAGGTGCCCAATCCTTGGGAAACATCCAGCCAGTCAGGTTTTCAGCAGGGCAGGATTAATTTGTCAAGGGCCCCTAGGCACACAAGTACACTGGGCCCCCTGCCCCGCCCCACCCCACCATGCGCCCAGGCGGAAACAAGAAGCTGCGTCAGAGGGAAGCTTTAGGCAAGTAGCACCGCTTGCACAATTACAGTTCCTGTTGCCTTTCTTACCCGCGTTGCTTGCTTGTCTTACTTTACGTCGATGGGGGGGGGCCGCATTGCCAATTGGGGTGGGGCCCGCACTGCCGATCGGGGGGGGCACGTTGCCGATCGATTCTGGAGGGGCCCATCGCCATTTGGAAAAAAACAATGTGGATGCCCTCCTTCATCGGGCCCCCCTGATCATTTCGGGCCCTGGGCACGTGCCTACTTGGCCTATTGGTTAATCCTGCCCTAGTTTCCAGGATATCCTTCGATCAGAAAACTTACTCGAGAAATTAAAAAACCAAACTAGAAACCTTTTTATTTCAAGACAGCAGACCAAAATTCAGGATAAGATCCTTTTCCTTCCATCTTAACTGTTAAAGAGAACCGCTTTTAAGAAACGACCCCTTTCCCCTCCCCTATTTGTTCTCTCCCTTCCCCTTCCTACCTCCCTTTTATTTTCATTTTGACTTCGATGTAATTTTGAATCTTCCCCTCCCCCAATGCCTATTGTATCAACTTTGTCCGTATTTCTGTCTTTGTCCGGCCTTTTCCACTCAACCCAGTATGGTCTCTCTTTCCCCCTCTTCTGTCCCATTCCCTGTCCCTACCTCACCTTTCTTGCTCTCCTGCAGTCCTGTACAATTTAAGTTGGTTGCTAGCAGCAGCATGACAGGCCGACTTCAGCCAATTCCCAGGTCTTCCCTCTGCTGTATCCTTCCTCCTCTGATGCAATTTTCTGTGGTTGTATCATATGTATTAGAAGTTGACTTCTCTAAGAGAAATTGTGGCTCCTTATTTTCATTGGGATGTACCCTGACACACAATACTGTAAACCTCTCTGCAACTAAAATATGAGATGCAAGGTTATAAAAAAAAAAAAAAAAAAAAGATTGCTTTTCAGCAGTAATAGACTAGGAAAAGATCCTAAAAAAACATTTTGTTGCATGGCCCACACACTTTTATTTATTATTTTTTAAATATTGATATACTGCCAATCATAAAATTCTTGGTAGTTTACAACACACACAGATATAATAAAACAAACATAAGTAGACCACAACATAAATTTAGAAAACAGCTTATATTAATATTTGCCAAAAGCGCCTGATTTATGCCATAGATGTCTCTTGAAATAAAACATTTTAAAGCTTCTTTCAGAAAGCCTTCAGGTCACCCTCCAATTTTATCCCTACAGGCAAGAAATAGCGAAGAAGCAGGTGAGCCCTTGGCAATGGAGAGTGAGAGTCTGGATGCTGGAGGAGGGCACTGCTAGCTGCTTTAAGAGGGCGAGAGGCCCAGGCTGAAGAGGGAGCTGCAGGAAGTTGAGAGAGAGAGAAGACAGATCCACTGAAGGTCCATGCTGCAGAGAAAACAGAGGGACCCTGATCACTGGAAAGAGCTGTAGTCAAGCCCTAGAGGGTGAGAGAAAGAGTTGCAAGCTGGACCTTGTATGGGAGGAGAAGGCGAAGCCTGTGTGAGTCAAGGTAGGTCCCAAGTGGCTGCAGCCCAACTCCCTCTACACATGTGTTTCTACCTTGACCAGCAGAAGCCGGCTGGTGTGAGCGCCCATACCTGAAGCCGAAAGAACTGCACAGCCTGGCAGTCTACCTCTGTAAGTGTGCCCCCATCCCCACCCCCACCTCTTCCTGAAACCTGTCTTTGAGAAATTTTATTTAAAAGCCTGCCTCTGATCTGTTTGCCCTGGGAGTCTACCTAAAGCCTAATTCTGGGAGTTTTAGTGGACAGTCATTTGGTAAGGGTAGTGAGTGCAGGACAGGAGAAGCCAGACTGAAAGGAGCACAGAAGTTGCTGTTATTTTGTATTTAGCTAGTCTACATGGCCCCACTGCTAAGCCCAGGGTGCCTTCATGCTGAGGACAGGGAGTCAAGGTTTCAGTTAGTCTAGTAGGTACCCCAGAGTTCCATGACATCTACTGCCCAATATCCAACCTACCAGTCCTAGCAAAAATAGCCAAGAAATACATACACAACCAACTAACTGAACAAATAGAGCAATATCAGATTCTCAATGAACACCTATTTGACTTCCGTAATGACAGAGACTCTTCTAGTTTCCCTGCTTGACATGATACACACTGGA
Organism: Geotrypetes seraphini; assembly: GCF_902459505.1. NCBI lineage: Eukaryota > Metazoa > Chordata > Amphibia > Gymnophiona > Dermophiidae > Geotrypetes > Geotrypetes seraphini. The sequence goes on along the minus strand of NC_047087.1, from coordinate 110,389,172 downwards.
TTTGACAAAGGCCAGTGCTGCATAATACTATCCCTAGACATCTCTGCTGCCTTTGACTATAAATTATGAGATCCTCCTTAACAGACACCATGCCATTGAAATCCGAGACATCCTCAAGTGGTTCAGATCCTTCCATGAGATGAGGCACTTAGTGGTAAAAATGAGAGACTATATCACAGAGTTCCTCAAGGCTCTGCGCTTTCAGCAACCCTATTCAACATCTTCATACAACCTCTCGATAATGTTCTATACAATCTAGGTGCAGAAAATCAAATTTATGCCAACGACGACATAAATCTATCCAATTAAACAACCCTACTCTGAAACCATAAAATTTATAGACTCAATTCTAGACACAGTGAACCAATTACTACAAATACATTGGCTCAAACTCAATATGGAGAAAACAAAAATAATGCTACTGAGCAACCGCGCCACCCCCACATTCCCAACCTCAATTAAAATTAACAACACTGAGATTCAATTTTCAAAAAGTCTGAAATCTCTAGTTCTCATTGTCCCAGCCCTAAAGATGAAAGACCACATAAAGCACACACTGAGGAAAATTTTTCACTAACTGAAAATAATCAAACCCCTGAAGGAGTACTAGTTGAAGAGAACTTCAGAACTGTAGTCCATAGCACCGTCTCACCTCACTTTGATTACTGCAATGCACTATTAGGAGTCCCAAAGAAATACTTAAAATCTCTTCAAACTGCCTAAAACATTGTACCAAGGATGATTTACAACATCCCAAGACATGTACGGTACATATCAAGTTTCAAGTTTAATAGTTTTTTTGATTAATCACTTAATCATACTTCTAAGCGATGAACAGTTTAAAATTACATATTGATGGGAAACAATACACTGCTGTTCTTACACTGGCTACCAATAGTATACCACATCCAATATAAAATCATGATGATTGTGTTCAAAGCACTGAAAAGCACTACACTATTGGGCTCATAATAAAAAAAAAAAAGTCTACAAAGTGGCCTAAATGGGTACTTAGATGATCAAAAAGCCTGATCGTCCAAGTACCCATAATCAAAGCTGGTTTAAGACGTATCAAAAACCAGCTTAGGCCTTTCCCCTGCCTCTAAACGCATAGAGCGAAAAGAGGCGTGTTTAGAGGAGGGGAAAGGGCGGGAGGTGGCCTGACCTACAACTAGGCGTATAGCAGGTATAATCAAAATTTTTGACAGGTTGCCTAGTCGGCACTTATACGTTTTGACTTAGACCAAGTCAAAACAGGTATAGGTGCCGAAAAAGGTGCCGCTGAGCTGATGGTGGATGACACGATCAGCTCAGTGGCTAGGCAACCTACCCACCCACCCCCACCGCAACCATCGCGGCAAGAGAGATGGCTCATCTCCCCTACCGCGATGCAATCACCCCTCTATGCAAACTGCCACGACCTGCGGCAGGAGAGATGCCCAATCTCTCCTGCCGCGGGTTGTGGCAGTTCGGGTAGAGGGGTGAATGCATCGCGGCAGGGGAGATGACCAATCTCTCCTGCCGTGATGCATCACCCCCCCCCCCCCCCCGACAATGATCCAGGCAGATGCGAGCCCAAGCCCTCCTGCCCTGCGGCACCCCCGATACGATTGGGGCAAGAGGGAGCCCAAGCCCTCCTGCCCCGCTGAAAACCCACCCGCCCAACATGATCAGGGCAGGAGGGAGCCCAAGCCCTCCTACCTTCGACGCAACCCCCCCACGACTGCCCCCCGAACCCTCGATCGGTTTGGGCTCCCTCCTGCCCTGATCATGTCGGGGGTTCAGGGGTGCCACGGGGCAAGAGGGCTTGGGCTCCCTCCTGCCCAGATCATGTCGGGTGGGTGGGTTTTCAGCGGAGCAGGAGGGCTTAGGCTCCCTCCTGCCCGGATCATTGTAGAGGGGAGGAGAAGATTCTGTAACCAGTGTTGTTTTTGACAGACACCGGTTACAGAATCCAGCTTTTAGACAAAAGACTGGCTCCTCCTTCGCCTAAAAGCTCTTGTTTTGGGAGTTAGGCTCTTTTTAGGTTGATTATATGGTGTTAGTGTATATTAGTGATAGTTGATTATATGATGTTAGTGTATATTAGTGATAGGAAAAAGAACACAGACGGGATAGTATGCCTTAGAAAACCAGATGGGAACTGCGCAGAATCATATTCTGATAAAGCAGAACTACTGAATGAATACTTCTGCTCGGTCTTCACCTGCGAGGAACCGGGGCACAGTCCGCAGTTGCAGGCAAGGCCCAGCGTGGAAGACCCGTTTCAGAATTTCGAGTTCACACCTGGCGACGTCTACTACGAACTGGCAAGACTCAAGGTGAACAAAGCCATGGGACCGGACAATCTACACCCTAGGGTGCTCAGTGAGCTGTGTGATGTCCTGGCAGAACCGCTATCAGGACTCTTCAATCTCTCCCTAAGTTCGGGAAGAGTCCCCATAGACTGGAAAACAGTTAACGTCGTTCCACTGCACAAAAAGGGTTGCAGGGCAGAGGCTGCAAACTACAGACCGGTGAGTCTCACATCAATAGTATGCAAACTCATGGAAACACTAATCAAACGTAAATTAGACACAATCTTGGATGAGGAGAATCTACGGGAACCCAGTCAACACGGATTCACCAAGGGTAGCTCCTGCCAATCCAATCTCATCAGCTTCTTTGACTGGGTAACAAAACAGTTAGACTTGGGAAAATCTGTGGACGTCGTATACCTAGACTTCAGCAAAGCTTTCGATAGCGTCCCGCATCGCAGGCTGTTGAGCAAGATGAAATCAATGGGGCTGGGAGAAACACAACTACATGGGTCAATGACTGGCTGAGTGGCAGACTTCAGAGGGTGGTAGTTAACGGTACCCTCTCTAAAACATCAGAGGAGACCAGTGGAGTACCGCAGGGCTCAGTCTTGGGCCCGCTCCTTTTCAACATATTCATAGGTGACCTAACTCAGGGGCTTCAAGGTAAGGTAACGTTATTCGCTGACGACACCAAACTATGCAATATAGTGAGAGATGGCAATTCATCCGATAGTATGACACAGGACCTACATTTGTTGGAGCTTTAGTCCTCGACCTGGCAGCTGGGCTTCAACGCTAAGAAATGCAAGATCATGCACCTCGGCAGCAGAAATCCGTGCAGAACTTACACCTTGAATAGTGAGACCTTAGCTAGAACTTCAACAGAACGAGACTTGGGAGTGATCATCAGCGCAGACATGAAAACTGCTGATCATGTGGAGAAGGCTTCATCTAAGGCAAGGCAGTTGTTAGGTTGCATCCGCAGGAGTTTCGTCAGCCGGAAGCCTGAAGTCATAATGCCATTATACAGAACCATGGTGAGGCCTCATTTGGAATACTGTGTGCAATTCTGGAGGCCACACTACCGAAAAGATGTGCTGAGATTAGAGTCGGCGCAACGGATGGCCACCAGGATGGTCTCGGGGCTCAAGGATCTATCGTACGAGGAAAGTCTGAAAAATTTGCGGCTGTACTCACTCGAGGAATGTAGGGAGAGAGGAGACATGATCGAGACGTTTAAGTATATTACCGGACGTATCGCGATGGAAGAAGAGATTCTCTTTCTCAAAGGACCCTCAGCCACAAGAGGGCATCCGCTCAAACTCAGGGGCGGGAAATTTCATGGCGACACCAGGAAATATTTCTTCACCGAGAGAGTGGTTGATCCTTGGAACGAGCTCCCGGTGCAGGTGATCAAGGCAAACAGTGTGCAAGAATTTAAGAGCAAATGGGATGCCCATGTGGGATCCCTTAGAGGGTTAAGCCAAGGGAACCTGTCACCAGGAGTGGGATCCCTAGGATAGTAGACTTGGGGGTAGGTCAGTAGAGTGGGCAGACCTGATGGGCTATGGCCCTTATCTGCCGTCATCTTCTATGTTTTTATGTTTCTATAGTGGTGGTCTGGGCATTTAAACAGCTTAACGTAGAGGCAGGCCATTATATTTTTTTTTAAAAAACCTCCTTTTGGACTTTTTTTTTTTATAATGGACATTTTCCCTGCTTCTACTTTCAACGTTTAAGGCCTTAGGCCAAAAGGGGACTTAGATGTTTTTTTTTATTATGCCCCTCCACGGATCCATCAACCTAATAGACCGCTATGATCCTCAAAAACAAACCTTCTTGACATATCTACCACCGGAACATCCACCTTGAAGAAAAGAGGAAGTCTATTTTCTATGTTAAAGGAACCCTGAACAATTACAGCTTACAACCAACCTTAAAGCTTTCAAATCCCTGTTAAAAACATTTATGTTTAAAGAGGTTTAGCCCGCCTACTAATAATAGACTAACCCCCTCTTCTACTAAACCGCATTAGCGGTTTTAGTGCAGAGAGCTGCGCTGAATGGCCTGTGCTGCTCCTGACGCTCATTGAGTTCCTATGAGCGTCGGGAGCAGCGCGGGCCATTCAGCGCAGCTCTCTGCACTAAAACCGCTAACACGGTTTAGTAGAAGAGGCCCTAATATTATGACTGTTATTCTCGCCAAGATAAGTACTTTTTCATATCTTCAGAACTGCTCATTGCTTCTCCTTATGCTGACTGTTAGATTAGGAGAAGTGCTCTCCCTTCTGACACTTATTGTTTTTGAAATTATTTTGCGATCAACCACAGGGCAAAGTTTTACCTAGGTGTGTTATTTTTGTTTTGATTTTGTACATCACACCACAAACAGGTCCAAGGATGTATTGCGCTTACTAAACCCTTTTGGATTATCAAGCTTCCAACTCTATGAAAGTCTCTTGGAGTTGTGATTACTGAGGACCACCTTATATCACACAGTTTTGTCCCTTTTGTTTGCACATTTATGATATAAGTTATATTAGTTATAATTAACACAGTTTCCTGAGAGGTTAAGAACAAGAAATAATTATTTTTGCTTATTCAATCTTCTATTCTTTCAATTTGGGTTCCGTTTTGTAAGAATACTAGACTGGAAACAGGTCCAAGGAAGCAAAAATCAGTTTTATTATGCTTCAACTAAATGCTTAAATATAATATGTCTCATCTCTTACTCCTACGTACAATGTATTCCTATACTGCACCCTTTATCCATATAGACCTTGCAATGTCACATCTATCATGTATTTAATGTTGTAAGCCACCTAGAAACTTACTGATCGAGCAGAATATAAATTCTTCAAATAAAGTTTCATGTTAATACCTGATTACATACTGCAGCCATAATAAAATGATTATTTTCTCAGGCAGAGTGAATACACCTAAACAAGTATGATCATATCACTGCCTTCTTTCACGTACTGCACTGGTTGCCAGTGAAGGCTCGGCTTCAGTTTAAGTTTGGATGCTTTTGTTACAAAACTCTGATTGGACTCTCTCCCAGTTATCTTACGGATTCATTCTCATTTGCTACTAAAAAATATACTAGATGTTCACATGCCAATTTTATTTTCCCATCGGTAAGAGGATGCAAACTTAAAAAAGTACCATCATCACCTTCTGTCCTATCAGGCAGCATCTTGGGACAAAGATTTAAACACCTTCAAACACTTACTTGGATTTTAGGAGGCCTCTAAAAACGTATTTGTTTACCAAATATTTAGGTAATTAAGTTAATTCATCTCATTGTTCAACTTCCTTTGTAAACCACATATAGCTTTACGGTCCTGCGGTATATAAGTAAATTGTAATGTAATGTAATGCACCTTGATTGGAACTGAAACCAAGTCTGTCATTTTCCATTGCAAAGGGAACCCTGCATACTGATGATGATGTGAGCAGAGCGCATTGAAGGCTCCTCTAGTATTGGAGGAGCTCACAGAGAGCAGGAGTCATGGGCTGACATCTTGTGGTGAAACAGAGCATAGCAGAGTGTTGCAGGACAATTAACCATTGCCACATCAGGTCATATCAAGGTTAATTAAGCCTCTCACCTTGTTTCTAGCAGTAGCCAATCCTAAATAATCATCCTTGTTCGCAAAGATCTTACACCAATCTGCACCCCTGAAATGATCCTGTCAGTAGACGAGATTCAAGACTAGTGATCAAATATCTGTGTATATGAGCTTCTGCATGGTTATCTGAGCAGGCAAGGTGAGGGGCTAAAATAAAGAGGCTGAATAAGATACTAAATTACAGTTGAAATGTCTGACTATAAAGATTAAAGGGCTGAAAGCAGGGTGTCCAGATACTATACCAAATTCAGGGGAGCTGCATGGCTGGATCGTACCAGAGCTGATGTCGGAGAGAAGATTTACGGGTCAGCTACGTGCAGGGTGTAAATCGCTGCCTGCTGCACATCCCCCAAACAAGCCGCTGAAGGCAGAATGAGTGAAGAGGTAACTAGGAACCCCCCCCTACCCCCTGATGACCCGGAAGGCTTTCCTCTGATGTCAGCTCTGAAGTTGGAGTGAAGCCCTGTGGGTCGGCTTCGGGAGGAAGAGAGGGAGGAGCAGGGAACCCTGGCAGCAGGTGGGGCAGGAAGCAAGAAGGGATCGGCTTCAATGAACGGGCATGGAGGGAGGGAAGGCGGACAGGGATCTCCGGCAGCGGCTTCAGCTTCAGTGGGTGGGGCGGGCTGCAAGGAGGGATCCCTGGTGGTGGTTGCGGCTTTGATGGGCGGGCAGGGAATATCCTCTGTGGTGTAGAGGCCGCAAACTCCCAACAAGTACCCGCATTGTACTAGACTACCAGAGCCAGGGGGGTGGGGGCAGGGTCTGAACGTCACTAGACCACCAGGATAGTGATAGTAAGGGGTTTGGGCTAAGCACGGCCCAGCCGAGGGTGGTTTCAGGTTGGGTCAAGCCGGGGGGGGGGGGGGGGGTGGCAGTCCACTGCACCACTAAAGCCAGTAACAGGGGGTTGGGCCCGGCCAGGGGGGAGCAGTCCACTAGCCACCAGGGCAGTGGTAGTTAGACAGTTGGGCCTGGCCCAGGTGGGTCTGTTTGTGTTCAGGGAAGGAACTATGGCGTGCTTTTTTTTTTTTTTTACATAGTGAGACAAATTCAGGACAGTTGCATAGCTATAACCACTGGAAGGCTTTGAGTTTAGGCTCCTCCCAAATTGTACCACCATCTGCTGCTATGTCTGGCAGAAGTCCCTGCACCCCACGTGGAACAGGTCCTCCACCAGCAGTCAGCAGCACTTTACATGGGCTGCCACCATATCATCTCCCCCCTTCCATGCAAGCTCAATTTTTCATATGTGTGAAGGCATGCAGTAGGGGAGTTTGGCATGGCAGGGACCCTTGGAGAGTGCCTGGTGTGCTCATTTAAATATTAATGAGTCCATTGTGCTACCATCTTAATAGTAATGACCTCATTGTACTACATTTGTATGACAGAGTCAGCTAGGAAGCTCGGAAAAGACCATGATAAGCTGCTCTGATAATCGGGCGTTAAAATCTTGCCATGCTAAACCAGCTGGAACCAGTTTAGCAACCATTGTTAAAGGCATGGTGAGTTTTGAGAATCCAGCCCTAACTGGCCATGTTATGAAATGATGTTTATTCAGGGACTCATCAAAAGCAAAATTATCAGCAAAAGGCAACAAAGGCACAGTTTGACAACCTTTATAATCTTTCAAAGCCAGATCCATGCATATCAGTCAGATTTTTTAAAAACCAAAATGTTTCAGTAAACCACCAAGCAGTAGGGCCACTGAGTATGTAAAGCATATGCCAAGTTCACAGGAGCCATCACCTGCTATTCAAGGGAGAGTGGAGTGTAATAGCTTGTACCTTTCACTCAGTCAGCAAGATGGCGCATAACACAAGCTATCCCCCCTTTTATGAAGCCGTGTTAGGGTTTTTTATTGCCGGCCATGGCCGTACGACAGGGACGATTTAAGAATTTTATGGATGTTTAGGAGCCATTGGCTAAATACTGTAAAGAGAAATAATTCATTTTATTTTATTGACAAGTAAACATACACATCCTGGGGGGGAAGGGAAGGGAGTGGAATTGGAATTGATCCAGGGATTTTATGCATAGTTTCATGAATGGGAAATGTCTTTGTAAGTTTGTTGCGCTTATTATAGAATGTACAAAAATGTGAATCATTTATTGCACATTTGTAGTTTGAAAATCAATAAAGAATTTAAAAAAAAAAGCTCCAACGCTCATAGAATTCCTATGAGCATCGGAACTTTCACCACCACAGCTGGCAATAAAAATGCTAACGCAGATTTGTGTGTTGGGGGGAGGGGGATATTATAATATCTGAGATCAGGTAAGGCCAAGCCCTCCCCCCAAAGGGCGATGTCGACTGATAAAGTGAAGCTCTAGGATGTCTACCACCCACCCCATAAAGAAATCTACTCAATAAATTATCATGTTTCCCCACATCCTTAACAATTAAAAATATAGAAAACATTTGTAATAAGTACAGTCAGCGGGGAAACAGAACCATTTTATACAAATCAATCTGACCTGTCAGGGAAAGAGGAAGAGATATCTACAGTTCCAACATTTTAGAAAGCTGCCGTAGAACATTAAACAAATATAAGAACTTAAGAATAGCCTTACTGGGTCAGACCAATGGTTCATCAAGCCCTGTAGCCTATTCTCATGGTGGCCAATTCAGGTAACTAGTACCTGGCCAAAACCCAAATAGTAACAACATTCCATGCTACTGATCTAGGGTAAGAGGTGGCTTCCCCCTTGTCTTTCTCAATCACAGACTATGGACTTTTCCTCTAGGAAATTGTCCAAATCTTTCGTAAAACCAGCTACGCTATCCGCTCTTACCACAACTTTTGGCAATGCGTTCCAGACCTTAACTATTTTCTGGGTGGAAAAAAAAATTTCCTCCTATTGTTTTTAAAAGTATTTCCCTGTAACTTCATCGAGTGTCCCTTAGTCTTTGTAATTTTTGACAGGCTCCTGAGAAAGAATAGCACCTAAATACTGCAAATGATCCTAAACCCATCATAAACGAAAATTATCCCAAGGAAAAACCACCAAAAGCGGTTTCTGACTTAGAATAATTAAGCTTCAGACCAAATACCAAATACCATATTTGTTGTACTACTTTTAAAATCAAAGCTAAAGATTCACTAGGCTGTGAGACAACAGGAAATCATCAACAAATGCCATCAATTTTGTATAAGTTTTACCCATATACCATATATGCTCGAATATAAGTCGATCCAAATATAAGCCGAGACCCCCTTCCCCCCCCATGGAGGAAAAATGGTTGACTCAAATATAAGTTGGGCGGCTTAATATTCAAGTGCCCTGCCCTGTCAGGCTCTGCACCCAGCCCCCTCCCTGCCAAGCTCTGCACCCAGCCCCCTTCCCTTTCTCCCCTGTCAGGCACTGCACCCAGCTCCCTTCCTGCCAGGCACTGGCCCATTCTGAATTTATACGAATCCATTAATTTTATTTGAAAGAATAGCACTGAATATGTAAACACAGCACACAAAGAAAGAAAGTACAGTATTCTCAGTAAAGCTATGACATAGTGAAATGTATATTATATTTACATGTATTCCTTTGGTGACCAAAACAATTATGGAAAACCCTGCAAAAACATTCAACATCTATTTAGAAAATATGCCATACCATAACTTTTAGGATCCACACAGTATTGGAAAGGTTTCAGGTCAAAAATCCTGGGCCCTAGTCCACCAGTATATATCCTACAGGGAAAACAAAACAAGCCAGACTGTGATAGACCCCTACACAGAAAATGAATGCAAGCATAATCCTCTACAGACATACGTGCAGGATATAGACCCTTACTGAATACAAAATAATGAATCACACATTAGAAATAGAAGCATGCAGACAAAATCTGAACTAAAAACCCTAAGAAGCCAGACATAGACAGAATCCTACACAGAAGCTACATGTGAGCACATTGTATATAGTGCAATACTGTAGAAGTTAAAAACAGAAAGGCATTTCCTCCTGTGGTGAGCAAAATATAAAGACATAAAAAATGTACCTTTCCAAAGCTCACATGTTCCAGTCACTCAAAGCTCAGAACAAAATGCTTTTCTAATACCTTTGTTTAATCATTTTCTTTTTTCCTAATCAGGGTAGTCCTGGACTCTTCCTTCTGCTTTCCCCTTGTCAATCTTTTCCTACATTATTTTCCTGTATGTTTTCTATTTTCATTCTCTTCTCTTTCCCTGCCTCTTTCTTTCCTCCCCTATCTCTCTCTCTAATAATCTTCCTTCTTATTTATATTTTTTTCAGTTTCTCTCACCTACCCCTGTATCCACCCCTTAGGTCAGTGGTCTCAAACTCAAACCCTTTGCAGGGTCACATTTTGGATTTGTAGGTACTTAGAGGGCCTCAGAAAAAAAAATAGTTAATGTGTTATTAAAGAAGTGACAATTTTGCATGCGGTACAACTCTTTATAGTTTATAAATCCTTCCTTTTGGCTAAGTCTTAATAATAATATTGTAATTTATAGCTAAAGAGACATATGATCAAGAAACTTGTTTTATTTTACTTTTGTGATTATGATAAACATACCGAGGGCCTCAAAATAGTACCTGGCGGGCCACATGTGGCCCCTGAGCCGCGAGTTTGAGACCACTGCCTTAGGTAGGTTTTTTTTTTTTTTTTTTGTAATTGTGAACCCTCCAGAAACAGAAAAAACATCTACTCTACCCAAATATATAAAACTATCTGCAAGCCTAAAAGCTATAGAAGTGGTACACATTCAAGGTGCAATAGATATGTTGTTGTTCCTGAAGGGCTTACAATTACAAAATAAAAGAGTTAAAATGGGATTTGAGCCTGTCCTACGGTTCACAATCCGTTGCACTAACCACTAAGCTGCCCTTCTGTTCTGCACGGATGTCTGTTTGGCCTTTTTCAAAGAATGCTGCCTTACAGATATTATTCCCCCACCCCCACCCCCATTTATAATTTAGACTTTCCAGTTTGTAAAATGAATGTTCAGGCTAGATATTTTCATCTCACATATTTTTGAACAGAAAATTTTGACATACTGTATTTCCAATTTGAAAATATATGCAAGATTAGATGTCTGTTTGAACATTCTGATTTGCACGTCCTTTCGAAAATATCGCTCTTTATGTCTCAAAAATCTAGCCTCATTCCATATATCTAGAGACCTAATTAATTAGTAACATTCAAAACTTTTTCTAAAACAATACCATTTTAACCGTGACTTGAATTTAAGATAAGACTCAAGTCTTATATCTAATGACAGAAAGTAGGCCCTAATACACTGAAAATTGATGGCTGAATGAATTCAAAACAGATTTCACAACGAGGGTACTGTCAATAAATGTTGTTGAAACAAGCTTAAAGATCATATGAGAGGGTGCTGAAAAGTTCTCAGCCCAACCACTTCTTAAATTCTGAGCGTTATTTTGCCATTGTAGCTGAAAAGAGTGTTATCTTATTCCGTTAAGTGCCAATTTGCAAAAATGAAATTCTATGTTTTGACATTGTTTCAGATATTGATTGAACCATATCCATGTCATTCTCGTCTTGGTTGGGCTTAGAACTTTTCAGCACCCCCCCCCCTCCCCACACACACACACGTTGATATGGGATTACGTTACATAACAGAAATAGAGGAGAGCCTGGGGGGTGTGTTATATATTATTTAGTACATGTATGTCTACAATGCTGACATGTTTGTTTTCTTGTATTTTTTAAATACTTTGTACAACGCTTTGTACTGCTGGATAAGCGTTTAATCAAATATTTTGAATAAACAAATAAACAAATATATTAAGATTATGATTTTATAGGTTATCCTGGCTGATATAGGAAGCCAGTGTTCACTTTTTAGTAATGGTGTGACCTTATGTTCTTATATCCATGGTCTTTATTGAGACAGACAAATTGTCCTGAGATCAGTAGCACAAAATGTTGCTATTATTTGGGTTTCTGTCAGGTACTTGTGATCTGGACTGTTGGAAATAGGATATTGGGCTAGATGGACCATTGATCTGACCCAGTATTGTTATTCTTATGTACTAGCATTTGCAATTAATTTAACAGCCATATTTTAGATTAATAGACATCTTTTATATCTTTTTTGTCTTTCCTCTCTTCCCATCATCTGGTCCTGCCTCTCCCTCCCTCCACAACATTTGCTCTTGTCTCTCTCTCCCCCCTCTCTGCTTCAGATTAGTTAAGCACAGGAGCAGCAGTTAACAGTCAGTCCCTCCACTCTCCATCTCTTTGCCCCTTTGCTTCTGCTCCTAAAGTGTGATTTTGGCACCATTGGATTGGAACTTTCTGTAACACTGTAGCAGGAAGTTCCAGTCCTGCCCATGAGTACTGCTGAAAGTGCTAGTGCTTGTGGTACTGGAGTTTAATGTATGGGCCAAGAGCAGGTAAGTGGAGGGAGTGGCTACTATAGCAGGGGAGCAGAAATAAGCCATCAAATTGGGAAGACCAACATTTCTCCCTCTCTCATCCCCTGGATCATGTGCAGCATTTTTCACCACTGCCTACCAGCCCCTTCTCCTTCTATCACCCCTCTCCAGCACAATGTCACATCTCTCCCTCCATCACTATATCCAACATTCCTCCCCCTTACAACCCCTTCAATCGCTCTGGTCCCTCTCCACCACCATATCCAACATTTCTCCCTCTCATCCTTCTATTCCCCATGCATCTCTACCTCACTCCTCTCTCTCTATGCCCAATTTTCCTCTTTCTTCCTTTCCCCACGTGGATCATCTTTCCCTCTTACTCACACACTCATGCCCAACAATTCTCCCTTTCTATTCCCGCCTTCCTATGTCCCAAGTTAGTATCCCCTTCTTCCCTTCCTTCTATGTTGAGTTTGTGCCCCCCTCCCCGCCTTCCAGCCTTTGTCCCAAAATTAACTTGTACAGCAGAGATCCCTGTCTGCCTGTCTCCACTGAAGCTACTGCCGGGGATCCCTTCCTCCATGCCTGCCTGCACCCCCCCCCCAAAGCCAACCCAGTTACCTGTTGGAGTTGCACTCGATCCCTCCTCCCCCAGCGAACTCCATGCAGGGACGGCGCGAGCAGCAATTCACATGCTGCACATGGCTGGCTCACAAGCCTTCCCTCTGACGTCAACTCTGACATTGGAGAGGAGGTTTCCGGGCCAGCTGCTTACATGCAGCGTGTGAGTCACATCCCTGCATGGAGTTCATTGGGGGCGGAGGGAGTGAGTGAAGCTCCATCAAGTAACTGGGTCAGCTTCGGGGGTGGAGTGCGAGCAGGCAGGGAGGGAGGGATTCACAGCAGCAGCTTCAGTGGGGAGACGGCGGGGATCCCCAGTGGCTCCTATAGCCATAAGGACAATTGGCTTCTACTGATGGGCAGGGAATATCCTCCGCAGCAGCCAAGCCACGTACCCCCAACAAGTGGCCCGCGTACCCCTAAGGGTACACATACCGCGTGTTGAGAAACACTGCTCCAGACCACATAATCTTCAGGCTGCAAACCAAATGCACTGACCTCCACCCCCCACAAGGACCTCGGAATGCAACGAGAGTGGGTAAAAATGCAGCTGACGCACAGATATCCTGAGGGTTCTTAGGGCGCCCACAACCTGTGCTCAAGCCACTGAGAAACTGAGAAGGCGAGCCAGCTCCCAGGGGAACAGACCCCAAGCCCAGAAGAACACACAGCAGTCTGGCCCCTCAGGTCTACCCGAAGACTTGCCCTGCAGAGCTGCAAATCGGTACAGCTGGTCTGAATTCTTTCCCAGGCAGAGGATCCCCAAGAATGGGGTCTCAGAGAACTGAAGCCTCAGATAAAATGGACTTTAAATGCAAGAAAGCTAAGCACAGTAGATCACCTGCAGAGGAAAAAAATGAGGAGTGGACCTAGGCTTCGTCTCTATAGGGAAGGTGCTCAAAGCCAGTTTACAGGAAGGGATAAATCACAACATGTACGGAATTTGGAATAGATGTAACTGAACATTGGTTGAGAGACAAGGGGAGATCTTGGAATGTGGGCAAGGGGGAATGAGGAAGAGAGAGGGAGAAAAGCTAGATACGGAGAACAGTTCCAAGGAAGCAATATAAAATGGCGTTGAGCTTTCTCTGTGGATCACTCTAACCTGTCATTAGGTTGATGGGTGATTGGGTTAGGGTAGGGCAGGGGTAGGCAATTCCGGTCCTTGAGAGCTAGAACCAGGTCAGGTTTTCAGGATATCCACAATGAATATGTATGAGATGGATTTGCATGCACTGCCTCCTTGAGATGCAAATCTATTTCATGCATATTTATTGTGGATATCCTGAAAACTTGACCTGGCTCCGGCTCTCGAGGACCGGAATTGTCTACCCTTGGGGTAGGGGAAAGGGTTCTTCTTTTTTGGGAACAATGATTATAAACGTTTAAGAAAAAAAAAAAGTTTAAACTCTAGAGGTATGCTGAAGCACCTCAGTTGCTATGTTGTAATTCTACCGTAGTTATGACCAGTGGGTATTGGGCAAGGTTGGGCAATACTGTACTAGAATTTTTTTTTTACATATTAGGTTAGTGACACTATCTGATCAAAACTTTCTATATGTGATATTTTATAGCTCTAATTGTGTTTAGTTTTCAATATTTGAGTTACAACTGGAAAGATGAATTTTAGGGACCTGGAGTATGCTAATCCAGAAGTGGTCTTTAACGTGAGAGGGTGTGATACCTTTTCTGCCAACCCCTCTTAAGTTTCAAACTACCTTATCTCCCCCTTCTAAAAAGTCATCTCTATCATCCATCTCACTGATTTAGACAGGTGAGAATTAACAGCTAAAGTTGACGAGCGGCTTGTTTTTGAATTTTTGTACAGATATTTTTATTGTATTACTTTATTTGTTTTGACTATTAATTTATTTGAAATTTGAATTTTCTGTATGTTTTTAATGTTACTTACCCGTCTAGGATTTTAGATAGATCAGGCTACACATATAAATAGATACACCAACTTCCCACAGGGCTTCAATCTTCCCTCAATACCCCCTTTCTCAGCAATTCCCCTATTCCCTTACATCACTCCACCCCCAACAATTGCCTATTGCAATGGCATAACAAGGAAGGGAAGGGGGAGCGGACCGCCCCAGGTGCAGCTCTTAGAGTCTGAGACCAATCCCTTCCCCATGCTGCTGCTGGTCTTCTTTTTTATTAGCAAGAGTAGAAGCAATGACTTTCTGCTGCAGTATTGTAGACTAGTGCTGCCCGATTCAGGGAAAAAAATTTCGATTCGATTCAGCCTATTGAATCAATTTTTTGATTCGATTCGATTCGATTTTCCTTCCCAATTGGGTGGGTTTTTTTTTTGTTTTGGTTTTTTTTCAAACATCCTAGTGGATTTATTTTATAGCCTCTTCACCCCATTTGCCCTCTTCTACCCACACAGGCGCTGTGGTGTAAACAAAATAAACAAACAAAAAAGTTTGTTCTTTTTGCTCATTTTTTAAAGCTGATGTAGAGAAGCAATCAATTCATGTAAGAAGTGTAGGCAGGAATAACTAAGTACAGGGCCAATTATGTATTTTTCTGCGGACGTTTATGGTGTTAGCAATACTGTTGGAATTCACAGAAAGTGCACAGAACAGACAGTTGCATTACTATGATAGGGAAAGAGGGAATACACATAGGAACACCATAAGTCCTATTACCAGCCAAGATGATTATTAATACCCTGGGACTCCTGCTATTCAAGAAATCCATGAAGACTAACTAACACTGTATGAAACATTTCAATCCTCTGAAGCAACCTGCTCTACTCTGTAACACCTCTGGACATGTCCAGAAATCCTCTTCTGTAATCCGCCTTGAACCGCAAGGTAATGGCGGAATAAAAATCACTAATGTAATGTAATGATACTCACAAAAGGCCAGAGCAGAAGGTGCACACGAAGCTTCCGACGGTGATGTCAATTTACGTCACCCCGTGCTGCTCACACTCAAAGCAGTGGCGGTTGGGCAGGCTGGAGCCCAGCTCCTGTACTCGCCAACCCCAGACCTCATCCTGCTCCTTCGCGGGCTTCTTCACCTCAGACAATGAGGGGGGGAGACCCAGAACCGTTTCTAGACTAGGCCCCCTTCTACTAAACCTCGCCAGTGGTTTTTATTGCCGGGAGCCGTGCTGAATGCTGCGCGCAACTCCCAACGCTCATAGGAACTCTATGAGAGTCGGGAGCAATGCGCAGCATTCAGCGTGGCTCCCGGCGATACAAACCGCTAACCTTCACTCACCCACCATTTCCCTCACCAGGCACGAGCCACCATAGGAAGTGGGGGAACTAACCCGCCTGCATGACTGCCCACCAATCACCTACCAGCTCTCTCCCCGAAGGGGAAGGGAGAAGGCGAGAGCAACACCCACTCACACACCTCAGATACAATCCGTGCCACGCATAACCCCATCCCAAAGCAACAGCTGCCAATCCGTGGGCACTGTGAGGCCGATTTTTTTAAAAGGGAATTGATTCGAATCAATTCACCCGAAGTGAATCGGTGAATTGATTCGAATCGGAAATCGGGCAGCAGTACTGTAGACCTTCTGTTGGGTATGGGAAAAGCTCTCACTTCTCCAGCAGCCCTGTTACAGACACAGCACCACCCTCCGGCTTCAGACAGTGAGAAAGTGAGACCGAGAAACACAGCAGCAGACTCCTCAGGAGGTAGCCCTTCCTCGCTGCCTTCCCAACTCCTGGGCTACTTTCCTTGCCCAAGAGGGGAGGGACCAACAACAGCAGTAGCTCACAAGCCGAGGAGAATAAAAAGAAGCAAAAAAAGAGCATTGAAAGAAAGCAAAGTAATTTCTCTCCCCTCCTATCCTCTGTACAACTTAATATATGCGCACTCAAAGCTGCCAGGAAGTAAACGTAAGGATGGTGCAGGGTGCGTGGTGGAAGCATAAGTTTTTGTTTTAATTCACAATTAAACAAACAAAAAAAGGCAAGAAGAGTGAAAGATCGTGGCACGCATGAGGCAGCAGATCTCACTCCTCCCCTCTGGTCTTGGCCTACAGACTGTCTCAGCGTGTGAGTGGACTGCTGAGTGCTTGCTAGGAACCCGCTTGGCCGAAAAAATTAATGCAGCAGATACTCTGTTTTCCTCACTGCACATTTAGAGCAGGACTACCAGGTAAAGCTAGTTTTTTTAAAACCATGATTCGTGGCGAGGATTTGAATATATCTGAAACAAATTAGACTTGCTTTTACAGCAATATAGGTGTCATAGTACTACTTAAAAAGTGTAAAATACATCCGCTTTCCCCCTCCTTTGTACATAGGAAGCTGATCTGCATAATCTCTCCCACAATAACTGGTCTCTAGAGCTGTTAATCAATAGATTTTAACTATGTTAATTCTACTCAATCTGTAGCATTTCTAATTATTATAAACAGCATTGAACTTCACGGTCCTGCGGTAAATAAACTGTTATTATTATTATTATCCCTTATCATTCACTCACTATTACTACTATTAATGACTTTTTTTGTTCAATTTTTTGTTAAGATTTTGTGGAATGCAACTATTAATAATTTTTATTCTCATTAAGAAAAGTAGAAAAATCCTAATGTGCTTTAGGATGGAAAGGGAAGAGAAACCATAGGACAGAACATCCCAAATTTGTTAAGCAATGATCACGAATGCTCATAGTCTAAATGAAGTGCAAGATCTGCAAGCCCTGATATAGCAAGAACAACACATGGATATTGTTGCTATCACAGAGACATACTTCAGTGATTCCCAGGAATGGGATTCAACTACACTAAGTAGTGGCTTACCAAGGGACAGGGAAGGGGAGGGGAGGAAGCGGCGGTCCGCCCTAAGTACAGCTCTTAGGGAGGTGCAGATGCTCCAAGTCTGATCCCTTCCCCATGCTACAGTGCCATTCTATGGACTTTGGGCCGCTGGCAGCGTCAGTCAGTTGAACACACTGTCTTCAAGGGCCCAGAATCTTTCCCTCTGCAGCATCCTGCCTTTGCGGGGACAGGAAGCTGAAGCAGAGGGAAAACTTCTCAGGCTTCCAAATGCAGTATACACAACTGACTGACTTTGCCGGCGGCCTGAAGACTGCAGGTAAAGTACCCATCCTGTGTGTGTGCGTGGGTGGGGGGTTGAAAGCCGGCAATCTCACATAACCCCCTTTACTAAATTGCGATAAAGTTATTAGCTCAGTGAGCTGCGTTGAATACTCTGCGCTGCTTCTGACGCTCATAGAGTTCCTGTGAGCGTTGGGAGCAGTGCGGAGCCCTGCACTAATAACCACTATCGTGGTTAGTAAAAGGGGGAGCTACTGAATCGAAGAATCTTGTCCAGATAATTACGTTCAGGAGGTGGTGTGTGTGTGTTTGGGAAGGGGTGGGGTCTCCACTAGCCTCTGCAGACTCCACTTCCCACATATACTCTGCCAGCTCCTGCTCCTTGTGATTCTAGGCAAGTCACTTAACAGTCTGGGAGCAGAATTTAATTTCAGTTATTCTTTTTTGCCAGTCCCTTGTTGTCAAGGTAAATGAAATTGGGGGGAGGGGGTTCCCCTTTAATTACAGCCCAAAGTTTAAAATTATCACTAATTGTCTCAGATAAAAATGTGAACTGAGACTCAAAAGATATATCAGTATCATATATACTCAAATATAAGTTGATCCAAATATAAGTTAAGACCCCCTATTTTCCCCCCAAAAGGAGGAAAAATGGTTGACTTGAATATAAGTCGGGTGGCTTAATATTCAAGTGATTTGCCAGACTCTGCACCCAGTCCCCTCCCTGCCAGGCACTGCACCCAGCCCCCTCTCTCCCAGGCTCCCCACCCTGTCCCCAGTCCTGCCCTGTTCATCGTACCTCCTCTGCCACTGGAATCCCTGGTTGTCAAGAGGTGTAGCTGGAACTCATGGCAGTGACAGATCAGGTTAGCAGTGGGGCAGGCGCGCAGAGAAGCTTGCTCCTGCCCGTTACACCTCTGAACCACCAGGGATTCCAGCGGCACAGGAGGTACAATGGACAGGGCAGGGTGCAGAGCTTGGCGGCCCGTCAGAAGCCTGCAATAAGTCTGGGAGGGGGGTGAGTGGGCGCTGGACCGAATATAAACTGGGACCCCCATTTTTGGGCCCCAAAATCCCAGTTTATATTTGAGTATATACGGTATACTAAAAAAATTTTTTTTATATATAGATGAGGGGGTGTTAAAAATGTTCAGCCCCCAGTGTCGCATACACTAGGTAAGCCACTGACCCACTGACTTAAACGCCTATTCAACCACATACCTGTTCTTCCCCCTTTAGCTGTGCAGCTCTGGTTGAGCCCTACTTATGGTATTTCTTCAGTAAGCAGGGCCTGGGGAAACCCACTGGCCTCATCTGGTAAGAAGTATCAATAATTGGTTTTAACAAGCACTAATTGATATTAATCTTTAATTATGCAAGCAACTGACTTCCACCCCTATTCCACAGGGTGAGCCACGGAAAAGCAGTCCGCCTCTAATACCAGTGCCAGAAAGAATAGAAACATAGAAACATAGAAACATAGAAATAGACGGCAGATAAGGGCCCACGGCCCATCTAGTCTGCCCACCTTAATGTCCCTCCCCTACCTTTGCCCTGTGAATAGATCCCATGTGCCGATCCCATTTGGCCTTAAAATCAGGCACGCTGCTGGCCTCAATCACCTGTAGTGGAAGACTATTCCAACGATCAACCACTCTTTCAGTGAAAAAGAATTTCCTGGTGTCACCTCGTAGTTTCCCGCCCCTGATTTTCAACGGATGCCCTCTTGTTGTCGTGGGACCCTTGAAAAAGAAGATATCTTCCTCCGCCTCGATCCGGCCCGTAAGATACTTGAACGTCTCAATCATGTCTCCCCTCTCTCTGCGCTCCTCGAGCGAGTATAGCTGTAATTTGTCAAGCCGTTTTTCGTATGGTAGATCCTTGAGTCCCGAGACCATCCGGGTGGCCATTCTTTGCACCGACTCCAGTCTCAGCACATCCTTGCGATAATGCGGCCTCCAGAATTGCACACAGTATTCCAGGTGGGGCCTCACCATGGATCTATACAATGGCATAATGACTTCCGCCTTACGACTGACGAAACCCCTTCGTATGCAGCCCATGATTTGTCTTGCCTTGGACGAAGCCTGCTCCACTTGATTGGCAGACTTCATGTCCTCACTGACGATTACCCCCAAGTCTCGTGACTTGGGGGTAATCGTCACAATAGTGATTGTGGAAGGCTATGTGCGAAGCGGATCGACTAAGGAAATGTAAGAGGCCTTTGCCAACAAGTACCCAGGAACAAAACCACCAGCCAAATAAAAACAATCCACTTATTCGTTCATCTTCTCATACTATCGCCAGAGGCAGGTTACTTTTTCTTGGCCCTCCCTGTATAATCCAAGTGCCTAATTTCTATGGTGCTATGGAACTGGGAGAGACATAGGTCAGGGATGTGCCAAACAATTGGACACAATGTTAAAAAATGCTGTCATTTATGCACTTAATTGCCAGTACATAGGCACAAGGATTTACCTAAAATTAGGCACAAAAATGCAGACTTAATCTTTCTATAACAGCAGTCCAAGCAAACTGCCATTAAAGAACTTGGGGCTCATAATCGAAAGAGAAATACATCCAAAAACCGGCCTAAGTCGGCACTTGGACGAACATTTCTCAAATACGTCCAAGTGCCGATACTAAAAACGGGTTTTGGACGTATTTCTAAACGACCTAGGCCTTCATAGTGCCGCTGAACGACCAAAGCTAAATGGGGCGTTTCGGGAGGAGTG
The DNA here is from genome assembly GCF_902459505.1 of Geotrypetes seraphini. Taxonomy (NCBI): domain Eukaryota; kingdom Metazoa; phylum Chordata; class Amphibia; order Gymnophiona; family Dermophiidae; genus Geotrypetes; species Geotrypetes seraphini. The sequence goes on along the minus strand of NC_047087.1, from coordinate 110,368,490 downwards.
TCGAGGGCGGGAGTTGGGCGGGACGTGGGTCGGCTTAGACTTAGGGCTTCTTTTATCAAGGTGCGGTAGGTGGTTAACACGCGGAATACTGTTAGTTTTTTGTCTTGCCACGGGGGTTAGCACGTGATGAAATGTCCGACGCGCTAACCCCCGTAGCGCGCCTTGATAAAAGGAGCCCTTAGTCGTACAGCATGTATAACCGAAAGTTATACAGCCCACGATCGACGGAACTTGGACGTTGTGACTTAGACCATGTAAAACATGGTCTAAGTCACAAAAACCCACCTAAACTCACCAGATAAGCACTGAAAACACATAATACAGACCCCCACACAATACCCTAGTGATCACCGACCCCCCCACCCCCATAAAAATATTAATCACACCTTTAAAATTCAGCCTCCAGACCATCATCACCTGGCCGCCTAGCATAGGAAAGCCTAGTCGTCCAGCACAGAGGCATCTTAAGTCATCTTGGGGATGGGATAGGGACCCATAGAGAGGAGGACCCATGCCCATAAGCCCCTGTAATCACTGCATTGATATTGATACATGTGCACTCCCCTATACACCCCCAAAACCCTTTTTTACTGGCATATAAGTGGCTCCTATAGCCATAAAGACAATTGGGGTGGTAGATAAGTGGGTCTAGGGGATTCTGGAGGTGGTTTAGGGGGCTCACCATAACCTATAAGGGAGCTGTAGGGAGGAGAAGACATGGCGCCCTTTTTGTGAAGTTCACAGCCGTGCCCTGTAAGGTACCCCACTATTTAGGTGCCATGTCTGGGTGTTCAGTCCATTACTTTGCAGACCCCTCCCACGTCCAACAGGGCTTGTTCTGGGCATTTTGGACTTGGACAAAAAGTTGGACGAAAATGTGGTATAAAGATGGACGATTTAGTGGCTTGGATGATCAGATCGGCAGGACGTATAATTAGACGATTTTCAAAACAAAAAAAAGTTGGATGTATTTTTCAAAAATGTGTCTTAAGCTGTTTTTTTACTTTGGACGACTTGCGAAATGGACGTAAACGGATTTAGACATCCCTTTCGATTATGCCCCTCCACATGTTTAGTGCACATAATTCTGGTGCTCAAATTTCAGTGACATTTCTGGGATATCTTTGCTGTTGGGTTGCCAAATGGAGTTTTAACCAGCTTTGTTCCACCTGGCAAGAGTATGAAGAGTCTTAGGCACATCTTCAGCTTTACATTCCCTTCAGTTAATGTTTTCCCACTATTTTGTCTTCTGTGGCTCTCAGTTTATGCCAGTGGTCTCAAAATCATGGCCCGGGTGCCACATGCAGCCCACCAGGTACTATTTTGAGGTCCTTGGTATGTTTATCATAATCACAAAAGTAAAATAAAACAAGTTTCTTGATCATATGTCTCTTTAGCTATAAATTACAATATTATTATTAAGGCTTAGCCAAAAGGAAATATTTATAAACTATAAAGAGTTGTACCTCATGCAAAATTGAGGCCCTCTAAGTACCTACAAATCCAAAATGTGGCCCTGTAAAGGGTTTGAGTTTGAGACCATTGGTCTACGTCATTTCCTCTCTAACCTGCAATAGTCTTGTTTACAGGAAAGCAACTGGGGTGTATACCAAGGACAAGGATCACATATCCAAGTATATTCTTTAAACGTGCTTGTTAACAGCAGTATATGGAGATGAGAAGTAACAAATCTGATTAGTCCTTGCAGGCAGTATAGATACACATGCACAAGTTCCTTACCTCTCTCTATGAATATGCAAGAAAAGCTCAGTAAACAGAGGACTCAGGAGAATGCAGTAGATCTGCAGAGAAAACTGAAGAAGGAAAAATTGTGCCAACAGGCAGTAAAAGAGACTCCATTTGGGAGTGTGTAGTTCAGTGGTTAGAGCTATAGCCTCAGCACCCTGAGGTTGTGGGTTTATATCCCACACTTCTCCTTGTGACCCTAGGCAAATTCTATAAGAAGCACCTAAAAGTTAGGCGCCGAAGTAGGCACTGTTCAACGTGATTCAAGTAAAATTGGGCGCTGTTTAATGAATCACACTGAGCGGCACCTATTTCGGAGGTGCCCAATAAATAGGCCAGCTCTAGGCACAACTAAAAGTTAGGCGCCTATATGAATGCTTAAGTACGCTTAAGAAGATACCGGAAAAAAAAAGGCAGTAAAGATCAATCGGTCCTCAAAGAGACTGCTCACTAACCAAACACTTGTGGACACACAAACGGTGAAACTCCAAGGAGTAATTAATATAATGTCATTTAATTTAATTTAGTGAAGGAGTGCCCTCAGTGTGATAAAGCAGCGAAGGGAGCAATACTCCTACGCTCACATCATGAGACAAGGACAACCAGTCCCTGCCCCCACACCATCATGGGGCACTTCCAGGGTGTGTGATAAAAAGCAATAAGTGCAAAAAGTGCAAAAAATAAAGCACAAAGCAACACCCACAAGTGAGGTCAATCAACAGTCTCTTAGAGAACCTCCCCCAAGAACAACTCCCATAATATGTTTGACAACCTTCTGGCAACACAAGCAGCAAAAATCAACCATTCCATCTCCAATCTTATGACAATATCAGACAACTTCAAAACATTCAGAAAAGAAATCAAAACCCTGCTTTTCAAAAAATTCATCCAAATATCTTAACCCCTCCTCTTTTACCTCCAGAAGATTCACCTACCTTCAGATAACCTTCCCCCAATTACCCACCTTAACACCTTCCAATTAAACAAATACCATAAATAGATTGTAACCTACCCTCTCTAACTGCATTCATATGTATTTTTCATACAGTTCTTCACTGTCAGTTTAATTTCCATCCTATAAGTTCACATAGAATTTTTCTTTTTTCAACCATCTTTATTTTCTCTTCTTTATTAATTTCCAGGTACTTTAGTTAGATTGTGAGCCTTCGGGACAGTAAGGGAATTTTTTAAGTACCTTCTTACTTCTCATTTATAAACTTAATGTATATTTTTTTCAAACCGCTTAGAACCTAAAGGATATAGCGGTATATAAGAAATAAATTACATTACATTACATTACAATAATCAAAAGCGCCGACTTAGCTGGAAAAGGTGGTGAAACGGTCTCCCAAAAGCAAGAAGATCCGCAGGAAAATAGGTCAACTAGGCACGGTTTCGGGAACAAAACTCACTTCCTCAGGAACCAGAATAACTAAACTCTGAAGACCATCGAGCCGGCTGGGGAAGTGCGCTTAAGAGCAGCGATTCTGCAACAAGGCGCCTAACATGTAGCCACGCTCACGCCCTAACGTGCCTAGTGCCTCATTTTTTTTGAAGGCCGCCTAAATTTTTAGAGGCGCCTTATTGCAGAATCACTTTATCTTGATAGGTGCCTAAGTTTCAGTTAGTGCTGATTAAAAAGCTTAATTGAGCTTGTTAATCAATTTAGATAGGCGCCGGTTATAGAATTTGGGCCTTAATCTCCCCATTGCCCCAGGTACATTAGAAAGAGAGTGAGCCCACCAGGACAGATAGGGAAAATGCATGAGTACCTGAATGTAAACCACTTAGGTTACAAGTGGTTTATAACTGCTAAAAATTAATAAATAATAACTTAGGGGTCCTTTTACTAAGGCACGCTAACCGATTTAGTGTGCGCTAACCAATTTAGCGCACACTAATTGATTTAGCATGTGCTAAAGTTTTATTAAAAATTTGATTAATTGCCTAGACCAGTGTTCTTCAACCTTTTTACACCTAAGGACCGGCAGAAATAAAAGAATTATTTTGTGGACCGGCATTGGTCCGTGGATTGGCGGTTGAAGAACACTGGGCTAAGTCGTGGGCCAAACCCTGCCCATCTCTACCCAATCTCCACCCCAGACCCCACCCCCATAATAGTACTAATTGTAACACTATTTTTTCCATTCATTTATCACAGATTCACAATATAATCTTATTAACAACACATAATGGTTAACCACAAAATTAAACTGCACAAAGTAATAATAATAATAATAACTTTATTCTTCTATACTGCCACAATCTTGAGACTTCTAGGTGGTTTACAATCAAGAGAGCTGGACATTCAGCGAGTTACAATGTGCAGATAGTCAGAGGAAATACAGAGTGCAGAAGCTTTAAGGAAGCAAAATTATAGATATACAATTTGCTGAGCGAGAGTATAAGGAATACAGATTGAAAGAGATTTCCAAGTGGGCCTGTTAGGAGAAGGCTGTGCAATTCAAAAAATAGAGCGAAAATTACGATATGATAATAGTAACAGTTTATATATATATCAAAGTACACTGACAGCAGATGTAAATTCTCAAAATTGACATAATTCAATCAATAAATTCAAAAATAAAATCATTCCCCCCTACCTTTGTAGTCTCCCTCCCTCCATGCTATGCCTTACCTTCTGGCCTGCTCCCACCTGGCCATTTTATGCCACCCTGGGTGTTATCTTCAGGCCGGCTCTCTCTTCCTCGCTGATGCAGTGCACAAAGCTTTGGGCAGCGGTTCTTTGCGTGTCCCGTAACCTCATCTGGAAGCCTTCCCTCTGACGTTGCAACGTTAGAGAGAAGGCTTCTGGTTCAGGCGCAGAACGCGCGTAGGAGCCACTGCCCGTGGCTTTGCGCACTGAATCAATGAGGAAGAGGGAGCTGGCTCGAAGATAACTCCACATCGATCGCACCGTGGACCAGCGGTTGAAGAACACTGTTTTGGGCCTGATACACATGCTGACCCTGTGGACCGGCACCGGTCCATGGACTGGTGGTTGAAGAACACTGGCCTAGACAGAGTTCCAAGGCGGTGTACAATAAAAAAACAATAAGTTTAGTTTTTGTTTTTTCACAAAGACCAACACTTAAAAACTCACATAGAAACATAGAAATAGACGGCAGATAAGGCCCACCCCAATGACCCTCCCCTACCTTTCTCTGTGAATTGAGACTAGAGACTTACAGAATAGAATATGTAGAGAATATAATGGGCGCCTTGGCATTTAGTGTACGCTAATTGTTAGCACACAGTAAATCAGTTAGCGCGCGCTAAATCGGTTAGCATGTGCTAAATTGGTTAGCGCACCTTAGTAAAAGGACCCCTTGATGTTCCTGTATCTATGGATATGACAGGCATGCATGTAAAATGCATTAAAAGTGTAACAAAGAAATGCAAAGCCCGATTGCCCAAATGAAACAATAGAATGAGCATTGCTCCAGCTTTGAAGATAACTGAATGACTTCTTATGTCATACTATTTTTATGGATTTATTGGGATTTATTAACCGCCTTTATGAAGACATTCACCTAAGGCAGTGTACAGCATTTTTGTTTTGTCGTCCCTGGTCACAGGTATAGGGTGGACTTCTGAAGTTACGACTTTAATTTTTTTGGCTTAAAAAGATATACGGTAGTTGTTTTATGTTACTATCACTTTGAATGCCCTTAACATGAAACAGCCATATATTCCTTTGGCAGTGTAGAATCTTCCTGACAAGAGATGTAAATTACGATGTAGATCTGCCCTAAGAAAAGCATTAAGCATGTCGGTTTCCAACATTTCTCCGAGCTGGAAGGCATTTAGTGTGACTGCATTTAACATATGCTTTGTACAGATTTGCATCTTTATATTTTGAAGTGTCTGGCAACATTTGTATTCTTGTCCTGCCAAAATGACAACAACCTGAATTATATTATGAAATATACTGTAGTGAGAGAGCCAGAGTCAAAAAGGAAAGATAGACTAAAAGAGTCAGTGTATTAAATCTAGAAAAGTGGGAGGGGCATTTCTACAACATAGGCACCCACATGTAAGTGTATATTTATTTATTTATTCCATTTTCTTTACCGTTCTCCCAAGGGAGCTCAGAACGGTTTACATTAATTTATTCAGGTACTCAAGCATTTTTCCCTATACAGTGGTGCCTCACACAACGAACTTAATTGGTTCCAGGAGCAAGTTTGTTATGCGAAAAATTCGTTATGTGAAACGCGTTTTCCCATAACAATACATGTTAAAAAAAATAATTCGTTCTGTAGCATAAAATATGCTAAGATGACATAAAAAAAGATAAATTTTTGGTTATTATTTTTATTTAGATACATCTAAAAACATAATTGTTTTTTAAAACAACACACATTTTTTAAATTTAAAGACAGACTAAGTAGAGTCTAATTTTACAGTGAGAGAGGGCAGAGTCTCAGCGGTAAAAACTGGGACTTAACTGTTCATTTTTTTTTTCTAGCATCGGGGAAGCGGCGAGAGTAGCTCCGCCCCCCCCCAATGCATCAGCAGTAGGCGCCGGGCCCCTGCGAGCCGACGGTCCGCCACTGCACAGGGAGCCAGGCGGAGAGAGGGCAGTTAAGCACAGTGCCTGCGCGGAAGGATGCAGCTCGGGCGACTTCGTTGTGTGAAACAAAGTTCGTTGTAGGAAGCAAGACATGAAGTTCGTTGTGCGCAGCGTTCGCTGTGCGAGGCGTTCGTTATGCGAGGCACCACTGTATATATATATACACACACACACACACATGTGTATCTGCCTCAGCTATTCTGCAAATACTCATTTAATTTACACAGTGTGTATTTGTAAAGGGGGCTACACAGGAGTGGAACATGGCTGGGACATAGGCAAGGCACCCACATCTGTACAAGGGGCATAGACAGATACCCATCTATGGACGTGCATCTTTCTCTCCCTTCCCCCAGGCTATTGGGGGTGGGTTCTCATAACTGCATTCCCTCAAATTCCTGGTACTTTTTAAATTCTTCTCTTATTCACTGGCAGTGAGCAGGAACTCATACACACTGCTTGTGCCAGCCCCAAGCCTTCCTTCTGATGCAACCTCCTGATCCCATCCATCAGAGGGAAGGCTCAGAAATGGCATGAGCAGCGCATATGAGTCCCTGATGACTGCCGGCAAAGAAGAGAAGGATTTAAAAGGTAGTAGGTACTTGGCGAAATGTAGTTCAGAGACCCCCTGATTGCCAAAGGGAGGGAAGGGAGAGATGCCAGGATTGTCGGGGCTTGGGAACCCTCGCCAGCCACATCACTGCTGGGTGGGCCTGAAATCAAAGTGGGTGATCCTGTGCCCACTGTAGCTATGCCACTGTTCTTTGCATAAGTTATAAAATACTGTAAGTTACATGGGTGTCTGCCGCACTTGATACTGTGCATGGAGTTCTATAGAGAGCACCTGGAAAGATAGGCTTAAATCAGCCTATACCTTTGTAGGTTGACTGACCAAAAGTAGTTGTACTGCCAAATCCTAATATAGTTGACTCAAGAGCAATGAAATAACACAATTATTAAAGGATATAACGGACAATATGGTACTCTTTTCCAAAATAGTTGGATGTCTTAAAATGCCCAACAAAAGTCCATCTGCCAAAAATGTCCAAACCTCTATTTTTGAAAGGTACAATTTGGTTGTCATACACTCCAGTTCATCCACATAGCAAGGCGGTGTGTTGAGGCATGTTTAGGATGGGACTAGGGAGGGCCCAAATTTAGACATTCAAATGCAATAATTGAACAGGAAGATATGTCCAAATCAAAAAAGAAGAGCATCCTAAGTTAGACCTGTTTCAATCACATTCGAGGTATATAAAGATGCCCTGATTTAAGTAGCTGAGGGATTAAGGCAGGACTCCTCATGAATCCTTAAGTGGTTAGCTCCTTCCCTCATCCCTGAAAGTGACACCGGAAAGGGAAACTAGGCGCCCTGACAACATCAGGTATTGTAAGTATTCTGAACACAACAGCAAGCAGGTCCATGAGCGAGTATGAGATTGACATTATGACCTGCACAGCCTATCCAGACCCTATATCAAAATGCTGCTTTTATATTTGCTACATTATCAGCTACCATACATAGCTCGGTGAAGATTATATACTGCGCCAAAATACTCAAATCAACAAAAATTCTCATCAGTATCAGTGGTTTCCCTTGTGGATAAAATTTCTGAACACATGCACCAGTTTTCATCAAGGTGAGCTCCTTTTTTTTTTTTAGCTGAGGAGTTGGTATCAAGTTTCTGAGTCAAGGTGTGCACAGGGACATAATCTGGTCCCCATTCTCTCCCATCCCCATTCACTTTTGATCTGTTCCTGCCAATCCTTGTGGTAGTAATGACTGTTTTGTCCCCATCCTGCCTGAGATTTCCATGGGTTTCCCATTGGCCCCATCCCTCCACACACTTTTATTGCCTCCATTGTATGCAATTAGACCTTATGCATAATCATTGTGGAAATCCTGAGAACCAAGGTTGGTCATCCCTGGTTTAGCTCATCTACTGAATCCCCTGCTATAAATGCCACCGCATGCAACATTTTGTGTACATAAAGTTCCTGCAACTTGTGTGTGAGTCTGCCACATTTGTGTGAGGTGCTGCAACACAGGACTACAAAAACTGTTGACAGATATTAAGCCTTCACTGCATCTGTTAGTCCCAACAAAATATCAGTTGAAACTGCATCAACAGTAACAATTGCAAGCTCAGGCAGCCATGTGTTAGCATCCTTAAAGAATCATCTTGCAGATCACCCGGATTGCTTTTTCACAGCTACAGAGGCATACTTTGCAGCAATTTTGCTAGATCCAAGATTGAAGGGTCATTTAGATCTGTTGCCAGTTGAAGGATGGACCGGTGCAATAAACAGACTGAGAACACTGACAGCAAGTCAAGCTGTAGTTGAGATATAGTCAATTGCTGGATTGCCAAGAAAACGTCCAAAATGAGAAGTATCAGAGGCAGATTTCTCTTTTTTTTTTTTTTTTTGGGGGGGGAGACTTATTCAAGAGCCAGAAAACAGCTTCAGTGTTTGACAAAGTGGATACATACATACATACATACTGAATTTGTACAAGGAGTTTTGTTATCTCTTACTACCTACTGACAACAGAGGTGCCATGTGATCCAAAACTGCTTGGAACTCCTGCCACCAGCACAACATCAGAATGTTCTTTATCAGTTGCAAGACAAACAATTTAGGAATGTAGGGCTAGATTCACTAAGCCCACCGATCGTGTTTGCGATCATGTACCAACCCAATTTTCCTCTGACACAATTCACTAACCTCTGTGCCAATCATCCTTTGATCTACACGTGCAAATGAGGGGGAACAGCATGCATAGTAGGAAGGATGTGATTCACAAAACAATTTCAAGAACACCAACTGGGCTGCCCGATCAAAAATACAAGCTGCTGCTGAGGACCAGGCGCTTGTTTAAAAACTCCTTCTCTCTGCCCTGATAGTGCTTCTCCTGCTCTCTGCCCCGATTGTGCTTCTCCTGCTTTCTGCCCTGATATCCTGCTCTCTGCCCCAATCTCCTGCTCTCTACCTCAACTCCTTGGTTTCAACCCGCAATGCAACCCCACTTTCAGCCCGCAAGTTAAAACCATGGGCTCACGAAAGTTTCCACCTCTTGTGATAACAACAACAAAAAAAGTTTCAAATTCTATATTTGTGGTGAGCATGCGCAGACCATCTATAGGCAAAGGAGATGGTCTGCGCATGCGTCAGGATCGCTGGAGAGTGATCCGTGCGGTCAGAGGGAGGCGTGCCTACGATTGCCCCATTTACATGAGGATGCTTTGAGAATTCGTCGACTTGCCAGCCTGTAGACTTGAACTGAGCTGTGACTCTTTAGATCAGTGGTCTTCACTAATTTTTAAGCGAGGGCCATTTTGGGTCCAAAAGAGCTGAAGGAGAGCCAACAAATGTCTTCCTACATCAGTAATTCTTCACGACATTCATTCTTACCAGAACACCTGGCCCTGGCCAGACATGCAGAACACAGATAAACCCTATGCAAATATAGAACCACAACCTAAAAGTCTTAATACAGACAAACCCTAAGATGCCAGACTCTGCATGCAGTACAACACCAGAGAAAGAAAGCGGAATTCATTTCTTCCTGAACAGTGCAAAATATAGACAGCAGATGTAAATTCTTAAAACTGACATATTTCAACCACTAAATTGACCATAAAATCATTTTTCCTACCTTTTTTTTTTGTCTGGTGATTTTATTTTTCTACTCATCTTTTCACAAATTCTGGTTGCACTTCCTTCTGTCTGTGCTCTTAACTCAGTTTCAAAGGCCTTCTTATCCATTTGCTGTTTTTATCTTCTTCACTTTCTGCCTTACATTCATCTCCACTAATAAAAATCTCAAAAACACTGCAACAGGTGCTTAAAAGGATCAAAAAGAGCAGCAATGCCAAATGGGACGAGCCAGGCCTGATCTAATTTTCCTGATGGTACATCTAACATATAGTAACCCACATGGGCATATTATCACATAAATGACCTATTGAGAAGTACATGTAGTCTGCTGCCTAAGGACGTGCTTGGTACCCCACCTTTTATACTGTTCCAAAAATACATAAAACCATGATCAATCCCCTTGGGAGACCTATCGTCTCTCTTTGTGGTACTGTGCTTGAACCATTGTCCAAATTTGTGGACCATTTTCTAAAGCCTGAGGTCAGCAAGGCCAGGTCAATTATCCAGGACACCACCCACTTCTTGAGGTAGATTAGAGCAATCATCATAAGCCCTTCTGACTTACTGATTACCATGGACCTCGAAGCACTATATAGTAACATCCCCCAGCATGGGGTGCTTCAGTTGGTCGAGAATACTCTTGAGTTGTCATCTTTACCAACTAGAAAAACTAAGGACTTTTTGATGTCATATTGGCATCTTTGGTGCTTCAAAGAAATTTTTTTGAGGTTGAGGGGGATTTTTTTCTCCAGACCCACGGGGTGGCCATGGGGACAGCCATGGCCCCCAGCATGGCTAATCTTTATGCGTCCAGCTTTGAAGAGTCTCATTTCTACCATTCTCACTGGTTCACTTCCATCTCTCTATGGCTTCGTTATATTGAAATAAATCCTATGTAATCACTAGTATATCTACTAAAGTCTCTTGAGCAAAGGCCAACTTAAGATCAAAAAGATCCTTGCTTAGTAATGTCGGGGACAATCTCAAGTGCCCGTGGCCAGTTACCAGAACTAATCTTGGTTACTTAGCCTACATACGGGCTATCATTGATCAGAATCTTTCCCTGCTATATGAGCATTTTTTGCATTTATTTTATTGCTATTAAAACAACTTATTGTTCTTAATGTTCAATAATGCTTTATAATACTTAGCTCAGGTATTATGTATTGCCCGGCTTTCCTCTGATGGAAGATCTCCATTTCGCTCTCGTGTAATACTGAGAGCTTCTTCAGGACAGCATTATATTATACGGATTTTTCTAAAAAAAGAACAAAATATTTTTTTATTTATATTTATTTTAAAAAATATTCTTATAAAATATTATATCAGAGCTAAGAGCCTCTCATTCTATCCGTCCATGAAGACTTAGGGGAATCACCCTCTACTTTTAATTATATATATATTTTATCTTAAAGACTTACAAGACAGACGAATCTCTTTTTGGAGGTATATTAAAATATCGTCAGCTTACTTACAGTTTGCTGTGACCACGAACAGTTCTCGCCGCATTCTGATCCATTAAGGATCGCCAACAAGTTAACCATCGGCGAGCTCTAATTATAACGGCGCTCTATGTCACTTCCGGTATTTTTTCCCTGGAAGTAATACATGCTTTTATTTAACATTTTGTTTTATATTATACCTGAAATTTGGAATTTGACTGTTGGTTATATTAAATTGATGACTTTACTAACTTCATTGATTTTTGCTTTGAGACCGAATCAGTTTTTTTTACCAAATCAGTTTTTTATATATATATATACACTTTGTACGTGCCAGACCTGCGTAGGTATATGAAAGTAGGACAAATTAAGAATCAGCAAGTCTGGCTTCTACCGGGGCTGTCTTATTACTCCTATTCATGTACAGAAACAGCTCATGCATCTCAAATATTGCTGGTACAGGAGGTATTTATTACTGAAATAAAAATTCATGTTCAAAAAAGATTATTCAATTATCAATTGTCATTTGAGAAGGGGGTCTGACCACCTTCTTACCATTTTTTAAAAAAATACCTGCCAATTTATTGATATATTTAGACCTTTAGTTATATACTTTGTAACCGATCTATCCATTTCTGTTCTATTTATAGTAATTTTTTCCCCTATCCCCTCCTCTAATAGATTCTGGAATTTTATCAATGGTCATACATTTTAACTGTTCAAATGAGTAATTATAAGTTAAACAATGTACTACTAAAGGAGCCTCTTTACTATTCAAGTTTAAACAGGATTTATGTTCTGCCATCCGTATTTTGAATTGTCTGGTTGTTTTTCCGATATAGATTTTTGAACATGGACATTTAATCATGTAAATTACATGATCTGTTTTACATGTAGTTTGATATCTTAAGTAATATATTTTATGGTTTAGTGGATTTTCAAACGTTGCACCTTGTATTGTTGAAGGGCATATTTGACAGTTGCCACATGTAGAGTGGTATCCATTCAGGGTATCACTCTGAGTGTTAGCATCCGGTTTTAAACTTAAATATTCTTTTAAATTACATGATCTAGTATAAGCCAAATGTAATTTAACATTTTCAAAACAAGGACTTCTTTGTACCATCCTCCGATGATTTCGTATGATATTAGATATCCGTTGAGATTCTACATTATATCTAAGAACACGTTTGATGTTCTTCTATAGTATCTGTCGTGATGGTCTGATTAGATACCATGGAGTCTTCCAATGTTTCTTCAGTTGTTCGTGGTTGTAAAAGCCATTCTTGGTGGTTATTCTTTGCTCTACGATAGGTCTTCTTCAAAATCTTTTTTGGATAACCCCTAGTTGTAAGGTTTTTAGCTAATATTTTTGCTGATCGTTTAAAATCCTCTGTATGGGTATAAATCCGTCTATATCTCAGAAACTGTGCGAGTGGTAAACTGTCTTTCAACGTTGAAAGATGGCAACTACTGTATTGTAATAGACTTGTTGTATCAGTTGATTTTACATACAGTTTAGTTTCCAATTTATTTTGCTTTATTGTAATCCATGTATCTAAAAAATTAATACCTTCAAATGATTGATTCATTGTGAAATGTATATTGTTATCTCTAGTATTTAACCAATCTATGAACTGTATAAGTTGCCATAATAAAAACACATCGTTGATGTATCTTTTCCATCCTTTGATATATTGTGTCCATTGATAGGTATATACAAAAGTTTCCTCGTAGTGCTTCATATAAAGACATGCAATAGATGGAGCACATATAGCGCCCATCGCCACTCCTTTTATTTGTAAGTACAGATTAGTACCATCCGTAAAAAAAATTTTTGTCAAAGCCAATTGTAACAGAGATAAAATAAATTCTGTTGGACATTAATGAGGTCGAATTTGACTGTCCAAGGCTTGTTGTGCTACTTCTAAACAACTGTGTTGTGGAAGAGAATTACATAACGATACTATGTCCAATGTTACCATCCTAATAGCTCTTTCTTCAGGTACTCTCCCATTTTATTAAAGTTTATACGTTTGAAATCTAGGACTTTAAGTATTGCGCGGTCGCTCTCCAATTTAGCCGTTATATCAAACCAAACTGTTTGATGATCACTACTTCCCAGGTGAGCACCCACTTGAACATTAGAGATACTCTCCCCATTTGTAAGGACCACATCCAATATCGCTTTATCCTTCGTTGGTTCCGTCACCATTTGTTTGAGCAGAGCCTCTTGAATGGCATCCACAATCTCCCTACTTCTTTCTGATTCCGCAGATGGAACATTCCAGTCCACATCCAGCAGGTTGAAATCTCCCAACAGCAGCACCTCCTCTTTCTTTCCAAACTTTTGGATATCCGCAATCAGATCTTTATCAATTTGCTGCGATTGAATAGGAGGTCTGTAGACTACACCCACGTAGATAGAAGTTCCATCTTCTCTTTTCAGAGCAATCCATATCGCTTCTTCCTCTCCCCAAGGTCTCTTGCATTTCAGTCGCTTAGATATCGATCTTTACATAGAGAGCTACTCTTCCATCTTTTTGACCATCTTTGTTCTACCTAAAAAGATTATATCCCGGTATGTTTTCATCCTATCCATGGGATTCACTGAGCCATATCTCTGTGATAGCGACAATATCCAGATCTGCCTCTAACATCAGGGCTTGCAGATCATGAACTTTGTTGCTTAAACTGCGAGCATTTGTGGTCATTGCTTTCCAGCTATTTTTCAGCGGTAATCTTTTTCATATAGTTTTTGTTTCATTTCACTTTCCATCGCAATGCTAAGAAGTGAGTTGCTGATATTGTTTCTATTGCAATCTTTACTACCATCACATCTTGTCTTTTGCTGGGGGTGGCCTCTATAATTGTCCTTCATACATACGCCACCCCCACCTTCTAATTTAAATGCCTAGAAACATATTGTTTAAATTTCTCTGCAAGGATTATTTTTCCTGCTGTAGTAATATATAGCACATCAGTACAATATAACTTCTTGTCCTTCCATGTATTACCCCATCCTCCTATGTACCTGAAGCCTTCTTGATGACACCAGGCTTTGAGCTATCTATTAAAGTCCTCTGTGTTTTTTTTTACTCTTTGTTCTCCCTTTCCATATGCAGGCCCACCCAGGAAATATCGGCAACGCTGAGCCCCCCCCCCTCCCAGGAGATCAACAACACCGCCCTCCCCCAGCATCGCCATCAACCAACCTGAATAAATGACATTGGAAGGGGTGGACCGGCAGATGCAAAGAGTTGCTGCAAGTTCCCACGATGACTGCGTCTGCCGGCTCTGCTCAGGGAAGAGGTAAGTGATGTCAGAGGGGTTGGACAGGCAGACGCAGTCATCGCGGGACCTTGCAGCAACTCTTTGCATCTGCCGGTCCACCCCTTCCGACGACACTTATTCAGGTTGGTTGATGGCGATGCTGGGGGAGGGCGGTGTTGTTGATCTCCTGGGGGGGGGGGGGGCACAGCGCTGCCGATATTTCCTGGGTGGGCCCGAGTTGCCAAGGGAGAAAAAAAACACCAAACCCAGCACTGCCGATCTCTCCGAGGGGGGCCCAGCGCTGCTGATCTTTCCCGGGGGGCCCGCGTAGCCAAGGAAAAAACAAAACACTGAGTCCTCTGTTTCTTCAGCGGGCCTCCTCTGATCTAGAAGGGTGGTGGAAGGAGAAAAAGGGGCAGATGCTGATGGAATTGGTGTGCAGGGGAAGGGGAGAGATATAAGGGGAAGGATACTGGATGGAATTGGGTTGAAGGGAAAGAAAGAGGGCAGATGCTGATGGAATTGGTGTGCAGAGAAAGGGGGAAAACGTAAGGGGGAAGGATACTGGATGGAATTGGGTTGAAGGGAAAGAAAGAGGGCAGATGCTGATGGAATTCTAGACTATGGGGATGTGAGTGTGGGAGAGGGAAGGGAAGAGGAGAGAGATGCCAGACCATTGGAGGAGGGAATGGAAGAACATGGATTCCAGACCAATGGGAGTGAAGGAAAAAATGGAAGGGGGGAGGCATACAGTTTCTGGAAGTGGCACAGAAGGACAGAAGATGAAAGGAAGAGAGTGACAAGACAATGAGGAGAGCTGAAACCAAACAAGACAAAGGTAGAAAAAAAATTTCTATTTATTTAATTTTTTGCTTTAGGGGACATGCATTGCTGTTTCAGTGGTGTTGCATTGTATGCAGAGTCCAGCGTCTTGGTGGTTTTATTTAACCTTTGTCTATGTATTTCTATTTTAGCCCCCCTTTTACAAAACTGTAGAGCATTTTTTTTAGCACTGGCTGTGGCTAAAAACCATACTACAGTTTTGTAAAAGGGAGGAGAGGTGTTTTCTGTGTTCTGTTTGTATGAAAGACATGGTTTTTTGTTAGCGTTGACTAGCCTTGTTTGGCGAAATGCATTAGGCATGGTTCTTGGAAGCACCTTGAATTAACCTGATTTGAATCTCCTTATTTTCTGCCAATCTTCTTTTGTTTCACATTGGATTCTTTGGTGGACTGCTTGCCTTGTTGTTTTATTGCAAATTAACATACATGGAGTGGAACGTACTAGAGGAGTTACAGATTTGGTTGTTTATATATACATATGGGTTACAGTTGGTTGATGTAGAGAGAGGCAGTTGAGAGGCATTGTAAACTTGGTTATTAATATAGACTTATATTTCAGATAGTATTACTGCTTTACAAATATTTGAACACTTTCATATATGCATGGAAAGGGTTCAGAGTTAAATTCCTGGGTAAGTAGGTGGGAAGGGAAGGAAGGGGGATTTGTTCAGAGATGTTTGGGGGTTGCATAGAAGAAGAACTGTGCACTGGTATACTAATCTTTGTTTGTTTTGAATTAAAAAAAAAATACAAGTGGAAATAAAGAAGTAAAGAAGAAAACAAATAAATGGGGGTAGGGCGGGACAGGGCCATGGGGGCCCAGTGTACTTGTGTGCCTAGGGGCCCTCAAAGAATTAATCCTGCCCTGCCTGTGAGGAAAAAATTTATTACAAAGAACTAAATTATTTGAGAAAGGTTTTATTTGGAAACTTATTCTAAAGCTGTATAGATACATATACATTTTATTAGATGTGTATAAATAAACTTTTAAAAAAACTTTTAAAATCAGTATTTGTTTAAAAGGCTTCTCTTATTGTTCACCCGGTATCTTTTATTTAGGGTGAAATATTATATTTTATGCTAACTTTTCCCTCTACAGACTACAGAAGGTGAAGTAAGTGAGAATTGATATTCAAAGAGGGAGGGGTTACAATAATTAAGAAGAAAGAAAAGAGAGAAAGAAAATATGATTGAGACATTTAAATATCTCTACAACATAAATGCATAGGAGGCGGGTCTCTTTCAGGTGAAAGGAAACTCTGGAACAAGAGTGCATAAGATGAAGTTGAAAGGGGATAGACTCAAAAGTTATCTAAGGAAATACTTCTTCACAGACAGTTGCTGGATACATGAAATGACCTCCCAGTGGAAGTAGTTGAGACAAGGACTGTATTTGAATTCAAGAAAACATGGGACAGAAATGTAGGATTTGTTAGAGAGAGGAAGAGATAGCAGATAATGTCTAGGCAGAATGGATGGGCCAAGTGTCCTTTATCTGCAGTCATTTTCTATGTTTTTATGAAAATGGCATGAAGGTGCTTGAGGTAGCCTCATGGCTGCTTGCACAAGAAAGGTGTGACATTTTTCCTTAAAGTATGCCTGAAATCATTGGAGATAAGTGGGAGCCAGCACTGGCCAGTGTGAGATCCTGCTGAGTGAGCCCAGGGAAGGGTTCTTTTAGGCTAATTTGGGTCAAAAAATAGCTGGGTGTGGCAGGAGATTGCTTGAGTTATGTTTGAGAAAGTTGGTGAGCGAGAAAGTACTTTTAAACATATTTCCCTGTTTCCTTAAAATAGACTGAACTGATGAAGCTTGAAGAAGGACCTGTTAGCAAAGTAGTGATTAGAAAAAGAGATTGCTCTGGTTTTACTGCTAGCCTATTTAATATAGATTCTGAAAATTTTGAAACTGAATCTGAGGCTTTGTGTGTGGTAAAAGCCTGTTCCTTTAGGTCCCAGTCCCAGGAGTAGGAACTTGGTTTTACCAAGCTGTTCAGGACTGAGTTCCTGCTGATTAGATGTGTTTTTCCCTGGGTTTTGACTAAATTTGTCTTTTAAAAAAAGGAATTTTGGAATGTCAGGCTGTTAGAGAGTGCTGCGCTGCGTTTGAGAGCCTGCCTGTAGGAATTAAGCTGCTAAGCACAGTTTCCTAAAGAAGGAAGAACCAAGTCAGAATAATTTAAAGCCCAGATTCTGTATTTCAGAGCTGTGCTGGAAGAGGGGCTTGTTTGGTCAGGGATGCTACGTCCTGTGGGCTGCGTGCCGGTGCCAGCCAGGAGGGGGGTGCCTGTTCTCGCGGGGGGAGGGGTGCCGATTTGAGCGGGGGGACCTTTGTGAGCGGGGGGGAGCGAAGCCAGTTCTCGTGCCGGTGCCAGACGGGGGGTGAGTTAAAGTTGGTCGGGCGGGGGGTGCCGATTCGAGTGGGGGGGGGGGCCTTTGTGAGCAGGGGGAAGCGATGCCAGTTCTTGGGGTGGGTGCTCACAAATCGAGTCAACACTCGGTTTGCAAGACAAGTTTTGCGAGAATGTTTTGCTCGTCTTGCAAAACACTCGCAAACCGGGTTACTCGCAAACCGAGGTTTGACTGTATTTGTTAATGAAACATGGAGTCCTCAGGGTTCATCTCTTTCTGCAATATTATTTAATACTTTTCTCATGCCGCTTTGCACAGTGTTGAAATCTTTGGGAGCTGACTATTGTCTTTATGTTGATATTCACTTTGTATTTAAGATTTTGCCAAGTCATGCTAAAAGATTAGATTTCTTGAATTTCTCTTTAGAAAAGATCAGTAATTGGCTGTATGATAATCGTGTCAAATTGAATGTGGAGAAAATGAAAATCATTTTGCTTTTGAGTCATGTTATTCATGATTTTCCAACACTGGTTACATTTAAGGAAATGAAGATTCCATGTGTAAGAACATTTAAAACTTTAGGAGTATATTTGGATAAGTCTTTGAAGATGAAAGAGCATGTTTCTTGTATTGTTAAAAAAATAAATCTTTTTTAAACTGAGGCTTTTACGCCCTTTGAAGTCCATGTTAACCAGTTCTAATTTTCGTTTGGTTATTCAAAATCTAACTTTTCCACATTTTGACTATTGGAATTCCTTGCTAATGGGTGTTCCAAAGAAATATTTGAGATCTTTACAGGCTGCTCAGAACTCTGTGGTGAGGTTAATAACTGGAACTTCTAGATTTCAACACATCACTCCTGTTCTTAAAGAATTGCACTGGTTGCCAGTTGAGTATTGTATTCGTTATAAATTGTTGTTGCTACTACTACTATCCATTCAATCATGTCCGACCCTTGGATACTCTGTAGGCCAATTCTCACCATGCTTCCCTGTTTTCCACAGCCTCTTTCAATTGCTTGGTGTTCATTCCTGTGTCATTCTTGATGGCATCCAGCCAATGGGCTTTTGGTCTCCCCTGCTTCCTTTTGCCATTCTTATATCCCCTCTTCCCATAGTTGGCTCAAAGTGTTGGGAGGGTGGCAACACATGACTTACCAACTTCATAAGTCATGTGGCTAAGTGCTGTGGGTTGGGGAAAGACCTGGTGACTTTCCCCATGAAACTCTATGGATCAGAATCAATATGCTTCAAATTGTTGCTATTTGTTTTTAAAACATTGGCTGGCAGGAAATCTTCAGTTTTGTTAGACTCTCTTTGTATTTATCGACCAAAATGGAACTTACGCTCCTTGATGGTGGCCCATCTGTTCATGAAACTCACCACGAAGAATATAGGAAATCTATATTCTACATGCTTGGACCACAGTTATGGAGCCAGTTATCTGAGTAACTGTTGACTCAAGATTTTGCTGAAAATGTTTTTGTTTAGGGAGGTATATCAGTGCTTATTTCTAGATATTTTTTATTAAGTGTTTTGAACTTTATTAATAAATTGCTGTTTTAATGTATTTGTCTATTATAAATTATGTATGTTTGTTGGAATCTGCCTAGAAATGTTGATGGAGTGGAATGTATTTTTTTTAAATACAGTAAATAAAACTTGTCTAGAGTCTCTACCTGGCTTATATCTATTAAGGTTATCACACAAGCACAGAATAATATCAGCACTGGTATTTTTAACAACTGTAATGTTTCAGGTGGAAGTGTGCTTTCACTCAGGGAAACCAGTCTTCCTTTAACCAGTGAGTCAGCCTTTCAGCTGTTGCTGAGCCGAGGTAGTACTGAAGCCATGGAGGCATTACATGAGTAAGGCAGGAAATCACCCAACAACATTTTTTGATTCTTCTTCCTTCAGAGCAGGTGGTATATCCATGGGCATTTGCTTTAAATTCAGAAAATACTTCATTTCTCCTTCACCTAATTCTGATTGAATTCACCTAATTGAAACAATTCCAACATTTTGACAAAAGCCTCAGAGAGCTGCACAGTGATGTAATTTTAAACTGAGTTGGTTGCGATGATCTATAATGTGAGTTAATCAGCAATTTCCTTTTGCTAAGCTACCTGACATCATTATGAAGGAAAAGATCTCTATACTCTGAATCTAGAAAACTGTGAAATTACCAATGATTTAATACCCTTATATGAACATTTATGACAACACTAGTGTTTAAGCCCGTTACATTAACGGGTGCTAGAATAGATGTGTAGAATTTCTTTCTTTCTGTCTAACTCCCTCCTGCTGAATTTCTTTCTTTCTGTCTCTCTCCTGCCCCCGTCTTTTTTTCTTTCTTTGTTTCTCTCTCCCTACCCCCTCTATCTTTCTTTCTCTCTCTCCCTGCCCCCTTTCTTTCTGTCTGTCTCTCTCCCTGCCCCCTCTTTCTTTCTTTCTTTCTTTCTTTCTGTCTCCCTGCCCCCTGTCTGTCTGTAAGTCTTTATTTCTTTCTTCAGTGGCAGCGCTGTAAACAGGCTGTTCGCGGCCATCCCCAACAGGGCCTTTTCTCTACCGCATCCGAAGTGATGTGGCAGAGGAAAGGCCCTGCCAGGGCTTGCCGTGAACAGCCTGTTTACAACGCTGCCACTGCTGCTTTGGGTAAGGAATGGGGGGTTGGCAGGTCAGGATTGCTGCCACTGCCCTGAGATGCTTCCCTGCTCGGTGGTTCCTGCTGCCACTGCGTTGAGATGCTTCCCTTGCTCGGCGGTTCCTCCCTGCTCGGCAGTTCTATTCTACTGCGCATGCAGAGGCACGCGCTGAAAACCACCACGCGCCGCTACTACCATGTCTCTGCCTACTCTGCCACGGAGCTACAGATCACGGAGGCAGGGATCATGGAGGTATGAGTGCGCATGCGCGCTTAGGGTTTTTATTGATTCATAGATGAATCAAACTGCAGCTGCTTGCTTCATAATGATTCCTAAGGAACAATGTAATGAAATGACATGAATTTCCCCAAATCATAATCTTTTCTCATCAACCCCACCAAACCTGAATGCTTTCTGGTTTTAGCATAATTTTGATAGTAAGACAATTGTTCTTAGTCAAGAAAGACCTTTTCTAGAGCATGTTGAAGCTACAGGTCATTTGCAGCTTAAAAAAGTAAATCCAGCTACATATTTTAAGGCTAATCTGAAAATCTGAATTACTTTAACTGGTGTGCTAGTAACATTGGGCTAGATTCACTAAGCAAATTGATCGTGTACCGATCGATTAGCGATCACTTTCCAACAACAGCTTGATTCACTAACCTTCCTCCAGGCCCCATCCGTACCCAATCCAATCTGTGCTTGCAAATGAGTAAAAAGGTATGCAAATTTCTTAAGGCATCGATTCATTAAACCATTTTGTCCAAACCGACTGGCCTTTCCGTTCCAAAAAGTTTAGACTGCTGAGGACCAGTCGCTTTACATCCTTGCCGACTATTCCTGCCTAGCAACTGCCTCATGTATGTTAAGAACCCCATTACAAATATATATCTACCCCGCAAAAAATCCAAAATATATCTAAACTTTAAATATATGTAAACTTTCATGTACATAAGCGTTAGAAATATTTTTTTGATTTTTTTTGGAATGCCCATAGCGAGCGCGGGAGTGAATCTCGGATTTGTAATGCGCATGGTGAGAAAATCGCAGATTAACCCCGTGCTCTCCTTGAGCATTGTACATTTCATATATCAATGCCAAATTTAAAAAAAAAATCAAAAATAACCAGCTATACCCCCCTTCCTTCCAGCTAGATTGTTGCATGCATCTGACGTCACAGGGTCACCTTTGGTTGCTTCGTGCTTCACGGCAGAAAGAGCCGCACAGCCTCCTGGGATTCATAGGCTGTATATAACAGCGTGTGATCTCAGCGCATTCAACTGCTGTTAACTGTTGTGCCTTCTAGCAACCTAACAGTTCTTTTCCTGAGAGAAATGGATGGTGCTCGTCAGCTACGCTATCTGCTTCTTTTGGAACACGAGTATGCTGCGGAGAGGTTGGTAAAAACTACAGTTCTTATATTGCATTTTTTTACGACAACAATGTTTTGTGGTAGTCGCATTTGGAGCCCGCCTATGACATCCGCGATTAAACCCTGCCCAATTTCTACGCAGTGAAGTCCTAAAGAGCTAGTGCATGCGTTATGTGCTTCAAAACCAACAAGCTTACAGTGCGCATGCGTGTCGGTCGATGTTACAGCGAGACGTGTGCGCGAATGGGGGCGTGTTTACAATTTAATCATTTGCATGGACAAGCTTTACTGAATCGATCGGCCAGAATGACTCGGATATGGATAGGACATGAATAGGATCGATTTGTGGACTTTAGTGAATCTAGCCCATTGTTACTAGCACACCAGTTAAAGTAATGCAAATTTTCAGATTGACCTTAAAATATGTAGCAGTTTTGATTCATTCACAAAGTCTAGTAGTTTTCATATCATCTGTTACACCTATCACACCTGTAAATTCCAGGAATTCTTCAACAAGCACTAGAGCTAGATTCACTAACCTCCTTTCCGAGCCCGATCCGTGCCCGATTGCTTGCAGGCTGACGAATTCACTAAAGGCCTGCATGCAAATGAGGATGATCGTTGGCACGCCCCCCACCCACCACATGGATCGCTAGAGAGCTATCCTTGAGCATGCGCAGACCATCTTCCTTGCCTGTAGATGGTCTGCGCATGCTCTCAGTAGGAAACCTTTTTTTTTTTTTTTTTTTGCAAGTCCGTGGATTTAACCCACATGCTTAAAGCGGGTTAAAACCATAGGCTTGCACTGTGCGGAAGGGCAGGAGAGTCAGGGCAGAGAAATTTGGGGCTGAGAGCAGGAGATTGTGGCAGGCAGCATATCGGGGCTGAGAGCAGGAGGTCGGGGCAGGCAGGAGAATCAGAGCAGACAGCAGGGTGGCAGGCAGGAGAATCAAGGCAGAGAGCAGAGAGTAGGGCGGCCAGAGCAGTAGATCGGGGGTTTTAGCACAAGCGACTGGTCCTCACCAGTCACTAGTTTTTTGATCAGCCAGCCAGTTGATAAGTTTAGTGAATCGCGTCTTTCCTGCTTTGCATGCCGATTCTCCTCATTTGCATGCACGGATCGGGACTGGATCGGAGGAGAGGTTAGTGAATCAGGTCGGAGGGATATCGGGTCACAAAGGGCTCGCAAACCGATCGGTACACAATCAGAGTGCTTACTGAATTTAGCCCTTGCCTCTTATGTTTATCAGTGGTATCATTGTCCATATCTTGTCTTTGCTACAAAGCTTTTGCTAAAACAAATGAAGACAAGCAGTTTTTTTCCCCCATTCTCCTGTTTTTACCTTATTTGTTCTTACCTCTTGATATATCATTTTTGTCTAGTATTGTTAATTGTGCAGTATACATTTCCCTGTTGTATCTGTTTTATTGTTGTTTTTTATTTCCCTTTGATTTTTATCTATTGTTAACCGCTTTGATTTGACTTTTTTTTTTTTTTTTTTGTTAATAATGGCGGTATATCAAATAAAATGACTGTAACTGTAAGATGTTAAGAAATATCTCTGGACTCATCTAATGCCAGTGAAAACCAGTTACAATGATGCAAATCTGCTGAAAAACATCTTCACTAATGTTTTCACATCTTTTGGCAACAGTGTGAGGAGCCAACTGAATTTCATCAATGACATTCTTTATTTCAGTAGAACTGTACAACCAAGTTGTCAGTAAAAGGTTTTATGTTTGCAAAAAGAATTTGTAAAAGTCTAAACGAGGTCTCAGTGGCTCCAACAGAACATTTCTTGGGCACCTTCAAAATATTTTGCTCTGTACTAAAATTCCTCTTAAGCTCCAATAGCTTTTCTTTCTGTTTTTCACAACACAGCGGAAAATCTTTTGAATGATTCGGATGTTTTATTGTGAAATGCCGATTCAAATTGCATGACTTGAAAACCAAAAGGCATACTGCTTTGTTGGGTGGCCCATCAAAAACGCACAATTATGTGCAAGTCAATTACGTGCACGACAAATTTGCGTGGCACAGTGGATAGAGCTACATCCTTAGCACTCTGAGGTTTTGGGTTCAAATCTGTCGCTGCTCCTTGTGACCCTGGGAAAGTCAATTAATCCCCTCATTGCCCTAGGTACACAAGATAGAGTTTGAGCCTGCCGGGACAGATAGGGAAATATGATAAAGTACCTGAATGTAAACCACGTAGGATATAAGCGGTATATAAATAAATAATTGGCTTTAATTAGACTTAATTCAAAGTTAGGTGCCTAACTTGGTAAGTGCCTACTCCAAAGTAGAGGTCTGCACGGGAACGGGGATCATGGGAATCCTGCGGGTCCAGCGGGGGTCCCACGGAAATCCCCCCTAACCCACAGGATTCCCACAGGGACCCCCCTCTGGCCCAAGGGACTCCCACGGGGACCCCCCTCTAGCCAACGGGACTCCCACAGGGATGGAAGGCTTTGGAAGCAGGGTTCGTCCATATAATATAATGGACACGTCAGCCTTAGTAAAAGAGGGGGTTTATATGTTAATTACCTGAACAGAAAACAAAAAAAGGGTTCCACCAAAGAGATTCCAGAAGGAAAACAGCAGCGCAAACACAAAAGAAACTGTGAAATTGATGATCCTGTCAGAAGTAATTGCTGCTTTTTATGGGGACGGGCAGGGATGGAGGTAATTCCTTGCGGGGATGGGTGGGGACGGAGAGGATCCTGACAGGGACGGGTGGGGACGGAGAGAATCCTGACGGGGATGGGTGGGGACGGAGAGGATCCTGGCGGGGATGGGTGGGGATGGAGAGGATCCTGACGGGGATGGGTGGGGACGGAGAGAATCCCGATGGGGATGGGTGGGGACGGAGAGAATCCCGATGGGGATGGGTGGGGACGGAGAGGATCCAGACGGGGATGGGTGGGGACGGAGAGGATCCTGATGGGGATGGGTGGGGACGGAGAGGATCCTGGTGGGGATGGGTGGGGACGGAGAGGATCCTAGCGGGGATGGGTGGGGACGGAGAGGATCCTGGCGGGGATGGGTGGGGATGGAGAGAATCCTGACGGGGATGGGTGGGGACGGAGAGGATCCTGACGGGGATGGGTGGGGACGGAGAGAATCCTGACGGGGACGGGTGGGGACGGAGAGAATCCTGACGGGGATGGGTGGGGATGGAGAGGATCCTGACGGGGACGGGTGGGGACGGAGAGGATCCTGGCGGGGATGGGTGGGATTTCTTTCCCCGTGCAACTCTCTACTCCAAAGTGCCTACCTAAAAGTAGGTGTGGTTAGGGGTGTAACATTGGCATATTTTGGAGTTAGGTGCCTTTTTAAAAATTTAGATGCACACCTTTAGGCCAAGAATATCCTGGCATTAATACAGTGTGCCTAAAAGGAAGCCTAACGATGCCTAACAGTGCATAAGTAGCACTAAGCATTACTCTATACAAAACGCTTAATTTTTATAGAATCACGCTTAGCACTGCATTCATCAGTACTGATTTTTTTGTTGGGACCTAACTGCCTAATGCCCTTTAGTAAAAGAGCCCCTATATATAGATGTTCATTATAAACTTTGAACGGGTCAAATATAGGACCCTAATTTCCAAAATTAGGGTCTTAGACTATTTGCAAATTGACCCCTAAGTCTTGAGAAGATGTTTGTGCAATACCCCACAGTACAATGACCAGATTTTTAGGCAATGCTGAGTTTTGCAGTTTCCATCCCAAAGCTTTATCCTCGTATATTTCCTACAGAGAAAACAAAGCAAACCCCCCCCCCCCAAAAAAAAAAAAAAAAATAGACGGTACAGGATAAAAACCCAGGTCGATGCAATCTCAGTTCTGGTTGGTCCTTGCTAGACATAGATGACAGGTCTGTTGTGTTCAGATACTTAACGCATGCAAATTAATCATGTTGTTTAGAGACCTAGAATGCAAATGAATATAATTAACATTCATTTTGTGTCTAGTCAGACCTGTTGCTGCCCTCCCTGCATGAAGGCAGTAGGGCATGAGATACTCAAACAGACAAGGAGAAGGCTGCTGGATTTCAACAAGAGGAAATCATTTTCTTACAATATAAAGGGATAAACTAACAAGTTCATAATAAATAGAATAAGCAATGACAACATAGGGAGCTGGAAAGCAAAGCCTGAAACTTTACACAGAACAGGCAATCAAAGTAGAAATCATTTCTTACCTACTAATAAATTATTATTATTATTCTATGTTTTTAATATGTATGTGTAGTAGCACTATGGAAATAATAAGTAGTATTAGTATTAGTAGGAAAAGCAGAATATGAGAATTTGCAAGCTATTGAATACAGGAGCCTACATGGCACTAATCCCCTTCTCCTCTATCTCCCTACACATTAAATTGGTGTGCTTTGCAACTGTTATAAAGTGGTAATGCGGTTACTCCTTTTCAGATCTCTCTCTGGTGCCATGAAGCACCATCATAGTCTACTATAGTGACAGATAAAGTCAACCTCATCAGTGCTTCTCAGTCCTCCCCTGAAGGCACACCTAGCTAGTTTTTCAGGATTACCATCATGAATATGCAAGAGACAGATTTGTATACAATGGATATTCAATATATACAAAAGTATCTCATTCATTTTCATGGTGGTACCTACCATAGTTCTGAAAACTCAACTGGCTTGATATATGCCTCCAGGAGAGGGTTGAGAAGCACCAGTATACATCCTGAGGCATCATGGCTTTGGCAAATAAAATCAAGGTGAGCCCCCAAGGGTTAGCCACCCACATCCCCTTAATCCAGGCCACCCATGACTGAGGAATGAGCAAGGGAAATTTGAACTACTACTTCCCTTGCTATAATATCTCAGTGTGGGTAGGTAAATGGAGGACCTCAGCTTATGTAGAGTAATTTAAAAGGTGAAGGCCACACAAATAGCCTGTTTTATGAACAAATATAGGCGCCTATCTGTCTTGATAAAACATTAGAGGTAAACCAACAGAAATTGTACCTTGACTGAAACCACAGATATTTAAAACTGCTTTGGAGCAAGCATAAAT
This sequence comes from Geotrypetes seraphini, assembly GCF_902459505.1. Taxonomy (NCBI): domain Eukaryota; kingdom Metazoa; phylum Chordata; class Amphibia; order Gymnophiona; family Dermophiidae; genus Geotrypetes; species Geotrypetes seraphini. Next base: position 110,341,535 of record NC_047087.1, on the reverse strand, counting down.
TTTAGAACCAAAGGTAGGCATGTATGTTTATATTTTACAAAATATGTGCATAAATCGTGACGGTCTCTTCCTCCTATTTATTATTTCTAAAGTGCCATCAGGCACATGTAGCTCTGTACATTAAGAACACAAGAGGGAGTCCCTGCTCTGCCTATAACCCCACCCAAACTCCACTCCTGAAGATGGCTACATGCATGTCATATAAACGTATATTTTAGTCACGATTTAGGCTCATAATCACTGAGGTAATGCTATTAAAACCCCTCTTTGTGTAAAATGGCATTTATGTGAAAATATTCTTGTATAAAATTGCCTCCTTTGTTTCTCCTTTCTGACACATTTCTCAAGCATGTAGAATTTGCTGTATTAATTAAAAGAAAGAATCCCATCCTTCACACAAGTCCTGGAGTAGTAAAGAGCCCTACACTGCATGAATATTACCCATATAAGTCTTGGATAAAATTAAGAATGGCATGATCCCTGCATGGAGCGATTGCTTTCTTTGTATTGCTTATGTGGCTTCTGAGAGAAGTGCCTTTCAAGCTATTAGCACCTGTGGGGGTGATTTTTTTTTAAGATTTATTTTTCCATTATATTATACAGTAAATACACGATACCATATTACTATGCAGTAAGAATGCTTACATTTTACCTCATTTGCACAGTACTCATGGACTCCAGATGCAGGCGTGTCCAATCCGCATGAACGTAATCATCAGAGATTTTGTGTGATTTCCCAAAGGGTGTCGTGTTAAATCTGGGCTTAGCACACAGTAAAATAATGCATTACAATGCGATAAACCCAGATTTAGTAAAAACCGTCCTTATATCTGGTAAAGTGCTATGCAAAATCCCAGTTGAGTTAGTTGAGACATGGCACAGGAACCTAGTTGCTCATTGTGTAAGGAAAAGATGCGGTTAATTTTGCTTGGGTTATAACTTGATTCAAAAGGCTGCATTTGATACTTAGCTATTAAAATTAAATTTTCAAAAAATAAATGAACTTGCAGAGAATTGTTTGAGGCATGTGCAGATGAAGAACAGAGCTGGAGCAGGGACAGGGACAGAACTCGTGGGGACGGGACGGGGGATGCAGATAGATCCCTGCGTCGCTCTCTAGAAGCAGATCCAGCCAGTTCAGGGTCTTCCTATTAGTCCCGTACATCTCATATAGCCCCGCCTCCTCTGTAGGCCTCTGACCAATCAAAACCACAGTGCGTGCCGATTGGCTGCCAGCATCTCTTCACCGGTTATAAAATCCAAAGGACCGCTATTCGCTTCCCCACTGTGAGCGCCTTTCTCAGCAGAAGAGGAGAAATTGCACGTCCAGTCGGATCAGATTCTCTCCTTGTCCGTTTTTTATGTGCATTTTGATATTGTTACTGTCCTTAAGGTGAAACAATAGCTTTTGTCCCGAAAAAAGCAAAGCCTGCAAGGGGCCACCTTCTATTCACCCCTCCTCCGTTGTGGCTGCTCCAGCAAGCGATCCGCTTCCTGTCCGTGGTCTTCAGGGCAAGATCCGGCTACAGACTCTCGGCTGAGCGATGCTCCAGTCCCAGCGATCCAGACGAGTTTTCTTTGTCTCTCATCGCCCATCTCCCTTCCCTGCCCTTAGGCGATGAGGCAGGCACTTTCTCCCAGGTAAGACGCGTTTTCCTCCCTCTTTGGTGGCAAAGAATTGTGGGGGAGAAGGGACTTACCACACATGTCCTCTTCAGCTCTGTTACTGTTTCTTACATCCCTTACCTCGGGGGGAGGGGGGGGTTGTTCTATTGATAGCAAGTATCCAAGGGTTACACTGAAAAGCAGGAAAAGCAACTTTGGATCTTCAGTACCAACTTGTTCTGAGATCTGATTTGGTACCCCAGACCCATGGTGAAGGAGTGAAGTGTTGGATCCGTATCTAGTTCAATTCTTTTAACAGAAGTTTTGAAGAGGGTTTTGGCTTGATCCCTCCTTGCTCTCATCAAAATCTTTTATCAGGACGCTCTGGATCACAGGATAGCAGACATACTATTTAGAAATAAATGATTTGTGTGTGTGTGTGTGTGGGGGGGGGGGGGGGGGTTCCCGAGGTATTTCCTTGGGAATGGTAAATTTTCAGCTGTCACTAAGAATTATTTGTAAGTCTGGACATGGGCTTTTTAGTCTTATCAATCATTCATTAGTTTGGGTATGCAGTATGCTGGCATTCAGGCTCTGACTTGCCATCCAAGTGTGTCTATGAGGGTGACATCCTTCAATGCAACTAGGAAAAGACTTCTCTAGAGATATTTTACAGGAATGGGACCAGCTAGACCAGGGGTGTCAAAGTCCCTCCTCGAGGGCCGCAATCCAGTCGGGTTTTCAGGATTTCCCCAATGAATATGCATGAGATCTATTTGGCTCGGGGGCCCGTTCAAGCTGGACTTCAGTTTTGACTGTTTTGATTTTATTTTCACTTCTTTTTAGTTTATGATATATTTTTTAATCTTACTTATTGTTTTACCACTTATTTTGTTTTGTTTTATCTTTCAAATTTCATTTAAATTTCCCCAGAATTCTATTGCTTCAATGGTTCTCCCTCTGCATCTATTCTTATCTCCCCTCTTTTTAACCTTTCAAATTCCTTTAGATCATTGTAATCTTATTAGTATATTTATTTTCTTATTTTTCTCCTCTATCTCTATTTTCTTTCTTTATTACTCTTCTGATTGTCATTTTTCCTGGTACTTTAGTTAGATTGTGAGCCTTCGGGACAGTAAGGGAATTTCTAAGTACCTATCTTACTTATAATTTTAATGCACCAATATATTCATTGTAACCCGTTCTAGGCTCTTTTAGGAGGACGGGCTAAAAAATCGAAATAAAATAAATAAATAAATATGCTAATAGATCTCATGCATATTCATTGGGGAAATCCTGGAAACCCAACTGGATTGCGGCCCTCGAGGAGGGACTTTGACACCCTTGAGCTAGACTTTGGGAGAAAGGGGAAAATAGAATGAGCTGTGGAAACGCCTAGTTTGCCAAATACACAAGTGATAATGTGAACCAGGTCGTAGGTGCATTTTAGGGGCAAAGGGCTAGCCTCACATTAACCCTTTGCCCAACTTTATTCTTTACATAACATAAGGGAAGGGCAATGGAAAGCTATCATTCCCTCTGTAATTCCCTACCTGTTAAGCACCAATATTTATCTTATCATTCCCTCTGTAATTCCCCCAGGTGTGCACCGAGTATAGATGCACCTTCTTGTCCAGTTTGTCTGTCTTAACTAGATTGTAAGCTCTTTTGAGCAGGGACTGTCTCTTTCTTGCTGTAAACCGCCTTGAACTAATGGTTTGGCGGTATATAAGAATAAATTATTATTATTATTCTATGTTTTTAATATATATGTGTATTATTATTATTCTATGTTTTTAATATATATGTGTATTATTATTATTCTATGTTTTTAATATGTATGTGTAGTAGCAGTATAGAAATAATAAGTAGTATTAGTATTTTAAGTCTGTATGGGGCAACTATGAGGCAATATAGGATTAACGTGAGGGATGGGGTGATTTCTAGTAAGGAGGTATATATGGATATATCCTACTAGAGATAACTGAAAAGTCAGTTGCAGTGGTACTGCTTGATCTTCATTCAGCCTGTGTTTCTTCTGCCAGAATGATTGATTCAGTAAAGAATTCACAAAATATTGAAAGAAATAGCTGACAGGGGGATAAATTTGTCCCCATCCCCATGGGCTCTATCTCCATCCCATCCCCCATGAGTTCTGTCCCTGTCCCATCCCTGCAAGCTCTGTCCTCATCTGCACAAGCCAAATGTTGTCCCCATGTCATTCTCTACTCTCCAAGACAAGCAATCAACACTAGTTTCCACGTGTCCTGCTCGAGCAAACTGAAGCCAATAAGAGGCATTAGACTGGGTAGAGCAGTAGGTTTAAACTATACCTATTTAAGACGCAATAATCACAGAGGTAGATGCTACTTACTAGATGGAATTTTATAAAATAAATCATTTTCACAAATCTACAACCCCAACAATCAGATAACACAAAACCAACAAAAGGCTGTAGATACCCAAAATCCAAACAATAGTATTTTAAGTAATTTTTGCTTAATTGGGTTCTCCCAAAAGAACAGGGATTAACAAATAACTTACACTGATTATTTATTCATATTTAATTATTTATATTATTATACAATACAGTACTGCTTAATCCCAAGTAAACTAAACCAGTACAATCACTGGGAATTACAAATTAACCCCCCTTTTTACAAAACCACACAGGTTTTTAGCGTCAGCCAGCGCACTGAATGCTCTGCGCTGCTCTGATAGTCATAGAGTTCCTTTGAGCGTTGGAGCAGCGCAGAGCATTTAGCGTGCCAGCCGGCGCTAAAAACCTCTTGCATGGTTTTGTAAAAAGGGGCATCGGAGTGGTGTTGGGACATTTAGCACTCTGGGCTGCTGTAGAAACCACTACCGCAGCTTAGTAAGAGGGCCATAATTCCTAAAAAAAAAAAAAAGGAATAACCTACATAAATTCAATATTTAACAAATAAAAAAAAATTTTTGTTTTACAAAAGGATAAATAATTTGATTCTGTTCTGATAGAAATAACTGTTACTTGATATATAAGTATAGAATCAAACACTCGCCTTTAGTGCATACCCTTCAATAGAGAGATAACATAAATATTGGTCTTGTAATCAAGAAGAACATTTTTTCCAACAGAGGAGGCTCCTCCAGTCCTTATCAGTGGACTACATTTCCTCTATAGACGGTCCTGTAGCATGGAATAAAATATGAAGAGGTGAAGATGGCTGCGGTGTAGTGAGGATGCTCACTATATGCTCTCCTGCTGAAATTGTTTCCTCCCGATTATTGGGTTTACTGTTTAACACGTCATGCCTAAAAGAAGGGGAAGAGCAGCTGCTACAGCCCGTCAGAGTGAGCTTACCCCGGGAAGGCAGGAGACGATTCGGATCTTCTTTACATCTTCACCTCGGGGCGAACCGGCAACGCTGAGTCAGAGGGAAGTCTCGGCGCTCGGGAGCGAGATCTCGCTCAGCCCTGAAAGACCTGTGCCTCCCCAACAGTTGCGAGAGAGGGAAACTATGGCGGCTCAGAAGGGATAGGAAGGATCCTCCCCGATAGAGCTGGAGGGCTTACCGTCAACCCAAGTCTCTCGGGCAGAGATACCATCATAGGAGAAGGCAACGCTGGCGTCAGAAGTTGGAGGACAAGCTTTATCAGTCTCCCCACTGGTAAGGCCAATGGAATTCACTTTGGAATCCATCTGGAGTGCTTAGACTCCTTATATAAATTGTGTGCAGGAACTCTTCCTCTGATAAATGCGAGAATGTGACTGATAAATGTAAGAATTTGACTATTTGCAGGAGGAAATAAGGTCACAGGGGGAAAAGATGGACCACTTGGACCAACGGGTTCAAGGTATTCAATCAACTCAGACTACTTTAATCGAGGACAAACTGTTGCTAGTTAGGAAGGTAGAAAATTTAGAAAATTATGCTAAAATGTTGAATTTGAGAATACATATCTTCCCAAAGACACTAGCAATGAATGGCTCCTAAAGATTTATTTTATAAATTTTTAAAGGACTCATTTAAATATCCTGAGACTGGTTTTCCTCCTTTACATAAAATTTATTACCTTCCAGTTTCAAAGAAGGCTTCTAAAACTGAGGCTTGTGAATGTAACAAAAATTCTGGAAACCTCAGAAGACGAAGTCATCTCACATTCTACACTTCTGGTGACATTCGTCTTTCTGAAAGACAAAGAGGCACTTCTTAGGCTGTTTTTTTAGGCTTAAAGAAGTGACTTTTATGGATTCTAAGATCTCCATATTCCCAGATGTCTCTAAATTAACTCAATCCAGAAGGAAAGGGTTCCTGGAAATGAGACAATCTGTACTTTCTCTGGGGGCTAAATTTCAACTCAGATACCCTTGTAAATGTTTGGTCTTTTTTGATCAACATTCATATTTTTTTGATCCCTCACAGCTACAATTTTTTCTTGAGGCAAAAGGAGCAATACTCTCCAGTGCTCCCATAGTGAAATAAGGTCCTAATTTTTTAGTGGAAGATGTAACACTACATTAATGATTTTCTTTATTTTCTGCATATATCAGACCCTATGATTTTGAATTGCTTCTCCTATAATGTGGGCTTTATTAGAGAGATTGTTAGTATTATAATTAATGTTAGTTGGCCAGATTGGTCATTTGATTTTATTTTTCTTCTTTTATTTAATATGTTAAATCTCCCTTTTCCTTATATATATATATACTGCTTTATGTATATTTATAAAACTATAAATACATTTTTAAAAAAATTTGAAGAGGCTGATAAGGAACAGATTTTTTTAAAATTTGATTTACAGCCTTTTCATGCAGTTTACAATTCATTGAATAGCAATAAGGTACTCAAGTATTTCCCCTATCTGTCTCAGCAGGCTCACAATCTAACTGTGGTACCTGGGACAATGGAGTGTTAAGTGACTTGCCCAGAGTCACAAGGAGCAGGCTGGAATAGAACTCGCAACCTCGGGATGCTGAGGCAGCAGCTCTAACCACTAGGTCACACCTTCCGCCTGGTCTACTTAACTTAGCTTACTACTTAGTCCCTAGTTAATCTCTGCATTCCCTTTCACTCTTTTCTATCTACGGCTCCTCTGTTCTTATCTCATGCTGGCTTGAGCTCTGTTACTGGTTTTGCATCCCCCTGACCTCCAGTGGGAGGTCATTCAATTGGCAGCAGGTAACCAAGGGTTACTATGAGCAGCACACAGCTTGAATGGTTGAAGGAAAAGCAACTTTGCATCTCTAGTACCAGTTTGTTTCAAGTTTAGGTTTAGAAATATGTTCTGTTACTCCTAAGATCTGATTTCCTTTTTTCATTCTTGCTGAATGGGAAACATAGGAGGACTGTGTGATGCTCTCATTAGTCTTGATTACAAGTGCATGAGAAATAAGGTGATATGGCTATATGGGATTAATAGATTCTCTTGCACACTAAATCTAAAACTAGTTTTATTGTGTTCTTTTTATTTATGTCATGAACCCTAGATGATGATGATGATCAAACCAAAAAAAGGCAAGAGAGATGTACTTAAAACCAAATGGTATCAATTTATTTTTTTGACAAAGTTATGTCCCAACAAGGATCCAAGTTTCGGCATACAGTTATGCCTTCATCAGGAGACACTAAAAGATATAACACATATACATATAACACTTAAAAAGGAGATTCTATAAATGAAGAAAACCTTTTACTATATATCATAAACCGACTAAAAAATATATCAATATCAAAAATCACAATAGCGCAAATAATTAAAAACAGGGTTAAAAACATCAGGAATGGAGGGGTCACGTGATGTGGTGTGCCTAGCCAGACGCGTGTTCGAGGAGCTCCCCTTACCCTCTTTAAAATCTGACAATTATACTGTTTTTTCTTACCCCATTCGGCTCGATCCGGTTCGCACTAGCAGACTCTATGGGGCAGTGAGTTTTTTCAGCGGCACAGGGCATGCCAACTAAGACTCAGAGGGGACTCCGTGATCGCCCGAAATCATCACCGTTGGTTAAAATGGCGGCGGCCTCTACCTCCTTCACGGTGCCTGCTGGAGAATGGATCCAGGAGATAACGAGATCAGTTACGGCGGCTCTGGCTGATAGTTTAAACAAACTGCAGTCGGCAGTGGATGAGTTGAACGAAAAGTTAGACTCACAGGGCCACCGGCTCGCAGAGGCTGAGCAGCGCATATCGGCGCAGGAGGACTGCAGCGACGGCATGGCAGCGCAGATTCTTGCTCTCCAGAAGGAGACACAAACTTTACTGGAGCGGGTGGAGGAGCATGAAAACCGCAACCGTCGCAATAATCTGCGTCTCGTCGGTTTACCGGAGTCTGTTAAGGATGCAGATTTGTATCTCATCTTCAGCCGCTGGCTGCCTGAGACTCTGGGCCTCTCCTCCACTGAAACCAAATATGGCTGCAAGAGGGCGCATCGTGTGGGAGCTCGTCCACCAGCGGATCAGCACCCCCGGATTGCCATAGCCCGTTTCTGCTCCTGGAGGGAGAAGGAAGAGCTGCTGCGGGCCTACCGCAAAGTTCCCTCATTGGACTATGAGGGTCAGAAAATCTTGCTGTTTAACGATTACTCAGTGAGGGTATCTGCACAATGCAATTTGATGTCCCCGTTTTGCTCCGAGTTGCACCGCAAGGGTATCTCCTTTGCATTGGTGTTCCCTGCTAAGTTGCGTGTCTGGCATGAGGGGACCAGTGTTTTGCTGCACTCGGCTGGGGATGCCCGGGCTTATCTGGACCGGTTGAATACGCAGTGACATTTGCTGGAGAGATGTTGGTCTGGGTTTCTGGAGCCGGGTGCCTGGACTGGACTGCCTGATTGCTTCTGTGACTTTGGTGGTGGGGGACGTTCCTGGGGGCCTGATTGTTCTTTGTGCCTGGTTGGGAGATCTGGACTGGGGACTTTTGTCTTGGAGGCCGCCGGGCTTGCCACTGACTGGGCACTGCACTGTCTTTGAGTCTGGCTTGGCGGCCGGTGTCTGGCTTTTCTTCTATTCTTCATCTATACCCTGGGGATGACCTCTACTATTATCGCACCCGGCGCTTGCTCAGACCGTGGACTATCTTGCATATTCTACGTCCTGGTTTATGCACTTGGTTGTGGACCCTGGGTAGAGCTGTGTGTATTGGCTCCTCTGGGTTTCCATTAGTTGAGGCTTTGACCTGTGCCTTATGTTTTGTTTCCCATTTTCTAAGTTGCTGCACTGTACTTTTTTCGGTTGTTTGCTATTGATACTCTATTTTTTCTTTTGTCACTTTCCTTTGCTACTCTGGCAGGGGATATGGTGGATGGGGTGGGGGCTCTCGCAGGGGAGTGGGTGAGTCTGTATGGCTGGCATTGGGGCTATCCGAGGAGATAGGGTTGTAGGGTGGTTTGTGGACCAGGTGGGAGAGCATTGTGTGATTGAGGGGCAGGGGGGGAGTGTGTTTGAGCAGGGGGGGTTGGATGGGGGTGGTTTTGGGTGTGTGTGGTGGTGTTTGTGTGTATGGGAGGGGTGCTGGGGGGGTGTCCTTTGGGAATGGAATGTGTCTGAGGGAACTGTTGTTTTTTGGCTTGCCTTTCACATGTTTTCTTCTGGTCCTGGGCCTAGCTGGGGGGCACGGGCGCCAGTTTGTATTGCTTGGCTCGCCCTTTGGGTGCTCTGGTGCTTCTTTCTGAGGGGTAGTTATGGTTAATTTGAATGTGACAACTTTTAATGTAGATGGTATCCACTCACCAGTAAAACGTAAGAAGATACTTAATTGGCTTAAACAGCGTCACGTAGACATTGCCTATCTGCAGGAAACTCACCTTACTGCCTCTGAACATGAAAAGCTGCGTAGGGACTGGGTGGGTGAAGTGGGCTACTCGGCCTTCAATGGCAGGCAATGCGGGGTCGCCATTTTAGTTCATAAACAGTTGCCCCTTACTATTCATAAGATAATTCAAGATAAAGAGGGCCGTTATGTTCTTCTCTTGGGTGAGCTTTGGGGATTCCACTTCCTTTTTTGCAATCTCTATGCCCCTAATGTTTACTGTCACAAATTCTTTTCCGGGCTTTTGGGTATTCTGATGCAATATCCTATGTACCAGCTGATAGTTGGTGGGGATCTTAATATCATGGCCGATCCTGTGGTGGATTGTTCTCCTGTCAAGCCGCAGCCTCGCAATTATGACCAGAGGGGGGTGAACTTTCTTTGTGGTCCTTTGGGGTTGGTTTATACGTGGAGAACTCTGCACCCATTTGATCGTGAATATACGTTTTTTTCTCATCCCCATACCTTATATTCCCGTCTGGATTATATTTTGGTGTCGTCATCTCTCTTTTCTAGGGTAGACCCGGTTACTATCGAGGACTCGTCGCTTTCTGATCACGCAGCGGTGCTCCTTACGTTGGGGGTCACGGATCGACCCGGGGAACGCACCTGGCGATTTCCTGCGGCCTTCTATGGTGATAAGGAGTTTCACCTTTATCTTAGAGCTAAATGGCTTGAGTTTGAATCGGATAACCGTGCATCGGTGGGGGACCCGGAAATTTACTGGGAGGCTTCTAAGGCGGTCATGCGGGGGCATATTATTCAGTACCTTTCAGCCAAGCGGCGGCGCCAGGGAGAGGCGCTTATGTCTCCATCAGGGAAGCTGGCTGCTTTACACAGGCGACATTCCACCAGTTTGGATCCGGATGAATTACAGCAACTTAAGTCTATTCGTCTTCAAATTAGTGAACTTCTGGATCAGAGGGCCCGGCAAAACATCTACTATCAGAAGTTTAGACTCTATCAGTGGGGGAGTAAGGCGGGCAAGCTCCTTGCGACCTTGGTTCGCCCTTTCCGGAAGAAACAACTTATTCGATTAGTGAGAAATAAGCAGGGTGTGTGTTTTACTCAGGAGTCTCGTATTTGGGACCACTTTGTGGAGTTTTATCGGTCGCTTTATGCGCGACACAACTTCACTGATGAGGAGAGGGATCGTTTTTTCCGGGATATCACTCTTCCGCGGCTCTCGGCGACTCAGGTGGCACAGTTGAATGCGCCTATATCAGATGACGAGATTCGCCTGGGGATCAACAAGTTGCATCTTGCTAAATCGCCTGGCCCCGATGGTTTTGCCCCGAAGTATTATAAACTCTTATCTGACCTCCTGGTTCGGCCCCTGGGGGATCTTTTTCATTACTTCTCCCTCAGTGAGATGAGCCCTCGGAGCAACTTGGCCCATATTACTTTGCTTCCTAAGCCGGGGAAGGACCCTACCCAGGTTGGCTCTTATAGACCTATCCTTATTGAATCAGGATGTCAAGTTGCTGGCCTCCATTTTAGCGGCTCGATTAAACTTGTTTTTACCGCAGCTTATAGGCGAAGATCAAGTGGAGTTTGTGCCACATCGTTATGCTTCTATGAACTTGCTCAAGGCCTTGTCGGCGATGCATGATCGCAGGGGGGGCGGCGGTACTTCTGCAATCGTTGGCCTTGATATGGAAAAGGCATTCGACAGTATATCGTGGCAATACTTATTTTGGGTGCTCCCGGCCTATGGTGTGACGGGGAGCTTCGTATACTGGATTGAGGGCCTCTACGCTAATCCACAGGCTCGCCTTATTATAAATGGTGGTCTCTCGACTTCCTTTGACTTATGTCGGGGGATTCTTCAGGGATGTCCCCTTTCTCCGCTTTTGTTCGTTTTAGCCTTGGAACCTTTGGCCATAAAGATCCGCGAGTGTAGGGAGCTCTGTGGGATACAGGTGGGACGTTGTTTGCTGACGATATCCTGCTTTTTCTGGACCAGGCTCCGCTCCACTTGCCGGTAGTTCTCCGCCTGGTGACGGATTTTGGCGTCATCTCGGGCCTCCAGGTGAATTGTGATAAGTCAGAGTTGCTGTCTCTGTCGGGCCTCGCCTGGGAACCTTGGCATGCGGGTCTGTCCACACCCCCGGTGAAAAACGCTATGAGGTACCTCGGCATTTATTTATATCCGGATCCGCAGGTTCTCTATCAGCGCAATATACTCGATGCCATAGAAAGAATTCGACTGCTTTGCAGCGCGTGGAAGGATCTTCCCTTGTCGTTATTTGGAAGGGCTGCTTTACTTAAGACGGTTCTTCTGCCTAAGCTTCTTTACCCGTTACAGACAGTGCCTCTCTGGCTTGTTCAGCGTGATATTGGTAAACTTCGTTCCATTTTCATTGCCTTCTTGTGGTGCCGCCGTTCAGCGCGTATTAGCTATGCCAAGTTGACCCTTCCTGGAGGCCAGGGTGGCTTAGGCCTCCCAGATGTCAGACTCTACAATGTGGCGGCTCTCCTCCGCTTTGTGCATGAGGGGATATCGGGCTCTGCTCGGTTCTACCCCACAGGTTGGTGGCCGGCTTGGTGTGCCCCCATATACCTTCTTGAATCTTTTACATTCTCCCTCGGTTCCCAGGGGAGGAGGGGGGTTGTCTTCTAAATTTCAGTTTTTGAGACCTTTTTGTTTGGCGTGGAGATGGTGGCGCCGGGCTCAGGGTAGGACCCCCAGTGCTTCTCCGCTTCTTCAACTCTCGGGTAATCCCGATTTCCAACCAGGCCTTAGGAGTAGCCTTTTTGCTGATTGGGCTGCTCGTGGGGCCTCTACTCTTCATGAGATGATAGATGGAGACACGGCCTCTTTTTCTTCGTTTGCCTCTTTCCGGGAACACTGGGCTCTCCCAAATACTCAATTTTTTGCTTATTTGCAAGCCAGACATTATTTCTCTAGCCTTCAGCAGTTATATGGGGCTCGGTGGTTATGTGGGCCCTTAGATGAGTATTTATTTCGGATTCCTGCTGAGGGGGGTTCCCTGTCTGTCTGGTATAAGGTGGCCGGTTCTGTTTGCTCTGCAGGTCGCCTTTATCAACGAGCCGCTTGGAATCGTGATCTGTCGGCTCACTACACACCGGAGGCCTTCCAGGAGCTTTTTCATACTTTGAAGGTCTTTGTGAAGTCCGCGGCTTGGCAGGAAACCCAATTTAAGATTCTCCACAGGGCTTATATTACCAGGGCAAGGGGCGTCCAGTTGGGCCTTTGGGATACTGCTTTATGTATTAAATGCGAGGGGGCGCAGGGGTCCCTTTTGCATTCCTTTCTGGAGTGTCCCACCCTTACTTTGTGGAACATGTCCTTTGTGCAGCTTCGATTGGTCTTGCAGGTGGAGGTGGAATGGGATTATAAGACGCTGCTTTTAGGGGACCAGACCTTACTAGAGGCTCAGGGCCTTACAGTGCCCCAGCGGCGCTTTATATACTTGACTTTTTTGACTGTCAAACGCACTATATTGCATCACTGGACACAGGTTGGGGATATTCCTCTCGAGAGCTGGTTGGGACAGATGACTGAATTGGCTCGCTTTGAGCTTACCTATTACAAATGCTCGCTTAATCCTGAGGTGTTGGCATATCTGGCACTTTGGCAGGTGTTTCTGCAGTTACCCTTAGTCACACGTTCTAGGGGAGGGTCGGGGGGTGTTTGAGTGGGGTGTGTGTTTCTGATTGTGAAGTGTTTGTTTGTTGGTATGTCTGACTTTGGGGTTGTAGGGGTTGCATGAGTGATTTCTCCTACTACAAAATGTAAAGGGTTGGCGGGGTGCCTGGGTTTGTATTCTGTATTTTTCCTTCTCTTTGTGTTCACTTTTTGGCGTCTTTTTCCGGGGGGGGGGGGGGGGGTGTCGATCCCTTCTTGCTGTTGCTTGATTATTTTCTGTTCCCCCTAAGGCTTTGGTGCAGTGCGGTTGAGGCTGTATATTTTATTGTATTATCCTTACTTCTTTGTACCTGAGCCTTTCTTTTCTGTATGGCCAGTTGCCATGTTGTACCCTTTCTACTAATAAAAATATATTCCAAAAAAAAAAAAACAACAAAAAAAACCATCAGGAACGAAATATGTGTGAAACTTGGATCCTAGTTGGGAAGTAACTTTGGTTTTAAGGACATCTCTCTTGCCTTTTTTTTGTTTGTTTGTTTCAACACAGGCAAGAATTTCTCTTTTTGCTGTTTGATGATGGTAACCCATAATTTGCTTAATTATAAATACATTTTTAGCCTGCATCAACTTTTCAGTTCTTTGCAGATTACAGCAAGATTAAACCAACAAAAATAATGTTGGAGAAATAAATAAAATTAAAACATCTAAGGCTGGATTATGTATACAGTGCCATTATCGGCGTCCACCTAAAAACAGCTGCCAATTGCATGCCAGTCGCACAATGGCGTCATTTACAGAATCGCGGCTTTCGCCAAATCTAGGCACCAGAAATATAGGCCAGGGTTTTAAAGGCCTACATTTTTGTCACCTGAATTGTGTCTACAGAGGCACCTTAAAACGCCTAAGGTAATTTCCAGTGTTAACCATACCTACTTCGACCTTAGGCGTTCTAAGCCACCTCCATAGATATAATGAAGGCACCGGTTTTCTAGGCGCCGGTAGGTGCCTACATTTTTAAAAAATGATTTCTAAATGGCTTTACCTATTAAGGACTCTTATAATCAAGTTGCACTAGAGGTTTTTAGCACGAGCCTGCAGAGTTAAATGCTCTGACACTCATAGAACTATGAGCGTTGGATCATTTATCTTGCCGATTGGCGCTAAAACCTCTAGCAGAGCTTGATAAAAGGGGGGTTAACTTAAGGCATTGTTTATAGAATATAGGATCTAGTTCTTAAAGATTTTGCTTTTCTCTGAAACACATCTACATTAAATTCACATTTAATCAAAAATGGGAAAGCATTCCAGATTTTAGCTGCTTTAAGGTAGATGTAAGTAGTAGAGAGGAGGCACTTTTCTACTTTATACCTACCATAAAGAGAGAGCCTGGCTTCAACTGATTTTATGAGTGAAGGCCTTTACTATAGGAATGAAAGCACAAGATAGATATGAGACAAGTAGGAACCAAACACTACCGGTAGATGTGACACCATCTTATTACTGCAGTTTGGGCTTCAGGGACTGAGGTAATAGTTTATTTCCAGAAGGAGTTAGGTATATTACAGTTTATGTAAATGTTAGCAAATCACTTAAAACTTGGTCATTTACGCTATTATGAGTTTATATGGGGGCACTTTGTTTTATAGTTTATGGTTTTATTCAGTTGTATGATATTTGTTGAATTGACTTGTTGGGTTTTACTTTTTTAAAAAATTTGGTTTATGTTACCTGTATAGATAATAGTGTAATATGTGAAATATCTTTTGTTCTTTCATTTGTATGACACTGTTTTTGATTAAAAATCAATAAAGAATAAAAAAAAAAAAAAAATTTGGTTGGTTTGAGATACTTTAATGGATTAGAGTTTTTGATCTATGCTGATACTATACTCCAATTTGCTTGTCTTAGAATAAAAAAATGGACTATAAGGTGCTCATTTTTGAAGCAGATGGACATCTCAAAATGGCCAAAAAAGTCCATCTGCCAGAAATGACCAAATTACAATTTTTGAAACGTTTTATACTACAGTTCATCCAAATAGCAAGGGGGTATGTTGGAGGTGTGTTTTGGATGGGATAAAAGTTGGCTCAAAATTAGAACATCTTTCAGAAATAATGGAACGGGAGAAAACATCCGAGACAAAAAAAAGGATGTTTGAAATAGGTCTAGATAAAATCACTTCAAGAGTATAAAACGGTGCGCTGATTAAGCAGCTGAATACTGGAGTGATGAAGGCAAGGCTCCCAGTTGTTACTGACCTCCTCTCCTCCCCCCCAAGAAGTAAAAGTGACAGTGAATACCAGGCTCTGGCAGCTTCAGATATTATGGCCATTCCTAACAGAGCAACAAGAAAGTGTAAGAAGTAGTTTAGTGGTCAGTGCAGTGGATTTTGAACATCAGGACTCGGGGGTAACCTTAGCTCTCACTATAACTCTTTTATTTCTGTACAAATATATGAGCCATCCCGGAACATAGAAATACCTGAATTTATAAGATACCTGCAAGCATGATAGCAATTGTAGTGGTCTACTTTTAGGTACAGTAGGCTTTTATCTGTTCCTGGAGGGCTCACAATAACATAAAATGGAAGTGAGGTGGGATTAGCACATGGGTCCCATTGTTTAAAGTCCACCACACTGACCACTAGGTTGCCACTCTGCTCTGCAGGGACATCTGTGTGGCCATTTTTGAACACCCACTTGAGGCGCCTATATCACTGATAGAACTTCAAACAGCGTTGAAGTCCTTTAGAGTTGGATCCGCTCCAGGTGGTGATGGTTTCACTGTAGAGTTTTATAAATCATTCCAAATTACCCTATTACCTCATCTTTTAAATTTATATCAGGCTCAACTAACTAAAGGTTGCTTTTCAGGTACTATGGCAGAATCTCTAACTATTTTGCCTAAGCCAAATAAAGATCCCATGTTGATTTCAAATTACAGGCCTATTTCTTTGATTAATGGAGATGGAAAACTTCTGGCTAAGTTATTGGATCTGCGCTTGGCTAAAGCTCTCCCTTATATTATCGGTATGCACCAAATGGGGTTTCGTTGCTCAAAGACATTCTTCAGATAACACCAGATTGGCTTTTCACAAGTTAAGGTTAACAAAAGCCATGGAAGATCCAGCCTTCTCTGTATCTTTGGATGCAGAGAAGTCCTTTAATCGTGTGGAATGGACATTTATGTACCAAGCAATGGATTGGTTTGGTATTGGTTCTGGATTCATACAAATGATTCAAACCTTGTATAGTTTCCCTTCTGCCAGATTATATATCAATAATACTTTTTCAGAACGTTTTCGTCTGGAGAAGGGAGTTGGATAAGGGTGTCCATTATCTCCTTTGCTGTTTGATATTGTTCTGGAACCCTTGCTATTGGCTATTCAACAGGCAAAGAAGATTCAGGGTATTCCTTATGCAGGTCAGGAATATAAGGTCTCTGCTTATGCAGATGATATTTTGCTTCATTTGAGGAATCCTGAAACTACCATTCCACATTTATTAGATTTGATTGACCGATTTGGGAAATTTTCTGGATACAAAATAAATTGGAGTAAATTGGAGGTTCTTCCACTGTCCAAAAGGATTATTTTATACATTCTCTTTTCTTTGGAAGGAAGAGGATATAAAATATTTAGGTGTTTGGATTCAAAAAACGCTGGAAGAAACAATGAAAATCTTTATTGCTGAAGGTCACAGAAATGTGTGAGCAATGGAACCCTTTACATCTGTCTTGGTGGGGGAGAATTCAAACGGTTAAGATGATGATTTTGCCTGGTTATTTTCAGGGATCCTTTTATAAGAAATTAAATAGTATTCTTACTAAATTTATTTGGCTGGGTAAAACTGCGAGAATTGCTTTAGCATCTTTACAAAAACCAATTGCGACGGGTGGGGTAAATTTCCCAAACTTTTATAGGTACCATCAGGCTTATATACTGCATCAGAGTATGTATTGGATCTCCCTGATTGGTTGTATTTAGAGTGGCAACTTATGTCCCCATTACTGTTTCATGTGTTGAGTATCAAGTTACCCAGATATGCAAGGACAATAGTATTTTATTTGACACCTGGAAAACCTTGAAATTTATTAACAACTTAACAGATATTCCAATAAAGAAATCCACTTATCAATCCTTATGGCTAAATTCCAAGATTCAAATTGGTGAGTCTGGGATCTTCTGGAAGCACTGGATGCAGGCAGGTGTACGTACACTAGATGATGTTTTATCAAATGGGAAAATGCTTGATTTTTTTTTCACGACTGCAACAATCATTCGGTATTTAAAAGTCTCAAAATTATAAGTGATTGCAGTTGAAGCAAGCCATTCAGAAGGGGTTCCCTGATTGGCGAAATCTAAAAAATCATTATAGCTTGCAGGTTCTATGCTTCCAGACAGATTTCCTAGGACATCAGGCTGTCCAGTGGTATAAATTAATATCTGAATTCTTGAATAAAAAACCAAAAACTAGTCTTAGAGACATTTGGAGCATTGAGATAAAGCAGCAGATTTTTGCATCTCGATGGCCACGAATTTGGACTTGGAGGATGAGATGTACAGCGTCGGCATCTATGAGACAAACATGGTTTTTTAAAATGACATAGATGTTTCTGGATCCCTATTCATTTACAAAAATTAGATAGTTATAAATCTAATAGATGCTGGCACTGTCATCTAGACATAGGGACTCTGGATCATCTGTTGTTCTATTGTCCTTTAATACTCAACTTTTGGAAGTCAATATGGGGACAGATTAATATCATACTGGAGTCATCAATTCCATTGACATATGAGGTAGTCATATGTGGGATGATATTGCATCTTAAACCCCCATTGGACAGATATAAATGTCGGCTTTTCCTTATTATAACCAGGATAGCCATGCAAATGGTTACCTGTAATTGGAAAAATTGGGATCACCTTAGTTTTACTTTTTGGTGGGCAAATTTATGCTTAAGTTATAAGTATGAAAAGATGAATGCGGATATGCTGGGACATTCTAAGATATTCAAATTAATTTGGGGCCCATTGACGTTTTTTGTGGATTCGTTATAGTTGTCTTATCTTCATTTCTATTGGTATAATACACACATATCTAGGGGGGGGCGGGGAAGATGGGGAGGGGGTATATTTTTTGTGTTATTTCATTCCCTGATGAAAATGTTGGTTGGGGGGGGGGTTATTGTTGTATGGATACTAATTGATTATAAGTGCATATATGATTATTATAATTTGTATGTATATTGTATTGCATTTCTGGCAGCTTTGAAAACTCAATAGAGATTTATTTAAAAAAAAAAAAAATTGCTAAGGGTCACAATTTATATGCATGTGGATCTCAGGATTGTATGCAATTTTAGACACCCTGAAGTGGGCATCATTTATAGGGAGTGTTTGTGGACTAGTTCGTAAGCTTTTGTTTGGGTAAAGTTGCATGTTGCTTTAGAATTATGCTGTTTGTGGTGCTGCTTTTAGTAAAAGTATGAGACTTTGAAATTACAATAATTTCACAAATTGACAAATGTCATCAAAAAATCAGTATAAATACTACAAACATGATCTTAAGGTGGCCAAACAGGTTGAAAAGGTGAAAGCTAGAAGGATGCTAGGTTGCATAGGGAGAGATATGGCTAGTAGGAAAAAGGAGGTATTGATGCCCTTGTATAAGACTTTGGTGAGGCCTCATTTAGTATATTGTGTACAATTCTGGAGGCCGCACTTTCAAAAAGATAGAAAAAGGATGGAGTCGGTCCAGAGGAAAGCTACTAAAATGGTATGTGGTCTTCATCATAAGGCTTATGGGAACAGACTTAAAGATCTCAATCTGTATACCGGTACTTTGGAGGAAATGTGGGAGAGGGGAGATATAATAGACATTTAAATACCTACGTAATGTAAATGCGCATGAGTCGAGTCTCTTTAATTTGAAAGGAAACTGCAATGAAAGGGCATAGGATGAAGTTAACAGGTGATAGGCTCCAGAGTAATCTAAGTGAATACTTTTTTACAGAAAGGGTGGTAGATGCATGGAACAGTCTCCCAGAAGAGGTGGTGGAGACAGAGACTGTCTGAATTCAAAAGGGCCGGGGATAGGCAAATGGGATCTCTCAGAGAGAGAAAGAGATAAAGGTTACTGTGGATGGGCAGACTAGATGGGCCATTTGGCCTTTATCTGCCATCATGTTTTTATGTTTTATGAGAATCCAGTGAAAATTAATGCATTATCACCATTTCATATATTTTAAGATGGAAGGACAAAGCCTTAAAAAAGCAGCTCATGCACCATTTACTTAAGTGATAGAACTGTGAAACAATCTTCCTTTTAGTCACAATGTTGATTTTTATATGAAACTGTCAAGAAAACTATATAAAGTAATGTTGCACCTAGCTTTTGCAGACTGCTACTTCAAACAGACTGTCCATATCAAAACAGGTCCAATATGACAGTAGCCAGTGTTTTGCTATTCATCATCAGAGAATCCATGGACCAGTAAAGACACAGTTAACTTGGTACAAGACATAAGCATTCCAGGTATGATTCTACCACTTACAACTAGTATTTTAGAAGACACACAGGCATCTTTGTGTCTTTATGAAATATTGCTTCAGTAGCCATCTACCTGGCAATTTGCCCTATGATGCAGGGCAGGAGATTCGGGGTGCAGGGCAGCAAGTCAGGGCAAAGAGTCGGGGCGAGAGCAGGGTGGCGAGTCGGGGCAGCATGAGGCTAACTCCACGACACCAACTCCACGAGTGATCCCCTCTTCCCTTTTTTCCTATTTACATTTGTAGTTCATCCCCCTATCCACTTTTGTCATGTCTTCTCTAACTGCGCTTTCACCACTTCATTCTGTCTTTGTTTATGAGATTGTAAGCCGTCCAGATGACTCGTCTAATGGGCCGGATAGAAAATTTCAAATAAACTTTAAATAAGTCCTTTTTTTAAAAATCGATTTTCATCATACACCATCTGCAATCATTCACTTTTTAAATTTAATTTCTGTCAGAGTTGAAAATCCAGGTTCACAAAGACAAGATCCAAATGGGAAGAAATCCTTGATTGCTTTGTTGCTCAAGTTAGGATAACTACAGCATAAAAAATAAGAATAAAATTACTTGCCGTTAGTTTTCAAAGACCATTCACGTCAAACAATGATGCTTGTCTGGGTGGTTGTATCTTTATGCACACAGACACTCATAACATTGACAGACTCTTGCGTATGCGATGTACATGTCATCAAAAAGTGAAAAACGTCCAAAAACCGGCCTAAGTCGGCACTTGGACGATCATAAATGAAAGACGTCCAAGTGCCGATAATCGAAATAGGTTTTGGACGTGTTTTTATAAACGACCTAGGCCTTCCCAGTGCCGCTGAACGATCAGAGCTAATGGGGCATTTCAGGAGGAGTGTCGAGAGTGGGATTTGGGCGGGACACGGGCCGTGCTAGACTTAGTTGTACTGAATGTATAACCAAAAGTTTTACAACACAGCCTAGACAGAACTTGGACATTGTGACTTAGGCCTTTAAAACATGGTCTAAGTCACAAAAAACTATATAAAGTGACCAGATAAGCACTGCAAACACATAGTACAGATCCACACACACTACCCCAGTAATCACCGACCCCCCTCCACCACCCCCATAAAAATAATAATCACAACTTTAAATATCTGCCTCCAGAACATCAGCACCTGGAAGCCTGCCATAGGAAAGCCTAGTAGAGCTGCACAGAGGCAGCTTAAGTCGTCATGGGGGTGGGTTAGGGATCCATGGAGAGGAGGACCCAGGCCCATAAGCCACTGTAATCACTGCATTCATGGTGAAAATTTGCACTCCCCCCCCAAAAACCCTAAAACCCTTTTGTACTGCCATATAAGTGGCTCCTGCAGCCATAAGGGGTTGTAGACAGGTGGGTATAGTATGTTTTGGGGGGATCACCATGACCTATAAGGGAGCTGTAGTGAGATGTTTATGGGGCACCCTTTTTGTGAAGTTCACAGCAGTGTCCTGTAAGGTACCCCACTATTCAGATGCCATGTCTGGGTGTCCAGTCCATCACTTTGCTGACCCCTCCCACATCCAATAGGGCTTATTCTAGGCATTTTTGACTTGGACGAATATTTGGACGAAAATGGGTTATAAAGATGGACAATTTAGCAGCTTGGACGATTAAACTGCTGGAAGTATAATTAGATGATTTTCGGAAAAAAAAAAAAATAGTTTGGGCGTATTTTTCTAAAATGTGTCCTAAGCTTTGTCTAACTTTGGACGACTTGCGACTTAGACAAAAACGGACTTAGATGTTTCTTTCGATTATGCCCCTCCACCTGTAAATGAGGCGCTGTTATTAAGATTTATTTTTACTGCCTTTTTGAAGAAATTCACACAAATTGGAGCACAGCAAGAATAAGCCAAACATAGGCAATAGACAATTACAGCAGTAAAAAAAATATTCAAATAACAGTATACTTATGTCATAGTATGCTACTTACAATGTAAACACAATACACATTGAAATATCTTAATAGAAAGGTGTAAGCAGAGACGGAGCTTATAGACAGATAAGATAGAGTAGCAGGTGTCAGAGAGAAAATCAGGGTGAAAAATTTATATATCTTTATTGATTTTTAAATTATAGTAGATATACATTGCACTATTAGCTGTACAGGTAACACATATATCATTCGAAATTTTCAGATTTCCTACCTTTAATAGTAACATAACATAATATATAATATAAATGAAGAAATTAAAGTTACCCAAGTATCACTCTCAATATTTATATCCCTCCCTCCAACCCCCCTCCCCCCATGGATGTGTAAAGGTAAATGAACAAAAGGAAGATAAGATAAATAAACAATATTATAATTCCACAAATTTAGTCAATGGGCTCCAAACTTTATTAAATACATCACTAAATCCCCTACACTCCGCATTAATTCATTCATATCTATATATATAGTACATTCGGTATTTTTTGTATGCCCTTTGTTCCTCTGTTTGACTTCAATAAAAATGATTACACACACACACAAAAAAAAGTGTAACTTATTCTGTCATGGTTTTTCCAGTTACTCATGATCTATTGAATAGCTATGCCTGTCATGATCATAAAAAGACGGTTCTTTTATTTATTTAAAGTGGGTTTCACATGTAAAGAAATCAAAACACTGCTGTTCAAAAAATATATACAATCTACCTAACCTCCCTCACCCCTTCCCCCAAGAAACCAAAACACTGCCGTCCAAAACATCTTCCGATGTTATTAAGTCTTTACTATCATTCTGTCATTAAGTCTCAATCCTCAAACTGTATTCTCTATTGTCATGTACCATCCTGGAAATGTCCAGTTCTCTTCTTATGTAATCCGCTTTGAACCGCAAGGTACAAGCGGAATAAAAATCACTAATGTAATGTAATGTAATGTAACATGTATAGTTCCACAAATTATAGCTTCATATGATAGTGGAACATTTGAATCCAGAACTAGATTTATTTGTCCCCCGATTGACTTCCAAAATATAACAGATGATCCAAAGTCCTATTAGACTTAGAACTATCTATTTTATTTAACCGAAGTGGGGTCCAGAAAATCCTATGTAACAAAAATAACCATGTTTGTCTCATAGATGCTGATGCTGTACATTTCAATCTCCAAGTCCAAATTCGTGGCCAACGAGACAAAGAAATATACTGTTGTATCTCGATGCTCCAGATATTCAAAAATCCAGAAATCAATTTATACCACTGGGCAGCCTGATGTCCTACTAGATCCTACTAGGGTGAGAAATTTAAAGAAAAACTGCACAAAACAATGCCAGCTAGAGTGGGAGTGGGTGATTAAGGGCTCCTTTTATGAAGGCGCGTTAGCGGTTTAACGCGCGTAATAGCATGCGCTAAAACGCCGGCTGCGCTAGCCGCTACCGCCTCCTCTTGAGCAGGCGGTAGTTTTTCGGCTAGCGAGGGAGTTAGCGCGTGATGAAAAGTCGCACGCGTTAAACCCGCTAGCGCGCTTTCGTAAAAGGAGCCCTAAGTTCTGATGCAGCCCTAAGTGCAGCTGATGTTCCGGCTTGTATATGTAACTTATGTTAGTTGCATCCTTCATCAAAGACTTGAGGAGAAGAGCTAAGCTTTCACTTACTTCCTGAAGTAGAAGTAGTCTTGCATTAGATGAAGCTTTTCTGGGAGTGCATTCCAGAGTATGGGGGCTATGCTGAAGAATGCTCATTGGGTGTCACATTGCATACTTTCCTTTGTAGAGATTGTGATTGGGAATATTCCATGAGAGGACCTTAGTAGCCTTGAAAGCGTATAAGGGAGATCCATTTTCTTTAAGTACTCTTACCCATGGGGCCCAATATTCAGTGTTATTTAGATGGCTGAGAACAGCTCCCGGCCTTCTAAATAGCACATAGTCATCTATCTGCTGACATAGCCAGTCACTTCCAATATTCAGTGGCTCTCTGGCTAAGTTCGGTGGTCAAGGACAATCGCCTAAAGAGGTGATATTTCTTTGGCTGTTGAGACTTGGCTGACTAACCACTGAAATATTAGTGTAGCTGGCTAGGTCCCAGCTGGCCAAAAATTGAGCAGAAATTCAGTGCTGGTGGCTAGATACGGTGCTGACATTGAATTTTTGGTATTGCAGTGAACCATGGGAAATTGCCGGCGATTTCCCATGGTCTGAATATGAGCCTGATTCTCTTTAAAGGCCTTGAAGATCAGACATAAAAAGTTATTTTAAAAATCGGTTATAAGAATTAGTTCTTTCAGCATTGGGAAGGAGAGAGATGCTGAAGATGGGGTGAGGGAGGGAAGGAAAGAGAGGCTGGAGACCATGGTGGAGGAGGGAAGAAGAGACTAGAGACCTTGAGGGGGAGAGAGGGAAAGGGAGATGCTGTAGAGGAGGTGAGGGAGGTAGGGAAGGAGAGAAATGTAGGACACTATAGGGGAGGACTGAGGTAGAGGGAAGGAGAGAGATGCTCAGGCCTGGCTCAACTTGTAGACCAGGCACAGGGCACCAGTGATTAAAGGGCACCAAAATCCCAGTCTGGTATCTCTTTCTCTCTTCCCTTACCCCTGCAGATGGGGGAGGAGGAAAGGGAGAGATTTTGGATTTGGGTACCCTTTATCTCCAGCAGGGGATGAGGGATTTCAGATAGGGGGGGAGGGGAAGATCCTGGATCACTGGAGGAGATGCTGATACAAAACTTGTCTCAGGGTATCACAGTCTCTTGAACCAGCCCTACAGATGCAGGATGCCATGGGTGGGGACGCTACTGTGGGATGGTAAGGGTACAGCTTGGGTACATTCAAACAAAAAGCCGTTTTGTTGCACCTGGAATTTAGCATTATTAGTGTTTAAAAAAAACAAACCCACACACAGACAGTCATGCACATACACTCTCTCTCTCCCTATTCTCTGTCTCAAACCATGTGTCTGGCATGGAGCTGAGCCTCATTCCCCATTCAAAGTGCTGTTTCAGTCTAATAGGTCATTACCTTTTAATGCTGAAGGCAGGATGCAGGCAGGCATATTCTGAATACCTTATCACACCCAGTGCGGATGAGATAAATGGAATTAGATCTTCCTGATTAACAGTAGAAAGGATCTTTGGGACCAGATAAAAATCAATCAATTAGCTGCTAGTCAGGGAGGGGGCCCACCAGATTTGTAAATTAAAACTGCCCAAAGACAGATTTGCCTGTCTCTGGCCTACCAGATGCGAAGCTTGATTTTGCATTGGGCTTCTAGGTGGGAAAAAGAACATCTAAGATCAAGGGTTTGTATTCTTCACACAATATGTAATTAAACTGTGGAATTTGTTGCCAGATAATGAGATGAAATCAGTTAGCTTAGCGAGGTTTGGATAATTTCCTAAAAGAGAAGTCCATAGGCCATTATTGAGATGGCTTGGAGAAATTCACTGCTTATTCCTAGGATAAGCAGCATCAAATCTGTTTTACAACTTGGGATCTTGCTAGGCACTTGGGACCTGGGTTAGTCACTGTTGAAAACAGGATACTCTCAAAATGGTGTCCCTTCCCCCCCTCTCGGTGCATCCTGGGATGCACTGGGAGGGGTCTAAGATGCTGATTGGCTCTACCCTACCCTGGACTTAGTTTGATTGTGAGGGTAAATTTATTGTTATATATTGTATAAAGTATTGATTATATGATAGGGAAGGGTGGGAGATAAGAGCATATTATATGTCCAATTGATGATTATTAAGTGTTATATTTATTGTTAATTTGTTTGGATATATTGTTACACTTATTGTAAATTTGAAAATGAATAAAGAATTAAAAAGGACTCCTTTTACAAAGGTGCGCTACGGGTTTTACCGCACGCACTGGATTAGCGTGCTATTGTGCATGCTAGCCAAAAATCTACTGCCGGCTCAAAAAGAGGCGGTAGCGGCTAGCGCACGCAGCATTTTAGCGTGCACTATTCCGCACGTTAAGGCCCTAGCGTGCCTTTGTAAAAGTAGCTCTTAGCCAAAAGGAAAGATTTATAAACTATAAAGTGTTTTACCTCATGCAAAATTGTCATTTCTTTAATAAGACATTAACTATTTTTTTTTCTGAGGCCCTCCAAGTACCTACAAATCCAAAATGTGGCCCTGCAAAGGGTTTGAATTTGAGACCACTGTCCTAAACAAATCTTCAGATGTAAACCTTGACACCCCCCCCCCCCCCGGCCCTATTTTTCAGGTTTACAGCTGAAGATTTATTTAGGACATCCAATACTCTATACTAGCTCTGGCTCCTAATCTACCCTCAGGAAAACATTTAAATACTACATGGGGGGGGGGGGGGTAGCAAGGATAATAAAATAACTGCCATGGTGACCCCTGTTTTATTTAGTGGCAGAGACAACTGTTTGAGGCCTTTTTATCTTAATTACTTTATACTCAGATTATGAGTAGTTTAAATTATTTTGATAGGGGAAGAAGGGGGGATTTTTATTACAGTAAGTAAATGCTGAAGAAAAGCTGGGAGCTCATGCAGCATAGAGAAGGAATGGATGCAAGGCAAGGGGAAGAAACTGTGTGGAGAATGTGGGGAGGGGAACACAGAACAGATTCTGGAGACAGGGTTGACAAAACAATTAACAATAAAAATTGATTACCTAATCAAAGAGCAATCGCCACAAACTGCTCTGAAACTTGCTACAAAAAGAAGTGGGTGGTAAACGTGAGAATGGAGCTTGGAACCACCGAGCGAGGCTTTTGAAGCACTGGAAGTGAGGCTTGAAACCACTAGGAGAGATTATTGGAGCACCAGAATGAGGCTTGGAATTCACAAAGACAGAACAGTAGAGGACCGGCACAGCCTTTAGCACGTGACTTAGCAGAGCAGCCCCACGGGTATTTCTTTTTGCTCTCGCTGCACCTGGACAAAAGAAGAAAAATAAAAAAAGTTGCCTGGATGCCCAATGGAATCCTCAAAATAGGGTTACCATATTTTGTACAGAAAAAAAGGACACATGGCCTTGCCCCATTTCGCCCAGCCCTTCCTCATCCCACCCATAGCCCTGCTCCTACACAACCTCATCTCCTCTACTTTCTGGAGCTTGGGGCCACGTATGGAAAGCCTCAGAGCATGCATGGTGATGAAAGTGTGCCAAAATACCAGTCCAGTATACCGCCAAACTTCTAGAGGGATAGAAGTTTGGGATTTTGGCACCTTCTATCATCAGTGCCCTGAGCCAGTGCCTCACCTGGCCCAGCAGGAGGGGTAGATTTGTTAGCGAGGGGGAGATACTAAATCACAAGTAGGGGAGGAGGAGAAAGATACCAGACAGCACAGTTACTTACCGTAACAGGTGTTATCCAGGGACAGCAGGCATATATTCTCACATGTGGGTGACGTCATCTACGGAGCCCCGGCGCGGACAGCTTTTCAAGCAAACTTGCTAGAAGTTTCAAGTTTGCACACTGCACCACGCATGTGCGTGCCTTCTGCCCACTAGAGGGCGCATCCCACCTCGTGGTCCTCAGTTCCATAACTAGCTTAGAAGCCATCCCCGGGGAGGTGGGCGGGTTGTGAGAATATATGCCTGCTGTCCCTGGATAACACCTGTTACGGTAAGTAACTGTGCTTTATCCCAGGACAAGCAGGCATGATATTCTCACATGTGGGTGACCTCCAAGCCAAACCAAAAAGGGCAGGTGGGAGGATGGCAAATTTAAGAAAACAGATTTTGTAAAACTGACTGGCCAAACCGGCCGTCATTCCTGGACAGAGTGTCCAGACAGTAGTGAGAGGTGAATGTATGAACCGAAGACCAAGTGGCAGCCTTACATATGTCTTCCATCGGGGTGGAACGGAGGAAGGCTATCGAAGCTGCCATTGCTCGGACCTTGTGCCCCGTGACTCGACCCGGGGGAGGAAGGCCAGCCTGAGTATAGCAAAGGGAAATGCACGCCGCCAACCAGTTAGACAGAGTGCGCTTGGAAACTGGGTGCCCTAATCGATTGGGATCGAAGGACAAGAATAATTGCGGGACCTTCCGATGGGACTTGGTGCGTTGAAGGTAAAATGCCAACGCCCTCTTACAGTCAAGCGTGTGAAGCGCCGTCTCGCCAGGATGGGAGTGGGGCTTAGGGAAGAACACAGGAAGGACAATGGACTGATTGAGGTGGAAATCAGAAACAACCTTCGGGACGAACTTAGGATGGGTGCGGAGGACCACCTTGTCATGATGGAATACGGTGAAGGGTGGGTCCGCAACCAAGGCTTGTAGTTCCCCAATCCGCCTAGCGGAGGTGAGGGCAATCAGAAACACCACCTTCCAAGTCAGAAATTTCAAGAGGGACTTGTTGAGTGGCTCAAAGGGTGGTTTCATCAGTTGAGCTAAAACCACATTCAAATTCCATACGACTGGGGGAGGTTTGAGCGGGGGACAAACCCTGAGTAATCCTTTCATGAAGCGTGTCACCAAGGGATGGAGAGACAGAGGGCGTCCATCCAGGTGTTGGTGGAAGGCGGAAATCGCACTAAGATGGACACGCACCGAAGTGGTTTTCAGGCCAGAGCGCGACAAATGGAATAAGTAGTCCAGAACCGAGGGTACCGGGGCCGATACCGGGTCCAGGAGGAAAGATGAGCACCAGGTGGAAAACCTGGTCCATTTCTGCGAATAGCAAAGCCTCGTCGAGATCTTGCGGGAGGCTTCCAGCACTTCCCTCACTGATTGAGACAGGTCCGGAGGGGTCAGGGAACAAGAAACCAAGCTGTCAGGTGCAATGACTGCAGATTGGGATGTAACATGGATCCTTGATTCTGAGATAGCAGAGAAGGACAGACAGGCAGAAGAAGGGGTTCCCTGGCGCTGAGTTGGAGCAGTAGGGAGAACCAGTTCTGACGCGGCCACCGAGGAGCTATGAGAATCATCGTGGCCGTGGACGATCTGAGATGTACCAACGTTCGCATGATCAGAGGGAAAGGAGGGAATGCATAGAGGAACTTCCCGTCCCAATCGAGAAGGAAGGCATCCGCCTCCAGACGATCCCGCGAGTACATCCGAGAGCAATACAGTGGTAGTTTGTGTGTCTCCGGAGAGGCGAACAGATCTACCTGTGGCGTTCCCCAGCGAGCGAAGACCTCGTGCAGAACTGCTGAGTGTAGAGTCCACTCGTGGGGTTGCAGGAGTCGACTGAGTTTGTCCGCCAGACAATTCAGTTCCCCCTGGATGTAGACCGCCCGGAGGAAGATGTTCCGGGAGGCCGCCCACTCCCAGAGGCGAAGGGCCTCGGAGCAGAGGGGCCACGACCCCGTTCCCCCCTGTTTGTTCACATAGTACATTGCTACTTGGTTGTCCGTGCGGACGAGGACCACCTGGTCCTGTACTACGTGAACGAAGGCTCGAAGTGCTAGGAAGATGGCCCGAAGCTCTAGCACGTTGATGTGACAGCGACGGTCCTCTGCCGACCACAGGCCCTGTGTGCGAAGACCGTCGAGGTGGGCTCCCCACGCGTAGTCCGAGGAGTCCGTGGTCAGAACCTTGCGAAATGGGGGAGTGCGAAACATTAGTCCCGTGGACAGATTTGAAGAGTCTGTCCACCAACTTAGCGATTTCCGCAAAAGCGGAGTCACCGAAATGAGGCGCGACTCCGGATCGCACTCCTGGCGCCATTGTGATGCGAGTGTATACTGAGGGATCCTCAGATGCAGCCTCGCAAATGGCGTGACGTGTACCGTCGAGGCCATATGGCCGAGCAGCATCATCATGCGCTTGGCCGACACCCTTGGTAGTTGAGAGACCTGGCGGCTCATCCGTACCAAGACTTCCAACCGTTGGGTCGGAAGGTAGGAGCGCAGGCGCACCGTGTCCAGCACCGCACCTATGAATTGAAGAGACTGAGCCGGCCTCAACTGAGACTTTGGAAAGTTTATCTCGAATCCGAGGGTTTGCAGGAAGGCAATAGACTGTCGGGTCGCTGAGATAACCTCCTCCCTGGTCGGGGCTTTGATGAGCCAGTCGTCCAGGTAAGGGAACACATGGAGCCCGCGAGACCTCAGGGCTGCCGCCACTACTACCATGCACTTCGTGAATACTCGTGGGGACGCGGCCAGGCCGAAGGGCAGGACTCTGTACTGGAGGTGTAGGTCTCCCACCTGGAATCGTAAGAATTTTCGGCAGGTGGGGTGCACCGGGACATGGGTATATGCTTCCTTCAAGTCGAGGGAGCACATCCAGTCCCCTTCCTCCAAAAGAGGATACAAGACCGGGAGAGATAGCATTCGAAATTTCTCCCTGGCCAGGCATTTGTTGAGCTTCCTGAGGTCGAGTATGGGGCGCATGTCCCCGGTCTTTTTTGGGACCAAAAAGTAACGGGAGTAAAATCCCGTCCCCCACTGGTCCTTGGGGACCGGCTCGACCGCCCGAAGCTTCAGGAGAGCTTTGGCTTCGGTCAGAAGGGTCGGTAGTTGCGACCGGTTGCACAAGGCTAAATTTGGGGGACTGTCCGGTGGCGAGGACACAAAATTGAGCGAGTAGCCTTCGGAGACGATCCGGAGCACCCAAGCGTCTGAGGTAATCGCGGTCCATGCCTTCCGGAAGGACCGAAGACGCCCCCCGATGGGAAGGGGTTCTGGTGAAGGTGCGGAGGGGAACCCGCCCCGTCCGCTCAGCCCGTCAAAAGGAAGGCGCGGGCTTAGAAGGGCCCTGCGCCGGGGCTTGGGTTTGTCCCCCTCTGCCTCGTTGAGACGGACGTCTCGGAGGCGGTCTTGAGAAAGACGGGGTCGACTTCTGGGGGTACCGGCGCGGCGGAGGCCGGAAAGGTTTCTGCGGCGGGGGCCTAGGTTTGGGGCGGACCAGGGATGCTAAAGAGCGTTCCTGTTCCGACAACCGCTTGGTCGCCGCCTCCAAAGACTCGTCAAATAACTCGGACCCCACACAGGGCAGGTCTGCAAGACGTTCCTGCAGGTTTGGGTCCATGTCGAGGGTGCGAAGCCAGGCCAAGCGGCGCATGGCCACTGCGAGGGCCGACACCCTCGAAACCAGCTCAAAGGTGTCGTACACTGAATGGAATAGGTACAACCGCAATTGAGACAGGTTGGACATAAACTTATCGAATCCTGCTCTTTGGGAGTCCGGTAACGAGTTCCGATATTGAGGAAGGTCCTTCACCATCCCACGCAAGTAGGAGGAAAAGGTGAAGGAGTAATTTAGAACTCTGGTGGCCATCAGAGTGTTTGAATAGAGGCGACGGCCAAACTTGTCCAGGGTCCGCCCCTCCCTGCCGGGTGGAACCGCCGCAGAAACCCGTGAGGGCTGTGATTTTTTAAGGGCAGATTCCACCAGGAGGGACTGGTGGGAGAGCTGCGCCTTATCAAACCCTTTCGGGGGAATCGTCCTATACTTTGATTCCATTTTTGACGGGACAGACGTGCCTGTAAGAGGGCTCGACAAGTTCTTCAGCCAGGTCTGCAGGAGGACACTGTTGAGAGGGAGTCTAGGTACCTCTCTAGGGGGAGTGGGAAGGTCCTGTTCCTCTAGAAATTCCTTGGAATATTTGGAACCTACCATCAGGTCAATCCCCAGGGCTTGGGCCATGTCCTGGACAAAAGATGAGAAGGAGGACGGCCTAGCCTGGGGGGACGGGGTTCTCGACCGTCCCGCCGAGGAGCGGGGGGAGGCCTCATGGGAATACTGAGGATTCCTAACCGATCCTGAATCCCAGGATCCTCTCTCCACGGCCCTCGAGGGGGAGGGTGAAATCATCCTCCTAGGGGAGTCCCTGGGGGAGGATCCCGGGGTCCGTGGGGTCCTCTCCCGTTTCCTCGGCGAGGCGGCACGGGAAGACTTTCCCCGGGGTGAGCGGAGGAGCCTCGGATTATCGAGGCGCAACTCCGACACCTGCAGCGCCTCGCCCCCGAACGACGAGGAACGATCGCGCCGAGGCGAGCCTCGGGGTCGCTTAGGCTTCCTCGATCGGCGCCTCGTCCGAGGTCGCCTCGAGGGCGAGGCGTCCGGGGAAGATCCCGAAGCCGAGGAGGAAAGTCGGCGCACTCTGCGGAACTTTTCTTTTGGGCGGACACTGCGCTCAGGAGGCTCCCCCGAGGTCGAGGTCCGGGGCGGGGCCGAGGCCGAGGTGGACGGGGCCGCAATACCCGAGACCGAGGTCGCCGAGGCCGGGGCTCCCGAGGTCGAGGGAGCTGAGACCGGGGCCTCCGAGGCCGGGGGCGCCCCGGCCGAGGTCGACGCCGCCGGGCCCGCAGCACGCTGCAGCACTTCCAGGGCTCCCGACAGCTCCGATGAGATCAAGGCTCGAAGGAGATCCTGGAAGGCCGGAATCCCCACGAAGGTGGGGAGTTCCGAGTCCGGGGCACACTCCCTGGAGGGCGACCTCGGTCTCGAGTATTCCCTCGGGGTGTGCGGAGTCGAGGTCCGATGCGGGGTCGGGGTCGACCCACCCGCTTTGGCCTGACTCGAGGATGGCTTCTTTGCTGAAGGGGATGGAACAGAGGACTTACCCGAAGTTGGCTTCGATGACGACGGCTTCGAAGATGAGGGCCGAGGCGACGCCGAGGCCCCCGAGGACGCCGAGGCCGAGGTCAAGGCCGGGGCCGAAGCCGAGGCCGACGTCGAGGCCTTGGGCGGCGCGTCGACGGCGAACAATTCCGCCATTCTGGCCTTACGGCGACGGAGGGCCCTGTTCTGGAAGGTAGCACAGCGATCACACGAGGCTGTTGGATGTTCGGGCCCAAGGCAGACAATGCACCACCGGTGAGGGTCGGTGATGGAGAGTAGTCTCTCACACCGGCTGCATTTCTTGAATCCCGTAACAGGACGGGACATCGACGAGAAAAAGAAGAAGGCCGGGAACGACCGACGTTCCCCGGCTCAGGCTTCCGGGAGCCCCCGGAGCCCAACGAAAAACAATTATTATTATTTTTTTTTTTTTTTTTTTTTTTTTTGTAAAACGGACGAAAAATAAAGCAGCACCGCGATTAATCCGATCAATAAACAAACTAAACGCGGCAGCTAGAAGGCAAAAACACTGGAGCTCAGATCCACAGGGCTTTCTTGCTCCGCGGAAAAATTTGAACTGAGGACCACGAGGTGGGATGCGCCCTCTAGTGGGCAGAAGGCACGCACATGCGTGGTGCAGTGTGCAAACTTGAAACTTCTAGCAAGTTTGCTTGAAAAGCTGTCCGCGCCGGGGCTCCGTAGATGACGTCACCCACATGTGAGAATATCATGCCTGCTTGTCCTGGGATAATGCATGGTTTGGAGTGGGGGGGGGGGCACCAATGCAAAAGTTGGCTCAGGGTGTCACAGTCCCTGAACCTGTCCTGTAAATTTGGCACTGGATCTGTAACCTGTCAGGCATGCTGGTACCAGTTTTGACACTTCCCTCTCAGAAAAATGTACATATGTCAAACAATTTGATCTGTAAAACTGATTTTGTTATTACCCTTCCCATTTTTTTGCAAGCCTCCTAGGTACACAGAATAAAAGCTGTTAGTTCTTGGTTTTTGGTAGGTTGTGTCAGCACTGTTCAAATAGTGGTATTCGTTACCAGTCCTTGAGAGCTGTTAACAGGTTAGCTTTTCAGAATTTCCTTAATGGATATGCGTGAGAAACGTTTGCATACAATGGCGTGACTATGAGTTTACAAGACCAAAACTTCCGGCCAACCTGATTTTATTAACAGGCTACTTATCCCCCATACCTACCATTGTACATTAGGTTCATCTAATCAAAACTTGCTATCCATCCCCTCTTTAAGATACATTAACACTATGCATAAAAGCATCTTTTCTGTTACGGTCCCTAACATCTGGAATTCAGCACCAAATTATATAAGAGAAAATACATTTCTTGATAAATTTAAAAGTAACTTGAAGGCCTTTCTTTTTAAAGACTCATTCGGTGTATAATAGTCCTTCTAAGGATGGTAATGGAAATCTGTTCCTTGCCATTTTTTAATCATTTTAACTTATTTTACATTATTCTAGACTATTTCTGTTTTGTTCCCTTTCCTTTTGTTTTTGATCCCTCTCCCCCCTCTTTCTCTTTATACAAATTGTATTTCTGCCCTTCTCCATCTTGGCCATCGTTGGTGGCCTTCGAGATTGGGAGTGATGACCAAGGTGCTAATGAGTGATTCTGAAGATGTGGAAGAGATAAGACTAATTTGAAGATGCCCTGATGGTTTTTCGCGCTTAGATGTGGTTTTAAGAATTTTTTGGGAGGGGTGTAGAAATTGCTCCCATTACAGTAGACTCTCAGCTATCCAGCACCCATGGGGATTGGTGGATGCAGGATAACTGCTTTCTGGTTGATTGAGAATTACTGTAAAAAAAAAAACAACAACCACCTACTGTAGCAGCAGGCAGCCATTCCTAACAACACCCCTCCTTTCCTCCCTCCCTCCCTCCAGCCCCCAAACAGCAGAGCTGGTCCTGAAAACCCCCTCCCTTCCTCAGGGCCCGAGGCAGGAGTGACATGGCAGAAGAAAGACCCTGTTGGGGCTGGCTGGAAGCAGCCTGTTTACGTCGCTTCTATTCACCGGCTGCTGCAACTTCTTCAGTAAGGGAGGGAGAGGGGTTTGTCAGGACCGGCTGCCACTGCTACTTTGGGGCCAAGAGAGGGGGGGTTGTCAGTATCGGCTACCCAGTGGGGTTGAATGACTATGTGGCCTCCTGATAAAAGGTGTGCAGCTTAGAGAAAACATTGCTCAGGGGTATTAAAGACAATGTAATGGTAAACACCTTAGTGGTTGTTGTATATGACTCTTTATTACCTTTGGATGTTAAACCTGTGCACCACAGTGAGCAGCAGTAGCATAGGCAGACCCAATATTTTGGATGGGCCTGCAGTTAACTTGGATAGGCCCTTCCACACTTTCCCCCTGGCGATATGAAATAAAATACAGGTTTATTTACACCTATCCAGCATCTCTCTCCTCTCCCTAGAGAAGGACACAGAGACAAATTTTTCCCCATCCCCGCGGGAACTCATTTTCCCATCCTGTCCCGGAGAGTTCTTTTCCTGTCCCTGCCCCATTCCTGCAAGCTCTGTCCTCATCTGCACAAGCCTCAAAACACTTTAAAATCATAAGTGTTTGAGGCTTGTGCGGTTAAGACAGAGCTTACAGGAATGGGACAGGAACAGGGACAGCGACAAAACTTGCGAGGCCGGGCCTGGAAAACTGAGTTCCTGCGAGGATGGGGAAAAATTTGTCCCCGTGTCATTCTCTACCTCTCTCCTCTGCAAAAAGAGAATATGAAGAGAGACTGGCGGGGGAAGCGACAAACTTCAAATCATTCTTCAGGTATGTTAAGGGGAAACAACCAGCAAGGGAGGAAGTGGGACCCTTGGATGATGGAGACAGAAAGGGAGTGGTAAAAGAGGAAAAGGAGATAGCTGACAGGTTAAATGAGTTCTTCACGTCAGTTTTCACGAGGGAGGACACAACCAACATTCCGGAACCCGAGGAGATCGTAAAAGGAGATCAGGATGAAAATCTGGTCCAACTAGAGGTGAGCATGGTGGATGTCCTCAGGCAGATAGACAGGCTAAAGAGCGACAAATCGCCAGGTCCGGAAGGCATTCACCCAAGGGTACTCAAGGAACTAAGGAACGAAATAGCTGAGCCACTTCGACAAATATGCAACCTATCCTTAAAAACTGGAGAGATTCCTCTCTCCTTCTGAACCCTGCCCCTCCCTGGAGTACTTTACAGGTGTCGCCGTTGCCAGTGGAAATTCATTTTTGCTGCTAGCGCCAGCCCCTCAGGCTTCTCTCTGCCACCTCCCACTAGATAGAAAACAGGAAGAGACATCAGTGAGGGCAGTATGTGGCAGAGACAAGGTTGGGAGGCCGGTGCTGGCAGCAAAAATGAATCACTGCTGGTGCCAGGGATGCTGGGATAGGGACAGACGCGATTCAGAGATCGGAAGGCAGATGTTTTTCAGTTGGTTGTTTTTTTATTTAATGGTGCTTTTTTTTTTTTTTTTTAATCTTATAAACAATTCTTTACTACCAACTTCAATATTTCGTTAATGAAACCAGCATATCATTAAAGAGGTTTTATATAGCAAATACTGTGAACTGGATATTGAGTTAACTGAGATACATGAAGATAACATTTTAAAA
This sequence comes from Geotrypetes seraphini, assembly GCF_902459505.1. NCBI lineage: Eukaryota > Metazoa > Chordata > Amphibia > Gymnophiona > Dermophiidae > Geotrypetes > Geotrypetes seraphini. The sequence goes on along the minus strand of NC_047087.1, from coordinate 110,305,907 downwards.
TACTGAACTGTTATTCAATTATAAAGTGAAACTGGCAATCTAAAAGACGTATACAAATCTAGGATCTGGCCACAAAAAGTTGTATTAAGTGGGACTTCTGAGTCATCTGGTAAAACCAATATGTGTCTGGCAGGGGAATGTGCTCCTTCCATGAAGCTTTGTGCCATAGAATCATAAAAAGGCAAGGGTCTTTGAACTATGGATTAGATGCTGCTTGCAGCACTCATTTTTTTCAGCCTGTCATGCTTTTCCTGCTTGCAGCTGAATCCAACACGAGGGCAAAGTTTTACTTTTGCCACTACCATATACTTTAAGAAAAAGGAGCAAAGCTAGGAGAGTTCTTGGACTCTACAAGCAAATATGATGACAGTACTAAATCATGTGACAAATTCAAAAAGCTTCAGGACTCTTGCATCCCCTACTCTACCCAGCACACTTTGGCCCTGATACTCAAAGCTCCGACAACATGGTATTAAATTCAGCGTTGGTATAATTTTTTTTTTTTTTTAAATCAGGTGATGCTCTTTACAATAGCATGCAAATTATATGTATGCTATTTTTGCAGAGCAGTCCTGGTAAAAGGAGGAAGTACTGTGCCTAGTACTTGCACAACTCCTTCCCTCCCCATCCCTATCAGCTGCATCCATTTTTTCCCCTTCCTAGCTGCTGCACTCCCTCCTGCCGGCTCATCTTGATACAGAGCCAGCAGAATTCCTTAAAGCTGATGATTAGTGGCTTCGGGGCTTCCCTTGCCACTCAGCTGATCGGGGCTTTTCAATGAATGGAACCAATTACCATAAGCCAAATTAAAGAATTGTTAGGTGACTAGATCGGCTAAGCACGCTGAGCTAGGTGCCAAACTTCAGGCGCTGTTTATAGAATTTGGGTCTTTGTTTTTAGACTGCGGAACTATGCAGGGCACGGGCAAAGATTAGGCGTAGAGAGTGAACAGCAGTTATAGTGCTGCACTTACTGCATTCTGGTAAATGAGTAATGCACAGGGCCAGTTACCACCCTCTAAATGATAGGCAAAAAGTGCCTCCATGTTTATTACAACCTTAGTACCACACGCTAATGAAAATCTTCATGCACAATCTACAGTAGAAAATGCTGAAAATGCCCCCTTGAGTTACCATGTTGATTTGCATTAATTTTCTGCACTGAGCTGCAGTAACTACAAAACATACCCCCTCTTTTACAAAGCCGTGCTAGAGTTTTTAGCGCCGGCTGCCACGGTAACAGCTCCAACACTCAAAATTCCTATGAGTGTCCAAGCTTTTACCGCCATGGACGGCGTTAAAAATGCTAGCATGGCTTTGTAAAAGAGGGGGATAATGCACTTTAGTCAAAGGGCCCCATGTTTTTGATGTTGTAAAATATTCCACATCATTTAGATTTGAATTTATGTGGAGCATTACGTCATCCTTTTTTTTGTATGTATATTTGAATTCTTTTTGAAAGGTACACTCATTCTCAGACCATCTCCTAGAGCAGTGTCTCAAACCTTTTTAAGGTCTGGCACACGAAATGGAGCAAATATTTCTCACGGCACATTATAATTGAAATTATAAAATTGTGAAACCAACAAAAAAATTAAATTTGAGAGTTATTTATTTAATATTCTTTAAGCAATGTATGGGTAATTGTAACAATGGTAAAGCTATAGAATAGAATTGCTGATCAATGCAATGGCTGCGCTCGTTTGTGAGTGCAAATTAACTCAAAATGCAGCTCGATAGTTGACAAGCAAACACGCATTTCATCATCCACCATATGCAGTTCTCTCTCTTTTTTTTTAAATTTCTGTCAGAGCTGAAAATCCAACCCCCCTTTTACTAAACTGCGATAGCGGTTATTAGTGCAGGGAGCCACACTGAATGCTCCGCGCTGCTCCCTACGCTCATAGGAACTCTGTGAGCATCTGAAGCAGTTTAGAGCATTCAGCGCGGCTCCCTATGCTAATAACGACTATTGCAGTTTAGTAAAAGTGTGTGTGTGGGGGGGGGGGGGTGCAAGTTTGCAAAGATAAGAAGATTCAAATGGTAACAAAGCCTTAATTGCTTTGTTGCTCAAGTTAGGATAACTACTGAATAAAAAATAAAACTAAAATTACTTGTCATTAGTTTTCAAGGACCAATCATGGCAAAAGAATGATGCTTGTCTGTGCGGTTGTATCCTTACATACACAGATGCTCACAACATTGACAGACTCTTGTGTACGTGACGTACATGTCATCTATTCTAGTGTATACTTATGAAGGGAATTTTTAAAATAAAGTAAAATTCTGGAATCTATCGTGGCACACCCAGAATCTCTTTGGGGTACACCACTATGCATTGACACACAGTTTGAGAGACACTCCTAGAGCAATATCGTCCCCAAATCTACATGTACTGTAACACTTTTGGTGTGGAGGCACTGTTACTACATATGAATTCCCATTGTCTTTGGAAAACATTCTTCTTTTTTCCTTAACCACAGCCAGCCCACTCAGTGTGGGAGTGAACAAAATGAAATGGAGAGACCATGAGCGGACCATGCTGGGTTTCCAAAAATACATGCTTTGGGAGTGCTCCCGTCTGTTGTTTTCCATTTGTAATCCTAAATATGTATCCTTTTCATTTGTCTTGCCTTTGTGTTACAGCCCGGTAGCGTTTTTCAAAGAACACATCTTGTCAGGAGCGGAGGAAGAATTCTACTGCTAAAGGCCTTTGTAAAGGAAGTGTGTGTATTCAGCGCTGTGAACCATGCACAACCCACATCAGCAAATGCTCCTGTTTTATTACCATAAAGCAACAATATTGCCATTGTTTTAACAGCAAAGAGGAGCTCCTAAAGGGAGATGGTATTAAGGGAAGAAGAGAAAGATGGATGGGGGAAATTAAAAAGCAGATAGATGCAATTTTAAAGTTGCTTGAGAGGGTTACTAGCACCATATTGAAGGCATCTATCAATCATCCAGCTAATATCATTATTGGTCTGTGATCAGGGACAGTGCTGCTCACAGAAACAGGGAGGGTGAAAGGCAGGAAGAAGAGAGAGTAAAAGGGAAAGTGCAGGAGTCCATGAAAAAGGCAGAGTGACTGCGCACCTGCGTCTGGAGGGAAGAGAGAGAAGATGGATTGAGACGGCAAAAGGATGAGTCGGGATATGAGGAATACCGAGCAGAAGAGAGGTGGAAAATACAAGGGTTTCAAGTTTATTAGGTTTTTATATACCGCATATCAAGGTTATCTAAGCGGTTTTACAATCGGGTACTCAAGTATTTTTCCCTATCTGTCCCGGTGGGCTCACAATCTATCTAATGTACCTGGGTGGTTTGAAAAGTTTGGTTAAAAAAGCAAGTTAAACAACATAGTCTCCATCGAGGGCTATATACTTAGACCAGCGAGTTTCCAGTTTTTTCATACCGTAGGAAAAATAGTTTACAAAAAACTGGTCTAAGGGTCTCTTCTATCAAACTGCGCTAGCAGTTTGTAGCGTGGTGAGCCGCACTGAATGGCCCGCACTGCTCCTGACGCTCATAGAGTTCCTATGAGCGTCGGGAGCAGCGCGAGTGTATAGCCTCAATGGAGACTACGTTGTTTAACTTGCTTTTTTACCACACTTTTCAAACCACCCTTGTAGCTGAGAAGAGACAGAAGAAAAAGTTAGAGCAGGAGTGGGAATCAAAGAACTAGAAGGAAAAGAAGTCACACCAAGAGAGAAAGAAAGTTTAAGAGTCAGAGAGTTGGTAGAGGAAAGGGGTGGAAATCATAGCTGTGAACAGACAGAAAAACAATCAGGATTGGATAGAGACTCAGAAGATTACAAACAGGAGAAAGTCATAGCAAGAGAGTTTAAAAGTCAGAGAGAGATGGAAGAAGCAGAGAAGAGACAGGGAAAAAAATCAGAGCAGGAAAGGAACTCAGAGGATTGCAGAGACAGGAGAAAGGACAGTTAGAGAGAGATTGAAAAGAAGAGGTGGAAATTTTAGCAGATAGAGGGAAAGGGTAGAGCAGGAGTGGGATTCTGAGAATTACAGAGAAAGGGGAAAGTCATATCTAGAGAGAGTCTGAGTCATAGAAAGATGGAGAAGAAAAGAGATGAACAGAAGAAAAGATGTGGAAATGATAGAAAAGTGACAAAGTAGAAAATCAGAAGAGCAGAAAGACTAAGGAACCCTTTTACTAAGCTGCCTATCGCAGCAAAAAATGTCTTACAGCAGGGCACCTCAGACGTCCCATGATAATTTTTGGATATGCATGTGCTACCTGTGTGCTAAAAAAGAAAATGTATTTTTAGCACTGGACTGTGGTCTGGAGGCTGAGAGTAGATGTGCTCTGTGCTAATTGGTTAGTGGAACTACATTGTCACACACTAACTGATTAGTGCATGCTTAGCATATGAGCCTGTACTGCTTACATAATGGATGGTGGTAGGGGCTCACATGCTAATGACCATGTGCTGATGGGAAAATTAGTGCATGGCCATTAATAGGGAAAATAGAAGAATTGGCTATTTTACCCCAAGGGTAAAAATGTCCTTATTGTACAGGGATGACCTGTTTAAGGATGCACTAAGGCCCCACTGTTTGGTAAAAAGGCCCCTATGAGGTCAGAGATACAGTAGATGGAGGGGAATATGGTTGTAAATCACAGCAAAAGAGAGATGAAAAAGGAGCTAGGCTCAAAAAAGAGAATCCAAACAGGAGAGAAAAGTACCTGTGCCTGATGGCACTGTGCATAATACTTAAGACTGATCTGTTTTGCTTCAGGTATAAAGAATGATCAGGCGACCCGTGCAGCATGTTGAGGAGACGCAGCCTTCTTACTATCCTCCTTATTGTTCTACCATGGGCTCTGCTTCTCACTCTGTGGCACCAGCACCCCACAACACGCTACCTGAACCTTCTCAGAAGTAAGGAATCCTTTTCAAATATGTTACTGTTTACAGTAATAGCGTAAAAGGAAAATATGACAGAGCCCTGTAATAAAGTGTAGAAGTCTTTGCACACAGCTTAGTGCAGCTTCTGCATACATTTTTCTATGTTGTGATCGCTCAATGCTGAAAGAAGTTTTCACATGAGCAAACTGTACACAAATATGCAGATGTCTGTGCACAGTTGGTTTATATCTTGTGGTAACAAAACTATTAAACTCATGCAAAGAGGTACACAGATCTGAGTTCTCAGCAAAGGGTTTTCTAATGGTGAGCTGTGTCATGGGGTCTGGGGAGGAATAAAGATTTTTCTTAATGTACTGAAGCGCATGGGTGGGAAAAGTAGGTTTACTAGATGTCCAGGAAAAGCCGGACAAGTCCTCTTTGGATTTCTAAAACCCGGCAGTTTGTCCAGGTTTTGGAAGGTCCAGTGCTAAGGGCTGCGTCTGGAGGGCCTCGAGCATGCGCAGATGCAATGCAATGATGTCACATGCATGCACGTGACATCATGATGTTGTATCTGTGCATGCTTGGAGAATCTCCAGACGTGGCCCTGAGCTTGGGGAAGAAGAGTTGAGGTTCTTGTGGGGACGGGGCTGGGGGGGCAGAATGGGTTGGGGCCAGGTGTCCTCTTTTTTTTTTTTTTTAAATGAGGAAATCTGGTAACCCTAGGAAAAAGCCCATTGGCACGTTAAACTGGCGGCTGTGGCTTGAGGGCGGATGTCACCATGATGACGTCTTCGCGTCAACATTCGCACACATGCGGAGGCCCTCCAGACGGGGCCCTGCGCCACCAGTTGGGGGTGCTGACAAAGAAGAAGCGCGCAGAGGAGGAGAGGCGCTGGCGGTGGACGACTGCCTACAGGATGTGCCTCTCAACAAGAGAGGCAAAGCGCGCAGAGGAGGAGAGGCGCTGGTGGTGGACGACTGCATGTAGATAATGGTTGGTATGGGTGGGTTTTCTGCATACGGCGTGACCCAGGCTTCCATCTGTCCACTTTCTGTTCATTACATCCAAAAAGGCAAGGCATCCATAAATCTCAGTCTCCCTGCGGTATTTTATGTTGGGGTGGCCGCTATTCAGATGGTTTAGAAAATCAGAGGTTTTTCTATCCATGGGGCTAAATGGCAAAAGTGTCAGCTACAGTACATAGTGGATCCTCAGTTTGGTTTTGAGCTTAGCACTCTCCAATAGGGTAGATTCAAGAGACTACTATTACTACTTATCACTTATATAGCATTGAAAGGCATACGCAGCTCTGTACATTTTGGCATTTATAGATGGTCCCTGCTCGGAAGAGCTTACAATCTAACTTGGACAGACAGACATGACATATAGGGTTGGGGATGCAGAATCCAAGGTGAGAAGAGTTAGGAGTCGAAAAAACTCTCAAAGAGGTGGGCTTTTAACTGGGCCTTGAACACTGCCAGAGATGGAATCTGCCGTAGGGATTCGGGCAACTTGTTCCAAGTAAACGGCGCAGCAAGGTTGAAGGGACGGAGTCTGGAGTTAGCAGTTGAAGAGAAGGGCACTGATAGGAGGGTCTTACCAGCTGAGCGGTGCTCACGGTGGGGGGGGGGGGGGGCGACGACAGAGGGGGGAGATAAGTGAAGAGAGATAGTGAGGGGCAGCTGAGTGTGTGCATTTGTAGGTCAGTAAGAAGAGTTTGATTTGTATTCAGAACGGATGAGAAGCCAATGAAGTGACTAGGAGAGGGGTAACATGAGTTACCCGGAATATAAGTCATGCAGCCAAATTCTGGATGGATTGGACTGGAGCGGAAGGCCTGAGAGTAGTGAGTTGCAGTAGTCTCAGCGGGAGGTGATGAGAGCGTGGATAAGTGTTTTGGTAGTGTGTTCAGAGAGGAAGGGTTAGATTTTAGTAATATTATAGAGGAAGAAGCGGCAGGTTTTAGTGATATGTTGTATCTGGGTGGTGAAGGAGAGAGAGGAGTCAAAGATGACCCTGAGACTCTATGAATGTGTCACTACCATCAGGGAGAGGGCAGCTCATTGCTGTGCCTTCTGTCTGGGCAAAGTACTGTTCCCAGTACTAAAAGAATGTTGTCTTTCAACCTTCCCACCAAAATCTCCTTCCCGTGGAAACCACCCACCTCATACAAATCAGATTTTGAGAACTCAGTATATATAAAGACAAATTGCAGACCTCACAGCATACCCTAAAAAAAAGCCACAGCATGAAGGCTGAAATGTCAGTTCCAATTACTCAGAATGCTGCAAGGTTAGCCCATCTTTTTGTTAGTCCACATATCTCTAGCATCTGACTAATAACCTGGACTGCTTCATCCTCTGGGACTTTGGTGAAGTGGGAAACCACATCAAAACTGGCCAGAATGGGGGGCGTGGCTTAGCGTGCACACAAAATGGTCGTGTGATCGCAGCGCTCCTCTTACCTGGGCAACCGTTGAATAAATAAAGATTTCCTTTTAAACTGTTTTCGGCTGAAAACATCGGAGAGGACAGCGGGAGCATGGCGAGCACCCGACAGAGTAAGAGTGAAACCGGAGGGGCTGTGAAAAGGCAGAAGCAGGATCAAATTACCCCGAGTAAGGTTCCGCTTCCTGCTGATGTATCAGAGGAGTTAACCAAAACTGAAGTTATGGGGGAACTGAGGCAAATCAAACAAATGCTGACAGAGACTGTGAGTAATATGGCAGAACTAAGAACATAAGAACATAAGTGTTGCCTCTGCCGGGTCAGACCAGGGGTCCATCGTGCCCGGCAGTCCGCTCCCGCGGCGGCCCCCCAGGTCCACGACCTGAAAGTGTTCCCTACCTAACCTAAAATATCCATACCCTATTCGCTCAATGTACGGTAAACCTCTATCTGTACCCTGTTATCCCCTTTGCTTCCAGGAAGTCATCCAGTCCCTTTTTGAACCCCAGAATTGTACTCTGTCTTATTACCTCTCCGGGAAGCGCGTTCCAGGTGTCCACCACCCTCTGAGTGAAGAAGAACCGCCTTGCATTCGTTGTGAATCTGTCTCCTCTCAGTTTTTCTGAATGACCTCTTGTTTTAGTTGTCCCTGCTAGTCTAAAGAATCTGTCCCTCTCCACCTTCTCTATGCCTTTCATGATTTTATAAGTTTCTATCATGTCCCCTCTCAGTCTCCGCTTTTCCAGGGTAAAGAGCCCCAGCCTGTCTAACCGTTCGGCATATGAAAGGTTCTCCATACCCTTTATCATCCTCGTTGCCCTCCTCTGGACCCTTTCGAGTATTGCCATGTCCTTCTTGAGGTATGGCGACCAGTATTGGACGCAGTATTCCAGATGTGGGCGCACCATTGCTCGATACAGTGGCAGGATAACTTCTTTTGTTCTGGTAGTGATACCTTTTTTGATAATGCCCAACATTCTGTTCGCTTTTTTAGAGGCCGCTGCACATTGTGCCGCCGGCTTCATTGTGTTATCTACCAATACCCCCAGATCTTTTTCTTGGCTGCCTTCCCCGAGTACCCTCCCTCCCATCGTATAGCTGTACCTGGAGTTCCCCTTCCCTATGTGCAAGACCTTACATTTCTCCACATTGAAGCTCATCTGCCATTTTTTTGCCCACTCACTCAGTTTGTTCAGGTCGTTTTGCAATTCTTTGCATTCTTCAACAGTTCTGGCCCTGCTGGAGAGTTTTGTGTCATCCGCGAACTTGATAACTTCGCACTTTGTCCCCGTTTCTAGATCATTAATAAATATATTGAACAGCAATGGTCCCAGCACTGACCCTTGCGGAACACCACTTGTGACCCCTATCCAGTCAGAGTAGTGCCCCTTTATTCCTACCCTCTGTTTCCTGCCCGCCAGCCAATTTTTGATCCATCTGTACACGTCCCCTTCCACCCCGTGACTCCACAGTTTCTTCAGTAAGCGTTCATGGGGCACCTTGTCAAAGGCTTTTTGGAAATCTAGATATATAATGTCTACTGGGTCACCTTGGTCCAATTGCTTACTTATCCCCTCAAAGAAATGCAGTAGATTTGTCTGGCATGATCGGCCTTTACAGAAACCATGCTGGCTCGATCTCATCAGATTATTTTTTTCTATATGCTCATTAATACCTTCCCTGATAATTGATTCGACCATCTTCCTGAATATACACAGACAAATGGAAGTAGCTAATAAAAGAACAACAGAGTTAGAAGTTAAAATGGAGAGCTTAGAATGTGAAGGAAAAAGATGCAAAAATGACAGTTTGGAAATAATTCAATTGAAAAGTCAGCTGGAAGATTACGAAAACCGTGGAAGAAGAAAGAATATAAAACTTTTTGGAATACAGGAAAATTTGGAAGGGAAAAATGCAATACAGTTTTTAGAAAATTTAATTCCTAGATTATTGCAGTTGGATTTCAAACAGCCTTTGGAAATAGAACGGGCACACAGGATTCCAATAAAGAGTCTGGAAAATCAAGGGAGACCAAGACCATTAATATTCAAGATGTTAAGATACCAGCAAGTAATAGAAATTTTAAATGCTGCCAAAAAAGATAAAAACTTAAACTATAAAGGATCCAAAATATGGTTTTTACCAGACTTTGCTAAAAATACAGCAAATATTAGGAAGAAATTCCTTGATCTGAGATCTCAATTAAAGGAAAAAGGATATAAGTATGGGTTATATTACCCAGCAAAAATGAGGGTATCTTGTGGGGATAAATCTTTGTATTTTGTTGATCCAGAAAAACTAAAGACCTTTCTTTCAAAATCAGAACCTATGTCATTTTAGCACAATGGGTGTTGAAATGAAGGGATAAATACTAAGACTGGATTGGTGGATATTGAACAAAAAATTAAATATAAAGAACTATGGGACTTTTGTTTGTTGGAAAAAGAAGAATATGCAACAAAGAACAGGAAATAAAAATGGACAAGTGAAAAAGAAAATAAAAGAATGTAAAGAAGAAAGAAGGATAGACTGGAAAGACATTAAAGTGAAGTTATTAGACTGAACTTTTAGGAGACTGAAAGATAGATGGTTGGAGTAAAGAATGAACAAGAAGGATTAAAGGACTGGACAAATTAACACAAAAGGAAAAGTGAAGACTGAATAGGAAAATAAATAGATGTGAAGAAGAAGAAAGCAGGACTGATAGACTAAAAGGATATTATTAAAAAAAAAAAAAAAGAATGACAATTGGCAGTCAAAAGTCTTTAAGAGTGGATGGATGGAGATAAGAAATAAATATGAAAGTTCAGTTTATTTAATAAGTCAGAAAAGGAGAAAGTAAAGAATGAAAGGACAATAAGGAAAAGATTGCAGAATGGACTAATGATAGAAAGGACAAGTTATATGATATTTAAATGCAAGTAAAGGAAAGGAAAATGAATAATATAAAAGAAAGATACATAAGAATTTATTGGTAGCTGAAGGAATGTAAAGATTGATGTTGTGATAATATAGTTTTAAAAAGATTGGATTTAATTTGGAGAAGAGGAAATATAAAAAGGGGGAAAAAAATTTATTTTGAAAATGAAATACAAATGTTTAAATACAAATAGAGGATAAAAACTTATAAAATTGAAGTTTGTTTTTTTTTTAACAGAAATATATGAAGAGATGGATATTTGTTGTTGGATATTTAAAAGAGGATAGGAGAAGATGGATTAGATAATATAAGATATAGGAAAATGATACTTTTTATTAAATATATGACTATGATAGAATTTTCTTGAATGAAATAAAATGTTGGGGGAATGAATTAGAGATTGGTGAAATGATAAAAATGCATTAATGGAATGTTAGGAAATAAATATGGTTATGTGACTAAAGGTTAAATAATAGAGAAATTAATTACTTTAAAATGGGAAAAAAAGAAAAAAAAAGAAAAAAGGTTTTATGATTAGAAGAGAGATATAATTAGATATATTGTGGAGAGGTAGTGAGTTTGTCTCAATAAAGGATAAAGGGGTTATTAATAAATATTGGTTGCCTGGGGGAGAGGGGGGAAGTTGGGATTACTGTCCAATGTGTGTCCTTAAGCAGTCATTATATTGGGGAGGGAGGGGTGGGAAGAAGGTGGGTATTAAAGATATTACTAGGATGATTAAGGAAAAGATTAATAAGGGATTGGGTAATTTGGAGGTAAGAATGTGTGCCATGGGGAGAAGTTTTTTAGATCTTAGTTATGGAAGAAGGGAAGAGGAAGATTATGATAAAGAGTATAAAATATATTATGTCTTTTAAGATATTTTCTATTAATGTCAATGGCCTGAATCATGTAATCAAAAGGAAAAAGGTATTATCATTTTTAAAGAAGCAAAACGCGGATGTTTATTGTCTGCAGGAGACCCATCTTAATATAAAGGAATCACAGAAACTAACGGGTGGGTAGGTGAAAGAATGTTTTTTTGCTCCAGCAGAGGGTAAAAAAGCAGGAGTAGCAGTTCTTATAAATAAAAAGTGTATGGCCAATTTTAAGATAGTAAATTCGGACCCACATGGAAGATGGCTACATGTTGATATAAGTATGGGAAATAATGCCCTGACGTTGTTCAATATATATGCCCCTAATTCGAATCAATCAGAATTCTTTAAAAAATTGCAGAGTATGTTGTTACCACTGGCTGCTTCTAATTTAGTGGTGGCTGGAGATTTTAATGCTGTAATGGATCCATTAATGGATAAAAAACCAGGTAAAAGTATAAAATCTTTAGGTTTAGATAATTTGGTTCAATCATGTGATTTGAAGGATATATGGCGTATTCTTCATTTTAATGATCAGGAATTTTCATTTTGTTCACAGGTTCATAAATCATTTTCAAGAACAGATTATATTTTTATTTCATCACATAAGGTGCAGCAAGTGATTAAGGCTTCCATTGATCCCATTATCATTTCGGATCATGCGGGAGTATGGATAGATTTACAATTAGATCAATTAGAAAATAGAAGACCTCTTTGGAGATTTGATAATGCATTGCTTGTGGATGAAAAATTTTTGGAAAATTTTAAAACACAAATTAGTGATTTCTTTCAAATTAATTTAGTGGAAGATACATCTATTGAAAATGTATGGGACGCTTTTAAAGCGACTATGAGAGGTCATATTATATCATATTCGGCTTTTGTTAGGAAGCAGATTAAAAAACAGTATATAGAGTTAGAAAAAGAAATTAAAATACTAGAAACTAAATTGGTAAGCAAATGGGAACATGATGTATTACAAGCTCTTTTGAAAGCAAAAGGTAAATATAACGAATTAGCTTCAAAAATGATAAGAAGAGACTTGTTTTCCAAACAGACAATGTATTATGGAAATTCTAATAAGGTGGGAAGATTATTGGCAAATTATCTTAAAGCAAAAAAAAGAAGAACTAACATTAATGGGATAAAAGATGATAATGGTATAATAACCAATTAAACGGATATAATTTTAAAGCAATTTCTAAAATTTTATAAGGACCTGTATTCTTCCGAGCCTTATTTGGAGAGGCAAAAAGATGGTAAAAAATTTTTAGATTTAATTATTGGACCTAAGGTTCCTGATCATATAAAATGGAGTTTAGATGAACCTATATCATTAAAAGAATTAGAAACAGCGTTGAGATCTCTTAGAGTTGGATCCGCTCCAGGTGGTGATGGTTATACAGTAGAATTTTATAAAACATTTCAAAATGTCCTTTCCCCATATTTACTAAATTTATATCAGACACAACTTATAAAAGGTGATATTAAAGGTACTATGGCTGAATCAATAGTAATTGTTTTGCCTAAGCCAAATAAAGATCCTACTTTGGTTTCAGACTACAGGCCTATATCTTTAATAAATGTGGATAATAAACTTTTGGCGAAAATTTTGGCTTTGAGATTAGCCAAAGCTCTCCCACATATTATAGACACGCATCAGACGGGTTTCGTTGCTAAAAGACATTCCTCTAATAACTCTAGATTATTGTTTCATATGTTAAATTTATCAAAAAAAATGGATGAACCGGCTTTTACAGTTTCCTTGGATGCAGAAAAAGCGTTTGATAGGGTAGAATGGAATTTTATGTATCAGGCTTTAGAATGGTTTGGTATAGGTTCTGGATTTATACAAATGGTAAAAACATTGTATAGCTTCCCGATTGCAAGATTAAATATTAATAATATGATATCTGATGGTTTTCAATTGCAGAGGGGAGTTAGACAAGGTTGTCCTTTATCTCCTTTGTTATTTGATGTTGTATTAGAACCCTTATTGTTAGCAATACAGCAAGCAAGGGGGATACAGGGTATTCCATATTCTGATATGGAATATAAAATTTCAGCTTATGCGGATGATATTTTACTTTATTTGAGGAATCCAGAGTCTACCTTATCTTGTCTATTGGAATTAATTGATATGTTTGGCAAATTTTCAGGTTATAAAATTAATTGGAGTAAGTCTGAACTTATACCTTTAAATGTTCATTGTGTAAAAGGATTATTTGACGCTTTTCCGTTCATATGGAAAGAAGAAGGATTTAAATATCTTGGCATTCAAGTTAAAAATACAATTGAAGATACAGTAAAAGAAAATGAAAAATTTGTATTGAAAAGAGTTACAGAGTTATGTGAGCAATGGAATCCGTTACATCTTTCTTGGTGGGGGAGAGTTCAAACTATTAAAATGATGATCTTGCCTGTAGTTTGCTACCAAATGAGTTTGATACCTATTTATTTTCAGGGGTCCTTTTATAAAAAGCTTAATAGCATTTTAATGAAATTTCTTTGGCTTGGTAAAACACATAAAATAGCTTTGGTATCTTTGCAAAAATCAATTAAGGAGGGAGGGGTAAATTTTCCAAATTTTTATAGGTACCATCAAGCCTATATTTTACGTCAGGGTATGTATTGGATCCTCCCAGAACTGATAGATAATGCACCGGATTGGTTATATTTGGAATGGCGCTTTAAGTTTCCCCTAAATTTAGTTCATCTTCCAAGTATCAACATGCCTAGAAGATACAGAGAAAATAAGATATTAATGGATACTTGGAAAACGTTGAGGTTTATTAGTAAATTAACACCTGTCCCAATAAACAAGTCAACTAATCAGTCTTTATGGATAAACTCCAAGATTAAAATTGGCGGAGCTCAAATCCTTTGGAAGGAATGGATTATTGCAGGCATTAGATCTCTGAATGATGTTATTTCAGAAGGTAAACTGCTGGAATTTTCACAATTGCAACATAGATTTGGTCTTAGTAAAAAACAAAGTTTTAAATGGTTGCAATTGAAGCAGGCCATTCAGGTTGGGTTCCCTGAATGGAAAACATTGAATAATCAATATAGTTTAGAGTTCTTATGCTTCCAAGCAGACTTCCTAGGGCATCAAGCCGCATTGTGGTATAAATTAATATCTGGATATTTGAATAAAAAACAAAAAAATGGTCTAAGAGACATTTGGAGCATTGAGATTAAGCATCAAATTACTGCATCTCAATGGCCACTAATTTGGTCTTGGAGAATGAGATGTACAGTGTCAGCATCTATGAGACAAACTTGGTTCTTTTTATTACATAGAGCTTTTTGGACCCCTACACGTTTGCAAAAATTAGATAGTTCTAAGTCCAATAAATGCTGGCACTGTAATCTGGAACCTGGGACGTTGGATCATTTACTATATCATTGTCCTTACATTAAAAGTTTTTGGAATGCAATTTGGCCACAAATTAATAAATTGATGGAAAATCATGTAGCAATATCATATGATACAGTGTTATTTGGAATGATGATGAGAAAAAAAAAGTCAAATTTCACCAGAAAATAACAAGCTTTTACTAGTCATGACAGGGGTTGCCATTCAGCATATAACCAATAACTGGAAGAATCATAGTAACCTTAATTATACATTTTGGTGGAATACAATTTGTCATATATTCAAAATGGAAAGAGTAATAGCAATACAAAGAGGGACATATCCTAAATTTATAAAAATATGGGGGCCATTGATAAAGTATTGTACTGAATGAATAATAGGATTTATCTTCTTCTTTTCTTCTTTTTCTTGTCTTCTTTATGGCACACATGGAGGGGGGGTAGTGAAAATAATTTTACATAACATGTTATAATATGGTATACAATATGTATAAGGTGATTGGAAAGTACTTGAAGGGTGGGGGGTGGGAGAGAGGATTAAAAAAAATTTGTTCAGAATATTATGTAATAGATATAAAAGTGATATTGTGTATTCATTAGTTGTAACTCAATATTTTGTACACTTCATGTAAAATATGAAAATGAATAAAGAATTATAAAAAAAAAAAAAAACTGACCAGAATGTCTGTGTTGTATAGTCACAAGCCATTAATAATCTCTATGAAATGGGCAGAATCTGTGATAGTCGAGCCTATGTTGTCAGTTAAATTCTTAATTTTCAGGCCACATAAGGTACTTGGGGTGGGTGGTGGAGTTGATTGCACTTACAACGGATCATAGTGGAACGCCCAGTTTATGTATCTTGGGTAGACAATAGAATCTCGTAGTCAAGTGGTTACCTCGTTTCAGACTGAATTTTATCTCTGGCTCAATGGAAGTGGTATTGTTTATCCAGCTTGTTAGTAAAAGGACCTCTGAGTTGTCTGTCCAAATATATCTTCTTTGCATACTGGAACATTGAAAGAAAAGCACTTTCAATAAGTGCTCAGCACCCAATGCAGACTGCATGAGTACATTTATGCATTTATTTCAGTTTTTGTTGTTGGTTTTAATGCTTTATTTGTATAATAAAGTTCATTGTATTTATTATTGCATTTTATGACTGTAAGCTAAATTTTGCATTTATATTGCATTTTTATTTTTATTGCATGGCATTTTGAGATTATTGGATGAAAAGGTGCTATAAAATCAATTTAAGTAAATAAAATATATAAAAATGCAATTAAAATCTGATATTTTCTTCTGTCCTTTTGTTCCATGTTACAGAAGATCTAGGCGACAACTCTACAACCAGAGTTTCCTCAAATAACACATTGCGGTGGAGAGAAGAGAGTTCTTCCTGTGTCCATCAACAAAACAACAGCGGAGCCACCACTGTCATCAGAACCTATGTTTACTCAAGACCTCTTCCATGGTCAGACAATCTGCCCATAATCTATGTCATAACGCCTACCTATACCCGCCCAGTACAGAAAGCTGAGCTGACTCGATTATTGAACACCCTCCTGCATGTACAGAACTTGCACTGGATCGTGGTAGAAGATTCCCCTAGGAGGACTGTCACAGTGGCTAATCTACTGGAGAAAGCAGGCCTCAACTTTACTCACTTGAATATGGAAAGTCCCAAGAGCATAAGGCTGGGTCGGCCCCTATTCCCCAACCGCAGCCCCCGGGGGACACTACAGAGGAATAGGGGACTACGCTGGCTTAGGGAAAACCTCAGCCCTGGCAACCCTCCACATGGTGTCGTGTATTTTGCGGATGATGATAACACCTACAGCTTGGAATTATTTGATGAGGTATAACATTTTAAGAGTGAGATGTTATCTGTTTTAAGTGGTGTTTTATTTCATGGTTTGCATATTTATACTTTTGAATTGTAATGGTTTATGGTTTGTTTATTTATAAGGGAGAAAAAGAAAAGAAGAAACCAAGCCTTGGACTACAATGATGAGAGCAACAAAAAGAGGCACTAGAGATGTCAAAACCAACTGATGGTCACGAGTCTTTTATTCAAAGTACAATATCTAAAAAATGTAAAAACAAACAAAGTCCCGACTAGGATCCAAGTTTTGGCGACTACGTTGCCTTCGTCAGGGGACAATAGTGAACTGTTTGTGCCAACAGTTCATTATTGTCCCCTGAGGAAGGTGATGTAGTCGCCGAAACTTGGATCCTAGTTGGTTTTGCCATCTCTGGTGCCTGTTTTTGTTGCTATCTGGTTTATTTATAATCCACCCTTTTCTTTTTTTTTAATATATGTTTATTATCAGTGAAGTAACACAAACAACACTCGGTATACGCAGTGCTGGCAGACCGATTAAATAAACACCCTTTTCAAGGTGAAGTACAACAGCACACACATAATAGTACTTCACAGACATTTCACAAACAAAACAACACAATATACATCATATTCAGCATAAAATCAAAATAAAATACCTATACCAAGAATCATTCTCAAGCAACCTAATACAACTCAGATTTTCACCGACCAACATCTCATAGTGTCTTTTCAACAGTTTCTTAAAGGCATCCACTCTTCTGGGCCACAACATGAAAATAGCTTGTCTTGGTGCGATTTACTTTATTCAGATATTTCTTATAAAGAGCAAAATGTAACTTGTCAATGAGATTGGCTGCAATCTTATACATGAAAAAAATGACTATTCCCCCTCTTCTTCCAAACTGCGCTAGCGGTTTTTAGTGCAGAGAGCCACGATGAATGGCCCGTGCTGTTCCCGATGCTCATTGAGTTCCTATGAGCGTCGGGAGGAGCGCAAGCCATTCTACGCGGCTCTCTGCACTAAAAACTGCTAGAACGGTTTTGTAGAAGAGGGGGTATGATCCATGTTTCCAAAAATAAGTCCTAGGAAAACATTACATCAATGTAGAATATACTCGTATAACTGAAATATATAATGGCACAAGATATCACCAAACTAGACTTGGAAACCAATTTATCTCTCTTAAAGAAAAAGTATCACAGTTATTTTTACCCTGTACAGAATTCATTATCCCTTTAATGATGTATACAGCTTGTTCAAGTTCTCACATTCTATTTTTATTTAAAGGGAAAAAAAAGAGTGAATTTGGCAAGCAAAATTATGGGGAGGAAAAGGTTTTATGCCTGTTTTTCAGAAATGTCTCCTTTCTTCCCACTCCCTGTCTGTGGTCTTGTTTGTATTCCTTTGGCAGAGGCCTAATAACTGAGATAAAGGCAGTCTTAATGTACTGTGTGTGGATTTCATAAAGATTCCCTTTCCTTTACTAGAAGAAGGAGCTTTTATGCCAGTTTTGCTTCTCTCTTCTACAGATGCGATACACCAGGAAGGTATCTGTGTGGCCTGTTGGTTTTACCGGGGGTCTGAGATATGAATCCCCCAGAGTCAGCCCTGCAGGCCGAGTGGTTGGCTGGAAGGCTGTCTTTGACCCTGGCCGTCCGTTTCCCATCGACATGGCTGGATTTGCAGTGAGCATCCATCTCATCCTGGAGAGGCCCCAGGCTAACTTCAAGCTGGAAGGTGTCAAAGGGGGATATCAGGAAAGCAGCTTGTTGAAAGACTTGGTTACGATGAATGGACTGGAGCCTAAAGCAGCCAACTGCACAAAGGTTAGTACCTCAGATTGCTTCAGCACCTGTGACACATTGCCAATCTACCTTACAGTAACATCTTCACTTACTGCTGATGCTGCTGTTCATTGAAACTGACTTGTTTCAAATGTGTTCTAGTTGTGCAATATGGTAAAAGAGTTTTCATTTTACCATTTTAATGCTGTATAGATCTTGTTTCTGATTTAACTTGAAGTCATAGTATCATCATTCAAAATCAGGGACAGGTAAGCAAAGAGTGACTGGACCCCCATATAAAACCAGTAAAAGAAACAAAGTGAAAACACCAGTGGAAAAAAGATTCAGGCAGATCTTTATTTAAAACTTTTTTCCTACCTAGTCATCATAGCTTTGAGTGGCATACAACAAACATAAGCAAAAATGTACTATACAAATATTATAAAAACATAAAATTGCATGTCATTCCTTTCTACATAGCTACGTAGTTGGTTTTAAGAAAGGTTTGGACAATTTCCTGGATGAAAAGTCCATAGTCTGTTATTGAGAAAGACATGCTGGAAACCTCGCTTGCCCTGGATCGTTAGCATGGAATGTTGCTACACTTTGAGTTTTGGCCAGGAACTAGGGACCTGGGTTGGTCACTGTGAGAACGGGCTACTGGGCTAGATGGTCTGACCCAGTATGGCTGTTCTTATGCTCTTATGTGTGCCAAGTATAATACTCCCCCAAAATTTGCGGGGGTTCCATTTCAGAAACCCCCACAAATTTTTTTAAAAAACCTTGAATGCGGTTTTTCGCCTGTCAAAAGGCAGGAGAGGGCAGCTAGAGCGCCGGCGGGTGAAGAAAATCACTCGCGGTCTGTTCCGACCACCTCTTCCTGTAGTTAAGTTGGGCTATACCAATCAGGAGCTGCTTTGACACACAGCTCCTGATTGATGTAGCCCGACTTTACTACAGGAAGAGGCAGTCGTGAATGAACGAGTCCGCGATTCGCAAACCGCGAATTCGCAGGGGAACACTGTTTAGGACAATTAAGCCATTGTAATATTACTAATGAGGTTGGCTCTGAAGCACTATGGAATGAGGCATTATGACATCACAATCTAAGCTCTGGAATGTTGCTCTCATTGGGGTTCCAGAATCTTGCCATTCTTTGAGATGCTGGAATTTTGCTATTCCTTGGGTTTTGGCCAGGTACTAGTGATCTGGATTGGCCACCGTGAGAACGGGCTACTGGGCTTGATGGACCATTGGTCTGACCCAGTAAGGCTATTCTTATGTTCTTATACATTAAGGGGCAATTCTATATAACTGGGCACCACAATTTAGGTGCCTACATGCAGCGCTCTGAGCGCTAATTCTGTAATGCCAAGATTCTGTTATAAAATACTAGTGCAAGTCAACACCTAGGTGTCTACATTTCAGTGCACTCCACTTATGCCATGTCAATTACAGATGTACATGCAGACACCTAAATGAGGCACTTTAGCTCTTCCCCTGTGAACACCCCCCCCCCTTAAATTTATGCACTAAGTTGTATAAATTATAGAACAGTACTGAGCGCTCACTTAGCACTTATACACACAAATGTATAATTAACTGCATAAGTGCACGTAGTCTATAAATTTAAGTGCACACAAATGGTACTTAAATTTAAGTGCTGAATTATGAAATGAGGGAGTAAAAACTTAGACATATATGTCTTCACTCTCTTATGGAATTCCGTAAGATTAGCAGCAGAGCATACATCCTTGAACAAAATATTCTGTAATCTTGGAGGAAATTTCTAGTATGAATGACTTGCTTACAAGCCCTCTTTACAGATGTGAACACTTAAGAGTTGTAGTGATACATTTGAATTGAACATTCAGATTTATATGGCTGTAATACTGAGATTAAACAACTGGAAGACAATCCACAGCTTATCTTGAACTGTAATAACATGTTGTTAGTAATATAACTCAAGTCTTCACTATACATATGGATTATGTCCAAGGTTACCTCGTTTCAGACTGAATTTTATCCAAGGACTGCCATTCTCCTCCCACCTTTTTCCATATTGTATTCTTTTCCTATGCCTACAGCCTAGCCACCCTGAGTAGGCTCGCTCTTACTATCAGAAGCTTAGCAGGGTCAGGCCTGGCTAGTACCTGCTACTACTACTATTAATTATTTCTATAGCATTACCAGATATACACAGTGCTGTAGAGAGTCAAAAAGAAAACAGTCCCTGCTTGAAAGAGCTTACAATCTAAATAGAGAAGACAAACAAACAGGATGTCATGGATACAGTTAATGGGAACGGTTAATCTGCTGGCTAGGTTGGTGGGCACTGGGGAGTAGGGTTATGGATTAAAGGCTATATCAAAAAGGTGGATTTTCAGTCTGCTTTTAAACAAGGGAAGGGAAGGCGCTTGGCAGACATACTCAGGTAATTTATTCCAGGCATAGGGATAGCTAGATGAAAAGAACGAAGTTTGAAATTGGCAGTGCAGGAGAAGGGTACTGCTAAGAGCAGCTTATCTGAGGAATGGAGTTCTCTGGGAGGTATATAAGGAGAGAGAACAGAGGAGAGATATTGAGGGGCAGCAGAATGAACACACTTGTAGGTCAGCAATAAGAGCTTGAGCTGTATGTGAAGTAGAGAATGACACGGTGGCGGTTTACCCGCGGCCACCGCATTTAGCCGCGGGTAACCCGCCAAAACGGGGAACGAAAACTAGCAGTCGCTGCGGCGACGGGGACAAGGCCATTCACTGCCCTGTGGAGCGGTGAATGGTCTTGTCCCAGCAGTGAGGCATGAAGGATCGCGCGGTCCCCGCAGCCCACACCCGCCTGCCCAATCGATCCTAGTGATTAGCCAGCTCTCTCCCTTCTCCTCACCTTAGTTTGTAGGTTTTCTTTTTCGGCGACCCGCACACTATCAAAGAGCCGCGCACCCGCTGCTGCTCAGTTTCGATCTTCTGCTTTGACGCAACCGGAAATAGGAAGTTGCAGCAGAGCAGAAGATTGAACACTGAGCAGCCGCGTGTGCGCGGCTCTTTGGGAAAGCCTGCAGGTCACCGAAAAAGAAAGCCTGCAAACTAAGGTGAGGAGAAGGGAGAGAGCTGGCTAATCACTACGATCGATTGGGCAGGCGGGTGGGGGCTGCGAGGACCGTGCGATCGCCCGTGTTCCCGGCTCAAACTGGAAGGAGAGAGTGAAAGGGAAAAGGATTCTGGGCCAAGGGGATGAAAACGGAAAGAAAAACCCACAGCAGGAAAGAAAGGGAAGGACAGGCAGGTGAGCCAGATGCTAGAAGCAAGGGGGGGGGGGAAAGAAAGAGGGAAAAAAGCTAGATGGGGTTGAAAAGAAGAGACACACTGGTATGGAAGAGGAAGATAGGGGAAATCTGGACACAGGAAGGTAACAGAAAGAGGGGAAATTATGTGCATGGGGCATAGTGACAGAGACAAAGGGGACATGCCATGGGGATGGTATATGGACACGGGGGGGGGGGGGGCAATGGCAGATACATAGGGGAGATATTAGAAATGGGGAAAATAGGAGCACAGAAGCGAGATGGTTTGTGGGGATGGGACAGGGACCGAGCTCGCAGGCTCCAGTGGCTTGCACAAATTTCATTGTAACGTGCCATGAAAATAAGAGGGAGGAAGGTAGATAGATAGGCCACGCGAGAGGAGCTGAAGGGTGGTAGAAAGGAACAGATGGTAAAGGAGGGAGGGAAGGGTGGTGGAAAGGAATAGGACAGACATTGAAGGAGGGTGGAGAGGAACATATCCTGAAGGGAAATGTGGAAGACAGAATGGGAAGAAGACAGATGCCAGACTATGGGGGAGCGGAGGGAAGAAGATGGGTGCTAGAGCAATTGGGGGGGGGGAGGTGAAGGGAGAGGCACAATAACAGCAAATGGAAAACGCAGAAAGAAGTCACACAGTGGATGGAAGGAATTGAATGAGAAGATGTGGAAAGCAGAAACCAGACAACAAAGGTAGAAAAAAAATTCTATTTATTTATTTTTTGCTTTAGGATAAAGTAGTATATTAGTT
The DNA here is from genome assembly GCF_902459505.1 of Geotrypetes seraphini. Classification (NCBI taxonomy): domain Eukaryota; kingdom Metazoa; phylum Chordata; class Amphibia; order Gymnophiona; family Dermophiidae; genus Geotrypetes; species Geotrypetes seraphini. The sequence continues at coordinate 110,283,730 of NC_047087.1, read as the reverse complement.
GTGTTGATAAAAATTTATAAACAAAACCCTGCCAGCTGAACATCTCTTTCTCTAGTTCAGCAGCAGGAACTTTGATTTATAAGAAAGGAATAAGCTAAATATTACAGTACTAAGGCTTATATGGATGCAGCGGGGACGGTGACGGGGCGGTGAATGGGATGGCATTGGCGGTGAAGGGGCGGTGAAAGGGATGGCGGTGACGGTGACAGGGCGGTGAAGGGAACGGCGGTGACGGGGCGGTGCAGAGGATGGTGGGCTGGGGACGGGGCGGTGGCGAGAACAGATTTTTTCCCCGTGTCATTCTCTAATGTGAAGGCGGATAGGAAGCCAGTGAAGTGATTTAAGGAGAGGGGTGACATGAGTGTCGCAAGGTTGGTAGAAGCTGAGTTGTTCAGCAGAGTTTTATATAGATTGCAGGGGGGAAAGATGGCACTACAGGAAACCAGTTAGAAGTAGTTTGTAGCAATCTTTGCATTAGGTTACGCGAGTGTGGACAAAGAGCTGGATACTGTACTCAGAGAGGAAGGGGTGAATTTTGGTGAGGTTGTAGATATGGAAGCGACAGGCCTTAGCAGTTTGTTGGATGTGTGTAGAAAACGAGAGGTCGGAATAGAAGATGACTCCAAGGTTGCAAGCAGAGAAGACTGGAACAATGACAGTATTATTTTCAGGGATGGACAATGGAGAAAGAGGAGCAGAGGGTTTAGGAGGAACGAGGAGCAGCTCAGTCTTGGACATGTTTAGTTTCGGATGATGGCAGGACATTCAGGCAGCAATGTCAGCCAAACAGGCAGAGACTTTAGGTGAAATTTCGGGTGTAGAGAGGTAGATCTGAGAGTCATCATCATATAGGTGATACTGGAAGCTATGGGAAGAGATCAAGCTACCGAGGGAAGAGGTGTAGAGAGAGAAAAGAAGAGTTCCTAAGACAGAACCCTGTGGTATGCCAACCTCTAGCAGGGTAGTAGCAGAAGAGGACCCACCAACACATACCCTAAATGTGTGATGGGAGAGGTAGGAGGCAAACTAGGAGAGGACAGATTCGCAGAATCCAAGCGAGAACAGTGTATTAAGGAGTAAGCTGTGATTAACAGTATCAAAGGCAGCAGACAGGTCAAGAAGGATGAGGATTGAGTAAAGGCCCTTAGATCTGGCCATGAACAGGTCACTGCAGACTTTGGTGAGATCAGTCTCTGTGGAGTATTGGGGACGAAAGCCTGATTGTAGAGGATCAAGAATCTGTCGAGTTGAAAGGAAGTCCAGGCAGTGATGGAGAACAGTATGCTCGAGTAGCTTGGATAGAAACGGAAGAAGGGAGACAGGGAGATAATTGGATGGGCAGCTGGGGGTCGTGAGGGTTTTTTGAGGTGTGGCTTAACCACCGCATGTTTAAAGGCAGCGGGGACAGTTGCAGTGGAAATGGATAGGTTGAGAATATAGCAGATAACAGCATGTGCGATGGGGTCAAGTAGAGGGATAAGAATAGGGTCTGAGGGGCTTGGCTGAAGACAGAAGTTGTACGGTTTCTTCCTCTGTGATTTCAGAGAAGGAAGAGAAGTCAGCAGTAGCTGACAGATGGTCATGAGGGTGGGACCAGACAAGGGGAGTTTCCTGAGTTATTTGGGTGAAGGGGTGGGGAAGGGGTGCCACTGTCCTGGGCGCCTCTCACCCTCGCTACGCCACTGCCCATATGAGCGGGTATTTGTGGCAAAGTGGGAAATCTGTGCCCAGGCCCAGGAGTGGAAGAGTAGCCTGGATAGCGCAATGGCCTGAGAACCAGGTTCAGTTCCCACTGCAGCTCCTTACAACTCTGGGCAGCTCACTTAACCCTACATTATCCCAGGTACAAAATAAGATATAAAAAGGATGGAGTCAGTCCAGAGGAAGGCTTCTAAAATGGTTTGTGGTCTTCATCATAAGGCGTATGGGGACAGACTTAAAGATCTCAATCTATATACTTTGGAGGAACGGTGGGAGAGGGGAGATATGATAGAGACGTTTAAATACCTACATAATGTAAATGCACATGAGTCAAGTCTTTTTCATTTGAAAGGAAACTCTGCAATGAGAGGGCATAGGATAAAGGTGAGTTTGAAGGTCAGAAGAGTAGATGGTGGGTAAGGGAGAAGGATGTGACTTTGTAGTGAATTGAAGGGTGATCTTGTGGACCTTGTCATGGAAATAATCAGCCATAGTCTGGGGAGAGAAAGGAGGGGTCGGAGGTGGGGGCACTTTGAGAAGGGAGCTCAGCATGGCAAAGAGACAGTGAGGGTTGAAAGAAAGGGAGCTAGTTAGTTGGATGTAGTAGTCTTGCTTGACCCGTGTAAGAGCAGAATTATAGGTCAGTATAAATGTAAAGTGAAGAAAGTCAGCATGTGTGTGAGATTTGAGCAAAGGCGCTAGACCCAGTGGGTACAGAAACATAAGTAGCAGATACTGGCATTGAGTTATAATTGAGGTTTGGTACTCCTGACAGAGTGGAAAAAGGGGGAGCAAGAGTGTCCAGAGCAGATGAGAGAATAGAGTTGTGGAGGCAAGGAGAGGTGAATCAGTGGTTGGGAGTATGGAAGGATTGGGGGCTTGAAGATTTTGAAATCTATATGGGCATTGTTAAGGGGGAGGGGAAGTAATTGTGAAGGTTATCAGATGATGATCAAAAATGGGGAGCAGTGAGGTAGAGAAGTTAGAGAGAGAGCAGTTGGAGAAAAAGACAAGATCAAGGCAGTGGCCATCCTGGTGAGTGGGGGTAGTGGAGCACAGCTGGAGGTCAAATGAGGAGGTTAAGGCAAGAAACTTAGAAGCAAACGTGTCAGTAGGATTGTCAGGGTGAAAGTTAAATTCCCAAGAATGAGGGAGGGAGAAGATGAATCAAGGAAGCCTGAAAGCCAGAAGTCAAATTCTGTAAGAAAGCTGGAAGGGGACTTGTTGGGTAGATGATAAATGACCAAAGAGGTAGAGGAGTGAATGAGTGGACGGAGTGAACTTCAAATGAGGAAAGGCTTTGGGGTTGAGGTGGGAGAAGAGTTGGAATCTGCAAGAAGGAGAGAGAAGAAGCCCGACACCTCCACCTCGACCAGCAGAGCATGGTGTATGGGAGAAGTGGTAGTCACCATGGGAGAAGGCAGCAGTTGCAGTGGAGTCGTCAGGGCAAGTCCATGTTTCAGTTACAGCAAGCAGGTGTAGGGACTGGGAGATAAAAAGGTCACAAATGTAGGGCAGTTTTTTTGAGGAATACCAGATGCTGTAGGCTGAGGGGACCTATGTTGGGCAGCAGCAACATAGGGGAGCTACATACTACACAGGAGAAGGCAATAGCAAACCACTCCTGTACTCTGCCATGAAACATCACAGGGTGGATTCCTCACTGTGCATGTTGCCATAAGTCAGTGGCCAACTCAGTGGCATAATCCATCCATCCATCATTCTGTTCCCATTATGACTTATTTTCCAACATGTCAATACTCTTCTCACTCAATGACATCTCCCCATTGTTTTACGATGATCTATTCATGAAACAGCTGAAACCTTGAAACAGTTAATGTCTCTCAACTGCCAAATAAATACTTTAGTAGAAGCAATTTGCAATAGCCATTAGAAGTTAATGAAATATCAGTAAATTGTTTTAACGCTCAATTAAGAGTATACATTCGTGTCATTAACTTGCAATGGTTGATTGGTTACTGTAAATAGCGAGTACTTAGTAGTGAGGTTTCATTTCAAGTTGTAACAACTTCTCTTAGATCAGGAAGCTCACCCTGTCTTTGAAATTTTTGGTTTCATGATGGAGTTCAGGAAGGTAGTTGGGGAAACCTTGAATTTATTCCTCTCTCTCAAACTTGCTGAACTGTTATTGAGTCTTTTTATACTGTTTTTGATAGTTTAAAATAGAAAAATTCTGATATTTAGGTAATGTTGTTGAAATTAGGGTAGAAGGGCCATTGTCTTCTTGTAAGGACAGCTTGGAAGACTGGGTTGGGTCTCACTCTTTAGACCAGTGGTCTTCAATCCTGTCTTCAAGGACCATCTGGCCAGTCAAGTGTTCAGAATATCCACAATGCATAAGAGAGATCTGTAAACCAAGAAGGCAGTGCATGCAAATCTCTCTCAGGCATATTCATTGTGGATATCCTGAAAACCTGATTGGCTAGGTGGTTCTCGAGTACTAGGTTGAAAACCACTGATTTAGACTACAGTTTTATCTTCCAGAGGCACACAGACAGAAGCTCTGCACTCAGATAATGGACATGATGGCCAAGCCAGTTCCATCTCTAGCATTATCTTCAAGTACTAGGCTCCATGACAGCCACTATAGATATGGTTCCTTGGGCATAGGCTCACATGTGTCCTCTCCAGAATGCACTACTATTTTGGTGGTCTTCACAAAGGACTCCAAATGACTATCTCGTGGACTCCAGAATCTCTCTACAGTAAGAGTTGGTGGCTCCGTCCACAATTATTATGGGGCATGTCCCTCAGAATAACTTCATGGGGTATTCTCACAACAAATGCCAGCCTGTTCAGCTGGGGAAGCCATTACAATGGATGCCCAGTCCTGAAGTGATGGTCGGCTTCCCGGAGAAAATGGTCTATCAACAGACTGGAGCTTAGGGCCATTCATTTGGGGTTACAGAAGCTGGAGAAGAGTCTGAAAGGACAGCCGGTCTGAGTCTTCTCTGAAAATGCTACAGTGGTAGTATATGTCAATCGCCAAGGAAGCACCAAGAGTGCGTACCTGAGCCTGAAAGCCCACTTACTATTCGGTTGGGCAGAGCTACGCCTACAGTCAGTCTCTGCAGTGCATGTAATGGGAGTGGACAATATCCAGGCTGATTTCCTGAGCAGGTTGACCTTAAACCTGGGGAATGGATGTTATCTGCAGCAATGTTCTAGTCCATTGTTCTTCAATGGGGTCAGCCAACTTTCAATCTGATAGCTATGGTGAAGAACAAGAAGATAGACTGGTTCTTCAGTCAAAGATTTCAGCCTGGAAGCAAAGATCTGGACACCCTAGTCCAGCCATAGCCAAAGAATGAGCTTTTTGTATGTGTTTCCTCCAAGTCCCATGATAGGGTGAATTCTTCACAGAATAGCAAACCACCTAGGGAGAGTGGTCTTCTTAGCATTCGACTGACCACGCAGGCCTTTGTATGTGAATCTAGTGCTTCTTCAGAGTGACCAGAATGCAGGTACAGCCTGATCTTCTATCTCAGGGCTCATGTTAGACTCACTGGTCTGTAGTCAGCAAACTACAGACCAGTGAGTCTAACATCGATAGTGAGCAAACTAATGGAAACTCTAATCAAACACCAATTAGATAAGATCCTGGATGAGGAGAATCTACGGGATCCCCGACAACATGGATTTACTAAGGGGAGATCCTGCCAATCCAACCTGATCAGCTTCTTTGACTGGGTAACGGGGAAGCTGGATTTTGGGGAGTCCCTGGACATCGTGTACCTGGACTTTAGCAAAGCATTCGATAGCGTACCACACCGCAGGTTACTGAGCAAGATGAGTTCTATAGGATTAGGTAATACATTGACGAAATGGGTTGGGAGCTGGCTTGGAGGTAGGCTCCAAAGGGTGGTGGTGAACGGCACCCCCTCCGAAATGACGGAGGTGATTAGTGGAGTACCACAGGGCTCAGTCTTGGGCCCAATCCTATTCAACATCTTTATAAGAGACTTGGCAGAAGGGCTTCGAGGTAAAATAACATTATTCGCCGATGACACCAAACTGAGTAATGTAGTGGGCAAATGCACAACAGACGAAGATTCAGTGCCCGACAACATGATGCACGACCTACTCCTACTGGAGCGATGGTCTAGGACATGGCAACTCAACTTCAATGCCAAAAAATGCAAAGTTATGCACCTGGGCAGCCAGAATCCATGCAAATCTTATACCCTTAATGGCGAGATCCTAGCAAAAACGGTAGCAGAACGAGACTTGGGGGTAATCGTCAGTGAGGACATGAAGTCTGCCAATCAAGTGGAGCAGGCTTCGTCCAAGGCAAGACAAATCATGGGCTGCATACGAAGGGGTTTCGTCAGTCGTAAGGCGGAAGTCATTATGCCATTGTATAGATCCATGGTGAGGCCCCACCTGGAATACTGTGTGCAATTCTGGAGGCCGCATTATCGCAAGGATGTGCTGAGACTGGAGTCGGTGCAAAGAATGGCCACCCGGATGGTCTCGGGACTCAAGGATCTACCATACGAAAAATGGCTTGACAAATTACAGCTATACTCGCTCGAGGAGCGCAGAGAGAGGGGGGACATGATCGAGACGTTCAAGTATCTTACGGGCTGCATCGAGGCGGAGGAAGATATCTTCTTTTTCAAGGGTCCCACGACAACAAGAGGGCATCCGTTGAAAATCAGGGGCGGGAAACTACGAGGTGACACCAGGAAATTCTTTTTCACTGAAAGAGTGGTTGATCCTGGAATAGTCTTCCACTACAGGTGATTGAGGCCAGCAGCGTGCCTGATTTTAAGGCCAAATGGGATCGGCACATGGGATCTATTCACAGGGCAAAGGTAGGGGAGGGACATTAAGGTGGGCAGACTAGATGGGCCGTGGGCCCTTATCTGCCGTCTATTTCTATGTTTCTATGTTTCATTGGTCATAAATGATCATGAACACTTGGTCTTATGGCATGGCTCTTGAGTGTGTGGTGTTAGAGCGCAAAGGATACTCAGAGGTAGTCATTGCTATTCTCCTCAGAGCCAAGAAACCTATGATGGTCTCTGCTTATGCTAAGGTATGAGAGACATTTCAACACTGGTGCACAAAAGAGAAGGTGGAGCCATTTAGTGCTCCAATCGCAAGCTTTCCTCCAAGCAGGTCTCACAGTGGCATCATTCAGGGTCCAAGTGGTGGGCCTCTCATGCTTCAGAGCCTGTGGACACAAAGCTACCCTGGCATCTCATCCAGACATAGCCAGATTCTTAAAGGGGATACTAAGGCTCAGACCACCAGTAAAGCAAACGTTTCTGTCACAGAACCTTGCCGTGGTTCTGCATGGTCTCATTCAGGCTCCTTATGAGCCTATTCAAGAGGCGTCCCAGTTGGATCTTACCATCAAGACCGTTTTCCTCATGGCTATTATGTCAGCAAGACAAGTCTTGGAGCTGCAGGCCCTGTCGCGCAGGGAACTCTTCCTCAAGATCACTAAGTGGGAGTTTCCTTAAGCATAGTCCCGTCCTTTTTGCCAAAGGTCATTTTGGCATTTCATATCAATCAAGAGGTAAGATTTCCAGCATTCCAGACCACAGGGTGGGGAGAGTGTGGTGCAGTGGTTAAAGCTACAGCTTCAGCACCCTGAGGCTGTGGGTTCAAACCCACACTGCTCCTTGTGACCCTGAGCAAGTCACTAATCCTCCCATTGTTCCAGGTACATTAGATAGGTTGTGAGCCCATCAGGACAGGCAGGAAAAAATGCTTGAGTACCTGAATAAATTTATGTAAACCATTCTGTACTCCTCTGGGAGAACAGTATAGAAAATGGAATGAATAAATTAATAAAGAAATAAATAAGGATCAATTTATGAGAAAGCTGGATGTGAGGAGAGTCCTCCTACATTATCTGGAGTTTACCAATGAGTTTCGACTGTTGAGCCATCTATTTGTGCTCACCAGTCAGACTAAACGTGGTAGACTGGTGTTTAAGGCTACCATCTCCAGATGGATATGGATGGCCATCTCGTCAACATATATTGCCTGTGGCAAGCAATCGCCAGTCTCCTTGAAAGCACATTCTATAAGAAGCGTGGCTTCTTCGTGGGCAGAAGCTTGTGCAATTTTGCCAAAGGAAATTTGTAGTGCAGTGACCTGGTCCACTCTGCATATGTTTTCCAAGTTCTACAGAGTGGATGTGGTAGCATGGGAGAACACCATCTTTGGATCCTCAGTATTACGAGCAGGCGCAGAGGTCTTACCTTAGATTTCTGGGACTGCTTTTGTACGTCCCTACTGTCCAGAATGACATATCTATTGCACGAGAAAAAGAGATTAGGTTTCTACCTTTCTAATATCTTTTCTAGTAGATAGGTATGTCATTCTGGAACCCCACCCTGTCAGTATTTACTCTGCCTACCTACTGTCTCAATCAGAAAGTTTGAGTCAAAACTGATATTTTGATGTCAGTCAGACCTTAAGGGTGTGAAGAATAATCTGTTGCTATAACACATTGGGGGAATGTTTGAGCTCTATAAATGGTTCTGATTGGTATGGCTATTTTGATTGTTCAATTAAAATGTTTTACATGTTTGTTATACTTTCAAAGCAGACCAGATTTGTATTTCGGGGAGTCTCCCTGTACCCCTCCATCTTATGTGTTCCTATATAGGGCTATCACCTGCTTTGGTTCAAACTGAAAGAGGCATCAGAGTCCTCTGGAGAAGGAGGAGGAGTTGAAAACCTGGAATGGATTCCTTCGGCACAGTTCACGGGCAAGGGAAGAATAACTTACTATCCAGAATGCCACACCTATCTACTAGAAAAGATATTAGCAAGGTAAGAACCTAATTTCTTTTTATTGTTATCAGTAATTATAATTGACATATGAATTTCAAAACAACATCTAAGTAGGCCTTACAACTAATATAATTCAAGAGGGTTTGGGCAGAAGATTGACAGCTTTCAGAAAATGAGAGCAAGGCCAGAGATTAAATAGGGACTCTGGTACTTTGATGATGAAGTAGTTATACAGTATAAATAATGTTTAAATAATTAAGAAGAAGCAAGCTTTTTTTTTTTGAGGAAAGAATGTTCCAGAACAAGAGGTACTCGTATGAGGTTCAAAGTATCACTGGAATAGATTTCTTTACAGAGAGGGTGGTAGATGCATGTAGTGATGTCCCATTACATAATGGAGATAGAAACAATACCAAAATTCCAGAAAGCTTGGGATAAGCATGGGAGATCCCTTGCTGGGAAGAAATGAGTGGAAAATCTGCAGTTCACAGCATTGCATTGCAAAAAGAAGTAAACTTAAACACCACTCCTTATGACTGAGGGCACTATCCCCATGAAAGAAAAAGCCTCAGGTTTTGTTATAGGCAGAGCCTGAATGCTCAAACCTCCTCCACCCACATCATCGGCAAAAAACTTTCGTATGGGGATGTGCAATGCCACGAACTGTATCGGTACAATTATAACCTATATATCGTAAAGAACTAAATGATAGCACAATGAAGCCAACATTTCACGGTCAAGACCGTTTCTTCAGGGCTTGTGAGTTTTCACTTTCCAATACGGTTTTCTGAAAAAATAAATATATAAATGTGATTTGTGTCTACTTCATTACCCGTGATATGTGCTAAAACTTCTATGATAAATGTACTCACTGAGTTGCTTGCTTTCACTCACCCACGTCCTGTCGCTGCGGCCATTTTCTCATTCATCATTTAAAGAGAGCTAAACCTATCAAAACTCACCCAGTGTATTACATAGTGAACGTCGGTTGCTCTTCTTTAATTAGCTGACTCAGCCTCTGTTCTCTAAAATTGGTCATCTCTGGAAAAGCAGCTTAATGCAAAACCTAAAACAAAATCTAACACAACAGAGATTTCCTAATAAAAATAATACCAATCGATGCTCATGTTTAGACCTGTTGGAATGGTGGATCCAAGTTCATAAATCCATCGCTGTTCTTTTTGTTGTAAACGTAGCTGTCGATTGCCACCACAGACATCATGCTCTACATGTTCTAATATGTATCACCGGAGTGCAAAGAAATCATGATTATGTTCTAAACAATGCTGTACTATTGGCGCTTGTGTGTCCTTTCTTTTCAATGCACTTCTATGCTCGTTTAGTCAGATCTTTAATTGTCTAATCATTTGGCCAACATATATTTTGGGGCATGGAAAGGGAGAAATGGTGGACCTGGGGGGAGGGAGGCAGGCAGAAAGGGGGAGAGATGGGATGGGGGGCAGTTGGAAAGAGAAAGGGAGAGAAGTTGGATTTGGAGATGGAAGGGAGGGAGAAATGTTAGGCCTGGGGATGGAAGGGAGAGAGAGATGCATCATCTCCTTTTTTTTTTTTCCTTCCATCTCATTGTTCAGCATCAAGGGAGGAGGGAAGAAGAACGACAGAAAAGAGAGGGAACAAAATGTTGGACCAAGAGGAGAGAGGAGGAGAGATAGAAGGAAATAGGAGGCTGAGAAATGAGAGAGCTACAGAATAAAAGAAGATGGAAAATTGATAGGTAGCTGAAAATTTAAAAAGGAGAAGGATGAGAAAGAGGGCGAAACTTGAGTGGACAGAGGCAGAAAAGAAAAAAAGGAGAAAAGTTGAAAGGGACAAATCAATATGTTGGAGACAGGGACTGGAGCAAGAGAGAAGAGGATAAAAAAAATGGACAGCAGACACTGGAAAGAGAATTAGAAGATAGACAAAATCAAAAAGAGAAACTGGGACTAAAAGCAAAATGACCAGACAACAAAAGGTAGAAAAAATAATTTTATTTTCTATTTTGTGATTACAATATGTCAAATTTGAAATGTGTATCCTGCCAGAGCTGGTGTTAGACAGCAAGCGTGAATTAGGACCTAAAAGAGAGGAAAAGTCTTTTTTATTTATTTTGTAGCTAGCGTGGGGTTGGAGAAGTTGTTTGCCCATATTTCTACTAAGACTAACCCTCTGCTTTGCTGGCACGCAGTGTGGGTTTTGGTGCCTGCGGCAATTGATCCAATGCTCTCAGAAGTCCTGTGAGCGTTGGAGCCGCCACTGGTGCTGGGGCCCATGCTGTGTGGCCGCAAAGGAGAAGGCAAGTATCTTAATTAAAAAACCGGCTCACGACTTAGCCTGTGTTTTAGATTTCGACCCCTTATGTAATTTGAGTTTGACACCCCTGGCGTAATCTATATATCCATGTTACTCCAACAAGTAAGAAAGTCTGTAGATTAGTTGAGTCATTTAGATAATAGCAAGTATGAACTCTCGTATTAGGTACCATTAACAACAGGTAAATGCTAGCAAGCAATGAGGTGACCCCGATCTGCGATTCTGACTATTTGACATGTATAATCTTTCAGTATTTTTTTATCACCTACAGGTTTTGGTGTGGCACACAAGAACTGAGAGGCCAACATTGGTTAATGAAGGGAAGCGAGGATTCACAGACCCAAAGGTGGAGGTGTAGCAAGACAATGTGATGAGTGAGCATCCTACCTGTGTTGTTTTAACACCCCCCCCCCCCCAATTCTATTTTCCAATTTCTTAGCTACTGACTAAGACATGAAGATACCTTGAGCCCAAATTCTCCCATTCTTTAAAGGGTCATGGATTTGATATACCACCTTTCTGTGGGTACAATCAAAGCAGTTTAGTATACTATATGCAGCTACATTTTTTTCTGTCTTTGGAAAGAAGCTTAGTAAATCTCACCCACTGTGGGCACTTGCAGTATTTCCAAGCCAGGAAATAAAAAACCCAGATATTTATATTTACATTATTTGCAAGTACCTTGCTTCAGGACATCTTATAGGTGAATTCACACTGCCAGGTGCCCATAGAATATGTATTTTATCCCAAGTCCTCTCTCTCCCTTCACTCAACACTTGCTTGAGGTTTTCGAAAGGAATATGCTCTCTCTGGGATAGAGGTTTTCTTCAAGGGGATGAGATTTGATATACTGTCTTTCTGTGGTTACAGACAAAGTGTTTTACATATTATATACAGAAACAAAGAAACATGATGGAAGATAAAGGCCAAATGGCCCATCTGGTCTGCCCTTCCACAGTAACCATTATCTCTTTCTTTCTCCGAGAGATCCCCACGTGCTTATCTCAAGCACTTTTGAATTCAGTCACAGTTTCTGTCTCCACCACCTCTTCTGGGAGACTGTTCATGCATCTACTACCCTTTCTGTAAAAAAGTATTTCCTTAGATTACTCTGGAGCTTATCACCTCTTAACTTTATCCTATGCCCTCTCATTGCAGAGTTTCCTTTCAAATGAAAAAGACTTGACTCATGTGCATTTACATTATGTAGGTATTTAAACGTCTCTATCATATCTCCCCTCTCCCACCGTTCCTCCAAAGTATATAGATTGAGATCTTTAAGTCTGTCCCCATATGCCTTATGATGAAGACCACAAACCATTTTAGAAGCCTTCCTCTGGACTGACTCCATCCTTTTTATATCTTATTTTGTACTTGGGATAATGTAGGGTTAAGTGAGCTGCCCAGAGTTGTAAGGAGCTGCAGTGGGAACTGAACCTGGTTCTCAGGCCATTGTGCTATCCAGGCTACTCTTCCACTCCTGGGCCTGGGCACAGATTTCCCACTTTGCCACAAATACCCGCTCATATGGGCAGTGGCGTAGCGAGGGTGAAAGGCGCCCAGGACAGTGGCACCCCTTCCCCACCCCGCCATCCCCCCGCTGCACATGCATCCCTTCTTATTCCCCATACCTTTTTAACTTCTCCGACGCAAGCAGCATGCCTGTGTTGGTGTTGGCTCGCCCTTTGATGTCACTTTCTAGGCACCGTACCTAGAAGTGACATCAGAGTGCCGATGCTGATGTGGACAGCAATGTTGCTCACACCAGAGAAGTAAAAAACATACAGAGGAAGGCAAGGGGTGTGCACAGCATGGGGAGGAGGGGTGACAGCACCCCTAGCAAGACAGTACCTTTAGCGTACTGCCCCCCCCCCCACACTCTTACTACGCCACTGCATATAAGGTAATAATAATAATAATTTTATTTCTTATATACCGCTGTACCGTGAAGTTCTAAGCGGTTTACAGTAGAAACAGAAGAAATGCAATAAGTAAGATTAATTAAGATGAAGAGAGAGTACTTAGAGTTCCCTGACTGTCCCAAAGGCTCACATTCTTGCTAAAGTACTTGAGAAAAATAAATTAGTTAGGTTATAAACAGAGTAGAAGAAGGTAGGAAAACAGTTCATTGGAAAATTAATTTTGAATACATTATACATTATATATTGTTCAAGTCGGAATACAAATTATAGGAGATTTGGACATTACCAAAAGAATTGCGTAATAAAGATTATCTAGATAAATTACATAACAGTGATTCATGTACATTACATGGTGTGGTAGAGGATTCAATTATGAAAATTACATATCAGGGAATCAAGTGATAAGAGAATATAGTGGAGAATATCAGTATATACGGTTTACAGATTGGAAGTTACCTAATAATGACATAAGAAGTTTATTGGATAGTGTGGAAAATGTTTATATAGGAATCAGAGTATGTATGATAGGAAAGGTTCTAAGAATTGATTAATGTGTTATTCTATAGAGGGAGAGCTTGTGCATAAAGGGAGGATATTAGTTGGTAATGACGTGTTTTCTGAATAGAAATGTTTTGATTTCTTTTCGAAATACTTTGATGTCTGTTGTATTGATTATTAGTTTGGTGATTGTGGGGTCAATTTTTGCTGCCTGTGTCGCTAGAAGGCTGTCGTATAGTTTCTTAAGACGGGTTCCATTATTAGGTGGGAAGGTGAATAGATTTTGAGTTCTTCTTGATCTGGATGAGCGGTAGCGGTTTAGGCGGTTGTTTAGGTAACAGGGGGCAGTTCCATGGGTTATCTTAAACAGCAGACAATAGAACTTGAATTGAGTTCTTGCTTTTATCGGAAGCCAGTGAGAGTCTATATAGGCGGGAGTGATGTGGTCAAATTTGCTGAGACAGTAGATGAGTCTGATGGCAGTGTTCTGAACTGTCTGTAGTTGTTTTATCATATTGTTAGGACATGTTAGGTAGAGGCTGTTGCAGTAATCCAAGTTACTGAGTGTGAGGGATTGTACAATGTAGGTACTCCAACTAACTTCTAACTTTACTGATGGGTAATGAAAAACAAATACTGCTTTGAATTAGTCTTTTTTTTCCTGATTTTATACAGCATTATTTACTGTATAGTCTCGGACATCTTACATTTCTTTATCTGTGTCTATAATCTTCACTGCTTGTCAATTTTTTTGGGCCCAGGGTTTCCCCAGGTACTAGGCAAACCCAGAGCAGGATTAATTCTTCGAGGGACCCTAGGCATACAAGAATACTGGGCCCCCCTGGCCATGCCCTACCCTGCCCACGCCCCCATTTATCTGTTTTCTTATTCACTTCATTTCTACTTGTATTTCTTCTTTTTTTTAAATTCAAAACAAACAAAGATTAGCATACAAGTGCACAGTTTTTCTTCTATGCAACCCCCAAACATCCCTAAACAAATCCCCCTTCCTTCCCTTCCCACCTACTTACCCAGTACTTTAACTCTGAACCCTTTCCATACATATATAAAAGTGTTCAAATATATTGTAAAGCAGTAATACTGTCCAAAATATAAGTCTATATTAATAACCAAGTTTACAACGCCCCAAGCAGTCCACCAAAGAATCCAACATGAAACAAAAGAAGATCGTCAGAAAATAAGGAGATTCAAATCAGGTTTATTCAAAGGTGCTCCCAAGAACCATGCCCGATGCATTTCGCCAAATAAGGCTAGTGAACGCTAACAGAAAACCATGTCTTTCATACACACAGTATGGAATAAGTAATCACAAACTAAAAATAGAAATATGTAGATTAAGGTTAAACTGAACCTCTAAGAAGCCAAACTGCATACAGTGAAACACCAGAGAAACAATAACACATCTCCCCCTAATACTTTGCAAAATTTAAATATAGCAGATGTAAATTTGAAGAAACTGACAAACAATCATCACTTTACACATTAACAAATAGAAATAAAACAAAAATTGAAAATAAGAATATACCATTTTATTGGACTAATCCATTTTTCAATAAACTTTCAGAGGCCATAGCCTCCTTCTTCAGGTCAATATAGTATACTGCTGTTACATTATACTGTCCTGACCTGAGAAACAGGGTTTTGTTCTCTAAAAGTTAGTAAAAAATGTATTAGAAATTAGTCCAATAAAAGGATTACCTTATTTTCTGTTTATAAAAGTTTTATCAATACAACTATAATACTATTTTATTCTAAAGCAACAAAAAAAAATAAATATTTTTTTCTACCTTTTGTCATTTCTGCTTTAATCATCGTCTTCACTGTCTTCTTTCTTGCCAGCATCTGTCTTCTCTCTGTCTTCCATGCAGCAGAAGCCCATTCCATCCACTGTCTGCCCTCTCTCTCTGCCCCTTCCATCCACTGTCCTCCCTCTTCCCGTTCCATATGGCATCTTCCCTCTTTTTTTGCTCCTTCCATAAACTGTCTATCCTGTGCCCCTTCTCTCCTTTGTACATGATTCATTTCAGCTCTGCCACCTCTCCATTTTTCTTTTTCTTTGTCACCACCCCTTCCTCTAAGCTCTGGCATCTCTCTCTTCTCCTTTCTTTCCTTCCCACCCCCAGTCTGGCATCTTCCCTTTCCTGATGCCCTAGCATCTCTCTCCTTTCCTTTTCTTCCATCTCTCCCTCCCCCTCCATGCTCTGACAACTCCTCCTTCCTTTCCCCCTTCCTTTTCCCTTAGTCTGGCATACCTTCCTCCCTTCCCTCCAAGCCCTGGCATATCCTTTCATTCCCTCTCTCATCTTCCTTCTCCCCCTCTGCTCCCTTTCCTCCTTCTGTCACCCAAGGCCTGGCATCATGAGCTTCTTCAGGCAGCAGTATTCACAATTTGCTGCTGTTGCCGGCTTCAGGTCTTCTTCTCTGTTGGATCCTGCCTTCATGGGAACAGGAAGTAGGCAGGACCCGGTAGAGAGGAAGGTCTGAAGCCGGCACAGCAGCAAATTGTAAATATTGTTGCTGCCCAAAGAAGTTAATGACGCCAGGCCTTCCTTGGAGCATCCAGGGCAGATCGCTTCTCTCCCCTTGAACCCCCACTGACTCTCCTATCTCTCTGTCCCCTACGAACCTCGCCAACCCTCCCACTGCGATAAAATTGACCAACCGACAAACTTCCCTCCAGCAGTGTCGGCAGCCGCAGCACTCTAAACAGGTTGCTTCGCGGCTTTCTCCTGCTGGTGATTCCCTCTGTTGTGTCATTGATGGGGGGGCCTGGGGCGATGACGCTGCTGCTGCTGTCGGCGAATCCAGCAAAGGTGAGGACCTAAAGCACCGCACCGGAGGGCCCCCTGACCATTTCAGGTCCTAGGCCTGTGCCTACTGGGCCTACCCTTTAATCCAGCCCTGGGCAAACCTACTTCTCTCTGATTGAAGCTCAACTCTGGGATCCTCTTCCACACAGACTCTCTCAAAAGAGGAATTTTCCCCCAACAATACCTTCTCCTGTGTTTTAGCTCCTGTTTGGTGCATATCTCTCTTGCTTTAGTCTGTGGCTCAGATTCCTGAATTCACACCTCTGGTATAATACTTGCAATAATGTGAATTTCTTGCAAATTCTAATTTAGAGCTAGTGAGCCTGTTCTGATTTGTTCAAGGATTTTAATTAGAATTTAATATCAGGGCAGGTGCACCAGCTCAGCAAGATCTGGTTCCTGGTTCAGGTCATCCTCTTTCTGGGAGGCTGGGCCTGAAGATTCTGTGTAAGAGGCAGCTATAGTCACTACTTAGATTGTGAGTCACTAGGAACAGAGAAAGTACCTATATATAATATGTAAACCACTTTCTAACCCTGGCTTATAATTTATGGTTCATTCTGATTAAGCTGAAGTCAAAAGGAGCATAAGAAGATTATCAGAGAACGTCAATTATTTTCAACAGTGAAATAATAGTGTTTACATTTCTCTAGAGATCTTCCTCTTTGTCAGAAATATTGGCTCAGTTGAAGGATTTTATAGTTCTGTCCCATGAGATGAGTTTTCTGTATCAGTAGTGCCTCATTTCTTGCATTAAAATAATACAGACTTTATTGCAGATCATTTTAAAGCTGTTCCTTTATTTCCCACTTGGTTTTGTTGCTAAGCAGCAAACTAGTAATGGGTGAAACCACTTTGAATTAAATCAAGTGGGGTTTGGACAGACCCTTAGAGCTATAAATGAGGTCTGCAGAAGTCTTGACCATGGCTCAGCTCAGGTAAATGGGGGATTATTTGAAGCCCTACCCTGGTGCATCTAAAAACTTTGCGGCTCAGCGCAGATAAATCTGAACCATCCGTGGATCCACATAGATAAATCCAGTTTATTCATGGCATCTCAGATACCTATATTCCCCTTGCAGTCTGGATATTTGTAGAAGAAAATATGTGTAGAATGGATGTTTAAAAACTGTGTATTTAATATGCACTTAGGAGTAAATTCTATGCTAAAAAAAAAATCAGCCCTTATTGTTATTCTATAAACTGCCTCTGGAGTTAGGTGTGATTCATTGAATCGTGTGTAGTGCCCATCCGCATGACTAATATTTAGGAGCAGGTGTTTATGCCAGTGAAAACCAGGCCTAAATGCCTGCACCTGCGTTGTGCATGAATCAGGCATATTCTATACTAGTGCGCCTAACTTTTAGGAATGCCCATGACCTGCCCATGCTTCTCCCCTGACCATGTCCCCTTTTGAGATTAGCGCACTAAAATTTACATGCACCACTTAATAGAATATGTTTAGAAAGTTGTGCACATAAATTCTAATTAGTGCCAATGACTGCTTGTTAATTGGCAATTATCAGCACTGCTTGGTTTGCTAACCAAGTTGCGTGCGCAGATTTTCAATGCGTACAGATTTGTGTGTGCAACTTTGAGCTCGGTATGTAGAATCAAGGGGATAAAATTGCATGCGTACAACTGATATGGGAACAGCATTTTCTACATGTAAAGTATGTTTTACTCATGGAACATGGCTATTTTAGATAATACACAAATTAAATGGTGCCAAATATATGTCTATGGAACCAGCCATCCACTGCTGTCCAGCCTGTGCATAAAAGGCAATTCTAAAATTTGACACCTACACTTATCTGCCACTTAGGTATGTTAGAGGCGGCAAAATGGGTAGTTACTTGCACACATGCACTAGGTGTTATTCTTTAAGGTCACCCCTAAGTACTATAGCACATAACTGCAAAGGGATAGGGATGGGACTTGATATACCACCTTTCTAGGGTTGCAGTTAAAGCAGTTTACATATTATATACAGCAGTGGTCTCAAACTCAAACCCTTTGCAGGGCCACATTTTGGATTTGTAGGTACTTAGAGGGCCACAGAAAAAAATAGTTATGTCTTATTAAAGAAATGACAATTTTGCATGAGATAAAATTCTTTATAGTTTATAAATCTTTCCTTTAACTGTTAAAGGAAAAATTTATAAACTATAAAGAGTTTTACCTCATGCAAAATTGTCATTTCTTTAATAAGACATTAACTATTTTTTCTGCAGCCCTCACAGTTAAAGTTTAATATCTTTCCTTTCTCAGAACTGACACATTTCAATCACTATATTGAAAACATAATCATTTTCCCTGCCTTTGGTGACTTTATTTTTCTATGCTTTTAACTATGTTTCCAGGGCCTTCTTGTCCATTGACTGTTTTTCTCTCCGTCTTCACTTTCTGCCTTGCATCCATCTTTGGCATTAACTTAACATTCCATTTTTCCATTTTTTGGCTTTCTTCTCAAAATCTACGTTTCCATGTCTTACCTTCCCTTCCTCTCTCTCTCTCCTTCCCTCCTTATTTCCATAGTCTGACATCTCTCTCCGTCCCTCTTTCCTCCCCAGTGTTACATTTCTCTTTCCCTTTCTTCTTTCTGCCCCCTGCAGTCCATCTTCCTTCCTTCCTTTCTGGCCCCCCTCCCACTGCAACATTTCTCCCTCCTTTCCATCAGTCCAACATTTTTTTCTCGCTTCCTCCTGCATGCTTCTCCTCTGGTCCTCCTTCCCTCAACCAAACAACATCTCTCTCTCCCTCCATGAGTCCAACTTTTCACTCTTTTCCCTCTCCCCCTTTACCCAGTGTAACAATTGTCCTTCCCTCCTTTCTGTCCTCCGTATCCATCTTGCCCTCTCCATGAGTCCAACACTTTCTGCCTCCTGCATGCTTTCTCTCTCTGTCCTTGCCTCTTCCCTCAGTGGCATCCCTCCTTCCCACCCCCCAACCCAACATGCTTTCTCCCCATGCACCATCTCATCCTCCCCTCCAGTGTGTAGCACCTTTCCTTTATCTTCCTTTCTGCCAGGTCCAGCAGCACCTCTTCTCCCTTCCTTTTACCTCCCCCTTGTCCAGCAGTACCCCTTCTCTCTTCCCTGCTCTCCTCACGAAGGCAGGAGTCCCAGCATACGCGATGGAAGCAGGAAGTTGCAAGTCAGCTGACGCCACCGCCGGAGCATCTCTTCCTGCCTAGTGTGTAAAATCGCACCGGCGTCAGCTGACTTGCAACTGCCTGCTGCCATCACATATGCCGTGACTCCTGCCTTCACGTATCTGGCAGATATGCGAAGGCAGTAATCCCGGCATACGCGATGGTAGCAGGAAATTGCAAGTCTGCTGACGCCGGCGCCTCTCTTCCTGCCCAGAGTGCAAGATTGGGTAAGACTTAATCTAAGGCCTGATTGGCCAATCAGACCTTAGACTTAGTGGGGATGGGCGGACCCGCTATGCCTAAGGCCTGATTGGTCCAGGCTTCTAGAGCCTGGGCCAATCAGGCCTTAGGCTTCAGCGGGATGGGCCAGGAAGGGGCGGGCCCGCTTCATTTCGACAAGGCGTGCCTGCCGGCTCAAGACATGCAAGACCTATCTAAGAACAGGTTTGGTGGAGTGGAGGTTTGGGGGTTGTTAGCGCCGGGGGGGGCGTCTTTGGGCAGGAGGGATTGGACACCCTCCTGCCAGCGAAAGATATTGGCGGGGGGGGGGAGATCGGTAATGTCGGGGGGGCAGTCGGTAGTGTCGGGGGGGGGCGGCCGGTAGTGTGGGGGGGGGGTGCGTCTTCGGGCAGAGGGTTTGGGCACCCTCCTGGTCAGGGAACCGTGGCCCGCTATACTTATAGCGGCAGAGAGATCCCTTGCCGCGATAAGTGTAGCGGGCCGTGTCTAATCTAACCCGTTTCTCTAACCCGCGTCTGTAACATGGACGCCGGTTACAGAATCGGGGTTTAGTTTAGGCCGATTCTGAATAGGACGCCTCTCCCGGGCGCCCTATTCAGAATCAGGGCCTAGGTGTCTTGCGGGCCTCGCCTTCAATATAGGCGGCCTGCCTGGGGAGCATTTTTTTAAAAAAACGTGCATCCCGATTGGCTGATTAGACAGCTGTAGGACGCCTACAGCTGCCTAAAATCGGGATGCACTTTTAGAGAATCAGGCCCTTAGGGTTTGTGATTCCTGTGATGTGCTGTGTTCTTCCCTGGCTGTATTCCATTTTACCCAGGAATCCACGAAACTAGTTCAAAACATTTCCCGTGATACCAATAGATTCCAAACAATCTAAAAGAATGGAGTGATCTACCAGATCGAAAGCGCTACTGAAGTCCAACTGCAAAATCAAAGCGCTTATACCTTGACTAAATAGTGAGTGCAGATAATCTAACAGAGAAGCCATGATTGTTTCGGTACTAAAGCCTGACCGAAAACCAGATTGATTACCTTGCAAGATGTTAAACTTATCCAAGTATGTAATAATTCTGCATTACCACACCCTCCAATAATTTAATAAACAGGAATACTAGCAACGGGTCTGAAATTAAATGCAGTACAAGTTGATTCTTTAGTATTTTTTATAATTGCTGTAATCACATTTTTGACCCAGTTCCTCTGGAAACTTCCCTATCGATAATAAAAAATTAACCCAAATCAACAATTTAGCCTTAAAAGTAACAGGAGCAGCTTTCATAACTCTCGGGAGACAGTTATCAAGTCTACAGTATAAATTAACATACTTGTTGTAGAACTTACTAAAAGTTTCCCAATCGATAACTGTGAACTTGTTCCAACCCAAATCTACTCTGGGAACCTCTGAATCCTGGAGGATAGGGAAACACCAATGCTGATTAATGGGCTCAACTAAGGAAGACCTCAATTCTTGTATTTTAGTATTGAAAAAAATCAGCCAATATGTCCGCAGAGAGAATAGATTCTTCAGCGGAATCATTAAATGTCTCTATATCATAAAGGTCATTAACTAATATTAAAAGACTGCTACTATTAATAGATACATTGCCAATCTTTTGAGCATAGAAATTTTTACGTTTTTCTTTTATCAAGTTTTTATAGTTTTTCAGTTTTTGTCTCCAAGCCTCTCTTTTTTTCCAAGGTTCCCGATTTTAACCACTGTCTTTCCAGTTTCCTTAAATCCCTTTTTACCATTAGAAGATCTGTGTCAAACCATCCATCTAAATTTCTATGTCTCTTTCTTCTCACTTTAATAGGGGCCATTTCATTTAAAATATAGATACTGATATCGATTCATGAGTCCATAAATTTTTCAATATCATCATTTTGTTTTGAAATTATATCATAATGTGATCAGAATTCAACAGAGTTAATCAAGCCTCTACTAGCATGAGATTTTGTATTTCTTTTTTTATTATTGGTGTTAGATTGAGCTATCGTTAATTGCCAATCAAATTCAAAATTCCGTAGTCTATGGTCAGACCATAATGAATCAGCCCAATTCACGTGTTTCCAGCAAATCTTAGGATTATCTGGTTCTTTGGAAGAAAAAGTAATAAGATCTATCTGATGGCCTTTTTGGTGGGTTTTTACTGGAGATGATTTGAAATAACCTAATGAGGAAATAAATGGCCAAAACTCTATAATTTCAAGTTGATCTTCTTGTTCAAGATGAATATTAATTTCACCACTCAATAGATTATAAGAACCTGATATCAAATTATTTAGCAAAAATTCAAAGAAATCCTCCTTCGCTAAATTCCATTTTTTAGGAGGTACATAAAACAGAGTAGTAATTAAGACATCCGCTAAGGATTTGGAAGTTAATTTAAAAGATAATATTTCTAAATCAGAAGTGGATTTTGAATTTAAAACAGTACAATTTAAATAATCTCTAAAAATAACTTTAAGGCTGAGGCAGTACAAACAGTGGCTAAAAATCACTCTTTACCACTCTCAACTCTAAGACAGAAATCTTCTGCATTAGTGAGGATTTCATATCTGTGATCAAATTTGAGCTGATATCTGGAGTGACGTCGCTAAAGAAATCTACTGTAGCGGCATTTAATTTTTGAAAGGGCGACTACGATAAAATGAGAAAATGGTTAAAAATAAGCTAAAAGGATTGTGGCAAGGTTAGGACTATAAACCAGGCATGGATGTTATTTAAAAATACCATCGTAGAAGCTCAGAGCAGATGTATTCTACATATTAACAAAGGTGGAAAGCAGAAAAAGCGAGAGCCAGCATGGTTAAAAGGTGAAGTGAAAGAGGCTATTAGAGTCAAAATACATCCTTTAAAGAATGGAAAAAGGATCCAAATGAAGAAAATAAGAAGAGACATAAGCTCTAGCAAATTAGATGCAAAGCATTGATGAAGAAAGCGAAGAAATAATATGAAGAGAAACTTGCCAAAGAGGCAAAAACTCATAGGGCTCCTTTTACAAAGCCGCGCTAGTGGTTTTATCGCACGCACCGGATTAGCACGTGCTATAGCGCACGCTAGCCGGAAATCTACTGCCTGCTCAAAAGGAAGCAGTAGCGGCAAGTTAGCGCACAATATTCCGCACGTTAAGGCCCTAGCGCAGCTTTGTAAAAGGAGCCCATAGTAACTTTTTTTTTTAGGTACATTATAAGCAGAAAACCTGTGAGGGAATCCATGGGACCATTGGATGATTAAGGAGCAAAAGGGGTGCTCAGGGAGGATAAGGCTATAGCGGAGAGACTGAATAAATTCTTTGCTTCAGTCTTTACAGAAGAAGATGTAAGAGATCTACCTGAACCATTAATGGTTTTTTTGGGGGTGATGATGTGGAGGAACGGAAAGAAATCTTGATGAACCTGGAAGATGTACTAAGACAAACTGACAAGTTAAAAAGTGATAAATCACCTGGACCGGATTGTATACATCCCAGGGTACTGAAAGAACTCAAACATGAAATAGCTGACTTGCTGTTAGTAATCTGTAACCTGTCACTAAAAGCACCTGTAGTACCTGAAGATTGGAGGGTGACCAATGTTACACCAGTTTTTAAAAAGGGTTCCAGGGGAGATCCAGGAAATTTTAGATCGGTATATCTGCCTGACTTCAGTGCCGGGCAAAACAATCGGCATAGGTTTAGCCAAGGGAGATCTTGCCTCATCAATTTGCTTGACTTCTTTGAAGGTGTGAATAAACATGTGGATATAGGCGAGCCAGTTGATGTAGTGTATCTAGATTTTCAGGTTGGGCAGACTGGATGGACCATTCGGGTCTTTATCTGCTGTCATCTACTATGTTACTATGACAACATTCCTCATGAGAGGCTCCTGAGAAAATTAAAGAGTTATGGGATAGGAGGCAATGATCAATGGTGGATTAGGAATTGGTTAATGGTAGAGAACAGATGGTAGGGTTAAATGGCCATTTTTCTTAATGGAGGAGGGTAAATAGTGGAGTGCCACAAGGATCTGTACTGGGACTGGTGCTATTTAACTTATTTATAAATGATCTGGAAATTGGAACAAGTGAGGTGATTACATTTGTAGATGACACTAAACACATGCAGATTGTTAAAAATTGCAGGCAGACCTTAGGAAATTTGAAGACTGGGCGTCCAATTGGCAGATGAAATTTAATGTGGACAAATGCAAAGTGATGCACAATGGGAAGAATAACCCAAATCATAGTTACCAGGCGCAAGGGTCCATCCTGGGGGTTAACACCCAAGAACAAGATCTAGGTATCATTGTAACTAATACCTGAAGCCTTCCACCCAATGTGTGGCGGTGGCCAAAAATGCAAGCAAGATGCTAGGAATTATTTTAAAAAGGGATGGTTAACAAGACTAAGAATATTATAATGCCTCTGTATCACTCCATGGTGTGACCTCACCTAGAGTATTGCTTTCAATTCTGGTCACCTTATCTCAAGAAAGATATATCTGAACTTGAAAAGGTTCAAAGAAGAGCGACCAAGATGATAAAGGGGGTGGAACTCTCATATGAGGAAAGACTAAAAAGGTTAGGGCTCTGCAGCTTGGAAAAAAGATGACTGAGGGGAGATATGATTGAAGTCTACAAAATTCTGAGTTGCATAGAACGGGTACAAGTGGCTTGATTTTTTTGGAACTGCATCAAAACAAATTACAAAAACTAGGGGACACTTAATGAAGTTACAAGGAAATACTTTTAAAACCAATAGGAGGAAATATTTTTTCAATCAGAGAACAGTTAAGTTCTGGAATGCATTGCCAGAGGATGTGGTAAGAGCAATTAACATAGCTGGTTATAAGAAAAGTTTGGACATAGTCCATAGTCTGTTATTGAGACAGACATGGGGTAAGCCACTGTTTGCCTTGGATCGGTAGCATGGAATGTTGCTACTATTTGGATTTTTGCCATGTACTAGTGGCCTGGATTGGTCTCCGTGAAGACAGGCTATTGGGCTAGATGGACCATTGGTCTGACTCACTAATGGAAGTAAAACTCAGATGTCTCAAGCCATCCTCCTTTTTCTGGAGCCATATGGTAACCCAAAGACTGGGACATCACTCTTACCCTAGTAGCGTAACTATGGGTGGACCTGAGTAGTCACAGTCCCACCTAAAATGGTGCACCTCTGATGTAGCTGGCAGGGCAACCCAAACTCCACCAGCTAAAGACTCCCAGCATCTTTCCCTTCCCTCCCCTGCAGATGTACTAGCATCTCAAATTCAGATTTTAAAGCCTTCATTTCTTTGCCAGCAACAAATATTGGTATTAAAAACATGCATGCACAGAATAGCATCTCTGCGTGTGCAGCTGTAGGTATTGATACAATTTTTGGTGCCCAAGATATAGCAGTCACTAATTGCAGACTTGTTTGGCATGCTCTCATACAGTATATTAGCGCACATTTTATGCATATAACTTATTTGCATATCCCTTGTGTGAAGGACAATTCTATAATCTAGCCCAACTAGCAGTTATGGGGCTCATTTTCAAAGCACTTAAACTTACAATGTTCCATAGGTTATTATGTAACATTGTAAGTCTAAGTTCTTTGAAAATATGCCTCTCTGTGTGTAAGTGTACACACATTCTGCTCTCATATACATGCTGCCTCAGTCGAGGACTCTTTCAGCAGACGTAGTATATTCAACAGAAAGCTAAACCTTAGGGCTCCTTTTACAAAGGTGCGCTAGGGCACGTGTTAAATTCCCGAGCGCGCTAGGCGGTAGATTTTCGGCTACCGCACGGTAATTTTGTGCATGCGCTAAAAACCCTAGCGCACCTTCGTAAAAGGAGCCCTTAGTGTACTAATGTGTACGCAGGCAGTCATTTTCTGAAATATACTTTTTTGAATAAATATAGTAGATTTACTCACAGTTGATAAATTTTTGAATATTGCAGCTGGAGGTGAAGGTTTGAAGAACAGAAGTTTTGTGGCAGAGGTGAGAGAATAATTAAGATAGTAAGGTATTCCAAGTTCCAGAGATGAAATCCTGAATTGTTCATGTGTGTGGTCAGACGGCTTCAGTTAAAAAATGCTGGTCTTTGTTTGGGGACTACAGCCATATGTGGATAAGATGGAAGCAGAAATGTAACTGATTCTGAGACAAAGGATTCTCAGGGAGTAACCAGAAGGCTAGGGGTGAGAAGAGAAGAGACCAATAGGGGCAGAACTTGGCAACAGGTAGCAGAGAGAGGTCATGTCTTTGCAGACCCATCAGAGCAACGGTTGTAGAGGTGACCAGGAAGTACAGCAATGAGACAAAGAACTCAAGCTTAGATGAGAAGAAAAGGGAAGTGATCTTAGGAGAAAGACCACTAGAAACAAAGCTTATACCGGTAAGCAGGAATGGCTGCAGTATATATGAGACTACATTTCACACAATGCTTTGCTCACACTATTATAACATACTCCACTGGTCAGAAAATCACTTCACATACGTTCCTCAGATTGCCACACCATTATACAGTGTGGTAGCCTATCCTCACCGGAACTTTATCTTATGTGACGATTTTAAATTTGACCTTATTCTTAAATAATTTTAACAGTTATATAATTTAAGACTTGTACTTATAAAGTGCTACTGTGCATGTTAAATAACTTATCTTTTAAGCCAGATCTGCATCATTCCCCACCGACGCGTTTCAATGATTTCATCAGGGTCGGGGACATGATAGGCTGGAAAATAAGATAACGTGTTTAATTAGCAAACCGGATAAAGACAGCTAAAAAAATACAAAGTTAAACAGAATATATTTACCAGACGTAGCCAAAATAATAGCATAACGCTGATCCAAACTGATATGACTTTGGCTACGTCTGGTAAATATATTCTGTTTAACTTTGTATTTTTTTAGCTGTCTTTATCCGGTTTGCTAATTAAACACGTTATCTTATTTTCCAGCCATTCATGTCCCTGACCCTGATGAAATCATTGAAACGCGTCGGTGGGGAATGATGCAGATCTGGCTTAAAAGCTAAGTTATTTAACATGCACAGTAGCACTTTATAAGTACAAGTCTTAAATTATATAACTGTTAAAATTATTTAAGAATAAGGTCAAATTTAAAATCGTCACATAAGATAAAGTTCCGGTGAGGATAGGCTACCACACTGTATAATGGTGTGGCAATCTGAGGAACGTATGTGAAGTGATTTTCTGACCAGTGAAGTACGTTATATTACTGTTTGACATTAGTGCTGTTCCTTGTCTTGAGTTTGCTCACACTATGGCAGGAAATGACTGCAGCATTACAGTTTTATGAAGTGAGAATAACATTCAACATCCCTTAGAGTTATGTCATAAACTAGCATGAGGCTGCTGAGGGTAGAACAACATACCCATGAAAGTGGCAGCAGTGTGCCTAAGGGCTATTCTACAAGAGTATGCCTAACTTACATAGCATGTAAATGCAAGGGGGCCATGTTCATGGGCGGACCTTGGACAGGGTTTCCGTCTATGTGCGTGACTTACAAAATACTGTAAGTTACACACATCTCTATTGTGGTTCTTTGTTCTTTGATTCTACTTTTTATTGTCTGGTCCCTTTAATATTCAAATCATGTTGGTTCTAGGCTCTGGTTTCTGTCAGTCTTCCGTTAACTCGCTCGCCAGGGACTCCTGCCCATTTGATGTTTTCTTCTTTCTCCATGCTCACTATCCATCTTCCATCTCCGTACCTTCCCTTTCGGTCTATGGCTGGTGTAACTGCAGGTGCATAAATGTGAAGTGTTATGATACTGTGTTACACTAGTATTGTACACTATAATGGAATTTGGGTTCCCAAATGCTGTTCTAGGTTCCTTCCACATGGCTTATATTAGGGAGCAAAACATTTTGTTTACATTTGCATTAAGAAACTGTACACTGAATTTTAGCACATGGTCTCAGAGGACCTTTCTGGGGCAAAGATAGTTTGGGAAGGGAGAATACATATGCTGGTTCAAAAATTAAATCAGCTTGCATTGTTTTGCCCTTATTTCACTGCCCACAGAAATAGGAGATTAAAGGTCTACAGATGCTTTGAATCCATGCACCTTGTAGGCATTTCTGAAAGGGAAATTACATAGAAACATGATGGCAGATAAAGGCCAAATGGCTCATCCAGTCTGCCCATCCGCAGTAAGCATTATCTCTTCCTCTCTCTATGAAATCCCACATGCCTATCCCAGGCTTTCTTGAATTCAGACACAGTCTCCGTCTCCATTACCCCTTCCGGGAGACTGTTCCACACATCTACCACCATTTCTGTAATTACCTCAACTAATTTTCCTCTCTTGGTCACAAGGTCCGTAGGAACACAAATGCCCATGTACTTTGCACCATCTCGGGCAAGTGAAAATGCCCCTCATGCAAGTCCATTCAGTTTGCAAGTTAATACAAAGTTGGCTTATTAGACAGACATAGCTGTGGCTCATTAGGCATCTGCTTCAGAGAGGTCCCTACTTCTGCCTTCAGGAAAAAAAGAATCTAGGCTGTTTTGGAAACATTATGTTGCCTCCCATTTTCACTGGGACCAACACAACTCACAAAACTCCATGCTACAATTGTGGGAGAACACTGTTTTTGCTTCTGCATTCGTTTCCTGTAATCAAAGATATTTCTTCCACTTGATGAATGCACACAATGTTCTCGTTTTGATTCAAGCTATTTAACAATTTTTGCTCTTATGTTTTCTGCAGGTGTGACAGTTTCTCAGTGACTTCTCCGAAATTACAGTTAAGTTATTAACATGAGTGTATATTCATTCTGAATAAGCAATTTTGGGAATAGATTTAACAGATGCGCTGAGCTGGATAATGGCAGAGTGCTGTACAAATGTATCAAAAATATTGTAATTTACATAAGAATAAAAATGTAAAAACACTTTACTTATATAGATATATTATTTTGTTTCTCTGCGCTGTCAACACCATCAAAACCTGACCCAGCTGCGGACTTTGCTATGGTGCACTTTCCCAAGGGATCATTTGTTCAATCGCTAAACCTCCTCCAGTGTGGACTAGCCATCATAGTGAGGAGCCAAAGATGCAGACTACAATTGTTTTGAGCATCTTTTTAAGTGCATTCTTAAGCAATCAGTAGACATTTCTGTTACTTGTTGGCTAATTTGCTTCCCCAGGTCTGTGATCCATAAAGCAGAATCTGGTACTAGAAACAAACTTGAGTCTCTGCCCCATTAACAGGCGCATTGTCATTGTTAATGCATCAGGGCCCAGAAACTATAAATGACGCCTAAAATTAAGCATGCCTAGATGATCTAGGAGCCTAGCTTAATTTTCTTAATTGGCTTAATCGGTGCTGATAATTGAAAGCGCCATTTTAAAAACCCCAATTACAAATCCATTAAAAAAATGAATTAGCTGATAGGCCCCTAATTTGGTAGGCGCCTACCACTTTGAGGTAGGCGTCTACACCGAGGCACCTACGAGCAAGTAGGTTTCAGGTTTATTTTAAAATTTGATATACCGCCTTATCAAAAATTCAAAGTGGTTTTACATAATATAAAAACAGAGTATAATAAAAATGTACATTAAAAACAAATTACAAGCAATGGTACAAACAATCAAACGCACTGGCTAACATAAACTTACCGATACAAGATGGAGAAGGGCAGAAATACAATTTGTATGAAGAGAAAGAGAGGGGAAGAGGGATCAAAACAAAAGGAAGGGGAACAAAGTATAAAAAGTCTAGAATTATGTAAAATAAACTAAAATGATAAAAAAAGGCAAGGAACAGATTTCCATTACCGTCCTTAAAAAGACTATTATACACCATATGCGTCTTTAAAAAGGTGTGGTTAGGGGTAGATTCAGGGCAGATTTTGGGCATGGTATGACTTAGGTGCTGATAGACGTCTAACAGGCGCACTCATTTAGGTCAAGAAAATGCTAGCCTGGCAGTGCGCCTAAGAATCCAATGCTTACTGGCACCTAAGACTGCTTAGGTATCATTAGGAGCAATTCTATAAACAGCGCCTAGCGGATGATTGACAATCATGCTCAACGGTGCCTAAGAGTTAAGCGTTGTTTATAGAATCAGGGCCTGGATGTCTTAAGGACATTTTTTTTTATCAGTTTACATACAGGGTGATGCAGAGGGAGAGAGATTTGATGCCATATTCAGGAAAGTGTAACTCAAAAGCCTCTTTAATTGTGGTAGAAAAAATTAACCACAAAACCAGTTAGATTTGGTAAATTGATTTAAATCATTTTTTTAAATTTAATTTTCTTAACGTTAAAATTCAAATAAAAAGTCTTGTAAGAGAAACTAGGCTAATATCTAAACAAACAAAAAACTCCACACAAGTTTGAACAGAGGGAAAAGAAGAAAGATCAAAACGTTATCATAACATTCCAGGCCATCCTTTCCAGAGAATAATAAGAAGGATAACCAAGGCACATTCTAGGAAATCCTATAATTAAACAGAAAAATGGGCTGGAGAGGCAGCAAGCAAGCATAATATAAAAATATCAATAGCAGGGAGAGGAGGTAAGAAGCTGTCAAAAAATCAATTTGGGGAAGCAAAGTCCCAGTAGATAGAATGCAGGAACGTAATCAAGTGGGCTGGTTATTAAACATGAACCACTGAGATTCTAATTTTACTACACATTTACAGAAAATTTAACCAAACGAGAACCCCTAACTGATGCATCTTACATCTGAACCCCCAAAACTGTTGTCTCCTCTGAATCCAAAACAGAGGTCTTTTAGATCTGCAGTAATGCAGATGCAAAAAGAAGGAGCAGATCCCAAACAATGTTGTTTAAGTACTCTTTTGGATTGCTTGAATGAAAATTTTGTTTTATCCACTGGGACTTCTGGCGCATGCTCAGTTTGTGAATTGATCATGTGCAAGATGTTCTGACAGTGACTGGAGGCATGCTGCCAACCTTTATGTCTGGTAGTGCAATAAATCAGTGCCAGGAAGAAGGAAGCAGCTAGGGAACTGACTGGTGAAGCTTCGTCATCTCCGCCAGCCATATAAAGGAGTGCTGCAGTTCCAGAGGGGGTCCAAGCCCCCAAATCCCTCCCATGGCTACGCCACTGTTTGATAAACCCCAGAATAAAGAAATGAAATAATCATAGTGTGGTGTTATTAGGGCATAACTATTGTTTTAAAGTTGTCTCCCAACATAAGTTCCTTTAGTCTTCTTAATACTTTCAATTTGACAAAAAAAGAAAAAGTTCTTTACCCAATGCTCTTGCATGTGCTTGGAAAGAGAGGGAAGAATCTACCATATCTCCTAAGTCAGGGGAGCCCACACTTTTTTGGCTTGCAAGCTACTTTTAAAATTATCAAGTCAAAATGATCTACCAACAATAAAATTTTAAAAACACAAAGCACACTGTACGCAGAGAAAATCTTAATTATTTATATTCCGGGGTTTTTTCAAAGAGGTCAAGGCAGATGACTTTAAAATATGCAATGTCACCTCAGTAACAACTAAATAAAAATAAACAAATATACCCCCTCCCCTTTAGCAGCACTGAATGTCCCGCGCTGCTCCCGACACTCATAGACTCCCTGCGCTAAAAAACGCTATTGCGGTTTAGTATAAGGGGAACATAGTACAAAATATAGACAGCAGATATAAATTCTCAAAATGGACACATTTTGAAATAAAATCATTTTTCCTAGCTTCATTGTCTGGTGATTTGATGGGTCTCCAGTTGCACTTTCTTCTGATTGTGCATCCAATATTTCTTCCCTTCTTTCTGCCTCCTGCATGCTTCCTCTCCTCCAGACCTCATTTCATTCCCAATCAACATCTTTGTCCCTCCATGAGTCCAACTTTTTCTTCCTCTCTCCTTGCCTGCCCCCTGCCATCCGACACACTCCATTCCCTCCCCAAACTTTTTCTTCGTCTCTCCCTGCCCCCTCCCCTTTCTTTCTGTCTGTCTTCTCTCTCCCTGCCACCGCTGCCGATTTAGTTGATGTTGCACACCCTGCATCCCCGATGCCGCAACAGGCCAGGCGTGTGCAGTGACTGCACAAGCGCCGGGCCCACAAGCCTTCCTCCACCCCCATGTCAATTCTGACGTTGGAGAGGACGTTCCAGGCCAGCCTGGCCTGTTGTGTCGGCATTGGGGAAGCAGGGAGAACACAAAGGCAATGTGAGTCTGGGCTCCGCAATCGATTCGCGTTGCCTTTGTGATCTACTGGTAGATCGCGATCCACCTTTTGGGCTCCCCTGTCCTAAGTATTTAATCTCCCTACCCAATGGAGCTCTGAGGCATTGAAACAAGGCAGGCAGGCCCTCCTCCAGTTGTAACTGCTCCCTTGTTGAGAAATGGAATTAAAAAAAAGGTACAGAGAAGGGTGACACAAATGATAAAAAGGATGGGTTGACTTCCCTATGAGGAAAAGCTAAAGCGGCTAGGGCTCTTCAGCTTGGAGAGGAGACGGCTCAGGGGTGATATGATAGAGGTCTATAAAATAATGAGTGGAGTAAAAAGGGTAGATGTGAATTGCTTATTCACTCTTTCCAAAAATACTAGGACTAAGGGCTATGCAATGAAGCTCCCAAGTAGTAGATTTAAAACAAACCAGAGAAAATATTTCTTCACACAACGTGTAATTGAACGCTGGAATTCATTGCTGGATAATGCGGTGAAATCAAGTTAGCTTAGTGGGGTTTTAGAAAGTTTGGATAATTTTCCTAAAAGAGAAGTCCATAGGCCATTATTGAGATGGCTTATTCCTAGGATAAGCAACATAAAATCTGTTTTACTACTTGGGATCTAGGTAGGTACTTGGGACCTGTGTTGGCCACTGTTGGAAACAGGATACTGGGTTTGATGGACCTTTGGCCTGTCCCAATATGGCAATTCTTATAATGTTGTGGTTCTTTGATGTTTGATTCTGCAAGTGCATCCTAGATCCCTTCCCATCCTACCTTTACGAAAAAATCCCTGCACAGGCCATCTCTTCCCTTACTAACCTCATAAACAAAGTCTTACTATCGGGCCTGTTCTCCACCGAAATGGGACACATTGCCTTATCTCCTCTTCTGAAAAAAACCGATC
Source organism: Geotrypetes seraphini (assembly GCF_902459505.1). NCBI lineage: Eukaryota > Metazoa > Chordata > Amphibia > Gymnophiona > Dermophiidae > Geotrypetes > Geotrypetes seraphini. The sequence continues at coordinate 110,251,227 of NC_047087.1, read as the reverse complement.
TTGACCCTTCCTCTCCTTCGAACTATCGCCCCATAGCAAACATCCCTCTTTTAACAAAACTTCTAGAGACCATAGTCGCTACTCAGCTCTCCTCTTACCTAGAGAGATTCTCCATTCTCCAACACTACCAATATGGATTTAGGCCCAATTTCAGCACCGAGTCCCTCCTAGTTTCCTTAATCTCAAAGGTGCAACAACTACACGCCTGAAACAAATTTGCTGTTCTCCTACAGTTTGATCTCTCCGCGGCTTTCGACGTCGTGCATCACGACATACTAATCTACCAACTTTCTGAGATTGGAATAGACTCCTCTGTCCTAAAGTGGTTCTCAAACTTCCTTCGCGATCGTTCCTACACTGTCAACACAAACGGCTCCAAATCCGCTTCGTGGACACCATCCTGTGGTGTTCCACAGGGCTCTCCCCTATCCCCTATTCTCTTCAACATGTATATGACCTCCCTGAAACTCCTCAAACTATCCCCCCTTGAAACAATTTACACATATGCAGACGATATCCTTATCCTCCTCGAAACAGATCCAAACCTTGCAAACCTCCAAGAGAACATCACATCATGCATAATGAGACTTCACGCCTGGTCCCTCTCAGTACAGATGAAATTAAATGGATCAAAAACAAAATTACTCTGGCTCGGCCCAAAATTAGCTCACCTGCCCGCCCTCTTCACCCTACCCACAGGCCCTGCTCTACACCTTGAGTTCTCAAGCAAGGTCCTCGGCATCACTATCGACTCCTCCCTTTCCCTCGACGATCACCTGAATTCCTTGGCAATATCTTGTTTTTTCAGCCTCCACATGCTGAGGAAAGTTAGATCCTATTTTCACCAAAAGCATTTCACCGTCCTTGTACAATCCATCATCCTATCCAAACTCGATTATTGTAATGCTATCTACTTATGCCTAACAAAAAAAAGTCTTCGCAGACTCCAGCTTATCCAGAACACTGCAGCCAAGCTGATTTTTGCCAAACGCAAATATGACCACGTCTCCCCACTACTTACCAATCTTCACTGGCTCCCAGTACTTTCCAGAATTCATTTCAAATGCTCCTGCCTAGCTTTCAAGATCATTCACGGCATCCTTCCGCCCCTAATCCCTCTATCCTTCCTCGCCCCGACACCAACTACCGCCAGATCAGCCCACAGACATAAACTATCCTTCCCCTCTCTACACGGCATCCTCCACGCAGGTAAACTGGGTAGATCCCTCCTCTCCAAAATCATGGGCCTCTGGAACGATCTCACTGTCCCGCTGCGGAACCTGGGCTCCCTCCAACTATTCCGAAAACAACTGAAAACCTGGCTTTTCTCTAGCATATAACATCTCTTCTACTGATTACATCCCCTCTTTTTATGCTTTGTAAACTCTTTCTGTTCTCTCTTCCTATTTTTTTATGCTTTGTAAACCGTGTCGAGCTCCACTTCCGTGGAGAAGATGCGGTATATAAACTTAAGGCTTAGTTTAGTTTAGATTCTCAATACCAGATCAGCCGTGGTGTCTGTTAGTAATCTGCAATCAGTGCTCCTGTTCTTTGGCCAGACAATCACTGGAGAGGGACTGCAAAATCTGCTTTTTCTTATATACTCCCCCTCTTCCCTCCCCTCCCCCTCCCCCCCGCCGTTTCTAAGCTGCGATAGAGGTTTCTACTGCAGCCTGGAGTGCTAAATGCTCCAACACTCTTAGAATTCCTATTAGAGGATGACACAAGGACAAATTTTCCCCGTCCCTGCGGGAACTCATTTTCCCCATCCAGTCCCCGCGAGTTCTTTTCCTGTCCCTGCCCCATTTCTGCAAACTTTGTCTTCATCTATACAAGCCTCAAACACTTTAAAATCGTAAGTGTTCGAGACTTGTGCAGTTAAGGCAGAGCCTATAGGATTGGAACAGGGATGGCGACAAAACTTGCGGAGATGGGACGGGGAAATTGAGTTCCTGCAGGGATGGGGACAAATTTGTCCCCATGTCATTCTCTAATTCCTAAGAGCGTTGAAGCATTTAGCACTCCAGGTTGCAGAAGAAACCTCTATCGCAGCTTAGTAAAATGGGGAGGAGGGATGTGGTGATGATAATTTGTTAATTGCTTATTGTTTAATACAAACTTTGTATACTGCAACACTGCAAGTGATCTCAGCAGTTTGCAAAACTAAATTATAAAAACATAAAAGAAATCTATGCGACAATGCTGGCAATGGTTATGCAAATGTATGCAGTTGCCTTTCACCTCTACAATATTATTGCCTTTATGGGGGAATCGAGACTTGGATCCAAACGGCTCTAAGCTGTATTTGCAGAGATGGACAGGCCTTGGTTTACGCTATGTGCGGGATGTGGTGTCGGAGCACGGATTTCCTCTGTCTTTTCAGGATCTCCAGGATCGAGAAATTTTGCAGGCTTGAGATTGGTTTTCCTATGGTCAAGTCTCGCATTACCTACACTCTTTGGACCATAATACTTTGAATGAGGACATGGCGGATATGGTCCAGGAAACTTTAACCCTGTCTCAAAAACCAAGAACCAGTTTGTCCTTTCATCAGATCAGTTTGGGCAGTTTCAGTGCTCCTTGGGACTATGAAGCTGTGGCGGTGGTGTGGAATCAGGATCTTGCCTCCTCTGAACAGATAACTGGAGATGGATTGCGCCTTCTTATGAAACGTCTCCCGCGTTTGACTCGTTCTGTGACTTTGTAAGAACAGTACTATAAATTCCTGTTACGCCTTTATATCTCACCCTATAGGGCGTATGTGGCAGAGTTTGCCTCATGCTAACTGTCCCAAGTGCCATTCAACGCCAGCTGGTCTTTTTCATATGTTCTGGTCTTGTGACGGATTGCAAACTTTTTGGTCATTTGTTGGTCTTCACTTGCAGATGATTATGCGAAGGCGAGTTCTGTTGCAGGCAAATGTCCTGCTTTTCTCTCAAATCTCTTCCTTGGGATTGCCAAAGAGTAATTCTTTGTTATTGCAAAAAGCTTCTTTATTGGCTAGGAAATGTATACTCTTGTTGTGGCGCCAGACAGAGGTACCTACTATTACTATGTGGAAAAATGAACTGTTTACTCTGTTAAGATATGAATATTTTGATGTTAAGAATTGTGGACCTGGTTGTTGGAGAAAGTTCCGGGCCATTTGGGCTCCTGTTTGGGATAGTTTGTCCCATGGAGCCCGAAGTGTCCTGTTGAATTTTTAATTTTTTTTTTTTTTTGGCATTTTGAGTTCAAATATGTTTATTGATTTTCAATATACAATAAACAAAGAAAAATAGTGTACAGTAAGGAATACATTGAGAGATATATATATGCACTTACAGAGTTAGTGCCTCAGTACATTTGACATTGGAGTGCTGGGGAGGGTGAGTGGGGGGGACAGTATAGGGTGGGATTGGGATGGGGAGATGGTTTTTGAATTGTCTTGTTGAGTTCTTTAGTCTCCGTGCAGAAACCCCGCGGATGACTGTCTTATCTTTAGTTTTGAACCAGTTTTGTATGTGCTCTGACTGTTGTATTTTATTAACATGTGTCTTTGTTAAAATAAAATGAAAATTTTGAAAAAAAAAATGCCATAAATTATAGACTAGATCCAGCCTTTCACTCAGGATTATAACAAACCAACTTCACCAACATCCAGAAGATTATCGTGGGCCCAATGGCGTAGTAAAAGGGGGGGGGGGGCAGAGGCTGGTCCGCTTTGGGTGCAATCTTCCTAAGTATGCGTCACCCCTTCTCCTCTCCGTCCCCTCGTGCGTGCCTCTTGCCTTCTTCTGTACCTTTTTCACTTCCCAGGTGTGATTTTGTTGGTTGCGTCGGCATCAGCACTCTCTCAGATGTCACTTCTGGGACCTGCGCCTAGGAAGTGATGTCAAAGGGCGAGCAGACACCGATGTAGGCATGCTGCTCACGCTGGAGAAGTTGAAAAGGTTCGGGGAAAGGGAAGGGGAGTGCATGCGCGGCAGGGGGGAGCAGGGGGAGAGGCGACACTGCCCTAGGTGCTGCTCACCCTTACCACGCCACTGCACAGGCTAGTGAGGCGAATGCTTTGATGCTCATAGGAATTCTGTGAGTATCAGAACTTCACCGTTTAGTAAAACCCAGCATAAAAAATAAGCATAAGCGTAACAAAAATTCAAATATAATTCAAATTTTGTATATATTTTAAATAGATACCTCAGGTTCCGGTTCCACTCACCTAAACTGGTAGGTTTTCGGTTGTGTTTTGAATCTGGGCAAAGATTCAATAGCCCTCAAGTCAGCTGAAAGCTGATATCAAATTGAAGGGGCGGCCCAGAAAAAAAAGCTTTAGCCCATGTAGGTGCCCAATGTGCCTCTGAGATTGTTGGAACCACCAGTCTACTTTGGGACATGGATCTTAAGGTCTTTACAGGTGTATGTAGAATAGTTCAAGAACTAAAATAGGGAAGCTTTTTTTTTTAATTAAACTTTATTGATTTTCAAATCTAGAACAGTGCTTTCAAATTATACATACAATTATCATCAGAGACAGTACTTACAATCAATCAGAAATCAATACAAAAATAATTATCCCCTCCCTCCTACCCTAGTTTGAGAACAAAAAGAAATGTTTTAAATTATACATGAAATTAAAATCCCAGACAACACTTGTTAAGTATATAATCCTCTTCACTCCCACCCATCCTGGATATGCAATCTAAAAGGAAAAATAAAGGTATAATTCAACTAATCAGAATTTGTCAATGGACCCCATGTTAATTTAAACTGCTTATTATGACACGATATTTCCAAATTCATTTTCTCATATTTATAGTATAAACATAAAAATTCCCACCAAAAGGTAAAATGGAGTCTGTCCCAATTTTTCCAGTTTTTAGTGAGCATTTGCATGGCTATCCCAATCATAATCCTATGCCTATCTAATGAAGGTTTAGTCTGTAATGATATCCCACATATTACCATCTCATAGGTTAATGGCATTGAGGATTCCAGTATCAAGCTAATTTGCCCCCATATAAATGGAGGCATATTTTCATAGCGAAAATTCCGGCAGAATCGCCCCAGGAGACCTAGTGCGCTAGCGTTTTTAGCGCACGCAGGAAACTACCATGCGCTATGCGGCTAGAACTAACGCCAGCTCAATGCTGGCATTAAGGTCTAGTGCGCGCGGCATTGTAGCGTGCGCTATTCCGCGCGTTAAAGCCCTAATGCAGCTTAGTAACAGGAGCCCCAAGTTGGGAAAGTGAAAGGCTGGCTATCCTGCAGAGACAAAGCACTGTAACTCGTTTCCCTCAATTCCTTGTCTGATTCTTCCCTCACCCCCCTCCCACCATGCTTTTCACCATGCAAGAGGGATAGTACAGCAGCCTGTTAGGTCGCCTCCTCCTCCTTCCAAGTTGCTCAGGGCTTTCTGCTGCTTTTAAACACAGCAGCAGTTTGGTCTCGGGCAGCTGATGAGAGGGGCATGGCCCTTCATGCTGCTGCTGTCTTCCTCTTTTTGCTAAGTTATCAGTATCAGTGCTGTTGAGCTGAGTTTCTCCATGTTCATTAGGATTCCTCACAGGATTTACATCTTGATCCCTAAGGTCATAGCCGACTCTGACCTTTACTATTCAACAGCAGCCTCTATTAACATAATATTCATACAAGCATTCATATGTGTGCAGATATCGCATCTCAAAAGTTTTATTAAGGTTTCTGATATCTTTTTACAGGGTTAGGGGAACCACAGGGGTGTCCTCACTGCTGTCCCTGCTTTGTGCCTTGTGATGTGAAGACGATCTCTTGCCAGTCAGCACTTGCAGAAATTGCCAGCATTCTTTATGAACCACATACTCACGTGATTTAAAAGGACCATCCCTCCTGTGCCAGGATGGCAGTCCCATCTATTATTTGAAGTGTTGCCAGCAATTTGTAAAAAGACTTTGTGTAGGATCTTTCAAGTCCGCAGCAGTATCTGACTCTGAGGTCTCAGCCAAGTCAAAATCGTTAGAAAAGGAGGGTGTCCACATCATTCTCAAAGCGGGTAGTAGTATTTGTTAGTTTTGTAACAAAAACTGTTTAAGAAGACACCTAAAGATTTTCTCCATTCTTCTATAAATAAACATATAGCCCACCCATACAGTACTTCTGGTGGGATAAGCACATCTCTTCTTATTGTCAGCTGAAGATGATAAAAAGCTATTCCAACCCCATCCTTGCTTACTTTTTGCAGATTATACGATTCCTTTGAAACTTATACACATAGAAAAAAGAAAATGACTCAAGTCAGCTCCTGAACCTTTAACTTTCTGCTTGTTTCTTAGGCTTCAGTGGTGTTCATTACTTAAATGGACCAGGTGCATGCAACAGCTCCTTGTTTTCATAACGGGTTCCGCTTGCCCCCCAAAACCATTCAGCTGGGTTTGCAAATAACTGTCTGATGAGAATCACAGCTAAAAGAAACTTAACAAAGGGTAATGTGCAATAAAGACAATAAAAGGAAAGAAACGTCATGCAACTTTACCACACAGGGATTTTGAATTATTTTTCCCTCTTGGAAAATAAAGAGAACCTGGGAAAGATCCTGCAAATTTGCTCAAGCTATTCCTTTCCATAACTAGAAAGGAACGTCACTCAAAAAATGAATATCAGATAGAAAGGAAAATGTCAGTATGTTTAACCACTTCATCAGCATATTTCTACTACAAAGAAAAACCTTCATAAGTGTCCAAAATCAAAATGCTTTTTTTTAAACAGCGTTACAAAATTTGTTAAAATATTCCAAACTATTTAAGGATGCAAAATTTCAGACATGAAAAACCAATCCATGACTAATCTCCTAAGGCTACACCAAACAGCATCTGGTGATCAATGTTATCTGCACCACATCAAAATAGATGATCCAAGGTGGCCTGTATCATGCCAGATGGCAGCATCAGGGGACAAATTTCAAAACAAGGTAAATTACATTTTCTGTGCCTCAGAAGAACCTACAATCACTCTTTGCTGTCTCTAAAGAGAATCAATATTAACCTCCATCATAGCTCATGACTGGATAAAGGCAGACCCCCCTATTTTTTCCAATCATGTTTCAACTTCAAAATGAACGGTTGTCTGTGTAGACAACCAATTAGATGACTGACACCCAAAAAAACCCCGCATTTTTGAAGTATCATCCATTTAAAAGAATGCCATTCTATGGAGATATTTAAAACATCTGAAATCACTGAAGATTTAAAGATTCATTGCTACTCCAACTGGGTTAAAACCGATTTAACTATCTACTGCTGATATCAGATTCAACTTGGTTGATGACAGAACATGTCAAATCCTCCAAACAATGGTGCCTCCATTCTACTGTTTCTGAGGTAATTTTTATGGTCAAATAATTGAACCTCAGCGGCCATATGGTTTTTCTCACCTGTGACAAGAAGCATGGACACTGATGTATATAGCAAAAGACAAGCCAAATTAAAAGCAATTTTCAAACACACCTTGACAGATTGCCTATACATATTAAACTTTAAGAACTGCAGAAAGAAACACTCTTTGGCATGATGTAAATACTACGATGAGCGTTTGCAGTAAATTTGAGAGACTGAGATCATATTTCACAAATCTTGGCTTGGGATTGAGATTCATTACCATCATGATAAGCACAAAACCAGCCATTTGGAGACAGCACCAAAAGATTTTGAACAAATAGAAAAACTCTGAATCTTAGAGCATTTATCGGTATGGGGAAGTATGAACTCTTATTTGTAACATCATCCTAAATGCTTAACAGTGTCCACATCTCAAATGGTACAGCTGATGAAACAATTTTGTCTTTAATAGTACAGTTTTATATATAGGCAGTCAGATGCCCTCTTGAAAGCAATGATGTCAAAACTGGCCAATGATTTTTATGCATAAATGATAAGAAATATGTGAAAAACATAGGTGGAAACTAAGGCCCTACTTTTACTTAGCCATGGTAGAGGTTTCTACCGAGGCCCAGAGCACTAAATGCTCTGACGCTCATAGAATTCCTATTGAGCAGCTTCGGAGCATTTAAGGGCAACTTCTATAAGAAGCACCCAAAAGTTAGTTAGGCACTGTTCAGCGTGATTCAAGTAAAATTGGGTGCTGTTTAGTGAATCACGCTAAGTGGCTCCTATTTTGGAGGTGCCCATTAAATAGGCCAGATCTATGCTCAAGCACGCTTAAGAGCAGTGATTCTGTACGAAGGCACCTAACACGTAGCCACGCCCATGCCTAACATGCATAGTGCCTATTTTTTTGAAGGCTGCCTAAATTTTTATAGGCGCCTTGTTACAGAATCGCACTTTCTTGATAGGGGCCTAGGTTTCAATCAGTGTTGATTAAAAAGCTTAATTGAGCTTGTTATTCAATTTAGTTGGGTGCCTCCGAAATATGTGCCTAACTTTAGGCGCTGGTTACAGAATTTGGGTCTTAGAGCCCTGGGCTGTGGTAGAAACCTCTATTGAGGTTTAGTAAAAGAGGGGGTAATTTCTTGTGCAAGAGACATTCAGGATCAATTTTTTAAAAAAGGTTCTTGTAAGCCATATAAATGGATAAGTCTGATAGTATATATTGACAAATCCAGATTCCGACTGTTTGAATGTGAATTGTGTAATTTCACAGTTCAGAGCAAAGACATCTACATGTAAGAAATTGAGAACCTGGTAAATTATTTTTAAAAGAAAATAGAAAAACTAGTGCAATGTAATAATCTGTAGGTTTGCAAAATAAAGAGGTTTTGAAACTACTTTTCATAGTTTTTCTCACCAAAATCATCCAAAATATGACTTTGTTTGGTTTGACAATTCAAAAGAAATTTTTTTAAAATTATCACATCTTTAACCACAAAGCCACGGTAGCAATGCTGCCACAGTAAATGCACCAGAATCCATAGGAATTTAGTGGACTTCAGTGTGTCTACTGTGGCTTCGCAAAAGTGTGTCCTAAACATTTTTAAAGGCTTTGTCACTTCCCAAAACAAGATATTTTCAAGGTATCCCTTGCAAAATGTAATTCTATCGGAAAAGGAGGACAAACAATGAATCCAACTTGCTTCAAAATTAAGCCATATAGGGGGAAATTCTATAAATGGTGCTGAAAATTAGATGCTGCTGAAAATCAGCATTCAATGGACTCTATAAAGGGTGTTTGGGGGATGAGTGTTCTTTATAGAATAGTGGGGAGCACCAAATTCTGTACTCACCTTAACACCAGCTGGAACTTGGTGTAAATCCTGGTATGCACATTGGGCATGGATCCCCATTATTCCGTACCCATGCCCCATTTTGAGTTGCACACAATCCTATTGTTACAGAATAGTGTGCAGCCAGATTGGTGCCCAAATCATACAGTAATTAGTGCTTGTTAGCTCCAATAATTAAATCTGGGATCTGCACCCTTTATAAAATCTAGGGGATGGGGATAATTTTATAAACCATTTCTGTGAAACAGAATATGGAGGGCTTTGTCAATCTAATGCATTTTCATGCACTCATTTTAAGTGCATACATGCTTGATTTTTATAAAATATTAGCATACTCGTAGCCATAAAAGAATATGGGGCTCATAATAATAATAATAAAAAAACCCAACATCTATAAAGTGGCCTAAAATGGGTACTTGGATGATTAAAAAGCCTGATCGTCCAAGTACCCATAACCAAAGCTGTTTTTTGACATATCTAAAACCAGCTTAGGCCTTTCCCCTGCCTCTAAACGCATAGAGTGAAAAGAGGCGTTTTTAGAGGAGGGGAAAGGGCGGGAGGTGGGCAGAAGGTAGGCCGACCTACACTTAGTCATACAACAGGTATAATCAAAACTTTTGACAGGTTGCCTAGTCGACACTTAGACGTTTTGACTTAGACCAAGTCAAAAAAGGGATAAGTGTCAAAAAAGGGGCCGCTGAGCTGATGGCGGCTGCCACGCTCAACTCAGCGGCCCCAGCAATCTGCCTTCCCCCCCCCCCAGCAACGATCGTGGCAGGAGAAATGGGTTTGTTATTTCAAGTTAATGCACACTACTTCATGCATTTAAGGGCCTAGTTGTCTTGTTTGTTTTAATTAGATTGTAAGCTCTGCTGAGCAGTGATTATCTCTTACATGTTAATGTACAGTGTTGTGTACATCTAGCAGCACTACAGAAATTATAAGTAATAGTGGTAGAATTTTGTGCTAGGAGACGGTAACTAGGCAGGGTATGGGTGGAGAACATAAGAGCTGCCATACATGGGATAAACCACAGGTCCTTCAAGCCCAGTATCCTGTTTCCAACAGAAGCCAACCCAGGTCACAAATATCTGGGAGATTTTAAGTTGCTTTTCCTAGGAATACAATCACAGTCGCAATGGTCTAATCAAAAATAGTAGCACCTAAAGTTATTTCAATGGTATAACTGCGGGATATCAGATTTGACCTTTAGAGTTACAACACTCATCTGGCCTGTCATATCCTCATTTATCCCTATTTTGTATACTCATTTTTCTTTTTTTTTTCTTTTTTTATTTAGTTCAAATTTTTTATTGAAGTTTATGAGTAATACAAACGACAACCAGAATTGCTAGAAATGTACAGTCAAAGTTAACATGAATTAAGAGAACTATTCGCAGTTCACTGTACAGAAAGCCCATACATTCAAAGAAAACCAATTTCAAACGAAGTGGCAGAGTAAAGACTTGTCAAAATGTGAGAAAAAGAGAGAGAGAGAAAAAGAGGAAAAGTGAAAAGAGAAAGGTAGAAAAGGAAAAACAAGAAGCAGCAGGTATCGAGAGTGATCAATTATTGAAGATGCATATAATGATTTAAGAATTTCCACGGTGATGGTGGAAAGGAGAATCCAAGAGACAATCTAGAAATACAGCGTTTTTCATATGCATAGGATTCATATTTGTTGTAAAGGCACAATGAATTCCACCAAAAGGTATAATCCAATAATGAGGCTGATTTCCAGTTCTTGAGGATATGCTGTATAGCTATTACAATCATAGCATCTATCAATCTAGAAGGGCATTCAGAATGTGCAAAACAAGGATGTTGTGAGCGAATAATGAGCACATCAAAAGTTATATCGCCGGTACAAGATGTGATAGATTGAATAGTGGACCAGATGCGAGACCAGAATGGAAGAATATCTTTGCAGTGAAATAGCATGTGGTCTAATGTACCATCCTGTTCTACACAATGCCAATATTTGGAGTCTGGTTTGAGTTTTGCCTTCCACATACAGTGCGGAGTCCAAACAGCATGCCACATAACATAGTATATGGATTGAGAGATTCTGGAAGACATCAATGGTCTATTTGTTGTTGTCCATAGTAGTTCCCAGTCAATATCTTGAATAGGTGTAGTAAGCATATGTTCCCAATGCTTCATGGACTGGGGGGCAAAGGTGTAATGATGATCTCGCAGGATATAATAGAAGATAGAGATGGCTTTGCCCCCAGTAAGAGTTAGAGCACTCCAACGTTGGAGCGTGTTAATAGAGGCATTATCATCGAAACATAAGGAGATTTCAGACAATGTGGAAACCAGAAGAAGCCATTGAGAGTGGCAATGTCCAGGTAAGGGGTACAAAGAACATAACGAGGCAAAAGGAATAATCGAGTCCGATGATATCAATTGATCAATTGTCCAAATACCCGCCTTTTGCCACTTTTTCCATGAGAAAGATTTACCCTTATGTTTAAACTTGGGATTGTTCCATATCGACATATCAGGCTTATTAAATATAGAAATGTCAGCAGCAGCATCCAGACGTCTCATAGCATGTTGAGTTGCACTCAGTAATGTGTAATCTCTTAAATATCTATGAATAGTAAAGGTGTTGGAGAACATATGAGAAATGTCTATGAATAGTAAAGGGTAGGGAGAACATATGTAATGTTCCATCTCAAGCCATGCGGGGGAGTCACAAGTTAATGTCTTCTTGAACCAGTGAGCGCCATATTTAGCAAAAGAAGCAAGTTGGTACATGTGAAAATCAGGAAGGTTCATGCCCTCACGAGCTTTAGAAGCACTCAATTTTGTGAGAGCAATGCGTGGTCTTTTGTTACGCCAAATAAATCCTGAAAGTTTGTTATTAATCCATTTAAACATAGCAAGATGGAAGCATGGATAAAATATATGTGATTTGAGGGGCTAGGGTCATTTTGATGGATGCAATTCTTCCCCACTACGACAGATAAAGGGGAGACCATTTGGAAATTGACTGTGTTATCAAATTCTTTACCTGTGATATATTAAGATCCATGACTAAAAACGGGTCTTTATGTATTAAGATACCCAAGTATTTGATGGCTTTGGTGGACTAGTGAAATGGAAGGTGAGACAATTCCGATGAAGAGATGTAATCATTTAATGGAAAGAGTTCAGATTTTCCCCAGTTAACTAGATAGCCGGAGAGCAGGGAGTACTCATTAACTATATCAACAAGCGCAGGAAGAGATGTCAAGGGGTTGCGAATAAAAAGAAGAATGTCATCAGCATAAGCAGCAAGTTTAATTTGTCTGGATGTGGTATTGATACCCTGTACCAAGAAGCACTGACGAATTGCAGCCAGAAGAGGCTCAAGCGCTAGGTTAAATAATAAAGGCCCTGTCGTGTGCCTCGATGCAATGAAAATTTGTTAGAGAGAGAGTTGTTGATTAAAATGCAGGAAGAAGGTTGCCAGTATATTGTTTGGATCCACCTGGTAAAATAAGAACCAAAGTTATACCAGCGAAGGACCCATTGTAGGAATGGCCATTCTACTCGGTCAAAGGCCTTTACGGCATCAATGGCCAAACCTACAACAGGATCACTAAGAGATTTAACATGAACATTAATATGATGAAATAATCTCAGATTATCGCCGATATAACGATTTTTTATAAAGCCAATTTGATCAGTATGTACCAGAGAGGAAATCACTTTGTTAAGTCTCAGGGAAAGAATTTTTGCCAGAATCTTATAGTCTAAATTTAACAGAGAAATAGGTAAAAAGTTTTTAACCAAAGTGGGGTCCCTATCCGGTTTAGGAAAAACTATTATGGTGGCTTCAGCAAAATTAGATTGTTTTTCTGGAGCGCGATGTAAAAAGTTGTAGTAGTCAAGTAAGTGAAGGGAGAGTAGGTTATGAAATTTTTTATAAAATTCGTTGGTGAACCCATCAGGTCCCGGTGCTTTATTGCTAGCCAAGGAGGAAATTGCTGTTGCAATTTCCAAGGAGGAAATAGGAATATCCAATTCTTCCCTTGAGGAGTCTGATAATTGAGGATGATCTATGGTCTTCAGAAATGAATCAATTGCTGAATCTGGTAAGGAGAGATCTGATTGATAAAGATTGGAATAGAAATGTTCGAACTGAGAAGAAAACAGATCCTTGGAAGTAAGAATTTGACCAGAGGAGTTTTGAATGGACGATATGTGAAGTTTCTTTGACTTCGACTTCAGATAGCAAGCCAAAGGTTTACCCATGATGTTATCCCCCATGTAGTGCCCAGAAGAATGTATGAACAAATCGTGGTGAGCTTTATAAGAAAGAAGTGAGTTATATTCGTATTTGAGTCTTAGGATCTGTTGATAAATGGATGAGGTATTGATAGGGGCTGACATATGAGCAAGCTCCAGCTGCTTAATGGACTGTTCTAGTTCTTTCTCCTTTTGGATATGAAGTTTCTTTTTCCAAGATGAGAGTTTGATTAGTTCCCCTCTAAGGGAAGCTTTATAGGCCTCCCATATGATAGAAGGGCTAATATCTGGGTCAGTTGAATTGAAGACAAATAATTCCTCAGTAAAAAGTTTGACTTTTTCGCAAATCTCCTTGTCCAAAAGGAGATGGTTGCTGAATCTCCAGGAAGGGGTAGAGGTAGATACAGGTGAGATGGAGAAGTGAAGAGACTGTGCCGCGTGATCAGTAAGAGCAATCGGATGAATGAAAGCATTGGTCAGTTGATGGGTGAGAGAGGAAGAAATAAGAAAGAAGTCTATTCTAGAGTATGCATTATGGGGTGGCGAAAAGTGAGAGTATTCCCTGCCCTTCGGGTTCAATAATCGCCATGGATCAACAAGGGAAAAGTTGGTCTTAAAATTGAGAATTTCCGTTAGTGATTTGGATTTATAAATTTTGCATGAGGATAGTCTATCAAGATAAGGGTCCTGGGTTTGATTAAAGTCGCCCCCTATTATCAACGAGCATGAATTAAATTCCATCAAAGTACTTTGAAGGTCTCTGAAGAATTCTGGGTGATCTAGGATGGGTGCATAAATGTTTAGAAAAACAAATTTAGCTGAGTGCAATTCAACATGAACTAGACACCATCTTCCCTCTGTATCTGTTTTGTGAGAAATAATAGAAATAGGTAAGTTATCAATGAAGGGAATAGAGACACCATTCTTTTTGCGGTGTGTTGCTGGTGAGAAAAAAATGTGATGAATATCCCTTAATGCCGAATCTGGACACAGCCGAAGAGGGAAGATGAGTTTCCTGGAGGAAAACGACGTCTGGATGCTTACCTGTAACATAATGTGAAATCTTACTCCGCTTAATGAGATGATTGAGCCCATTAACATTATGGGAAAATACATGTAGATCAGCCATTATCAAAAACACAGTTAAATGAATACAGCATCATGGAAATAATGCAAATAACATTAGAGAATGGATCATTCCTGCAAGCAAAAAAGAATAAAAAAGAAGGTGCCTCATGAACGTCTACTCCGGAAACTGAAGAACCATGGAGTGGACGGAGACGTACATAGATGGATCAAAAACTGGTTGGCAGGTAGGAAACAGAGGGTAGGGGTGAAGGGTCACTACTCGGACTGGAGGACGGTCACGAGTGGTGTTCCGCAGGGCTCGGGCCGTTGCTATTTAATATATTCATAAATGATCTAGAAACAGGGACGAAGTGTGAGATAATAAAATTTGCGGACGACGACACCAAACTATTTAATGGAGCTCGGACTAAGGAGGACTGCGAAGAATTGCAGAGGGACTTGAACAAACTAGGGGAATGGGTGACGAGATGGCAGATGAAGTTCAATGTTGAAAAATGTACAGTATTACATGTGGGAAGCAGAAACCTGAGATACAACTATACAATGGGAGGGATGTTATTGAATGAGAGTACCCAAGAAAGGGACTCGGGGGTAATGGTGGACATGACAATGAAGCCGACAGCACAGTGCGCAGCGGCCGCTAAGAAGGCAAATAGAATGCTAGGCATAATCAAGAAGGGTATTACAACCAGAACAAAATAAGTTATCCTGCCACTGTATCGTGCGATGGTGCATCCGCATCTGGAGTACTGCGTCCAATATTGGTCCTTAAGAAGGATATGGCGTTACTCGAAAGGGTTCAGAGGAGAGCGACACATCTGATAAAAGGGATGGATAACCTTTCATACGCTGAGAGATTGGAGAATCTGGGTCTCTTTTCCCTGGAGAAGAGGAGACTTAGAGGGGATATGATAGAAACTTACAAGATCATAAAGGGCATAGAGAGAGTAGAGAAGGACCGATTTTTCAAACTTTCAAAGAATAAAAGAACAAGAGGGCATTCGGAAAAGTTGAAAGGGGACAGATTCAAAACAAATGCCAGGAAGTTCTTCTTTACCCAACGTATGGTGGACACCTGGAATGCGCTTCCAGAGGACGTAATAGGGCAGAGCACGGTACTGGGGTTTAAGAAAGGATTGGACAACTTCCTGCTGGAAAGGGAATAGAGGGGTATAGATAGAGGATTACTGCACAGGTCCAGGACCTGTTGGGCCGCCGCGTGCACGGACTGCTGGGCACGATGGACCTCGGGTCTGACCCAGCGGAGGCATTGTTTATGTTCTTATAATATAAAGAAAATACAGAAAAGCCAAGCAGCAGAACACAAAGCATGGGTAGGAAGAAAGCCATGCGAATGTGCTAGAAAACAAACAATTTGTAGGTGCACCTGCAGTAGCAGATGAAAGGCAGAAAGAGCAAGCATAAATCTCCACACCTTAAAAATATCAAATGATAAAGATGGATCTTCAGGTGGGTAAACATCCAAGCCCTGCAATGTAAAGGATAAAGCATAAACATGAAAACCATTAGTGCATTCCAGAGATTCAAGGAAGGTATTGAGGTCCTCTGGGTCCGAGTATGAAGTGGTACGATTATTATAAGTAACCCGCATCCTGGCCGGATACATGAGGCCATATTTTGCCCTGATATCTTTAAGCTCCTGGCGGTGGGAAAGAAACGCCTTCCGTTTGAGCGCAGTGGATTTGGCTAGATCTGGAACGATGAAGAATTTTTTCCATTAATGTAATAGTTGGGGATGCGCTTTTGCGGCATTGATGATTTGAAGCGCATGCTGAAAACGGAGCATTTTCGCCACAATTGGCTGTGCTGTTATTGAGTGCGGATACAGCTTAGGTGCGCAGTGCGCCCGTTCTATTTCAAGCGGGGTGGAGAAAGTAAGGCCCAAGGCTTTAGGCAGAAAATCCAGCAGGAAAGCCGCCATGTCAGAGCCTTCCGACAACTCAGATAAGCCAACGATCCTTATATTGCATCTCCGACTGCAATTCGAAAGATCTTCCAGATCACGTTGAAGAGAGGAAATTATTTTATCATGCTTGTCGATCAGATCGATTTTCGTTTGGAACGACGCTGCTTGTTCTTCAAGCGCATCAATGCGGTGTCTTGCGTCGACAAACTGAGCATTAAGCGCTTCTATTTCCACTCGCAAGAGCTTTGTTTCCTCGACCTGCTCCTCCATTATATGTTTGATGGAGCGCATTTCCTTAATCAAGATTTCAAGTTGCATGTCCTCATGCTTTAACGCCATTTTGTCTGGCGAGCATGGATCTGTTTTAGGCCGTTTTCCACCTAAAGGAGTAGGCAGAATCGGATCCCCCTTGTTAGTTTTCGGTGGAGTCATAAAGTTTGATATTCGGGGACAGAAATGCTAACGGGGGTGCAATTATCACCTGAAAGAGTCGCGGTAATCTGTATATAACGGTTAGTGTGGAGGAGTGATTACTCCATGCGTCTTGTCACCATGCCTGTCAGGCTCCGCCGCCTGTATACTCATTTTTCATAATATTCATTTTTTGTTGTTTTCACATTTTTGTTATTATATAAATAGGTTGAAAATTTTTTTTAAAAATTAAGCTTTTAAAGAAGTCGTGTAATACGCATGATTCATCAGTACTGCTCCAGCATTAAAGTAATACTCCCCCGTGCCAACACGTTTCGCATGTCTTTGTCAAGGCTGGGGATTCTGAAGAGGCACAAAACATATAAACAAGCTTTCAAATTTACAATTTTAAATTCTACTTATTTTCCTAGAATCATTACAATCAGTATAACATACCTTAGTAAAGTACCATCGCTACCTGTACCATTGCTACCGACTGTGATTGTGTTACATTTTGAGTTAGAGAGCTGCACGGGAACGGGGACGACGGGAATCCCGCGGGACCCGCGGGCATCCCGCGGGTTCCCCCTTTGGGTCACGGGAATCCCATGGGGACGCCCCTAGGGTCGTGGGGATCCCGTGGGGACGCCCCCTAGGGTCGCGGGGATCCCGTGGGGACGCCTCCGAGGGTCGCGGGGTTCCTGCGGGGCTGGATGTACTCAGTCGCGCGGCTCTTCTCTCTACCTTCTCTGCTTGCAGCACAGAGCCGAACGGAAGTCTTCCCGACGTCAGCGCTGACGTCGGGAAGACTTCCGTTCGGCTCTGTGCTGCAAGCAGAGAAGGTAGAGAGAAGAGCCGCGTGACTGAGTCGAGAAGACTTCCGTTTGGCTCTGTGCTGCAGGCAGTGCAGGTAAGGAGGAGAGTAGCCTCGCGGTTCGAGTGGCTACCAAGGGACGGGGCGGTCCGCCCCGCCACACCCCGCCCCGGTTGCAGCACAGCCGGCCAGGTCCCCTTACTTTTGTGGCACTTCCCCGACCGACCGACAACAGCCCCGGTCCGACAATCCTCCCTGCCCTGTAGCCGCGAATCTAAATTATCTTCTTACAGCAGCTGTAATAAGGTAATTTAGATTCGCAGTTAAGGGCAGGGAGGTTTGTCGGACCGGGGCTGTTGTCAGTCGGTCGGGGAAGTGCCACAAAAGTAAGGGGACCTAGCCGGCTGTGCTGCACCCGGGGCGGTAGAGAAGGAGGGGGGGAGAAGGACGCTGAAAGCACTTGAAGACAGAGGAGGGAGAAGGACGCTGAAAGCACATGGGGGAATACAAAGGGGTGGAGAAGGACGCTGAAAGCACATGGGGGAATACAAAGGGGTGGAGAAGGACGCTGAAAGGCCATGAGAAGGGCGGGGGGGGAAGGACTCTGAAAGCACTTGTGGAAGACAGAGGGGGGAGAAGGATGCTGAAAGCACATGGGGAAGACAAAGGGGTGGAGAAGGACGCTGAAAGGACATGGGGAAGATAAAGGGGTGGAGAAGGACGCTGAAAGGCCATGGGAAGGGCGGGGGGGGGGGAAAGGACTCTGAAAGCACTTGTGGAAGACAGAGGGGGGAGAAGGATGCTGAAAGCACATGGGGAAGACAAAGGGGTGGAGAAGGACGCTGAAAGGACATGGGGAAGACAGGGGGGGGTGGAGAAGGACGCTGAAAGGCCATGGGGAAGACAGAGAGGGAGAAGGACGCTGAAAGGACAGGGGGAAGCAGAGGGGGGAGAAGGACACTGAAAGCACATGTGGAAGACAGAGGGGGGAGAAGGACGCTGACAGGACATGGGGAAGATGGGGGGAGAAGGACGCTGAAAGGAAATGGGGAAGAGAGAGTAGGGAGAAGACGCTGACAGGGAAGAAGACAGATGCCAGACTATGGGGGGAGCGGAGAGAAGAAGATGGGTGCCAGACCAATTTGGAAGGGGGAAGAAAGGGAGAGGCACAGTAACAGAGCAAATGGAAGATGCAGAAGGAAGAGAGACAGTGGATGGAAGGAATTGAATGAGAACATGAGGAAAGCAGAAACCAGGCAACAAAGGTAGGAAAA
This sequence comes from Geotrypetes seraphini, assembly GCF_902459505.1. Lineage (NCBI taxonomy): Eukaryota > Metazoa > Chordata > Amphibia > Gymnophiona > Dermophiidae > Geotrypetes > Geotrypetes seraphini. The sequence continues at coordinate 110,232,280 of NC_047087.1, read as the reverse complement.
GAATTATATTTCTTTTTTTTTATTTTGCTTCAGGATAAAGTAGTATATTAGTTGTGTTGATAAAAATTTATAAACATTAGAGGCTCTGGTAGAAACCCATTTGCAAAGTATGTATTCTTCCCAATTAATATTTTCAAATTAATAAAGTCTTTTTGCTTATTTGTAAATGGTTTCTACCAGAGCCTTTAATTCAGTAGCATAATTAAATGAAATAACTATTTCTGAAGTTTATATGGACGGGCGGGGATGGAGGGGATTCCTCGCGGGGACGGGTGGGGACGGAGGGGATTCCTCGCGGGGACGGGTGGGGACGGAGGGATTCCTCACGGGGACGGGTGGGGACGGATGGGATTCCTCACGGGGACGGGTGGGGACGGGTGGGACTTGGGTGGGGACGGGTGGGATTTCTGTCTCCGCGCAACTCTCTATTTTGAGTGAAGATATTTGAATTTATAAGAACAATTATACTGTATCCTAGGAATAAGCAGTGGATCTTCCCAAGTCCTTCTTTTATAATGACTTATAGACTTTTCTTTTAGGAAATTATCCACACATTTATGCCATTGCTGAGCTGTATTTTTTTTTTTTTTGGGGGGGGGGGTTTGATACCTACTCTCAATGCTATAATTAAAGGTTACTTCACCCATATACTGCTCAGCAACTTAGCTAATGCCATGGGAATTGAGAGAGAACACTTTAAATTAAATTGAGAAGGAACTCTAGTAATCATAGGTGTTACATGGAAAAAATAATTACCAAGAAAAACATGTTGCGCTTGGTTATATATTTGAATAATGTCAAGATTAGTTTGGAATGGCAGCTGAATAAAGTTGTGACTACTGTGGGACATCTTTTGGACTTTCACTTTTGGTTTTTGTTTTTGATACACCAATATACTCCCATTCCTTCACCACTTCCTATAGCAGATGTTTGCTTGACAAGAAGACAGGGTCAGTCCAAGATAGGGATCTCAAAGTCCCTCCTGGAGGGCCGTAATCCAGTCGGGTTTTCAGGATTTCCCCAATGAGTATGCATTGAAAACAGTGCATGCACATAGATCTCATGCATATTCATTGGGAAATCCTGAAAACCCTACTGGAGGGACTTTGAGACCCCCTGGTCCAAGAGTATCTGATGGCTTAAGTCAGGGGTAGGCAATTCTTGTCCTAGAGAGCTGGAGCCAGATCAGGTTTTCAGGATATCCACAATAAATATGCATGAGATAGATTTGCATCTCAAGGAGGCAGTGCATGCAAATCCATCTCATACATATTCATTGTGGATATCCTGAAAACCTGACCTGGCTCCGGCTCTCGAGGACCGGAATTGTCTACCCCTGGCTTAGTGAACCTTCATCTGGGACCCCCCCCCCCCCCCCCCCCGCTGAACTCTCAGACCTCTGTTTCCGTCCAGGCCCCTCCCTTTAGCTCCTATAGTTGCTTATTTCTTTCCCTAGCCTATACCCTTGCTCAAGCAGCCCCCAGCCTCAGCCCTCATTCTTGCCCCATCCCCCTTTTTATCAGCTCCAGAAAACCCCTTCAGAATCAGCCAGTAGCCATTTCTTTCTTTTCCTTGTCCCTCCCTGGTCCCAGCCAACTAAGCAACTCTCTTTGTGCCTCCCCCTGTCTTAAGCCCAATGGCATAGCCAATCAGTCAAAATTGGATGGACCTGAGCCCAAGGTGGGTGAGTACAAGATTTTCTCTGCCATGCTGTACCCCTACCTCAAAATCTAAATACTTTAGCTAATGAAGATCTACAAGCTCTGTCTGCTGAAGACTCTCTGAAGGTCACCAGAAATCCCTTTTACCAATTTTGGCAGGCAGCAGCAACATCCCTAAGCACTGATGCTGGCAACCCACACGGGCTTAGTTGTCTGTGGCTCAACGATGCTGTTGCCAGCTTGATAGAAGGGAGTTCTGGCCATCTCTTAGGGATCCCCACAAGGGTCAGACCAGTGTTAGACATGCTAGGGCCCAGGTTAGAAGATAAAGGAGGGCCCCCTCCCCAATCTCTCCTCCCTGCCTCCCCTCCAATTTTCCCATCTTCCATTACTATCACAACGACAGACCCTAACCAAATACAGAACAAGGGATCACAAATTAAAAATAAAAATATTTAGACAAAAATTGAACAGGGAACCTCATGAAGTTAAACTTAGCATGTACTGCAGCATGGGAGGAATAAAAACAGAAATGCATTTTCTTTCTACTGAACACAATACAAACATTTGCTAAGCACATTTCCCAAAGCTAACATACTATAAATACTCAAATATAAACTGAAGTAACCTTTTCCCCCCAAAAAAGGAGAATAAAAGGTTGACTCAAATATAAACCAGGGTGTGGAGGGTTATATTCAAGTGCCCTGCCGGGCTCTGCACCAGCCTCTCTCCCTCCTTGCCATGCCAGACTCTGCCCCCCCCCCACCCTCCATGCCCTGACAGGCTCTGCACTATGTCCCCCTCCTTCCCTGCCCAGCCAGGCTCTGCACCTTGTCTCCCATCCCTTCCTGCCCTGCTAGGCTCTGCACCCTGACCCTGGGACAGACAGGGAAAAATGCTTGAGTACCTGAATAAATTAATGTAAACTGTTATGAGCTCCCCTGGGAGAATGGTATAGAAAATTGAATGAATGAATAAATAAATAAATAAAAATATTAAATCCATGACCCCTTTTCACTCAATATGACAGACTGCTTAGCCACAGACATATGGGGAGCACATAGCCATTTCCTGTGGAGGGGGGCAAAGAGGAGCTCTGGAGAGCTGGCATTGGACTTTAAGTGATTTGAGAGGCTGCTGGTTTCCAGATAACAACAATGTTCTGAACTATAACTACTCTGCCTATGTGTTTCAGCCCTATTAGTGTTGTACTCTGCTGCCATAGGGTACACCAATGCTGACCCCTCTCCCCCAATTGTGCTGCCTCATGCAGATTCCTAGTCTGCCTAGCTCTAGGGTCAGCCCTGCAAAAATCATTTTGCTAATTCAGACCTGCATACATGTCAGCCAGTCCAATGTATGTATTTCAAGCAAAGCTTAAATTAAAATCTTAGTACACTGTTATGTTTACCCAATGTAAGAATTTAATTCTTAGTGCAGTTTCTAGTGCTGCCAGTCCAACATCATTGAATCCCTTGGCTTTAGGGGGGATGGAGGTGCCACTAGACAGAGAAGTTTATTTTAATTGCTGGTGATAGAAAGGGTTAGGATGGAGGGGAAGTAGAAGGGGTCAATACAGACCATGGGGGCTATCTATGCCACCTTAGATGTGGTGATAGATTTCTGGTATTGTGTCCTCAGGGTAGATAGGGCACTACTGTGCACTGTTGTGGGGTAAATCATAGGCTTCTTGCTTGAGTACCTGATTGTAAAACCGCTTAGATAACCTTGATAGGCGGTATATAAAATCCTAATAAACTTGAACTTGAAACTTATCATACATTTTAATATTCTGTGCATCAGTGTCTACCGCAGGAGTAAACTTCCATGCAGAAACCCTTTTTACATCCAGCAGCCCATACTAGGTTACTGCATTAGCTCCTCAGGTTTTCTCTGCATGCGCCACCTCCTAATATTTCACCTCTCTTGAAGTGGCTCTGTAGAAATACATACTGCCCATACTGTGTGCATAAGGCCTGTATTAGTCATCATAGGCCTATGAACCAAACTATGTTTGAATCATAACCAGGCTATCATGGATTCTTTTGTACACTGCAGCTATAACACTGATACCATCCAATTATAGCTGTTTGTGTGAGAGATTCACAGGGCTGAGGTAATCATGAGTAATAAAGTTGCATAGCTTTCATCAAATCCAATTTGAATATTTTGACATGTGGCCACACCCACTTCCGGTCCCATCAGCTAATCAGAAGCAAGGATCCACCTAAACTCTGCTCACTCTCTGCCCCACCCTGCCTCCTTTGATGATGCCACTAGATAGTGTGACCTCACCCAAGCCCTACCCTTACTTTTTTGCAGAAACTCACTCCTTTTGGGTAACCCTGCCCCTTTTGTGACATCACAGGAAGTAACATCATAACTCTGTCCAGGCCTCACCTCCTTTCAAGATGGTGGCATACAATGGAGGTCTCTACATCACTTCCTGTTTCACAGTACTTGCCGCCCTGTTGGGTGGGTCATGTGACAGGAAGTGATGTTGATCACCTGACACTGTCCCCCCCATGAGCATGAGCAGTTTGGTTTTCCTTGTCCTTCCTCTTTTTAGCTGTTCACCCCTCTCAGCTTGTTTTTTAGTCCTCTGTTTTTTGTTAGGTGCCATCGACTTGTGTTCGAGTCCTAGCAACTTGATGAACATCATCAAGTTTTCGTGGTAGAATACAGAAGTAGATTGCAAGGCCTTTCTTCTGTACAGTATAAATTTGATGTTGTTGCAACAAACGTGATCCTCCACTTTCAACACTGCCCATCTGCTGCTGCTGCCTAGATGGGTGGTACATTGTTGGTCTAACATCTCTGCTGAAAACTGTCTTACTTGGGTGGCCCTGCTGGTAGTGAAACTACTAATGGCATAGCTTATCATACATGATACAAGGGTTTGTCATGCCACTGGGGCTTGCACCTCTGTTTTTTGCAACATGTAAAAATGCGCAGGGGCAACACTGTTCTTTCAGACAAAATAATATTCAACTTTTTTTTACACACAGCTGCTGTCTCTGTATACAAAAAGCATCAAACAAAAACAGTAAAATTATTTTTAAAAAAAAATTATTTAAAAACTTATATTCTGCATATACCTAAGAGAATTGCAAGCTCCCCCCAACAAACACAAAAAGGAAACCCCAAGCAAAAACAGTATAAAACACAATAGAACAATATACAGATAACATTTCTATTAATCACTTCATTTCTTCAGTCACTGCTTCTTAACCACTTGAAAAGCTATAAAAAGAGATGTTTTCAATAATTTTTTTAAACTCTGAAAGTTATTATTCATTCTCAATTGTCCAACCAGATTATTCCAAAGCTTCACCCCTACTACCAAAAGAGCTATAGCTCTGGTACTATCAGATCTCACATGCTATAACTCATCAACAGATACACATTGGTCTCCTTTTACAAAGCCGCATTAGCGGTTTTAGCACACGCAGCTTTTTAGCTCAATGCTGGCGTTAGCGTCTAGCGAGGCCGGCAGTTTAGCATGCACTATTACGCTCGTTAAATTGCTAACGCGGCTTCATAAAAGGAGCCCATTGTGTTTTCCAATCTTAGAGATCAATTGGGCTGATGTAATGTCACAGCATGTGAAAGATACCATGGTAGCTATCTCTCGGTGAATTGCACGCCAACACAGTTTGCTGATTTTAATTTTTTTTTTTTCCTGACCAGTCCTGAAATAGCTAATAAATACAGAAGTCTATACAGCTACAATGTTCATTTAGGACATGAAAAGCCCAATCCTGTCTGTGCACTATGATTGGTTTTTTTTTCTCTCTCTCTCATTCTCTCAGAATACACAAACCTTTTTTTAAGATAAGAACTAGAGAGTGACACAGGGAAAAGATTTGTTCCAGTGAGCTTTGTCCCCCATCCTGTCCTCATCCCTGTGAGCCCCATCCCCATCAGGTCACCATGAGCTCCATCTCCATCATTCATACAATCCTCATACAGGTATGATTTTATATATTTGTCTTTTTATTAAAGTATAAAAAGGAACAACATTCTTTACAACTATGAAACACCCAGCACAACCTGTACTTTAACTGTTCTGATTTTTTTTTTTAATTTAAAGAGGAGACATTTTTATAGAAGAAATAAGCTCTGCAGAAGTTAAAAAAATGGCCTCCATTAAGTAAAAGAAAAAAAAAAACAACAACAGACAAACCTAAGGTCCTCTTTCTCTCCTCCTTCAGCTTGCCTGCTTCTCCCTCTCCTCCCAACCCAACATGGCTTCTCTTCTCTGGCAGTCAGCTGGCCTGGCAACCAGTCTTTGGAGCTGGGTAGGGGAGGAATAGTAGCCACTATGGGTTGGGGGAGAAGCAGGCAAGCAGAACAGGGAACAAATGCCCTAGAGTTGTTTTTTTTACGTTAAAGAGGAGACATTTTTTAAAGAAAGAAGAAGTTCTGCACAGGTTAAAAAAAAAGGCCTCCTTTAATTAAAAAAAACAAACATAAGATTTGCTGCTGCTGGGTCAGACCAGTGGTCCATCGTGCCCAGCAGTCCGTTCACGCAGCGGCCCTTAGGTCAAAGACCAGTGCCCTATTTGAGTCTAGCCTTACTTGTGTATGTTCTGTTCCAGTAGGAGCTTATCCAACCTTGTCTTGAATCTGGAAAAGGCAGGCTGCTAGACCTTTTCCATAAACTGACTCAGTCCACACCAGGAATAAAAGTACAAATTTATTACAAAGTAAAAGGCAGCATAGAGGAACAGATTACCAGCTTTCAGAAGTGTCACAGAGGAGATAAAGCTCCACACCCTGCAGGTATGTGGAATAATACCCCATCTGTGTCTCTTTCTCATCTTACATGGATTGATATATTATTAGCTATTGGAAAGCTTCTGATTAGTGTGATAATCCTCTGTGCTGTGTTGTAACGTCTGTGCTGTGTGCTGTATGTTCTTTATCTCAAACAGGGGGGGGGGGGAATTGTCACATAAGAAAACAGCTTCTGTTTCAACTGTCTTGTTAAGATTAAATTAAGCTGAAATGAAGCTTGGCCTGTTTTGTTTTCTAAGTCCTGTAGTCATATCCCAATGGTCCTCAGGAAGGGGTCCAACAGGAATTCTCCTTCAAATCCCTGAAGGGTGCTTTCCCCTATAACAGCCTCTGGAAGAGCGTTCCAGATTTTTACCACTCTCTGGGTGAAGAAGAACTTCCTTACGTTTGTATGGAATCTTTTCCCTTCTAACTTTAACGAGTGCCCTCTCATTCTCTTCACCTTGGAGAAGGTGAACAATCTCTCTTTCTCTACTAAGTCAATTCCCTACAATATCTTGAATGTTTCGATCATGTCCCCTCTCAGTCTTCTCTTTTCAAGGGAGAAGAGGCCCAAATTCTCTAGCCTCTCATTGTACGGCAAATCCCCCAGTCCCTTAACCATTTTTTGTCGCTCTTCTCTGGACCCTTTCAACTAGTACTATGTCATATTTCATATACGGCGACCAGTGTTGGACGCAGTATTCTAGGTGGGGGCGTACCATGGCCCGGTATAACGGCATGATAAGCTTTTCAGATCTGTTCATGATCCCCTTCTTAATAATTCCTAGCATTCTGTTTGCCCTTTATACCGCCACCGCGCATTGCGTGGGCGGGTTTCATTGACTTGTCTACAAGTACTCCCTAATCTCTTACTTGGGGGCTCTCTCCAAGTATAGCACGGACATCCTGTATTCGTGCATATAATTTTTGTTACCGACATGCATCACCTTGCACTTATCCATATTGAACCTCATTTGCCATTTCGCAGCCCATTCCTCGAGAGTATATATATCTCTTTGTAGGTCTTTGCAATTCTTCTGTGTCCTCACTTCTCTGAATAACTTTGTATCGTCCGCAAATTTAATCACCTCACTCATCGTGCCAATTTCTAGGTTGTTTATAAATATGTTGAAGAGCACAGGCCCGAGCACCGAACCCTGCGGCACTCCACTATTATCCGATATTGTCCATTCATCCCACTCTCTGTTTCCTATCCGCCAACCAGTTTTGAATCCACGTGAGTATATCACCCTCAATTCCATGGCTTGCAATTTTTCGAAGTAGACTTTCATGCGGAACCTTGTCGTACATCTTCTGAAAATCTAGATATATGATGTCAACTGGGTCACCCTTGTCTATATGCCCATTTACTCCTTCAAAGAAGTGCAGTAAGTTTATCAAGCAAGATCCTCTTTCTCTTCTCCTTCAGATTGCCTGCTTCTCCCCCTCCTCTCAACCCAATGTGGGTGCTCTTCTTCACGAGCAGCAAAGCTCTTCTACCTCTTATCAAGCCTACTACAAAAAAACTCAAAAATGTTTTTTCCCCTGCCGGCATCAGCTGAGCAGGCACCAGAGCTGTGGTCAGTTAAGCAGGCAGATAAGAAGAGAAGAACCATGATCAACTGATCACAGCTCTGTGTCGCCGGCAGGGGAGAAGTGGGGTTTTTAAGAAAAAAATAAGTCTAACTATGAGAACTTTTGCTGAGGACCACAATCTTCCTTCTCCACTCACCTCCACCTTTGTTTCTGGCCATTAACCTCACTGCCAGCTCTGACCCCCTCATAATCACCACCGCCACAACATCCAAAACTCACAAAATGGTGCTCGTTGCCAGGATTTTTGAATGTGTGTGGCAGCAGCAGCAATTGGGCCCTCTTCTCCAACATCGGCACTTAGGAGGAGGAAATGGAGAGAGGACCATTAGGAGAGAGACATAGGGCTCCTTTTACTAAGCTGCACTAGCGGGGTTAATGCGCGTGACTTTTCATCACGTGCTAACCCCGGTGCTGGCCAAAAACTACTCTCATTCTGTCACACCCCTAAGTGACCCCTGACTTATTTACTTCAACCCATATATGGTTTATCTTCATGCCTCTTCCTTCCGTCATATGCTCATATTCTTCTTCTACATGCTGAGTCCTACAATAAGTTTATTGTCTATTATTCTCTAACTAGTGTTTAAGCCCGTTAGATTAACGGGTGCTAGATGACCGCCTCTCCTGCTTTTGAACCTGGGCAGGGGTAGGGGCAGAGGCAGAGCCGGGGCGGGAGGGAGTGACGGTGGGAGAGCAATTTCAAAGCCTCGGCAGCGGCAGCTCCTTGACCAATCCGCGCTTACAACGTCCCCACACTCGCGGTCTGGCTGGTTCCCCCACCAAAGCCCTTCGCAGCGGCAGCCCCTCCCGCATCCGTCCCCGCGTCCCAAGCCTCTCCGAAGGCTGGCTCCCACGAAAATGGTGCCCCTCTGTCCAAAGCCGCGGCGGCAGCCTCCCTCAAGACACATTTCAAATCTAACATATTGTAATCACAAAACAGAAAATAAAATTATTTTTCTTACCTTTTGTTGTCTGGTCATTATTCATACCATGTAGGGGTCCCAGGCTATGGTTGGCTTTTGATAACTCGCTTGCCAGAGCCCCTTCTTTCTTCTTCCCTCCCTCCATCCCTGCAGCTGAAGACAGGCACCTCCCCCCAGTGGTGTGAGACAGGAGGGAGCAGTTAGGAGAGGGTCTGAGGGCAAAGAGGGGCTCAACAGCGCACAACCACCTTTCCTTCCCTCCCTCCATCAGGTGCATGCAGCTCCACCAATGTTAAAAGGAGCCACGTCGAAATCGGAGCCCTGCCACTGCCGTAGCACTTTCCCCTCTGCCTTGGTCCCGCCCGTTCTCTGACATATGGGACCGCGGCAGAGGGAACGTGTTACGGTGGCGGCAGGGCTCCAATTTCAAAGCAGCTCCTTTTAACATAGGCGGAGCTGAACTGTACCTGATGGAGGAAGGGAAGGAACGGTGGGGCAAATTTCGGCAACGGCAGGAATTGTTTGGCGGGCCAAGCACCGTGAAACTTTGTTTCTTTAGGCAGCCCCGGTTGTTTACTTGGATTCAATGTCAGCATTAGGGTTCGCCGGCCGCCAGCCGTGAGAGCCGGGTGAGGAAGGCCGCCGCAGCCTCGCAGCTAGGTAGGGGGACAACAATGGCGCTTATGCTCAAGCCCCCGCCGCAGCTCCTCTCTCGATCCTGGTGCGGTTCGAGAGAGGAGTCGTGGCGGCGGCTTGAGCATAAGCGCGATTGTTGTCCCCCTACCTAGCCGCGAGGCTGTGGCGGCCTTCCTCACCTGGCTCTCACAGCTGGCGGCCGGCGAACCCTAATGCTGACATTGAATCCAAGTAAACAATCGGGGCTGCCTAAAGAAACATGGTAATCATATTCTGTCATGAAAGCCCCCGCTGCAGCTCCTCTCTCGATCCTGCTGCAGTTCGAGAGAGGAGCCGTGGCGGCAGCTTGAGCATAGTGCACAGTGAGAGCCAGGGGCGCGCATGCGCAGTCGTGTTTCCGCAACAGATCAGGGAACACGACTTTTGAGTGCGCATGCGCGGCCTAGCATTTTATTATATTAGATGATGAGACAGTATATTTTCTCAAATCCATCATTCATTGTAGATCTACATGGGTCATTTATGTTATAACCTGCCCATGCCAATTGTTATATGTGGGGTGCACTCAAAGATCTATTAGAATTTGCCTCATTGAACACAGAAGTAGGATCAATACGCAGTCCATGAGTTCACCCATAGTGTCTCGCTGTGTGCAGTTTCAACATTCCTTTTCTGATCTACATTGGCATATCATCGAACAAGTCCCTGAGGACTTTGATGGCGATAAAATAACCTTTCTACAAAAGAGAGAACAGTATTGGATTTTTGAGTTGCAATCGTTACACCCAATGGGGCTCAATGAATACATAGAATGGCACTGTGCTATTTAACCCTTCTAAAAACCTCCAGTCATGTTGCAATCTGCTTTGACTCTTTTTTCCATCTGTTTTGGGGTTGCCCTATTGTTATTTTTGCAATTTGCTATTATTCTAACTCTTAATTTTAATGTTAATTTTATGTTTTGGAATATGGTTGAGATATTTTGAATTTTCCAGGTTAAGCGTCATGTGACAGACGAACGTCAGATGCACAACCTCGTTGCAGTTAAATTTCAGGAGGCGTTCCCTTTCGAGTTAGCGCCATCTTCAACTTTGCAATTCTATCTGGGGCTGGTGTTTAAACCTGTTTAAACCTTTTTTGGTCATAGCCTGGCCGGTTAATGAGGAAGGGGATTTTCATCCTTGAAACGGAGTCCCGTTGGACGAGCTTCATCTTGGATGGCTACTTTTGTGCTACATTGGAGAAGCTATGTACTTCCTGCATTTGATTTTGGTTTTCACCTGTGCCTGCTTGGCTGATTTTGATCGCTCACTTTCCCCTGATGAGGGGTAGAGACAGTTTTTACAACTTGCTACATTTATTATTATTGATTTTTTCACCTTTAGCACGTTGGTTTGTGCACTGGTTTCATTATATTTAACTCACATAAGGTTAGCCCAGGGATGTTTCACAGTTAATACCCTTCATTGGGTTATACTTGTGACAGCTGGAGCTCAAAGGTTCATTCCCCTGTGCAAGCTGTGTGACTGAGGGCTTTCCTTTATCACAATTATTTCTTTCTTTAGTGCATTGCTGTTTGAGCTGTCTCTCCCCCTCACCCTTTATACCTTTGGGACAGGGGGGATTAGCTTTAGGTTACTACATTTTTTTCCCCTGTTAGTGGGTTCTTTTTGATTTCTGCAGTTACTGGAGGCAGTGTATTCTCAGATATTTGCAAAAACTATCTGAAGAATGCCTCATCCGCCTCCCCTACTGTTCCTGCATACCTCTGCAATAATTAACCCTGAAATATACAAACAGTATCAATACAAATATTAATATAAACACTATAAAAGTTCTTTTGTCACACTTACCACTTTTTTTTATACCCATGTTAATTTTGCATTATTTATGATGAGCTGCTTCCAGCTCTGATAACATAAATTCCAGCAGACTCTCAGATTCAGGTTGTTCTTTCTCCTTTCGCTCCATTTCCTTCTCTAGCAGGAGTAGGTTGCTCACAGACTGATGTTGATTCAATGACATTTGCTTGTTAATGGCTATTTCTATTACTCTTTGGGTTAGCACTCACACACAGGGGATTATACAACCTATCTGCCCCCGAATCCTCTGCTAATTCTACCGCTAGTGTGGTCAATCCCTGCGAAGCTTTGGTAATAGTTTCATCAGGAGCTGTGTTGTTGGGAATAAAAGTACAACTCTCCCCCCCCACCATAACATAGACCCCTCCTCTCTCTGCTAATATCATGTCTAACCCCATCCTGTTTTCCCATGCCATTCTACTGGTAGCATCAAGTTGCTCAGCTATTCCTTTCACTGCATCTCTAGTGTAATAAATCACTTTTTGTTATAGTAGATATAATTAATCCAATCTACAGTTTTATTGATGGTAACCCACCAAAATAAAGCAGACTCGAGCCCAGCTGCTATCTGGTTCTGAGCCTTAAACTCATCTGGAACTTCTCCGGGAACCCCTATGGCATGTATATACTGTATATATGTTATCATCAAATGAAGTTCCCAGTTTGTCCCGCTTAAGCCTGCCTTTCCCTTCTATCTGCTTTCTCTCAAATGCCAGGGTAAATGGTATAGCCAATTTGTACAAGTGCACACATGCCCTTCCACTTCAAGGGAAGTGTTGGTCTCAGGATTCCTCTTCCACAGTTCGGCTCTGGGCACTCCAAGTACAGAGTAGTTCTGTTCCTCCCTGCTTGTGACATGAAAGATAGTAATGCAAGTCTTCAGTTCCCCCAGGTTATTTGTGAACTCTATACCCTGCTGTGAGAGGCAAGCTGTGTAGTCTCCACTAATTGCAGAGAACACAGGTGGCACCTTTATGTCTTTTAATTGCATTGCAGGGAACATCTGAGAGAGAGAGCCTGACAAGCCTTGTTTCACCATCCAGTTGGTGTATTCCTTGGTTCTCCATATCCCTCCCCAAGGGGAAGGGTACTATCTGAGCCATTGGTCGCCCATGGGCGCATGCACAGCAATTGCTTTTGTTCAAACTTGTTACTGTAAATTTGACCCATTCTACCCAGGCATTTGCATCTCCATACCCAGTTTCTATTTCTATCTTAAATATTTAATTTTCATAACCTTAAGTACTTTGGGATCATTTGGAGGTTTGAAAGGTGTATGCTGGGGCAAAAGAGGACAAATGTCAATGTGGTCTGTTCTCCTACTTTTCTCCACTATAATTCTAAAGCAACAAGCTAATGGATCTCTCTCTGAGACTGAAACCCCCATCCCAAATAAAGTGTCATTTACCCCATACGCATAATCCTGTCTGTTTGATTGTCATGTACACAGCGTTGCATTGCTTATCTTTACAACTAGGGTTAAGGGGTCCCTTTACAATGGAAATGAACTCCTTGATCCTAGAGTGAGTCTGGGCTGTCCACCCTGATGCTTGGATGGTCCACCACACATGATTCCAATGAGGACAATAAGTACCCAGGCACATGTAATTATCCTCAGCACTATACCTCATTGGATTTTGCACATCCCCACAATCTATCAAAATACACACATCAAGATGTATCACTTGTGGATTGTTAGTTTCTTTTACCTTAATTGTGAACTGAGTAGGTCCATTGAACTCAGGGGTATTTATACCCCCGCTCCACAGGGGAATGATAAAGGTTTGATTCCATTCAAGCATGAGATACAACCAAGTCAATACCATCATTTTCCCTTGGTCTCCCACAAAATCTCTCCCTTTCAAAGAAGCAAAGTATTATCATAAATCCTAACCCTACAAAAATTAAAATGATTATTTCAATGATTATTATTTCTTTTTTTTTTTAGTTCAAATATTCTTTATTAAATTAATTTTTTTCAAAAAACAAGACTTATAACAGAATAACCATGATAATCTAATATAATAAAACGCTAAGCCGTGCATGCGCACTCCCACCTGCGTGCGTCCATTTTCCGTAAGATGTAGGGCACCTTAGGTAGGAGTGCGCATGCGCGCGAATCTCTCTGGCTGGTCGGCGTCGGCATCTTCGCTCCTCTCCCCGGCACACCCGAACCCCGTTCAGCCTCCCATCCGACCCTCCCTTTGGCTCCCTTAGTCCCTTGCCGCCGCTCCTCTTCTCTTCCCGCCCCATGGTCCCGACAAACGTCCTTACTCCAGCAGGGGCCGCAGCACTCTAAACACGCTGCTTCGCGGCCTGCTACTGCCCTGATTTGCTCTGCCCGACACGGCAGAGCAAATCAGGCCAGTAGAAGGCCGCGAAGCAGCGTGTTTAGAGTGCTGCGGCCCCTGCTGGAGTAAGGACATTTGTCGGGACCACGGGAAGGGGGCAGCAAGGGACTAAGGGGGCAGAGGGTTGAAATATATTTCTTTCAGCTAGCATTTGACGACAGGTAGTTCTATAGAAAATGAACTGCCACTTACTGGAACAAGCCATTGATTTTCTTTAAATGGTGAGAACAAGACCCGATATGGGGGCAGTTTTGGGGGAGGGTGTGCTGCGAGGCAGACAGCTTTGCTTGGGGGGGAAGACAGAAGGGGGGCCACGGAGACACAGTCAGGGACGAACTGGAGAGGGAAAGGGGGCTGCTTTGGGGGAGGGGTGTGCTGGGAGGCAGACAGCTTTGCTTGGGGGGGAAGACAGAAGGGGGGCCACGGAGAGACAGTCAGAGAGGAACTGGAGGCCGAGAGGGAAAGGAGGCTGCTTTGGGGGGAGGGGTGTGTTGGGAGGCAGACAGCTTTGCTTGGGGGAGGGGAGACAGAAGGGGGCCACAGAGAGACAGTCAGGGAGGAACTGGAGGGGGAGAGGGAAAGCACCCGTTAATGTAACGGGCTTTAACACTAGTCTACAATAACAGAGCAGTACCTGGATAAAAAAAAAAGCTGAAAAATAAAGACACAAGCAGAAGCAGTAGCATACATTAGAAACCAGAAACAAAATATAAAAAGAGCAAAAGCATGAAGAATGTTCATGATAATACAAATTGTTGGAAAGAAGACCATATACAAGCAACTTTATATGAACGAGGAGTATATAAATAACTGTGCCATTCAAATTTGTGCATCAGACAAACTAAATTCCACCACATAGAGACATGAAAATCTCCCTGAATTTTCCAATTTTTTAGGATCACCTTAAGAGCTAAAGCAATTAAAATAATCAAATAATCTAGCTTGATCCTCAGTTAATACATCCAACAACGCTGTGCTTCTCCAGATCACAATGGGAAGAGTAAGCTGGACCTGGAAAGAAAAAATCTGGGAGACAATGGACCAAATCGCATCCCAGAAGGGTTTTAAAGTTTTACAAGTATAGAGAAAATGAATTAATGTTCCACAGTCTGCTTGACAATGCCAACAAACATCAGAGGACAAGTGAACAATATGCTTCAGTTTCCTAGGAGTCGAGAGAGCGCTATGAGAAAAAAAAAACAAAAAACAATGATTGAGACGAAGAGGCTGACATCGAAGTCTTCAGGGAAGTAGACCAGAAGGTAGACCATTGAGAAGATGTCAGCTGCATCTGAAGATCCTGTTCCCAGACAGAATGTAACGCTAATAAAGGAGAGTCCATAGCAGCATGAAGATGATGATATATTTTAGAAGAGAGGTGACGAGGATCTAAATGATTATTATTTCTTTTCCCCACATCCCCAAACCCTATATATATATATATATACTATTATGTGAGCAAATGTCACTGAAAAACCGTGTCCAAATGGTGTCAAAGGAAAATAAAAATAAAAAACAAACAATATTTAAAATGTCAAAGTTCAGATCCCAAAGGATATCAAGAATAAATAACCACATTATAGTTTCACTGTCTTTTCAGTGTTAGGCAAAGGGGGGATCCTCTGATTGCTGTACACACGACTCAGCAGGAGCTTCTACTGGTCCCTTGATCCTGGTGTAGTGGGTCCACCCTCTTTCTTTCATTCGCACTGCAGTCTCTGTAGTGAGTAAGATCTGGAATGGTCCCTCCCACTCAGGCTGTAGTTTGGTTTCCTTCTAGGATTGGATCAGGACCCAGTCTCCTGACTTCAGATCATGGACCGCAAACTCCAAAAGCGGTGTCTGAGCTAGGAACAGTGGGAGTCATCCCCCATAGTGCCCATATATGGTAAGACAAACAACATTTCATAGGGGGACACCCCTAGATCTTTTCTTGGGGCAGTCCTTATTATCAGGAGTGTAAGGAGTAAGCACTAGGTCCAAGGCAATTTGGTTTCTATAATCAGTTTAGCTAATTGTTTCTTTATTGTTTGATTAATTCCCTCCACCCATCCTGATGAGGGTGAATGCTAAGGATTGCAGAATTCCCAGGATATCCCCAATCCTGTCATAATACCTTGGAGCACTTTAGAAGTAAAGTGAGTTCCCTGATCTGAGTCTATGTGCTCCACTATCCCATACCTTAGAATAATTTATTCCAAGACTATCTTGGTCCCCCGGGTGACTGTGGTCATAGGATAAGCCTCAACCCATTTGGTTAAATGGTCTACCAGTACTAAAATATTTGAACCTACCCACTGGTGGTAGTTCAGTAAAATCTACCTGGATTCTCTGAAATTGCCTCAGCCCTGGCCGTCAGCCTCCCAAAGGCTGCCTCCACAACACTTTATTTGAACCTAGTTCAATGAAATCTTCCTTCAAGGCTAAGTTACACAGGGCCTGCCTTGATGTAATATTGATAACACTTGCCACATATGTTGTTTATTCAGCATTTGTCTTCCGTCTGGTAGCACCCTCTGCTGTTTTAACAGCTCCTACCTATTCAATTTCTCCTAACTACTAGTAAATAATTATTGAAATCTTTCTATTGGGACTCCCTAAATCTCCTGTTTCAATAGTATCCTTCAAGGATACTTCACACTGAACCATCTGCTCTGGGGAGACTGTCAGCTTCCCCCCTCCCCCATCTCAGTTTAAAAGCAGCTTTATACCCTTTTTAAATGTTAGTGCCAGCAGCCTGGTTCCATCCCAGTTAAGGTGGAGTCCATCCTTTCGGAACAAGCTCCCCCTTTCCCAGAAAGTTGCCTAGTTCCTAACAAATCTAAATCCCTCAACCCTGCACCATCGTCTCAACCACACATTGAGACTTCGGAGCTCTGCCTGCCTCTTGAGTCCTGCGCATGGAACTGGGAGCATTTCAGAAAATGGAGGATCTGGATTTCAGTTTCCTACCTAAGAGCCTAAATTTGGTTTCCAGAACCTCCCTCCCACATTTTCCTGTCATTGGAACCTACATGCACCAAGACAGCCGGCTCCTCCTATCTGACGTATGAGGTCCACCACCTTTGTACCAGGCAGGCAAGTGACCAGGTGATCCTCATGCTCACTAGCCATCCAGCTATCTATATGCCTAATGATCAAATCACTAACTACAAAAGCTGTCCTAACCCTTCCCTCCTGAGCAGAAACCCTGGAGACACGTCCTCAGTGTAAGAGGATATTGCATCCCCTGGTGGGCAGATCCTGGCTACATGATTATTTCCTACTTCACCATGGTGATGCTCTTATTTTAGGAGACCTCCCACCTCCATGTCAGCACAGGGGTTGCCAGACTGGAGGTGGGACTTCTCTACAACATCCCTGTAGGACTCCTCTATGTACTTCTCTGTCTCCCTCATTTTCTCAAAGTCTGCTACTCTGGCCTTAAGGGAATGTACTCGTTCTCTGAGAGCTAAGAGCTCTTTGCAGTGAGCACACATATATAACTTCTCGCCCCTCTGTTGTTGTGGAAGAGCATCAGGTCTTAAATACTCTAATAAAACTGGAAGAATTTTGGAGAACTATCCACATGTTTAAATTATATAAAGCAGGGCCAGGTAAGTTTTTAGAATTTTATCACTCACTGGAAACTCATTGTGTGAGCCTTTGGAAGGCTCTTTCTCTGGGTCCAGCATCTCTAATCCCTCCCTTCTCCTCCAGCTGTTGTCTAACATCTCTCTCTTCCTCCTTTCCACTCCTGGGTTCTGCATATCCCCTCTCTTCCTATCCCCTGCTCCATCTCTCCATCAATTTCCTTTCTTTCCTCCATCTTCCCACTTCAAGTTTTATTTGATTTGATATACCCATCTAAGTGGTGTAGAGTTCAATTCAATCACAAAGGTAGAGAGATGAAGAAAGTAAGTGGAAGCCCAAGAGCTGGTCTTGTAGGGTAATGTTAACAGTGGGCTGGATGGCCTGATAGGTAGTACAAGAGGAAGGGAAAGGGGGTTGGAAGATGAGGGGGATGGAGGTCAAGAGGAAGGATAGAGGTTTGAGGGAATTAACAGAAGGGCATTATTTGAAGAGAGTTGCCCGTTGTGGTGTCAGGTATGGATTGGAGTTATTAGAATGAGGAGAGGTACGTGGGATGGGAGCCTCCGAGTCTCAGGATCATTTTTCTGTTCCTTGGAGGTGGTTTACAGGCAGTTTGGCTCCATTCCTACCTTGCCTACAGCTGGGCAGCTGGGGATGGCATCCAGTAAGTCACCGTTCAGGACTTTGACAAATGACAGAGCTGAATGGTGTCTCTCCTGCCAGCAAATTCTTTTGATGAGAATCAGAGCTCAGGGCAGGCAAGTGCTGATGACTTCATATGATTACTCATTTCTCCCGCTGGTGCAGCCTGTATCTCCTTTGCCCCTGCACAGTTCTAAAGCAGCAGCATTGTCTGCTCCCATTCTTGAGGCCCCAGAGTTTAGGAGTGAAGGGAGAAGCAAAAAGGGCATGGCATCATGGATTGGGAAGAGGAAAGGTTTGGCAGTTCCACGAGGAGCATTGGAGTCAAAGGCACCCATCAAAGGGCCTCCCCTCTCTGTGTCTATTACCACTCAGAGGCAAGGAGTTCCTGTTGATTGCACAACAGTTCGTCTGGGGTTGGAGTCACCAGGCATAGTTAGAGAGTCTGCTGGATGCTGGTGCAGTTAGATTTTCCCGAACCCCTCTGAGGTGGGGTGGGGTCTTTGGGAGGCCAAGATTTAGATTGTAAGTTTTCATAGTAAGGGCCTTAGTTTCTGTTGAGGCACTATAGGGTACTTGGGGGTGACTTTGAGGGGGAAGAGTCTTGGGATCATTGATGGAATGCTTTTATGTGGGCACCAGGCTTTAGGCTGTTCCATTTTCCTTGTGCTTTGGGCCCTGATGGTTGGGATTGGGCAGGACAGCATGGGAGAGGGGAGGAAGATTTGGAGGACCTGTTGGTGGGAGCTGATTGCATGCCTTTTGGGCTATTGCCCAATAGTTCTGGTTTGGTTGCTTCTGGTGTCCCCTTTTTGTCTCCACAGAACCAGCATGCAGATATCAGGACTATGATTGGGGGCTGCATTGGGGGCATCTGAGGTACAATCATCTGTGGCCAGTACAAGCGGCCAGGATGAGAAAATATCACAGAGGCCAGAGACGTCACTATGAGGTGGGACAGGAGGCAGAAGGGTAGCAACTGAGAAGGCACTACTTGCTCTGTGAGTTTAAGAGCAGCGGAGCATAGCGGCCCTGCTATGGCAGGTAATACCACTTCAGGGGGAAGAAAAACAACAGGAGCAACAAAGAAGAAAAAAAGGAGGGGAAAGAGGCTTCTTCGTCTTCTTCCTCTTCTAGTTCATCTTCCTCATCTTCTTCAACCTCATCCAGGAATTCTAGTGGTGGGTTTTCAGTTCCTCAGGCGAGTGCCAGGGAAGAGGTGGTCAGGATAGAGGGTGCCTGCTTTTGTGGCTTTATCAGAATTGTGGGCAAAAGTTCTGCGAACTCTGTGCAACCTACTGGGCTTTCAGCTCAACAGGAGATGAGCAGTCATATTAAATTAAAGCTCCTTGAGTGAGTCAGATGGGTCAGGTGACACATCAGGGGGCATGGAAGTTCATGCCATCCTCAAGCCCTAGTTGACAGGGTGGGGCTAAGGGAACCAGCAATTTACATATGATAATCATTGTAACTTGGGTAGGATGATCTGTTTGGTGTTATGATTGATGATTATGTTATCATAATAAAGCTGTGGCCCACTTTTATATGAACAAATCTTGTGTCATTATTCTTTATGTAATGTGAAGTTGTAATCACAAGAAGCTTAGATCAATATGGAAAAGACGGAAGGGAACAGGGCAAGGGAGGAAGGTACTGGGAAGATAGAGAGTAGTAGAGAGTGGGAAAGGGGAAAGATAGGAGGGGCGGTGGTAAGTGTTGGGAAGGACTTATATCAGAGGGGCCATTCCAGATCCAAGAGTTAGTGGGAACCCAAGAGCTGATCTTGTAGGGCAGGGGTGTAAAACTCAATCACATAAGGGGTCGAAATCTGAAAAAAGGCTAAGTCGCGGGTTGAATTTTTAATTAAGATAATTAAAGGTCCTTTTATTAAGGTACGCTAACCGATTTAGCACACGATAAATGTGCACCTTAATAAAAGGACCCCTAAGTGACTAAGGCTTAGTCTTAGTAGAAGTATAGGGTTACAACGTCTCCAACCCCATGCCAGCTCTGTGGTGTAAACAAAATAAATAAAAAAGACTTTTCCTCTCTCTGTTAGGTCCTAGTTCATGCTCGCTGTCTAACACCAGCTCTGGCAGGATACACATTTCAAATCTGATATATTGTAATCACAAAACAGAAAATAAAATTATTTTTTCTACCTTTTGTTGTCTTCTGATAACTCGCTTGCCAGGGTCACTTGCCCATTTGTCGTTTTCTTCTATCTCGGTGCTAACCATGCATCTTCCATCTCTGGCCTCCCCTTCCATTTCCCTTACCTCCCCCAGAGGTCTAGCATCTTTCCTTTTTTTCATCTCCATCCCCGCAACTACAGCAATGGACCCCACCAACCACAGATCCCCCATCTCTCCTTTTCTCAACTACCCTTTCATCCAGCATCTCTCCCTCATTCCCCACCATCCCAGAGTCCACCATCTCTCCCATTCTCTTCCCAACTACCCTCCTATCCAGTATCTCTACCCCCCTCCACACTATCCCGTGTCCAACTTCTCTCCCTTTCTGTTCCTTCCCTCCCTCCATCCCATTGTCCACTATCTCTTTCCCTCTCCTCTGTTTTATTTCTTCCCCACCCCCCACTCCCTCCCCTCCCCTCAGTCCAGCATTTGCACATCTGGACCCCTCCTTCTCTCCCGAAGGCCTGCATGTTTTCCCCCTTCTTCTTCTTGGTCTCACCTTCAGATTGGACTCACCATTCCTACCCTCCCTCCATCCCGGCTTCCTGGTCTCCTCTTCAAAGCAGCCTGCTGAGGATTGCTGGCTGGCTGTAACGAATCTCGCAGGCTGCCGTCGACCTCGGTAGCATGTTCCCTCTGCCATGGTCCTGCCCCTCATCTTACGTATGGGATTGCATCAGAGGGAACGTGCTACCGAGATTGACAGCAGCCTGCGAGGTTCACTACAGTTGGTTGGCAATCCTCAGCAGGCTGCTTTGAAGAGGAAGAGGAGACCAGGCGAAGGCAGACACTCGGTTCATGCTGGCAGGCCAGATTAAAGTAAAAAAGGTAAATGTCTGGCAGGCCAACTTTTAATGCACCGTGGGCCAGAGTTTGACATGTCTTTTGTAGAGCAATGTTAAGAGTGGGCTTGATGGCCCGGTAGGTGGTACAAGAAGAAGGGAAGGGGGGGGTCAGAAGATGAAGGGGATAGAGGTCAAGAGGAGGGAATTAACAGAAAAGCATTATTCGAAAAGAGTTTACTGTTGTGAGATCAGGAAAGGACTGGAAAAATAAAAGTGAGGGAAGTATGTGGGATGGTTTATAAAAAGGAAAGCTGCCTCTGAGTCTCGGGATCCTTTTCTTGTTCGCTGGAGGCGATTTACCTGCCAACCCTCCCTATTTGATTCACGGGTCACAAGTGTGTTGGTTCTGTTTACTCAATGCTTGATGTTATAGTGGCAGTATCCTGAGCTATTGGGCTTTCAGTTCAACAGTGGATCTGCGATCATATTAAATTAAAGCTCAGATGGATCAGGTAACACATCAGGGGGCATGGAGGTCCAAACCAGAAATTTACATATGATATTGTAACACTGTTGTAGCTTAGGTAGGATTATCTATTTTGTGTTATGATTGATGGCTTATGTTATACTGTTGTAGCTCAGGTAGGATGATCTATTTTTGTGTTATGACTGATGGTTTATGTTATCATAATAAACAGCTGCAGCCTAGTTGTATACCAACAAATCTCATGTCATTATTCTTTGTGTACTAATAAATTGTAATCTCAAGAAGCTTAGATCTATAAGGAAAAGAGGGAGGGGAATGGGGTGGGGGGAAGGTAATGGGAAAAGAGAGTGGGAAAGAAGGAAAGACAGGAGGGCAGGGGTGAGTATGAGGAAGGATTACACTGGAGGGTCCATTCCAGATCCAAGAGTTAGCTCAAATATCATAGGCTTAGGCATCAGAACAGGGGTGGCCACAGGGGCATGCCTCCCCCCCCCCAAAAAAAATAAAAAAAATTGGCAGTCAGAGGTCAAAAGAGTCAGTTATGACTCTCCTGACTCCCCTACCTACCTTCTCCCCAGCCGCAGTAATTTTAAATCTTTGGGCAGTTTTGGAGACCATATCTGGCGAATGGTATAAAAAGACTTGAAGTGGTCCAGAGGACGGCAACGAAACTAGTAAGGGATTTGAACCAAAGAAGTATGAGAAGAGACTGGAAGCCCTAAATATGTATACTCTGGAGGAGAGGATAGACAGGGGAGATATAATACAGACATTTAAACATTTGAAAGGTGTTAATATAGAACCAAATCTTTTCCAGAGAAGAGAAAATAGTAAAACTAGAGGGCATAATTTGAGGTTGCAGGGAGGAAGACTCAGGAGCAATGTTAGTAAATTATTTTTCACGGAGAGTGTGGTAGATGCCTGGAATGCCTTCCCAGGGGAAGTGGTGGAGAGAAAAACGGTGATGGAATTCAAAAAAGTGTGGGATAAACATAGAGGATCTCTAATTAGAAAATGAAGAATGTAAATTAAAGAACTAAGGCTGGTACTGGACAGACTTGCATGGTCTGTGTTCCATATGTGGTGATTTGCTGTAGGATAGGCTGGGGAGGGCATCAATAAGAACTCCATTAACTTGGAACATAAGGACACTACTAGCCAGACTTTACGGTAGGTATCCTGCACACAATAGGATGGTTGGATAGGCTGGAGTGAGCTTGGATGGCAACTCAAGTGTTTGGAACCTAAGACAGTACCGGGTGGACTTTACAGCCTATGGCCCAGAAATAATAATAATAATAAAAAAAGAGACAAATTAATTTATTTAATCATGTACTTTTAAAGAGTATAACTAATGAGCAGACTTGATGGACCATTCAGGTCTTATCTGCCGTCATTTACTATGTTAATTTCCCTCCCACTGAGAGTACAGGTTGTAACACTTCAGCCTCTTTCATTAAAATAATGCATGGAAAAACTTTATAAAGGTTAATTTAAAAATATAAGAACATAAGAATAGCCATATTGGAGAGGGAAAGTACAGATTATTAGATTATAGTGTGTGTATATGAAGAATGAATGGAAGAAATGGCATTACTATTAATACTATTATGGGAGTGGGGTTTAAGGTGGAGCTTGGGCGGGTCTAGGGTAGAGTTTTGCCCCTTCTCTTAACAAAAAAGTGTTTCGCTGCCTATGATAGAACAGGGAGAAAAAGAAAGTCATTCTGCCTCTGTGCCCACAGCACATCAAACCCCCCTCACCAAACCTAGGGGCAGCAGAGGAATAGAGATAGCCAGTTAACATCCATAGGCCTCGCGGAAAAAAGTATGTCTTCAATGATGCTTTAAACTTATGTGAAGATGTAGATGTAGATTTAGATGAAGTTTATTCTAGAATGCAGGGACACTATTGCAAACAGAGAGACAAAATGTTTTGAGAAAAACCTCGAAAGGAAGAAACATACTGCAAATTATCTTGAGGAGCAAAGAGTGCAAGCAGTAGTATAAGGGGTCAGAAACTAGTGTAAAATCATCTCTCCATCCCCCTTCCTTCCTGCCCTCCTTTTCCAACATCTTTCCTTCTTCCCTTCCCTCCTGCTTCAACATCTCTCCATCTTCTTTCCTTCTTTCCCTCCTCTGGTCCAACATCTTTTCATCTCCCCCCTAACATCTCTCCATCTATCTACCTAACCCAACATTTCTCCATCTCCCTCCCTACTGCTCCAACATCTCTCCATCTTCCTTCCTTCTTTCCCTCCTCCTGGACCAACATCTTTCCATCTCTCCCTTCCTTGCTTCCCCCCTCTGCGCTATCTCTCCATCTCATTCCCTCCTATTCCGAAATCTCTCCATCTCCCTTCCTTGCTTCCCTGCCTCCTTTATGCTCCCCTTCTCTCATATCTCTCCATCTCCCTCACTTCCTTCCTACCCCCTACTCCAGCATCTCTCCATCTCCAGTCCCAAGTTTCTTTGCCTCTGCTTTCTCTCTGCCTACATCCAGGGCCGGATTAAAGGGTAGGCCCAGTAGGCCTAGTGCCCGAAATGGTCAAGGGGGCCCGCCGGTGCAGTGATTTTGGGCCGTAGCACATAAAGGAATTTATGATGGAATGAAATAGGAAAAGGAAAACATAAACTGTTGTCTGTGTCCTTCACATCAAGTACCGAAACGCACGCCAAGTGTAAATAAAACAAAAACCACTGAGAAAGAAAAAGGGAGTACGTGAGCACGGAGAATCCAGGAGCACCACACTCTTGCACGGTGCCCCTCGCACTCCCTCCTCCCCCGTCATGCGAAGGTCGCAGTCAATGCAGGGGGTGGGGGTCGGCGGCTTTCCATTGGTTCCTGCTGTTCTCTCTCAGTGTCACTAACTCCTGGCTTTCTCGCCCTGGCTTTTGCAGAGGTGCACAAGTGGGTTCTTGTTGCAGTCCTTGTCAACACAAACCTCAGGTACTGGTCGCTCTGTTCGGTTGTATCTGGCTCCCGCGCGGGGGAGAGGCCTGAGCGTCAGCGCTGAGGAGGAACGTTAGGCGCGGAGCCTTCATATGGTAGGTAGGTGGAGTGGAAAGAAAGGGACCCGGTGCCTTAAGATGTCTCACTTGGGGTGGGGAGAGAGGTTTTCCTGATCCCCACCCCTTCCCGGTGTTTGTGGGGCCATGGCACTGAGCGTATGATGCACTTTTATATATGTATAGAAAGAGTTCAGAGTTAAAGTCCTGGGTAAGTAGGTGGGGAAGGAAGGGGGATTTGTTCAGTGATATTTGGGGGTTGCATAGAAGAAAAACTGTGCACTGGTATGCTAATCTTTGTTTTGAATTTTAAAAAAAGGAAAAGAAATACAAGTGGAAATAAGAAAACAGATAAATGGGGGCGGGACCCTCGAAGAATTAATCTTGCCCTGCCTACATCCCACCCTAGCGGAAGCAGGAAGTTAATTCAGGCAGGGACGCAACAGAGAAACTCCGGGACTTGTGTGGGGGCAGGGGAGAAAGAGGGCGATCTCGAGCACGGGTGGGGATTCTGGGAAGGCCTTGGGCTTGGCCAGTTCCCGCTTTACTGCCTATTTCGTGGTTCAGTAGTGAGCTTTGTCAGGGAAAGATATGAGAGAATATAATACCTGGATGATTTTTAACCAGAATATTGGTTAACTACGCTTCCCGAAGGTAAAAAAAAAAAAAAAAAAAAGCTATTATGATCAGAAAACTCAGTTGGCAATCTCTAATTCAGCTGTTTTATTGGAGACGGTTCGTTCTTTGACTTTGGTCGAGCGGTATCTGACTGCTGTGGCCATTTCAACAAAAATGCTCTCGTGCTTGCTTTTAAAATAGTTCTGACCTTTGCTCTTTCAGAAGTTAGATTCTTTCGGATCAGAGAATATGATATGAACTGCTTTTAAACTCCTCTAGAGACACTAGCTAGTTGAGGAGGAATTATTCAGTGTAAGTTCATTGTAGGTGTTGCACAGTGGGTTTTAAAGCCACGGTAGAGGATATTGCCATTGCTTTGTTAGTAAATAGTTATTTGAAATTGTTCCCAGGATATTACAACATAGAGATTCTGATTTCATGGGAATTATTAGCCAATGATTCACAAGAATTGTTAGATTCCTTTCAATTTGAATTTGGACTGATATGGCACTGGAAAGTTGCTTTATACCAGGACAAGCAGACAGAAATATTCTGGCATATGAGTGACCCCCTGGTGCAGATGTTTCAAGTGCGCTGTCGCTTTAAAATGTTGGGCGCACCCACACTACGCGTGCCTTGGCTGTCCTGTATCTCCCTGCACCCCGAGAGGGCCTCAGTTTCTTTTGTTCCATGGAGCAAGGAAGCTCGGTTCAGATGTGTGCATCTTTTACCTGCATACTTTTTAAGGAAAAAATTGTTGGGCTTAACACATTGTGGGTGGTGCTTTCCCTATCCCTTACAGCAGGGGAATGGAGAGAGGAATTTTGGCAACCCTTACTGCCAGTGGGGCCTTCTAGCCGACACTGTTGAGTGCCTCCAAGGTATCTCCTGGTACATCTTCCCTTGTCCCCATTGAAGGGAAAATTTTGCATGCTCTCTCTGGGAACCCTGTTACCACTGTTAGACAAACAACTGACTTTGTTCTCTAAATCAGTGTTCTTAAACCCCAGGTCCATGGACCAGTGCCAGTCCACAGAAATTTCCTGCCAGTCCACAGGGCCAGCATGTGCATCGGGCCCAAAACTGTGTTCTTCAACTGCCAGTCTGCGGTGCGATCGATGCGTTGTTAATAAGATTATATTGTGTGTGTATATATGAAAAATAAATGGAAAAAATAGTGTTACAATTAGGACTATGGGGGCAGGGTCGGGGTGGAGATTGGGTAGAGATGGGCAGG
This sequence comes from Geotrypetes seraphini, assembly GCF_902459505.1. Taxonomy (NCBI): domain Eukaryota; kingdom Metazoa; phylum Chordata; class Amphibia; order Gymnophiona; family Dermophiidae; genus Geotrypetes; species Geotrypetes seraphini. The sequence goes on along the minus strand of NC_047087.1, from coordinate 110,205,924 downwards.
GTCTGGCCTACGACTTAGCCCAGTGTTCTTCAACCGCCAGTCTGGACTGATGCCGGTCCATAAAATAATTATTTTATTTCTGCCGGTCCATAGGTGTAAAAAGGTTGAAGAACACTGCTCTAGATCTCAAGCTTATACCCATATTCCCATCATCTCAACACACAGAAAATATCTGCGGTTTCGAGTGGGGATGCACCGTTTGTAATGCAAGGTGCTTCTATTTGGTTTGGCATTGGCACCCAGAGTATTTACAGAATGCTTAATGATGGTGCTGCGTGCCTCCACTTTCTACAGCTTCCAAGTCTTCCCCTGTCTGTACGATTTGTCCCCCCTTCTTAATACGGGTTTACATATAGATATTTCTTTTATGCCTTTTAATATGAACCTCTCATTTTTTAAAAATATGAACTTCTTAATATAAACTTTTCTAAAATTAACTTTGTAATAAGATTTTTTTAATGTTTTGAATATGAACTTTTAATTCTATACATTAATTTTAAATTAAAGCATTTTTAAACATAATATGTATTAATATTTCAAATTGAATATGAACTTTTCATTTTGTATATTAATTTTGAATTAAAGATCATTTATATGCTTTTAAATATAATATGTATTAGAACTTCGAACTGAAATTTTTTTCCCTGTTTGTTTCTTTTGTATTAGTTTTATACCTTTTTTTTGCGGTTTATTTCATACCTTATCAACCGTGGTAGGTCTCTTTTGGCTCGCTTATCATTTCACTTTCCGGCTTCTTTACTTCACTCAGCTGTAGTCTTCCCTGTGTACTTAATTTTAGCATGATGCACCTCTACATACCTCTGGTCACTAGTACATTTTTATCTTTATTTATTATTTATTTATTTTTATTGATCATAGTTTCTCGTTGTGAATTAAATATAGCATGTTGCAATTTCATACACTGGGTCATTAGAATTTCTGCACCATTAGCACTTACATATCTACTTTTCAAGCACATAAACAGTGGACACTCGCATGATTTGCAAGCATTCCATATTCATTATTATTTACATCTTTCTTTTTTTCTTCTTCTTTCTTTCTTTTTTATATTTCACACTTCACTTCTATTTGTCTAACCACATATGGTTCATTTGTTTTCATGTGTTTTGTATGGTATAAACTTATCACTTGGAAAATTTGGCACACCATTCTGTTCCTATGTATGTATCAACTCCGTATCAACTGCATATTCTCAGGATTGATGTTTATATCCATTAGGACCCCTGAAGAAGACATGTTCTCTGAAACACGGACCGTGTCAGGTTCCTTGGTTTGGTATAAGGTGGTATTTTTACTGCATTAAATATTTGGTATAATAAATTTTGCCTGCATCTTGTATATATCAGTCTGCAGTTTCATTTCTTGTTTTTTGCCAGTCAGAGTCTTAGGCCACTCCCTGTGCATCCCAGAATGTACTGGGAAGGAGGCCTAAGATTCTGGTTAGCCCAGGTGCCTAAAGCCCATCCTATGGGAGTGTCCTTAGGCATCTGGGCCAATCAGGGCCTTAGGCCCCATCCTGGTGCATCCCAAGATGCACTGAGAAGGGGAAGGCCTGCCATTCTGAAGAGGCGGGCCTGCCAGCCAGAGGGAGTGGGCATCCCTTCTGCCAGGGATTGTTTCGGGGTTGGGTGGCAGGATAGAGTGGGCATCCCTCCTTCCGCAGACAGTGTGGGTGGTTCGGGGGTTGTGGCAGGAGGGAGTGAGCATCCCTCCTACCGGCTGACTTACGGTGCTGGGGTTCAGGGGTTCCCTGCCCTGGCCGCTCAGGAGATTGTGGCAGGGAGATTTCCTTGACCCAATCAGATTAGCAGTCATTCCTATTTGAAAATATTTCAGGTGCCTATCACTGCTCTAGGGAGATGTCTAGAGCCACTTAAGTTCACCTAAAGCCACTTCCGGGCGAAACCACACCCATGCCCAGCCTTGGGTGAGCTTAAGCGTTCATAGGGACCTGCACCCGCGACAGATGCCTACAATGTAGGTGGCCTCCTTGGGTTGTGGGGTTGTTTTTTGTTTTTTGAAACGTACTTCTCGATTGGTGGCTTGTTAGACAGCAGTAGGATGCCTTCTGCTGCCTACAATCTGGATGCTGTTAATAGAATTTGGCCCCTGCTGTCTGTAATTCTTTGGGAGTCCTTTTACTAAGCTGTGGTAAGCACTAATGTAAAAAAAACAAACAAAGGGCTTACTTACTAAGGGGTGTGCTAAGGTATACCATGATAATTTTTGCATGTGCACATGCTACCAATATGTATATGCGTGTGGGCAGGTTTGGGGGGGTGGAGAATGGCCGCACACTAACTGATTTGTGTGTAAGCCCTTACCACCTTCATAATGGGTAGAGACTCATGCACCAATGACCACACACTAATGGAGAAATTAGTATGTGGCCTTTAATGGGGAAAAATTAAAAATTATTTTATCCTGGCAGTAAAATTGACAGTGACCATAGTGCATGGGTCTGACTTTTATAAGGATGTGTTAAAAGCCACTTTTTACCACAGTTTGGTAAAAGGGCTTCTTTTACGATTTGGTTAAAAACTTTATTTATTAACTTCCTTTAAGAAGAGATTTACTCAAGGTGGCATACAGTAGGTATAGCTTTCAAAAAATACAATTTACACAGTTTTATTAAAATGGCACTAGAGGTTTTTAGCATGGGCCGGCGAGGTAAATGCTCCAACACAGATGGGAATTCTATGAGCATTAGAGCATTTACCTCGCCGGCCCATGCTAAAAACCTCTAGCACCATTTAGTAAAATGAGCCCTTAATTATTACAATTAAATGTATGAGATGTTACAATCACGGTAAAGATATTTCAATAGGTTTCTTCTTCAATTCATACCAACACAGGTTAAACATTTAAATATTTCTATTTGTTGCAACTAAAAAAAAAAATCCATTAACAATTGAGAGTGAAAGAAAACTAAATAGGTACATTACATTACATTAGTGATTTTTATTCCGCTTGTACCTTGCGGTTAAAAGCGGATTACATAAGAAGAGAACTGGACATTTCCAGGAGGGTACATGACATTGGAGAATACAGGTTGAGGGTATAGACTTAATAACAGAATGAGTGTATAGACATAATAACATTGGAAGATAAATCAGGTTACATTACATTACTTAGCAAATTGTCTGTTTCCATATGTTGGTAGGTAATCTGTTTCGGTAGGATGATTTAGGTTCCAGGTAGCTTTGTTGTCTTTATATTTTTTTTTTTTTTATTGGTCGATTGAGGGTATGGTGCCAGGGAGTGCGCAGAACCTGGTCGGTGTAAGGGAAGAGGAGAGGGAGATTAGGAAGATTGTAATGGTATTGAACAGTAGTGTTTGATTTCTAGGGGAAGAGGAGAGGGAGATTAGGTAGATTGTATATACTTTTTGAATAGCAGCGTTTTGATTTCTTTACGGAATACTTTGAAGTCAGATGTTGAGGTTAATAGTCTGGTGATGGAGGGTTCGAGTTTTGCTGCATGCGTTGCTATGAGGTTATAAAGCTTTTTACGATGAGTGCCATTGAGTGGTGGGTATGAGAATGGTGTCAGTGTTCTTGTTCTGGGTGGAAGGTTACGGTTTAGGCGATCGTTTAGATAGGCAACAATTATTGTTATCAGATGTTATTTAAGCAAGGTAAATTAAATTTAAATATAAATGGATAGCAAAGAATTTAAATAAAACCCTGTTTTCACTAGTATCACCACTTCCTTGATTTGGATACCACTGAGTTGTTGTCCTATCACCTATCTGGAACTAGCAACTCCTCCGAAGATCCAAGTTTGTTACTATCCTATCTGTAAACAAATTAAAGGAAGCAAAACCCTAACTTCCCTGGATGAATGCAGGCTAAAGTCAGTGTCTTCTTAGGCTAAAACTACTCGTATTTCCAACTAGATATGCAAAAGAACAGATAATTCTGTAATCCGTAAGATGACTCTCCCATGGAAACAAGTTTCTGATATGAAATTGGTCCACAGAGTTTCAGCACACAAATTCACACAATATCTGAGCTTTATCTATATACTAGTGTTTAAGCCCGTTACATTAACAGGTGCTAGTGTAGATGTCTGTCTGGTTTTTTTTTTTTTTGGTTTTTTTCTTTGTCTCTCTCTCTCTCCTTGGACGCTGACTGTCTGTCATTCTTGCTGTCTGTGTCTCTCCCTAGCCCCCTGCCTGCCTGTATTTCTCTGTTGCGCCATGCGTGCCTGTTTCTCCGTGGCCCCTCCCTTCCCAGAGCAAAGCATTATTGCTATCTGACCCCCAGCACACTCCTCCTTCCAAAGCAGCCCCCTTTCTCTCTCCCCCTCCACTTCTTATCAGCATGGGATACATGATTGCTGTCTGCCCCCCCAGCACAACCCTCCCCCTTCCCTCTCCTCCTCCACTTCTTATCAGCATGGGATATATGATTGCTGTCTGCCCCAGCACACCCCTCCCCCTTTCCTCTCCCCTTCCACTTCTTATCAGCATGGGATACATGATTGCTATCTGCCCCCCAGCACACCCCTCCCCCTTTCCTCTCCCCTTCCACTTCTTATCAGCATGGGATACATGATTGCCATCTGCTCCACAGCACATCCCTCCCCCAAAGCAACCCCCTTTCCTTATCCCCCTGTCCCCTGTTGTGCAAAGCATGCCTGCTCCATGGCCCCCTTCTATTCCCCCCAGAGCAAAGCATTATTGCTGTCTGCTCCCCAGCACACCCCTCCCCCCAAAGCAGCCCTCTTTCCCTCTCCCCCTGCCCCCTGTTGTGCCATACGTGCCTGCTCCATGGCCCCCTTCTGTTTCCCCCCTCCCAGAGCAAAGCATGATTGCTGTCTGCCTTCCAGCACACCCCTCCCCTAAAGCAGCCCTCTTTCCCTCTCTCTCTTTTTTTTTTTTAACTTTAAAGTTGCTCTCTGTTCTCATGATAAACACCTCTTCACGTAGGACAAATCTCAGGCAGGGGCTTTAGGGTTTGCAGCAGCAGTGGCATTATAGGAACAGATCAGAGGAGCCCAAAAGTCTTTCCATCCCCCCCTCACCTTTCAGCAAGCAGATGACCGTTTCGCCGCTTGTGCAGACCCTACACCCGCGCATTCCTCTCATCATACACGATCACTGCCGCGTAGTGGCCAGCGAGCAGATGGCCCCATTCCTCCTCCTACACGGGCAGGATCTGCTACAGGCTCCCTTAGTTTTTTGCTGGAGGTTTTTTTAAGTTTAAAGCTGCCGTGGCGGCTCCTCTCACGATCCCCACCTGCGTCAGGAGCCTTCTCCGACGCAGGTGCGGCTTGTGAGAGGAGCCGCGGCCGCGGCTTTGAACTTAAAAATAAGTTCGGCTAGGGAGTGTAAGGGAGCCGGCCAGATGCGCGCATGCGCTCTCCTACTTGCCACGGACCTACGGATCATGGCTCACGCAGGTAGGAGTGCGCATGCGCGCTTAGGGTTTTATTATATAAGATTTTATTTATTTATTTTGTTTTAGAACATAAGAATAGCCTTACTGGGTCAGCTCAACGGTCCATCAAGCCCAGTAGCCTGTTCTCACGGTGACCAATCCAGGTCACTAATACCTGGCCAAAACCCAAAGAGTAGCAACATTCCATGCTACCGATCCAGGCAAGCAGAGGTTTCTCCCATTTCTTAATAATAGACTATGGACTTTTCTTCCAGGAATTTGTCCAAACCTTTCTTAAGACCAGCTAAACTATCTGCTTTTATCACAACCTCTGGTAACATGTTCCAGAGCTTAACTGTTCTCAGTGAAAAAATATTTCCCCCTATTGGTTTTAAAAGTATCTATCCTGTTCTCTCCAACGAGCTCAGAACGGGTTACAGGTTAACATACATAATAAACAGTTAACTGGTTATAATTTGCAGTACAAGTACAGTTACAGTACAAGTTTTTTTTTTATACAAGTTTTTATCCTAACTCGACATATACTAGGGATCTAGTGCCGATATACATAATATACAGTTTACAGGTTAAATTTGCCAGTTACAGTGCAAGATTCAAGTATCTTTGATTCAGAAATAATGAAACTTCTCAGTAATTATCTCAAAGTCCTACAGAGCCTGCCAGTATATCACAAATGCTAACTGGAAACAGCTATGCACCTCAGAACCTCTCTTTCAAAAAATAGTTTCAGATTCTCCAAACTTTATACAATGGTCTATACTGGTTAAGGACCCAGCAGATTAGTAATCAGAAAAGACTGTAGGGATGCACTCCAGCAGAAAATCAGCTGAATACTAAATTACATACAAAACATTTCCTGTAAACACAAATATTAGGTATTAAGTTGAATCAGTGGTCTTAAACAGTGAATGGATTAAAATTCTCTTTTTCCCAGTATTTAGCAACAAGAGTCACAAAAATCCAGTTAAAATTCTGAAACAAACTTTAAAAGTTCTTATCAATTTTCATTTGAAATATAACTCCAAACTTAATTTAGAAATCTGAATAAATTATGAGAACCAGCAAGTATCAGATAAGTTCTTGACCCACAACTCACAAAATCTCAGCTGTATCCTGCTTTATAGCTTTCTCAGTATACCCTTCAGCTCAACAACAAGTTTAATTTGCAGATTTCTCATGAAATTAAACATTTACATGAAATATTATTTTAAAAATATCCACTCCTTCCACACACACACAAACTCTAGAGCAGGCATATAGATTTTCACTTCGCAGCAATACACCATTTCCTCACCAATTCTCTGCTCTCCTCTAGCTCACAATAACAGTCCTGGGGCTCTTAACGAGACTGCTGCTATTGTTTAGCTTCCTGCTCTGTACGTGGGCCTGTCCCCTGAGGAGCCATCGGCATTTCCTCACCAATTTCTACTTCTGATGTACCTAAAAAAATTGTTATGAGTTTTTGCCTCTTTTGCAAGTTTCTCTTCTTATTCTTTCTTTTTTTTCAAACCCATGAAACCTAACTGAGGATTTTTCTCCAACCCTCGCTATTTGCTTTTGCCGCATGGTTAGCGTTAACTTGGGGGTGGGGTTATTTCTATGGGTATACAGCACCTGCCGGGAACCCTGCATGCATGTATATTTAGAAGCAGGCCTACTATCTTTTTCATGTAATTGAAATCACCTATTATTATACTGTTGCCCATTTCTCTAGCTTTCCTAATCTCTGAAAACTTTTCTTCATCTGTCTGCTCATTTTGTCCCAGGGGATGGTAGTATAACCCTACCTTTTATATTCCTTCCCTTCACACGTGGATTCCACACTGCTATCTATGTCATACAGAATGTTTATTTTATTCGATTCAATTCCCTCTTTTACATATAGCACAACCTCCTCCAATTTGCGATATAATTAGTACCCAGATAACACAGTGTCCCATTGATTGTCCTCCTTCCACCAGGTCTCCGAGTTGCCTATTATATCTATCTCATCATTCAGTGCTATATACTCTAACTCTCCTATTTTATTTTTTAGGCTTCTAGCATTTGTATGCAGACACTTCAAATTGTGTTTTTTCCTTGCAACTACAGGCTGCTGAGAAGACAGGGAAAATTTGAGTCTTTTACTCTGCCTTCCCCTTAAACCCTCCTGGCTTTCTTTCACCATTATTGGAACCTCTCTACCAGGACTCCCTAAATATCCTGTTTCAATAGTATCCTCCAAGGATACCTCACAATGATCCATCCTCTCACGGGCAATTGTTGGCTTTCCCCCCACATCTTAGTTTAAAAGCTGTTCTATCTCCTTTTTAAATGTTAAGTGCCAGCAGCCTGGTTCCATCCTGGTTAAGGTGAAATCCGTCCTTTCAAAACAAGCTCCCCCTTTCCCAGAAGGTTGCTCAGTTCCTAACAAATCTAAATCCCTCATCCCTGCACCATTGTCTCAACTATACATTGAGCCTTCGGAGCTCTACCTGCTTCTTGGGTCCTGCGTGTGGAACTGGGAGCATTTCTGAAAATGCAACCCTGGAGGATCTGTATTTCAGCTTTCTACCTAAGAGCCTAAATTTGGCTTCCAGAACCTCCCTCCCACATTTTCCTATGTCATTGGTATCTACATGTACCAGAACATCTGGCTCCTCCCCAGCACTATCTAAAATCCTATCTATGTGACGCATGAGGTCCACCACCTTCGCACCAGGCAGGCAAGTGACCAGGCGATCCTCACGCCCACCAGCCTAATAAGCAAATCACCAACTACAACCGCTGTCCTAACTTTTCCCTCCTGGGCAGAAGCCCCTGGAGACACATCCTCGGTGCGAGAGGATATTGCATCCCCTGGTGGGCAGGTCCTAGCTACAGGATTAATTTCCTACTTCACCAGGGTGCTCTCCTTCTAGCAGACCTTTCTCCTCCAAGGCAGCACAGGGGCTACCAGACTGGAGGTGGGACTTCTCTATAACATCCCTGTAGGTCTCCTCTATGTACTTCTCTGTCTCCCTCAGCTCCTCCAAGTCTGCTACTCTAGCCTCAAGGGAATGTACTCGTTCTCTGAGAGTTAGGAGCTCTTTGCAGCGAGCACACACATTTAACTTCTTGCCAACCGGGAGAAAGTCATACTTGTGACACTAATGCAAAAGACTGGATAAAAGGCCCGTGGAGCTTTCTTTTATTCACACTGTGGCCCTTTACATAAAAAGGATAGAGACCACTGATATATAGGATCCAATAAGTTAAAAAAGGCCTAATGTATTCCAATTGGCAAATGATGACAACCCTGAAGTAGGGCTGGGATAATCTTCCATAAGTTTGAATAATCTCATTATCGATGACAACAATATTTTAATTTCTAACTCTTGTAAAAATCTTAAAGCCGTGTACCTGTTTCAAGTTGCTAAAGAGAATGCTGAGTTGGTCTGATAGCTCTATAGCAGTGTTTTTCAACCGCTGTTCCGCAGCACACTAGTGTGCCGCGAGATGTTGCCTGGTGAGCCGCAGGGCCGCCATCAGGGCAGTACTACCAGTCCTGCATTCAGGGGCCCGGAGCTGACAGGGGGCCCGAGGCAGGGGCACCAGTTGCTCGCCAAGGCAAAGTGAGTCGATCACCCAGGACTCACTTTGTCTTGGCGATCTAATCTATCGAGCCGATAAGTCTTCTTCTCCCCGACGTCAATTCTGCAGTCGGAGAGGAAGTTCGGGCCAGCCAATTGCTGCCGGCTGGGCGGAACTTCCTCTCCGATTGCAGAATTGACGTCAGGGAGAGCATGCGTCGGCGTCGGCTTTGGGGCCTGTTATCCATTGGTGGGTCCTGTTCCCCGATGGCAGTGGCAGTGGCTTGGGGAACGGCAGGGAGAAAGAAAGAAAGGGGGCAGGCAGGGAAACAGAAGGAAAGAAGAGAAACAGAAAAAAAGAAAGAAAGATCAGGGAGAGAGGCAGAAAAAGTTGGGGGAGGGAATGAGGTGTGGAGGAGAGAAAGCATACAGGCTGATAGAAGAGAAGAAAGATTGGATGCACAGTCAGAAGAAGAAAGTGCAACCAGAAATCACCAGAAAAGGTAGGAAAAATGATTTTATTTTAAATTTAGCAAAGTGGAGGCAGTATTACCACAGTTTTCAAAGGAATTTGCCCAAATAACTTAATAGTTAACTGGGTAAATTCCCAGAGATGAAAACTTCCCTTCACTTACTATGCACAGTTCTGAATTTATATCTGCTGTCTATATTTTACAATATGGTCACCTTTTACTAAACCGCAATAGTGGTTTTTAGCGCAGGGAGCCTATGAGCGTCAAGAGCAGCGCTGGGCATTCGGCGCAGCTCCCTGCGCTAAAAACTGCTATTGTGGTTTAATAAAAAGGATGGAGGGTATATTTGTCTATTTTTGTATGCTATAAAAACCAAATACAGAGAGAGACTGAGAGCTGTTGACGAAGAGCTACGTGTGTGTCTTTCTTCGATTCCAGCCAGAATATCAGCTTTGTGTTCAGCCAAACAGGCCCAGGTTTCGCACTGAATAAAGTATTTTATAATTTTTCACTATTCTGTTTACTTAATATTTCATAATAAAGTAATTATAAAATACTTTCTTTGTGTTTATTTGATTTCTGTTCAAGAGAATTACTTTATATATAGTCAATATAGGCACAGAGTTAAATTTTTTAACATTTTCTAATGGTGGTGTGCCTCGTGATTTTTTTCATGAAACAAGTGTGCCTTTGCCCAAAAAAGGTTGAAAAACACTGCTCTATATCATAAAACAGTATGGTATCAGAATGGATGTTACTTTCCCTGAAGGCAAGCAAATGCTATTACTAGCTTCTGTTGCAGAAACATAAAATATGACCAATGATAAAGATCAAATGGGGTTTTTTTTTTCGGGGGCTGTACCATTGATACCATTTGATCTTTGGTTTTCTCTTCATTTCTTTGCTACTAACAATCTTCATGCTTTCTTTTGTTAGTGTTTTTGCCTCTTTTGTCTTCTTCTCTTGTATTTATCACCCTCACAATATCCTCCCTCATTGTCTTGGCCTTCCCTTACAGATCTGATGTGTCAAAGGAAGAAGCTGTTTGCATCAAATGGGACTTAGGATGCATTTAAGTCTTTCCAAGTGATAACCTCTTTGGAGCCATAAAGAAAGTGGATTTCAGAGCCTGAAGGAGATTTCATTTGGACATATGTTCTGATGGAAATCTAATTGTCAACTTTTGGTTTGCTTGACATTAGCAAATGATGTCTTCTCTACATGCTGATAAATCATTGTTTCTTCTCTTCCTGGTTTTCTCTCAAATTGTGTTCATTTTGATTTTGTACCGACATGGAGCTTCCAGCCTTCTGCAGGGATTTTTAGCCAGCCCTCAAGGCTCCTGGGACTATTCTAAAACGCACAATGTGTATACAAACCTGAGTGTCTTTATACCACTTTCTGATGAGAAAATGATGACACATTGTCCATTAAAGTCACCAATACTTGGTATGTTCAATCAGTTATGTAAAGTTAAACATTTTAAATAGTTTCTACCTTTGAGTTTCTCAGGCTGTGTCCAAAATGTGTGGTGCTGATCAACCACACACTTTGGACACACTTATCTCTGTCTTATAAGGGCCATAAACTTGGTAGCTGTAAAGTCTGCCTTTAAAAAAGATTCTGTTATGTCCTTTCCGGATTAGGTGTTCAATCCCAACCCGCAATCTGGGAGTTGCAAAATCTAACACTTTTCTGAGCACATGCTTCTCCCCCTTAGACTGAGTTCAAGCAATCTGTGCAGAAGACTTTTGCAGTTGCTCTGCTTCTTTTGTTATTTTTTTTTCACTTAAAGTTCGTTTTGTTCGTATTTTACATATGGTACAAGATTTTGAGACATCATCTGATACATAATCTTAAAGACTAGAAAGCGTATGTTAAATTTTACCCTTTATACAGAGTAGTAATATTTTATGTACTTTTTCTGCAGTAAAGTATGCTTGCACATGCTGACCTTGTATCAGCAAAATGATTCTGCACTTGCATGTTTATGCTGTTCTTCAGTACTAATATTTTCTACAGTAGCTGACAAACCAAGTCCTAGATCACATATTTCCTTTACAAGAAAGGACTGTACAAATGACCAAACAACCAAAAACAGACTTTAGAAGTGACACTAGGAAAAGCTAATGAAATCTTACAAATTGACTTTATTCAGTAATAGTACATGTATGATAAAAACTGCTATAATTATTAAGGGAGGAATTCATCAAGGGATGCTAACTGATTTAGGGCTCCTTTTATCAAGCTGCGCTAACCGCTACCGCTTCCTCTTGAGCAGGTGGTAGTTTTTGGCCTGCGCAGGGGTTAGCGTGTTAAAAGTCACGCGCGTTAACCCCGCTATCGTGGCTTAGTAAAAGGAGCCCTTAGTGTGCGCTAACAATTAGTACATGCTAAATGCTAAGACGCACATAGGAATATAATGGGCATCTTAGCATTTAGCACCCCTTGTTGAATTCCCCCCCCTAAGCTTCACTAGGTATACTTTGGTCTGTGTTTGGCTGGCCTGGAAATTTGCCAACTTTTTGGACCTCCAGTTAGAACAAGCCTGAACTGGGTTGCAGGCCCCTTAGCAACTACATGTGGATTTTCCCCCATGTTGTGCACCTGCTCATTCAGACGTTGCACTTCCTTCCCAGAACCAGTACTCGTGCATCTGAGCCTAGCCACTAGGTAATGGTTGTGCTGTGGCTGGGAATTACCACTTTGATACCAAAACCAGGACTACAGGTATACAGTGTTGTAAATCACGAGATGCTTCCAGGGAGTGCAAGTGATTGTTTCGTGTGAATTCATCATCATCATGCCCATCAGCCAAAAGTTAAGTGAAGATTGTATCACACACTGGTGGCTAGGAACATAAGAAGTGCGGTGATGGTTCCTTATATCTCTTGACTCCAGTATGTAAGAGTTTTATGGTTCTGAGTATTTCTTTCATCAAAATATCTTTTCTATTATTTGATAAGTATATGTTAAACAAGGATTTTGAAAGTTTTGTAGTCCTGGTTTTGGTATTAAAAGTTATCTTAGTGACAGGACAATTAATATACACTATATTCCCTTCATACTATTTGAGAATTATCATTCCCAGGAGACTGCTGTGACATCCTTAGGGGACAGAAACTTGTCTTGGGAGTCAAAACGTGGGTTTCCAGCATAGTTCCATGTAGCAATGCTGCCAAACCAATTAGACCAGTGTATTGCAAACTGTGTGGCATGGCACACTAGTATGCCTCCTGAGATTCCAAGTGTGCTGCGGCACACTGAGGAGGAAGAGAGGTGCTGGCCAGCTGACTTGCCTACAAGATGTGTCTCTCACCATAAGAGGCACGTCCTGTAGGGCCAGAGGTTCTCAACATGCGGTATGCCGCCAGCGCTGCATGTCTACCGACTTCTTGCTGCCGTCGCGTATCTCCCAGGACTCCTGCCTTCCTCGTCTTCTCTGTCCATCCCTGGACCAGCAGCAGCAGCTCTGTGTGCATTTAACTTCACCACACAGCTGCCGCTAGAATTAGTTTAAACACTGTTCCATCAGGCAGCCTCGGGGCCTTTGCTAGGCCGATCCGCTTTGGTGATGCAACTTCCTCTTTCATCAGAAGCGGGCCGGCGTAGCAAAGGCCCCAAGGCTGCCTGATAGAACCGCATCTAAACTAATGCTAGCAGCAGCTGTGTGGGGAAGTTAAAAGCACAGTGAGCTGCCACTAGACAGAGGAGAGGTACTGCTGGACAGGGGAGGAGGGAAAGAGAAGAGAGAAGGGGTACTGCTGGATATAGGGAGAAGGAAGGGAAAAGAGGTGCTGGACCTGGCAGAAGGGGAGGGAAAGGAAAGGTGCTGCACACTGGAAGGGAGGGTGAGATGGTGCATGGGGTGCGGTCATATTAGTTGTGAGTGGGGTTGGAAAGGAAGGGAAGGAAAGAAAATTGTTGCAGGAGGAAAGAGTGATGGGAGAGGGAGAAATAGACATGGGGTGGAGGAGAGGGAGAAATGGTGCATGAGCATATTGGGTTGTGGTTGGGAAGGAGGAATTTCGCTGAAGGGAAGAGGAGAGAGAGAGAGAGAGAAAGCATGCAGGAGGCAGAAAATTGAACTCGTAGAGAGGGTGAAATGGATGGGAAGGAGAAATGTCACACTTGAGGGAAGGGGGAGAGGCCAGAGAGTGAAAAGTTGGACTCATGGAGAGAAGTTGATTGGGGGAGAGGAGGACCAGAGGAGAAGCAGCAAGTCGATCGCGGAGCCATGTGGTTTCCCTTCTCTTTTTTTCTCCTCCTGAAAAGCATGAAATTAATCTGCCTCGTGGAGAATGCCGGCCAATCTTAATTCCCTTCTTTTTTCCCCCTCCTGACTAGCATGTAATTAATCCGCCTCTTGGAGAACGCTGACCAATCAGAGTGCTGGTAGGGCGAGGTTAAAAGGTATGCAGGTGATGGAGCTTAGCGCGGTACTACGCAAGACAGAAGCGGTGCGCAGGTGTTTGGTCAACCAGGCAAATTGCTTCTAGCTCTGGGCCTTTTGTTGCCTGTTCAAACCACCTGTTGTGGTAAAAGCCGGGGTTGGGAATAGTGCTACCCGGGTGAATTGATGCGATTTAAAAACAAAAAAAATCGGTCTCCTGATTCAGTGACTGACACTTCCCCATCGCCCCCTAAAGCAGAATCGGCAGCGCTGCCTCTGCTGGCTGGCCACTGCTGCTCCTGCTTTAGAGGGTGAGAGGGGAGGGTAAGTCGGGAAGTGTTTTGGTGTCCAGCTTTCCCCCTGGCCTCCCGCGCATCCCTTTACCTAATTCCAGCAGGGAGCAGCCTGCAGAGAGGATCGCTGGTACTTTAGCGATCCTTGCAGGTTGCCATAGGTTGCCTGTCTTCCCTCTGCCGCGATCCTGCCTCTGACGTCACAGGAGGGCTGGGACAGCGGCAGAGGGAAGGCAGCTCCTGAGGCCTTTGGAAACCTAATCAAGAAGTGACCAGGGAAACTACAGACCGGTGAGTCTGACCTCGATTCCGGGGAAAATGGCAGAAGCACTGATAAAAAGACAACATTGATGAACATTTTGAAAGAAACAAATTTCTGATAACCAGCCAACATGGTTTCTGCAAGGGGAGATCGTGCCTAACAAACTTATTGCACTTCGATGGACAGAGGAGACCCCATAGACATCGTATATTTAGATTTTCAAAAAGCCTTTGATCAGGTACCCCATGAACGCCTACTTCGGAAACTGAAAAACCATGGGGTGGAAGGAGACATACATAGATGTATCAGAAACTGCTTGGTGGGTAGGAAACAGAGGGTAGGAGTGAAGGGCCACTACTCGGACTGGAGGAGGGTCACGAGTAGTATTCTGCAGGGCTCAGTGCTTGGATGAAGTGCGAGATAATAAAATTTGTGGACGACACCAAACTATTTAGTGGAATTCGGAAGAGGACTGCAAAGAATTGCAAAGGGACTTGAACAAACTAGGGGAATGGGCGACGAGATGGCAGATGAAGTTCAACGTTGAGAAATGTAAAGTACTACATGTGGGAAGCAGAAACCCAAGGTACAGCTCTACGATGGGAGGGATGTTATTGAAGGAGAATACCCAAAAAAAGGACTTAGGGGTAATGGTGGACATGACAATGAAGCTGATGGCACAGTGCGCAGCGGACGCTAAGAGAGCAAATAGAATGCTAGGTATAATCAAGAAGGGTATTACTACCAGAACAAAAGAAGTTATCCTGCCGTTGTATGGGGCGATGGTGCGCCGCATCTGGAGTACTGTGTCCAATATTGGTCGCTGTACCTTAAGGATATGGCGTTACTTGAGAGGGTACAGAGGAGAGCGACATGTTTGATAGAAGGTATGGAAAACCTTTCATACAGTGAGAGATTGGAGAAACTGGGACTCTTCCCTGGAGAAGAGGAGACTTAGAGGGGATATGATAGAGAATTACAAGATCATGAAGGGCATAGAGAGTGGAGAGGGACAGATTCTTCAAACTTTCGAAAAAGAAAAGAACAAGAGGGCATTCAGAAAAGTTGAAAGGGGACAGATTTAAAATGAATGCCAGGAAGTTCTTCTTTACCCAATGTGTGGTGAACACTTGGAATGCGCTTCCAGAGGGAGTAATAGGGCAGAGTACGGTACTGGGGTTCAAGAAAGTATTGGACAGTTTCCTGCTGGAAAAGAGGATAGAGGAGTATAGATAGAGGATTACTGCACAGGTCCTGGCCCTGTTGGGCCGCCGCGTGAGCGGACTGCTGGGCACGATGGACCTCAGGTCTGACCCAGCGGAGGCATTGCTTATGTTCTTATGAATAGGAGAAACCTTGCATTAACCTTAAAGATGGATGCAAGGCAAAAAGTGAAGGAGAGAAACAGTCAATGGCTAAGAAGGCACTGGAAACATAGTTAAAAGCACAGAAAATAAAGTCATCAGACAACAAAGGTAGGGAAAATGATTTTATTTTCAATATATTGATTGAAATGTGTCAGTTTTGAGAATTTATATCTGCTATGTAATTTGTGTGTATATGAAAAATGAATTGAAAAAATTGCATTACAGTTAGGAAAGGTGGTGGGATCTAGGGCAGAGCTTGGGTGGGCCTAGGGCGGAGCTTGGGAGGTCTGTGGTTGGGGTACTCAGTTGATATTTATTAGACGTAGAGAGTACTGAGTTTGAAGCAGTTTAAAAACACTGTTGTAGGCAATCAGCTGGCACCGGCGCCTCTCCTCTGGCCCTCATCCCTACTGGCACCCCTACTGGCGTCTCGGGGCCCATTTGGAGGAACTTTTGTGCATGTGCCGAGGTGATGATGTCACGCATGTGTGTAAAGTTATCATGGTGACGTCCGCGCACTTCCAGGTACCTTGAGCCGTGGCCACTACCTTTAGTTGTGCCCCAGCTCGAATGTTTGAGAGACACTGCATTAGACTAATATTGAGTGGCCCTGCTTTCTTGCATGTCCCTCTTCACATCTCTGTAGATACAGATACAGTAGATATAAATACCCCCCTGTAAGGACTGTGTTGGATTCTCTGCCATTTCTTAAAAATCTGGTTTATAAAGGATCTCAAATAAGTTATTTGTGGGGAAATGGTAGAAAGAAGAGCTTCCCAGTTGCACCAGGTGTATCATGCTGTTTAAAAGCTGAGGTATGGACTTTCCTTCTTATTGCATTTGAGCAGTGACTAGTGATGCCAATAGGTTCTTTAATGGATGGTGTTTTGTTTGTATTCTCATTCAGTTGGTCCAATAACTGTCATCTTCGCAAAACTTCCCAGTGAGAGAGGAATTGTCAAGAAAAACCCCTTTGTTCAGTCTGGTGGGCAGTACAGGCCACCTCATTGTTTTGCCCACTATAAGTCAGCGATCATTATACCACACAGGAACAGGGAACTGCACCTTCGGTATCTTCTCTACTATTTACACCCATTTCTACAGCGGCAGCAGCTCCATTATAGGATCTACGTGATTCATCAGGTAAATCAAATGCCATTCTGCTTTGGGTTTGTGTGCCTTCTTTTTTTTCAGTTGCTAACTAAATATTTCAAGCATTTCTGTAGGTTGATTAATGTTTTGAGGCCTAGTAGTTCCTCCTTTTATTGCATTATAAAATTTTATTTCTGTTATATCTACTCAGGAGTCTATATGTATATTGATCAATTTGTTCCCACGAACTGGAATTGCAGAAGTGTGAATAAAGTATACCCTCGCTAATTCGTGGTTCTGAATTCGCAGACTCAGTAATTTGCATTTTTTTTCCTTTAAAACCCTCCTCCCTGCGCCTTTCTATCTGACACTCGTCTCCTGTCATTTCTCCTTCCATGACGCAGGCGCCTCTCCTACGCTTGCGCACTTTGAAGTCAAGCTCTTCAGACAGTGAAGTTTTGAGCCTATGGGGGCTCGCGTGGTTCCAACAGCGTTTCACTAAACCGCAGGTGTGAAGGAAGAGGCAGAGCGCGGGCACTGTGGAAAGAGGAGTTGTTGGTTTCATGCCAGAGGCTGGTGCGGGGAGGTGAGGGACTGGGGCGAAATGGCTATTGCTGCTGTGACCTGAAGGAGCTGTTGGGTCTGTGTTCTATCTGGTGCCGGCGAGAGGGCGGGGCCAGAGCAAGAAAGAAAGAGGAGGAGGAGTGCCTATTACAGTACTCTTCCGATATTCACGGTTTTTCAAAATTTGCGTCACTCTGAGAAGATAACCCCCGTGAATTTCAGGGGAGTACTGTACTTACAGTTTTGAGCACCTCCCATACAGAGGTGTAGTACAGTGCCCCCTCCAGTTTGTCTTCTGCAAGTGAACTGTGCAGAGGTATTCTGATCTGCTTAGTTTTCCTTTTTGGCCTTAAGTTCATTTTTCTGTAGCTTTGGTGCCCTAAGACCCCTTTCTTGGGGATCCTCTGCCTGGGAAAGAACACAGGTTCTGCTGAGCCGAACTACAAATCTGCAGGGCAAGCCTTTGAGTAGACCTGGGGAGCCTGCCTGCTGTGAGACTTCAGGGCTCAGGGCCCATTCCTCTGGGAACCAGCTTGCTTTCTGAGTTTCTCAGTGACTTGAGCACATGCTGTGTAAGAACCCTCGGAGTATCGGGGCACCAGCTGCATAGTTTACCCACCCTTGTCACTCTGCGAGGTCCCATGGTGGGGTTGAAGTTTCGGTCGGAGGTCAGTCCGACTGGCAGCCCAAAGAGTTCTTAGTTTGGAGTTGAATTTGGAAGCATCTGAGGCAGAAAGTCCTTTCCTTCCTTCTAGCAGCACAGAAATAGCTGACAGGCAGGCACCTCCACAGATCTGAAAGTACAGCCTCATTATTTCCTATGGGATAATTGGGGTGGGTCTGAAAATCTCAATTTTGAGGGTTTCAGGAGTTAGGGTTTAAGTTTCCCATTTCCAAAACCTCTTTTTCTTTGTTTTTGAATTTGGTGCAATAGTTCTGGTGGTGGCCATCTTGGATTTCAATTTTCTCAAAACCCCTCGATTTTGATCACAATCAACGGGAATGGACTCCTCAGGATGTGAGGACACCATTACTTGTAAAATTTATGCTGGGTGTCTGGCGGAGGAGCATCAGTGTGCTGCAGCGCGAGGAAGGGGAGGTTCCAGCTTAGCCCCATCCATGCCATCCAACCTCTGTGGGTCCACTGGGGGGGGGAGGTTGCTTGGCGGCAGAAGAGAGTAGGCATCTCTCCTGCTGTCAGGTGGAGGGTTGGTTGACTTTGGCTCCTCGATTTGTTGTTGTTTGGTTTTGGGGTTTTTTTTTGCATTTATTCTGCACATATGCCCATCGCTATCACCAGCGATGGGCACATGAAAATTTAGTGAATCTTTGCTACTCTCTGCCAACCTCACTTGCATGAGCGTTTGTTGGAGAATGATTTGATTTTTTAAAATCACTACTATAAAGGCTGTGACAGCGGCCCGTTGGTTTTTAACACAAATTTTTGAGAATCTAGCCCTAGGTTCTTACCTGGATAATTTTCTTTCTGTTTATCTTTTCAGGAGTCCATAGGGCCCGACCTCAGAATATACTGTTTTGTTTGTTTTTCTGCCTCAGATATTTCTTCAATTCAGGCCTTCTGTTTTTTTCAGTTGCTAATTAAATATTTCAGGGATTTCTGTAAGTTGATTAATCTTTTGTGTCCTAGTAATTCCTCCTTTTATTGCTCTTCTCCTGTCAGTCAGATGTCTGAAGGTATAGAAATTATGTACATATAAGTGTATTCTTCAGCATCTGGCTCAATTTATGTTAGTGCCAGTTGCACACAACAGGTTAGTTCTCTATGATTGTTTTTAATATTCCTGTTCATTATTGTTCTAATTCTAAGTTACAGAGCAGAACAGACTTGTGTAATGTATGCAGGAAAGTTCCCCATTTCACTCCTTACATAGAAACATAGAAATATAGAAATATGATGGCAGATAAAGGCCAAATGGCCCATCCAGTCTGCCCATCCTCAGCATCCCCTATCTTCTCCTCTCCCTAAGAGATCCCACAAGCTTTCTTGAATTCAGACAGTCTTTGTCTCCATCACCTCTTCTGGGCACCTACTCCATGCATCTACCACCCTTTCTGTAAAAAAGTATTTTCTTAGATTACTTCTGAACCTATCACCTCTTCATCCTGTGCCCTCTCATTCCAGAGCTTCCTTTCAAATAAAAGAGACTTGCCTCATGTTAATTTATGCCATGTAGGTATTTAAATGCCTCTATCATATCTCCCCTCTCCTGCCTTTTCTCCAAAGTATACATATTGAGATTTTTAAGTCTGTCCCCATACTCCTTATGACGAAGACCACTGACCATTTTAGTAACTTTCCTCTGGACCAACTCCATCCTGTTTAAACCTTTTTGAAGGTGTGGTCTCCAGAATTGTACACAATATTCTAAATAAGGTCTCAGCAGAGTTATACAGGGGCATAAATACTTATTTATTTAAAAATTTATATCCAACAAATACCTCTTTTTTCCTACTGGCCATACCTTTCCCTATGCACCCTAATATCTTTCTAGCTATTACCATCACCTTTTTGACCACCTTAAAATCATCACACTCCCAAGTCCCGCTCTTCTATCGTGCACATAGGTTCTTCACCCCCTAAACTGTATAGTTCCCTCAGGATTTTGCAGCCCAAATGAACATATGAATTGCTATACTGGGACAGATCGAAGTTCCTTCAAGCCCAATATCCTGTTTGCAACAGTGGCCAACCCAGGTCCCAAGTACCTAGCTAGATCCCAAGTATCAAAACAGATTCTATGCTGCTTTATCCTAAGAATAAGCAGTGGATTTCCCCAATCCATCTCAATAATGGCCTATGTACTTCTATTTTATGAAATTATCCAAACCTTTTTTAAACCCCGCTAAGCTAACTGATTTCACCACATTCTCTGGCAAATGAATTCCAGAATTTAATTATGTGAATGGGATCAGATGCTTTGCAGAGACAGGGTGGGGACAGGGACTGAGCTTGCGGGGATGGGGATAAATGATATCCCTGCATCATTCTCTAAGAGGAGTGCATGACCTTACATTTCTTAGCACTAAATCTTAGCTGCCAAATTTCAGACCATTCTTCAAGCTTCGCCAAGTCCTTCCTCATGTTCACACCATCATAGGTGTCTGCTCTATTGCAGATTTTGGTATCATTTGCAAAGAGGTATCTTATCTGACAGCCCTTCTGCAATATCGCTTACAAAAATGTTAAAAAGAACAGGCCCAAGAACCAAACCTTGAGGTACACCACTGGTAATATCCCTTTCCTTGGAGAGATCTCCTTTACCCACTACCTTCTTTTGCCTTCTATGCAATCAGTTTTTGACATAGTCTGTCACTTTAGTGCCCATCCCGAGGGCACCCAGTTTTTTATTAGATGCCTGTGTGGAACACTGTCAAAGGTTTTGCTAAATTCTAAATGTACTACATCTAGTGCATGCCCTCTTGTAGAATGATGCAGAGAAATAATTTTTCCCATCCCCATGAGTTCGGTCTCTGTACCTGTAAACAGTCTGATCCCATCCACAAAAGCCTCAAATAGTTATGATTTTATAATTAATTAACTTATTTTATTAAGGTATAAAAAGAAACAATATTCTGTACAATTGTCATTTTATAAACACAAATAATACAGCACAAGAATCAACAAAACCCCTGTCTCCCCTCCCCTTCACAAATATCTCCTCCATTATCAAGAAAACTGAACAAGCCAAATTACTACAGAATGCTACATAGAAAAATTAAACTAATGGAATACTTCAGTCACACATGGCAGGAATAGTGTTAGGGGAGTGCAACTGCCCCCTGGTCAGAGAGAGCCTTAAGCCAGCTGGAAGCTAAAGAAACATGATCTGGCCTTTGCGGTCCCCAGTTATGTCTAACACCAGCTCTAGCAGGATATATATTTCAAACCTGATATATTCTAATCACAAAATAGAAAATATAATTATTTTTTTCTACCTTTTGTTGTCTCGTCATTTTATTCTTCAAATCATGTTGCTCTCAGGTGCTGGTCTCTGTTTTCTTTTGTCTTCTCTTAACTCACTTGCCAGGGTCTCCTGATCTTTTGACATTTCTTCTTTTTCCATGCTCACCATCCTTTTTCTATCTCTGTGAAAGTATTGTTCCTCATGTTCAGCATCTCCCTTCTCTATGGCTCCTATATGCCACTTTCTAGTATTTCTCTTGTGCCCATCTCCCTGCCTTCATCATCTCACCATTCTATGATCCTCTACCCCCTTGTACAGTATCACTCCTCTATATCCCCATGCTCCCCCTAAGTCCAGCATCTTCCTTTCTGCGTTCTTATTCTTCCCCATGTCTAGCAATCTTCTCTCTGTGTCCATATACCCTCCCATGACTGGCATTACTCCTCTGTGTCCATATACCACACCATGCAGTTTCCCCCTTTTTTTTGCTGTTCCTATGCTCCCATCCATGCCCAACATCTTCCCTCTTTTTGTATATCTCATCGTGTCCAGCTTCCCTCCCCCCTTTAACTCCCTTACACCAATGTGTCTCTCATACTCTCTCTTTCCTCCCTCCGCTATGTTCAATATTTC
The DNA here is from genome assembly GCF_902459505.1 of Geotrypetes seraphini. Classification (NCBI taxonomy): domain Eukaryota; kingdom Metazoa; phylum Chordata; class Amphibia; order Gymnophiona; family Dermophiidae; genus Geotrypetes; species Geotrypetes seraphini. Next base: position 110,183,944 of record NC_047087.1, on the reverse strand, counting down.
ACTCACTCTTCCTTCAGCTTTTCTCTTTCCCTTCCCTTCTCTCTCCTCCCTGCAGGTCCTGCACCTCTCTCCCTTCCTCTAGCCCCCTTCCTATGTGTCTAATACCTCTATCTCCTCCCTTCATCACCCTCCCTTCCCTCCAGCTCCAGTCCCACTATCACATGGACCTAACGCCTCTTTCTCTTCACCCCAATCCGCAGACCAGATCCAGTACCTGTCTTCCTTCCCTTCAGCTACAGCTGGTCCAGCAGCACAAGCAACCCCCTTCACAGATGAAGCAGCAGCCCCCCATGATCACTGGTCCAACAGCCCCATTCCCTCCCTCACGATCATGGTTCAAATGTCAAATAAACCAACTCTGTGACTACCCTACCGGGTCAACCCCTTTGTGCCTCCCAGCCTCTAGAAGCTTCATCGACGAAGAGACAACATCGCAGGCCTGCTCTGGGACCTTTCTCCAGCTGAGTCCCTCCTTCCAGTATAACTTCCGGTTTCTCTGTACATCACTCCTGCAACTTTTCTCCGGCTGAGTCCCTCCTTCCAGTATAACTTCAGGTTTCTCTATACATCACTCCTGCGACCTTTCTCAGGCTGAGTCCCTCCTTCCTTCCTTTCTCTGTACATTGCTTAGAAATTTCAATAATGCGATATACAAATTTTAATTAAACTTGAAACTGAAATAAGGGACTCAGACAGAGAAAGGTCTCAGAGCAGGTATGCGTCATTGCCTCTTCGTCAATAAAGCTTCTAAGAGGCTGGTAGGCCTGGGGCGAGAGGTGCAAAGGGGCTAACCCAGTAGGGAGTCGCTGATTTGGGGTTTTTTTTTTGCCATTTGACTCGCGATCGGGAGGGAGGGAGCTGTTGGACCTGCAATCGAGAGAGAGGGAGGGAGGTGAGACCTGCAATCGTGAAGGGGGACTGCAGCGACTTCCTGTTTCCGCGTAGGCAGGATTTGCAGAGAGGCATCTTTTGGGGCAGGCCAGTGGCAGCAGGCTCTGCTTGTTGCTACTGCCAGTTGCCTGAAGATTCAATTATAGCAGCTGGCCCGGGAAAGAGGTAGGTGGGGGAGTTGGGAAAGCCTTCTAAACCAGTACAGACTCCCCCATTTGTGAAAAACTGTCTGGCCACCTGGACAGTCTTTGAAAAAGAAGACAGGTCTAGGATTTCCTGGACATCTGGTAACTAACTGCTGCTACTGCCTGCAGCAGGAGCAAGGAGGAAATGGATGAGAAAGGGCAGGAAGTGAAGGTCTGATTTTTCATCATCATCAAGTAGAGGGAGTGCATCTGAATTTAAGTACTGTACTTAATTTGGGAGGCAGTGTCTTAGAGGGTGTGTTTTCACTTGCCAGTTCCCTATTCTAGAAGGACAGCATCTACCACTGCTGGCTCCTATTATTGCTTTCTTTAGTCCTAAGCCCCGCTCTATGCCCTGAAAAGCAAACTGATAAAATATCATGCAAACAACCAGTCCTGAAATCTAGGAAAAAGCTGCTGATTAGTAATCAAAAGCCAGCCTAGGCACCAAAAAAAGAACTAATCGTGATGCAATAACATGAGCCACCCACGCCTCCCACTCCCCTCCACAATAACAAAGATGCTGTCACTTTTGTACCACTGGAAATCAGCTCACAGAAAAGATTTCCGGTAGTACTGGAAGTTTCTCTAAGAAGCCTGTCATTAACTTGAAAAAATGCCTGACCCTGAGGGTGGTTCTTACTATTATAAACTCATTCTAAGGTTTTCAATTAAAATAAAGCTTTAAACAAATCCATTATTTTAATTCAAATCTAGATTTTAATTTCTATGAGCCAGTGAATCTTTGAAGTTGCGATTGCTGATACATAACTAGTGATCCATAATGTATTTTAGGTTTTGCAGTTACATCTAGTGAATAGAAATTTCCTTATATGGTAATTTCTTCAAGTTCCTTAGTGCTGGCAGCCTTCACTTGCAACTACTTAAGTTTCTCTCATATATGATATCCCACTTTCTCCTTCATCAGACATATCTAAGAGGCCACTCTAGAAGCATCTACACATAGAAGAAGGTGCTTTATTTGCCTGTATAGATGGCAAGAACCTAGAGATTTCAAAGGGGCATAGTTTGGGCTATCCAAAATGCTTACATGTATTTGCTGTTCCACGATGGGAATATAAATATTTTAAGCATTTCCCCATTAGTTTTTGCACCAGCAACAAGGCACACAAAGGTTTCATCCAAGTGTCAAGCCAGGCACTAAAGCTGAGTGATAGAGGGGGTAATTGTGGTTAACCTTCTTGTTTTTTTGTTTTATTTTTAGTTCCAAATGTTAAATTTTACATTTGGGAGCTTTGCTACTTAATTGGCTCCATCCCTATTTATATTTTTCTGAAATAGGGTTTCTGTACTTAAAGGGGCTGGCATTTTATAAGAATAACCTTACTGGATCAGACCAATGGTCCAACTAGCCCAGTACCCCGTCTTCAAGGAGGCCAATCCAAGTCACAAGTACCTAGCAAAAACTCAAATAGAAGCAACATTCCATGCCACCAATCCTGGGAAAGCAGTGGCTTCTCCCATGTGTGTCTCAACAGTAGTTTAAGGACATTTCTTCCAGGATCTTGTCAAACCTTTTTTAAAACCAGCTACATTAACTGCTCTTACTACATCCTCTGGAAACACATGCCAGAGCTTAACTATTCTCTGAGTGAAAAAATATTTCCTCCTGTTGGTTTTAAATAGGAGGAAATATTTTTTCACATGGATGTGTCAAAGATCAATGCTTCCAGATGTAATCTTTGGAAGAGGCAAAGCTGCCATGGAGTAAGCCCAGCTACACCTATTCCCACATATAGGGGCCTAGCTCTCTGCTCTCCCCCCAGGTGGTCCAGGATCTCCTTCTCTTTCCCCCTCCCTCTTACTCAACTCCCCTTTCCCCAGCATCTCTCCCAGCATCTCTCCCTGTGCACCCCCTCCCCATTCTCTAAACTGGAAGTGCTACAGAGAGACCTCCAGCCCACCCTGTTGCCTTCTCTCTGCCAAATTCTGCACATAGAAAGTTGCATCAGGGGAGGCAGGATGCAGCAAATGAAAGGTGCCAGGAAGGGCAGAGGAGGTGCTGCTAGCGCCCCTTTGTAAGTTTAGAGAACATTAGGGGAAGAAAGAGAGATGTTAGATACAGTGTAGGAAGGTGAAGAGAAATGTTAGATACACTGTGTGTGTGTGGGGGGGGGAGGTAGGAAAGAAGTGCTTGCCTAGGGGTATGTAATGGGATGGGAAGAGATAGGGGAGATGTTGCATGTGTGGATGGACACAGAAGAAATTCTGAGTATGGAGGGAGCATAGGAACAGGATGGATGGTGGTCATGGTGAGAGAAGAAATGCCAAATGGACAAGAGACTGGAAAGAGTGTTATTCAAAAATAGAGTAAAGTAGAAAAAAAGACACAGATCAAAGTGAATGGAAAATGTTTGAACAACAAGGGTAAGAAAAAGTATTTTGTTCTGAATGTATTAATTTTCAGCTTTGGGAAATATGTCTCTGATACTTATATTTCAGTTTTTTCTCTAGTTTTGCCGTACATACAGAGTCTAACTTCTTGAGGTTTTCAGTTCGTTTGCTTTCATATTTTTAATACTGATCTCGAGGGCATCTTAATTTTTCCACCTAGGACTTATTCATTCTTAGCTACACCACTAAGCTCTGGTACCTATACTTCAGGGGTTCTCAATCCAGTCCTCAGGATATACCAAGCTGGGGGTCACGTGATGAGCACGCTCTGACAAGAAGTCCTGAGGCGAAGCTCCTGGAGCCACTCCGTTAACCTTTGTGATTTCCCCTACTAAAACTGCTTCGCACTGGATTTGATGCCCTAATAATTTCTTCTCATCGCTTGGGGAACGCCCAGATCAACTTCCCCACTACTTTTGGCAGGGATGCTGCATAGAGGGTCGAGGAGTTCCCACTGGAATGCCGGCCGATCACTCCCCAAAATGGCGATGACTGGCACTCCAGGCCCCGCACCGCCAGCTACTCTGCCGGTGGCACAGCTTAGCGAGGAGGCGGTATGGGAACTTACAAAGCATCTTACAGCCATTATGGCTGATAAGCTTTCCGGCTTGCAGACTACTATCCAGGAGGTAAAGGACAGCGTGGGGGCCTTCAACACCCATGTTGTGTAGTTGGAAGAGCGGCTCGTGGGCCAGGAAGCTGCGACAGATGCGCTGACCACCCGCATGCAGGCGCTGGAACGAACAGCCCACCAGTTAACTGAGCGGGTAGATGATCAGGAGAATCGTGTGATTGGTGTTCCTGAATCTGTGAAGGAGAGTGAGCTGCACACGTGGCTGGAGGGCTGGTTGCTGGGGGCTCTGTGGATGGGAGAAGACCATCCGACTCTTTGGCTGGAGAGAGCGCATCAACTTGGCCAGTGGAAGGAGGCTGATTCCAGAATGCGCCCAGTGCTTATGAGGTTTATGACCTATGTGGATAAAGAATTAGCTCTCCGAAAATACCAGGAATGCAGGAAGTTGACTTATGAGAAACACTAGGTCCCTTCTCTTCCAAGACTTTTCCGCTGAAGTGGCAGTGATGCGGCAGGTGATGGCACCCATTGCACCCCTTTACCAGCGGGGCCTTTGGGCCACTTTGCTCTGTCCAGCCTGGGTGCGACTTGCTTATCAGGGGAAGACCCTTTACTTTGAGAAGCCGCAGGATGTGGAGACCTTTCTCCTTCAATTGCTGCCCCCTGCACCTGAGGGCACTTTAGGGACTCTAGCCATCTACCCACTGGTGGCTTTGGAACCTGTTTTCCTCTTTGGGTGTTATTCCCAATTCTACTGTTGGATAATACTGGGGAGATGTGGACTGGCTGACTGGCAGCCCTGGTACTCAAGCTGTTCTTTTGTTTTGGGGGCTTTTTACCAGTTCCAGTTTTTGTTGGTCTCTTCTTATGCATTTTATTCTTGTTCTTTTGTTTTGGGGGCTTTTTACCAGTTCCAGTTTTTGTTGGTCTCTTCTTATGCATTTTATTCTTTTTCTTTTGTTTTCCCCTCAGTGCCATTTTTCATAGAGACTGAGTCGTGATATCAGCTGCGCTGAGGGGATAGTTTCTCTTTGCCCCCAAGTTTGGGAGCCAGCTTTTGTATTTCTGCCTATGTACTGATGTTTGAACTTTTATTTGGACATTTCTTACATTTTGGAGTGGCTCCAGGGGGAGCCGTTTGATTGTTTCTTTTGCTGTATCAGGGGGAGGTGGATGGTTGGGAGGGTTAGGGGTTTTCTTGGGTTTGCTTTTTGTGGTTATGTGATGTTGAGGTGTGTCTAGATGAGTGTATGGGGGGTATATGGGGAGGAGAGGTGGGGGGGGGGTTTGCGGTTGCCTGTAGAGCCCTGGCTCGGGACCAAGAGCCCACTTGTGGGTATGCTTCTGAGGGAGGGGGGACCTAGCTGGGGGGTTTCTCCCTTCTTTTGGGACTGGTTCTACTATTGGCTTACTCTGTTGGTGCCCTGGGATAATGGTTAAATTGAAGCTAGTTTCACTCAATGTGGATGGGATTCACTCTCCAGTTAAGAGAACTAGAGTTCTTTCCTCGCTGAGTAAGCTCCAGGCCGATCTTGTGTATTTACAAGAAACACATCTCACTGCATTAGAGCATGCTAAATTGGGGAGGGGTTGGGTGGGAGAGGTCTGGCATTCTTCCTTTAATGGCCAAAAGAGGGGAGTTGCAATCCTTCTTCATAAAAAACTGCCCTTCCATGTTCATAAGATTAACACAGATAAAGAAGGGAGATACGTAGTAGTTGTGGGGAAGTTATGGGCAACGCCCTTGGTTCTGTGTAATGTGTACGCCCCCAATGTCTACCACCATGGTTTCTTCACAGGCTTAGTGGTCCTGTTGGCGGGCTACCCTACACATCAACTTTTGCTGGGACGGGACTTCAATTTTACTGCTAATCCTATTTTAGATCGTAAGCCCCCTCGGGTAGGGGATGTCATTCATTTGACTAAGGGGGTGAATTTCCTTATGGATCAACTGGGGGTAGTGGATGCTTGGAGGGTTTTTCACCCGGAAGAGTATGATTACACTTTTTATTCTCATCCTCACAATATGTATGTGAGGTTGGATTATATCTTACCCTCCCAGTCTCTTTTAAATTCTGTGGGGGACGCTGCTATAGAGGTGTCCACGGTGTCTGACCATGCCCCCATCTCAGTCACTTTTTATCTCCTGAACAGGGAGCAGAATAAAATATGGAAGTTACCTCCCCACTTTTATAGAGATCAAGAGTTTCATACTTATCTTAGAAACAAGTTTCAGGATTATTTACAGACCAATTCTCTTGCAGACGTGACCCCGACCATATACTGGGAGGCGGCCAAGGCAATCATGCATGGCCACATTATTGCCTGCGTGGCCCGACAGAAGAGGGCCCAGGAGAGTCAGTTGCTGAATTTATCCTGAGAGTTGCAGAGCCTGCACCGGGTCCATATTTCCTGCTTGGACGAAGCTTCTAAGGACCGTCTGTTCCAGATTAGAAAGGATGTGGATCGGCTCCTGAACACTACAGCTGAAAAAGATCTGTACTTACAGAGGTTTAAATTATATAAGTGGGGTGGGAAGACTGGGAAGCTCCTGGCCAATTTGGTTTGGCCGCAACGTCAACAGCAGCTTATAGGGAGCCTTAGAGACTCCACCAGGCTGCGACATACGCAGCTGCCTGCCATTGCGGAGCAATTTGTGCATTTCTATATTATATTGTATGGTCCAGGGTAGGTGGATGAGAAGGGTTGGAAGATGTTCTTTCAGGGACTTACTATGCCCACTGTATCTGCTTAGCATCTCGATTTTCTTAATCAGCCAATTTTGCTAGATGAAATCCGGTTGGTGATCCAAAACTTAACCCTTGCTAAAGCCCCGGACCAGATAGCTTGGGTCCTGAATTTTACAAAATCCTGATCGATATGTCACTGCAGCCTTTGCAGCTCATGTTTGGAGACACGTCGGTTGGGGGTAACACTGGTAGAACTAATCTTGCTCATATTATCTTTCTCCCTAAGCCGGGCAAGGATTTGGAACATCCGGTCTCATAGCTTCCAATATCTCTTTTGAATCAAGATGTTAAGCTCTTGGCAGCTGTTTTGGCTAAGCGGCTTAACATCTATTTACCCTATTTAGTGCATGAAGATCAGGTGGGGTTTGTACCAGGGCGATACGCCTCTAGCAATATTTGTAAGACCATTTTAGCTATGCGATCGACTAAGGAACCAACACGAGGGCCGTCTTGTCTTGGAGAGTCTAGACATTGAAAAAGCCTTTGATAGTGTCCTTTGGCCACATCTTTTCTGGAGTTTGGCCCGGTTTGGAATTACGGACCGATTTGTGGACTGGATAAGAGCGCTTTATCATGAATTGCATGCCCAGCTGATTGTCAATGGTAAACTGAGCCCTTTTTGTTGCAGCGGGGCACGAGGCAGGGTTACCCTTTGTCCCCGCTGCTGTTCTTATTGGCGATGGAGCCTGTGGCAGCGTGCATTCGATAGGGCTTTGGACTGGAGGGCATACTGGTGGCATCTAGGGAGCTCTGCCTAAGTTTGTTTGCTGATGACATGCTTTTTTATGTTAATCAGGCCCCTGCAAATTTACCTAAGTTTTTGTACTGGGTACAGGCCTTTGGATCCTCCTCGGGCCTTCGGGTGAACTGTAGTAAGTCAGATATACTGCCACTGCGGGGCATGGGTTTGGAGCCCTGGCATGATGAGTTGCCTATTAAGTTTTTAAATAGCTCCCTCAAATACCTGGGAATATTTCTGCATACTTCTGAAGTCGAAATGTACTGGCAAAATATTTCTTGGGCTCTTAAACAAGAGAAGGATTTAAGTAGGAAATGGATGGAGCTCCCTCTATCATTCTTGGGGCGAGTAGCCCTATTTAAAATGATGCTACTGCCTAAAATTTTATACCCAGTACAGGTCCTGCCCATTTGGATCAAGAGGAAAGATGAACTAGACTTTCAATCCCTGATGCAGCGTTTTCTTTGGCAAAATAAGAATGCTCGCATAGCGTACTCCAAACTTATTCTTTCTAAGGAACGGGGTGGCCTTAATGTGTCTGATCTTCGCAGATATAATGTGGCAGCTTTATTCAGGGGCATTTATGAATTCTTTAGTGGAGAACAAAAATTCTATCCTCTTGCTTTGATTCAAGCTTGGTATGCCCCATACACTTTTATTAATCTTTTACATACTAGACCAGTGGTCTCAAACTCAAACCCCTTGCAGGGCCGCATTTTGGATTTGTAGGTACTTGTAGGGCTTCAGAAAAAATAGTTAATTTCTTATTAAAGAAATGACAATTTTGCATGAGGTAAAACCCTTTTGGCTAAGTCTTAATAATAATATTGTAATTTATAGCTAAAGAAACATATGATCAAGAAACTATTTTATTTTACTTTTGTGATTATGATAAACATACCGAGGGCCTCAAAATAGCATCTGGCGGGCCGCTTGTGGCCCCCGGGCCGCGAGTTTGAGACCACTGTACTTGACTGAGCCAACACTCGGGAGTGCCATTCCTACATGGCCTTCCTTTCTCCCTTTCGGGCTGCATGGCAGTGGTAGCGCAAGTCTCGGGTGAAATCTGATTGGGCCTCTCCTCTGTTGGGATATGTGGGCAATCTGGATTTTTTGCCGGGTCTGGGGATGTCTCCCTTTATTTAGTGGAGGACTCGGGGGGGTGGGGGGGGTTGTCTGTGCCAATTTCCAGAAATTGGGGGAGGGGTATTCCCCTCCTTTGAGCAGCTGTGGGTACGTTGGGATTTACCTGTGATCCATTTTTGGGCATATTTGCAGGCTAGGCATTATACTCAACTCTACACGGTGGGGTGATCAGGCTACTAGTACCAAGCTGGACACATGTTTTCCCTGTTGTCCCTTGTGATGAACACTTTGTCTTGGTGGTATGGGGCGTTGAAGAACACCGTGGACACCTATGGCATTGCCAAGTTGGCTCTCCAATGGGAGGGGGAATTGAAACACCTGCTTAGTGGAGAACAGTTTCAAGCGTTGTTCGCCTGAGGGCAGATTTTTTTCGGGCCACTGATATGAGGGAAACTCATTATAAACGCCTTCATAGGGCCTATTTGGCATGTGCTCGTGGTTTCCATTTGGGTCTTTGGCCTGACCCCTCCTGCCTTCGATGTAAAATTCATGTTAGTACTTATACTCACACTTTCCTGGAATGCCCTGAATTGACCATTTGGCATGGGGTGCTTCTCCTTTTGGAAGACTTGGTACACTTGTCCGTATCCTGGGATTATTTGACTTTGCTTTTGGGGGATCAGTGGTTGCTGATCTCTGATCGCAAATTTCTCACCATAGCCTTTTTGCTGGTGAAGCGAGTGATTTTGAAGTATTGGATAGAGGAGGTAGACCCCCCCACTAGAAATTTGGATATTGGCCATGAAGCAAACTGCACGCTTTGAGCTTGCCCTGGAGAAGTGTAAGAAATCCACTTCAGAGTGGAAATATTACATATACTTGTGGACAGTGCTTGGGCTGGGATTAATTCAATAAGCTGTTGCTGGCGACTTGGGTTCCTGTGGAGGGAGGGAGGGGTCTGGCAACTGTGTGTTTGGAGTGTGTTTGGTGTGAATGAGGGGGGATTTGGGGGATGGGTAATAATTGGTGGGAGAGGGGGAAGGAGAGGGGAGGGGTTTTTGGTCGGATTTCTGGTTTTGGGGGATTTTTTTTCTTTTTTGAAAATGCAATGGGAGTACTCTCTTCTCCTCGGCTGGGTGAACGTAGTTTTCTGCCATCCTTTTGTTTTGTTTTTTTGACAGCAGAGGTTTGCGTGCTGTTGGTGCCCCCCTTTCAGGTGCCGTAGCATCCTGTTTTGTGCCTTATCTATGCTCTGACTTCTGCTGTTTGCTCTGGGTTTTTTTGGCTCATATGATAGTGTTTTTCTGCTGTTGCTTACTCTGTTTGTTGTTCATTATTGTTATCTTTGCAGAGATGTGTATTCTTGTTGCTCCAATAAAGAGATTTTTTTTTTAAAAAAAGGATGTACCAAGCCAGTTTTCAGGATATCTACAGACAATACCTATGAAATAAATTTGTATGCACTGCCCCCATTGAGTTGCACATCTGTATATTCATTTTGGGTATTTTGATAACATAACTGGCTTGCTGTGTTCAAAGACTGGGTTGAGAACCTTTGCTATCCACTTCATCCTCCATATGCACGGTTTCAGCAGTCGCGGTTTTGATTATTCAGGGCTTTTAGCTTTCTGACTCCTCCCCCCAAAATTACATCAGCTTGCATAGAGAAATCGCTGATTCCAAGCGTTTACAGAGAAAATCGCTGATTCCAAGCACTTTCTTCACCATGTTTTGCCTCTCCTTCAAGAACAGGTCAGGTCTCCCACCATGTTATTTGCAGTTTGACCATATTCACAATGGTTTTTAATAGAAAACAGTGAATAACATATGGAAAAGTTATTTATGGTTTTCTGTATTCACGGGTCTGTTAATCCCCTATCACAGCGAATACGGAGGGAAAAGTGTACATGGGAAATTCCAAATAATGCTGCTCTTTCTGTGCATATGTAGAATTATGAAATTGCTGCTCTCAACAAATAACGTGCATTTGCTAGGGTGTGCATTGCCAAAACATATGGTACGTATTCATTTTAAACAAAATATTCCTACTTTTCAAGCAGCTTTTTCAAGTTTCTTCAACCTTGATTTTCTTAAGTATACATTGTATAAAGAACTTATTTTTCCAATTTCTCGTAATTTGTTGAAAGGCAACTCCTGTCATTAGGAGTAAAAGTTTATTGTTTTTAGAAGATATTTGACTCTTTTTCCTCATTGATGTGCCAAATAGTATCGTATCATATGAAAGCGCTACCGGATTCTCAAGTAAATTATTTATTTGACTCCAAATAGATTTCCAAAAATTATGTATCAGAGGACAAAAAAATAATAAATGATCCAATGTACCAGCTTCAAGATGACAGTGCCAGCATCTATTAGACTTAGAACAATCTAATTTTTGTAAACGTACCAGGGTCAATAATGCCCTATACAACAAAAAATACCAAGTTTGTTTCATAGATGCTGACACTGTACATCTCATCCTCCAAGACCAAATTCGTGGCCATTGAGATGCAGTAATTTGATGCTTAATCTCAATGCTCCAAATGTCTCGCAGACCAGTTCTTGGTTTTTTATTCATAAATTCAGATATTAATTTGTACCACTGAGCAGCCTGGTGTCCTAGAAAGTCCACCTGAAAACAGGCTGTACTTATTACTAAAATTTTTCCATTCAGGGAACCCTACCTGAATGGTATGTTTCAATTGCAACCATTTATAAATTTGTGATTTATTAAGATCATATTTGTGCTGCAATTGTAAAAAATCAAGCAACTTACCATTAGAAATAATATCATCTAAAGTACGTATACCTGCCTTAATCCAATCTTTCCAGATGACCTTATATCTGCCAATTTTAATCTTGGAGTTTAGCCATATGGTCTGATATGTCGATTGAAGTATTGAAATAGGTGTTAAATCATTAATATATCTCAAGGTTTTCCATGTATCTATTAATATTTTATGATCTTTATATAATCTAAGCATTTTGATACTGAGGACGTGACTCAATCTCAAAGGAAACATAAGTTGCCATTCCAATGTCAGCCAATCCGGAAACTCTTTCATGAGCTCAGGGAGGATCCAGTACAAACCTTAACACATAATATAGGCTTGATGGTACCTATAAAAGTTTGGAAAATATACCCCTCCCTCTGCAATTGGCTTATGTAAAGATACCATAGCAATTCTTGCAGATTTTCCAAGCCAAATAAATTTTATAAAAGGACCCCTGAAAATAAATTGGTAACATAACGCATTTGATAGCAAACTACAGGCAAAATCATCATTTTAACAGACTGAACTCTCCCCCACCAAGACTGATGCAAAGGGTTCCATTGCTCACACATCTCTGTAACCTTTGTCAATAAATATTTTTCATTTACCTTCATCGTTTCTTCTATTGTATTATGAATCCAAATTTCTAAATATTTGATGCCTTTATCCTTCCAAATAAAGGAAAATGAATCAAATAATCCTTTTTGACAATGAATATTTAATGGAAGAATCTCTGATTTATCCCAGTTTATTTTATATCCTGATATTTCCCCAAATTTATTTATTAATTACAATAAATGTGGAATGGTAGATTCCGGATTCCTCAAATGAAGCAAAATATCGTCCGCATATGCAGAAACTTTATATTCCTGACCTGAATAAGGAATACCCTGAATCTCCTTTGATTGTTGTATAGCTAATAAAAGGGGTTCCAATACAATATCAAACAATAAAGGAGACAACGGATAACCTTGTCTAACTCCCCTCTTCAGATCAAAACATTTTGAAAAATTATTATTAATATACAATTTAGCAGAAAGGGACATATACAAGGCTTGAATCATTTGTATAAATCCCGAACCAATTCCAAACCATGCATTGCCTGGTACATAAAGGTCCATTCCACATGGTCAAAGGCTTTCTCTGCAACAAGTGACACAGAGAAGGCTGGATCTTTTAGAGTTGTCAACCCGGGGGACACTGATTGAGAGTTACAAGCGCATTTCAGTTCCCTGATACTGAAGTCTCATACACTTAGTAGGACACATATTTCTCCTTCATTCCCTCTTTCTTAAATATATGGGAAGAGGCGTCCTCCTCTTCCCATATTTTTTGCTTATTTTGTATAGTTACCAAATCTTACCTCAACATGTTATATAAAATGGGGTTTATAGTCTAACAATTGGAATGGTCATTCTGGATTAGGAGCTATGCTCCTGGGCTCCTTTTAGAACCCTGCATTGCTGATTCCAGTATCTGGTCACTTGCCCTCTCATTCTATAGCAAGGTGCCTAAAGTTAGATGCCAATTGTATACGTATGTTAGAGAATACCAGCACATATGCAAGTTGATCTGCCATCACATTCATGAAAGCAGATTGCTTAAGATATGTAAACAATGTGCATTACTGTTGGCTAAGTAAGCCCCCTGCTCCCCAGAGTACACTTGCAACTCAGTGAGCTGAATCCTGTTTCTTTTTTTTTGTGTGTGTGTGTTTGTGTGTTAATTTATCTGTTTTAGAACCCTCTGGATTGGCCTCAGCACACATGTGAATGTTAGCTGTGTGCTCAGCAGTATTCTGTAATATACTTTTTCCAACTACCTTAATGTGTAAATTCAAGGGGTTGTTCCTAGGGCAGGCTCATGGGCAGAGCATAGGAGAAGCCAACATTTAACGCCTAGTCTAGCTTACAGAATACTGTAAGTTATATGCTATAGTTTCAAGTTTATTAGGATTTTATATACCGCCTATCAAGCTTATCTAAGCGGTTTTACAATCAGGTACTCAAGCATTTTCCCTATCTGTCCCGGTGGGCTCACAATCTATCTAACGTACCTGGGGCTATGGAGGATTAAGCGACTTGCCCAGGGTCACAAGGAGCAGCGTGGGATTTGAACTCACAACCCCAGGGTGCAGAGGCTGTAGCTTCAACCACCGCGCCACACACTCCTCCTGTATAGTCCTGTATTTAGGCACTAACATTTATCCTAGCCACAGAGTTGATGAGTTTAAATGTAAACCAAAAGAAACACCAAAGTATTCCACAGTAAGGCAGGGAAAAACCCCCCAAGAAAAAGAAACGAGATTGTTGAATCAATGATCTTGAATAAAGTTTATTAAAAGTCCTCACAATAAAAGTGATGCAAATCATTGGATCATTCCTTATATATCACAGACTAATATGTGATATGGACCTGATACGGTCCAGCAATAACAGCCTTGTTCGGGGGTCTGTTCGTTAGAAACCACAGAAAGGGGTATGCTAAGAAGCATCCAATAATAACTGAATAGGTTTCTGAAGCACTGCAATGCACGAAAAACTCTGTGACAGAGCAAACGGTTTAAATGAAATCACAGTGTTGCTGATTTACACTAGTATTCTATAATAGAAATTTCACACACAATTGCTGGCATAGAATTTGCACACTACCCGCTTAATTTTAGTACCTAACTTTGGTGCCCAGTTATAGAGTGCCCCCTAAGTGTTTGCTATAAGCAGTAACTACTACTCGCTCTTCTCCTGCTAGAGGTTGTGAACATAGCTAAGTACCTCTTTTCAATGGTTACATTTTTCCAATGACTTTCTCAACATTTGCATTTTGCACTTTGAAGTTTTTTTTATGTAGATTCTGGATGAACATTTGATGAATTTTTGATGAACTTTTGATACTGGGTGATTAAAACGTTTTGTATTCTTTTTCTCACCTGGTCTAATTTTATGCCAATGATTTATGGATTTTTGTATCAATAAAATTTAAAACATTGGACCTAATGATGTAAGGGGCAGGTATTATATAGACGCTGTGTCTGGTGCTTGTCATGTATGAGATCTTGCCCGGGGCTAAATCTTGCTCTTAGTAGTGAGCTTGGCCCATACTGAGGTCCCCCTATTATTACTATTATCGTAGATACTTTTCATTAACACTCACTTGTGTTATATATTTTGGCTCATTCCCACCAGGTGAAAAAAAGTTTCTTGCCAATCTTGTTTTTGGATTTTTGAACACTAACTTTGCCATTTCCTTAGTGGACCTAAGGAGCAGAAGGGGGATTCAGCCAAGGACCACCTGCTGGAGTCATATGGCCAACTCAAAACTGTAATTTTTACCTTGCTGGATTTGAAGGACTTGGATAGCTGTGGTATCCCCTTGATTTCCAGAATCTTTCCAGACCTTAGTACCCTTTTTCCTTCCTCAAGCAAAGTTAAGAATCAAAGCCAATGAGCAAGGACTCAGATGTATATTAACTGTTGAGTCAGAGTGCAAGAGACTGAATCAGGCTAATTCCTTTATTGGTAAAATATTTCAACATAGTGGTCCTAGATTTACAAGGAGATTATCCATTGGGACCACATCTGCAGTTGTCTGGTTGTTCAGATATGGAGCAAAAAGTAAATATAAAATTCAATGTAATAGTGATCTCAAACCAATTCTTAGAATCCCCTTCATCTGGACTGGATTTCAGTTATCCATCATGATATTTCAGAGCTTAATTTGTAGCTAAGAAGGAACTGTAGAGCAGGGGGAAGGAGCACCAGACACACTGGATTAGAAAACAGAGTAACTGCTCTTTGCTGTGCTCCAGGCTTAGACCTCCCCTCGTCTTTCCTGCAGGCTGCCTGAAAGGGAGGGGCTGGAGCAGAATACCCCTTCTGCTCTGGAGTCTGAAAAGAAGTGGTGGAATTACAAGCCATTCACCTAGGAATTATGGTAAACCCTGAACCCAGTGCAAGCAGATATTTTACATGCATATTTATTCAGGATATCATAAGAGCCACTATCCATTTGTGCCTGAGCAGTTTTGATTAACTGAACTGAAATTATGTTTAAGAGCCCTTTTTCTTATGACTTTACAAAATGAAGTTTCAGGCTATTTTGCAATTTAATGAAGAAACAAGTGTCTTCAGAGATCAAATGATAAAACACAAGACACTTGTATGTTACGTACATTATGGGGATACTAATAAGAGCAATTTATACACGTATGTTCTTATTTACCGATATAAAATTGTAGATTAATTATTGTCCTGTCCCTCCCAATGGTGATAAAAATACTTCCATTGCAATAGGGATCCCCGACAACATGGATTTACTAAGGGGAGATCCTGCCAATCCAACCTGATCAGCTTCTTTGACTGGGTAACGGGGAAGCTGGATATTGGGGAGTCCCTGGACATCGTGTACCTGGACTTTAGCAAAGCATTCGATAGCGTACCACACCGCAGGTTACTGAGCAAGATGAGTTCTATAGGATTAGGTAACACATTGACGAAATGGGTTGGGAGCTGGCTTGGAGGTAGGCTCCAAAGGGTGGTGGTGAACGGCACCCCCTCCGAAATGACGGAGGTGATTAGTGGAGTACCACAGGGCTCAGTCTTGGGCCCAATCCTATTCAACATCTTTATAAGAGACTTGGCAGAAGGGCTTCGAGGTAAAATAACATTATTCGCCGATGACGCCAAACTGAGTAATGTAGTGGGCAAATGCACAACAGACGAAGATTCAGTGCCCGACAACATGATGCACGACCTACTCCTACTGGAGCGATGGTCTAGGACATGGCAATTCAACTTCAATGCCAAAAAATGCAAAGTTATGCACCTGGGCAGCCAGAATCCATGCAAGTCTTATACCCTTAATGGCGAGATCCTAGCAAAAACGGTAGCAGAACGAGACTTGGGGGTAATCGTCAGTGAGGACATGAAGTCTGCCAATCAAGTGGAGCAGGCTTCGTCCAAGGCAAGACAAATCATGGGCTGCATACGAAGGGGTTTCGTCAGTCGTAAGGCGGAAGTCATTATGCCATTGTATAGATCCATGGTGAGGCCCCACCTGGAATACTGTGTGCAATTCTGGAGGCCGCATTATCGCAAGGATGTGCTGAGACTGGAGTCGGTGCAAAGAATGGCCACCCGGATGGTCTCGGGACTCAAGGATCTACCATACGAAAAACGGCTTGACAAATTACAGCTATACTCGCTCGAGGAGCGCAGAGAGAGGGGGGACATGATCGAGACGTTCAAGTATCTTACGGGCCACATCGAGGCGGAGGAAGATATCTTCTTTTTCAAGGGTCCCACAACAACAAGAGGGCATCCGTTGAAAATCAGGGGTGGGAAACTACGAGGTGACACCAGGAAATTCTTTTTCACTGAAAGAGTGGTTGATTGCTGGAATAGTCTTCCACTACAGGTGATTGAGGCCAGCAGCGTGCCTGATTTTAAGGCCAAATGGGATTGGCACATGGGATCTATTCACAGGGCAAAGGTAGGGGAGGGACATTAAGGTGGGCAGACTAGATGGGCCGTGGGCCCTTATCTGCCGTCTATTTCTATTTCTAGGGATGGTATGCTGAACCATAGGGTTGTCCATCTGTGCTTGCGAGCATACTGCAAAAGATGTCAATCACAGCTTTTCAACTACTCCTCCTTCTCCATGGTCTCTACTGCCTCCTTCAGTTCTTCCTTCTGCAGGTAAGCATGAAGGTGTCATTCTGATGGATCAGGAATTCTAGCAAAAGTTGGCCAAACCAAAGGTGGATTCCCTGGTAGCCCAGGTGACCAAATGTACTGCCCTACCAAGTGAAGGTGTGGTTTTAAAGAATCTGCAGAGTGGATATGATTCTCAGGAGGCAGTTTGAGGCTCTGGTCTTAGTGGTTAAAACTGTAGCCGCAGCCTCCTTGGCACACACCTGTCATTCTAGACTACAAAATCAGAGCCTGACAGACTCTGAGCCCCTGCCTCAACTTGTGTTGGCGGGAATAGACTTAGGTAACAGATGCACTCTATGATATAATCAGAGTCATGGGCAGAGTCTCAGTATTTTCGATCTCCGTCCATCGTATGCTTTGGATCAAGCAAAGGGCAGGTTATTCAACCTCGATGATCTTATGGCTAGTGTGCAAGATCACCGACTATGATCTTTACCAGACAGCAGACCCCGAGCAGCCAGAGGCCAGAGCTGGGGGTCTTTTCATGGGTTCCGCCAGTGCTCCACAGGAACCTTTCAAGGTTCCAGACAGAAATTCTCCGGGAACTGGAGGAACCAAGGTTCAGGATCCTGCTCCACAGTACCATTCAAAAAGCCACAGTGATGCCAGCCCTGAAGCCTCTCCTCTGAAGATTGGTGGCCGGCTCTTGAACTATCTTGAGGCTTAGGAATGGGTAACATCTGACCGCTGGGTCCTGGACATTATCAGAAAGGGTTACAAAATAGAGTTTGTGTACCCTCTCTCCAACTGGTTTGTTGATTTGCCGGCAGGCCGGCCAGAGAAGGCAGAAAGGGTCCAGGAAACGTTACGAAGGTTGCTAGATATTCAAGCCGTAGAACTGGTTCCTCCAGAAGAATCGGACTCCGGCAGATACTCCATATACTTTGTTAGCCCAAGAAAGGGCTCTGAGGAGTGAAGGCCCATGCTGGATCTCAAACAAGTCAACATGGACCAGAGGGTTACTTGGTTCCAGATGGAGACTGTTTAATCCATCATTGCAGTGGTGGAGCCAGGAGAGTTTCTGGCCGCTCTAGATTTGATGGAAGCTTACCTTCACATTCCCATCTTCCCAGAATACAGAAAGTTCCTTAGATTTCATATGTTAAGAGAATTACTATCAATTCTCAGCACTCCCCTTTGTGCTGGCAACAGCACCCCAAACTTTCATCAAGATTATTGTGGTGGTGGCCACTCAACAGAGCGGGTTGGCAGGTGCACATGTACTTAGACAATTGGCTCATCAGAGCACTGTCCCAAACGGAAAAAGAAAAGGCTGTAGTGGTAGTTGTAAAGATGTGAACTTTTGAAAGAACCATCTGGTTCCGACACAGTCCCTGGAATATCTGGGGGTCTTATTCAACATGGTAGAAAGCCGAGTCTTTCTTCCAGAAGCATGTAAATAGAATCTTTGTAGTCAGATTACAGTCCAGTTGGCCAAGCCAGAGACAGGACCTTAGGTCAGTGGCCATGATAGAGGTGCTGCCCCTAGGCAAAGGTGCATATGCATGTCCTCCAGGATGCCTTTTTCGCTGGTCACCTCAGAGAGGCTCTTTGCAAGTTCTGCTCCCCTAGACAGTGGCAGCCAAAAGCAGAATGAGCTGGTGGCTCTGTCCACAGACTCTAGTGAAGGAGATCTCACTCCAGATCGATTCATGGGTTGTCCTAATGATAGATGACAGCTCGTTTGGCTAGAGGGCTTATTGCAGCTGTCACCCAGTTCAAAGCCAATGGACTCCATTGCAGCGGAAGTGGTCTGTCAGCAGGCTGGAACTGTGATCAGTTCGTCTGGTGCTGCACCATTTGCCTTCTTTGCAGGAGGGCAAAGCAGTCAGTTTTCTCTGACAATGCCACTGCAGTGGTCTATGTCAGCAGGCAGGGAAGTATCAAGAGTGCTCTGCTCAGGAGGCGAAAGCATTATTCTGTTGGGCAGAAATGCACCTGCAGGTGGTGCACATGGCCGGAGTGGACAGTGTTCAAATAGATTATCTCAGCAGACAGACATTAGACCTAGGAGAGTGTTTGGCATTCCATGTGAGAAGATGGGGGCTGTCTGACGTTCGACCTCATGGTGACTGCAAAGAACAAAAAGGTGAATTGGTTCTTCAGCTGAAGATGCGAACCTGGAAGTGCAGTTTTTTGAAGCCCTGGCCAGAGATCGGGATACTGTACGTGTTTCTCCCCCCCAGCCCATGATATGCTGGGTGATCCGCCAAATAGCATATCGCAAGGAGACAACAGTTCTTGTAGCATCAGATTGGTCCAGGTGCCTATGGTATGCGGATCTCATACGATTACAAAAGGAGCAAAGTCTCAGTCTCCAGGTGTAACCAGATTTACTCTCGCAGGAGCCAATTACCCTAGAAGATCTGGGACACTTTGGTCTTATGGCATGGCTCTTGAGTGCATAGCGCTAGTCCAGAAAGGATACTCGGAAGTAGTCATTGCTATTCTCCTTAGAGTCAAAAAAAACAATGATGGTTTCAGCATATGCTATGCCATGGGAGATGGTGCAGCAGAGAAAAGTTAGAGCAGGGCAATGCTCAATCTCGTCGTTACTGGCGTTCCTCCAAGAGAGCTTTGACAAGGGATTGGCAGTGTTTTTCAACCCTTTTACACCCGTGGACCGGCAGAAATAAAATAATTATTTTGTGGACCAGCAAACTTCTAGGACTAAAATTTAAAAACCCCGTTTCCGCCCCATCTCCGTGAACTCGGTCCCCACAAATCATCTGATCCCATCCGCACAAGCCTTTTATATTGAATGTATTTTATTAAAGTATAAAAAGAAACAATATTCTGTACAATTGTTATTTTATAAATATAAATAATACAGAGCAAGGATCAACAAAACCCCTGTCTCCCCTCCCCTTCACATATCTACTATCAAGAAAACTGAATAAGCCATGCTACACAGAAATATCATGCTAACAGAATACTGCAGTCACACATGACAGGAATAGTGTTAGGGGAGTGCAACTAGGGCAACTGCCCCCTGGTCAGAGAGCACCCTAAGCTGGAAGCTAAAGAAGCACTGCCTGGGCTTTGCAGTCCCCAGTTATATCTAACACCAGCTCTAGCAGGATATATATTTCAAATCTGATATATTCTAATCACAAAATAGAAATAAATTATATTTTTCTACCTTTTGTCATCTCTGGTTTCTGCTTTCATCTTCTTTTCACTCTCTTCCTTCCAGCATCTGCCCTCTCTGTCTCTTCAACCCAGCATCTGCCCCTTCCATCCACTGTCTGCCCTCTCCCCCTTCCATATGGTATCTGTCTTCTTTCTATGCCCCTCTCCTCTTTCCATCCAGCCTGTGCCCTCTCTCTTCTTTTTACATAATTCATTCCAGCTTCACTGCTCTATTCATTTTTATCTCTCCTACACCAGATCTAGCATCGTTGTCCCTCTCTGCTTATTTCTCTGCTGACGCCTTCCCATCATCAATCTCTCTACTTTCTCATTCCTGTCTCTCCCCTTCCCCTCCTCTAATCTCCCTGCCAGCTGTTTCCTTCTTTTTTTCCTTTTCATCTCCCTCCGCCTCCTGTCCAGAGTAACTCTCTTCCCTTCCTCCCCTCCCAGCAGCATCTCTCCTTCTTCTTCCCTCCAGGTCCAGTAGCAGCTGTCCCTTTTTTTCCCTTGTCCAGAAGCTTCCCAGACTCCTTTCCCTCCTCCCCTCCCAGTAGCATCTCTCCTTCTCCCTCTCCAGGTTCAGTAGCAGCTGTCCCTTTATTTTCCTTTGTCCAGCAGCTTCCCAGCCTCCAACAGTGGCTTTCTCCCCTCCCAGCAGCTCTCCTTACTTGCCAGCGCAGCGATTCAGGAAGGCAGCCTCGGGTCCTTTGTTGGGTCGCGCGCCTCTGAGGAAAGAGGAAGTTACATCATCAGAAACGGCCGCAAGGCTGCCTTTGTGAATCGCTGCGCTGGTAAGTAAGGAGAGCTGCAGAGAGGGGAGAAAGCCACTGTCAGAGGCTCCCCATGATCTCTCCGGCCCTGCGCGGACCAACTGAAAATATTTCATCGATCTTGCCAGCCCTGTGTGGACCGGCAGAAATTTCCTGCGGACCAGCACCGGTCCACGGACCAGCGGTTGAAGAACAGTGCCTTAGAGTTCAAGTAGCAGGACTCTCATGTTTCCATGGCTAAGAGAAGAAAGCTTTACTAGCAGCCCACCCAGACATAGGTTCCTATTGGGCATCCTGAGACTCCAGCCCCCAATTTGAGACCTGTTTCCATCCTGGAACCTTAATATAATTTTAGAGATACTCAGTAGAGCCCCATATGAGCCCTTACAGGAGGCCTCCCTCATGGTTCTGATGGTCAAAACAGTCTTCTTGGTGGCAATTACTTATGCCAGGAGAGTCTCTGAATTGCAGGCCCTGACGTGCAGAGAGCCATTCCTCAGGATCACAGAAGTGGGAATGACCTTACATGTTTCTCTACTTCCTATTGAAGGTTTTTTGGCATTTCATGTCAATCAAGAGCTTAGGTTACCAGCATTTCACCCCACAGGGTCCAAGAAGAATGACAAGGCTTTAAAGGTTTTGATGTCAGGAGCATTACCTGGAGGTGACCAATGAGTTTTGTCTCTCAGATCATCTTTTCATGTTAACCAATCAGGCGAGATGAGGCAGACCCACTTCCAAGGCTACCATCTCTAGATGGATTCATAGAGCTATATTTTCTGTATACATCAGTTGCTGCAAACAGCAACCTATCTCATTGAAGGTGCATTTGACAAGAGCAGTGGCCTGTTCTTGGATGGAAGCAAGGGAAATTCCTCCTGAGGAGATTTGTAGATCAGTGACCTGGACCTCCATACTTTCACCAAATTCTACTTGATGGACATAGAGGCACAGGAGGATGCCACATTTGGATCTTTAGTACTGCATGCAGGCTCATTTCTTCCACTTTAGACTTTGGGGACTGCTTAAGTACATTCCTATGATTCAGCATACCATCCGTATTGCACTGGAAAAATAGATTAGGTTCTTACCATGATAATATTTTTTCTGGTAGATAGGGATGGTAAGCTGAACCACCCACCCAGAAATTTATCTGATACACCTGCTTTCTGACTCAAGCTTAATGCTCAGCTCTATAGCTAAGATTTTACTGTCCGTCAGACTATTGGATTTTGAAGAGTCTATATATAAGATTACAAGGGAGGAATGGTTAAGCTTCATAAATGTTTGGGCTGTTTATGTTTCCAACTTGTATTTTCTTACATTCATTGTTCCTCGCAGAGGATTGTTAATATTTTAAGTACATTGCTGTTTCTTCAGTGATTGTTTTAACTTTGTCTGAGCAGATCAGACACTTAGTTTCAAGGAATTCCCCTCCTCCTCCTGTCTTCTCCTGAATGGAGAATTGCCAACTTTGGTATGAACTGAGGAGGGCAGCAGAAACTGTGGAGAAGGAGGAGGGATTGAAAAGCTGTGATTCACATCTTCTGCAGTATACTCACGAGCATAGATGGGCAACCCTATGGTTCAGTATACTATTCTTATCTACTGGAAAAGATATTATCAAGGTAAGAACCTAATCTCTTTATATGTGAAAAGCGGATGGGGTAAAAAGAAGGAATCTGCGCAATCAATTTTTATGCATTATGTCTTTATATGTACTTCCAGACTTCATTGCTTTGTAGCCCATCTCACACAGCAGGTTTTTGAAGTGAAACCCCTTGAGGGTAATTCAGTGGTTTTTAAACCTGTTCTGGGGGAACCCCAGCCAGTCGGGTTTTCAAGATATCCCTAATGAATATGCATGAGGCAGATTTGCATATTTTATTTATTCAATTTTCTATACCGTTCTCCCAGGAGAGATCAGAACGGTTTACATGAGAATATTCAGGTACTCAAGCATTTTTCCCTGTCTCCCCCGGCGGGCTCACAATCTATCTAATGTACCTGGGGCAATGGGGGGATTAAGTGACTTACCCAGGGTGCTGAGGCTGTAGCTTTAACCATTGTGCCACACTCTCCAGGGGTGAAAGGCATGCAAATCTGCCTCATGCATATTCATTAGAGGTATCTTGAAAACCCGACTGACTGGGGGTCCCCAAGGACAAATTTAAGAACCATTGGTGTAATTGATTAGAATCCCAGTAGAGGGTCTTTTCTCCCCTGATAAGATTTCCCTCGTCAGTGTAAAGGTCTGCATCTCTGGGCAGGATTCCTGTATAGCCTTTTAAACTTGGGTCACTTTTGTCCATATTGGCAATTAAGAGCATTTTGCTTTTCTAGGCTGGAAATGGTACATTCAATAGAGCAAAACTCCTTAATGTTGGAGTAAAGGAAGCCCTTAAGAATGAGGACTGGGACTGCTTGATCATGCATGATGTGGACCTCA
Source organism: Geotrypetes seraphini (assembly GCF_902459505.1). Lineage (NCBI taxonomy): Eukaryota > Metazoa > Chordata > Amphibia > Gymnophiona > Dermophiidae > Geotrypetes > Geotrypetes seraphini. Next base: position 110,160,468 of record NC_047087.1, on the reverse strand, counting down.
TTCCAGAGAATGATTACAATTTGTACATCTGTGACCACAGGTACCCTAAGCATATGTCAAGTGCCATGGACAAGTTCAAATACAGGTAAGTGAAAAAGAAGTCATGCCTTTGGTCTTTCTGCTTTCTAGTCTGATCCTGTGAACCAGCAAAAAAAAAAAAAAAAAAGTCTGCTTCCAGCTTGCCTCAGATGCTAGAGCAAGGTTGGTCATCCGTGGTCTTCTACAGCCACAACCCAGTTGAGTTTTCAAGATTTCCACAATAAATATACATGAAATCTATTTGCAAACAAAAGCAAAAACTATGGGTACAGATGTTCTGGAGATAACACTGGCATATAAAACCATGAAAATTCAGTTTAAAAAGTACAATAATAAAAAAACTGTGATAAAAATCCAACCGGACCCTACACGGTCTGTGTTTCGACGAACACGCCTTCCTCAGGGATCCTAAAAGGAAGAGGTAATGATGAATAATAATAAAGATAGAAAGATAAGAAGTGACTGTGATGACAATCTGAAGCATGCATATTAGTGTCTATACTCAACTGCAAGATAAAACAAGTGAGCCAAGTGTGATCATGCTATATACAGAGGCTTGTAACATCGACAAGAGACATAAGAGGATAAAATGTGCCATATAAGATATGTAAAGCATGGTCACGATGACATATAATGCACCCATGAAATGAATGAAACAGATGTGAATGGATTATATATATGAACCAATAAGAGCAAGCTGAATGTTCATATTCATGGACACTAAAGGCAATGAAAGTAAGACATGATAAATTGGAATCCATATATAACAGTGCATTAACAACCAGGTGAGGTAAAAATAATAATAATGACAGGTACGAATATGGCATGATACATAAGGACTAATGGTACAAATATGGCATGATACATAAGGATTAATGGATTCCAATTTATCATGTCTTACTTTCATTGCCTTTAGTGTCCATGAGTATGAACATTCAGCTTGCTCTTTAATTATTGGTTCATATATATAATCCATTCACATCTTTGTTTCATTCATTTCATGGGTGCATTATATTTCATCGTGACCATGCTTTACATATCTTATATCATTTAACTTTAAAATTACAATATGAAATGATTTGTCTAGTAATTTGATAGCTTAGATTGTTCTGCTGTCTTAGAACTAAGTCATTTTATTCTGTTGTTTTAACTATTATTCTATGTGTTCATGTCCTATTATGGTTTCTTCATGTTTGAATACGATCTCTTTTTTATATAGTTTAAAGACAATAGATTGTTTTCAGTCCAATTCTTTATATGTGAGTTTGCAAACCATTGGTATGTATAATGTCTTCTCGTCATTACATTGTGTCGCATATCTCTTCATGTTTTCAAAATCAAACACGCACTATGGTTTCTTCATTCTATTAACTTTTCATTCTATGGCTTCTCTTAGGCATTTTATAGATTTCTGTGCTTAAGCTTATACACCATGGCACCTTTTCTTCTCGGCCTTTTTTGGCATATTTTATCCTCATATCTCTTGTCGATGTTTCAAGCCTCTGTATATAGCATGATCACACTTGGCTCACTTGTTTTATCTTGCAGTCGAGTATAGACTCTAATATACATGCTCCAGATTGTCATCACAGTCACTTCTTATCTTTCTCTTTATTATTATTCATCATTACCTCTTCTTTTTAGGACCCCTGAGGAAGGCGTGTTTGCCGAAACACGGACCGTGTAGGGTCCGGTTGGATTTTTATCACAGTATTTTTTATCATTGTACTTTTTAAATTGAATTTTCATGGTTTTATATGCCAGTATTTAATAAATTATCTCCAGAACATCTGTATCCACAGTTTTTGCTTTGTTTTCATCAGTGGATTGTTTTCACTGTGGATCATTGGGTCTCCCCATTTTTCTTTGTTGAAATCTATTTGTATACAATGGAAGTAGTACATGCAATTATCCCAGGACAAGCAGGCAGCATATTCTCACATGTGGGGTGACATCATCCACGAAGCTCAGTACGGACAGTGAAAAGTGCACCGACACTTAAGAGTTTAAAAGTTTTCAGCTTGCCAACACCATGTAGTGCATTCCCACCCGATGTCGCAACGTCAAAGGGAAGGCTTCCAGATGAGGCACGGGATGCATGCGAGGAGCCGCTGTCCACAGCTTTGTGCAATGCAGCACCCAGGGAGCTGGCCTGAATCGCATAGTGGACCGGTCCAAAGATAACACCGGGGGGCAAGCCAGAAGGCAAGGCACAGCATGGAGGGAGAGAGACAACGGTAGGGGAAATGCTTTTATTTTTTTATTTAGTGATTTATTTTTCTGTTCAGGAAGAAATGCATTGTTTCTTTTCCTCTGGGGTTGTAGTGCTTGCAGAATCTTGAATCTTAGGGTTTATTTGTATATATTAGTACTTTTAGTTTTTGGTCCTACATTTACATGGGGTTATCTGTTTTCTGGTAGGAATGAATGTTAAAAAGCATACAATGTGCTTTGTGTATTTTAATTTTGTGGTTAACCATTATGTGGTGTTAATACAATTATATTGTATATATATATATGAAAAATGAATGGAAAAAATGGTGTTACAATTAGTACTATTATGGGGGGCGGGGTCTGGGGCGGAGATTGAGTGGAAATGGGCACGACTTAGCCTAGTGTTCTTCAACTGCCAGTCCGTGGACCGGTGCCGGTCCACAAAATAATTATTTCTGCCGGTCCATAGGTGTCAAAAGGTTGAAGAATACTGGTCTAAATTACTTAAAAGGAACTTTTCTGCCCTCAGGAGGGACTGTATAATGAATAAGAGTTTGATGTGTGAATGTGAGGATTGCCTAATAGCAGATATTAAACCAGAATCCCTGTATACAAGCAAAGCATAGAGAGTGGGGGATGGGTAATGCTAACTAACCTTAAAAGGAGAAATAAAGCCTGGAATGGATTCAGTGACCTGAGATTGCACATCCCTGATAGTGGGAACTTTTGGGAGGGGAATCTTAGACCATTAAAACAAGGGTGGATGGTTCCCAGCCCCCGGCCCAGAAATAAGAAGTGTAGTGGGGTATTTATACTTCAGGTAGTCAGGTGGGAAGAGCTTCCTGAAGAAGCAGAGGGTGCAATACAATAATTGTGCCAAGCCTAAAAAGAGTAGAGCTAAACTCTTGTATTTGGGTTCTTGAGACCAGAAGGCTGCCAGAACTGTGCAAAGCCTGGCAGCAGAACTATGAGAAAGAGAAATCCTGTTTAAAAGGAAATGGTTTTAGTGTTTTTCCTTTCCTGACTGAAGCACAGACTTCTCTTTTCCAGCAACTTTTGTTTGTGATAAATCTTTTCCAAGCCTCATCAGCCGGTGTGGCTGCCTTAGAACCAGTGCAATTGAACTGGATAATAAAACTTGGAACTAGCAATTATCGGTGGAAAGTTTTTTTGTTTTCTCTGCTGTGTTTATTCCAGAGTGGTTCTCCAAAGACTGCTAAAACTTGTGCCTGGGGCAGGAGCTGTGTTGCCAGCACTAGGCTTACCCCTGGCCCTGTCACAGAGCATATTCAAGGGAAACAGAATTTCTTTGCCAACAGCCTCAGCAGATTCCTCCGGCTGCACAAGTGAACTCTCAACTCCAAAATACTCCGGCACATTTTCCAGTTATGGGGAACTCTACAGATAGACTTATTTGTGTCTCCCCTCAATCACTAGCTGCCTCAATTCTGCTCCAGACAATACTCCTTGCAGGTCTCGAGGCAGATGCATTCTTTCTGGATTGGATGAACAAATTCCTATATGCATTTACGCCAATCTCTCTCATTCTGAAAACTTTAGTCAAACTCGAGAGAGAATTGGCCACCATGATTTTCATAGCTCCACGGTGGCCCAGACAACCTTGGTTCTCCCTTCTATTTCAGTTGTTAAGGATCCAATTTACAGATCTTTCCATCTCTACTCACTCAGAGTCATGAATCCATGTTACATTCCAATCTGCAATCTCTACACTTGACAGCTTGGTACCTTTTGGTGAAATGTAACAGATTTTCATCTCTGATCCTGTTCAAGCCATTATTACTGCATCCAGAAAACCATCTACCCAGCAATGCTATCAAAAGAAGTGGACACATTTTATTTTCTGGTGTTCTCTTCATCACCAAGATCCTTCCTCCTCTTTACTTCTTTCAGTTCTGGATTATCTTCTCCATCTTTCCACTTCTGGCATCAAAACCACTTTGGTCATAGTCCAATTCAGTGCTATTAGTCCTGTCAACAATAAACCTCTAGCCATTCATTCTCTGGTTTCCAGGTTTATGAAAGGAGTTTTCAAATCCAAACCGCTGCTAAAATCACCTCCAGTTGTCTGAGATCTTAATGTAAATCCTTGCCAAGTTGATGAAACCCCCATTTGAGCCACTAGTGTCTACTCATCTGAAGTTCCTCACTTGGAAAGTGGTTTACTTGATCGCTGTCACTTCTTTTTGTCGAGTCAGTGAACTACAGGCATTAGTTTTCAACCCGAATATGGAATGGAAACGTAATGAAGTGTCCAAAAAACGATGTATAAATCAATAAACAGGATGGATCACCTAATTGTTACATATAATGTATGTTTAAAACAGAGGAGAAAAGACCTCAAAAAACCCCTGGAATATGGATCTAAAAGACCATAGCCAATTGGGGTTGGTTTTCATCACTGGTCAAAAAACCCCTGTGTGGATTTTAATTTTTAACTTATTGTGTGATATTATTTTTAATCTTTATCAAATATGTGCAATATTTATATTTCTTTTTCTAAAACTTTTATCAAAATCTCTCTTGTTAATGATTGAGCATGAAAAAACCAGCAGCTCTGAACATGATTCAATGCTGAAAGAACACCATAATCTTTAAATGTCAAGCACTTATCTTAGTGACCCGACGGAGGTCCCATCCGTTTCGCTCCAACGGGGCTTCTTCGGGGGTAATAATAGAGCTTGTATATTGCCGGTGTAAACCAATTTTTCAAATTGCTCATATATTCTAAGAGAGAAGAAAACATTATATGAATATTTTAAGAAACCAAATCAAGACCCATTGAGAATAGGTATGATGAATACTTATTGTTCTTGTATTCAACTTATGTCATACTGTATATTAAACTGCAACCAGCCAGTCACATGATGAAAATTAACTAAAGAAGTTAAAACTTCCAAATGTATATTAACTGTAAACTACAGTTACAAAACTAACTGCAATAATAAAAGGCTTGAATTGCAAAGTAAAAATGCCATAAATAAACAACTACCAGTTGAAAGAACGTGAATGATTGACAAACACATATTCATAATAAATTGCTTTTGTGAAGCTTACTACGTTAAGAAAAGCTTGAATTCCCAACTGAATATGGCATAAATGAATCGCTAACAAAGCAAGAAGATATAAATAATAAATCAGAATAAACTTGCCCATAGTGTAGCTGCGTTTGTCAATCTTTGCATCAAGCATACTACAAAATGGCACCTGTATTTAAACAGGACGCCGAGAAAATTGAACCAATAGAATCAATGATGACGTCATGATTAATGACGTGAGAAATCACGTGTGTGTGACGTTGACATGATCTCAATCTGATGCTGTTTATAGTGAATGGTAATCAAAAGAGACTTTCAAAAATGGAGAAAAAAGAAAGCTAACCACTTGATTAACCCTGAAATGGCAGAAATGCAAAATAAAGGCAAGATGTTATTGATTATATTGCGATGATAAGACTTGAATCATCAAAAAAATGCATGCCATTCTATTTGGTTGTTGAGTCCATGGGGTTCAAGTGATTGTAATCTGGAGATCCAGTGTTGTTCCCGTCTCAACAATATTTTACCGCGATCACCCCCTCTTCTAGTTTTAGGTATGATGTTGATAACCCAACATTTTAATTGCTGAAACTTATGTTGCATTTCTGAACAATGGGATACTAATGGTGCCTCTTTTTTGTTGATCTTGAGATTAGAACAATGTTCGTTTAATCAAATTTTTAAACTTCTGATCGTTTTTCCAACATATAATTTGCTACATGGACATAATAGAAGATAAACAATATACGTGCTGTTGCAATTACTGAAAAAATTAATAAAATATGATTTATTGTCATGAGGATTGATGAATTGATCGGATTGGATCATGATGTCACAATTTTGGCAACGTCCACACTTATAGTGTTCTTTTAATATAGGTTTTGTGACTGTCAAAGGTTTTAGCTCAGATGGACTCAATAACTCCTTTAAGTTCCTGCCTCGTGAATATGAACTGCGAAAAGTGGTGTCTTTAAATATGTCCAATGTTTTCATGATGTTCCAATGTTTTCTGACAGTATGTGTAATTCTTGGGCTAGCATTGGTATATTTTGACACAAAAGTGCAGATATTATCTTTTTGCTGGTCTTTAGGAAACGAATGAAGTAATAATGACCGATTGTTGTTCTTCGCCCTTTTATATACAAATCCAAAATGTAGCCCTGCAAGGGTTTGAGTTTGAGACCACTGCTGTAGGTAGTATTTACCAGCAGTCTTTGCACCAGTTTTCACAATGAAAGTAAGTGCATACTTTTCTATGTAGGCAATCTTCAAAGGGAAAGTATCTGCAGATAAATATTTCCCAAGTAAAGTACACATAGTTCTGAAAATACAAAACTATGACAATAGTTTTTGTGAATAATCTAAAAAGGCAACTGTTTTATAAAAATAGCATAGTAATTTTTGTGCCTTTTATAAGATAGGCACCTAGAACTAGCCCCTGTGGAGCACAAATTTGCACTTGCTCCAACAAAGATGCACTGTATACCCATGTATTTGATAAATTATGCTATTCATCACAACTCCATCCAAACTATGCCCCCAGGAGCACTTTTGTGCAGATCTTTATAAAAGGAGGTTCAGTCTTGCAGTGCACCTAATTTTTACACGTTTCTCTGAGTACAAGCAGGATGAAAGATCCACACTGATAAGAACATAAGAATTGCTCCTGCTGGGTCAGACCAGTGGCCCATCGTGCCCAGTAGTTCGCTCACGCAGCAGCCCTCTGGTCAAAGACCAGCGCCCTAACTGAGACTAGCCCTACCTGTATATGTTCTGGTTCAGCAGGAATTTGTCTAACTTTGTCTTGAATCCCTGGAAGGTGTTTTCCCCTATAACAGACTCCGGAAAAGCGTTCCAGTTTTCTACCACTCTCTGGGTGAAGAAGAACTTCTTTATGTTCGTACGGAATGTTCCTTATGTTCCCCTTTCAATTTTAGAGAGTGCCCTCTCGTTCTCCCTACCTTGGAGTGGGTGAACAACCTATCCTTATCTATTAAGTCTATTCCCTTCAGTACCTTGAATGTTTCGATCATTTCCTCTCTCAATCTTCTCTGTTCGAGGGAGAAAAGGCCCAGTTTCTCTAATCTTTCACTGTACGCAACTCCTCCAGCCCCTTAACCATCTTAGTTGCTCTTCTCTGGACCCTTTCGTGTAGTACCATGTACTTTTCATGTACGGTGACCAGTGCTGGACGCTGTACTCCAGGTGAGGGCGCACCATAGCCCGGTACAGCGGCATGATAACCTTCTCCGATCTGTTCGTGATCCCTTTCTTTATCATTCTTAGCATTCTGTTCACCCTTTTCACCACCGCCACACATTGTGTGGATGGCTTCATCGACTTGTCATTCATAACTCCCAAATCTCTTTCCTGGGAGGTCTCTCCAAGTACCGCCCCGAACATCCTTTATTCGTGCATGAGATTTTTGTTACCTACATGCATGTTGAACTTCATCTGCCATGTTGATGCCCATTCCTTGAGCCTACCAGCTCACGGTTCAGTCGGAGAGAAGAGGAGCAGGGGCGAACCAGCAGTAGGAAGGAGAGTAAGGAGGCAGAAGCCGGTGAGGGAGCAGCGAGTCAGGGGTAGCGAGAGGAAGCTCCGCCCACCCCCAGCGCGTCAGCTCCAGCTCAGCCCAAACTCCCCCTTAAAAGGAGGAAAGCCAACGGTGCGCAGCTGTTCGGCGTGCGGCGAAGGCACTCGCCTTAGCGAGAGCGCCTTTGCGAAGAGACTTTGAGAAGAGCCTTTGAGAAGAGCCAAGCCGATACCTCCAAGGACACCAGGGAAAGGCATCAAGGTAAGGAATTTAATGTGAACGGGGAGAGCACACACGCACACCCCCCCCCAAGCTAAAGCAAGACAAAGAAACAGCAGGCCCGGAGGAAGAAAGAAGGTGCAGGTCCAAGAGGGGTCACAAACATACACAAACGAAGAAGCGACAGGTATAGACGATACCAGCAAAAGACACACAAGACAAGAAAACACAAGCACAAACTAGCAAGAAGAAGCAACAAAGCAAACACCTAGCAAACATCAGACAGACTCACACAGTCAACTAATAGGCGGATAGGAGCAAACACCTAGCAAGTAGGCGAGTCCACCAAACAGCAGACAACTACACATATCAGCTAACCAGGAGTACAAAAGCAAATCAACTAGCAGGCGGACCAGGGCCAACACCCAGCAAGTGAGAAACTGAAAAATGGCAGGAAGAACTAGAAGCAACAAGACTGCATTGAAGACCAGCGTCCCAATCACCAAAGAGAGCCTGAGGACGACCACAGCTTCCATGCAGATAGAAGACTACCCACGACAGATGACAGAGGTCTCTGTGCAGACCGAAGTTATTCCATAGCAGATGACTTCAGTCTCACTACAGACGGAGGTGGTTGACCAGCAACAGACTGATGGAGACATCATGCAAGAATTGATAAGCCTAAGGGAGGAGGTGAAGCGTCTCAGAAGCATCAGGGAAGATGAGGCCTACATCAATGGCGTCATTCAGGAGCTGTCCCAAGTCTCTGTGCTTGCGCAAGGAAACATGACCACCTTTGAGACACTCAGACCGACCAGATCCGCAACGTTGGAAGTAACAGCTGAGGTACAAGAAGAGGCTGGAGACGTCGACTCCTAGCAACTGGTCACCTCTACAAGCAAATACAAAAGACCAATCTTTACTTCACGCAAACAGAGAAACTTCACATCAACCTCATATATCACCCTAAAGTACAGGTTCCATCTTCTACAGATAGAACCAGCCAGCGACTTTCAGGACGGCTTTCAAGAGGATTTCCAGAAGATGACTCAGGCTCCAGGGGCAACGGACCAGCTCCCTCAGAAGAAGCGCAGAGTGGTAGTCATTGGGGACTCCCTGCTGCGAGGCACAGAGGGACCAATATGCAGACTAGATCTACTATCAAGAGAGGTTTGTTGTCTGCCAGGAGCCAGAATCAGGGATGTGACCACAAGCCTAGGGAGATTAATCAAGCCCCAAGACTACTATCCTGTGCTTCTCATCCACGTCGGGATGAACGACATCGCCAGGAACACCCCGGAGAAGATACCCGAAGACTTTAGAGCCTTGGGTTAGAAGCTGAAGCAAATGGGAGCACAGGTGGTCTTCTCCTCCATCCTTCCAGTGAGAGGCAAGGGTAGAACCAGGGAAGATCGCATCCAGAAGACAAACGAATGGCTACACGGATGGTGCAGGGAGATGAACTTCAGCTTCCTGGACCACGGAGAGGCACTACAGGGATCGGATGAGCTCCACCTAACCAGAAGAGGGAAGAATGTCTTCGGTAGACGACTGGCTCACCTGCTCCAAAGGGCTTTAAACTAGGTGAGTTGGGGGAGCAAACCCTTTCTCATCCTGGTATGGTAAGTAAATATTCCAGTACTGAGTCTGAGGTAAGTACTTACGCCGCAGTCAGTACCGCAGGGGACAGACCAACTCGAAAGGGACGAACTAACTCAAACAGGGAAATAAAGGGCATACTAAGTCAAGCGGGAAAATCTCCACGCAGACCGGGCATACACGAAGTATGGAAGGCTATGTACATCAACGCCCGCAGTTTAGGCAATAAAATATTGGAATTAGAGACGGAAATGAGGAGTGCTGACCTAGATGTGGTGGCAATATCTGAAACTTGGTTCACAGATTCCCATGGATGGGATATGGCTATTCCAGGTTATAACTTACTCCGCCGAGACAGAGAAGGCAAAAACTGAGGAGGGGTAGCAAGGAAGAAATCAAAGTTACCAGAATCGCAGGTGTCAGGTATACAGGGGAGTCCCTCTGGGTGAACCTTGCCAGGGGAAGTGGCAAATGCCTGTATCTGGGCATTATATACAGGCCTCCTAAACAACAGGACGACATAGACAAAGAATTAATTGAAGACATTGAGACCTTCACTCTGCATGGAGACACTGTACTGTTAGGGGATTTCAACATGCCAGATATAAACTGGAATAAAGTTTCAGCCACGAGCAGCAGCAGCAGAAGGATACTAACATCTATACGGGGGCACAACTCAAACAAATGATTCTGGAACCCACCAGGGATCAGGCGATTCTCGACCTGATACTCACCAACGGAGATAGTGTCACAGAGGTTTCGGTAGGTGAGGTGTTGGCCTCCAGCGACCACAAAATGGTGTGGTTTCACCTCAGGAAGGGATCCACAAGGTCGAACACGTCAACGAAGGTCCTTAACTTTAAGGGCACTGACTTCGAGAGCAAGGGAAATTTTGTCTATGAAGCGCTGCAAACCCAAGACACAACAGATGATGTGGAGGTCATGTGGTCAGCTCTGAAATCTACCCTACAGGAAGCAACCAACCTCTTTATAAGGATCGTGAGTAAACGGCGGAGAAATAACAAACCCCAATGGTTCTCTGCGGAGATCTCAGAACTCATAAAACAGAAGATAAAAGTATTTGTATCCTACAAACGATCACAACGCCCAAAAGACAAAGAAGCTTATCTAGAAAAATCTAGAACTGTCAAAACAGCGGTCAGATACACCAAACTCAGGATGGAAGAAGATTTAGCTAGGAATATCAAAAGAGGGGATAAATCCTTCTTCAGGTATGTTAGTGATAGAAAGAGGAATTCAGATGGGATAGTGCGCCTAAGGAAACCCGATGGCAACTTTGCAGATTCGGACTCCGATAAAGCCGAACTACTGAATAAATACTTCTGCTCAGTATTTACCTGTGAGGCACCAGGATCCGGCCCACAGCTGCAAACAACAGAGAACTCAGAAGACCCGTTCAGGAATTTTGAATTTTACACCAGCAGCATCTACCAAGAATTGTCAAGGCTCAAAGTGTATAAAGCCATGGGACCAGATAATTTACACCCCAAAGTGCTTAGGGAATTGAGAGATGTCCTGGCAGAGCCATTAGCCGCGCTCTTCAATCTTTCTCTGAGCATGGGAAAAGTTCCATTAGACTGGAAAACAGCTAATGTCATTCTGCTTCACAAAAAGGGATGCAGGTTAGAGACTGCAAATTACAGACCGGTAAGTCTCACGTCAATAGTGTGCAAACTTTTGGAAACATTGATTAAACACAAATTAGACATGGTTCTGGATGATGAGAGACTGAGGGATCCACACCAGCATGGATTTACAAAGGAGAAATCCTGCCAATCCAACCTGATCAGCTTGTTTGACTGGGTAACAAAAGAACTAGATAAAGGAGAGTCCCTAGATGTGTTGTATCTGGACTTCAGCAAGGCTTTTGATAGCGTTCCACACCGTAGGCTTTTGAACAAGATGAGTTCATTGTGGCTAGGAGAAATATTAACTGCATGGGTCAAGGACTGGCTCAGTGGCAGACATCAGAGGGTGGTGGTAAACGGTACTCCCTCTGAAAAGTCAGAAGTGCAGAGTGGATTACCGCAGGGCTCGGTCCTGGGTCCAATCCTATTTAATATCTTCATACAAGATATTAAAGGATTTTGGAGTAAAATTGCATTATTTGCCGATGATACTAAATTATTCAACATAGTGGGCGGAGATACCATGCCCGACGCTATGACACAGGGCATACTTTTTCTGGAGCACTGGTCTACTATTTGGCAGCTGAATTTTAATTCCAAGAAGTGTAAGGTTATGCAACCTGGTAGCAGAAACCCATGCAGAACCTACACTCTGAATGGTGAGACCTTAACCAGAACTGTGGCAGAACGGGACCTGGGAGTAATCATTAGTGAAGACATGAAGGCAGCCAATCAAGTAGAGAAAGCCTCATCCAAGGCTAGACAAATGCTGGGTTGCATTCGGAGAAGCTTTGTCAGCCGAAAGCCCGAGGTGGTAATGCCGTTGTACAGGTCTATGGTGAGACCACATCTGGAATACTGTGTACAATTTTGGAGGCCACACTATCGGAAGGATGTGCTAAGAATGGAATCGATTCAACGATTGGCCACCAAGATGGTCTCAGGGCTCAAGGATGTCCCTTATGAAGAACGACTAGGTAAGTTGCACCTTTACTCTCTCGAAGAATGCAGAGAGAGGGGTGACATGATAGAGACGTTCAAATACGTCACTGGCTGTAATGAGGTGGAAGAAGACATCTTCTTCCTTACAGGCCCTATGGCGACAAGAGGGCATCTGCTAAAAATCAGGGGCGGGAAATTCCATAGTGACACTAGGAAGTACTTCTACACCGAAAGGGTGGTTGACCGTTGGAATGATCTTCCACTTTAGGTAATTGAGGCCAGTAACGTGACTGACTTTAAGAACAAATGGGATCAACACGTGGGCTCACTTCAAAGAAGAACTTAGAGGGGAGGGTTATTTGAGTGGGCAGACTTGTTGGACCGAAGGCCCTTTTCTGCCGTCATATTCTATGTTTCTGTGTCATGTTGCAGATCTTCGCAATCCCCCTGTGTCTTCACTCTGAATAACTTCGTATCATCCGCAAATTTAATCACCTCACTCGTCATACCAATGTTGATGTTTGATGTCATCCAACAGATCCCTGCTAAAGAACTGTTCTCCAGCAATTATGAGAAGCCTATAAGTGCAGGACAGTGCACTGCAAGTGTGTGTGCCCTACCACCTGCCACCATCACATGGGACCAAGTCAGTGTGTTTTTTGTCTGCAAAGCAGTGAGATCGCACTTAACGTGGGTTTCCCCTCAGCTCGTGCTTCTTTTTCATCTCATTAGTTTTCATTTTCAATTTATTTGAATTTTTGTCTTTTTGTATAAGTATTTGCATAGGATCAGTGTCTCATTCCCCTTTTAATTTCTCACTAGGCCCCCTTAGGTCTTAAATGGCCTGTTCAGGATATTTTTTCCAAAACTGAGCCATTTGATTTTGCCTTGACTTTCTCTTTCGGGTTTTTGCAGCCCAATTGCATGACCTTGCATTTCTTTGCATTAAATGTTAGCTGCCAAATTTCAGACCATTCTTCAAGCTTCGCTAAGTCTTTCTTCATGTTATTCACACCATCCGGGATGTCTACTATATTGCAGATTTTGATATCATCTGTAAAGAGGCAAATCTTACCCGACAGCCCTTTAGCAATATCATTTATAAAAATGTTAAAAAGAACAGGCCCGAGAACAGACCCTTGAGGCACACCATTGGTAACATTCCTTTTCTCAGAGTGCCTAGTGCTGGGTCTTGGCAGGGAAGGGGTATGCAGAAGCAAGGATGTGAAGAAGCAACTTAGCTCACTGTTTGGGACTGGGTCCTTCTACTTGCAAATGGGTACTGAGGCAGCGCGTTCAGGGGCTTGGAGAGCCGCTGGGACTGGGGCTGCACGGTCAGGTGCTTGGATGCAGCACAGTCACTGTGGGCCACATAAAATGGCCAGGTGGGCCAAATTCAGCCCATGGGCCTTGTTTTTGACATTTGTGGTGTAGAGGTATTCAGTGATTTACTTACTGGGAGCTTTGATCACCCTGCCCTGTCACTTCTAGTTTAAAGCTCTCTTTAGTAGATTAGCCAGCCTGCTGCCGAAGGCACTTCTTCCCTTCTTTAATATATGGATACCATCCCTGCTCACAGCCCTTAGAAAATCATCCCATGGCCCAGGAAGCCAAAATTCTCTTGACGACACCATCCACGTAGCCATGCATCTCCAGGATGTATGCTTCTCTGACCTGACCCTTACCCTCGACAGGGAGGATGGACAAATATACCACCTGTGCACCTGACTGCTTCACCTTCTCTCTCAGAGCCACAAAGTCACTTTTTATACATTCGCAGGGGTACCTGGCTGTATCATTAGTTCCAACACGAATGAGCAGCATTTGATAATAGGCATCAGGCTTGATGAGTCTTGGCAATCTCTCCGTAACATCTTGGATTTTGGCATCAGGCAGCATACCTCCTGGGACATCATGCAATTCTACATTCTAGGTGCCAACATTTATGCGCCTCTTGTTCCCGTAAACATATAGAATATTAGTGGTTATATATGTAGGTGTACACTTATCTGTGAAGGTACCTGCAGGGTGTCTAGCATTATTCTGTAATAGCACACATAAGTTGTATAGTATGTAAATACAAAAGGGGTAAAGCTCCTAGTTACATGTGATCTTATAGAAAACTGTAAGTTACATGCTTCCCTACCTCATTTAGTTGCTCACATTTATACCAGGTTTATAGCTTAGGTAACTGTGAGTGTCTGAATGTTAGATGTGCGTACACTGGATTACATTAGTATTCTCTATTGGCCCAGCTGCTGTTATTGAATAGGCTCCTCTTCGGTGTTCTTTGGATGCTTAATAAACAGGCCCCACTGAGAATAATGGAGCTTCTAGTAAATAATGTGTATTAATTTATTTGGTAAGTAGGGCCATATGTTTGACCTGAGACAATAAAATATGAAGTGACTTGGCCAAGTTCACTTTTAGCATCAGCAGGATATGAACCCTAGCTTCCCTGCTTCTTAGTCTGCTGTTCTGTCCAATAGTCAGTGGGGGCTATTGCTACTGTAGCTCAACAGAGATTAGCTTTCCAGTTTGGGAGTGAGTGAGGGAGGTAACTCAGGCAGTTTTCTTCTGCTCCTTTTGCTGTTCCAGTTTATTTGGAACAGAGTTGATATCAGGCACCATTAAATCTTTATACCTTTTTAAGATTTTTTTCCCCCCGTTACTCTCTTCCATTTCACTTAACCCAGTGTTCATAGTGGCAGGCCCAGAGATGATAAAATACCCAGTTCCAAGCTGGAGATTTTAGGACAGTCCTGGATTTCTGACCACCCCATTGTGGTGTATTATGGGCCTTGCAATACTAATCTCAGTGGGCAGGATCAGGCCTTTCAAGTCTCGTACTGCTTTGGGAAGTAAGTTCAAAACCAGGACTGACCCAGAATCTCCAGCCTGGATCTGGGTAAGTTAGCATCTCTTTAGGCCTTAGACAGGATCATACATTTGGGCAGCATCCACAGGCTTGCAGAGTGGAAGATCAGGACCAGGAATTGAACCGAAATCCCTCTGGATGGTAGCACTGACTCTGGACTTGCCCCCAGTGACTGATTCTGCTTAGAGCTTCCAGCTCAAAGGAACAAGAGAAAACTACTGGGTTAATTTATTAAAAAAAACAAAAAAAGGTAAGTCAAGATTGGAAAACATTGATGAAACAGAGGAAAAATGAATAGAAGAAAATGGAGCACAAGTTACCAATTTTCTTTATGGAAAGTAGTGCCCAATAATAATGGTAAC
The DNA here is from genome assembly GCF_902459505.1 of Geotrypetes seraphini. NCBI lineage: Eukaryota > Metazoa > Chordata > Amphibia > Gymnophiona > Dermophiidae > Geotrypetes > Geotrypetes seraphini. Next base: position 110,144,974 of record NC_047087.1, on the reverse strand, counting down.
GGCATTATTTTTATAGAAAGGAAGTGTTGCCTTTAATCTATTATAGTGAAATAAATAACTTTTTACTTTGAACACTTCATTTGAAACAGCAGTCTCTGCCTGGATTGTGATTGTTCATATAAAAGGATAAAAAATAACCCTTCTTTTATGGTGCTGTCTGAACATTCTTTGTTCTTTTGTGAGGACCACCGCTGCCTTCATTAGCTGGGCTAGTTCAATAGCTGTATATGCTGCCCTAGGCTGCAAATGGCATACAGTTTTATAATTTAAAGTGCAGCGTTGGTGGACCAAGAAAACTTAACTATGTATGAGTCATACTCATTAGTCACAGAAAAATATGTGCGCGTGTACACACACACACACATACATATACATATATATATATATATATATATACCGTGTTTACCCGAAAATAAGACCTACCCCGAAAATAAGCCCTAGCATGATTTTCAGGGTAGGTCTTAATATAAGCCCTGCCCCCGAAAATAAGCCCTAGTCGTCGGCAAAATCATCAGCAACTCGGCAGAGTAACGGCCCAGGCCGCGAAGGAACCTGTCTAGATTGCTGTCGATGCTGCTGGTTTGTTATAAGGTACATTGATTTCTGCCTCGCAGTTTGGATGGGAGAGAGAGATGGGTCGACAGGGGAGGGGGATAGTAAGATGCTACATGGGGGGGATGGGAGGAAGGTAGGGATAGAAGCTGCAAGGGATGGGAGGGAGGGATACAAGCTGTAAGGGTTCTGCTGCACAAGGACTGGGAGGGAGGGATAGAAGCTGCAAGGGTTCTGCACAAGGGATGGAAGGGAGGGATAGAAAGATACTGCACAAGGGGATGGGTGAGAGGGGAGGAAAGATGCTGCACATATGGGGGAGAGAAAGGAAATAGGAAGAATTGGGGTGGAGAAGAGGAAGGGAAAGATGATCATTGAACGTGAAAAAAATAAAACATCCCCGAAAATAAGACCTAGTGTTTTTTTGGGCCCAAAATTAATATAAGACAGTGTCTTATTTTCGGGGAAACACGGTAATATGTATTGGACACATGATGATATGAACAAAAGGGTTGACAGAATAAGGAGCAGTAATGTCAATAGATATACTTCTCCTCTAATCACTATTAATTCGCACATCTCATGAGCCATGGTGAGCATGGCTAGAATCAGTGGTGTAGCAAGGGTAGGGGGCATCCATGTTGAAGGCGCACTTCGGTGCTCCCTCCCTTCTGTGCATGCGTCCCCTTCTTCCCAAAGTCCCAGAACCCTCTGCCAGTTTAAGCTAGGAGCTCATTAGTATTTAAATGAGCTCCTAGCGATGCACAAAAGGGAATCCCCCCTTGTTTCCAGTCGCTAATTACCAGCAGCTCTGGAACTGCCGGTAACTGCTGTGCATGTGTTGTGCGCACACAACGCAGGCACAACGGCATTTTAAAAAAAACCCAGCCCTGTTGGCAGGGGAGCCTAAAACTGGGACCATCTGACACCCCCCTCCCCCGACACTAAGCTCCCCCTGTCGATCTCCCTGACTACTTCCACCCCCCCCAAATAAAATCATGGTGGTCTAGTGGGCTGGGGGAGGGGGTTAGGTCAGACCCCACCACAGCTCAAGGACCCTCCATATCTTTTGTCACAAATCAGGCAGGAGGGATGCCTTTACAAAATGATGGCCCTTCCCCCCTCCCGGTACATCCTAGGATGCACTGAGAGGGGTCTAAGTTCCTGATTGGCTCAGGTGCCTAAGGTGTGATGGGAGCAATTTTTCTTTTACCAGCGATGCTCAGCACAGTAGTATGCAAATTATGTGAATGCTATTCATGTGAAGAATCATAGGTAAAACGTGGGAAGGAACTCTGCCTGGCACTTACCAGCGATGCTCAGCATAATAGCATGCAAATTATATGAATGTTATTCGTGCAAAAAATTGTGGGCAAAATGGGGGAAAGGAACTCTGCCTGGCACTTGCTCCTCCTCCTCCTGCCTGCCCTGTCAAAAAAAGCAGCCCCTGCTCTCCATCATCTGAGCCGGTGTAGGAGCTTTGTGTTTCTGGCCCTAAGTAGGTATGAGGGAGGGAAAGGAAGGTGTGCGCACGGCAGCGGGTCAGAGGAGGAAAGGTGCCCCCAACAAGACAGTGCCCGGGGTAGACTGCCCTCCCCGCTCCCCCTTACTACACCACTGGCTAGAATTAATTTCAGTAAGTGATGCACATGGATGTTTTCTTTCCCTCCCTAGTTTGCCATATTGGTCCTATTTTGGAGGTGTGTCTGCTGTGACTCCAGAGCAATACTTGAGAATGAATGGCTTTCCAAACACATACTGGGGATGGGGTGGAGAAGACGATGACATGTTCATGAGGTAAGAATTACGGATAGTGTAATATAATGCTTTATTTGGTCTCCATTCTAGGTAGTACATGGGGTGGGAGTGTGCTGTTTGTTTCTAAGCTTCATATAAGTGCAAGTTGCCATAATAGTGGACAATAGTGAAAACAGGTCAAGCTTCCAGGTAGAGGTGACATAGTAACACATTAAATGAGAGCAGATAAACAAAATGGCCTATCTAGTCTGACCAGCAAGGTATTTAGGGTTGTAATTGCCAGTCCATGCTGCTTATGTGTTTTTGGAAGCACAGTATTAATATTTTCCTGATGTTTTAGGCTGAACTGCTATCTCATTGCATTGTTACCCTCTTATTGCCATTAAAGAATCCTTTATGTTTATACCACACAAGTTTTTGAAATCTGTTACTGTTTTTGTTTCTACCACTTCTTCAGATCTTCATTCCATGCATTCATTACCCTTCCCTGGTATTCTTTAATCTATTGCCTTGGATTGCATTAAAATTCAAGAAAGTATGGAAAAAGTACAGAGGAGGTGACACTAAAACTGAGCTGGAGGTGTGGATGGGCCATATGGTGTTTATCTTCTGTCAAATTCAGTGTAAAGAGCTTGCTTCAAACACTTGAAGCAAGGTTGTGGGAATGCCATTGCATTTTTAAAGCCTCATAATTTCTTCAACCAGGATTAATAGCAGACTGGCTGCGTGGTTCTCCCCCCCCCCCCCCCCCCCCACGTTGCAGCGAGAGAGTTTCTGGGTGTTGAGACTCAGTCTGACATCGCTCCAAACTCGTAGACCAAACTTGTAGAACAAACTGTGAGGCAGAGTTCTCCATTTGCTTCAGCTGCACTTCTGAGCTGAGGCAGATGGACACCACATGGCACAGTGAGTAAGACTATTGTAGACTATGGGGAAAATCGTGAGGGAAGGTGAGGTCAGGAAAATTCAAATTTGAGGGTTTCTAGGACCAGAGCTAGGGGTCCTCCTCCTCCCAAATCCCCTTCCTTGTAGTTTTTGAATTTCAGGGGACCGTCCTTCCCCCCCACCTCACCCCCAGCTATTTCTGGCAGGATTTCACTGGTGGTGGCCATCATGGATTTTAAACAATCTTTTTTCCTAAAGCCTCCATCTGCTTCAAAGCCCCTCGATTTTTGCTTAAAATCATGTGAAGTTTGTGCTGGATAGTTAGCTGAGGAGTGTCCGTGTGCCATGGGATGCATGGGGGAGAGGACAGAGCCTTGGGCTCAGCCTCTCTGAGATCTCCAGGGCTGGGGATCTGCAGGAGGCTTCCAGAGCCCTCTGAAGGAGATTTGGCTAGGTACAGATGCGTGAATGCTGCAGAGCCCTGGAGGACCTTCAGAGTCCATGCTGGGGTCATCGAGACCACCTGTGCAAAGCTCCAACCCAGATTTTGTGAACCTGATGTGAAATGCTTGTTTAAACTGCCGGGATCCCCCATAATTTACTTAAGGTGCGACAGTAGTGATGGCACCAGGGATTAGTCCTCATCCCATGCCACATGCAAACAAGGACTCGGAGCTGGACTAGAATGTTCAGCCTGACGTCAGCTGGGAGGATGGAAGATCTGATTTCATTCCCTTATTGTCCTAGGATGCAGTTTGCCTGGCAGAGTCTGATTCTCTGCATGAGATCAGCAGACAAGAATCAATGGTGGCCCTGGACCAGGGTGAAGACCCCACAGTGCAGCAGCTGTTCAAGGCATCAGTGTTTCCGAGCATAATTTCAGTTGGAATTTCTACCAGCCTCTACATCACAGTGCTCAATTATGAGTAGCTCAGTGAGTCCAGCCACGTTCTTTCCCTTGCAGCATGACATCACAAAACTAATAATTGACCTCTGGAAGTCTGTGGCCAAGTTATATCCCTTGGTTCTGGATTTTCAACAGCTGTATATTCAGCTGAAGGTGGATTCGCTGGTACCACAGATCACCAAGTGGACGTTCTTGCCCAGTGAAGGAGCTGTTGTTGAGGATCACAAAGTAGACATGGTTCTCAAGAGGCAATTTGAAACTTTAGTCATTGTAATTAAAGTGGCAGCCTCCTTTGTGGCATGTGCTTGCCATACTCTGCTATCTTGGGTCCCAGCATCGGATGAAGAAGAGGACCCTCAGATGATCCTTTCTGGGGTGAATTATATAGCAGACACTCTGTATGACATCATAAGAGTCATAAGCAAGGTGACAGACTAATCTGTCTCCGCCCGACAGATGCTCTGGATCAGATAATGGGCAGGAAACTCGGCTTCTAAGGCCACCCTTAGCAGGCTTCTCTTCAAGGGGCAGATGCTACAGTATATGGAAAGTGTCTGGACTACCTGATGGCCAGTGTTACGGACTGTCACCTTAAAGCCTTGTGAGACAGCAGACCCCTGGAGGCTCAGAGTTTGGGGTGCAGGAATTTTCAGGGTTCTTGAAGATTCCGTTCTTATGCAGTAGTCTAGGTGGTGCAGAGGTCCCTTTCAGGAGTCAGAGCAGAGGCTCAACAGAGGCAGAAGGCAGCAAGCCTCTGGCTCTCATCCCTCATCCCTCTTCAGCCTCCAAAAAAGTTCAATGATGCCTGGTCAGGCAGTGGCTTTACTGGATGGTCTAGGCCAGGGGTGCCCAAAAGGTCTATCGCGATCGACCAGTAGATCGAAAAGGCAACGCAAGTTGATCGCGGAGCCCATCCTGGGCTCCGTGATAGACTTGCGTTGCCTTTATGTTTTCCCCGTTCCCTGACACTGTAACAGTCCAGACTGCAGAAGCGCTAGGCACACCAGCCTTCCCCCTTCCCCCCTGACATCAATTCTGATGTCAGAGAGAAAGTTCCCGGCCAGCCAATCGCTGCATGGCTGGCCAGGAACTTCCTCTCCAACGTTAGAATTGTCAGGAGGAAGGCTGCTGGCCTGTTACAGCATCGGGGAGCAGGGAGAACTCGGCGGCAACGGCGGCTTGGGGAGGTTGTTTAGCGGGCTGAGTGCAAGTTGGGGGAGTCCGGGCGCCGATCCTGCTGTCGCGGCTGGTGACGCGGGTGGGCGGAGCTAACTCTCGCCGCTACCCGCTCCTCACCGCCGCGTTTCTCCTCGCGCTCCCTCGCAGTTCTTCTCTCCCTCTGCCACGCGGCTGCTGTGACTTCCTCCTCGCCCGGCTCCCTTCTCTTAAGGGGGAGTCCGGGCGCCGATCCTGCTGTCGCGGCTGGTGACGCGGGTGGGCAGAGCTAACTCTCGCCGCTACCCGCTCCTCACCGCCGCGTTTCTCCTTGCGCTCCCTCGCAGTTCTTCTCTCCCTCTGCCACGCGGCATGTCATCCGTGAAGACATGAAGGCTGCAAATCAGGTGGAGAAAGCCTCAAAAAAGGCTAGACAAATGATTGGCTGCATCAGAAGAAGCTTTATCAGCCGAAAACCCGAAGTTATAATGCCATTATACAGATCCATGGTGAGACCGCACCTGGAGTACTGTGTCCAGTTTTGGAGGCCACATTACCACAAGGATGTGAAGAGAATTGAGTCAGTTCAGAGAATGGTCACAAGGATGGTCTCGGGACATAAAGATCTTTCATATGAAGATCGTCTAAGCAGTCTGCGCTTATACTCGCTCGAGGAGTGCAGAGAAAGGGGAGACATGATAGCAACTTTCAAGTACATAACAGGCAGCATCGAGGAGGAGGAGGAGGAAATCTTCACTCTTACGGGTCCCACGGTGGCAAGAGGACATCCGCTAAAACTTAGGGGAGGAAGATTTCATGGGGACACCAGGAAATACTTCTTTACCGAGAGGGTGATTGATAGATAGAATGGTCAGGTAGTCGAGGCTAGTAGCATGCTCGACTTCAAGAGAGGATGGGACAAACATGTGGAGTCACTACAGAGGTATGATAGGGGATAGTTTCTCGAGGGTAGAAGGGATAATGATTGGGCAGACTTGTTGGGCCATCGGCCCTTTTCTGCCGTCAAATTCTATGTTTCTATGTTTAAGGCCATTCACCACCCCGTGGAGTGGTGAATGGCCTTGTCTCCGTAATTAAGGGAGGGAATACACGCGGTCACAGATTGCGCTCCCTCCTTCCTTACTGATAGCCGCTGCCACCACCCAAGCATCTCCCTCCCTCCCTCATTACGGATCGCTGCTGCCCGATCGCCGCCTCAGCATTTCCTTCCCTGCCCCTTACCTTCGCGGCAGGCAATTTCTCTAAATGTGCTTCCTACGAGCAGCCAGAGCATTGAAATCACATGTGGCTGCCATAAAGGTCATCTCTGACACAACCGGAAGTTGTATCAGAGACAACCTTTCCTGCAGCCACACACGATTTCAACGCTCCGGCTGCTGGTAGGAAGCACAATTAGAAATTGCCTGCCGCGAAGGTAAGGGGCAGGGAGGGAGAAAGGAGAAAAGGTGGGGTGGAGAAGGAACAGATGCTGAAGGGAACTGGGGAAGGTGGGGTGCAGAGGAACAGACACTGAAGGAAACTGGGGAAGGTGGAGTGGGGTAGGGTGGGGAGGAACAGACATTGAAGGAAACTGGGGAAGATGGGGTAGGGAGGAACAGACACTGAAGGGAAATGGAGAAGAGAGAGATTCCAGACTATTGGGGGAGTGGAGGGAAGAAGATGGGTGCCAGAACAATTGAGGGTAGGGGTGGAGGGAGAGATGGAAGGGAGAGGCACAGTAACAGAGCATATGGAAGAGACAGAGAAGGCAGACAGTGGATGGAAGGAAATGGAGAAGATGAGGAAAACAGAAACCAGACAAAAAAGGTAGAAAAAAATTTATATTTAATTTATTTTTTGCTTTAGGATAAAATAGTATATTAGTTGTGTTGATAAAAATTTATAACAAAGCCCTGCCAGCAGAACATCTCTTTCTCTAGTTCAGCAGCCAGAACTTTGATTTATAAGGAAGGATAAGCTAAATATTTCAGTACTGAGGCTTGTATGGATGCTGCGGGGACTGATACAAAATGCAGCAGTCAGGATGATTTTCGGGCTGAAGAAGTCCGATCACATAACCCCTTCCTACCGACTCCTACACTGGCTGCCGATGGAAGCGCGCACAAAGTTCAAGCTAGGATGTCTCTGCTTCAAAGTATTAAATGGTCTAGCCCCAAAATACATTACAGATCTCTTCTCATTCCCAACCAACAGACACGAAAGAAAAACACACATGAAATTTGTCTCCCCACCGGCTAGAGGGTGCAAATATAAGAGACACCATCAACAACTGCTATCATATCAAGCAGCCATATGGGGTAAAGACCTAGAAAAACTAATTGCACAAACAAACAACTATGAAGAATTCAGGAAACACCTAAAAACTTACCTATTCTTGAAATACCTAGGCAACGAACCGGAACATTAACCCCCCTCGTAACATCATCACATACCTGATCTTGCAAACTGTTAACCCCAACCCCTAACCACTAACTATGAACACCCTATTCAATTTACGGAACATTTCTACTTCTGTGCAAACAGCTTGGCACTTCCTGGCCTTGCAACACACAAACTGTTGCTAACATTATTAATATTATCAGATGTATACTGCTATACTCTTTAATCCATTGTACGAGATGTATACTGCAATACTCTTTAATTCATTGTACGTAAAGTTTCCCTTTATTGTATTGAGATGTACACTGCTATACTCTTTAATTCATTGTATGTAAAGTTTCTCTTTATTGTATTTACATTTCCTTCATTGTATTCACAGTTTCTTTATTGTAAACCGCCTAGAAGTCGCAAGATAGCTGGCGGTATATAAAAATAAAGTTATTATTATTATTAGTGGTCGCAGGGACGGGGCGGGAACAGGGTCAGCCGGGGTGGTGACAGGGACAAATTTTTTCCCCGTGTCATTCTCTACTGGCATGGTCCAGAGATCCTCCTCCTCCACTCCCCCTCCCTTCTCCCTCTCAGTACAGCCTCCCCCACCAGTGAAGATATGACCCCTAAAGATATACAGGATTCCAAGTGCATAAGCTCTGCTCACATCCCCTGCAGGCCCTGGTTGTGAGATAGGAGACATTTCCAATAACACCTTTCCTTGTAGACACTAGATTCAAAATGGAGCCCACAATCCATAACAGTAGTACCTTATGGCAGTCTGACTCTCTAGTGATCATACCACAAGACTAGGGGTCTTTGGGTGAAGTTTTTACCCTGCCTCTGCAGGAACATGAGCAACTGAGATTGCTTCTGTCTTGTGACTCCTGGACTACCAGTGGCTACTTAAGGTGGGGCCAGGATGAATATAAGAATATCCTTACTGGGTCAGACCAATGGTCCATCAAGCCCAGAAGCCCTGTAGATGGAAGTTTAAGCACTAAGGACTTGGTTGGGGGGGGGTTAGGTAGTACCTTTAGGGGAGTGTTTGCTAGGGGAGAAGGCCCTGGATCATATATATTTTTGACAATGCTGGCCCCTTTAAAATGGTGCCTGGGAGCATTGAGCTGCATGTTGGTGACCCAGTGTTCCCAAGGTGGAAAAACACCAGTTTTGAGCTGGAATTTTTTTTTTTTTTTTTCAGGAATACTGCAGCTTGCAAAGTTCAACACAAGCTATGTTGTTGTTTACATAATGAGGTGTTTGGTATACATTTGTCTGCTTTGAATCTCATTCTTATGTAGTCCAAGGTGTCTTAAACTAATGTGTTATGCCTGTGGAATTCTGTGCAAAAAAATATTCAAAATTCTTTAAACAATATTTTTGCTAATTATCCATATTCTATTTAAAACATTCAGAATTATTTTTTCTACCTTTATTGTCTGGATATTTTATGTTTACATCATATTGGTTCCAGTTTCTGATTTCCTGTCTGTTGTCTACTAATTCTTCTTCAAGCAGCTGTTGTCCATTTGCTTTTTCTCTTCTCTCTTTTCTATTCCCTCGCTACACCTGCCTATGACACATTGATCATTCCTTTTAAGGTCTTTTCTGCATCTTTCTCACTCTTTATTTTCAATTTTCAGCTATCTATCAAATTTCCATCTTTTCTCCCATTCCCCATCTCATTCCTTCCTCAGCCCTACATTCCATATTTCTATATTCTTAAAATACTCCAAAGCACCTGCCCACCTTACCTGATCAAAGCAACCACCTTAACCACCATAGGAAAAATAACCCAATGGCTCAACTATCACCTAAAAACTGGCCTTTTCCCCAAATCAGGATGAAGAATTGTTTTAACCATTCCCAAGAACCCAAAATTTAGCCCCTCAGATGTGACCAATTACCACTGGAGAAGAAGTCAAAGGAAGGCCTCGACGATGAGGGAAACGCACATAGCAATGGAGTCGTGAGGATAAGATATCAAGTAGTCAGCCACGGGTATACTATTTAGTAGTGCTGCCTGATTCACGATTCGAATCGGTTCACCGATTCACTTCGGGTGAATCGATTTGAATTGATTTAAAACACCAAAAAATCGGCTACCCGATTTGGACCCTCGCCCCCTAAAGCAGGAGCGGCAGCACTGCTCTTGCTGGCCATCCGCTGCCACACCTGCTCTAGAGAGTGAGGAGGGAGGATCAGTTGGAAAGTGCTGCTGTAGGCTTTTTCTCCCCCTTTCCCCAGTGTCCGATTTCCCATCCTGGCGTTCGGCTTCTCCCCTGGCCTCCCCGTAACGTTTACCTTATAGGTGAAACCTGCAGAGCAGATCGCGGTACTAGCGTCTTTGCAAACTGCTTCGAGGCTGTTCCTCCGCTGTGATCCTGCCTCTGACGTCAGAAGAGGGGCGGGACCGCAGCAGAAGAAACAGCTCAAAGCAGTTTGTAAAGACGCTAGTACCGTGGTCTGCTCTGCATGATTCACTTAGAAGGTAAACGGTGCGGGGAGGCCAGGGGGAACATGGAGGCCTTCCGGGGGGGGAGGGGGGGAACCGCAGTCCTTCTGGGTGGGACAGGCCTTGAGGGGTACAGTCCTTGGGTCCAGGCCTTCAAGGAGGGGGGTGGAGACCTTCAAGGGGGGGGGCAGGCCTTCAAGGGGGGAACAGGACAGGGATGGTGGCATAGGCCTTCAGGGGGGACAGGCAGACCTTCAGGGGGGGACAAGCCTTCAAGGGGGGGGGAGATAAGCCTTCAAGGGGGGGACAGGCCAGGGATGGTGGCATAGGCCTTCAGGGGGGGACAGGCAGGTATTCAGGGGGGACAAGCCTTCAAAGTGGGGACAGGCCTTTAAGGGGGGAAGACAGGCCTTCAAAGGGGGGACAGGCCAGGGATGGTGGCATAGGCCTTCGGGGGGGACAAGCCTTCAAGGGGGGGACAGGCCTTCAGGGGTGGGGTGCAGGCCTTCGGGGGGGACAGACCTTCAGGGGAGGGGGGCCCTGGTGTAGAAGTACACGGAGGGAGGGAGGGAAGGGGGTTTCAAAGAGACATGCATATGCCAGACTTTGGGGAGAAAGAAATAATGGGTCTAAAAATAGAGGAGAGGGAGAGATGATGGACAATGGGATTTAGGGAGGGAAGGAACAGAAATGGAGAGAAGTTGGACACAAGGGATGGTGTGGAGGGGGGATAGAGATACTGGATAGGGGGGTAGTTGAGAAAAGAAAGTGAGAGATGGTGGACCCTGGGGTGGTGGGGAAGGAGGGAGAGATGCTGGATGAAAGGGTAGTTAAGAAAAGGTAGATCTGTGGATGGAGACGAAAAAAAAAGAAAGATGCCAGAGCCTGGGAGAGGGAAGGGAAATGGAAGGGGAGGACTGAGGTGGCAGATGGATGGTTATCACGGAAAAAGAAGAAAGAAGGAGAACCCTAGCAAGCAAGTTATCGGAAGACAACCAGAGCCTGGGACCAACAAGATTTGAATAATGATCAGACAACAAAAGGTAGAAAAACTAATTTTATTTTCTGTTTTGTGATTACAATATGTCAGATTTGAAACGTGTATCCTGCCAGAGCTGGTGTTAGACCGCAAACGTGAGCTAGGATTTAACAGAGAGGAAATGTCTTTTTTGTTTGTTTATTTTGTTTACACCACAGCGCCAGTGTGGTTAGGAGAAGGCAAAGGGGGTGAAGAGGCTATAAAATAAACCCACCAGGATGTTTGAAAAAAAACCCCACCCAATTGGGCAGGAAAATCGAATCAAAAAACCAATTCAATGGGCTGAATTGAATCGAATCAAAAATTTTTTTCCTGAATCGGGTAGCACTACTATTTAGGAGTCACTTTATTGATAAACTAGTGTTTAAGCCCGTTACATTAATGGGTGCTAGATTAGATGTCTGTCTGTCTGTTTATTTTTCTTTGTCTCTCTCTCTCTCTCCTTGGACGCTGGCTGTCTGTCTGTCATTCTTTCTGTCTGTCTCTCTCCATGGCCCCCTTCTGTTCCCCCCTCCCAGAGCAAAGCATGATTGCTGTCTGGCTCCCAGCACACCCCTCCCCCCAAAGCAGCCCCCTTTCCCTCTCCCCCTGGCCTCCTGTTGTGCTATGTCTGCCTGCTCCATGGCCCCCTTCTGTTTCCCCCTTCCCAGAGCAAAGCATGATTGCTGTCTGCCCCCCAGCACACCCCTCCCCCCCAAAGCAGCCCCCTTTCCCTCTCCCCCTTCTGTGCTATGCCTGTCTGCTCCGTGGCCGCCTTCTGTTTCCTCCCTCCCAGAGCAAAGCATGATTGCTGTCTGCCTCCAGCACACCCCTCCCCCCAAAGCAGCCCCTTTCCCACTCCCCCTGGCCCCCTGTTGTGCTATGCTTGCCTGTTCCGTGGCCCCCTTTTATTTCCCTCCCCCTCCCAGAGCAAAGCATGATTGCTATCTACCCCCAGCACACCCCTCCCCCAAAGCAGCCCCTTTCCCACTCCCCCTGCCCCCCTGTTGTGCTATGCTTGCCTGTTCCGTGGCCCCCTTTTGTTTCCCTCCCCCTCCCAGAGCAAAGCATGATTGCTATCTACCCCCAGCACACCCCTCCCCCCAAAGCAGCCCCCTTTCCCTCTCCCCCTGGCCCCCGGTTGTGCCATGGCTGCCCCTGTTGTGCATGTCTGGAAACCAATTTGCATCTTAAAAAATGGAAACAGATCACCTGCACCCGACAACTTTGTCTACATAAACTCTAGAAAGTGAAATCAGGCACTTTCAGGGACAGAAGTGAAACCTAAATTCCCCTGATCGCTTTTTAGGGAAGGGGGAGGCAGTCGCCGGTTCCTGCACTAACGAAGCTTGGCAATGCAGTCCGTCTAATTCCCCTGAACAGCCACGGAGCTGATGGGGTGCCATACCTGGGACTGGACGTCCTGCTCGGGACCAGAGGTCGATCTTCTCCTTAGGAAGCTGACATTGGTGCCGCTTCTGCGCACTTCGGACATGCTCATCCCGGGCGAAGGTAGGTAAGAGCATGGGGATGGCAGGGGGAGATCTCTAGCCTCACACTGGTCCCGGGCTCTCTGCACGTGTCTCTCAGGGGTCCCGGCTCATCCCGGCAGGGAGAGAGTTTGCCTGTGCTTCCTCGCTTTTCTCGTCCTCTTCTGGAAATGACTTCTCAGCTAAATTTCAAATAAATCACGTGGAGCCCTTTGAAACTCCGGAGGGGACTTGCCCAGAAACCACAGCTGTGAAATGTTTGTTAACTGGGGAAGCGATATGTAGTGTCACTTGGTGCATCCTTTATGAAGAGGAGCAGCAGCGGCGGCAGCGGTTAGTGAGTGAGGGCGGGAGGGGGGAGTCGCCGGCGTGTTCCCTAACTCCGTGTTTGAAAATGGAATTCGGCACGGACCCAGAGACCACGGTTGCAGGGAATACACGCGCTTAGGGTTTTATTATTAGTGATATGCTACGAAAGCTCATAGACTCGATACTAGCAGTGTTTCGGCATCTGTGCCTTTATCAAGAGTCTAACAAAAAGTCAACACAATTAGAAACTATTCAAAACCAAATTAAAACAAAGAGATATAAAACACTGATGAAAAGCAATAATTTATAAACAATGACTTAAAAGCAATAATTTAAAAATATGGAAACAAAATAATATACAAACCTAAAAATGATATACATAATGAAGACAAAAGCGAATATGGAAGCAAACTAAAAGACAAACAAATGGCTATAGTGGCGATGTGCACAAAAAGGATGTGAAATTAATAGAATGACTTGACACATTGGTAGAAAAACACATAACTAGCTGGTTACACATCAAGGGCTAAACTGACTCAAACAGTAAGTGACGGAGCATATAATACAGTGCAAACACAGTCTATTGAGGGGTGTTCTTAAATTAAAAAACAGAAACTAACAATTGGTAAAAATATGCTACATTTGAATAGTTTTAAATAACACAGTATTAGTGAATCATTATGTATATCATTTTTAAGTTTGTACTTCACTTTGTTTCCATATTTTTAAATTATTGTTTTTTAATCTCTTTGTTTTAATTTGGTTTTGAATAGTTTCTAATTGTGAATTTTTGTTTTTACATGGTCTCTTAGACTCTTGTTAAAGGCACAGACGCCGAAACACTGCCAGTGTCCAGTCTATGAGCTTTCGTTGCATATTTATCAATAAAGTGACTTCTGAATAGTATACCCATGGCTGACTAATTGACATCTTATCTTCACGACTCCATTGTTGTGTGACCAATTACCAGCCAGTTGCTTGCTTACTTCCCCCTATTTATCCAATTGATGGAAAGGTATGTCACAGAACGGCTCAAATGCTACAGTACTTACACTGCTTCAATATCTTCCACCCTTCACAATCGGAATTCAGGAAAAAACACAGCACTGAGATGGTGATTGCAGCACTCGTAGCATATGGCAAAGTACAGTTAAGCAAGGGTTGCAGCGCAATCATAATCCAATTTGACCTAAGCAGCTTATTTGACCTTGTAGACTTCAATCAAATGTCCAAGATCCTCAGTGATTTTGGATTTAGTGGCCCAGTCCTCTCCTGGTTCCAGGGTTTCCTAACCACTCGGCAGTATTCTGTACGTAAAGATGATAAACTTTCTGATAGCTGGCCCCCTCCCAGCAGGATTCCACAAGGATTCCCACGTTCATCATCTGTGTTCAACCTTCTAATGCAATCCTTGAGAGTTAGCCTAGATCTTGCACAAATAAAACATTTCACCTATACAGATGCTACCTATAACGAATGCATTAGTCAGCACCCTTACCACTGTCAAAAAATGTGTCCCCATCATAGAAAACTGGATCTCAACCCACCACCTCAAACAAAATAAGAAGAAAACCAAATTTATTCGGCTAGGACCTTCAGCTGACCCACACTACTCTCCAAGGATTACAGTAAATGACACAGACTTTCCTTTAGAACTACAATCCCGAATCTTAGGAGTAGAATTTGATAACAACCTATCCATGAAAAGCCATGTACAATCAATAATAAAACAATCTTTCCTTGTGATGAGAAAGCTAATATCCATCAGAAAATATCTTGAAACAGAGGCCTTCTGAATAGTAGTGCAATCCCTAATCCTATCCCTATTAGACTATTTTTTTTATTTTATTTATAGTATTTATTATATACCACTTATAACCTAAGTGGTTTACATTCAGGTACTCAAGCATTTTTCCCTGTCTGTCCCGGTGGGCTCACAATTTATCTAATGTACCTGTACGTTAACACTAGTTCTTTACACTAAAATGTTGCTATTGTGTCTACAACTAGCTCAAAATGCAGCAGTAAGACTCGTATATGGACTGTGGAAATCTGAACACCTACAGCCCTAATATATGAAACTACATTCACTGCCCATAACTGCAAGGATCAAGTTTAAATTAAGCAATACTGCCTTAAGATCCTGAGAGAGAATGCCCCTGACTACTTTACAAAGTTGGTCATCCTACTCTATGGTGTTTCCAACAGATATTCCACCAGAAACCTTTTCCACTCAAAATTCCCAGCATGCAACAATATAAAGTCTACCAGGCAAATCACCTTAACCATCCAATATCAATTAGCAAAATGCTGTAATCAACTACCACTTACACAATGATCCTATGGTCACTCTCTCGGGTTTATAAAACTTTTAAAAGCATTTCTGTACCAAGACAGGGAGCAAACCTTGAAGTAACTGAAATGGCACACCCATTTCAAAACTGCCTAATACAACCCCTGAGACATAATGATGAGCCAACGATGACTTACTTGTATTTGTAACTATGACCTGAATTAATAGTTGTACTGATCTACCTTTACTAGCAACCCTATTGAATGCCCGTGTCAAACTATCCATTGTAACTTCCTGGGTAACACTAGGTTTTGTAATGTAATCCAACCTTGAACTGAATAGGTAAAGGCAGAATAGAAAACCTGATTAACATAACATAATATCTTCATTCTTCTCCCCATTACTTTATTTCTATCCTCTAATTATTATCCTGTCATCCATTTCCTTGCCACATCCTCCCCCCTCTTGGCCTCTTCCACAGAGTTCTACCATCAGCGTCTTCCTTCCTTCACCCTTCTAGCCCAGCATGTGCTCCCTCTTCCTTCCCTCTCCCCCCTCATATCTTGACATCTCCCTATTTATTGAAACATTTGGTATACCGCTTACCAACATTCGGTACCCAGCAGTTTACAGTATAATACAATAAATAAACAGGGGTTAAAAGAACTCCAAATAGAATAAACCACAACCATACATAACACACACACTCTTAGAAATCCTTAGGAAGTAATCATCATTCTAACTACTCTTGCTACTGAATAAATTATGTCCTGCAGATCATCTAATAAATCTTTCTTTCACCCTCAATTTCTGAATTAAAAGCCTCACTAAAAAAGGTTCCCTTCCCTCCTACCCTCTTGTCCAGCATTTCTCCTGCTCTCTTCCCTCACTCCCACTGTCAAGCAACTCTCAATCAATCCCTTCTGCTCCTAGATCCAACATCTCCCATCTCCACCTCCTATGTATCTCTCCCTGCTTCTCATCTGCCCCCATGTCTAACATATCTCTCTTTCCCTCCCTTGTGCCCTGAGTCTAATATCTCTCTTAACCCTACACCCAAGCAGCATTCTGTCCCTTCCACGGCCATATCCAACATTTCATTTCTTTCCCTCTGTTCACCATCTCTCTCTTTCCCCTTGTGCCCTAGGTCAAAAATCTCTAACCCCCCCACCCGTACAACATTTCTCTCTTCCTTCCCTCCATCATCATGTACAACATCCCTCTCTCTTCTCTCTACCCTTATGTCCATTACTTCCTCTCTACTCTTCATGCATCTTTTCCACCCTCTCTACCTCTTTGATGCATCACTCCCTTCCTCTCTTCCACCACATGTCTAACAATTCTTTCCCCCTCTCCCTATGTGCAGCATCTTTCCTTCATTCACTTCCCTACCCACTTACAACTCTCCTTCCCTAAGGTGTTGCTTCAATGGGTCCTGACAGTGCCAGGGATTCCCCCATACTGCCAGCTAGTAACCCAGAAGCCTTTCTGCAGCAGAGGAGAAGCTTCTGGGTTAGTGGCAGGGAGTGTGTGTAAATCGCTGCTGCTGCTGCCAGGTCCTATTGAAGCAACATCTTAGGAGGGGAAATTCTCTGGCTGAGTGTTGCACGTCGCTGAGGAATATGATTTCTGCACAGAAAAGGTAAATTCTGTGTGACTGGGGAATTCTGCAAAAATTCTGTGTACAGTTATGGCAGAAATAATGCATACTATAGTAAAATAGCATTCAGATTTTTCATTTAACACTCATTAAGGGGGCAAAAATCTTGTGTTTTACCATTAACACACTTAGCAGCTAGCCCCTTAAATGTTAAAGGCTGTAAACAATGCACACAAAGGGATTTATCATGCTCATTGGAAAAAAAAATCTTAATAAAAGAAATGGAATTAGGAGTAAAGTCTTACAAAAAAAACTGTACTAATGGTAAGTGTGAATTTTGGGCATTTTAGATTTGTGAAAACTGGTGGACCTTGATTAGCATGTTTAATAATTATACCCAAGTGAAAGGAAGTAGATTTTGTTGAGCAGATGTAACTTGGAAAGGTGTATTGAAAGCTTTATTATAGACACATTGCAGTCAGCTAAGCCATGCTGGGAGGCTAATGCCTGTGCTTTAGGTAGTTTAAGAATTCGTATAAAAAATATTGACTTTCCTGTCCATCTGTGCTATACAATTCCAAAATCGGTTTTTGTGTCTCCAACTATTTTTGTTTTGTTTTTATTTTCCTTTAAGGATTCAGCTAGCAGGAATGACAATATCTCGAACTCCTCTTAGTCTCGGTCACTACAAAATGATTCCACATAAGCGTGATAAAGAGAATCAAGAAAATAAAATAAGGTAATTAAAGTGGAGGTGCTGTACTGGAATCTCAATGATGTTCTGATACAGTGGTAAAACACATGATATAGTCAGATTCAGAGCTGAAGTGGTTATTTCCCCCTCCCTCCCAAACAGTCAAATGAGATTGACAGTAAACATCTGTCTAGCAGTGATCTTTAGAGTATTGACTTCTAGGGGACCTTTTACTAAACCATATTAAGCACTTAACACATGGTTTACAATGTGGTAACTGAACATAAGCAAAAAAATTGACCCAGGAAAATCCACAGAGAAAAAAATCCAAGAGAAACCAAAGAAACACTGTGGAGAGACAATGTTCCTGAAATGGACTTTATTAAAAAGTATATTAAAAAATCAACATAGCAATCCACATAAAAACCTTTAGGACCTAGTCTGCTGGGAATGTTGGACCCAACATAGTCCGTGTTTCGAAAAGAGAGTTTTCCTTAGGGGTCCCTGCTAGTCTTAGGGTGGAAGATACGTGGAACGCTAAACAATCCAAAGATACAATTGCGTAGAAATTCCGCATGAGACGCGCTGCAAAAACCAAATCAGTGTGGAGTTTCTACGCAATTGTATCTTTGGATTGTTTAGCCTTCCACGTATCTTCCACCCTAGGAATAGCAGGGACCCCTGAGGAAGACTCTCTTGTCGAAACATGAACCGTGTTGGGTCCAACGTTCCCAGCGGACTAGGTCCTAAAGGTTTTATGTACTTTTTAATAAAGTCCATTTCAGGAACATCGTCTCTCCACAGTGTTTCTTTGGTAACTGAGCATAAGAACACTAGTGCATAACTGCATTAAGGGGCTTTGCAGGCGTTAGTGTATGGTAAACCACGCATTTAAGTGCTTTTTGTGTCATGGGCACTGATTGGAGCTTCAAAAAACATGAACCTATCAGCACTTCTAGTTAGTGTGGAATTGCTTACGTCTCCTAATTGGGGACACTAAGGAGGAAATTCTACAAATGGCACCTTAACTTAGGTGCCGGTAGGCACTCAACTGCTTACTGGCACCTAAAGAAAAGGCTCCGGAGGTGCTTAGTGGTGCCTAATGTCAGACGTGGCATTAGGCGCTGTAAAGCGCCTATGTAGGTGTGATTCACAATAAAGATAGGTGACAGAAATGTAGTTCTGGTGAAACACTTTTTAGGTGGCTGCCAATACCTGCGCTGTATAGAGAATCCAGGCCTAAGTGCTTTTGTGCTAAGTCCAAGCACAGTACCAGGTGGTATCTGGAAAGTTAACACAGATTCCTGTAAAGGCAAATGCTGGGAACACTCCCAGAGGTTGCTGCATTAAGGCCTGGAACACTAAATGCTTTGCCGCTCATAGGAATTCTATGAGCGTTGGAGCATCTAGCGCTCCGGGCCATGGTAGAAACCTCTACCATGGCTTAGTAAAAGGGGGAGATAAATTTGCAGCTACTGCACAGTAAGATCCCAAGTTAAGCTGTTGTAGCTTAAAGGGGTACTTTAATGTCACTTATTTTTAATGTCAATAATTTATTTTATTCTTTACTATAAACATTGTACATCCATTGAATGTGAAACAATATTTTACATTTAATTTTTATACTTTTAACAATTCAGTCATCCCATTTCAACACATACCTGGCTTTCCCCAGATCTACCTTAATAATGGTTTATGGACTTTTCTTCCAGGAGTTTATCCAATTTTGTCTTTAAACCCAGCTATATACTAAAGAGATCACATAATATGCTGACTGGGGAGGCTGCATTTATTGGAATTTTCCTGCCCTCCCTGCCACCAGCCTCAAAATAGGGCTGTTTTCAGCTGCAATTGTTTTTGTTACCTATCAAGGGCTGCTACTATACAAACAGATGTAGATGGAGATTTTAGATTTTTAGATATATCTGGGGAAAAGAACAAGGATAGAAGGCGTTATGTTCTAATGGGGCAAAGATGGTGGAGAGTGTTAAAGACAGTAGTTCACAGGTTATTGTGAAAACTAGTGCTGCCTTGATTCACAATTCAAATCGATTCAATTTTTTTTAAAAATCGACTTCCTGATTCGATGAACGACCCTTCCCCCATGCCTTCCTAAAGCAGGAGCGGCAGCACTGCCTCTTGCTGGCCATCCGCTGCCGCTCCTGCTTGAGGGGGGAGGATCAGTCGGAAAGGCCTGAAAGTTCCCCCAGCTTCCCCGCGCTTACCTTAAGCTAATATGACAGCCTGCAGGATCACTGGTGTACGAAGCTGTTGTCCTCAGAGGCACGTTCTCTCTGCTACGGTCCCGCCCCTCCTCTGACGTCAGGGTCAGGATCACAGCAGAGAGAACGTACCGCTGAGGACTATGGAAGCTGCAGGGATTGCTTTAGCACCAGCGATCCTGCAGGCTGCTGTATTAGCTTAAGGTAAAAGCAGGGAAGCTGGGGAAACATGCAGGATTGTGGGGGGAGCAGGCCTTCGTGGCAGGGGGGCAGGCTTTGGCGGGGGGAGCAGGCCTTCGCGGTGGGGAGGCAGGCCTCTGCAGAGGGAGGAGGAGGAAGGAATAAGAGAGGGGAGGGGAGGTGCCAGACCTGAGGTGAAGTGAAGGGGAGAGACCAAACCAAAAAGAGGGGGAGGAAAACAGAGGAGAGGTGCTGGACTAATGGAGAGAAGGAGAGAGAAATGCAAGACCCCAAGGGAAAGGGTACAAGAGGGACAGATATTGCTCCAAAGTAGGTGGGCAAGGTGCAGGATGGCAGGAAAGATAGGAGAAAGCCTGTACCTGAGGAAGGGGGGATACAGGCGATAAGGAAGAGAGAAGAAGCTGGATAAGGGGAGAGACATGAAACAGAGATAAGATGCTGGGTATGGAGGGAGCATAGGAACAGGGACACAAGGGGGATACTATTAGAGAGGAGAATAGGGACAGGGACACAGAAGAGAGATGCTGGATGAAAGGGTAGTTGAGAAAAGGAGAGATGGTGGATGGAGGGGTCCTTCGCTGCGGGGGGATGGAGATGAAAAAAGGAAAGATGCCAGACCTCCGGGGGAGGAAAGGGAAACAGAAGGGGAGGACAGAAATGGATGGTTAGCACAGAGAAAGAACAAAGAAGGAGAGCCTGATCAGAAGCCTGGGACCAACATGATTTGAAAATTGACCAGACAACAAAAGGTAGGAAAAATAATTTTATGTTCTGTTTTGTGATTACAATATGTCAGATTTGAAATGTGTATCCTTCCAGAGCTGGTGTTAGATTGCCAACGTGAGCTAGGATTTAACAGAGAGAAGAAAAGTATTTTTTGTTTGTTTATTTTGTTTACACCAGTGTGGGTAGGACCAGTGTGGGTAGGAGAGGCCAAAGGAGGTGAAGAGGCTATAAAATAAACCCACCAGGATGTTTGAAAAACACCACCCAATTGGGAAGGAAAATCGAATCGAAAAATCGATTCAATAGGCTGACTCGAATCGAAATTTTTTTTCCTGCATCGGGCAGCACTAGTGAAAACTATCTTTAATGCTGAACCTCTACAACAGGGGTGCCTACACTTTTTGGGCTTGCGAGCTACTTTTAAAATGACCAAGTCAAAATGATCTACCAACAATAAAATTTTTAAAAACACAAATCACACTGTACAGAGAAAATGTTAATTATCATTTATATTCCGTGGGTTTTCAAAGAGGTCAAGGCAGATAACTTTATGCAATGTCATCTCAGGAACAACTATACAAAAATAGACAAATATACCTCCTCCCTTTTTACTAAACCGCGATAGCGGTTTTTAGCGCAGGGAGCTGCACTGAATGCCCTGCGCTGCTCTCGATGCTTAGAGGGTCTATGCGCTAAAAAACGCTATTGTGGTTTAGTAAAAGGGGGCCATAATGCAAAATATAGACCGCAGATATAAATTCTCAAAACGGACACATTTTGATCACTAAATTGAAAATAAAATCATTTTTCCTACCTTTGCTGTCTGGTGATTTCGTGAGTCTCTGGTTGCACTCTTTTCTTCTGACTGTGCATCCAATATTTCTTCCCTTCTTTCAGCCTGCTGTATGCTTCCAGACTTATTCCCTCTGCCAACTTTTTCTTCCTCTCTCCCTGCCCCCTCCCCTTTCTTTCTGTCTTTCTTCTTTCTGTCTCCCTGTCCCCCCTTTCTTTCTGTCTACCTTTCTCTCTCCATGCCCCCTTTCTTTCTGTCTTCCTGTCCCCCCTTTCTTTCTTTTTCCCTTCTTTCTTTCTGTCTCCCTGCTGCCCCTTCTGTCTGTCTCCCTGCCTGCTCCCAAGCCACTGCCGCTGTCATCGGGGAACAGGCCTCTAAACCACCGCCGCCCCAAGTTCTCCCTGCTTCCCCACACAGAAGCGTCGGGCTGATCAGATTTCCTCTCCTCAACGTCATTTCTGAAGTCAGAGAGGAAGTTCTGGGCCAGCCAGGCAGCGATTGGCTGGCCAAGAACTTCCTCTCCGACGTCAGAATTGACGTCAGGTGGGGGGAAGTTGGTCAGCTTGGCACTTCTGAGTCGAGAAGCAAGTAGAACGTGAAGGCAACGTGATCGACTCGCGTTGCCTTCGCAATCTACTGGTCAATCGCGATCGACCTTTTGGGCACCCCTGCTCTACAACCTCGCTCTTAGAACCAGGCTTAATGAGGGTCACTTGTGGAGTCTGATCTCTAAGAAAGTCCTCAGAGTTCAGAATGACACATCTATCTACTAGAAACGATATTAGCAAGGTAAGAACCTAATCCCTTTTTCCCTGTAACTTCATTGAGTGTCCCTTAGTCTTTATAATTTTTGATGGAGTAAAATATTGATTCATTTGTACATGTACATGTGTACTCAGAATTTTGTAGACTTCAGTCACATCTCCCCTCAGCCAACTCTTTTCCAAGCTTAAGAACCCTAACCTCTTTAGTCTTTTCTCAGATGTGAGGAGTTCTATTCCATTTTTCATCTTGGTTGCTCTTCTCTGAACCTTTTCTAATTCCACTATATCTCTTTTGAGGTATGGCGACCAGAATTAAATACAATACTCAGTGAAGTCACACCATGGAGCGGTACAGAGGCATTATAATAGTCTTATTTACCATCCCTTTTCTAATAATTCTTAGCATCCCCTACTCTTTGTAATTTTTGATGGAGTGAAAAATTGATCCATTTGTTCCCGTTCTACACCACTCAGGATTTTGTAGTCTTCAATCGTATCTCCCCTCAGCCATCTCTTTTCCAAGCTGACGAGCCCTAACCTTTTTAGTCTTTCCTCGCACAACAGGAATTCTATCCCCCTTATCATCTTGGTTGCTCTTCTTTGAATCTTTTAGTTCCGCTATATCTTTCTTGAGAATAAGGTGACCAGAAATGAATGCAGTACTCCAGGTGAGGTCGCACCATGGAACAAGTAGAGAAGGCTTTTTGTTGAGAGTGATGGAGAGCTCAGGGTATCTTTTTATTATAAAAGGTATTAGAGCTTAGAATGAGTTTAGATGGCAACTTCAGCAATTGGAACCTAGGATAATACCAGGTGGACTTAGTCTATGGCCCAGAAATATCAAAGAAGAGACAAGTTAATTTAATCATATATTTTTAATAAGAATGACTAATGGGCAGACTGGATGGACCGTTCAGGTCTTATCTGCCATCATTTACTATGTTACTACTGTGTTTCCCTGAAAATAAGCCCTAGTCAGCAGCCGTGCTTCCCCCCGCCCCTGCCGTGCATCTGAACCCCCATTGACCCTCCATCCTTCCCTCCCAAGCACTGGTCTTTGACCTGAGGGCCACCGCGTGAGCGGACTGCTGGGCAGGATGGACCACCGGTCTGACCCAGCAGCGGCAATTCTTATGTTCTTATGTAACCGAACGCAACCATAAATACCTTACGGCAGAGCAGCGTCGGGCCAGCAACACTAAACAAGCTGCTTCGCAGCCTTCTCGCTGGGGAATTCCGTCAGCTGCGTCACTGTTGAAGTCATCAGTAACACGGCATACAGAAAGCTGCGAAGCAGCCTGTTTAGAGTGCTGCTGACCCGACGCTGATCTGCCGGAAGGTATTTATGGTCGCGGTTGGCGAGGTTCAGTTGAGAGGGAAGGATCGAGGGTCAGCGGGGGTTCAGCTGCGCGGCAGGGGGGATGGCGGGTGCTCAAGGGTTCTGCTGCACAAGAGATGGGAGGGATGGAAGGATAGAAGTTGGGCAAGGGTTCTGCACAGGGGGATGGAGGGAAAGAAAGATGCTGCAGAGAGAAGGCACAAGGGGATGGGTGAGAGGGGAGGAAAGATGTTGAGAAAGAGGGGAGAGAAAGAAAGAGGAAGAATTTGTGTGAAGGAGAGAAAGGGAGAGATGATCATGTACATGAAAAAAAATAAGCCTTACCCGAAAATAAGAACCAGTGCGTTGGCCCAAAATTAAAATAAGACAGTGTCTTATTTTGGGGGACACATGGTATTAAGACCAGACTTAACCATCCTAACTTTTCATAAGGAGGCGGAAGCATGGTTCTGAGATTTGGGGATTGATGTCTCCAGAGATCAGTTGCTGGATTTGTTATGCACACCATTGGTAAAGTTAACATGCATGATTCATATGGAACAATAATATAAATTTCTGTATACGAGGTATGACAATTAAGTTAATGAATTCATCCTAGAAAAAGTGATACATACCTCATTGCTGAATAGCACTATGGTCACCTTCGAAGTACTCCCCTTGGGAAGCTATACACTGACACCAGCATCTGGTCCATCCTTTAAAGCAATTTTGAAACTCTTTTTCTGGAATGGCCATCAGAGCTGTCATTGTATTACCCTTGGTGTCCTGAATGTCATCAAAATGTCTTCCTTTCAATATTTCCTTTATCTTCGGGTAAAGAAAAAAGCCAATGAGGGTCAGATCAGGTGAGTAGTATATATAAGTTCATGTAAACCTTTTTTTTTTTCCTTCTCTTCCTATATTTTAAGTTCTTGTAAACCATGCCGAGCTCCACAACATCCGTGGAGATGATGCGGTATATAAACTTAAGGTTTAGTTTAGTGTTCCAATACAGTTATTTGTTTACTGGCTAAAAGCTCCCTCACAGACAGTGATATGTGAGCTGGTGCATTGTCATGATGCAAGACCTATGAGGGATAATTTTTGCAAACACCTTTCTCATGCCAAGATTTTTGTTAACATTTTCCTGTTTCTCTATTGATGTTTACTTGGTCTGCTATGCGTCTCACAGTCAGCTGACGATTTTGACATAATTCAACACATGTTTGCAATGTTTTCTTCAGTTCTGCTCATTACTGGCCTCCCTGACCTCTGTTCATCAGTAACGCTTTCTCTCTCCTCAGAAAAATGTTTAATCCATTTGTGCACTGCTGTTTTCTTCATAGCATTATGTCCATAAACTTGAACTAACATGACCCTGATTTCACTTTCACTCTTGCCAAGTTTAACAAGAAATGTAATGTTTGTTTGTTGTTCATTGCTCTAATTCAAGCTCTGACATTCTCGCGATGGCACACAAAAATATGTGAGTGAATAAAAAAGAGACCTGCTCTCTATCCTTGAGGCACCTTATGGATTGAGGGCTTTATAGACTGATTTAAGTCAATGAAGTTTAGTTAATGAATGCAGGGTGTTTGACCAGTTCATGGGAACTTGTGTGCAAGTTTATCTCAAGTTCACCAGGGTTTATCACTGCAAATAGCACCCATGAGTGCTAGGCAGGAATCACCCACAAACATCATATTAAATACCCTGTGGCCAATCAAATCTATAATAGTAAAAATTTATTTACATATTTAATTTAATGTTTTAAAACATGCTAAAATAGCCCAAAATACCCTGGTGCCTGAATGGTTTAATTCAAGAAATCAAAATCACTGATACAGTGTCGACATCATTTGAAAATTGTTCCTGCACTGCCAAACAATGTCAATCTTTCAACAATCAATAAGGCTACTGAAAAAAAGGAACTTATTGATTAAAAGACCACTGTCGTTCATCAGTCAAAGAATGTTTTTCAGGGAGTGCCTGCTGATCACTCTATAGAGCCCTGTTTTGTGTCCTTCATCAGGGGCAACCTCAAGGGCATCTCCTGTTGCAATATAAATGGAATGATGGTTCTCTGTGGTGCGGCGCGGCTTGGCTGCAAATGAAAGCGAGAATACTTAAATATTCAGGAGAGCTCCATGGCCCCGCACTCCAGCTGATCCAGATTCTAACAAATCAAAATGAGTCTTGTCATATAATGGAATGCGCCTCCCAGCCAATAAAAACAGCCTGAAGGCAAAACGAGGGAGAAGCAACCCCACCTCCATATAGAAAAAAAGTAGCTGACCTCCCACTACTTTAGAGGAGGAGGATAGACGTAATACTCCTTCAGTAAGACTCGAGGAAGGTGGGAGTTAGTATCCAACAAAGTGAACATGATTCTTTATGTCTCAAGCTTTGGATTAGGAGACAGACACGCTAAAATACATTCTACAATGTCTCTAGAAAAAGAGATAAGCACAGACACGTATGTGCAAGCTGAAGGCCAGACTGTGTTCCTCAAAAGTGAAAGTATAACTCATCTGTAGATGTTACCAGCTATATGCCAGTCCACTGCCTCATTCATTACATGAGGAGAATAAGTTTGTAAACTAAAAATCCAGTGTTGTTTCCTGGCAAGCAAAAAGTTTTTCTTATTCCCTTGAACTATATTGGCAACTTGTTCAATAATTGTCATTGCATATCAGAAAACAAATGGCCTGTTTCAATTGTATGATTTACCATAGGAGCATTTTGTCTTAAGTGTTTCACACAGCTTCTGTGTTCAGTGATCTGTAACCAGATAGCTCAGGTCGTACTGCCAACATACAAGAAACTACAGGCACATTGTATGATATATACAACGTACATATTGTCACAAGATGTATTACTTCGCAACTTGTATATTTGCTTAGTTCTAGGATGTATCCACTGATTTCCCTCCAAAGTTTGTTTGCATTCTAGACAATGACCGCATGCCTTGTGACCAGATACATCTTGAAGATTGTTCTTCCTCTCCTGGAAATTGGCACACACCAACCTATCCACCAAATTTTTCCCCCTGGAATAAACTATGCAGGGATGGTCTTGAAATACATCGTGGAGTTGCAGAACATCCCAGTGCTTATGAATGCTCGATGCAATTTTTGGTGTTTGGGTGGAATATGAGAGCACATAGACTTGTTTTGAATGGTCATTTGTCATAGGATCCCCTAGAAGCAACAACAATAATGAACGCCACTCAGCAAGACACCGCCACACGTCGACACGAACACTGCTGCAAGACACTGATATACCTAGGTTATGAAACCTTACCAAGCTGTTTGTACAGTGCTGCCAATGTAAGCGCATGGTGGCAAGTTTATCAACTTAATTGTCAGTCCTCATACAGCGTTTAATCCCTCTCTGCATTGCTGTCATGAAAGGAGATGATGGTAAATATGCACTATAGGAATGGAGAGTGTGGTGCATATATTTTGCACAACTGCTAGGAAATGTTTAAAATCACCAGTGCTGTGGGTTTTCTGCAGCTATTGGTTCGCAGTCTCTAGGCATTAGGGCTGCTATTCTTGAAGGTGTGACTGTTGGCTATCCTATTTCCTATCCATAGGGATAGGAGGGTCAACAGGAGTTCACAGAAGGGAGTTAGACTTGCTGGCTCCAGGAGTCCATTGGAAACCCAGCACATGGGTTCCAGCAGCTTCTGAAAGCCATGTGAGTGAAAAGCCAGACTCTGCTTTAGTCTGTGATAGGGGAGGGCTAGTTAAGTAGCCCTACCTCCAGAGGGGATTTAAGGGCTGGAAGGGGAGAGTTTAGAATTGGACTTTGTTTTGTAATGTTTGTGTTTACTGTTCAAGAAAGTGCTTCTTATTCACTGGAAGAAGTAAAATTGGAGTTTGGACTTTGAATCCTGGTGTGGTCTACATTCAGTACTTTGTGTTTCTCAGTGCAGCGCCTAAACAGGAGAATTTTTACACCTGTTCTGTTCGACTATTTGTTTTTTTAAATCTGTTTTTTTTATATTCTACGTACCATCACCTGGGACCCCTGAGGAAGAAGTGTTTTTTGAAACACGGACCATGCTGGGTCTGATCCACACAAATACTAGTACCAGTTTTTTTATATATTTATTACATTTATTTTACGTATGCTATAAATGTTTTTATGATTTTTAAAATAAATTCCTGCACCTTGTACATACCACTGCAGTTTGGTTTTGGTTTTTGCTTTGCAATTGTTCTGCAGTTTTTGTTGGTTTCTTTTGTCTTGCCTGTGGTATACATTATTTATAGGAGTGAGAAGGGTATTTGATGCTTGCTTGCTGTGGGACTCCTGCTTATAAGTTGGTCCCAGCTCTGGTCTTAAATAAAAATAACTGTGTGCCCCTTCAAAGCAGTTTACGTACATATATATAGGTACCGGTACTTATTTTGTACTTGGGGCAATAGAGTTAAATGACTTGCCCAAGTCACAAGGGACTGCAGTGGGAATCAAGCACATATAACCCTTGCAGTTTGGCTCACAGTAGCTTTCTACATCAGTCCCTGTGCCATCAATTCTGTGGGTAAAGGCCTGTAGCTGTTGCTTTTATGAGTAATAGATGCCATCTTCTGGTAGAAAAATAGCAGTATTTTTTGAGAATATGCCTAGAATTGAGTAACTGATAGCTCAACTCTGTTTTTGTGGTAAATGTGTTATTTGTAATTCATTCATAAACTGCTATAGAATTTTTAGATTCCTTGCTAAACAAATCCCGACTAGTGGAGGCTGCAGTTCTTAGTATGAGGTTGAAAGCTAGAATGATGCTAGGTTGCATAGGAAAGCTAGAACAATGCTAGGTTGCATAGGAAGAGGTATGGCCAGTAGGAAAAAAGAGGTATTGATGCCCCTGTATAAGACTCTGGTGAGACCTCATTTAGAATACTGTGTACAATTCTGGAGACCGCACCTTCAAAAAAATATAGGATGGAGTCAGTCCAAAGGAAGGCTGCTAAAATGGTTGGTGGTCTTCATCATAAGGCGTATGGGGACTCAATATGTATACAGTGTTCCCCCGCGAATTCACGGTTCGCGAATCACGGACTCACTCATTTGCGGTCTGCTCCAGCCGCCTCTTTCTGTAGTAAAGTCGGGCTACACCAATCAGGAGCTGCGTGTCAAAGCAGCTTCTGATTGTACTACACTGTACTACAGGAAGAGGCGGTCGGAGCAGACTGCGAGTGATTTTCTTCACCCGCTGGTGCTCCAGCTGCCCTCTCCTGCCTCCCCTGCCTTTTGACAGGCAAAATTTGCGGGGGTTCCTGGAATGGAACCCTCGTGAATTTTGGGGGGAGTACTGTACGAAGAAGGAAAAGAAGGAGAGGGGACATGATAGAGATGTTTAAATACCTACATGGCATAAATTCACGATGTGAGTCTCTTTCATTTGAAAGGAAGCTCTGGAATGAGAGGGCATAGGATGAAGTTAAGAGTTAGGAGTAATCTAAGAAAATAATGTTTTTACAGAAAGGGTGGTAGATGTGTGGAATAGTCTCCCAATAGGGATGGTGGAGACAGACTGTCTGAATTCAAGAAAGTGTGGGACATTCACATGGGATCTCTTAGGGAGAGGAGGAGCTAGTGAATGCTGTAGATGGGTAGACTGGATGGGTCATTTGGCCTTTATCTGCCTTCATATTTTTATGTTTCTCTATTATTTTTGTAGTTCTACCTTCTACTACTTATCACTTCTATAGAGCTGAAAGACATATGCAGCGCTGTACATTTTGATATTTATAGATGTCCCTGCTCAGAAGAGCTTACAATCTAACTTGGACAGAGAAGACATGACATAGAGGGTAGGGGATGCAGAACCCAAGGTGAGAGGAGTTAGGAGTTGAAAGCACTCTCAAAGCTTTTAAATGGGCCTTGATCAGTATAGCTTGCTGGTCTTATGTTTTCAGGCGGACTTCCTGGGACACCAGGCCGCTCAGTGGTATAAATTAATATCTGGATTTTTGAATAAGAAACCAAAGACTGGTCTTCGTGACATTTGGAGCATTGAGATAAAGCAGCAGATTTCTGCGTCTCAATGGCCACAAATTTGGTCTTGGAGGTTGAGATGTACAATGTCTGCATCTATGAGACAAACATGGTTGTTTTTATTACATAGAGTGTTTTGGACCACAGTTCGTTTAAAGAAATTAGATAAGTCAAAGTCTAATAGATGCTGGCACTGTCATCTAGAAGTAGGGACATTGGATCATCTATTATTCTATTGTCCATTGATACTTAGCTTTTGGAGATCCATTTAGGGTCAAGTGAATAATTTACTTGAAAATCCAGTGGCATTAACGTATGATACTGTATTATTTGGTATATCAATGAGGGCTAAGAGCCAAATATCTTCTAATAATAATAAACTTCTATTCATTATGACAGGGGTTGCCATACAGCATATTATGCAGAACTGGAAACATTGGGATCGGCAGAATTATAATTTTTGGTGGAATTCTCTATGCCACATTTTTAAAATGGAGCGTGTACAGTAATAGCTATACAGCAGAGTCATTTAAAGAAATTTAAGGATGTTTGGGAGCCATTAACAAAATTTTGTAATGACTAAATATTACTTTTTTCCCTTTGTACATACACGTCCGAGTTGAGGGTGGGGGTGGGGATACTTTGTGTTTATATGTGGTTGAGGACAATTGTTGGGTATATTGATTGATTCTATGTATTTGTTTTTCTTGATTATTGGGTGGGAGGGTTAAACATAGTAACATAGTAGATGATGGCAGATAAAGACCCGAATGGTCCATCCAGTCTGCCCAACCTGATTCAATTTAAATTTTTTCTTCTTAGTTATTTCTGGGCAAGAATCCAAAGCTTTACCCGGTACTGTGCTTGGGTTCCAACTGCCGAAATCTCTGTTAAGACTTACTCCAGCCCATCTACACCCTCCCAGCCATTGAAGCCCTCCCCTGCCCATCCTCCACCAAACGGCCATACACAGACACAGACCGTGCAAGTCTGCCCAGTAACTGGCCTAGTTCAATATTTAATATTATTTTCTGATTCTAAATCTTCTGTGTTGTTTATTCATAGTTGTTTATTCATGTTTGTAGGATCAATGTGCTTTTCATGTACTATTATATGTATATATATTTGTTTTGCACAGTTATAATTTAGAAAATCAATAAAGATTAAAAAAAAAAAAAAAGGGCCTTGAACACTGCCAGAGACGGAGCCCACCATAGGGATTCGAGCAGCTTGTTCCAAGCATACGGCACAGCAAGGCAGAAGAGACAGAGCCTGGAGTTGGCAGTTGAAGAGAAGATCACAGATAGGAAGGACTTATCAGCTGAGCAGCGCTCACCGGGGGAGGGGGGGCGGTGATCATAGGGGGAGATAAGTGATAAGAGATAGTGAAGGGCAGCTGAGTGAGTGCATTTGTAGGTTTAAATTGTATTCAGAAATGGATGGGAAGCCAATGAAGTGACTTTAGTAGAGGAGTAATGTGAGTAAAGTGGCTCTCTCTGAATATGAGTCGTGTAGGCAAATTCTATATGGATTGAAGGGGAGCGAGATAGCTAAGCGGAAGGCTGATGGGTGATTGTTGATAAGTATGCAGGTACAAATATGTCACTGCCCCAGTCAGTTCACAATCTAGAGTCAACAGGAGATAAAAATGATTTGCCCAAAGTTACATTGTGTGTGAGTGACAGAAGTCCCTCAACCCATTGTTCTAAGGCCACTCTGGTTTAGTGGAAAAGGTGCTCACTTTTCATGTGGTCCATAACGGAGTGAGCTGCATGTGCATCTGAATTAATAGTAAACCTTCATACTTCATGTGATATAATGTTTTTAGAGAATTTTTTTCATAAGGATGTACATTGACATATCCCTATTCACAACTTACAAAGCCATGCTAGTGGCTGCTTCGCGGCAACAGCCCCGAAGCCCCTTTAAATCTCTATGGGCTTCGGGGCCATTACCGTGTAGCAGCCGCTAGCGCGGCTTTGTAAAACAAGACAAGAATGTTAACGAGTTCTATTTTTAATAAATATTTGGAGCATTGAGATTAAGCAACAAATTTCTGCTACTCAATGGCCACGAATCTGGTCTTGGAGAATGAGATGTACAGCGTCGGCATCAATGAAACAAACTTGGTTTTTCTTGTTGCATAGGACTTTTTGGACCCCGGTTCGATTGCAGAAGTTAGATAATTCTAAGTCTAACAGATGCTGGCGTTATCATCTTGAAATAGGGACGTTGAATCATCTGTTGTATTTTTGTCCTTTAATACTTAATTTTTGGAAATCGATATGGGGACAGATTAATACCATATAGGAGTCATTGATTCCGTTGACTTATGATGTAGTCATATGTGGGACTTTATTAAATCTTAAATCCCCTTTGGACCAATATAAAGGCAGACTGCTCCTTATTATGACCAGAATAGCCATGCAGATGATCACTTGCAATTGGAAAAATTATGATCGCCTTAATTTTCCTTTCTGGTGGGCAAATTTATGCTTATGCTATAGGTGTAAAAAAAATGAATGCTGATATGTTAGGGCATAGTAATGCATTTAAATTGGTGGGGGGCCCCTTGAAGTCTTTTATCACTTCATCATAATTATCTCTTATTTTTACTTTTAGTTAATTTCTATACACATCCAGGGTAGGGGGGAAGGTTGGGTGGGGAAGGTTATTTTTTTGTTGTATTCTTTGTTTATATATACATGCATAAGTAATAGTAGGGGGGGGTTATTCTTTATGTAATTTTATTAATTGAAAATAAATGCTTACTGTTATTGCTACTGGATGTGTGGAGGGGCATTATCGAAAGGGACGTCTAAGTCTGTTTGCGTCCAAGTCGCAAGTCATCCAAAGTAAAAAAAAAAACAGCCTAGGACACATTTTAGAAAAATACATCCAAAATTTTTTTTGTTTCGAAAATCATCTAATTATACGTCCTGCCAATCTGATCGTCCAAGCCACTAAATTGTCCATCTTTATACCACATTTCCATCCAACTTTTCGTCCAAATCAAAAACGCCTAGAACAAGCCCTGTTGGATGTGGGAGGGGTCTGTAAAGTGATGGACTGAACTCCCAGACATGGCACCTAAATAGTGGAGTACCTTACAGGGCACTGCTGTGAACTTCACAAAAAGGGTACTATGTTTATCCTCACTATAGCTCCCTTATAGGTCATGGTGAGCCCCCCCAAACCACCTCCAGAATCCCCTAGACCAGGGGTGTCCAATGTCGGTCCTCGAGGGCCGCAATCCAGTCGGGTTTTCAGGATTTCCCCAATGAATATGCATGAGATCTATGTGCATGCACTGCTTTCAATGCATATTCATTGGGGAAATCCTGAAAACCCGACTGGAATGCGGCCCTCGAGGACCGACATTGGACACCCCTGCCCTAGACCCACTTATCTACCACCTTAATAGCCCTTATGGCTGCAGGAGCCACTTATATGCCAGTAAAAAAGGGTTTTTGAGGTGTATAGGGGAGTGCACATGTTTAAGTAGCAATGCAGTGATTACAGAGGCTTATGGGCATGGGTCCTCCTCTCCATGAGTCCCTAACCCACCCCCAAGACGGCTTAAGCCACCTCTGCTGGACGACTAGGCTTTCCTATGCCAGGCTGCCAGGTGATGATGGTCTGGAGGCTGAATTGTAAAGGTATGATTAATATTTTTTGGGGGGTGGGGGGTCGGTGATCACTGGGATAGTGTGTGGGGGTCTGTTTTATGTGTTTGCAGTGCTTCTCTGGTGACTTTAGGTGGGTTTTTGTGACTTAGACCATGCTTTACATGGTCTAAGTCACAACGTCTAAGTTCCGTCGATCCTGGGCTGTATAACTTTCGGTTATACATGCTGTACGACTAAGTCTAAGCCGGCCCACGTTCCGCCCAACTCCCGTCCTTGACACTCCTCCCGAAATGCCCCGTTTAGCTTTGGTTGTACAGCGGCACTATGAAGGCCTAGGTCATTTAGAAATATGTCCAAAACCCATTTTTATTATCGGCATTTGGACGTATTTGGGAAATGTTCGTCCAAGTGCCAACTTAGGCCGTTTTTTGGACGATTTTCTCTTTCGATTATGAGTCCCATAGTCTTTTGCACTTTTTACTGATTTGAAAATTAATAAAGATTAATTAAAAAATGATATATATATTATCACATTCCATTGCTATTTTCTCCAGCTTCTCCTGACAACCCAGGAATATAAATGTATTGTTAAGGATATTGGACAGCAGAAACAGAATAGTTTCTTGTAGATGACCTGGCTGGCTGAATGGCAAACGCTGCGTACTACAGTGCAGAAGGTTCCAAGTTCAGCTCTAACACTCCCCAGGTTAGCTGGATCTTAGGATGCTACTAGGGCAGCATTCATAGCTCCCTACTCCCTGGGGTTGGCGGTGGATTCAAGGCCCTTAATTCTAGAATATTCTAGAAGAAATTTCAGTACATGGATACTAGTCCAAAACTAGTCCAAAACTATTGCAGTGAGCGTGGGTCTAAGAAAAGGTAAAACTAGAACCCTCGCTGGAAAAATTCCGCTCCAAAGTTAAAGCATTTCTCTTCAGGGATGCCTGCAGAGCCTGGGATCTCACTTTCTCTTCAAACATGGACATACATTCTAGCAGAGAACATCATGTGCTTCATAAGAAGCAACCCCCTGCCCCCCTTTTGTGAGATTCCACTCTCCCCTCCTAACTTTTTTAGTTTGTTTTATTTGAATATCGATGTAATTATATTCCCTAATGTTTTTTCCCCTTGATTTTGTCTGTAAACTGTCTATTTTACCTTTATTTAGTTGATCATATATGATATTGTTTTTACTTTACATTTTCCCTTGGTTTTCCTTATTTTTCTTTTACTATTATAAACCGTTTAGCTAATACTTGATAGACGGTATATCAAATGATAAATAAACTTGGAAACTAATGAAGGATCATGGCACCAGAGCCTAGCACTGGTTTCACTTCAGCTGGAAGTCCAAATAGTTCTTCCTGCTGTATCAGGTCACAAAAAAAGGACATAGTGAAGGACTTACATCTAGCTGGTTTGTGTTGCTGCTTTTGTCTCCAGCCTTTTCCTTCCCAGTGATGAAGATTTAGCAAGTTGAAAAGTCAAATGGTAGGGAACATAATTGTGGGTTGTCAGGAGAAGCTGGAGAAAACAGCAATGGAATTTGATAATATTTATTAAAAATAGAACACATTAACATGCTTGTCTTAAATCTTAATTTTCTTAAAGGAAAAATAAAAATATTTTTTAATTTTCCTCTAGAATACTCCAGATTTCTGTTATGCTTTTTTGGCTGTTTTTAATCACATTTGTTGAAATAAAATGGATTATGCTATCTATGTTTGTACTCCATATGCATTCTCTTTCACAAAATGGTTTTGGTTCTTTCTCAATTTCCTAAGCATTCAGTGGCCCAAGTTAACTTGAACTATTTATGTTAATGTAGCTGACACCTTTCACTCTCCAAATGTGCTAAAAGAAAGCATTATCTGTTTAGAAGGAGCATAATTGATGATGTTACAGTTTCTTTCTACCAAACCCAAGTGTATTTTAAAAGCACGAGCTGTCCTCCCTCCCACCCTCACCCCCCACCCAAAAAAAGAACATAAGGAAATATTATTCTCAATAACTCATTTGGGTTATTCACTGCTTTTATAGTGTTGGTTTTGGTCCATTGTTTTATTGCATTTTTGATATCTTGACTTGTTTTTAAATGTATTTTTCATGTGTTGTATTATTTATGTTAGTGTCCCCTGAGGAAGGCGTACATCATACGCCAAAATTGAGATCCTTGTTGGGACTAACCTTTTTTGAATAAAGCCTTCAACATTTGGTTGAAAAGACACCTTCCTTGCCTTCTTGTCTAAGCCGGGGTGTTCTCTTGTTTGTCTGTCCACTAAACTTTTTTAACCATGGAAATGTCTTTTTCAAATTAGCCCCTTAATCCTCTTCTTCAGTCTATTGCCTAATTAAACCTAGCTTTTATAGTGCTGAAGCTTTTTTGAATGAAATAAGTTTCTGTGGCCTGCAAACTTTCAACTGGTACAATATGAATGGTCCAGATGGTATATATTGACTGATTTCCTAATACCTGGGTCTGCATTTAGATCCAGTACTTTCTGGGATCTCATTATATTCTTTACTTCTTACAAGACTCACAGTGAGGGTGTTCTGCTTTAACATGTCTAGTGTAATGAGGTGAAAGAACTGCTGCATGACTCTCTAGCTTGGGAGAGATATGATTCAGGATGTACTATAGGAAAGTAGACTTTGTAGACCTCTGCTGGATTCAGTACGTATATACAAGCTGTAGAAATATATTGGTGGTTTGTTGTTAGATGACTATTCGTATGATAGCAGCAATGGGTCAGGATCAAGGTTAGCCAGCTAAATTGCTAGTGTTGTGATTAGGTGCACAATGTTTCATATTTTTATTAATATGGGTTTGTTTAATGCATCACAGCATACTAGTACTTATCCCAGGACAAGCAGGCAGCATATTCTCACATGGAGCCCTGGTACAGACAGCTTTAAAAGTACATCGCCTCTTTAAGAACTTGAGAAAGTTCACGAACTGCCCACACCACGCATGTGCGAATGCCTTCCTGCCTGACGCTGCTCGCGGCTCCTCAGTTCTTATTTTCTGTGGAGCTAAACACAGCATACTAGTACACATGGTGACATTGAGCTTGTTACATGTTACCATAGAGGATGAAAAGGGATGTGCTATGACCTCTGGAGCTATGGCTTAATCAATTTTTCATTCCACACCATATTTAACAAACTTAGAGGCCAGGGTTGGAGGTTATTTTGTATGAGGCCCCTTCCAACATAAAAGATGTTGTATGCTCCTGCTCAATACTTATATGAAGCCCATATTGTCTTTCTCACTGTCCTTTTGCTTTCACAGTAAATACGATTTCATATTTCTTTATTCCCTAGATTCACTTTGCTCAAAAAGACCAAGAGAACATGGAAGCAGGATGGTATAAACTCTTTGGATATCCAACTGATTTCAGTAGAGGAAGCCCAGCTTTATACCAATATCACTGTGGATGTTGGTGGTATCACAATCCTGCCTCCTGAAAAAAGCAAAGATATATGGACATTCCTATGATGAATTTCCGCCTTAAACAGGATGTAAGGAATGATAAACCGAGCAAGTTAACGTCTGTTTCTTATCTGTTTTGCTCAGTTTCTGAACCTAAATGCACTCTGGTTTTGTTGAGGTTTTTTATTTTCTGAGCTCTTCTTGGACAAAAGAAGGAACTCAATTGACTCCTTTAGCCCAGAGATTCTGCATACATTGTATTTGGCATGGAATGTAAAAGATATCTCCAAAGCCTTAAACTATCTCTTTGATAAATCCATTTTCATAGTATTTCTCGGCCAAGTCACCTTTATTTTTTATTTTTTTGAAAGATCACTTGATCACCTCTGTTTTATGAAAAGCCATGGCCCAGATTCTAGGGCTTGGATGACTGTGATGTTGAGCAAACTTGCTCACTGGCACAGTAAAAAGTTGTATTAAACTGCTGGTGAATATATAAATATTTATTATACAGTAAAGAGGTGGTGACCAGGAACAGGACATCAGGCTTGTTTGGTTAATAATATTCAAAGATAAGATTTTCAGAAGTGTTTGAGGTAGGTTTTGGTATACAGGCAGTCCCCAAGTTATAGATGCCTGACTTACGTACAAAGCATACTTACGAACATGGTCACGGCTTCATTTGATTTCACTGAGCAGTATTTCCAGTAGCATAGACTCCTACACTTCTCCTGTAGCAGATTCAGGAATGATGCATGATCACATTAAGAACAGTGTGCAGTTGTGCATGCTGTACCTTAGAGGTTACAATGGTAGGGACAGTTGGCCCTTTTGTCAGCCGGGAGCAGAAATAAGCAGCAAGAATCTTAAAATCTACAAGTTCTGTGTTACATACAAATCCAATTTAAGAACATCTATAAAAACGTAACTCATTCTTAACCTGGGGATTGCCTGTAGTTACAAAATGATGCATCATAGCAGTGCTGTGTACTTAGTGCATGGACCGTTTCTTACCTCTGGTTACTTGATTGGTGATGGTTTCCTCATTCATTGTATCTATTCTGTGACCTCTTCCAAGTATTGTTATTGCTGCCCATGAAAGCTGCTCAGAGAAAGTAAACTTTTTACTCACGATATGAGGTCTGGTGTTCTCTGTGTAGTCTATAAATATCAAGAGCATCTTGAAGATACCAACAATAAGGAGGTTTCCGACTTCCTTTCTTTCCTTCAATCATTGGGTTTTTCTTTACCATCTATTTCCCCTACCCATGAAAAAGGTCATACATTAGATCTTGTTGCTTTTTTAGATCACTATTGATACTGTTCGCTGGCAACAAGTCCCCTGGACGGTGGCAAGTCAAATGCGCGCAAGACATATGCACACAGACAAATGCATGAAGACAAGTGAGTGCAAGACAAGTGAGCATAAGATAACTACAGACAAATGGGGGGCAACTTTAAATGTCCCATCCATGAACCAATGCCATGTTGTTCCAATACCTCAAGATTAATAACATTGTGAATAACAATTAATAACAATGTGAATAATGTGAATAATAACATAACAGAGATATATTATGACTGCAAGGGCAAGCACAGGAACATCGTAGAAATGGACAGGGACAAAGATGCTAGCGAAGGGAGGGTGGGCTGTCCCGAGCACATAAAAAAGGAGCATACGTAACGAATCACAAAGAGGCGGGCTGTTCTGAGCACGAGTCTTTGTGCTCATTTGTCTGCTCCCATTTGTCTTTGCGCTCACTTGTCTTTGCGCTCATTTGTCTGCTCTCATTTGTCCACGCGCTTATGTTTTGGCGGTTATCTTGTGCTCACTTGTCTTTGCGCTCATTTGTCTTGCGCCCGTTTGTCCGTGCGTGTTTGTCTTGCGCGCATTTGACTATGAACCCCCTGGACTGACCATTTTCTTGGTGAATTTTCACTTCCCATTTATATGTCTCATTCCGATACAATCTTCACAGAAAAAAACTGTCACATTTAGGAAGAAAATCTGTCCTGAATATTTTTGGTCTTATGTTTTAGATTCTCTCCCTAGCTCTCCCAGGGAGCATACCATTGATGATAGCTGGCATAACTAGAGCTCTATTTCAGAATGTGCCTATCAATCTTTGGCACCAGTTATCACCAAAACAATCTCCTATGCCCGGAATGTACCATGGTTTCTACCCATTCATAGAGCCCTAAAACAGAACTGTAGAAGGCTAGAAAAGAAATGGAAAAAATATCTTTCTGATATAGATAAAATAAATTGGAGATCTGGAATTAGAAAATATAATTTTTAACTTAGGAAAGCGAGAAAAACCTATTATGGAAGTAAAATAGCTAAGTCTAATAACCAGAGCAGTACTCTTTTTAAACTCTGGCATACTTTGACTAATCATGACTCAAAGTCTGAGCAATCTTTATCTCCTTCTGAGGATGTCTTAGCTTGTTTTTTTTCAAGACAAAATTTCTTTCATTAGGCAATCTTTTCCTGCAGGAAATATTGGACATCTCTCCAGTGGAATACCAAAGGGGGGCGGGAGGGCGGGGGTGGGGGGGCGGTCCGTCCCGTGTGCGCCCCAATGGGGTACACAGCTGGTCATCCACTGGGGAATAGGCTGCCACCAGGGAAAGGCTTCCACTGCCGTCATCGGGAACAAGCTGGCCGAGTTCTCCATTCTTTTCTTCCTTGCAGGGCCGACCAACTCTCGCCGCCCGATGTCAATTCTGACGTCGGAGAGGACGTTCTGGGTCAGCCAATCGCTGCCTGGCTGGCCGGAATGTCCTCTCCGACTTTAGAATTGACATCGGGCAGCAAAGAGTTGGTCGGCCCCGTGGGGAAGAGAAGCATGGCGAACTCGGAGCCGGCCTGTTCCCGATGGCAGCAGTGGCAGCCTATTCCCCAGCGGCGGTGGCAGCATTTTCCCAATGGCGGTGGCATAGGGGAGGTGAGGGGGAAAGAAAGAAACAGGGGGGGGGAGGACAGGGAGCCAGAAAGAAAGGGGGCAGGGTGAAACAGAGAAAAAGAAAAAATGGGGCACGGAGAGAGAGAGAAAAAGACAGAGAGAAAGAAAAAGGGCATGGAGAGAGAAAGAAAGAAGGGGGCAGGGTGAAACAAAGAAAAAGTTGGGGGAGGGAATAAGGTCTGGAGGAGAGGAAGCATACAGGAGGCTGAAAGAAGGGAAGAAATATTGGATGCATATTCAGAAGAATAAAGTGCAACCAGAGACTGATGAAATTACCAAACAAAGGTAGGAAAAATGATTTTATTTTCAATTTAGTGATCAAAATGTGTCAATTTTGAGAATTTATATATGCTGTCTATATTTTGCACTATGGCCTCCTTTTACTAAACCGCAATAGCGGTTTTTAGCGTAGGGAGCCTATGAGCGTCGAGAGCAGCGTGGGGCATTCAGCGCAGCTCCCTGCGCTAAAACCCGCTATCGCGGTTTAGTTAAAAGGGAGTGGGTATATTTGTCTATTTTTATATAGTTGTTACTGAGGTGACATTGCATAAAGTCATCTGCCTTGACCTCTTTGAAAACCAGCGGAATATAAATGATAATTAACATTTTCTCTGCATACAGTGTGCTTTGTGTTTTTAAAATTTTATTGTTGGTAGATCATTTTGACTTGGCCACGAAGGTAAGGGGAAGGGAGGGAGGGGAGCTGCTGAAAGACATCTAGTAATCCTTGCAGGCTTGA
Organism: Geotrypetes seraphini; assembly: GCF_902459505.1. Taxonomy (NCBI): domain Eukaryota; kingdom Metazoa; phylum Chordata; class Amphibia; order Gymnophiona; family Dermophiidae; genus Geotrypetes; species Geotrypetes seraphini. Next base: position 110,104,664 of record NC_047087.1, on the reverse strand, counting down.
CTGTGCAGGGAATTATTTTTGTAAAATCATGTTTTGTTATGTGACTGGCAGTGGCGTACCTAGGGTATGTGGCACCCGGGGCCCATCATTTTTTGACACCCCCCCCCATCTATATGAAAAATATGATTTTTAGTACCAATCTACATATCGCACCACAAGAGTGTACCTAGGAAAAGGCTGCATCTTAAACACTGCAGTGAGCACTAGAACACCAACACATACATTGTAAAACTAAACAAGCCAGATCCCGCACAGTCAATTGGTCCTGTAGTCAATGCCAACTGAAAACTATGTCTTTTTCATACACACAGAACAGAGATACACCCTCGCCCAAAATGGAATAATCACAAACTAAAAATAGAAATATGTAGACAAAAGTTAAACTGATCCGCCAAGAAACCAGACCCTGGATACAATGCAACACCACAAAAAACAGTAACACGTGTCCTCTAATACAGTGCAAAATATAAAGACAGTAGATGTAAATTTGAAAAAACTGATACATAACAATCACCACTTTATAAATTAACAAATAAAAATAAAACAAATAATGAGATTTAAAAAAATACAATTTTATTGGACTAATCCCCGTAAGCTCGGTCCCCATCCCCGCAAACCACCTGATTCCATCCACACAAGCCTTGAATTGTTTATATTAAAGTATAAAAAGAAACAATATTCTGTACAATTGTCAATTTATAAATCAGCGTCTTCTCCCCACTCTCTTCCCCATTTCCCTTCAGCATCCTCAGCCCACTCTCTCTCCACTTTCCTTCAGCGCACGCACATAAAAACAAGCAAGTAATTTTATATCATTTTCATTCTATTCATTCATAGAAATTAAAGTCTAGATAATGCCAGTCACATAACAAAACATGATTTTACAAAAATAATTCCCTGCAGTCAAGCCTGCAAGGATTATTAGATGTCTTTCAGCAGTTCCCCTCCCTCCCTCCCCCTTACCTTTGTGGCCAAGTCAAAATGATCTACCAACAATAAAATTTTAAAAACACAAAGCACGCTGTACGCAGAGAAAATGTTAATTATCATTTATATTCCGCGGGTTTTCAAAGAGGTCAAGGCAGATGACTTTATGCAATGTCACCTCAGTAACAACTATACAAAAATAGACAAATATTCCCCCTCCCTTTTTACTAAACTGCGATAGCGGTTTTTAGCATAGGGAGCTGCGCTGAATGCCCCACGCTGCTCTCGACGCTCATAGGCTCCCTGCGCTAAAAAACTCTATTGCGGTTTAGTAAAAGGGGGCCATAGTGCAAAATATAGACAGCAGATATAAATTTTCAAAACGGACACATTTTGATCACTAAGTTGAAAATAAAATCATTTTTCCTACTTTTTTGTCTGGTGATTTCATGAGTCTCTGGTCCTTCTTCTGATCCTTCTTCTTTCTCTCTCCCCCTGGCTCCCCTCTTTATTTCTGCCTTTCTTTCTCTCTCCTCCTGGCCCCCCTCTTTCTTTCTGCCTTTCTTTCTCTCCCCCTTGACCCCCCTCTTTATTTCTGCCTTTCTTTCTCTCCCCCTTGACCCCCTCTTTATTTCTGCCTTTCTTTCTCTCCCCTTGGTCCCCCTCTTTCTTTCTACCTTTCTTTCTCTCTCCCCCTGACCCCTCTTTATTTCTGCCTTTCTTTCTCTCTCCCCCTAGCCTGCACAAAGCCATCGTGCCGATTTCTCCACTTCCACGATTCTTTCCCTACCCTCACCCCCAAGCCAGCAGCCGATTTCTCCCTGCTCCTTCCCCGATGTCCTGAACTTCATCGGGCAGCAGCAGCATTCACAATTCACTGCTGTTGCCCGCTTCAGGCCTTCCTCTCTGTCGGGTCCTGTCTTCATGAAAACTGGAAGTAGGCAGGACCCGGCAGAGAACAAGGCCTGAAGCCGGCAACAGCAGCGAATTGTAAACGCTGCTGCTGCCCGAAGAAGGTAATGGAGCACCGAGGCAGTCTGCTTCTCCCCCCTCCCAGCCGAACCCCCGCTGACCCTCCTATCTCCCCCCACCGTGAACCTTTCCGACCTTCCCAGCGAGAGCAGCAAACCTCCTTCGCGGCTTTCTCCTCCCTCTGCCGCGTTACTGATGACGTCATCAGTGATGCGGCAGAGGGAGGATAAAGCCGACGCTACTGGAGGGAGGTTTGCTGCTTTCGCTGGGAGGGTCGGAAAGGTTCACTTGGGGGGGGGGAGAGATAGGATGGTCAGCGGGGTTTCGGCTGGGAGGGGGGAGAAGCGGTCTGCCTTGGTGCTCCAAGGCCTGGCGCCATTACCTTTTTCGATAATGGCGCCGATGCTGCTTTCGCTGGGAGGGTAGGAGCGCGATAGGGACCGGGCCAGCTGTGCACCCCCCCCCTAAGGCGGCACCCGGGATGGACCTCCCCCTCGCCCCCCTTGGTACGCTACTGCCCTGGGGAAACAGCCTGCAACAAGATCGCGCGATGCCAGAGATCTTTGCCTGCTTCGGCTGTTTCCTCCGCCGCGGTCCCGCCCCTCCTCTGACATCAGAGGAGGGGCAGGACCGTGGCGGAGGAAACAGTCGAATCAGGCAAAGATCTCTGGCATCGCGATCTTTCTGCAGGCTGTTTCCAGACGCGACACCCGGCGCAGGGGGGGGTAACTGGACCGGACCGGGAGCACCCCCTCAGGGCTTGGTACCCGGGGCGGACCTCCCCCCCCCCGCCCCCCCCCCTTGGTACGCCACTGGTGACTGGCATTATTTAGACTTTAATTTCTATGAATGAATAGAATGAAAATGATATAAAATTATTGTTTTTATGTGCGTGCGCTGAAGGAAAGTGGAGAGAGAGTGGGCTGAGGACACTGAAGGGAAATGGGGAGTGGGGATAAGACGCTGATTTATAAATTGATAATTGTACAGAATATTGTTTCTTTTTATACTTTAATATAATAAGTTCAATATAAAACAATTCAAGGCTTGTGTGGATGGAATCAGGTGGTTTGCGGGGATGGGGACCGAGCTTACGGGGATTAGTCCAATAAAATGGTATTTTCTTATTTCTCATTATTTGTTTTATTTTTTATTTGTTAATTTGTAAAGTGGTGATTGTTATGTATCAATTTTTTCAAATTTACATCTACTGTCTTTATATTTTGCACAGTATTAGAGGACATGTATTACTGTTTTTGTGGTATTGTAGTGTTGCACTGTATGCAGAGTCTGGTTTCTTGGCGGTTCTACTTAATTTTTTTCTACATATTTCTATTTTTAGTTTGTGATTATTCCATATTGGGCGAGGGTGTATCTCTCTGTGTGTATGAAAGGGACATGGCTTTCTGATAGCATGGCTTTCTGATAGCATCTGCCTTCATATTTTTATGTTTCTCTATTATTTTTGTAGTTCTACCTTCTACTACTTATCACTTCTATAGAGCTGAAAGACATATGCAGCGCTGTACATTTTGATATTTATAGATGTCCCTGCTCAGAAGAGCTTACAATCTAACTTGGATCCCAGGATCAATTGATTGTACAGGATCTGGCTTGTTTAGTTTTACAATGTATGTATTGGTGTTCTAGTGCTCACTGCAGTGTTTAAGATGCTGCCTTTTCGTAGGTACACTCTTGTGCGATATATGGATTGTTACTAAAAATCATATTTTTCATATAGATTGGGGGGGGGTCAAAAAATGATGGGCCCGGGTGTCACATATGCTAGGTATGCCACTGCGTCTCTCCTCTCATTCAAATAATTCTACACTGGAGATACCAGTTGATCGTTACTGGTGTTCTTTTGACCCAGTTTCTGAATACCAAGTATCCAAATTATGTGAAAAGTTGAGAAAGTGTAAATGTTCATTGAACCCTTTTCCGTCGTATCTTTTTTTCAATATTCCTTTTCAGGTCATAATTTGGTTGACTATTTTATTAAATTATTCACTGGAAAATGGATACTTTACGCAATCTATGGGATAAATAACTCTCCTTCCCCTTCTGAAAAAATCAAATCTAGACCCCATTATCCTCTCACATTATCAACCAATTGCTAATATACCATTGTTAACAAAGTTGTTAGAATCATTTGTAGCGGGTCAACTTACTAATTATCTGGAAAAATTTTCATTACTTCAACCTTTTCAATATGGGTTTCGTTCTAATTTTAGTACCAAAACTTTATTGATCTCTCTTCTTTCTAAAATCCAACTACGACTTCAAAATAAATGTTCAATTTTGCTTCAGTTTGATTTGCCTGCGGCGTTTGATGTAGTACATCATGACATTTTGCTCCAATTACTTTCAGATATCGGTCTTAATCAGGTTCTTGTTTGGTTTTCTAAATTTTTATCGTCCCAATCTTATTCAGTTAATTTTGACGGTAATATTTCTAATTCCTGGCAACTTCCTTGTGGAGTTCCCTAGGGCTCTCCGCTTTCCCCAATTTTGTTCCATCTTTATATGACAACTTTGAATATTTATAAGCTGTCAGCATGGGAAACGCTTTTTACTTATGCGGATGACATTTTTATACTGATTGAGATTGACCCAAATATTATCAATTTAACTTTTAAAATAAATCACTGTATCTCTAAACTTCAAACTTGGGCTATGTCTGTCCAGATGAAGCTAAATGCAGCTAAAACTAAACTTCTGTGGTTAGTCCCAAAATTGGATCATCTTCCTTCCACTGTACTTTTGGATTCTGGAGCCTCCCTACAAATTGAGTTCTCCTCTAAGATTTTGGGAATACTTTTTGATTCTTCTCTTACTTTTAAGGATCAAATAAATTCTCTGGTTAAGAAATGTTTTTTCAGCATACAAATGTTGAGGAAGGTCAGATCTCTTTTCCATCAACGTCATTTTTCTGTTTTGATCCAATCTATTATATTACCCTGGTTAGATTATTGTTACGCCATTTATCTTGGCATCCCTAAGAACTGCCTTCAAAGACTACAATTGATTCAGAATGCCGCGAAGTTGATCTATGGAAAGAGTAAATTCGACCATGTGACTTCTTTGCTTTTCTCTCTCCATTGGCTCCCGGTTTATTTTAGAATTCAGTTTAAGCGTTTATGTATTGTTTTTAAGATTTTGAATGGTGTTTTTGCTCCTCTTGTTCCTCTGCTATGGAATGTTTATAGATTTTCGTATGCGAGAGGCATTCATCGATTTGAACTTTCTCTTCCTTCTAGGAAAGGAATTCAAGGAGTTAGGAATTTTAGCAGTTCTCTGGCGTCTAAATTTCCCCAACTATGTAATGAACTTCCCCTAATTTTGAGGTGTCCCAGTTCCTTCCAACTCTTCCGTAAACTTCTAAAAACTTTTTTATTCACTAAACATTTTGAAAACTAACTCTTGTATTTCAGTTTACCTTATATTTTTTAAATTTATTATTAACCACATCAAGCTTCCTTTGGTTGAAGATCCGGTATATAAGGTTAAGTTTTAGTTTAGTTTAGATAATCCTGCGACACTTCCCACACCACCAGGTCTTAAAACTAACTTGTGATGCAGTAAGCAAATATGTAATTGCATCTAAGGTTTAAAAGAAAAAAAAATGCTAAAAATAGTTCACAAAAAGAATTATAAAGGTCTGTTTAAGCTTTGTAGAATGGCAAGCTAGACTGCATATCTCTAGTTGGAAGTAGTAAACAAGCTAAGAGGCAAGTGAAAATATTATTATTATTATTAGGTTCTTATATCCCGCCATACCCAAAGAGTTCTAGGCGGTTTACATTCGTTACATTAGGATCCGGTCTGAACCCGGATTTACAAAAATTTTATCGGAATTGCAGGTAGCGCGGAAGGAGGCACAGGTTTATCATAGTTGGGTTAGAAGATAAAATGGAGGGAGTGGGAAACCAGAAGAGGGGGGGGGGAGAGGGAGAAAATAGTAACTGTTCTTTTTTTAAAAAAATTCTTTATTTGCATTTTATCCCTTTTGACAAAACATTTAGTCAAAAACAAAGAAATAATGCTATACCAGTTTTGACATCTTTGAAAAATACATCAAATACACTTGGTAAACAAATATAGCAGGAAACATCCTTTCATAAATTCAAAGATTCAGAACTAAACCTAGGAATCAAATATACCGGTTTGTATAATTAGTCCTTAATATAAGGGGTCACAGCTGTGAATTAACTGAAATTTTCACTAGTTAAAATATACAAAGGAAAATAAAGATGTGGCCGGCTAGGCTCTGAAACTTTACTTCACTGAGCTGATACTGAAGTAGGAAATCTCACAAAGTTACTACACTTTGCTTTTTGACAGAAATAAACTTTGACAACTGTTGAGGTTAAAAAGACATATCTATTCCCTTGATAGACCGTCACACATTTGCAGAGGTATCTCAGAATGAACGTCGCATCCAGCTGTAATACCGAGGTCTCAAAATGAGAAACTGTTTTCTTCTCTTTTGGGTAGATCGTGACACATCTGGATACATTCTCACTATTTTTTACATAAATGGAATATCCTTAAATTTTAAAAACAGCTTAAGCATCCATTCCCTGTCTGAATCAATTGCAAATTGTACAAGCCGCATAGCAGTTGCCGGTACCTCATTATCTGATCTCTCCAGGAAATTTGTTAGATCCAAACTATCAGCAGATAAATTCTGCTGGTTTGGATTCTGAGCTGGAAGTCTACTTGGTAAATAGTAAATTTTTGAGAGAGGCGGATAAGAGGATTCAGGGACTTTCAAAACTTCATGCAAATATTTCTTAAATGTATCTTGCACTGGTGTAAGTGGTAATTTTGGAAAATTTGTAATCTGAAGACCACATCTCCCGGTCATGTTCTCCTGCAATTCCACCTTGAAATTAAGATTTCTACTGTCCCTAACCCAAGTTAAGGCCTGGGATTCCACAGTTTTTACTCTGATCTCATGTCCATCCATTTTATTTTCCAGGCTAGATAGTCTATTTTTTAGTAACTGTTCCATCTCTTGTTTAAATCTGTCTTTGAACCCATTTTGATGTTTTAAATGTATTGTGAAATCTGGGGAAAAATAGAAGCCATGAGGAACCACTAGGAAGACTGTAAGGTCCCTTATTGGTACTTATTGCATATAAGGTACTTATTGCATGTCTAGCCTCATGTGAAATCTATGTATGGTGGTGGCACTTTATAAATAAATTCTTTGCATGCAGTTTCTGTATTCACAATAAGTCTCTAGAGTTGCTCAATTGTGGAGTTTTCAAGGTGACTGGATATTTGCTGGAGTAAGTTGTAAGTACTAGAGAAATTCAAATACCAAGCCAACTATTTTACCCCCTGTTGTGAGACAGTGATAAGTTCTTGGTTGGGTAAAATAAGCCACGGTTACATTCACACAGCCACGGTTACATTCACACAGTCTGTTTCTGGCTCTGTTACTCTGGGTTGGATCCAAAGAATGCCTTTTTTGTGTTGGCTAACTAACTACAGTGTGTTGATTGGGTTTCCTGTGGAATATGATGTTTGTTTTTTGTTACTAGAGGGGCTTTTAGCACCACCATCTGTAAAAGATCTGAAGTTAACATCATCCAGAGATAGTACTTTCCATTGCATTGGACCCAGGGAATGGAATAACCTCCCTGAGTATATTCGCCAACAATAGAATATACAGAATTTCAAGAGATTATTTTGTCAGATGAAATACAGGGTCTGAGATTGAATGACTGTGGAAGAGTAGATGATAGTAGGGTGCTGGTCACTGATGTATTTTATTGTCTGGATTGTTTTTCCTGTTTTGTAGGTATGTTTGTCATTGAATCGACTTATCTGTTATATGCAATTTTACGTTTTTGTATAACTCGCCCTGGATAAGGGCGGGGTATAAATAAATAAAGCAAACAAACCAAGTATTATGAGGGTGCATTGCAAAATTCCTATGCTCTGCGTATGCAGCTCATATACAGGCTATGTTTTAACAGCCATGACTTTAGGGGCCTGTTACAATCAAATACATTGAGCAAGTGAAATGTTAGGAATAAACTGAACTTTGCTGGGAGATTAGTCACGACTAAACAGCTGAAGAGGGTAGGTGTAAGTTTGAAGTACATTATGATATTTGTCCTCTTGCTGGCTCCCTGCTCCCCACTTTGAACGGGCATGCACACAGGAGCTTTGCTTATGCTCAACTCTTGTGCGCCATGAGCCAGGCACGTTCCTTCTCCTTATAAAAAATAACTTCCCAGTGCTCCTCACTAATAACTTTGGTTTCAAGCAGTGCTTTCTTCACGTCTCTCCACATATCAGTTATTCCACGTATCTACTACCACAGGACTTTCAGGGACCCTGAAGAAGACTATCTTGTCGAAACGCAGACCGTGTTGGGTCCTACACTTTCAGCGGATTAGGTCCTTTAGGTTTTTATGTAGATTACTTTATTCTCATGTGGATTGCTTAATTGTACCTTTGGAACTTTGAAATTTTCAATAAAGTCCATTTCAGGAACATTGTCACTCCACAGTGTTTTTTTAGTTTCTCTTCCCCTCACTAATAGCACACATATCAGTGTTCTCCTCAGAAATTTTTTCCAGCCGGGTGGCATGAAAAAGTAGCCAGGTGGGACGGGGAAATTTGGTGGTGGGAAAAATTAAGGGCTCCTTTAACTAAGCTGCAATAGTGTTTTTAGTGCATGCAGAATTGCCGAGCTACACGGCTAGAACTAATGCCAGCTCAATGCTGGCGTTAGCTTGTAGCGCGTGTGGCAATTCTGCGCAAACTAAGCGTGCAGTAAAACCGCTATCGCAGCTTAGTAAAAGGAGCCCTAAATGTGTACTATTTGTATTAGTTAATTATTATTAGTTATTTTCCAATGCTCAATATAACTTCCTTTCTTAAGGTTTGATATTTGTTCCATAATATTTTTATTAAATTTAAGAAGTATCCAATTCTAGAAGTGAATAATTAGATATTTGCCCTCTTTCAAATGGTATAGAGCAGCATCTCTCAAACATTTTTAACTCCGACACACTAAACGAAGCAAATGTTTTTTGTGGCACACTAAATGCAACAAATGTTTTTCATGGCTGGAAAAAATTTCTGGGGAGAACACTGTTGCCATTAGTTTTCAAGGTCCAATCACATCAAAGAATGATGCTTATCTGGGCAATTGTATAATAAAAAGAATGGATAAGATAACATGAGAAGTGAAATTGTCATGAAGCAGAGGGATATATACCATGTAGGTCCTAAAAGCAGGCTTGTGGATTAGATATAAACTATGAAGGCTGTGGCGTACCTAGCATATGTGACACCCGAGACCCATCATTTTTTGACACACCCCCCATCTGTATTAAAAACATGATTTTTAGTAACAATCCACACATCACACAAGAGTGTACCTAGGAAAACATGGTCGAACTTGCCTTTAGCGAAAATAAGCTTGGCCACGGCGTTCTGGATTAGCTGAAGTCTATGGAGTTTTTTTTTAGTTAGGCTTAAATAGATGGAGTTGCAATAATCCAGTCTAGAGAGGATGGTGGATTGAACAAGGACAACTAGTGAAAACTGCCAGTTTCACTAGTGGCCAGATCGGGAGCCCTTTCCAGCAGGGCACCTAGCATCATCTACACCCCTCCCCGTTCCAGCAGGGGAGAGAACTACAAAAGGAGCAGCGCTGACTGTGCTCGGCACCAACTGCCAGTTTCACTAGTGGCCAGATCGGGAGCCCTTTCCAGCAGGGCACCTAGCATCATCTACACCCCTCCCCCGTTTCAGCAGGGGAGAGAATTACAAGAGGAGCAGCGCTGACGGTGCTCGGTACCAACTGCCAGTTTCACTAGCGGCCAGATCGGGAGCCCTTTCCAGCAGGGCACCTAGCATCATCTACACCTCTCCCCCGTTCCAGCAGGGGAGAGAACTACAGGAGGAGCAGCGCTGACGGTGCTCTGCACCAACTGCCAGTTTCACTAGTGGCCAGATCGGGAGCACTTTCCAGCAGGGCATCTAGCATCATCTACACCCCTCCCCCGTTCCAGCAGGGGAGAGCCGACAGTTGAGAGCTGCAGTCTGACGCTCAAACCAACGGGGCTCCTTTCTGACTAACTCACCGCCCTCCCTCTCCTTGGCTTATCGAGATCCACTGGGGGCCAAATTTTATTACTGTCTATACTCTTGTTTTAGCTCCATATTTTTTATTATTGTCCATGCTCTTGTTTTAGTTGCCTAAGTTTATTACTGTCTGTGCTTTTGTTCAGTGCCAAACTGTATTACTGCCAAAAGTTTCGCCTTTCTTCCCTACTCTTGACTATGCACTCAGCCAGCCTAATTAAGTACCCTGCCCCTTCCTTAGCTAACACTAACCCCCCCCTGCTGCAGACTTTCACACACCAATCATCCGGCCCTAACCCTGCCATGAATCCTTTCTTCTGGTTTCTTCTCCTATTCTGCTCACCTCTCTATTCTTCCCTCTGTGTGATAACCCCTCCCCCAACCTACTCGACCCACCAAACACCAATAATATTTGCCCTGGCCTCAGAATCCCCACGCTGATACGCACCAGAATTCCCCCTTTCAAGAAAAATCTCCGAAAAGTCAATCTAAACTCACTAAAGCCCCTGCCCCCAGCCAATCTTCCCAATGCTGTCTCTGACTCTCTCACCCCAGTCCCGACTCATTATTGCAATGCCAGATCAACATGCAATAAGACCCAAATCTTGAAGGACCTGCTAGATGAGTTCAACCCTGGATTCCTGTGCATCACGGAATCATGGATCGCCAAAGATTATCTTTTTACACAAAACAAACTCCTCCCCCATGGTTATCAAGGCCTCTTCTCCCCCAGATCTAACCGAAAAGGAGGCAGACTGGCAGTGCTCTACAAATCTTTCTTTGACATCCAGCTCCTCAAGAAGGGCACTCACGCCTCTCTAGAATATATGCTTGTCTCTGTCAATGATGAACTCCGCACTCACCCATTGGGCATCTTATTACTATACCGCCCACCCACCCCTTGGAACAACTCCTCCAATGTCGTCTTTGAGGCTATAACAAACGCCTTTCTTAAATTTCAAAGACTACTGATTGTTGGTGATATTAATTTCCACTTTGATGACACCAACAGCAAGGACACGATCGAATTTAACAACTTCCTTACCTTTCTAGGTTTCCCCTCACCTACCTCTTCTCCAACCCACGAAAAAGGACATACACTACACTTCACCTCTTTCCTCGACCTTACTGCCTTCAAAACTTCAACCGATGACACCCGTTGGGAACAAGTCCCTTGGTCTGACCACTTCTTAGGGGCTACTTGCCTCCCCATTTTCATGTCACACCTTGAACCCCCCATCCCATTCCTCCCATTCAATAACCTTCCGCAAGAAAATTTTGAGTAATCTTTTCTGGTCCAAATTTCTCAACCAACTCTCCTCCAATCCTAAGCCAACAGACTCTGAATCCTCCTGGTGCAATTGGATCTCCCTCTCCGAATCCATCTATCACTCCCTCGCTCCAATATCCACAAAAACCATCTCCTACCCCCGAAAAGCCCCTTGGTATCTACCGCTCCATAGAGAGCTGAAACAGAAATGTCGCACTTTGGAGCGCAAATGGAAAAAATCTAAATCCTCCCTCAGATAGACAGACCTGGAGAGTCAATATTAAACTTTACAATTCATTACTAAAAAAAGCCAGGAAGAATTTCTTCGGAGATAAAATCTCCAGATCCAACAACCAGATCAGTGCATTGTTTAATATTTGGCGCTCCTTAACTACAAAAAAGGACCCATCCTTGCTCCCCTCATCTCTATCAGCAGATGCCCTTGCAAAATTCTTTAATGAAAAGGTTACCACCCTAATATGCTCCTTCCCGCCTACAGTCTCCTACAACTCCCTAATCTCTACTGACCTCAACCCTTCCCTACCTGTCTCCAATCCCATTCCAGCCGACAGATCCTGGACCGTTTTTGAGCTTGTTTCCGAATCTAGTGAAACTGGCTCCCAGTTCACTCCAGAGTCCTCTTTAAATGTGCCTGTTTAGCTTTCAAGATCCTACATGGCATCCTCCCTCCCGTTATCCCACTCTTCTGGAACTCCTCTAACCCTAATTCCACTAGATCCTCCCAAAAACTGAAACTATCATTCCCCTCTGCAAAAGGTATATCCCACGTAGGAAAACTAGGAACATCCCAACTCTGGAACAACCTCACATCCCCGCTCAGAATTTCAAGCTCCCTCCAATCCTTCCACAAACACCTGAAAACTTGGCTCTTTTCAAAAATCTAACACCTCCTGCTCTTTGGTACCCTGTCCCTCTTTATCTTCCTAGCTCCTTTCCTATAACCCTACATTGTAGCTCCTTTTCGACCTAACCTGTAAACCGTGCCGAGCTCTAAGCTTGTGGAGATGGCACGGTATACAAACCTAAGGTTTAGTTTAGTTTAGTTTAGAAAAGGCAGCATCTTATATACTGCAGTGAGCAGTACATAAATACACCCATTGTAAAACTAAACAAGCCAGACTAGTACAGATCAATCCTACACAGTCAATCCTAACTGAAAACCATGTCTTTCGAACACACAGAAAACACCTTCGCCTAGTATGGAATATGTAATCACAAACTAACCCCTCTCCCTTTTACAAAACTGTAATGTGATTTTTAGCCATGGTGGTAACAGCTCAGACTCTCATAGAATTCTGAGCAATTACCACCATGGCCGGTGCTAAAAAAAAATGCTCTACAGTTTTGTAAAAGGGATAAAATAGAAAAACTTAGACAAAGGTTAAATTAAACCACCAAGAAGCTGGACTCTGCATACAATGCAACACCACAGAAACAGCGATGCATCTCCCCTAAAGCAAAAAAATAAATAAATATAATTTTTTTTCTACATTGTTTTCTCTGGTTTCTGCTTTCCTCATAGATTTGTCACTCTCTGCCTTTCATCCACTGTCTACCCTCTCTTTGCCCCTTCTAAATGGCATATTCTCTCCTTGTATTCCCCTTCCATCTCTCCCTTCACCCCTATTAGTCTGGCATCCATCTTCCCTTCCCTCCTCCAGTGGTCTGATATCTCGCTCCTCTTCTTCCCTTCCCTCTCACACACCCCCATGGTCTGGCATTTCACTCTCTCCTCTCCCTTCCCCCCACTTCCATCAGCATCTGCCCCCTTTCTTTCCCTCCAACACAATTCCATCCAGTATCCTTCCCCCTTATGTCTCTCTCCTTTCCTTGCACACCAATTCCATCAGCATCTGCCCCTTTCTCTCCCTCCACCACCCTTCCATACCACCCTTACCTCCTTTTTCTCTCTGCACCACCCTTCTATGCTCCTCTCTCCCTCCAAACCAGCAAGGTCCCATGATGACTGCTTCTGTTGCCTCTGCCTCCGGAAGATGTAAGTGACGTCGGAGGGGTGGACCGGCAGACGCAGGGAGTTGCGGCAAGTTCAACAATGACTGCAGCTGCCGGTCCACCCCTTCCAATGTTACGTCTTCTAGAGGCAGAGGCGGCAAATGCAGTCATCGCGGGACCTTCCTGCACTTCAGTACGGCTACTGACTCTGCTTCAGAATAAGTACGGCAGCCGCGCTGAGGTGCAGGTGACATTTAGAGCAGCTAGGAAGGTTCTGGATCCAGCCGGCTGTGTACCCCCCCTAGGGCTGGCACCCGAGGCGGTCTGCCACTGTATGAGGGGACAAAAAATAATAAAAAGAATGGATAACTTGACCGATTTAGACATGTCATACAATTATAACCACAAAAATATGTCATAAAATGTAATTCTAAACTCAAAAGACTTCAGACGAAAAGTAGACTACAGAAAGGAAACCGAAAAGACCAAACCCATAGTACTAAGATTCAAATGCTAAAATTGGACATGTCCATTATGAAGTGACATGTGGATCACTGCTAATTATAATGAGTGAGTCTTTAAAATATGAGATGGTAATGGATAGCCAGACCTGGTAGACGGAAGTGATAAATACTGGAGCCAAAACCAGAGCACCGTGATGAAACTTGAATGGAAATCTGGATACCTATTTATACTTTTAAGTAAAATTGCGATGCGAACATGTCATAGAAAAGAATAAATAATGTGTAAACTAAAAACCAAGAACATATTGAAACACCAAACTCAGAATTAATGAAATAACATGCTAAAAGAACTTACCCCCCCCCCTAAAATAGGGCATATACATACAGTGGTACCTCGGTTTACAAGTGCACCGGTATGCGAGTGTTTTGCAAGACGAGCAAAACATTTGCAAATTTGGTGCCTCGTAAACCGAGCTTGCCTCGCTGTACGAGCATCCCCCCGAGAACCGGCACCCTCCCCCCCCACGATCCGGCACCCCTCTTCCCCCCCCCCGCCGCCATCGGGCACCCCCCGCCACCACCTGAGATCCTCCAACCCACCCGAACCCTCTTCTTACTTCCCTCCGCATCGGCATCGCCGGCATCAGCATATCCTGTGCCCGAAAATCTTCTTCCTGTGCCGGGCCTTGAGCATGTGCCCCTCGTGGGGGGGGGAAGGTTTGGGGTGTGAACATATCAAAGCAAGTTTCCCTTACTTCCTATGGGGAAACTTGCTTTGATATACGAGCATTTTGGATTACGAGCATGCTCCTGGAACGGATTATGCTCGTAATCCAAGGTACCACTGTACTTAAAATGACGGCTGGTTACAAACAGTATGCTTAGACCAGGAGTAGGGAACTGCGGTCCTTGAGAGCCGTATTCCAGTCGGGTTCTCAGGATTTCCCCAATGAATATGCATTGAAAGCAGTGCATGCAAATAGATCTCATGCATATTGGGGAAATCCTGAAAACCCAACTGGAATATGGCTCTCAAGGACCGGAGTTCCTTACCCCTGGCCTAGACTATATAGACGTAAACAGGTCAAAAGTAAACATATGGGAAATGAACAGCTGATAATACAGAGTGTATCTTGAAAACATAAGCCGATAATAGCTCAAAGACAAGCCGAATGGGTAGATGAAAAGTGAAACCTGGGAAAGATCTAAATTATTGTTCAAATGAGCTTCTTTTAAAACCAAAGACTAAAACCACAGCACTCGGGAAAGTAAAAAAGGGAGAGTAAAATGGACTTACAGAAAAGGTCTCTGCACTGATGAGATAAACTCGTAAGCAGAATAAATGTGAAAATGCGACAGTCGGGCTATGATATTTGATCCGTTGAAAGAGGCGCCAAAAAAGTGTCGGCAGTGGATTGGATGCACACTGATGGGGGAGGGGCATCGGGCTGTCAAAAAAGGCTGCTTTAATAAATAAATGAATATACTGGTGAAAAACTAAATAAAAACCCCACACCATGCTAAAATGCCGAACCTGACCGCAAGTGGTAGTGAAAGTAGCATAAGGCACCATTAGTACTGTTAGTGCCAGAGCTGCTTAGAATAAAGAACCAAGCTGTACATGAGGAAAAAAAAGAAAGAATGAGGTGATAAGATATAAAGTGCTGGCTCCTCACTGCACCACTTGATAAAACTAAGGAGCGATGTTCTAGAGAAATGCTGCCGGGTCCTGCCTTCGCGGAAACAGAAAGTAGGCAGGACCCGGCAGCAAGAACAGCAAATTATAAGCTTCATTGACCTGTCTCCCATCTTAGCCTGTAGCGAACGCATGCTCCTGGGCTCTAACATGTGCGTGCCGGCTTCCCTTCCTGCCCTAAAGAGCTGAGTGGCAAAAGGCTGCGCTGCTTCAGGGCTTCCGCTGCAGCTCTGCGCATGTGTCAGTCAGTTTTCCAATGACTGGTGGGGTGGGATTTCAGTAGACCTCTGCAAAACTAATCTGTAAGCAAAGTCATTGGAAAATTGATTACCATTTTAAAATCAGCTCACAGTGACCCGCATGGTCTTGATGACCATTTTTAGTGCATCCAGGCCTACTGAGGGGCAACACATCCACTGATTGGAACAATTTCACAAAATACATGTAAATTGAGAGCAAAAGCTAGTATTAAAACTGGTGAAAAGGCGATACCTACTCACTGCTGTAGCTGGAGTCTTAATTATAAAAATCACTAAATAATATGTAAATAGATGAAAACATTTATTAAGATAATACAGCTGTTAGCTATCTCATAGCCAAACATCATCTGCACAAAGAAATAAATGAACTAGGTAATGGTAATCAATTATATCATCCTGATATCAATTATCTTGAAAATGTATACTGTACACACAAAAATTAACAACTAATATAATAAATCAAAATACATCATTCATTCTTACTCAAAGGAGTAAACTGTATGCATGTTGCCGGAGTTAGGTGCAAGTTTATAGAATCACATGTAGCTCCATCCGTGTGAATGACATTTAGACACAGGCAATTTATTCCCGTGAAAACCAGGCCTAAATGCCTGCACCTAAGTTGTGTACTGATTGGATATGTTATATAACAGTGTGCCTAACTTTTCAGAACACCCAAGACCTGCCCATGCTCCTCCCCTGGCCACACCCCCTTTTGAGATCCACATACATAACTGACAAGTACCACTTTATAGAATATGCATAGAAAGTTGTGCACATATATTCTAGTTCGTGCTAATTGCTTGTTAATTGGCAGTTATCAGCTTTGACTGGTTTGTTAGTCAATTAAGCTGCGCATGCAAATCTGCAATGTGCACAGATTTACGTGTGCAACTTTGGTCACAACATACAGAATCCAGGGGAAAAATTGTTAGCATTGAAGCCCAGATTATTCACTAACCTGCCCGACCGTGACCGATCCGGGCAGGTCCGATGGATTCTTCAAGCAATAATATTCTAATGGGGGCGATCGGAGGAATGCCCACATGTACCAACATGAATCGCTAGTGTGCGATCCAGACACATTCGCAGACCATCTGTTTTCCCTGTAGATGGTCTGCGCATGCATTCATGTTCATTTGCTGTGTTTTTTTGTTTGTTTTAGGGGGAGCCCCCAACTCGATCCCCGGCAGCAGCAGCAGCCTCTTTTTTAAACCTCAACTTCTTTGCGAGCTCGTGGTTTTAACCCGCTTTAAACCTGCGGGTTAAAACCACGGGCTTGCAATGCGGGGAAGGGCAGGAGAGTCAGGCAGCAAGAGAAGCAAAGAGCAGGGCGAGTTGGGGGCAGCAAGAGGAGCAGAGAGCAGGGCGAGTCGGCGGCAAGAGGAGCAGAGAGCAGGGCGAGTCTGGCGGCAAGAGGAGCAGAGAGCAGGGTGGCGGGAGAAGAGTCGGGGCAAGAGCAGGAGAACATAAGAACATAAGCAATGCCTCCACTGGGTCAGACCTGAGGTCCATCGTGCCCAGCAGTCTGCTCACGTGGCGGCCCAATAGGTCCAGGACCTGTGCAGTAATCCTCTATCTATACCCCTGTATCCCTTTTTCCAGCAGGAAATTGTCCAATCCTTTCTTGAACCCCAGTACCATACTCTGCCCTATTACACCCTCTGGAAGCGCATTCCAAGTGTCCACCACACGTTGGTAAAGAAAAACTTCCTAGCATTCGTTTTGAATCTGTCCCCTTTCAACTTTTCCGAATGCCCTCTTGTTCTCTTATTTTTTGAAAGTTTGAAGAATCTGTCCCTCTCTACTCTCTTTATGTCCTTCATGATTTTGTAAGTCTTTATCATATCTCCTCTTCTCCAGGGAAAAAGAGTCCCAGTTTCTCCAATCTCTCAGCATATGAAAGGTTTTCCATTCCTTTTATCAGACGTGTCGCTCTCTGAATCCTCTCGAGTGAAACGACACAAAAATCCACACTAGAGAATGACAAGGTGGCGGTTTACCCGCAGCTACTGCGTTTAGCCGCGGGTAACCCGCCAAAAACGGGGAATGAAAATTAGCAGCCTCTGCGGGGACGGGGACAAGGCCATCACCGCCCCGTGGAGCGGTGAATGGTCTTGTCACCGCAGTGAGGCATAAAGGATCGTGGGGTCCCCGCAACCCCCACCCGCCCACCCGCACGTCGGCTCGATCGTTTAACCAGCTTCCTCTCTCCACCTCACCTTAGTTTGCCGGCTTTCTTTTTCGGCGACCGGAACGCTTTCAAAAGAGCCGCGCATGCGCGGCTGCTCAGTATTCAATCTTCTGCTCTGACCCAACCGGAAACAGGAAGTTGCAGCAGAGTAGAAGATTGAACTTTGAGCAGCCGCGCGTGCGCGACTCTTTGAAAGCGTGCCGGTCGCCGAAAAAGAAAACCGGCAAACTAAGGAGAGCTGGAGAGCAGTAGCGTACCAAGGGTTGGGGGCGGGAGGGGCGAAAAAGGTAATGGCGCCAGGCCTTGGAGCACCGAGGCAGACCGCTTCTCCCCCCTCCCAGCCGAACCCCCCCTCCTATCTCCCCCCAAGTGATCCTTTCCGACCCTCCCAGCGAAAGCACCAAACCTCCCTCCAGTAGCGTCGGCTTTCTCCTCCCTCTGCGGCATCACTGATGATGTCATCAGTGACGCGGCAGAGGGAGGAGAAAGCCGCGAAGGAGGTTTGCTGCTCTCGCTGGGAGGGTCGGAAAGGTTCACGGGGGGGGGGATAGGAGGGTCAGCGGAGGTTCGGCTGGGAGGGGGGAGAAGCGGTCTGCCTCATGCTCCATTACCTTCTTCGGGCAGCAGCAGCGTTTACAATTCGCTGCTGTTGCCGGCTTCAGGCCTTGTTCTCTGCCGGGTCCTGCCTACTTCCTGTTTTCATGAAGACAGGACCCGACAGAGAGGAAGGCCTGAAGCGGAGGTATTGCCCTATATGTTAAGGAAGGAATAGATTCTGTTGGAATGATTACAACAGACAGGAAAGAGAAGCTGGAGTCCCTCTGGATCAAAATTCCTGGTTACAATGGCGCAGATACAAAAATTGGCCTTTACTATCGTCCCCCAGGACAGGCGGAGGTCACTGACTCAGAAATGATGGAGGAAATCAAACAAGTATGCAAGACAGGCAATGTAGTTATATTGGGAGACTTCAATTTCCCAGGAATAGACTGGAAACTAGGAGCCTCCAACTGCGGCAAGGAGGCCAAGTTCCTGGAGGTGCTAGGGGATTGCTTCCTGGAGCAAATGGTAAAAGAGGCGACGCCACCTTGGACTTGGTCCTAAATGGTCTCACCGGACCGATAACAGAAGTAGAAGTCGTGGTTCCACTGGGAACGAGTGATCACAATGTAATCAACTTTAAACTTGACATCGGGAAAGGGAAACATGCCAAAACCTTAACCACCACCTTAAACTTTAAAAAGGGTAAATACGATTGCATGAGAGCCATGGTAACAAAACGACTCGAGAAGATGGTGGACAAACTTGAAACAGTAGACCAGGCATGGTGCCTATTGAAAAATACTATTGCAGAAGCACAAGATCTCTACATTCCGAGGATTTCCAAAGATCGGAGAACTAAAGGCAAAGGAGAACCAGCATGGCTTACCATACAGGTGAAGGAAGCCATAAAAGAAAAGAAGGACTCTTTCAAAAAATGGAAATGCAAGAAGACAACCGAAGCCTGGAACAAACATAAAGATGAACAGAAGAAATGTCACAAGGCGGTGAGGGATGCAAAACAGGACTATGAGGAAAAAATAGCCCGGGAGGCCAAAAACTTCAAGCCCTTCTTTAGATACGTGAAAGGGAAAAAACCTGCAAAAGAGGCAGTGGGACCCTTGGACGACATGGGAAGAAAAGGGTACATCAAGGAAGATAAACAAATCGCAGACAAACTAAATTCCTTCTTTGCGTCTGTCTTTACGAAGGAGGACACCTCAACAATACCTGAAGTGGAGAAACTGTTTACAGGAGAAATAAAGGACAGCCTCACCACAGTTGAAGTGAACTTAGATCAGATATACTACCAGATCGACAAACTTAAAAGTGACAAATCCCCTGGACCGGATGAAATTCACCCGAGAGTCTTGAAGGAATTGAAGGTCGAAATCGGAGAGTTACTGCAAAAACTTGCAAACCTGTCAATCAGAACTGGTCAGATACCAGACGACTGGAGGAAAGCGAACGTCACGCCAATTTTCAAAAAAGGATCGAGAGGAGAACCGGGCAACTATAGACCTGTGAGTCTTACATCTGTCCCCGGCAAGATGATTGAATCACTGATCAAGGATAGCATAGTTCAGCACTTGGACACACATGACTTGATGAAACCCAGTCAACATGGATTCAGGAAAGGGAAATCGTGTTTGACGAATTTACTCCAATTCTTTGAGACCGTGAACGAGCAAATTGATAGTGGAAAGCCGGTGGACATAATATACTTGGACTTCCAGAAAGCATTTGACAAAGTTCCACACAAAAGACTTCTTAGGAAACTACAAAGCCATGGCATAGAGGGAGATATACAAAGATGGATAGGCAAATGGCTGGAAAACAGGAAGCAGAGAGTGGGCATAAATGGGAAGTTCTCCGACTGGGAGAAAGTGACTAGTGGTGTACCCCAAGGCTCGGTACTTGGGCCGATCCTTTTTAATATTTATATCAATGACCTGGAAAACGGAACATCCAGTGAGATCATCAAGTTTGCAGACGACACAAAACTCTGCCGGGCAATCAGATCGCAGGAGGACAGTGAGGAACTCCAGAGCGACTTGTGTCGGTTAGAAAAATGGGCGGAGAAATGGCAGATGAAGTTCAACGTGGAGAAATGCAAGGTAATGCATTTAGGCAGTAAAAATAAGGAATACGAGTACAGAATGTCAGGTGCAACTCTGGGAAAAAATGAACAAGAAAGGGATCTGGGTGTACTGATAGATAGGACCCTGAAGCCGTCGGCACAATGCGCGGCAGCGGCAAATAAGGCAAATAGAATGTTGGGCATGATAAAGAAAGGAATCTCGAGTAGATCGGAGAAAGTTATAATGCCGCTTTATAGGGCAATGGTCAGACCCCACTTGGAATACTGCGTCCAACATTGGTCTCCCTACTTAAAGAAGGATATAAAACTGCTGGAGAGGGTGCAGAGACGAGCAACTAAACTAGTGAAGGGTATGGAGAAACTGGAATATGAGGATCGACTTAAAACACTGGGATTGTTCTCCCTTGAGAAAAGGAGACTGCGTGGGGATATGATCGAAACCTTCAAAATACTGAAAGGAATCGACAAAATAGAGCAGAAAAAACTATTTACATTGTCCAATTTGACACGGACAAGAGGACATGAAATGAAGCTAAGGGGGGGCAAGTTCAGGACTAATATCAGGAAGTTCTGCTTCACACAGAGAGTGGTTGACATCTGGAATACTCTCCCAGGGGAGATTATTGCGGAATCGACAGTCCTAGGCTTCAAAAGCAAACTAGATGCATATCTCCTTGAGAGAGGCATATAAAGATATGGTTGGCTATAAAATAAGCCAGGTGTATACCTAGCAGGGCCTCCGCGTGTGCGGATCGCCGGACTTGATGGACCGAAGGTCTGATCCGGAGATGGCGCTTCTTATGTTCTTATGTTATGTTCTTATGAATGAATAGAATGAAAATGATATAAAATTACTTGCTTGCGGGGACCGCGTGTTCCGGCTCACACAAGGAAGGAGGGGGTGAAAGGGAAAAAGTTTCTCTTCCTTGGAAATAGATTCTGAAGTG
Source organism: Geotrypetes seraphini (assembly GCF_902459505.1). Taxonomy (NCBI): domain Eukaryota; kingdom Metazoa; phylum Chordata; class Amphibia; order Gymnophiona; family Dermophiidae; genus Geotrypetes; species Geotrypetes seraphini. The sequence continues at coordinate 110,083,204 of NC_047087.1, read as the reverse complement.
ACCTCATCAAAAAAGACCAGCACCAAATGTACAAGAAATCCCTTAAACAATGTCAAAAGAGCCCAAAATAGAAAACTGCTACTGCCTTGAGACTCCATTATTGAAGGGATCAACTGAAATCACAGAAGAGACAGGAAAAGGTTAAATGCCTCATGGAATCCTCAGGTACAAAACACAAACCAAATTGTGAATGAAATCAGAGCTTTTCTTGTCATTATCCATCTGGAAAAAAAGGCGTACTAGAAATAATGCCTCAGCAATACAATTTTCAGAAATTCTATTTGCTCATGGTAAGGTAGAAGAGAGACTGCTAGTGATGGTGGGGGGACTGATAGAAGATATGAAAGAAGGGTGGTAGAAAGGAACAGATGGTAAAGGAGGGAGGGAAGGGTGGTGGTGGAAAGGAATAGAACAGACATTGAAAGAGGGTAGAGAGGAACAGACCCTGAAAGGAAATGTGGAAGGCAGAGTGGGGAGAAGACGCTGGAAGGGAAGAAGACAGATGCCAGACTATGGGGGAGCGGAGGGAAGAAGATGGGTGCTAGACGGGGACGGTGACGGGGCAGTGAATGGGATGGCAGTGGCGGTGACGGGGCAGTGAAAGGGATGGCGGTGACGGGGCGGTGAAGGGAACGGCGGTGACGGGGTGGTGCAGAGGATGGTGGGCCGGGGACGGTGCAGTGACAGGGACAGATTTTTTCCCCGTGTCATTCTCTAATCCACACGAAAAAGGAGATTATCGCTGAAAAATAGCTGGAAAGCGATGACCACAAATGCTCGCAGTCTAAGCAACAAAGTTCATGATCTGCAAGCCCTGATGTTAGAGGCAGATCTAGATATTGTTGCTATCACAGAGACATGGTTCAGTGAATCACATGGATGGGATGCAAACATACCGGGATATAATCTTTTTAGGAAGGACAGAGATGGTCATAAAGGTGGAGGAGTAGCTCTCTATGTAAAGATCAATATCCAAGCGACCGAAATGCAAGGGACCTGGGGAGAGGAAGAAGCGATATGGATTGCTCTGAAAAGAGAAGATGGAACTTCTATCTACGTGGGTGTAGTCTACAGACCTCCGACTCAATCGTAGCAAATTGATAAGGATCTGATTGTGGATATCCAAAAGTTTGGAAGGAAAGAGGAGGTTCTGCTGTTGGGAGATTTCAACCTGCCGGATGCGGACTGGAATGTTCCGTCTGCGGAATCGGAAAGAAGTAGGGAGATTGTGGATGCCTTTCAAGAGGTTCTGCTCAGACAAATGGTGACAGAACCCACAAGGGAAAAAGCGATATTGGATCTGGTCCTCACAAATGGAGAGAGTATCTCTAATGTTCGAGTGGGTGCTCACCTGGGAAGTAGCGATCATCAAACGGTTTGGTTTGATATAACGGCTAAAGTGGAGAGCGGCCGCACGATACTTAAAGTCCTAGATTTCAAACATACGGACTTTAATACAATGGGAAAGTACCTGAAGAAAGAACTGTTAGGATGGGAGGACATAAGAGAAGTGGAAAGACAGTGGTCTAAGCTGAAAGGAGCGATAAAAGTGGCTACGGACCTTTATGTGAAGAAAATCAATAAAAACAAGAGAAAAAGGAAGCCGATATGGTTCTCCAGCCTAGTGGCTGAGAAAATAAAGGCGAAAGAGTTGGCGTTCATGAAATATAAAAAAAACCAAGAAGAGGAGAGCAGAAAGGACTACAGGTGAAACTGAAAGAAGCCAAGAGAGAGATACTTTTGGTGAAGGCATAGGCGGAAGAACAAATGGCTAAAAATGTAAAAAAGGGAGATACAAATTTTTTCAGATATATTAGTGAAAGGAGGACGATAAAAAATGGAATTGCTAGGCTAAAAGATGCTGGGAACAAATATGTGGAGAGTGATGAGGAGAAAGCAAATGTGCTAAACAAATACTTCTGTTCTGTGTTCACAGAAGAAAATCATGGAGAGGGACCGAAATTGTCTGGCAAAGTTACACGAGAAAATGGAGTAGATTCTGCGCCGTTCACGGAGGAGGGTGTTTATGAGCAACTTGAAAAACTGAAGGTGGACAAAGCGATGGGACCAGACGGGATCCATCCCAGGATACTAAGGGAGCTCAGAGAGGTTCTGGCGAGTCCTATTAAAGACTTGTTCAACAAATCTCTGGAGACGGGAGTGATTCCTGGGGATTGGAGGAGAGCAGATGTGGTCCCTATTCATAAAAGTGGTCACAGGGATGAAGCAGGAAACTACAGGCCGGTGAGCCTCACTTCAGTTGTTGGAAAAATAATGGAAGTGTTGCTGAAAGAAAGGATAGTGTACTTCCTTGAATCTAATGGGTTACAGGATCCGAGGCAACATGGCTTTTCAAAAGGTAAATCGTGCCAAACGAACCTGATTGAATTTTTTGATTGGGTGACCAGAGAGCTGGATCGAGGACATATGCTAGATGTAATTTACTTGGATTTCAGCAAAGCCTTTGATACAGTTCCTCATAGGAGGGTGTTGAACAAACTTGAAGGGCTGAAGTTAGGACCCAAAGTGATGAACTGGGTCAGAAACTGGCTGTCGGACAGACGCCAGAGGGTGGTGGTTAATGGAAGTCACTCGAAGGAAGGAAACGTGACTAGTGGAATCCCTCAGGGTTCGGTGCTGGGGCCAATCCTGTTCAATATGTTTGTGAGTGACATTGCTGAAGGGTTAGAAGGAAAAGTGTGCCTTTTTGCAGATGATATCAAGATTTGTAACAGAGTAGACACCGAAGAGGGAGTGGAAAATATGAAAAAGGATCTGCAAAAGTTAGAGGAATGGTCTAATGCCTGGCAACTAAAATCCAATGCAAAGAAATTCAGAATAATGCATTTGGGGATTAATAATAGGAAGGAACTGTATATGCTGGGAGGAGAGAAGCTGATATGCACGGACGGGGAGAGGGATCTTGGGGTTATAGTGTCCGAAGATCTAAAGGTGAAAAAACAGTGTGACAAGGCAGTGGCTGCTGCAAGAAGGATGCTGGGCTGTATAAAGAGAGGCGTAGTCAGTAGAAGGAAGAAGGTGTTGATGCACCTGTACAGGTCATTGGTGAGGCCCCACTTGGAGTATTGTGTTCAGTTTTGGAGACCGTATCTGGCGAAAGACGTAAGAAGACTTGAGGCGGTCCAGAGGAAAGGAGAGACAGGGGAGATATGATTCAGACGTTCAAATACTTGAAGGGTATTAACGTAGAACAAAATCTTTTCCAGAGAAAGGAAAATGGTAAAACCAGAGGACATAATTTGAGGTTAAGGGGTGGTAGATTCAGGGGCAATGTTAGGAAATTCTACTTTACGGAGAGGGTAGTGGATGCCTGGAATGCGCTCCCGAGAGAGGTGGTGGAGAGTAAAACTGTGACTGAGTTCAAAGAAGCGTGGGATGAACACAGAAGATTTAGAATCAGAAAATAATATTAAATATTGAACTAGGTCAGTTACTGGGCAGACTTGCAGGTCTGTGTCTGTGTATGGCCGTTTGGTGGAGGATGGGCAGGGGAGGGCTTCAATGGCTGGGAGGGTGTAGATGGGCTGGAGTAAGTCTTAACAGAGATTTCGGCAGTTGGAACCCAAGCACAGTACTGGGTAAAGCTTTGGATTCTTGCCCAGAAATAGCTAAGAAGAAAAAAATTAAAAAAAAATAAAAATTAAATTGAATCAAGTTGGGCAGACTGGATGGACCATTCGGGTCTTTATCTGCCGTCATCTACTATGTTACGTCTTCAAGGCTCACTTCCATGGATGTTAATTTTTCTGCTTGATCTCCATTGAAGATTTGCTCGGGTTCCGGTATGTTGGATGTGTCTTCATTTGTAAATACAGACGAAAAGAACACATTAAGTCTTTCTGCTACTTCTTTCTCTCCTTCACCACTCCCTTCCTGTCTCCATCGTCCAGCGGTCCCACCTCCTCCCTAGCCGGCTGTTTCCCTTTAACATATCTAAAGAACGGTTTGAAATTTTGTGCTTCCCTGGCTAGCCTCTCTTCATACTCTCTTTTGGCTTTTCGAACCATACGGTGACATTCTTTTTGATATTTCCTGTGCTCTTTCCAGTTCCCCTCCGTTTTGTTGATCGGCCAGCCCAGTCGGGGTTTAAGATTTTAGTTTAGTGAATCACGTCCCTGCCTACTTTGCATGCCTTTTCCCGCATTTGCGTGCACGGATCAGAATTGGATCAGTGCACAGTTTAGTGAATCGGGTCGGAAGGAAATCGGGTCGCAAAGGGGTGACAAATCGATCGGTTTGCTAAGTGAATCTAGCCAATTGTTCACATCATCTCTCCTATCCATTGTCCTAGTGTTGGGGTGGGAGTACATGTAAATGTTTTATCTACTTAACTAGTATGCACTTCCTGGCTGTCCTCAGCATCTTTCCTACACACATCCTTATTCTCTTGCTTCCTCCCCCATATCCCTTCAAGTTCTTCAGCAGCATCAAGTCTTGCCTTGCTTGAATTACTGTCCTGTGCATGACCCTATGGTCACCCTTAATCCATTCCAGTACCCTCCAATTACAAGCATGTTTCCTTTTAATGTCTTTTAAGCATAAGATAAGTTTAACCGCTAATTGAATTGCTTGTTTGGTTTACAGTTCCTGTACATAATGTTCTTTAAAAATATGATTTTTGTTTAATGAACACTAGCTATTGGGGATTTATAATTAAGTTGTCTGCTGAAATTACTATCCACTGCAAAACAGAACCTCTTTTGATTCTTTCTAATCCAACAGAAATATGAAAATTATACAAAAGGGGTTGAGGAATGTCTGGAGCAAATTAATTCCAAAACGTTTAACAGAATAGGATGAAACTTGGCATATGGGGAAAAAGAGTTAAAACCCATCAAAATTCAATAATTTGTCAAAGCGTACTGGAAGATTCCAAAGAAATAAGCTCCCCCTCCCCCCCTAAAAAAACACAACAAATTGGCCCAGGGCATTGATGTAGCATATAAACTTACATAAGGTGAAACAACAATTAGGGTATTAAAGTTTTCAAGAACTGCTTTCTTTACTCATTCATCAATTTAGTGGCATGAATATAGCCCTCGCCTGGATACTGAGGTCAAAATCACATTCATTCAGTTTTCTATAGTGTTCTCCCATTGTGTGTGTCTTTGCCACACTCAAAACTAGATGGGTGTCATCTTTATTACCTAAAAACCTATTTATCTTTAAATCCCAAAACAATGTTGCAACTTTGCATACAAAATCTTTTTTTCAGCAGTTAGTGTATCCAAAGCACTATTTCCGGCAGTGTTCTCTTCTCAAAACCAACATCCATATGATTTACAGTCCACCTAGATTTAAGAGAAGAAATAAAGTAACATCTCTTCCACAGGCAATGAAGAATGCACCGTCAAGAGCCCGGGGATGGAACATCGATGTTCACGGTGATATTGATGTATAAGTGGTTGTGCTCCACCATCAACAATTTATACGTACAGGAGTTTAAACCATCCGTCTTCCACACCTTTGCTACTTGACTTAGGAGCCTTCCTCTGATGAGAAAATGGGGGAAAAATAGGGAGTGAAGTCTTAAAATGCTCATAGAGAACAGTCATTGCAATTCTAAGGCATGGTAATACAACATAAATTAATATACACTAGAGAATGACATGGGGACCGTTTACCATGGTAAACCGTGGTCACCGCAGTAAGTCTGCAGGAATGGAGACATTTGCAACTAGTTTACCACGGGAACGGGGGGACAAGATCTTTTACCACCCTATGGGAGTGATGAAAAGTCTTGCTCCTGTGGTAAAAAAAAATTGCACCCGTGTCAGACTCAGCATTTCCACCCCAGCTCCTCTTGTGCCTATTTTACCTTCAGGAGCCAGCCATGCCACGATGAAGACAGAAGGAACCCAAAACCAAAGCCTGAGACCAATGTGATTTGAAGAACAAAAATTACCAGACAAGTGGTAAAAAAAAAAAAAAAAATTATTTATTTTTATATTTTGTGATTAGAATATTTCAGATTTGAAATATGTATCCTGCTAGAGCTGGTATTAGACATTACTGGGAACCGCAGAGCTCAGGCTGTGCTTCTTTAGCTTCCAGCTGGCTTAGAGCTCTCTGACCAGGGGGCAGTTGCCCTCCCCAGCACTATTCTTGCCATGTGTGACTAAAGTATTCTGTTAGCTTGATTTTTCTATGTAGCATTCTGTAATAATTTGGTTTGTTCAGTTTTCACAATAGTGGAGGGAATATTTATGAAAGGGGGGTACAGGGGTTTTGTTGATCCTTGCTCTGTATTATTTGTGTTTATAAAATGACAATTATACAGAATATTGTCTCTTTAATAAAATAAGTTCAATATAAAATCATAACTCTTCAATTATACAGAATATTGTCTCTTTAATAAAATAAGTTCAATATAAAATCATAACTATTCAAGGCTTGTGCAGATGGGATTTGATAGTTTGGAGAGCAGAGATGGGGACCGAGCTCATGGGGATGGGGCAGGAACGGGGACCGAGCTCACGGGGATGGGGTGGGAACGGTGATAAATTTTTCCCCGTGTCATTCTCTATTATCCCAAACCCATTTAAGATTAGACCTAACCCAGTGTCTCTCAAACTGTGCCATGGAACAGTGGTGTGCCCCAAAGAGATTCTGGGTAACAGAGAGATTCCAGAGTTTTACTTTATTTTTAAAAATTCCCTTCATAGTATACACTAGAATAGATTACAAGTACGTTGTGTACGCAAGAGTTTGTCAATGTTATGAGCGTCTATGGACAAGTAATTTTATTTTTATTTTTTTATGCTTTAGTTATCCTAACGAGAAACAAAGCAATCAAGGCTTTGTTTCCATTTGGATCTTCTTATCTTTGCAAACTTGGATTTTCAGCTCTGACTGAAATTAAATCAAAAAAAGAGAACGACTGCAGATGGTGGATGATGAAATCTGTGTTTGCTTGTCAACTATCGAGCCGCGTTTTGAGTTAATTTGCACTCAAAACCAAACACAACCATCACATTGATTAGCAATTCTATTCTATCTATTTTAGTTTCACCATTATTACAATTACCCATCCATAGCTTAAAAAACTTTAAATAAATAAATTTTTTTTGTTGGTTTTGCAATTTTATAATTTCAGTTATAATGTGCTACAAAAATCCATTTGCTCCATTTAATGTACCGGAGCGAAAAAAGTTTGTGCTATAAAAATTCATTTGCTCCATTTAATGTACCGGAGCGAAAAAAGTTTGAGAGACACTATTCTAACCCTATATTTAAACTTACCTTGTGGTAACCATTAACTCAGGGGTGTCCAATGTCGGTCCTCGAGGGCCGCAATCCAGTCGGGTTTTCAGGATTTCCCCAATGAATATGCATTGAAAGCAGTGCATGCACATAGATCTCATGCATATTCATTGGGGAAATCCTGAAAACCCGACTGGATTGCGGCCCTCGAGGACCGACATTGGACACCCCTGCATTAACTGAACCCTGAGGCTGATACAGGAAACCATAAGCAAGTTGCTTCGCTGTATAGTAGGTTTGCTTTGGATGCAAATTAGTCACACAGCAACCATTTGTGTGGCAGCTACAAAATAGATAACAGTATCTCAAGGGGTAGTTATCTTTTTAATATGCCTGTTTTTGCACAGTTCAAAGTTTAATGAGTTGCTATCTATATGAGACCCAATGAGCAAAAAGGTATTAGTGGGGTTAGAAACATAGAAACATAAAAATAGACGGCAGATAAGGGCCCACGGCCCATCTAGTCTGCCCACCTTAATGTCCCTCCCCTACCTTTGCCCTGTGAATAGATCCCATATGCCGATCCCATTTGGCCTTAAAATCAGGCACGCTGCTGGCCTCAATCACCTGTAGTGGAAGACTATTCCAGCGATCAACCACTCTTTCAGTGAAAAAGAATTTCCTGGTGTCACCTCGTAGTTTCCCGCCCCTGATTTTCAACGGATGCCCTCTTGTTGTCGTGGGACCCTTGAAAAAAAAGATATCTTCCTCCGCCTCGATGCGGCCCTTAAGATACTTGAACGTCTCGATCATGTCCCCCCTCTCTCTGCGCTCCTCGAGCGAGTATAGCTGTAATTTGTCAAGCCGTTTTTCGTATGGTAGATCCTTGAGTCCCGAGACCATCCGGGTGGCCATTCTTTGCACCGACTCCAGTCTCAGCACATCCTTGCGATAATGCGGCCTCCAGAATTGCACACAGTATTCCAGGTGGGGCCTCACCATGGATCTATACAATGGCATAATGACTTCCGCCTTACGACTGACGAAACCCCTTCGTATGCAGCCCATGATTTGTCTTGCCTTGGACGAAGCCTGCTCCACTTGATTGGCAGACTTCATGTCCTCACTGACAATTACCCCCAAGTCTCGTTCTGCTACCGTTTTTGCTAGGATCTCGCCATTAAGGGTATAAGACTTGCATGGATTCTGGCTGCCCAGGTGCATAACTTTGCATTTTTTGGCATTGAAGTTGAGTTGCCATGTCCTAGACCATCGCTCCAGTAGGAGTAGGTCATGCATCATGTTGTCGGGCACTGAATCTTCGTCTGTTGTGCATTTGCCCACTACATTACTCAGTTTGGCGTCATCGGCGAATAATGTTATTTTACCTCGAAGCCCTTCTGCCAAGTCTCTTATAAAGATGTTGAATAGGATTGGGCCCAAGACTGAGCCCTGTGGTACTCCACTAATCACCCGTCATTTCGGAGGGGGTTCACCACCACCCTTTGGAGCCTACCTCCAAGCCAGCTCCCAACCCATTTCATCAATGTGTTACCTAATCCTATAGAACTCATCTTGCTCAGTAACCTGCGGTGTGGTACGCTATCGAATGCTTTGCTAAAGTCCAGGTACACGATGTCCAGGGACTCCCCAATATCCAGCTTCCCCGTTACCCAGTCAAAGAAGCTGATCAGGTTGGATTGGCAGGATCTCCCCTTAGTAAATCCATGTTGTCGGGGATCCCGTAGATTCTCCTCATCCAGGATCTTATCTAATTGGTGTTTGATTAGAGTTTCCATTAGTTTGCTCATTATCGATGTTAGACTCACTGGTCTGTAGTTTGCTGTCTCCATCTTTGAGCCTTTCTTGTGGAGTGGAATGACGTTAGCCGTCCTCCAGTCCAATGGGACGCTGCCTGTATTAAGGGAGAGGTTGAAGAGCGCGGACAGTGGCTCCGCCAAGACATCACTCAGCTCCCTAAGCACCCTGGGGTGCAGGTTGTCCGGCCCCATTGCTTTGTTAACCTTGAGCTTTGACAGCTCACCGTAGACACTGCTGGGCGTAAACTCAAAGTTACTAAACGGGTCAACTGAGCCAACCCTTGTCTGTAGCTGAGGGCCGAGCCCTGGCGCTTCTCGGGTGAAGACTGAGCAGAAGTATTCATTTAATAGTTGGGCTTTTTCTGAATCCTTTTCCACATAGTCTCCGTCTGGTTTCCTAAGACGTACAATCCCGCCTGAGTTTTTTCTTCTATCACTAATATACCTGAAGAAGGATTTATCTCCCTTCTGGATGTTCTTTGCTAGAGACTCCTCCATGAGGAATTTAGCCTCCCTGACTGCTGTTTTGACGGCTTTTGATTTGGCCAGGTAGTCTGCTCTAGAGTCCTGCTTCCCTGATTGTTTTAAGAGATGAATGCTTTTTTCTTCTCCTTGATCAGGTCTGAGATCTCCGCAGTAAACCACTGTGGCTTATTGTTCCTTCGCCGTTTACTTACTGATTTTACATAGCAGTTTGTTGCTTCTTGTATGGTTGCTTTCAAAGTCGACCACATGTCTTCCACGTTATCGGTTTCTTCTTGGCTTTGTAGCGCCTGGTGAACAAAGTCTCCCATTTCTTTGAAATTTGTGTCCTTGAATTTGAGGACTTTGGTTAGTGTAGTAGATTTAGTGAAACCTTTCCTGATATTGAACCATACCATGTTGTGGTCACTGGAGGCCAATGTGTCGCCCACCGAGACCTCTGTGACACTTTCTCCATTGGTAAGTATCAGGTCCAGTATTGCCTGATCCCTTGTCGGTTCCAACACCAGTTGCCTGAGGGTTACTGTTATTACTGTTGGTTTATCTGAGTGTACATCACCAAAATATTTACAAGATTGTGCGATATCCTATGTGCCCTCGCGACTATTGCATTCTGCTGCACAATGTGGTTTGGTCATTCCTACTCATAAGAAATTACATTTAGAAGCTATGAGAACTAGTATTTTTCATGAGTGGAACAAGCTTCTAGTATACATCAGGCAACAAAAAGATTGGTGTAGTTTTAAGAAACTGCTAGTGTCATCTTTTTTTGTAAAATGAAGTATGATGGTTGATGCTTTTTATATGACAGCACTTTTTGCTGACTTTGATATGTCAATTTTGTTTTATTTGTTTTAATTATGTATGTATTGTTGTAATCTGCCTTGTTTAAAGGCAGAATATAAGTAATAAACTATTATCTAAAACACATATGGAGGGTCAGTTTTCATTTTTGAAAGTTTTGTATACTGTAAGTTCAGAATGGGCCTATACAACTTTTTTTTTTACAACTTTGATGTTTCATGTTCCATAGGTATATAATTTCTGGGGTTAATTACTTTTTTTTATTGATAAATGTTTCTCATTGTTTTAATACAATAGTAGAGTCCACAGAAAACCAGCAACAATTGATGGTGGTCACAGAGAGAACTTTATTAATCTCAATAGTATAAGACTCAGCAGTATATGCCTCAGGAGTCCAAAGTTGAAATCTCAAAAGATATGACTGGAAACGTTATCTTTATGAACAGAGATCCAATATGGAGAACCATACTACACTAAGATATGTCATCCAAGAAAGGAGTTAACGGCCCAAGCCAACATAACCAAAGCTAAAAGTTTGCAGAGTTATGCAGTTGATATGCCTGTGTCTTGAGGTATAAACCACATACCCTACTTTTGCTCAGCAGGTCACATATTTTTGCTTAGCAGCAATGTGTTAATTTTGAATTTCAATACATTTGTGTTATGTTTAATGTTTGTAATCTTTTGTAAACCGCGTAGAACTTTTTAGTAACGCGGTTTATCTAATATAATAAAACGGTAAGCCGCGCATGCGCACTTCCTAAGCGTGCGTCCGTTTTCTGTGAGCTGTAGCGACCCATAGGAAGTGCGCATGCGCGGCTTACGGTCTGGCCTCACGCGAGGCAAGACAACTGCGAGCGGCGGCTGCCGCCTGCTAGCACACCCTGCCCTCTCCAAGCCGGGACCACAGTGCCTCCACAGCGCGGAACAAGTCGACGACTCCCCCCTCCCGCACCAACCGCTGCCGCTCCTGTTTGAAGCGGCCTGATGAGGTTCGTGGCCGGCTGTAGCGAACCTTGCAGGCCGCTCTCCACATGAAGCACGTTCCCTCTGACGCGATCGCGTCAGAAGGAACATGCTACCATATGGAGAGCGGCCTGCGAGGTTCAAAACCTAAGCAGGCTGCTTTGAACAGGAACAGGAGTGGCAGCGGCGGCACTCCCCCCTCCTTTCAGCGGCCGGCAAACAACATGGAGGACTGCTTCCGAGAGGAATCGGCTTCCAGCCTCATATCTCAGGCCTGATCCGCGATTCAAAGGGGAGAGGATATGCTGGATGGAGGGAGCAAGACAGATACTGGTTAGAAGACTGAAAATAAAGGGGGAAGAGAGAGAAAGAGAAGATGCTGGAAGGGAGGAGTTAGCAAAAAAAAAAAAAAAATAAAAAACCTCCCAAAAAAAACAAACAACTGGAGAAATAGAAGCTGATAGAGATGCAGAAAAATAAATGGAGGAAAACTGAAAGATAAGGTTAAAGTCTGAGATGGATGTAGGAGAGGAAGTGAAGACAGGAATGAGAGAAGAGCCAAATAGACTGCAAACCCTGGTAAGAAAATTGAGAGAAGAGAGCAGAAACTGGGATAAACATGAATAAAATGGCCAGACAATAAAAGTAGAAAAAAAGAATTTTATTTTTAATTTCATTAACAGAAAATGCAGTTTTACTGTAAATTTGCACTGCTTTCTTTTTATATTCCAAAGTGTATAGTGTTTTTTCTCTTTCTCTGGTGTTGAACTGCATATTTCTGGACAGAAAGGAAGAGGTGCTGATGGACAGGAGGGGGGGGAATGAAGGGAGGCCTACTGCTGGACAGGGGGAGCAGGAAGAGGTGCTGATGGACAAGGGAGCAGGAAGAGGGGTGAGGTAAAATAAAGGGAGAAGAGCTGCTGTTGGATAAGGTGAGCAGTGATGGGGTGGGGGAGGACACAGGGGAGGTAAAAGGAAGGGAGAATGAACAGGGGGAGCAGACAAGGGGTGGTGGTGGACAGCCAAGGAAAAAAAAGAAAGAAAGATAGAAATACAGAAAGCGGCTAAGGAGAGAGAAAAATAAATAAAGACACACACACACACACACACATATTCTAGCACCCGTTAATTTAACGGGCTATAAGACTAGTAAGTATAATATTATGTTATGTAAAAACCTGTAGGGGGTTTTACAAAATGTGATTTTGGATGAAATGTGAATCCCCTGGTTTGTTTGGGTTTTTTTTGCTCATTTCAGTCTTCTTGACTGTGTTTGTGTTCATGCGGTTGACTGCTGTAAAATATCCTATAAAGCCAAGTTAGAGACTTCTCTTGCCACAATCTCCAAACATCAATGGTCATCAATGAGGGTGAACTTTGTCATGAGCTTTACATCTAGTCACTGAGTTCCAAAAGGGCTCAGGACCAGTGCAGCAATGACCAGGCTAAAACAGGGAGGTGGGGAGGGATGGATATCAAAGGATAGTAAAAATTCATGGGTAGTTTAAAGAAAGGCTCATAAGGCTGATTGAGCTAGAAGAAACAGAGGGAAAGCAGAAGTACCATACAAAAAACTAAGAAATTCCACTCAGAACTAATGCAGGACTCAGCTCTTTGGACCTATTTCCATTTCTCTTTTCCTCATGGTGGTATGAATCAGTAGGATAACAGGGTACGTAAGTATTTCTTGATGTGAACAGTGGTATGTCACTGAGGAGTTTGTGGAGGAGAAGCCTAATTGGTTCATGTAGTTAGATGAGACCCTGGGGAACTGGATTTGATTCCCACTGCAACTCATTGTGACGTTGGGCAAATCTTATATTGTGAGGCCACTAGAGGCAGACAAAGTACTTGCATATAACGTATAAAGTGTTTGTCATATATATGGGGGATATCAGATCCTCCATTAACTTTTCACCAGTATTGTATTCATTTGGATTTGCTCACACCTTTTTCAATAGTAGTTTTGAAAGTGAAGTAGTACTTTCCTACAGTATTGCCCTCAAGGATACAACATACTGCAATTCCCTAGGAAGCATAAGCGAGGTGGTGGCCTAGCAATAATATACAAAAGCTCCTACATCATCACTGAGCTAGACTCAACAGCCCACCCAGATCTAGAATAAATTGCCTGCAAACTCGAAGACACGCCCAACTCTGCGCTCAACAAAATTGGAATCCTACTGATCTACAGACCGCCCAACTCCCAATCAAGCTCTAGCCCCAAAATGAGTGAAATAATAACGAACCTAGCATGCCAGTACACTAAACTACTCATCCTCGGAGACATCAACCTCCCTCTCGAATCTACCGAGAACAAAGATGTCTTCAAACTCAAAACACTACTTGAAGATTGTGACATCGTGCTATATAACCCCGTGAGGGTAACCAGGAATTGTAACTTATTTGCATACCCGAAAATTTTAGGCTGTAAAATTAGGTCTTTTATAGACAGGATGCTTGCATTTCAAGCAAGTAAACAACAGTCCTGGTTGGGTAACTATATTAGCGGAGCCATGTTATCTTACGGCGCCTTCCGAAAAGAAATTAAGACAGTATTATTTGATAAATTTATCTCTTAATTTGATGTTTTTATTCTTAACATAATAATTTTACTGCGTTAATTTAAATTTTTATTGTCTTTTTAGTTAATATGCTGTATTCTCATTTTAATATTTTGTACTTCACTGATTGTCCAGTCTTCTATCTTGTGTAAACCGCCTAGAATTCTTTTGATTGTGGCGGTATACAAAAATAAAGTTATGTTATGTTACCTTCAGGTCCTACCCATGAGAATGGACATACCCTAGACATACTAGCATCAACCCCTGCCAACCTTACAACTAACGCCAAATGGACCCAAACACCATGGACAAACCACTACCTACTAAACTTCTGCTTAAACTTTGTAACTGAGAATCAGAACAAGGCCACAAAGGAAGTGAAACTCGTGCAAGGAAAGACTAGACCAGACCTTTTTAGGAACTTAGTTGAGAATATTCTAACCCCTCCTTCAGACTGCATTACAACTATGCTAATGAGCTTGATCCAAGCCATTACCAACGCATTGGACACACTCACCCCCCTCCACCCTCAAAAAACAAAACCATAACTCCCCTAGTTCACTGAATCTCTGAGATCAGATAAACAACTATGCAAGCATCTGGAAAGAAAATGGCGAAAAAGCGGAACACTAGAACACTATGGCAAGAGGCAATAAATAAATACAAATCCAACATATCGGAGACCAAAAAGAACTACTATGCCAGCAAATTAAGCTCCACAATGCTAGATAACAAGAAACTATTTCACCTGGTACGACAGCTCACAACCCTCCGGCTCGAGAACCCAAAGGACAACCCAACAAAATCAGTGCTCAGGATCTATCAGACTTCTTTCTCAACAAAATCAAAACTGTACAATCATAAGTAGCCAAATCAATCCCCACCGAGACACACATGCTGAGTACATCTCAACACACCCCTGAACCCACCAAAGCAGACCAAATCTGGACCTCATTCTCCAATCTGTCAATCCCTGACACAAAAAAAACTACTATCCAAACTATCCATGTGCTGCAGCTCCCTAGACAATTGTTCCTCTTACCTTCTCACTGCCACTCCTGGACAAATCACCACCTGGATTACCAACTTACTCAATAACTCCCTAAACCAAGGCCACTTGCCAAAGATAATGAGAAAGATTGCTCTCACCCCAATACCCAAATCACCAAAGGCAGATCTCCCTTTGGTTTCAAATTATAGACCTATTGCCGGCATACCCATTTTCACAAAAATCATCGAGACCCACATAAGTAAACAACTCACAATTTACATGGAGCAACACTCATGCCTCCACCCATCCCATTTGGATTCTGTCAACAACATAGCACAGAGCTTCTCCACCTCACCTTAATCACAAAAACCAAACAACTGCTCAGCACAAGATGCCAAGCAATGCTCCTCCAATTCGATATTTCAGCAGCCTTTGACTCAGTTGACCACTAATAAAACTATCAGAAATAGGCATAACAGGCACAGAGCTAAAATGGTTCTCAGATTTCCTAAAAAACAGAGAATATATTGTCAATAAGAGCGGAAAGACCTCCAACCCCTGGGAAGCCTTCTGTGTTGTGCCACAAGGCTTCCCACTCTTCCCCATCCTATTCAATCTCTTCATGAGCTCTCTAGGTAACATCAAATTCGAAGACAAAAGCATAATGTCATACGCAGATGACATTTTTCTCCTTATTCCCATAACCAAAAATCAATCAGACTTACCCAACAAAATCTCACATAATATAGAAAAAATCCAAAACTAGGCAACAACCAACAAACTGAAGCTAAACACAACTAAAACCAAAGTTCTATACTTCCACATGGCCCAGCAAACGGCACCTACAAGCATCACACGTTGATCAGGCGAAACTGCCATAGATGAGTCCTCCAAAATCCTAGGTTGCATACTGGATACTGTAACCATGGAACCCCAAATATCTAGTCTCCAAAAGAAATACCTCTACACCCTGAGACAATTAAGACTAATCAGACCTTACTTTCACCAATACCACTTTGCCTTAATCGTACAACTGATGATCCTACCACAACTGGACTACTGTAACTCCACCTACATGGGAATCAACACTGCTCTAATTCACAAACTGCAACTCATCCAAAACACTGCTATAAGACTTATCTTCAACCTGAGAAAATATGACTCAAGTAACAACCTTCATCAAACAAATGCACTGGCTACCCATTCCATCATGAATAACATTCAAAATATCTTGCATCATTCACTGCATACTTTATGGAAACTCTGCGACCCCACTCATCCAACTCTTCTCAATAGCATGGTCTACTTCCCGCAGAACCCTCAACCGGATGCTACTAAATCTCCCATCCACTAAAGATCTTCACTATAAACGAGTATTCCACTCCATGCTTACCTTCCTAGGAGTCAAAACTTGGAATGGCCTTACAGAAAAGACCAGAACCTTGCCACATCATCTTCCAAAGAAAACTGAAAACTCATCTGTTCGATACTTAATCTCCTTTACCCTCTCTTCTCTCCCCTTCCTCTCCCTCTTACCTATCCACCTCCTCTCTCTCTCTCCTTTTACCTCTCTTTACAGTCGCTTTGAGTCTGTATAGGTATGAGCGATGCACAAATAGAAGATTAGATTAGATTATTACTGTAGCTCTTATATAATTGAAGATATTACTGTACATGTGTACAACTTAAAATCTAATATGCTGATCAGAATCTTTACCATAATTATCATATACTATAGAAGTCAGAATATTCACCGGTAGAATATAATAGCCAGTTTCTTTGATATTTTCTGAACTTTCTTTCAGTACTTTACTACAACAGCTTGTGTAGACTTATCTTGAGGGCCAAAACATTTGAATGTCTCTGTGAGGTACTGCACTAAGATAATTTAAAGGGGCATTTCAACTAGCCCAAAAAGTATTATGAACTTACACAAGGAGAAGAAATGGAATATACATTCTTCTCCTCTGCGAATCAATCCTTGGGACAATCACAGAAACTTTGTTGCTTCTCAAGTACTGCTCAAACCACTGTGAAACCTATCAGTAGTTCTCATGTTCTGCAGCTGTTCCCCAGTATGCTCTGTGGGGTAGGGGGAATAGACGGCAGTAATAGCTATGGCATCTTAATATAAATAATAATAATCCACATTCAGATTCCCTATCGGTGCCAATCAAGTGTGGACATAGATGCACTTGAGCCCCACAAGGGAAGCAGCCCTCGGATCAATAATAGTTCTCCATAGCTGATCAGGAATGCCATCTTGAAAAGAAGGACTCAAAGATGGAATGTAAAATGTAGAGATAAACAAAATATCCTCTTAATATGATGGTGTATAATTACCATTACAAATTTTCAAAATAGCTAAGATGAACATCTCTTTCAAAAGGAGATTCAACTATATTGGGAGACAATGTATACCAGCAGTATAGATGGAAAGATCTCTAGCATTAATAGAAGAATTCTGCCAAGGAGCTGTCTTCTGAAGAGCTACTGACTCACCTATCTGTATTCACTTCATTGCCGTGGTCTCTGGTATGAAAGGTCATAGTGTACTTGGCTACTTCTATGAATGGCCGAACCACCTTCATCTTATTTAGAGTCACTCTAAAAGAAGCAAGATGTTGATGAGCATTAGGTAAAGTCCAGCTCAAGATTTGCTGCAGAGAAAAACACACGACTGCATCTCCTGCATGCTTTTATCACATCCCAACCAAAGATGTTCTTACAAGAGGAAAGTAGAGGAGAGAATCTTATCTCTTTTTGTGACAGCTGCTATTTTCTAACTGTCCAGCGCTGAGAATTTCTCACGAGGGGGGAAAAAAGACTTCAAGTGCTCAAGGGTACGGAAAGGTAGATTGAACTTGTTCAGTCATCCCAAATTTGGTAGAATTGCTAATGCAACTGCTATTTTTTTTTTTTTTTTTTAAATTTAATTTTAACTTATATTTTTTAATTGATATTTTTTCACAGTTCCCAAACGTTTATATGATGCAGGGAACAAGTACTTAGCTTGAGATGAAGACCGAAAGTCCAACAGAGCTTCTCCGTTTCACTTCTCTAGAAGCTTCTTCAGGAACCACTCGTAACCACTCATAACTCACTCTAACTAATCCATTCCAAATGTGCTATAATTCGTATTGACTGCTGTGTTCTCAACACCAGTAGCGTACCAAGGGGGGGCGCGGGGCTGTCTGCCCCGGGTGCATGCCCCAAGGGGGTGCACAGCTGGCCACCCACCAGGGAATAGGCTGCCACCGGGGAAATGCTTCCACTGCAGTCATCGGGAACAAGCCGGCCGAGTTCTCCCTGCAGGGCCAACCAACTCTCGCCGCCCGATGTCAATCGCTGCCTGGCTGGCCCGGAACGTCCCCTCCAACTTTAGAATTGACGTCGGGCA
The DNA here is from genome assembly GCF_902459505.1 of Geotrypetes seraphini. Lineage (NCBI taxonomy): Eukaryota > Metazoa > Chordata > Amphibia > Gymnophiona > Dermophiidae > Geotrypetes > Geotrypetes seraphini. The sequence continues at coordinate 110,064,952 of NC_047087.1, read as the reverse complement.
GCAAAGAGATGGTCGGCCCCGCGGGGAAGAGAAGCAGGGCGAACTGAGAGCCGGCCTGTTCCCAATGGCGGCAGTGGCAGCCTATTCCCCAGCGGCGGTGGCAGCATTTTCCCCAATGGCAGTGGCATAGGGGAGGGGAGGGAGAAAGAAGAAAATGGGGGGAGGGGATAGGGAGCCAGAAAGAAAGGGGGCAGGGTGAAACAAAGAAAAAGAAAAAATTGGGCACGAAGAGAGAGAGAGAGAAAGACAGACAGAGAGAAAGAAAGAGGGCATGGAGAGAGAAAGAAAGAAGGGGGCAGGGTGAAACAAAGAAAGAAATGGGGCACAAAGAGAGAAAGACAGACATACAGAAAGAAAGGGGGCATGGAGAGAGAAAGAAAGAAGGGAGCAGGACGAAAGAAAGAAAAAGTTGGGGAGAGAATGAGGTCTGGAGGAGAGGAAGCATACAGGAGGCTGAAAGAAGGGAAGAAATATTGGATGCACAGTCAGAATAATAAAGTGCAACCAGAGACTGATGAAATTACCAAACAAAGGTAGGAAAAATGATTTTATATTCAATTTAGTGATCAAAATGTGTCCGTTTTGAGAATTTATATATGCTGTCTATATTTTGCACTATGGCCCCCTTTTACTAAACCGCTATAGCGGTTTTTAGCGCAGGGAGCCTATGAGCATTGAGAGCAGCGTGGGGCATTCAGTGCAGCTCCCTGCACTAAAAACCGCTATCGCGGTTTAGTAAAAAGGGAAGGGGTATATTTGTCTATTTTGTATAGTTGTTACTGAGGTGACATTGCATAAAGTCATCTGCCTTGACCTCTGAAAACCCGCGGAATATAAATGATAATTAACATTTTCTCTACATACAGTGTGCTTTGTGTTTTTAAAATTTTATTGTTGGTAGATCATTTTGACTTGGCCAAGAAGGTAAGGGGGAGGGAGGGAGGGGAGCTGCTGAAAGACATCTAGTAATCCTTGCAGGCTTGACTGTTGTGACAGGGATCTGGCTAGTCCTACTAAATCCAAGGAGAAAGTCCCTTTAAGTCCCACTAAAGATCCTGTGACCAGGTTTAGGAAACATCCTGTGTATAGTAAAAATCCTATGCACAGCTTTAGGAATGAGCCTGCCCCTTTAAAAGTTCCCAGAGCTCAGGCAGTGACTGAAAGGACAGGGCTCTTTAAGAATTTTGCTAACCCTGCTGGGGGGGGGGGGGGGGTCGTGGCCTGTTGCCAGGCTCCCTTTTTCTGAGCTTTCCTGGTCAGATGGTGAGGAGAGACAGCTGGGACTGGACTGGAAGCTGAAGTCAAGCTGAGGAGGAAGCCAGCTCTGGTAGCTAACCCATGGCCAGCACAAGAAGGTTCCCCTAAGGATTGGGAAATGGAGGAACCTGAAGTCCAGCCTTAGGTTTGTGACATGGAATGGCTGGAGGACTATGTTTTGCCCCAAGGGGAAGAGCACCCCATTGAATGTGAGTAGGCTGATAAGCCCAGGGTTTTCTTTTTCTTTTGAAGAGTTTTTTTCTTGAATCTATGTTTGGGAGAGGTGTGTGCACTGCTCTGACTTGTGCTGGAAGCTGCTGAAGTTACACCAAAGCTTGCCTGTTGGGAGAGTGGTAACACCTGTAGAGAACAGGCTTCTCTCCTCTCAAACTGTTGGGGATTATTTTTGCTCAACCTAACATGGACACCATTAGAGCCAGTACCCAAGAGCCTTATACTCAAAAGCTATTACTTGATGCATGGACTATTTTGTCATACCCTGAATGTGGCCAGAAGGCTAAACTGAGGATTTTGCTGTTATTAGTTTGGACTGACTCTGGAAGCAGGGCTGGTGCTAGGAGTAGGACTTATTTGTTTGGTAAAAGAAGTAAAGAGAATTTTTGGAAGTTTTGTTTTCACTCGTGCCAAATTCTGACATTTTTGTTTGAAACTTTTGATGTTCCATTAAAAGTGTTTTGTTTGAACAACCTGGACATTTCAGTGTGCAATTTCTGGGAGACATTAAAGAATCTGTGTTCCACTACCTTTATTTTAACTCCAGGACTAGGATTCAGCTGAGCCACTAGGCCTAGCCAGGATCCTTGTCCCACACTGTACAGGGAATTATTTTTGTAAAATCATGTTTTGTTATGTTACTGGCATTATTTAGACTTTAATTTCTATGAATAAATAGAATGAAAATGATATAAAATTACTTGCTTGTTTTTATGTGCATGCGCTGAAGGAAAGTGGAGAGAGTTGGCTGAGGACGCTGAAGGGAAATGGGGAAGAGAGAGTGGGGAGAAGACGCTGATTTATAAATTGACAATTGTATAGAATATTGTTTCTTTTTATACTTTAATATAATAAGTTAAATATAAAACAATTCAAGGCTTGTGTGGATGGAATCAGGTGGTTTGCGGGGATGGGGACCGAACTTACGGGGATTAGTCCAATAAAATGGTATTTTCTTATTTCTCATTATTTGTTTTATTTTTATTTGTTAATTTGTAAAGTGGTGATTGTTGTGTATCAGTTTTTTCAAATTTACATCTACTGTCTTTATATTTTGCACAGTATTAGAGGACATGTATTACTGTTTTTGTGATGTTGTAGTGTTGCATTGTATGCAGAGTCTGGTTTCTTGGCGGTTCAGTTTAACTTTTGTCTACATATTTCTGTTTTTAGTTTGTGATTATTCCATATTGGGCGAGGGTGTTTCTGTCTGTGTGTATGAAAAGGACATGGCTTTCTGATAGCATCGACTGTACAGGATCAATTGACTGTACAGGATCTGGCTTGTTTAGTTTTACAATGTATGTGTTGGTGTTCTAGTGCTCACTGCAGTGTTTAAGATGCTGCCTTTTTGTAGGTACACACTTGTTGTGTGATATGTGGATTGTTACTAAAAATCATATTTTTCATATAGATGGGGGGGTATCAAAAAATGATGGGCCCCGGGTGTCACATATGCTAGGTACGCCACTGCTCAACACTCTGTTATTTAGTCAATGCGAATTACACACCCATAAGCACTTGAAGTCTTTTTCTCCCTCGTGAGAAATTCTCAGCGCTGGACAGTTAAAAAAGATATCAAGTAGTGAAATAAAATTAGATATCAAGAAGCGAAGCTAAACACCAATAAGTGCCATTAGATTTGTATTGGACAGACCTAACTTAAGACTGACAGGCGATAAGCACCTTGTTCCTTAGCACCTATGTTTTAGGTGCTATTTATAGAATCAGGGCCTGAGAATATAAGCCTAGCTGCTGTCTTTTATAGTGTCTGAAATTCCATACTACATATATATTGCAAAAATCAACCTGAGATAACTGAACTTCTGTTAGAAAATATCTTATATATGTCATCATTTTTTTTTTTAATCCAAAAGACTCTTAGAGCCCCTTTTACAAAAGCCGCAGCAGTGATTCCCAGTGCAGCAAATACAATGAAGCCCTTGCCATGCCAGGGCTCATTACACCTGCTTTATAAAAAGAGACCTTAGTAACAGCTGTCAACCATTACTCCCATTATTTTGAAATACAGTTCCAATTTATTTTTTTATATTTATTTATTTTTATTTCTCAAATTTCAAATTATATTTACAAGAACAAACTCTTGTTACAGTAATACAGTTTGAGGTATACATGAAAGTGTCATACAATATCAACACAATATTGAAAGAAAAATTGTTTAAAGCTCCTTAGACCACAAAACATTGGAGGAGGAATTCTAGATAAGTGAAGAGAAACTTATAATTACAAGTAATCAATCAAGGAATAGGCTTAACAGCAATGAATCCCATTTTAACTGAATGCTGTTCACAATTAAACATTCCCTGTAGCCAATTTCTTCAAATCTAAGAAGGCTCACAGTTGTTCAGGGAATAAAACACATATTTAACCCCTAAATATTTAACTAGACATTTACAGGGATAGGCTAATAAAAATGTAGCTCCCAAAGAGACTGTTTCAGGCCTCATTACAAGAAACAATTTCCTACATTCCTGTGTCTGTCTAGCAACATCGGGTTCCAAGAAAACTTTTGTCCCATAGAACAATACCTGTGGATATCGAAAATATGAATGAAAAATTGTATCTACATCTTGTTCAAAGACCAATGCAGCTAATAATGTCATTCTTTCAGAAGTTTTGAATACAGTTGACTCTAAAAGATCTGTAACATTTAATATACCTTCACCATTTAAGATCTGTTCAGCCTCTGGGTTTACCCCGCCTCTTTCTTTGATGATAAATAGTATATCTTGTTAACAGGTGGCATACATTCAGGGGAGAATTTTAAACATTCAAATAGATATTTTTTAAACATCTTGATTGGAAAAAACCCCAGGGACCTGGGAAAGTTCAAAAGGCGTATATTTAAATGACGATTGAAATTTTCTAATTGTTCAACCTTGCGATTTAATTGATTTTTGTCCTTAATTAATCTAACAGTTAAGTCTTGAAGCTTTTCCACCTTTTCATTAACTTGTTTTAAATTGCTGGAGAAATCTTCCTTAGTCCCTTCTAATTTAAGTTCCAAAGAATCAACTGTACTTACTAGAGCTACTACTTCTCATGATGACTTGGCTACAGTGGCATTCAAAGTTTCAAACTGGAGAGAGCATCCCAAATACTCTCCAGTGTAACCACCGGAGGTTTAACCAGAAGAGTGCTGACTTCCATGTCAGCTCCCAACTCTCCCTGCTCCTTTGTTGCTCTCGCAGCTTCTGCCCCTCGAACTGGGGTTTCTCCTGCACTCTCCATTCGTCAGGGCTCTTCAGACATCGCTGTGTGTGAAGCAGGGCGCGGTGGTGGAACAGCAAAAGGGGGAGACAGAGATGTTTCGCAGGCAAGGTCCTCCGCTTCTCCTCAAGCGGGGGAAAGCGCCATCATCCCCCCAGGAAACACCACGGGATTCAAATTGACGCGAACTCGCGAATAGACCGCTGCTGCATCGGAGAGGAAGTTTGTGGCATCGAGGGATCAACCCGAACTATCCCCTTGCGCTTGATATGTGGCATTGCTAAAGAGGTAAGAAAAAGGAACGCTATTGGGTTAACTCAGGAGCACGAGTCATAGGCTACCGCAATCTTGAATTCCCATCAGTTCAGTCCGTTCCAATTTATTTTTAACTGTTATTTGTAAATTTAAATGAAGATTGACAGGTGATCCTAACAACAAGAATCTTTGTTGAGTTTTAATCAATAATCATGTGCCTGTTTTCCCATTAAATAACTACCTGATTTGTCAAGTTCTCAAATATTATCAACTTTTTCATTAAAAGATATATAAGAATATCATCTGCATAACTTAAAGAGATAATGCCCTTTTCTGATAGAATAGACTCCATTGAGGATGTCATTATGTTAAATAATATGGGTAACAAAAGGGAGTCCTACAGAACCCCATGGCCCAATCACCATTCTCCGAGATAACATTACCATTTTTACACTTAGGGCTCCTTTTACTAAGCTGCGACAGTGGTTTTAGCGTGCGCGTTAGACGCTAATGCCAGCATTGAGCTGGCATTAGTTCTAGCCACGAAGCATGGGTTTAGCATCGGGCCAGGAGAAAGCCCAAGCCCTCCTGGCCCCGCCGACAATGATCGGGCCAGGAGAGAGCCCAAGCCCTCCTGGCCCTGCCGATCCATAACCAAACCCGGCCCATGTGCCTAAGGCCCCACCCACAGGAGGGGCATAAGACTACTGGGCCAATTCCGGTTGGCACTCAGGCCCCACCTGTGTGCAGGGTTTGAGCCACCTGGGCCCATAAGGCCATTCGAGGGATGGCTGGCCTGCCCAACGGACGGGCTTGGGACCCGTCTGTCCGGCCAATGTTTTTCAGGTACGGGGGTGTCGGGGTGGGGGATAGGGTGGTCGCCTGGGCAGGAGAGGTTGGGCTCCCTCTTGCCCGATCTTGTAGGGGGGGGGGGGGTCGCGTGGCCAGGAGAGCCTAGACATCATAGTGATCACGGAAACATGGTGGAACGAGGAAAACAAATGGGGCATAGTACTGCCAGGGTACAAGCTCTACCGAAGAGATAGGACACATCAGAAAGGAGGAGGAGTAGCACTTTACATAAAGGACACCATTCACTCAACCGGAGTGGACGCAGCAATGACAAATGACCAACTGGAATCACTATGGGTCAAAATACCGGGAAGAAAGGGAGCCGAGATAAAGATGGTGCTGTACTACCGCCCACCAGGGCAAACTGAAGCAAATGACACAGAACTGGGAGCTGAGTTGAGGTGGGAATGCAAAAACGCAAACACCATAGTTATGGGAGACTTCAACTATCCCAGGATAGACTGGAGTCTTAGAGTTTCAAAATGTACAACGGAAACGGAGTTCCTGGAGGCTGTACGGGACTGCTTCTTGGAACATAGTAACACTCTCCACCACCTCTCTCGGGAGCACATTCCAGGCATCCACCACCCTCTCCGTAAAGTAGAATTTCCTAACATTGCCTTTGAATCTACCACCCCTCAACCTGTCAAGGAACCAACGAGAGGGACGGCTATTCTGGATCTAATCCTCAACGGGCTGAATGGACCTGCCAAGGAAGTGGAAGTAGTGGACCATTAGGAAACAGTGATCACAACATGATCCATTTCAAAGTGGAAATAGGAGTGTCAAAGGGGAAGAGAACCATTGCAACAACGTTTAACTTCAAGAAAGGGAACTATGATGCCATGAGACAAATGGTGAAGAAGAAACTCAGTAACAGCTCCAGGAAAGCACAGACGGTGGAGCAAGCCTGGTCCTTATTCAAAGACACGGTAAATGAAGCACAAAACCTATATATACCCAGATTTAGGAAAGGGTGCAAAAAGAATCAAGCAAAAGACCCGGCATGGATAACCAATGAAGTCAAGAATGTGATAGGGGACAAGAAAAAATCATTCTGGAAGTGGAAAAAGGATAAAACTGAGGAAAATTGGAAAGAGCACAGGAAGCATCAAAAAGAATGTCATCGTGTGATCAGAAAAGCAAACAAAGAGTATGAAGAGAGACTTGCCAGGGAAGCACAGAATTTTAAACCATTCTTCCGATATGTGAGAGAAAAACAGCCAGCGAGGGAGGAGGTGGGACCTCTGGGTGAGGGAGACAGGAAAGGAGTGGTGAAGGAGGAAGAAGAGGTGGCAGACAGACTAAACACGTTCTTTTCGTCGGTCTTCACAAAGGAGGACACATCCAACATGCCGGAACTGGAAAAAATCTTCAAGGGGGATCAGGAGGGAAAATTATCATGTATGGAGGTAAGCCTCTAAGACGTACTCAAACAGATAGATTAAAAACTGACAAATCTTCGGGCCCAGACGGAATCCACCCGAGAATACTGAAAGAGCTCAAAGACGAAACGGTGGAGTTGCTGCAGCAGATTTGCAACCTATCCTTGAAAACAGGGGTAATTTCGGAGGACTGGAGGATAGCGAATGTTACACCTATCTTTAAAAAAGGATCAAGAGGCGACCCGGGGAACTACAGACCGGTGAGCTTAACCTCAGTTCCGGGGAAGATGGCCGAATCATTGATCAAGGACAGTATCAATGAGCATATAGAAAGAAATAATCTGATGGGAACAAGCCAGCATAGTTTCTGTAAAGGAAGATCATGCCAAATGAACCTATTGCACTTCTTTGAGGTGATAAGCGAACAATTGGACAAAGGTGACCCCATAGACATCGTATATCTGGACTTCCAAAAAGCCTTCGACAAGGTACCCCATGAGCGCCTACTAAGGAAACTGTGGAACCACGGGGTGGAAGGGGAAGTACACAGATGGATCAAAAATTGGCTGGCAGACAGGAAACGGAGGGTAGGAGTAAAGGGACACTACTCTGACTGGAAAGGGGTCACAAGTGGCATCCCGCAGGGGTCAGTACAGGGACCGCTGCTGTTCAATATATTCATAAATGACCTGGAGTCAGGGACGAAGTGCGAAATTATAAAATTCACGGACAACACAAAACTCTCCAGTAGGGTTAAAACTGTGGAGGAATGCAAAGAACAACAAAGAGACCTGAACAAACTGAGTGAGTGGGCAGACAAGTGGCAGATGAGTTTCAATGTAGAGAAATGTAAAGTCTTGCACATAGGGAAAGGAAACCCGATGTATAACTACACGATGGGGGGGGGATGGTACTGGGAGAAGGCAAACTGGAAAAGGACTTGGGGGTTTTAGTAGATAGGACAATGAAGCCGGCGGCACAATGCGCAATGGCCTCAAAGAGGGCGAATAGAATGTTGGGCATTATCAAAAAAGGTATCACTACCAGAACGAAGGAAGTTATCCTGCCACTGTATCGGGCAATGGTGCGCCCGCATCTGGAGTACTACGTTCAATACTGGTCGCCGTACCTTAAGAAAGATATGGTGATACTCGAGAGGGTCCAGAGAAGAGCAACAAGGATGATAAAAGGCATGGAAAACCTTTCATATGCTGAAAGGCTAGAGAAACTGGGGCTCTTTTCCCTGGAAAAGCGAAGACTTAGAGGGGACATGATAGAAACTTATAAGATCATGAAGGGTATGGAGAAGGTAGAGAGGAACAGATTCTTCAGACTAGCGGGGGCAACAAAAATAAGAGGGCATTTGCAAAAATTGAAAGGAGACAGATTCAAAACAAATGCTAGGAAGTTCTTCTTCACTCAGAGGGTGGTGGACACCTGGAATGCGCTACCAAAGGAGGTGGTAGGACAGAGTACGATTTTGGGTTTCAAAATGGGATTAGATGATTTCCTGAAGGAAAAGGGGATTGAAGGATATAGTTAGAGGGTTACCATACAGGATATTAAAGGATTAAGGAATATAATGTTTTAGGTATAATATCACTTCTAGGTCATGGACCTGGGGGGGCCGCCGCGGGAGCGGACTGCTGGGCATGATGGACCCATGGTCTGACTCGGCACAGGCCATGCTTATGTTCTTACTTAGACGATTAGGCTTTTTGATCGTCCAAGTACCCATTTAGGCCACTTTTTAGACGTTTTTTTTGGGGGGGAGGGTCGATTATGAGCCCCTTATGTTGCACAAAATAAAGCATTTGTGTGCTTGTTTTGACATACTGATTTCTTACATGCTTATTTTTATAAACTAATAGTGTTTGCAGACTCTCTTGAAGGTCGAGATTTCTAGGACTATAGCCTGACGGGTGGGGGCTTCTGTGTCTTCAAAAAAATGAATTCTAGGAGCTTCCCGTTCCTTAAAGCCACAGGGCTACATTTGGGATGCATTCGATTATGAGCCCCAAAGTTTCTTCATGTGAGAGATTCTTTTTGGGGAAAAGAGTGAGAAGTTTATACATGTAACTGTGACCCAGCCCATGGAAAGCTCTAAATAGCATCAAACATATTCTAAAAAAGCAATGTGCCCATATTCGCAGCCAATGAAGTCTGATTAGATATGTAGTCTCTCTTTCAAGTTGATAGACACTAAAATTTGAAGAACTTATAAACAAGTTGGGGATGCCCTGGATCGGTAGCACGCGGCTGTATCGGGAGCTTTGCCCTTGCCTAGAGGATACCATTGAGGGATGTGCTTGTTGGTTCCTGGCCTCCTGCAGCAGCGGTTCTCAACTTTCTTCACACACCCGCAGGCACCTACAGAGACGGACCCCCTGACGTCATCGGGTCCGTCTCCAACTCTTTAAAATCAAGCCGCTGCCACGGCTATATCAGGAGCTTTGCCCTTACCTAGAGGATACCATTGAGGGGTGTGCTTGTTGGTTCCTGGCCTCCTGCAGCAGCGGTTCTCAACTTTCTTCACACGCCCGCAAGCACCTACAGAGACGGACCCCCTGATGTCATCGGGTCCGTCTCCAACTCTTTAAAATCAAGCCGCTACTGCGGTTGCGGCTGCAGCCGCACGGCCGAAGGGGCGTGCCCTAAGGGGCACGCCAGGCCCCTTGGGAGCCCCTTGGAGCCACGAGGAGTCCGGGAGCTGGAATAGGTCGGTAATATAAAATTTTTATATGACTGTTACAATATGGGAAAAAGGAAAATCAAACCAAAAAGCTCTACACCAGTGGTATCAGGTCCAATGAATAGACATTTAACATTACTTTCTGATAATTTACCTGGAGTACCACCAAATGTAGATTCCTCCTTGTCAGGAGCTTCAATAAGTCCCCTCAACCGTACTCCTCCCCTTCATCCGGTACCCAGTGATAGTGGGAATATAAACCCTACTATATCCAATGCTCAAGTGGTCTCATCTACCCATACAAGTAAATTAGTATATGCTGAAATACCTAAACCATTGATATTTTCTGGAGGAGTTGATGAAAACCCAAGAACAGAGGAAACACAGGATATTACTTTAAAGGACTTATGGTTAGGAATATCCAGGGTTGAAGGGTTTCTCAGGACAACGATGAAACAAATGGGAAACTTTTCTCAGTTAGTTTCCTCTAAATTAGAAAATGTGGACTCAAACTTAGGTTGTTTGAATAAACGTTTAAATGTTATAGAAACTCAATGTAATAATTTACAAGCTGTCTCAGTATCAGCTGTTAAAGATTCCACAGTGATACATTCTAAAATTGAATCTATAGAGAACATGAATAGAGTGAAAAATCTCCGCCTGGTCAATTTTCCAGTAACTCATTTATTGTCACCTGAGATTTTATTAAGGAAGTTTTTTAAAGAAGTACTGGGAATGGCCAATGCGGAGAATTTTCCAATAAATAATTATTATTATATTCCTCCTAAAAAAGTTGAATCTGCCCAGGACGTGGACCATCTGATCACACCAGAGGTAAATTTGACTGAATTTTTGGAAGATACACAGGATGTGATTCAGAGTCGGTCCACCCTGGTAGTAACATGCATGAGCGAGATGGACAAGATGTCGATTATGAAACTTTACTTTAAAAACAGGTTAATGAAATTTTGTGGGGATTTGGTTAGGATTTTTCCGGATGTATCTAGAACCACTCAGTTGAGGAGGAAAGAATTTTTGAAATTGAAGGATAGAGTGTTGGCACTGGATGCATCCTTTTACCTGAAATTTCCCTGTAAATGCTTGATTAAGTTACAAGATATTGAGTACTCATTCTGGGACCCCATACAATTACAACAATTTTTAGTTGCAAGAGAATAGAAATAGGAATATAAACGAGATTTGTTTCACCTAGCTGAGATTATGAGGAGAATTAATATAAAATATCCCACTTTTTAAGGAATGATTCAAGGGTCTTTAGTGTGAACCAAGAATTATTGTCCTCTATTTTCTTGAACTTTATTTAATTAGAAATAGCAAGGTATACTCCCCATTAATGTGGGCTTAAAAGGAATTATGTATGCATTTGATTATGTATTGTTTTATGTGATTTTCCTTTTTTCTTTTGAAGTATTGGATAGTGTAATGTATTCAAAATTATAAATAAAAAAAAAAGGCCCCTAAGTGACTTGCCCAAAAACACAAGGAGCAACAGTGAAATTTGAGCCAGGTCCTCCCAGATGTCTAACCCACCGCTCTAACCACTAGGCTACTCCTCTACTCCAAAACTGATATTTTGATGAATTTGCCATGCTTGTTTCATCTTGCTAGCCTTTTCTTCCATTTATTTTTGTTACTTTTGTTATAAAGGTTGGCTGGACAGCAAGCTGAATTTGGTTCTCATTTGTTCACCACTTTGTGCCCACTGTACGTATTTTGTTCATGTTGAATCATTATTTTCTGTTTTGCACATTAGGTATAAAATGTCTAGCCCTAGTTAACTATCCTGATGCCTCTGGAGAAAGGGAGTTTTTCAGATTAATAAACTTAACAATTTCTGCTGGGTCTCTCTGCTCCCAGCTTAATTAGAACCAGTCTCTATTGGGCTACTCTCTGGGGCTTATTCCTCCCTGTCAGGGCAAGATTAACCAATAGGCCCAGTAGGCACATGTCTAGGGCCTGAAATGGTCAGGGGGGCCCGATGAAGGAGGACATCAACATTGTTTTTTCAAAATGGCAATGGGCTTCTCCAGCATCGATCAGCAACGCAGCCCCCCCCACCCCGATTGTCAACGCGCGCCCCCTCCCCGATCAGCAACGTGCCCCCCATTGATGGAAAGTAAGACCAAGCAAGCAACACGGGTAAGAAAGGCAAAGGGAACTGTAATTTTGCAAGCGGTGCTGCTTGCCCAAAGCTTCCCTCTGACACAGCTTCCTGTTTCTGCCTGGGCTCATGGTCGGGTGGGGCGGAGCAGGAGGCCCAGTGTACTTGTGTGCCTAGGGGCCCTCGACAAATTAATCCTGCCCTGCTCCCTGTTATCACGGGATCACAGAATCCATTCCAAAATCCAAACACATGGGTCAAGAAGTTTCATTTCAGACTCAGCAGGTTTGCAGCACCAGCTTTCCTCAGTGAAAACTAGCTGGACATTCAATGCAAATATTGTTTTTATTTCTTTATGCAATATTTTAAATGTATTTGTTTGTATTTATTCTTTGATGTTTCTGTATTTGATTATGTATCTTTCTATCCATTAAGTTCACTGGGTGATTCTTTGGTGGAACAGAAATGCAGCAAGGTTCATGAAATGACAGTGCCATCATTGTTGTTTACAATGATGATAATAATATAAAACAAAAGAAAGGAAGATTATGTACTTACTGTACCTTATTACTCTTCTTTCTAGAAGATAGAACATCAGCCTTGTACCAGTGGGTTTATGCACCTTTACCTGTGGGATGTGTGCAGAGAGCCTCATTTGCATTTTTCCACTCCGCCTCCCTTCTCCCTGGGCTGCCCTGTATTCCTCAGTTCATTTCAAAGCAGGTGGTCAGTCTTGGAGAATAAACATAAAAGGGAGGGGTACAGAAGTCTCCCCAAGAAACAAGTCTGTTCTGCTCATAACACAACAAATAATAATATTAACAATGATGATCACTTTATAACCCATCATGAGGCAGGAAACAGGCCACCTATTTGAGTGCAGCCTGCACTAATAAGCACGGGGTTCTATAAGATACCCCTTGGCTTCTTGAGATAGGTAAGCTTCTTATCTCTGCTCTTGTTAAAGGCCAAGAGAAGAAGCAAACTGTCTGAAGCTACAGCTATGTCCAAGACAGAATGACAGGCTATGAATCAACTGACAGGGCGAGCTTCAAGACTGACATTCCTATTAGAGAATGACACGGGGAAAAAATTTGTCCCTGTTTCCGTCCTGTCCCCGCGAGCTCATCACCATCACCGTCCCTGTGAGCTCAGTCCCCATCACCACCCCGTCCCCGCAAGCTCAGTCCCCATCCCTGCCCTGTCCCTGCAAACCATCTGATCCCATCCACACAAGCCTCAAATGGTTTTATACTGAACTTATTTTATTAAAGTATAAAAAGAAACAATATTCTGTACAATTATCATTTTATAAATCAAAGTTCTGGCTGCTGAACTAGAGATGGAGATGTTCAGCTGGCAGGGCTTTGTTTATAAATTTTTATCAACACAACTAATATACTACTTTATTCTAAAGCAAAAAAAAAGAAAATAAATAGAATTTTTTTCTACCTTTATTCTCTGATTTGTGCTTTCCTCATCTTCTCCTCATTCAATTCTTTCCATCCACTGTCTGCCTTCTCTCTCCCTTCCATCTCTCCCTCCACCCCCCACCCCTATTGGTTTGGCACCAATCTTCTTCCCTCTGCTCCCCCCCATAGTCTGGCATCTCTCTCTTCCCCATTTTCCTTCAGCGTCTTCTCCTCACTCTCTCTTCCCCAGTTCCCTTCAGCATCTTTTCCTCACTCTTTCTTCCCCAGTTCCCTTCAACGTCTTCTCCCCTCTTTCTCTTCCCCAGTTCCCTTCAGCGTCTTCTCCCCTCTCTCTCTTCCCCAGTTCCCTTCAGCATGTTCTCCCCTCTGTCCCTTCCCCAGTTCCCTTTAGCATCTGTTCCTCTCTACCCCACCTTTCCTCCCTCTCTCCCTCCCTTCCCCTTACCTTCGCGGCGGGTGATTTTTATATTTTCTTTCTAGAAGCAGCCGGAGCCTTGAAGTCACGTGTGGCTGCCGGAAACCAGAGGAGACCTTTCTGGCAGCCACAAGCAACTTCAAGGCTCCGGCTCATATGTGAAATGATGGACACTGCTGTCCACCTGCAATGTCCAAATCACTGATAATAATAATAATAATAATAATAACTTTATTCTTATATACCGCCAACAATCTGCACACTAACTGCCCTCATCCGTCTGAGCTCGCATAGAGGCTACACAGTTCTTACCAGTCCTTGAAGTGAGAGCAATGGTCATAACTAGTGCATGCCAGATCACTTGTTCCCTCCCAGAGATTATCTGAGCCCTGCCACAGAGTTGCTTCCTGAGCAGTACATCAGTGAGAACAACATGAAACAGAGAAGAGGGATCAAGCCATAACCCTTTGTATTGGGAGGAGTGGGGAGTCAATATTCAAAAGCTGTATGTGGCCAGTGACTGTGCCAGCTGCACAACACTTTTTATTTTATTAATTTCAGTCACTTACACAATATTGGTTGTTTAAGTTGTAAAAGGCCAAAGTTATCAGTTTTGATTTGGGCAGTCCCAGAACAGTGCTAAAAGATAGCTGACAAGTGGCAACATTGAACTGCCCACTCGATAACTTTAAGTGCTATAAAAATACAAACTTTCTATATCCAAACACAGAACTTACACTCTGCCAAAATAACTCACAATTAATTAATAAAAGGGAGCCCTCAGTTATTAGCATTAAGCAGTATGTATATTTGTTACTATGTCCAATGTTTGTATGGAACTTTAAAGCTTCCGCCTAATAACATCCCTGGGTGACTGGCATTAACATATAATAAATGCTGCTGCTTCTGCTGAGAAACCCACTCTGGGGTTCTATCCAAACACTGCTGTAGGGCGTGACGAGGTGCCCCCACGCGACTTCAAGGCTCCGGCTGCTCCGAGAGAGAAAATTAAAGAAATCGCCCACCATGAAAGTAAGGGGGAAGGAGATGCCTAGATGTACGGTGGAAGCGATCGGACAAACCCCACCATTCCTCCCTCCCTTCCCTTTATCTTCGCAGCGGGTGATTTCTAAATTTTCTTTCTAGGAGCAGCCGGAGCCTTGAAGTCGCTTGTGGCTGCCAGAAAGGTCTCCTCTGACGCAACTTCCGGTTGTGTCAGAGGACACCTTTCCGGCATCCACACACGACTTCGAGGCTCCGGCTGCTCCTAGAAAGAAAATTTAGAAATTGCCCGCCGCAAAGATAAGGGGAAGGGAGGGAGAGAGGGAGATGCGCGGAAGGACGGAGTAAGGAGGGCGGGTGTGCGATCGCTAACCGTGAGCGTTCCCTCCCTTAACTGCGAAGACAAGGCCATTCACCAGCCTTGTCCCAGTAGCCGCGGTGAACACTGGTTTCCCCCCACCATTTTGGTGGGTTACCCATGGCTATCCGCAACTTACCGCAGGTAACAGCTATTGTGTCATTCTCTAATTCCCATCTCTTAGAAAGAAGATTAACAAGGTAGGTATATAATCTTCCCTTCTAGTTCAATAGGAACATCAGTCTTGAAACAGTGGGACATATCAAAGCAGTACCTGAAATCTAGGGTGGAACATATGAGACTAACAGCATTGAAGCTCCAAAAGTGGTATCCAATTTTGCCACCTTGTACACATCTTGCAAGTTCATGATCCTGCCAGTCTTCTTGGATTCCGAAGGCGTACATGCCGGCAACCAAACCTTCTGGTTGACATGAAAGCAGGACACTACCATTGGTAAGGACGGGACTGTACACAGTGCAATTCCCAGTTCCAGTTTTCTAAGAAAAGGTTCCCTGTAGGATAGAGCCTGCAGTTCTGATATTTGTCATACAGACATGATAGCTACCAACAATGTTACTTTCACAGTGACGTTCAATCTTGACGCCTCCTCCAATGGCTTATATGGAGCTAGGAACATAAGAAGATAAAAAGTTGCCGCTGCTGGGTCAGACCAGTGGTCCATCGTGCCCAGCAGCTTATGCGGCGGCCCACAGGTCAAAAACCAGTGCCCTGAGACCAGCCCTACCTGCATACATTCCAGTTCAGCAGAAACTTGTCTAACTTTGTCTTGAATCCCTGGAGGGTGTTTTCCTCTATAACAGCCTCCGGAAGAGCGTTCCAGCTTTCCACCACTCTCTGGGTGAAGAAGAACTTCCTTATGTTTGTAAGGAATCTGTCCCCTTTTAACTTTAAGAGAGTACCCTCTCGTTCTCCCTACCTTGGAGAGGGTGAACAACCTGTCTTTATCTACTAAGTCTATTCCCTTAAATTATCTTGAATGTTTCGATCATGTACCCTCTCAGTCTCCTCTTTTCAAGGGAGAAGAGGCCCAATTTCTCTAATCTCTCACTGAACTGCAACTCCTCCAGCCCCTTAACCATTTTAGTCGCTCTTCTCTGGACCCTTTCGAGTAGTACTGTGTCCTTCTTCATGTACAGTGTGCAGTGCTTGAGGTGGGGGCAGTGGCGTACCTAGGGTATGTGGCACCCGGGGCCCATGTAAAAAAAATTTTTTTTTTTTTTTTTTTGCAATAACCATGAAATGGAATAAATGGTCAGAATAGAAACAGGCAGTGAAAATTTTCTTTTATTGAACCTCATATATGTAACCATTATTCCAAACATAACAAAACATAAATTATGTCTAAATTGTCATGACATTAGAAGTACATATGGAGTAGTTGCAGGCAGTGGCGTACTTAGGGTATGTGGCACCCAGGGCCCATCATTTTTTGACACCCCCCCCATCTATATGAAAAATATGATTTTTAGTACCAATCTACATATCGCACCACAAGAGTGTACCTAGGAAAAGGCTGCATCTTAAACACTGCAGTGAGCACTAGAACACCAACACATACATTGTAAAACTAAACAAGCCAGATCCCGCACAGTCAATTGGTCCTGTAGTCAATGCCAACTGAAAACTATGTCTTTTTCATACACACAGAACAGAGATACACCCTCGCCCAAAATGGAATAATCACAAACTAAAAATAGAAATATGTAGACAAAAGTTAAACTGATCCGCCAAGAAACCAGACCCTGGATACAATGCAACACCACAAAAAACAGTAACACATGTCCTCTAATACAGTGCAAAATATAAAGACAGTAGATGTAAATTTGAAAAAACTGATACATAACAATCACCACTTTATAAATTAACAAATAAAAATAAAACAAATAATGAGATATAAAAAAATACAATTTTATTGGACTAATCCCCCTAAGCTCGGTCCCCATCCCCGCAAACCACCTGATTCCATCCACACAAGCCTTGAATTGTTTATATTAAAGTATAAAAAGAAACAATATTCTGTACAATTGTCAATTTATAAATCAGCGTCTTCTCCCCACTCTCTTCCCCATTTCCCTTCAGCATCCTCAGCCCACTCTCTCTCCACTTTCCTTCAGCGCACGCACATAAAAACAAGCAAGTAATTTTATATCATTTTCATTCTATTCATTCATAGAAATTAAAGTCTAGATAATGCCAGTCACATAACAAAACATGATTTTACAAAAATAATTCCCTGCAGTCAAGCCTGCAAGGATTATTAGATGTCTTTCAGCAGTTCCCCTCCCTCCCTCCCCCTTACCTTTGTGGCCAAGTCAAAATGATCTACCAACAATAAAATTTTAAAAACACAAAGCACGCTGTACGCAGAGAAAATGTTAATTATCATTTATATTCTGCGGGTTTTCAAAGAGGTCAAGGCAGATGACTTTATGCAATGTCACCTCAGTAACAACTATACAAAAATAGACAAATATTCCCCCTCCCTTTTTACTAAACTGCGATAGCGGTTTTTAGCGTAGGGAGCTGCGCTGAATGCCCCACGCTGCTCTCGACGCTCATAGGCTTCCTGCGCTAAAAAACTCTATTGCGGTTTAGTAAAAGGGGGCCATAGTGCAAAATATAGACAGCAGATATAAATTTTCAAAACGGACACATTTTGATCACTAAGTTGAAAATAAAATCATTTTTCCTACTTTTTTGTCTGGTGATTTCATGAGTCTCTGGTCCTTCTTCTGATCCTTCTTCTTTCTCTCGCCCCCTGGCTCCCCTCTTTATTTCTGCCTTTCTTTCTCTCTCCTCCTGGCCCCCCTCTTTCTTTCTGCCTTTCTTTCTCTCCCCCTTGACCCCCCTCTTTATTTCTGCCTTTCTTTCTCTCCCCTTGGTCCCCCTCTTTCTTTCTGCCTTTCTTTCTCTCTCCCCCTGGCCCCCCTCTTTCTTTCTGCCTTTCTTTCTCTCCCCCTTGACCCCCTCTTTATTTCTGCCTTTCTTTCTCTCCCCTTGGTCCCCCTCTTTATTTCTGCCTTTCTTTCTCTCCCCTTGGTCCCCCTCTTTCTTTCTGCCTTTCTTTCTCTCTCCCCCTGGCCCCCCCTCTTTATTTTTTCCTTTCTTTCTCTCTCCCCCTAGCCTGCACAAAGCCATCGTGCCGATTTCTTCACTTCCACGATTCTTTCCCTACCCTCACCCCCAAGCCAGCAGCCGATTTCTCCCTGCTCCTTCCCCGATGTCCTGATGTCCTGAACTTCATCGAGCAGCAGCAGCATTCACAATTCACTGATGTTGCCCGCTTCAGGCCTTCCTCTCTGTCGGGTCCTGTCTTCATGAAAACTGGAAGTAGGCAGGACCCGGCAGAGAACAAGGCCTGAAGCCGGCAACAGCAGCGAATTGTAAACGCTGCTGCTGCCCGAAGAAGGTAATGGAGCACCCTTCTCCCCCCTCCCAGCCGAACCCCCGCTGACCCTCCTATCTCCCCCCCCCGTGAACCTTTCCGACCTTCCCAGCGAGAGCAGCAAACCTCCTTCGCGGCTTTCTCCTCCCTCTGCCGCGTTACTGATGACGTCATCAGTGATGCGGCAGAGGGAGGATAAAGCCGACGCTACTGGAGGGAGGTTTGCTGCTTTCGCTGGGAGGGTCAGAAAGGTTCACTTGGGGGGGAGAGAGATAGGATGGTCAGCGGGGTTTCGGCTGGGAGAGGGGAGAAGCGGTCTGCCTTGGTGCTCCAAGGCCTGGCGCCATTACCTTTTTCGATAATGGCGCCGATGCTGCTTTCGCTGGGAGGGTAGGAGCGCGATAGGGACCGGGCCAGCTGTGCACCCCCCCCTAAGGCGGCACCCGGGATGGACCTCCCCCTCGCCCCCCTTGGTACGCTACTGCCCTGGGGAAACAGCCTGCAACAAGATCGCGCGATGCCAGAGATCTTTGCCTGCTGCGGCTGTTTCCTCCGCCGCGGCCCCGCCCCTCCTCTGACATCAGAGGAGGGGCAGGACCGTGGCGGAGGAAACAGTCGAAGCAGGCAAAGATCTCTGGCATCGCGATCTTGCTGCAGGCTGTTTCCAGACGCGACACCCGGCGCAGGGGGGGGTAACTGGACCGGACCGGGAGCACCCCCTCAGGGCTTGGTACCCGGGGCGGACCGCCCCCCCCGCCCCCCCCTTGGTACGCCACTGGGTGGGGGCATACCATGGCCCGGTACAGCGGCATGATAACCTCCTCCGATCTGTTCGTGATCCCCTTCTTAATCATTCCTAGCATTCTGTTCACCCTTTTCGCCGCCACTGCGCATTGTGTGGACGGTTTCATTGACTTGTCGACAAGGACTCCCAAGTCTCTTTCCTGGGGGGGGGTCTCTCCAAGTACTGCACCGGACATCCTGTATTCATGTATAAGATTTTTGTTACCGACATGCATCACCTTACACTTATACACGTTAAACCTCATTTGCCTCATGTCGCGGCCTATTTCTCGAGCATGTTTATGTCACGTTGCAAGTCTTCGCAATCCTTCTGTGTCTTCACTACTCTGAATAACTTCGTATCGTCTTCAAATTTCATCACTTCACTCGTCGTACCAATTTCCAGGTCATTTATAAATATGTTGAAGAGCACAGGTCCGAACCCTGCAGCACTCCACTCATGACGCTTTTCCAGTCTGAGCATTGTCCATTTACCCCCACTCTCTGTTTCCTATCCGCCAGCCAGTTTTTAATCCACATGAGTATTTCTCCCGCGATTCCATGGCTTACAATTTTTCAAAATAGTCGTTCATGCGAGATCTTGTCGAATGCCTTCTGAAAATCCAGATATACAATGTTGACCAGGTCATCCTTGTCTATCTGCCTGTTTACTCCCTCAAAGAAGTGCAGCAAGTTCATCAAGCAAGATCTTCCTTTGCTGAAGCCGTGCTGGCTGGTCCTCATCAGATTGTGTCTGTCAAGGTGATCAATGATGCAGTCCTTTATCAGCGCCTCTACCATCTTTCCCGGTTCCGAGGTCAGACTCACTGGTCTGTAGTTTCCTGGATCTCTACATGAACCTTTCTTGAAGATCGGCATAACATTCGCCACTTTCCAGTCTTCCGGAATCCTTCCTGATTTGATCGACAGATTGGCTATTAGTTGAAGCAGTTCAGCTATAGCCCCTTTCTGTTCCTTGATTATCCTCGGATGGATGCCATCTGGTCCTGGGGATTTATCATTTTTAAGCCTATCAATCTGCCTGCAAACCTCTTCTAAACTAACCATCAACCCTGTCAGTTTCCTGTCTTTGTTTCCTGCGTATAGCCTGTCAGCTTCCGGTATGAGAATAACCGAGGAGTACAGGACAGCCCAGGGAGAAGGGAGGCAGAGAGAAAAAAATGCAACTGAGGCTCTCTACACACCCCACAGGTGAAGATGCATAAACCCACTGGTTCAAGACTGACATTCCTATTGAACTAGTATAATAATAATGAGTTTACATAACAATAACTACAGGTCTCTAAAAGCTTGGAGATTGATCAGTAATCTGTGTCCAAGAAAGCTGCTGGCATTTTGCCTACCACTACTGTAGCTCCAACAGTAATTGTTTCCAACTCTTCTCCTCCCTCACCTGGTCATACTTCCCTTTTCCACTCTTTATTTTATTACGGAGTACTCTAAATTGACATTCTGATGATGATATCCTGTTAATTTTTAGTCTTTCCTTTCCAACAGAATGCTGAAAAAAATTATGCATAAAAGCTTAAAAACCTTTCTGGGGGCAAAATAATTCTCCAAAAACTGAATAGAATGAACCCAAGTTTGGAACAAGGAACAAACTGTGTGGCAGTACAGTCTGTGATCATTATACGCTGCTGCACAAAAACTGCATTACAATGTGTGACAAAGGTAAAGCTAGCCCACAATGACTGGACAGATTAGATTTTACTCACTGGCTCCATTCACATACAGTAGATTATCAGTTAACTGGCACCCATGGGGATTGATAGATGCTGGATAAATGTAGTTTCTGGTTGCTTGAGAGTTACTATTAAAAATAGGCCTAACTAATACTATACCCCATACTATGCCATATTATAAACTGTTCCAAATTACCAGACATGTGGTAGGCAAAGTGTGGGCGTACTCAGGTGTGGTATGCCAAGTTCATTTTTATTTAAAGTATTACAGTATTTCTTAGATTTTGTTTGGGTTGCTTGGGAGTTTTGTTTAATTGAGCTCCTGTTAACAGAGTCTATTGTACTAAACTTCAACCTGTGGCATGCTTGATTGCTATAGCAGTCTGTCAGAGAACCTTGGCCTAACCTGTTTACTCTGAGTTTATCTGCTTTCTGGGTGAGGAAGTGTCCCAGAAATAAATGTCTCTCTCTCATAAAATGAGATTGGGCGTTTCAAAATGACAAGTGAAACAAGAGGCTAGAATACAGTAAGAGTCTGATATTTATTTAGCCAGTCTTCTCAGAGAAAATGAGTCATTAGTTCAAAGGGCACAAGCAGCCAAAGCCAGGGTGTGGGAAGAAGGGGAGATTTCTTTTTCTACTTTTTGCATTTCCATTATCAATAATAGTCTATGGCACAAGAACAAGCAAAAATATTTGGGGGTAGCAAAGGACGGGGGGGGGGGAGCCCGATGATAAGCCCTCCCGATCATCGGGCTCTGTATGCCAATAGGGAATTATTATTATCCCCTACTGTTTCCACACAAGAGGAATCTGGGATCACCTGTGTCTTGAGATTCTCCAATCATGCCAACAGGGTCGCAAGTAGCATTCGTAGACACTGGCACATTCTTCAATTGCATTCCACTTTTCAAGATCCTCCCAGGATTGCATACTCTCGAGCCAGAAACCTGGCGGACCATTTGGTCCATTCCAGTTATTCCAGCAACACCACAAGAAACGTTGACATGGTTACAGCCCAACACATCAAATGCAATGCAACTTGTGATATCTGCACTTCAACTTTAGAAGGAAAAAGTTGGCAGCATCCGAGAACTAAAAAATGCTACAATTTTAAATCACTGACTTCATGTAGATCTAAATGGGTGATATATGTTATTCTGTGTCCTTGTGACATGTTATACGTTGGACGCACCCAAAGATCGATTAGGACCCGTCTTATAGAACACAGGTCCCGTATACACACGGGTTCTATGACCGCTCCCATGGTTCCACATTGCATACTAGCCAACCATTCCTTTCAAGATCTTAGGTGGTTTGTTATGGAACAAATTTTTGAGGATTACCAGGGAGACAGATTGACTCGACTTCAGTATAGAGAACAATTCTGGATATTTGAGCTCCAATCTTTAACCCCCAAGGGTTTGAATGACTATATTGAGTGGCAACACACTTACTGAATGTGAATGTTTCTTTAAAGGATTTGTTTCAAGTTTCTTTGCAAGTTTTTCTGGTCAGGTGCTTGGTCACCTGACTATTTTATTCCACCTGTTTCTGTTTTTGCGAGTTAAAAAGAGGGCGTCCTCTCCAGACCAGTGCCATTTCTTTCCTGCTTTACTTACGAACTTGAGAGTCATTGAGCAGTGCGGTTCCTGAGGAAGGGGGTGTTCACCCCCGAAACGGAGTCCGTTGGACATTTACTTTGCTTACTGCTTGTGGATCATCATCTCCACTACACACGGAGAAGCTAAGTTCTTTCAGGCTGTGTATTTTTGAGCTTGGTCGGATTTGGACACTAACTTTCCAGCTTGGCCCCCAGCTTAGGGGTAAGAGATGAATTCCTCCTTTATTTTGATAATGTGTGTTTTTTTCATTTGAGTTTTTTTCACACATTGCACATTTGCACTATTTAGGCACTAGTAATATTATCCGGAGCAAGCCCGGGGATGTTTCGCAGTTAACACCTTTCTGGGTGTAAACCCGCGACAGCTTTTCCCTGGAGATTCCAGAGGTTGCTGTGTGACTGAGGGCTTGTCCGTTTAATACTCTCAAATTATAGATTTCTCTTCATTTTTATTTAGTTTGGAGTTGGACTTCATCTCTTTCCCCTAATCTTTGTAGACTTCTTGGGGTGAGGGAGGTTCTTTATTTGTTATCTTGTTTGTGTACCTCCTCGATTCAGGGTTCTATTTTTGTCTTGCTAAATCGATTCAAAACATTTATCTTTCATGGTCATTTTGACTTTGAGGAAAAGCCAGAAGTCGCACAACGCCAGATCTGGTGAATAAGGTGAATGAGGACACACACGTATTATTTTTATTTGACAGAAATTGTCGTACCAGAAGTGATGTGTGACAGAGCATTGTCATGATGGAGGATGAAACCATTTGCCCATTTCTCAGATTGCACTCATTTGCCTCATGATCAAATCTGTTGTTAAAATGCTTTGAGCGGAACCATAAATGATGTTCAGATCCTCAGAAATTTCCCTAAGAGTCAATCGCCTGTTTGATCAAATTATTTCACTTAGTCTTTCAACATTCTCTTGGGTTTTGGATGTTGAAGGATATCCCGCTCTCTCTCCTCATCTTCAACCAATTCACAACCATTATGAAATTACACAAACCACTTGCAAACCATCATTATGGTCACTCCTGCATCACCATAAACTAATTTTAACATTTTGTGTGTTTCTTTAGCACTTTTTTACAGTTTGAAACAAAATTTCATGTTGTTCGTGAACCATGATTTATAGACACTTTAAAAACACATCTTCTCTCAACCATAGCCCACAACTGACTGACTGTACCGAACAAGTTGAAACTTGTCACACATTGTTACTAAGGTTTGATGTGCCACTTCCCTTATTGAAGATCCTTGCTTTTCTGTTGGATGGTGCTTGGCAGCAGCACTCACTGTATTTTTATCACTCCTACAGGTCCCAAGGTTGTGCTGGTACGATGCACCTAATAGCTTAGTCTCTGCAAAATGTGAAAGAAAAGGTCGGAGACTGATCTGTCTAAACTATAATGGATAGAAAAAAAAATTAGCTTTGGTTTAGTGACCTGAACATACCAGTTTTGTGACTCTGAATGGATGGTATCTCAGATATCTTTGTATTCTGCACAGTACAGAAGCTCAAGTTCATTAAGATTTTGACATGATCATCATAGAATAAACTATCAAGGCAGTTTACAATAATAACTACCAGAAAAACAGAAAAGAATAAGCATAGAAAAGAGGGCAGGCACAGGCATCGAATAACCAACAAGATATGTTTACTAAGCCTTAAATCAGTACTCTATAAAACCCCTTCCTTTATCGATAGAGTCTTAATACCTTATGTCCCCACCTGATCACTTAGATCTAATGATCAACATTTGCTGGTAGTTCCTTCTCTCAAATCCATCAATACATGCAGACAATACATTTTTTTCAGTGGTGGCTCCGCAATTGTGGAACTCCCTCCCAATACACATAAGGGAAGAACATCTTATCGATAAGTTTAAAAGCAAGTTAAAATGCTTTTTTTTTAAAGAAGCTTTTGACTGCTAATGCTATATAGTTAGGACATATTTTTTAATTCCAACTTCTGATCCTTTTTTTTTAAACCCTCCCTTTTGTTATTTCCCTTACTCGTCTTATTTACTTTCATAAATTGCACTTTTACCCCCACTTTCCTCTTGGTCCTGTCTACGCTACGTGACATATCTATGTTATTTGTATTGTCTCCCTGAATATTGTGATGTACTATTTTTTAGATTTGTTCATCGCTTTGTATTAAGATTAAGCAATTCATCAAATTTTAAATACTTAAAACTTGTAGGTCAGCAAGAGGAGTTTGAAATGTTTGCAGAAGCAGACAGGAAGCCAATGAAGTGACCTGAGGAGATGGGTAACGTGAGTAAAACAACACTGGCAGAATATGAGGCATGCAGCAGAATTCTGAACAGGCTGAAGGAGAGAGAGATGGCTTAGCAGAAGGCCTGCGAGAAGCAAGTTGCAGTAATCTAGGTGAGAGGTGACAAGAGCATGGATGGGGGTCTTGGCAGGGTGTTCAAAAAGGAAAGTCTGGATTTTAGCAATGTATAGAAAGAAGCGACAAGTTTTGGCAGTCTGTTGGACATGCAAAGAAAAGATGACAGACAAGTCAAAGATGGCTCAGAGATTGCAAGTCAATAAGACAGGGAGGATGAGAGTGTTATCCACTGAAACAGAGAATGGAGGAAGGGGAGAGGCAGGTTTAGGAGGAAAGATAAGGAGTTTAGTCTTGTCATGTTTAATTTTAGATGGCGATGTGACATCCAGGTAGCAATGTCAGCCAGGCAATGGGTCTGGATTCCTGTAGAAAATTTTGGATGTAGAGAGGTAGATTTGCAAGTTGTCAGCATAGAAATGGTACTACAAACCGTGGAAGGAAATTACAGCGCTAAGGGAAGAAATGTAGATGGAGAAAAGAAGGTCCCAGGACAAAACCCTGAAGTATACCAACTGATAGTGGAATACCAGCAAAGGAAGATCCTCCAAAGCAAATACTAAAATTGTGATGAGAAAGATAGGAAGAAAACCATAAGATAACAGAGTCCTGGAGTCCAAGCGAAGGCAGCATATCGATGAGTAGGCAGTGATCTATGGTGTCAAAAGATGCAGATAGATCAAGGAGGATGAGGACGGAGTAGAGGCCTTTGGATTTGGCCAGGAGCAGGTCATTGGAGACTTTAGCAAGGGTAGTTTTCGTAGAATGGATAGGGTGAAAGCTTGATTGAAGTGGGTTAAGAATAGCTAGAAAAGAAAGAAAGGTAAGACAACAGCACTTTCAAGTAGCCTGTAGGAGGAGAGAGGCGGGACGATAATTGGACAGGCAGGTAGGGTCCAGTGATGGGGTTTTTTTAGAGCAGCATAACTATAGCATGTTTGTGAAATCATCTGGTAGAGAGTGATAGGTTGAAGATAGTGGGGATGACAGTAGAAGAGATGGTGATCACTAGACGGGTGAGGATGGGATCAGAGGAACAAGTAGTGAGTTTGGAGGAGGAGAGAAGATATGCAGTTTCTTCTGTGATTTCAGAGAAGGAAAAAAAAGGCAGCAGGGATCGGTGGGACAGACAAGAGGAGGGAGAGGCAGAGACAATTCGGTCAAGAACTCAAGGTTAATCTTGTGAACCTTATCATGGAAGTACTTGGCCATGGTCTGGGTTGATAGCGAAGGAGGAGTCAAAAGTGAGAGCAATGAGTAGAGAGTTTAGCGTGGCAAAAAGATGGTGATGGTTGGATCCAAGACAATTAGTCAAGCGGACGTAGTTGTCTTGTTTTGCAATCAAGAGGGCTGATTGGAAGGAGATCAGCAGGAATTTGAAGTGAACAGGTCAGCGTGAGAGTGAGATTTCAGCCAGTAATTTTCTGCAGATCAGGCACAGGAACATAAGCAGCAGATCTTAGAGGTCAACCAGTGCTGGGGTTTGGCGCTCCTTACAGGACGTGACATGGAAGGAGCAAGGATTTCAAGAGCAGAGGAGATAATAGTATTATAAGAGAGTGCTTCATTGACTTATTTACATAACGTAGTGTTTGAGAGGAGGGGGGAGACCATGGTGGCGGGTGTATACAGGTCTATAGCCAGAAGATTCCCGAATGTATCAGTGAGGATCAGTCAAGGAGAAGGGTGGAGGGATAGTGTTGAGTTGTGAAGGTTATCAAATGATAGTCAGAGAGTGGAAGAATTGAGGTGAAGAAGTTGATAATTGAGAAGTTAGGGAAGAGGACAAGATTAAGGCAGTGGCCGTTCTGGTGCGTGGAGGTAGTGGAGCACGGCTGAAGATTGAATGAGGATATTAGAGCAAGAAATCTTGAGGTGTAGGAGTCAAATATGTTCCGGGCATGAATGTTGAAATCACCAAGAATAAGGGAAGGAGATAAAGGTATTTTCCAGTCCTCAGTGGGCTTTCAATCTAAAAAGATAATTCTATAAGCTGACACCTAGTTTATAGAACAGAAGTGTTTACACTCATGATTGGTGCCAATAATTGGCAGTTATGTGTGTAAATACTAGGCACTGATTTATAAAAAGTGTGCTTAAATCAATTAGCATGCAAGTGCCAGGGGTAGAATACACAAAGGTGGAGCATGGGCATGTCCTGGTGTGTTGCCAAGGAGCACATGCAACTTATATTTTCTATTGCATGCGTTACATGGCGCACTTAGATGCACCCACTTACCCCAGCCATTGACCTTTTGTAAGTAGATGCGTCTAATTTTTGGCACGCCAGAGCAGCTTTACACAATATTCTATAAGAATTAAGCATGCCCTTAAACCGTTACAGAACTGGCGCTAAGCACGCCTCTTTCTGGTGCCTAAAATAGAGGTATAACCAATATATGTACCACCACTCAACCAGAAAAGTGAGTCTACTATCAAAAGGCCTCAGAATTGGAGCCTACGCACAGTTGCACAATCACAAACTGGGAAAGTCAGCATAGTGTTGCTCCTGTTTGCTCCAATTATTGGCCACAAGACCTGGTGCTAACACTTATTTTATCCCTTATTTCTCTATTTTTTTATTGTTTTTTGTAGTAAATATTTAAATACTAGCTTATGCAAGTTACATCAGTGTCTTCAGATTTATAATGTCATTATTCCTCCATTTTCTTAAAAGTATATCCACTTATCCAGTATATAGAAAAAAATAACAAAAAAGCCACTTATCTTAGGCAAGACTTGTCTCTAAAAATGCCTCTTTAAACAGTGCTTGTCTCTATAAATGCCAACGCGGCCAGCGTTTCGCGGACTGTATTTCTGTCCGCTGCTTCAGGGCCAGCACTAAGGCATCCAATTCTACAATTCAAAAAAAGTTTAATCAG
Source organism: Geotrypetes seraphini (assembly GCF_902459505.1). NCBI lineage: Eukaryota > Metazoa > Chordata > Amphibia > Gymnophiona > Dermophiidae > Geotrypetes > Geotrypetes seraphini. The sequence goes on along the minus strand of NC_047087.1, from coordinate 110,036,965 downwards.
CTCACTATACAAATGAATCCTCATAAATAGATAAAACGTTACTTACATAACTTAATTTCATCCGTCAAAATTTTCAAACACTATCAAAATGGCGACAGCGTTTCTTTTATGCAAGTTCAAGTATTAGCGTGATGACTTAAGGGCGTACTACCATGGCCCCTCCCTCCTTAGCTCATTGGTTCCACATTTCAAGTACTAACCAATGGGTCACAACAGATAGCATCCACTCCCAACTAGTAGAAATGTTGCCATTCCATGGTTTTATTTAAACCATTAGGGCTCAAAGTGTCCAGATGATGAATCCAGCGCTGTTCGCGCTGAGCTAGACACCATCTAAAATCGCCCCCTCTTATCCCTTGCTTCAGTACTTCAATTACCACTACCACTACCACTACCACAATTACCACTACCACTAAATTCATGATTATTCTCAACACATATGTCGATTTTTGATATTACTCTTATGTTCCGTAAGGAGAACATTTAGTTTTCTAGAGGTTTGTCCTACATATAGCAGGTCACAGCGGCATTGTAATATATATATTACCCCCCCGCCCCCTCCCATCTCCAAATGACCTAGCCAAATTCCTCAACAAGAAGATCACTACCATAAAGAGTTCGTTCCCCTCAGCTATCTCCTACAACTCTCTTCCCCCGAAAGACTCCGACCCTATCCCTGCCGACAGATCATGGATTACATTCGAACTTGTATCCGAGACTCAGATCTCTAAACTTTGCCTCAAACTTAAATCCTGCAAGTGCATCCTAGATCCCTTCCCATCCTACCTTTGCGAAAACATCCCTGCGCAGGCCATCTCTTCCCTTACTAACCTTATAAATAAAGTTTTACTATCTGGTCTGTTCTCCACCGAAATGGGACACATTGCCTTATCCCCTCTTCTGAAAATAGCCGATCTCGACCCTTCCTCACCATCGAACTACCGCCCCATAGCAAACATCCCTCTTTTAACAAAACTTCTAGAGACCATAGTCGCTACTCAGCTCTTCTTCTACCTAGAGAGATTCTCCATTCTCCAATACTACCAATACGGATTTAGGCCCAATTTCAGCACCGAGTCCCTCCTAGTTTCCTTAATCTCAAAGGTGCAACAACTACAAGCCCAAAACAAATTTGCTGTTCTCCTATAGTTTGATCTCTTCGCGGCTTTCGACGTCGTGCACCATGACATACTAATCTACCAACTTTCAGAGATAGGAATAGACTCCTCTGTCCTAAACTGGTTCTCAAACTTCCTTCGCGCTCGTTCCTACATTGTCAACACAAACGGCTACAAATCCGCTTCGTGGACACCATCCTGTGGTGTCCCACAGGGCTCTCCCCTATCCCCTATTCTCTTCAACATGTATAGGACCTCCCTGAAGCTCCTCAAACTATCCCCCCTTGAAACAATTTACACATATGCAGACGATATCCTTATCCTCCTCGAAACAGATCAAAACCTTACAAACCTCCAAGAGAACATCACTTCATGCATAATGAGACTTCACGCCTGGTCCCTCTCTGTACAGATGAAATTAAATGAATCAAAAACAAAATTACTCTGGCTCGGCCCAAAATTAGCACACCTGCCCACCCTCTTCACTCTACCCACAGGCCCTGCTCTGCACTTTGAGTTCTCAAGCAAGGTCCTCGGCATCACTATCGACTCCTCCCTTTCCCTCAATGATCACCTGAATTCCTTGGCAAAATCTTGTTTTTTCAGCCTCCACTTGCTAAGGAAAGTTAGATCCTACTTTCACCAAAAACATTTCACCGTCCTTGTACAATCCATTATCCTATCCAAACTCGATTATTGTAATGCCATCTATTTATGCCTAACAAAAAAAAGTCTTCGCAGACTCCAGCTTATCCAGAATACTGCGGCCAAGCTGATTTTTGCTAAATGAAATCTGACCACGTCTCCCCACTACTTACCAATCTTCACTGGCTCCCAGTACTTTCCAGAATTCATTTCAAATGCTCCTGCCTGGCTTTCAAGATCATTCACGGCATCCTTCCGCCCCTAATCCCTCTATCCTTCCTCGCCCTGACGCCTGCTACCACCAGATCAGTCCACAGACATAAACTATCCTTCCCCTCTCTACACGGCATCCTCCACGCAGGTAAACTGGGAAAATCCCTCCTCTCCACATCACGGGCCTTTGGAACGATCTCACTGTCCCGTTGCGGAACCTGGGCTCCCTCCAACTATTCCGAAAACAACTGAAAACCTGGCTTTTCTCTAGCATATAACATCTCTTCTCCTGTTTACATCCCCTCTTTTTATATGCTTTTGTAAACCCTTTCTCCTCTCTCTTCCTATATTTTTAAGCTTTGTAAACCGTGTTGAGCTCCACTTCCGTGGAGATGATGCGGTATATAAACTTAAGGCTTAGTTTAGTTTAGTTTAGTTATGCTTCAGGGTATATTTCTTTCCATCCCTCGGATTGCAAAATGTATCAGTGCATACCATAACCCCACACATTTGACAAGACCCACATTTTTGGTGTCCCTGAAATACTGTTCCCACCATAGAATTAACACTAGGCAGAATATATGGACATAAAATCTCTTTCAGATTACGGTTCCTCCGATACGCTATCCTCGAAATTTTCAACATTTCCCAATGTTTTCTAAGGATACGAACAACTTGATAACTATTTCTTGAATATGTGACTACACAAGTCACACATGGTTCCCCTATCTGTTGGCTTAAAGAACGTTTGGGAGCAATAACTCGCCAACTAAAGTATGCCCTTTTATATGCCGCCGAGACTATTTTAAGGGGATACCCTCTTTGAAGAAATTTAATTTTTAAATCATCAGCCTGTCTCTTTAAAGTCAGTTACAGAGGAACATATTCTCCTAATTCTCAAAAATTGAGAATACGGCAAGCTCTTCTTAAGGGATATAGGATGAGCACTTGAGAAATGGAGAACTGAATTACAATCAGTCGGTTTATTGTAAACTTCTGTACAAAATTCTCCATTTTCTACCTCAATATTCACATCCAAAAATGAAATCTGAGTGGGACTATACGTGTGGGTAAATTTAACCTTAGAATGACAGCTGTTTAAATAGGAAAGGAATCCCAAAAGGTTATCCACCCCTCCATTCCATACAAGAAAGATGTCATCTATATACCTAATCCACAGCTTGACATCCTGAAAGAAATGGGACCGATATGCCCAATCATGTTCGAACCTATCCATAAAAAGGTTAGCAACCGAGGGAGCCATAGTAATGCCCATTGCGATGCCTGATCTCTGATGGTGTGACAATCCTGCAACCCCGAGGCTTGTCACAGAGAGATTTGGGAGGAATTACAAGCCCAGATGCAGGAGGGTGAACCAAGTCAGAGCCCGGGGGAGTAAGTCAGCTGACTATCCTGTGGACTCAGAGGGAGAAAGGGAAGCAGGTCCAGAAAGCTGGGACTGCTCTGATAATGTCCTGAGGTCAAACAGTAAAGATTGGCCTTATGGGTTTGCAGAGTCTGTGAAGCAGAAGGCAGCACAGCAGGGAACCTGGAGAACGGTTCAAGCCAATGGAAGAAAACTTTCTCCCCTGCCGGAAAAGGGGAGTAGTTTCTTCCCTCAGCTTAAACGGATACTCTCTAATGAACTAGGGGGGAGAGCAGGAACATGGCAGAAAGGAACCAGCAGATTCCCCAGGACAGCAGCAGAGCCGGAGCCAGAATCCCAGCATGAGGCTGAACTAGCCTGGAAACACTCAGTGCCCCTGACTCTGACCGATTGGGACATGCCAGAGGTACAGGTTAGACCCTCTCCTTTGGATCCATGTATGCCTGAACCTATGTTGATAGGAGAAAGCTATAACTTAGGAGAAACCCAGAGTGAACCCATGGAAATCTCCTAAGGAAAGGAGGGGGCAGGGAAAACGTTTCTTCTGCCTACTGGTCTTCTGCTGATCTGCTGGAACCTGAGGAATGCCTAACAGGATGTTAAAGTGGTGTAAACTGCCAGGTTGTGTTCCTATATGCTGGATGTGAGAAAAGCACTAGAGCTGATACATTAGCAAACTGTGGGAGATAATTTAACTCCGTGTGCTTTTTGAACTGGATAAAGCTCCAACTAAAAGGACTGTTCTGTTTGACCTGCATTCTCCATGGACAAGCAGTATAAGTCAGCCCCACTTTTGGTGACGTCATCTACGTTCCCAATTCGGATTTGCTCTCCCAGAGCTCAGGTGAGGCTTTAGGAGCCTCATCTGAGCATGTGCAAGTAGCCCTATATATACCTGTGCTGTCCCTCACTAATCCAGTTTAGTTAATCCGCCCTTCCCAAACGGACGGATCACAGCTCTCCATTCAAAACAAAAAACAAAAAACAACAACAACAAAAAACCCAGAAAGAAAGAAAAGAAGAAGAATGGCAAAACAAAAACAAAAAAACGAAAAGCCTGCAGGAAAACCAGGTTTCAAGAAGTGCCCTGACTGCAAACGAAAAAGGAGCTCCTTGGACCCCCATGAGGTGTGTGTCCATTGCCTAGGAGAAGCACACTTCATGGCAGCCTGCCCTCAGTGCCTAAAAATGTCTCAGAGGGCTAGAAGAAATCGGCTCCAAAAGCTGCACACCATGGGGGAAGACCAGCGAAGGAAGAGAAAAAAAAAAAAATGCAGCCAAAAAGCAGCCCCTGCTTTACTGCTGCCTCAGGAAGCCCAGCAAAAACAGAGTAGGCTGCTCCTGAAACTTTCCGACTACAGGATAGCTCCCCGACGGCTGCTCCATGGCCTAGGGTAGAGCATAGAAGTGCAGACAGTGGCAAAAACGGCCGAGGGTCTCCTATCCCCTCTGCCGGCCATTCCAGCTGCACCAACTCGGGACTGCTCCGATTTCAAAATCGAAGCCATGCGGCCATTAAAGCCATGCTATGCCTGCAGCCCCGAGATTCAAACTGCCTCGATCTCATCCCAGGATGATATAAGTGCACTGGGCCCCGCCCCCTTAAAGGCACAGACACAGCAAAAAGGCAAGCCTGGATACAGACAGTGCCTTTGCAAGCATGGAAAAGAACTCTGCACACCTAAAGGCACAGGACAATGTGCCTCACAGGAGCCAACACACCAGAACCTGCAAGGAGGGAACATGAAGGAGACAGAACATCTTCCTCCCCCTCCTCTTCATCATCATCAGCAGCAGCCTCACCAAGATGGCGGAGGCGCAGAAGGTCGAAAGATCGCGGGACCAGGAGCAGGGGCAGACCCCATCAGCCGGCTGACCACCCACGTGCATCGGCCGCAGATCCCAACATCCAGCCACGCCAACTGACCACTCCTACCACTCACAGACAATTGTTAGACTTTTTCAACAGATTCATCGCACAGCAACTCTCAGGGCAAAGGGCGCAGAGCAAGAGCTCAGTACCGAATGCAGAACAGATATTGCAACCACCGGCAACATGGAGGCAGGGAGCAGAAACGGCCGCATCACACTCTCCAGCCACAGACGGCTATGCCTCCGAACGCAGTGGGCGCTACCAGCAAAGCTATGCTTCAACACGGGGCAGCCCACACACATCAACAACCCAAGACACCCCAGACACAGAACACGCGTCTGGGACAACACAGTCCAACATGCCGGTGGAGGACCTCACTTATCCAAAGTTCCTCCAGAAGGTAGTTTCCAAGCTGGCACTCACCCCAGTACAGGTGCTAGAGGCGACAGAAGAAGCACCGGGACTGCTGAAATACCTAAAGTTGCAAAAGGCCATAGCCGCACTACCAGCTCACAGAATGCTACTAGATTGCCAGGACCAGATCCGGAAAACCCCATGGTCAGGCCCAGCTGTGTCCAGGAGGCTAGACCAAAAAATACCAGATCAGCGAGGCACTGGGTTTTGACAAACCACAGCTCCCTCACCAGTCCATCATAGTAGAAAGTGCCCTTAAGAAAGCTAAGAGCAATCGCCTGCAGGCCAACGACCCTCCGGGCAAAGAACACAGGACCCTGGACGCTACCGCCAAAAAGGTCCACCATGGCTCCATACTGAATGCCAAAATTGACTCTCACCTGTTCCACCTTACCCTGTACAATGATGCCCTCTGGAGGAAAATAGAGGAAACCCTAGACACGCTACACCCCGAAGGAAAAGCCTGCATAGTCCCCATATTACAGGATATGGAGGAATGCGGAAAACACATGATAAAAGCGACTTTTGATGCATTGGAAACATCTGCCCGCACGGCCGGAGTGGCCATAGCATCCAGACGCCTGGCATGGCTGCAGGCATTGGGCCTATGCGAGGACACCCATGAGCGTATCGCAGATGCATCCTGCTCAGGGGAGAACTTATTCGGAGACAAAGTCACGGAAACAGTGGACATAATGAAAGCCAATTGCACAACTCTCCAAACCCTCTCCTCAGATGGCATCGTAAAAACCCCCGGCATCAAGGCGGCTTAGCACCAACCACTGTCGCCGACAAAATAACACCATAAGGCGCTTCGACAACCAGACAAGAGGGTCGTCCCACAGACAGAAAGCACAACCCTACAGCGCCCCTTACCAGCAAAGGCAGCGCCAGAGGGAGGGAAAACAGCAGAAGCCAGCTACTTCCACCACCACTTTTGACTCATCAACAAGGCCCTCCACCCCTGTTGGGGGCCGCCTCTCCGCATTCAACAAAGCCTGGGAGAAGATAACAACAGAAAAATGGGTGCTACACACCCGCCAGCCAACCCACCAAAGAACTCATCCTCAGAGAAATCAAAGCTCTCCTTCAAGCAAGAGCAATAGAACCAGTATCCAAGTCACAGCACAACCAAGGGTTCTACTCCCACTATTTTCTCATCCCCAAAAAGACAGGAGGGTTCAGACCCATCCTAGACCTACGAGGCCTAAACAAGTATGTAACCAAGGAGAAATTTTGTATGCACTCCTTAAGAACAATCCTACCACTAATTCAAAAGGACGACTGGCTGGCTTCACTGGAACTCCAAGATGCGTATTCACACATCCCTATGCACTCCTCCCAAGGAATGTTTCTGCGGTTCAGGATCCAAACCCAGTACTTCCAATACAGGGTCCTACCCCTTTGGACTCTCCTCTGCACCGAGAGTCTTCACAAAATATGTCATGGTAGCAGCGGCACACCTCCGCAAGAGCGCCATATGCGTGTTCCCTTACCTGGACGACTGGCTGCTGGGGGGTCCATCAGCCTGGAAAACGACAACAGCAGTCAATACAATGATGTCACTCCTGCAATCCCAGGGGTAAACACCAAAAAAATCCGTGCTACAACCAGCATAATCAATAGAATTCATTGGGGCAAGGATCTGCAAGCCTCTGAATGCAGTTTTTCTGTCCCACTCAAGGGGACAAGCAATACAAAAAACTGGTTCAGCAAATATCAGAGACACACACATTCATTACATTACATTACATTACATGACACACACATTCATTACATTACATTACATTACATTAGTGATTTCTATTCCGCTTGTGCCTTGCGGTTCTAAGCGGATTACATTAGAAGATGGCTGGACATTTCCAGGCGATGACAATACAATTATTTGTATAACTTTACAAACTTTGCAAACCTAACTTTACTTAACTTTTCGTACATAACTTTACATAACTTTACGTACATAACTTTACATAACTTTACGTGGAGTTACTTTGTGTTACTTTACATTATCCTTACCGTGCTTGCATAACTTGCATTAAGTTTACATAATTTATCTTACATAATTTATCTTACATAACTTTACAAGACTTTACGTAGAGTTATTTTATGTTATTTTACCTTATTATTCCAGTACATTGCATAACTTACATTACATGATATTACAAAGCATAACCTTATGTTGTATTACAACGCATAACCTTATGTTACTTTACATAATATTACAACGCACAATCTTATGTTACCAAAAAATCGTCTGTTCCTAGGTTGCTATATCTGATTTTTTCGGTATTTGGGGAGACTGTGTTTCTAGATATGAATTGGCTTTACGCCCGATGCAGCTAGATTAGATGTTGCCTATGGGGACGAAGTTGCAGTTGGTTGAGAGTTGCAGTAGGTTATGAAGGGAGAGAAGATGATGGTAGATTATAATATTGGGATGTGTTTTTTGAATATTATGGTTTTTATATCTTTTCGAAACGCTTTGTAGTCCGTAGTTGTGGTCAGCAGCTTGGATATGGTGGGGTCAATTTTCGCGGCCTGTGTAGCATTCACAGCAAGAACAATACTACGCCTCCTGGGCCATCAAGCAGCCTCCATGCATGTTGTCCCACGCACCAAACTCCACATGCGACCCCTTCAGTGGTTCCTCAGAAAGAATTGGAACCAACACACACAGCCTCTGTCTCAGAGTCCCAATGGATCAGAAAATTCGCAACAACCTCAAGTGTTGGACACAACAACAGAATTTGTACACGGGCAAGCTTTTCCAGCAGCCACAACACCAACTGACACTCACCACAGATGCCTCAAAACAGGGGTGGGGAGCCCACCTCCTCCATCTGAGAACCCCTGGTCACCCTCCGAGGCCAAACAACACATCAACCCGCTAGAACTCAGGGCAATTGGGAATGCCCTACAAGCCTTTGCTCCCTGGATCTCCAACAAGACCTTACTGATCCAGACAGACAATCAGGTGGCAATGTTCTATATCAACAAGCAGGGAGGCACGGGCTCACTCACCCTCTGCAGGGAAGCCCAAAAAATCTGGACATTTGCTTTATCAACCAATATTCTCATCCATGCCACCTACCTCCCGAGCCTGAACAACGCCCTGGCGGACAGCCTCAGCAGAAAGCTGGATCCCCATGAATGGTCCCTCCATCCGGAGGTAGCCCAGGATCTCTTCCACAAATGGGGCCTCCCAACAAGGGACCTCCTCGCCGCAGAGGACAGCAAGAAGTGCCCTCAATTCTGCTCCAAAAGACTGGCACAATACCAGTCAAACCAGAGACGCTTTTCTCCATACATTGGGGGGGAACGCCTGCTCTATGCTTTTCCCCCCATACCACTCATCCACAGAGTGCTACAGAAGATCAGGCAGGAGGCAGCCACAGTGATCTTCATTGCGCCCCACTGGCCGAGACAGGTGTGGTTCCCCTGCCTATACCAGATGTCAGCACACAGCCGCCAATCAGTCTACCGCTGCGACCGGACCTCATCACCCAGGACCAGGGACAACTCTGCATCCCAGATTGAAAGCACTAACACTGACAGCATGGATGTAGAAAAGCTAATCCTGGACCCTTTCCACATGTCAACCGGAGTGACCGAGGTACTGCGAGCAGCCAGACGCTCGGCAACCAGGAAATCATACAGGCGCAAGTGGAAAAGATTCCACATATGGTGTGTCTCGAAAGGAGAAGATCCACTCACCTGCCAGGTCCCAGTAGTATTCCAATACTTACTTGACTTATCCACAGCAGGCCTGAAAACATCCTCCATAAGAGTCCACTTCAGCGCTATATCAGCGTTCCGCAACCGCATTGAGGACAGGACCCTAGCCCCACACCCACTAGTGTCCAAATTCATGAAAGGGCTTATAAACCTGCACCCCCCGCCTACCGCCAGCGTGGGACCTGGGCATCATCCTCCGCAGGGTAACAGCGCATCCCTTCGAGCCATTGGAGGATGCGCCAATCAAATTCATCACCTGGAAAGTAGTCTTGCTCATTGCCATCACATCAGCAAGGCGTATCAGCGAACTACAGGCCCTGGTGACATACCCACCAGACACACAGATCCTTCATGATCACGCAGTGCTGAGAACTCATCCAAAGTTCCTACCTAAGGTAGTCTCATCTTTCCATGTAAACCAAATTGATAGTGCTCCCCTCCTTCTGCCCGGGACCACATACCAACAGCACGGAACAACTCCTACACATCTTGGACTGCACCCGTGCACTTCGCCTATACATTTAACGAACGCAACACTGGCGAAAGGCAGTACAACTATTTGTCTTCTTTGACCCCAACAAGCCAGGAACACCAGTGGGGAAACGCACTATATCCAACTGGATCTCAAACTGCATTGCCTCCTGCTACGAGCAAGAGGGAGTGTCCCTTGAGAGAAAGACCACAGCACACCAACTAAGAGCCATGGCCGCAACATTGGCAAACCTCAGCAACACGCCACATCAGGACATTTGCAGAGCAGCCACATGGTCTACCCCACACACCCTCACCAGACACTATTGCCTGGATCGCCCGAAAACAGACCTCCAATGACTTTGGTCTCAACACACTACGAATGGTGACCAAAACAGACACAGCAAAAGACACCAATACCTGGACTAGATGAACAGGACTATCTGATCTGTCTGAATCAGACAGAAGAGACTGTTAGACAGCTTATATTCTGCTATGTTGGCACAATTTGCACAATCAAAAAAAAAAAAAAAGTGTTACTCAAACACCACGTTATTGATATATATTTGTTATAATCGCTATCTGTTATTGAGATACATACTCTACCATGTTGGTAGATTAAAAAAAAAAAAGAAAAAAAGAAGGAGTGTTGGTCCAGTTCTAAGGACCAACATAAAGTTCCTATTGTTTACAACGCATAACCTCTGACTGGTCTCAGTAACTGGGGCTTTGTCTCTGTCCCTCACCTGACATTTATGCAGCCTCACCCTACCGCAGCGAGGTAGCGGGGACGCAGAGGGGACCATCCCCGACGGGGACCCCATCCTCTTACACCCTCTTACGCAGCTGGAGAGTCACCAAAAGTGGGGCTGACTTATACTGCTTGTCCATGGAGAAAGTGAAGTTACTTACCTGTAACGGGAGTTCTCTGTGGACAGCAGGATAAGTCAGCCACACTGACCCTCCCTCCTCCCCTATGGGTGACACTGCAATAAGACTCAAGCTAGGGGAATCACTGGATTAGTGAGAGACAGCACAGGTATATATAGGGCTACCTGCACATGCTCATATGAGGCTCCTAAAGCCTCACCTGAGCTCTGGGAGAGCAAATCCGAATTGGGAACGTAGATGACGTCACCAAAAGTGTGGCTGACTTATCCTGCTGTCCACGGAGAACTCCCGTTACAGGTAAGTAACTTCGCTTTATCTCCTGCAGTACAAACGCAGGAAAATAGTTTCCATATAACCAGGTTCAGCAGGACTGCTTAGATTGAAAGAACCTTGGACTTTGAGGGCAGCTAGCCCCTTTAATGAATGCACTCTGGTGAAGGAAAATGCTTGTACTATGAGGCATTTAGGAAGTCCAGAGTAGTGGGAATTATATTTTTGATTTTTGAATGAACTTTTTCCTATGTGCAAAATTTTATGTTACTGGTGAAACCGGTCTTTCTTGAGGTTGCTAAGGCTAATGACCAAATAAAAACTATGATTTATAATTGAAGCCATTCTGACTACTGGACTGTTTGTACTAAAGCACACTTCAGCTGTTCCAAGCTTGAGAGGTTGCCCTACTTCAAAGGGGCTCACGCCAGGGTGTCAGAATACATCACTGCCTAGCTACCAAAATCCGCTCGGCCAGAGACTAGGTGGTGACAATGGAAAAGATGATCCTCAAACATAAAAAAATTATCATGGAGGACAGTATCCACTAGCTTACAAATGAAATCCGTTGGTACCCTGGGATCTACCCTTTTATCTAAAGTCTGATGAATTATATCCAAGGCTTCATTTTGTGGTATTATCGTATACAGGGAACAAACGTCAATAGTTACTAACAAAAAATGTGGATCAGGACTCATTCCCTCAAGTTTCTTCAAAAACTCTGTCGTGTCCTGAATATATGAAATAGTTTGTTTTACATAAGGTTGAAGAAATTTATCAATATAAATAGAAGACGCTTCCAACAATGCTCCTCGATTTGAGACAATAGGTTTTCCCGGTGGTGCAGTACATGATTTGTGAATCTTTGGCAATAAATAAAAAATTGGAATCTTCGGATGTAATACATTCAAAAACCGAAATTCTTTATTTGTTAGATATCCTTTCTCTACTCCTTGTTTCGTTAATATATTAATTCTTGATTGTAGATGTTCAGTAGGATCCAAAGAGAGAACATCATAGTCATCACCAATGTTCCCTCTAAGCTGAGCGCATGAGTGATTGCTCACTATTTTCATTGGCGTCGCTCATAATTTTTCTCGTGTCGCTCACTAAAATACGCAGTGGGAAACTGAGGACTGCATAGTAAGATCCCCGACGCACTTCCGACACAGGTGGGGATCGTAAGAGGAGCTGCTGCCACGTCTTCAGTGGCGTACCAAGGGAGGGGGGGGCGGTCCACCCCGGGTGCAGCCTTAGGGGGAGTGCACAGCCAGCCAGGTCCGGATCTGGCCAGCTGTGCACCCCCCCCTAAGGCTGCCGTCAGAGAGGAAGTTCGGGCCAGCCAATCGCTGCCTGGCTTGGCGGAACTTCCTCTCCGACGGCAGAATTGACGTCGGGGGAATGCTGGTCGGCCCGACGGTGGGAAGCAGAGAGAGCTTGGGGCAGCCGCGGTGGTGCTTTGGGGCCTGTTTCCCCCGATGGTGGCAGCAGTGGCTTTGTGGAGGGTAGGGAGAAAGAAAGAAAGAAAGGGGGCAGGCAGGGAGACACAAGGGAAACAGAAAAAAAGAAAGGGGGCATCAAGAGAGAAAAAAGAAAGAAAGGGCAGGGAGAGAGGAAGAAAAAGTTAGGGGAGGGAATAAGGTCTGGAGGAGAGGAAGCATACAGGCTGAAAGTAGGGAAGAAAGATTGGATGCACAGTCAGAAGATGTAAGTGCAACCAGAGACTCATGAAATCACCAGACAAGGTAGGAAAAATTATTTTATTTTAAATTTAGTGATAAAAATGTATCTGAATTTATATATGCTGTCTATATTTTGCACTATGGCCCCCTTTTACTAAACCGCAATAGTGTTTTTTAGCCCAGAGAGCCTATGAGCGTCAAGAGCAGCGCTGGGCATTTAGCGCAGTTCCCTGCGCTAAAAACTGATATTATGGTTTAATAAAAAGGAAGGGGGGTATATTTGTCTATTTTTGAATGGTTGTTACTGAGGTGACAATGCATAGAATCATCTGCCTTGACCTCTTTGAAAAAAACCCAGAATAGGAATGATAATTAACATTTTCTCAGCGTATAATGTGCTTTGTGTTTTTTAATTTTATTGTTGGTAGATCATTTTGACTTGGTCATTTTAAAGTAGCTCACAAGCCCAAAAAGTTTGGGCACCCCTGAGCTAGAGCGTTGAAGCTGTGTATTTTTTATTTTATCCCCCCTTTTACAAAACTGTGGAGCGTTTTTTAGCGCCAGCCATGGTGGTAGCAGCTCTGATGCTCAGAATTCTTTTTTTTTGTAATTCTTTATTTAAGCACTGTATCCACTATTACAACAAGTACCACAGTGTGGCATAACCATAAAAGAAAAACAATAAGCAGGTATACAGTGTGTACAATATGAAACACCCCTCCCCCCCACAACCAAACCCCCCATCCCCCCCCTCCAAGACCCCCCCTCCAGCCCCCCCCAAAGAGCCAGCTAATTGACCCCTCCCCAAGAAGCATCAAGATCCCCCCCCACTACTCAATACGCTCCATAAAGGAGAAGGAGCGGGACAGAAGCCCAGGAAACAAAGGAGGTTCCCATACGGGAGTAAGCAATCTAAGCCTCCCTTGCAGGAATCTCAGAACTACCCTCCACCTCCAGGAACCTACCCCACAGATCCTCGAACTGTCGCCTCTGGCGGGTAAGTAGAGCGGAAAGGCGAAATTTCTCACATACCCAGCCCAGTTTCACTCTCATCATCTCCACCGTGGGTAGCGTAGGGCTTTTCCAAAGAGAGGCTAGTATTAGCCTAGCCGCTGTAAAAGCCAGACGTGCCATCTTGTCCTGCGTTTCCTCCACTTCCCCTGGGAGTACCCCCAACAGAGCTGTTTCCGCTCTATATGGCAAATTACATTGCAAGAGGCGCCCCACATAATGGAACACCTGAGTCCAGTACTCCAAGATGTGAGGGCACTCCCACCACATATGGAAGAACGTACCCCTCAGACCACACCCTCTCCAGCATTCCCCTGTACATGAGGTGCCCATCTTTGCAAGCATCACAGGAGTAACATACCATCGCACAAGAAGCTTAAGAGCATTTTCCACCAGTTGTGGAGCCACCGCCACGTGGTGTATTCGCAGTGCTATTTGTTCCCATTCCTCTGTCGTATAGGTGAGCCCCAAATCCTCCTCCCAAGCCCGCATATAAGATGTCTGTTGACCAGGGTCTGCATGCAATATGCGGTATAGATGCGAAATGCAGCCCCGACGCACTGGGTCCCCCAACAGGAGCTCAAACCTCGAGCGCTTATAATCGTGGAGGTCCCCCATCTTGAATCGCATAATATAATCCTTCACCTGAAGATAGGGGAATAAATCACGCTGCTCCAGGTGGAAAGAAGCTTGCACCTCAGGAAACCCACGAATGCTCTCCCCTTCCAACAGCTGGCCAAAACGCCTCAGCCCGCCTCGCTCCCACCTGCAAAAGACTCCCCCCTCCCTACCCGGAGTGAAGTCCTCCGCATACCTAATAGGCAAAAAATGTAATCCCCGCACCCTATCCACCAGTTTCCTACTAGCCCCCATCCAGACCCGTAGCGTCCATCTTATAAAAGGATTAGAAAGATTAACAATTTCCTTCTCCCTTAAGCCCACCCACGGTAAATAAGACAGCGTCGTTATGCCCCTAGGGCCCCCCATGAGACCCTGTTCCACCTGAACCCACAATTTGGCCGGAATCGCATGCCAATCTACAACCGCCCTAAGCTGTGCCGCCCGGTAGTATAATTCCAAATTGGGTATCCCCATGCCTCCCTCCTCCTTAAATTTGAACATTGCATATCTCGCAACCCGGGGACGCCTACCCCTCCAGATAAATTGTAAAAGTGACCTATGCCAGCGAATAAAATAGGCTTTAGGGACTTCAACAGGAAGAACTTGAAATAGATAGAGAAATCTGGGCAGGACCATCATACGTATCACCTCCATTCTACCCATCCAAGAAAGGCACAGAGGGTCCCATCTATCAAGGTCTTGTCGCATTGCCGCTCCCAGAGGAAGATAATTAAGGCGGAACAGGGTATCCCAATCCACCCCCAGCAAAATCCCCAGATATTTAATGGGGCCTTTCACCCAGCGGAAGGGGACCCTATGTTGCAGTTCCAGGGCCTCCAGCTCGGGTACCGAAATGTTCAAGATCTCCGTCTTAGACATATTAGCCTTGAAGCCAGAGATCCGCCCATAATCCCGCATCAGGTCTCGTAGAGCCAGAAGTGAACTCTCCGACCCCTCCACTATGGCCAAAATATCATCCGCAAAAAGGGACAGTTTATGCTCAACCCCCTGCACCTGCACCCCCTTCACATGCCGGGACAGACGTATGCTTTGAGCCAAAGGCTCGATCACCAGAGCAAACAGCAGGGGAGAGAGTGGGCACCCTTGTCTCGTCCCTCGATGTAACTCGAAGGGCTTGGAATAGACCCCATTAACTTTGACGCAAGCCATCGGGGTGTGATAAAGCGTAAGAATCCAAGAAATAAAGCGTGACCCGAATCCCATCTGGCGTAGGACAGCCTCCATAAACGTCCAATCCACCCGATCGAACGCCTTTTCGGCATCCACCGCCACCGCCACCCAAGACGTTCTTGATCTACGAGCCGCCCACACCAAGTTCAGCACCCGCCGAATACCATCAGCCGCCTGGCGCCCCCCAATGAACCCCACCTGGTCCGGGTGAATCAAGTCCGGCATATAGGTTGCCATCCTATCAGCCAAAATACGGGCCAAGATTTTGGTATCAATGCCTAACAGAGAGATAGGGCGATAGCTGCCACACAAAGACGCATCTTTCCCTGGTTTAGGCAGTATCGTGATCCCTGCCAAACGCATATAGAAAGGCAAGCGCTCTCCCTCTTTCAGGGAATTAAATAATCTAGTTAGTAAAGGCGCAACCAAGGGAGAAAGTTTTTTGTAAAACAGCCCTGTAAACCCGTCCAGGCCCGGAGACTTTCCCGGCTTCAATTGTCTAATAACACGTAATACCTCATCCACCGTAATATCACCTTCCAGCCCCAGCGCATCCGACCCAGATAGAGTGGGCAGTCCCAAATCTCTCAAATAGGCTTGGCTCTCCTCCACGGAACCCTCCAGCTCTGGAGTATAAAGTTCCTGGTAGAACTCCCGAAACCGCCTTTGTATGCCTACCTCCTCAGTAATAACCGTGCCATCCCTCTCCTTAATAGCCAAAATATTACTCCTAGATTGTTGCACTTTGACCCTATGAGCCAAAAGTTTACTAGCCCGGTTTCCCGATTCAAAATATTTAAGCCTCAACTTCTCAAGATTAAATTTAATCACCTCATCTTCTAACTTCCCAAGGGCCATTCGGGTTTCCTGAAGCCGAAGCCTCAGCTGCGGGCCCCCCTGACCCCTCTTGTGTTGATCCACCAAAGTGCGGAGTGTTTCCCGGAGCTGCAATTCCTCCTTCTGCCGAGACTTCTTCTTATAGGCAGCTATAGAGATCAATTCCCCCCTTAACACCCCTTTCAAACTTTCCCAGATTGTCACGGGGGAGAACTGATCCACATTATTAAACTCTAGAAAATCATAGATCCCCGTTTCTAACTTCTGCACAATTTTCGGATCACCTAACAGGGTATCATTTAATCTCCAGTACGTATCTCCCCCCCGAGGTCCTCCCCAGCTCAGATCCATCCATAGCGGGGCATGGTCAGACCAGCCAATGGTATCAATCTTGGTGTCTAACACCTTACCCCCCCACCCTTTATCCACACATATCAAATCAATGCGAGTGTACACCTCATGTACAGGAGAATAGAAAGTGTAGTCCCTACCCATCCAATGTTGCACCCGCCACCCATCCTCCACATTAAGGACTTCCAGAAATCTCTTCAGATCTTTTCTATCACTCTTAAGTCTGTCACTCCCCTTGCCCGTGGAATCCCATTCCTGATTAAGAACCAAATTAAAATCTCCCCCCACCACCAAGTGCCCCACCTTGACCGCTAAAATTTTGGGCAGGAGAAGGTCAAAAAAGTGGCCCTGTTGAGAGTTAGGTGCATACAAATTAACCAGCGTTACCCGGATGCCATCAACCGTACCAGTCCAGATAAGCCATCTCCCTCCCTCATCCCTCCATTCCCCTTCTGGGACCACCTTCAACTTGTGGGAGAACAGAATCCCCACCCCCGCTTTTTTCCGCTCCACCCTATTAGATGCCCAAACCCTCACTGGATAGTCCCGGAACTGTACAAGTTTTTCTCCAGCTTTTACAAAATGAGTTTCTTGAACAAAACAAATATCAAAACATAGGCGCTTAACTTCTTTCAACAACAGTTGCCGTTTACGTGGCATGTTAAGCCCCTTAACATTCAAACTTCCCAATCTAAGAACCTTATCCCCCCCCATCCTCAACTAACAGCAACACACCCAACACCCCTCCCCCTACCATCCCCCTCCGTGACCCAAGCTCCCCTCCCCCCATTCCCCCCACCCCCCCATCCTCTCCCATCCTCCCCAATCTTCCCCACCCCCCTCCACACCAGACCCACACTCCCTCTCTCCCCACTCCTTCCAAGACTTCAAGTGACTTCACCACCCCCCCATGCCACCTTTAATGTACCTCCCGTCCTCACATCCAAACCTCTCACACACCCTAGCCCCCCTGCAATCGCTCCCCATCCCCTTAACCATATACTCTCAGGCACACTCCCAAAGTCAGCACTGGATCAGCACCAAGGTCCAGAACCCTGCAGCGGGTGAACACGAACACCCTCAGCCATCCACTCAGGTGTCCGGGGCCGCAGCTGCGCCCAGCTCGGTTGCCTCCCCCTCAAGTCGAGAGCTCTGTCGTCCTCTCCGTCTCTGGGGCACCGCTTTCCACTGATACCGCTCCAACTTCTGCGCCGATAATTTGCTCAAAACGGAATCTCCCATCTGCACCAGGCCCTCCTTCAGAAGTATCGCTTGCAGCTCCGCCACCGTCGTCGCACGCTTATGCACCCCATTAAAAGTAACCAGCAGGCCGAATGGGAACAGCCAGTGATAGCGTAAGTTGTTCTGCTTCAGCACCTCCAGCAACGGTCGAAACTCTCTCCTCTTCTGCAAAGTGATGGTCGAGAGATCCTGGAATATCTCCACTTTCAAATTCTTCCAGGATATAACACCCATGTCTCTAGCTTTCTTCACCAGACGATCCTTATCTGGGAAGTGGTGGATGCAGGCTATAATATCTCTCGGGTAATCTCCAGACTTCGGACCCAGTGTGCGGTGTGCCCTATCCACTCTCAGGCCCCCAGGAGCAGTGTCAGATACCCCATCCTCGGCCAGCAGAAACCAGCTAAGCTCCTGCACCACAGCCGCAGCATCACCATACTCCGCTGTTTCTGGAACTCCCCGGATCCGGACATTGTTCCGTCGGGACCTATTCTCCAGATCCTCCACTTGAGCACAGCAATCCAGCAGATCCTTTTGGACTGCTTTCACCTGGGTAGTGAGTCCTTGTACCGTCTCCTCCTGCTCCCCCAATCTCTTTTCAGTGTCTTCCACTCTGCCCAGCAAGTCAGCAAAGTCCTGCCGGATCTCTTTCACTGCCTCTTTTATTTTTCCTTTAACTGCTGCCACCTCCTCTTTGATCTCTGTGGCCCACATTTGCAGATCGGCTCTTGTAACCGCCGCCGCCGTTCCTGCACGCCGTAGCCGCGGGGAGGCACCGCGCTCCGAGTCATCTTCCGACGCGCTGTCTCCCGACTCGCGCGCGGACATGCCGGAGGTCCCCCGCACGTGTCTGAGGCCTCCCTGCTCTCCTCCGCGCTCCGACACTCTGCCGGTCTCAGTTCTTTTTTTTGACGGCATCCTGGAAGCGCGCTAGGCTGCACGCTCTCCCCGCGACTCGCTCACTCGCAAATTTCAGCTCTCCCCACGGGAAAGATACGCTGCTACGGAGTGGAGAGTCAGAGCAATGTCTCTAACCCTCCATCTTGGTCCGTGACGTCACCGGAAGTCGATGCTCAGAATTCTATGAGCGTCAGAGCTGTTACCACCGTGGCTAAAATCCACACTACAGTTTTGTAAAAGGGGGAGGGGTTAGTTTGTGATGACATATTCCATACTAGGCAAAGGTGTTTTCTGTGTTCTGTGTGTTTGAAAGACATGGTTTTCTGTTAGGATTGACGGTGTAGGATTGATCTGTGCTGGTCTGGCTTGTTTAGTTTTACAATGGGTGTATTGATGTACTGCTCACTGCAATATGTAAGATGCTGCCTTTTCCTAGGTACTTTTGTGTGACGTGTGGCTTGTTACTAAAAATCATGTTTTTCGTACAGATGGGGGGGGGGTGCCAAAAAATGATGGGCCCCGGCTGTTACATATGCTAGGTACGCCACTGTATGTAAAGATACCAGAAAGCTGGCAAAGCAAAAACTTTAAGTAAATTGTTATTCTTCTAAGTTTTGAGTATTTAACCCTCCCACAATCTTACGGGCACTCGTCCTCCGCGCCTGCTCATAAATTTGTGGAGTATGTAACTTGTCGCTCATGCATATTTTTTTTTTTTTGCACACACCTCATCAATCCTTAGAGGGAACATTGGTCATCACTAAACAATTGCCGTTGTGCTTCTCTCAAATACACTTCTCTACTGAGCAAAACTATCATGCCTCCCTTGTCAGCTTTTCTAATAATCAGTTCCTTATCTTATGTAATGCAAACCTTGTTGTCAGATAAGGAACTGATTATGGAATGGCAACATTTCTACTAGTTGGGAGTGGATGCTATTTGTTGTGACCCATTGGTTAGTACTTGAAATGTGGAACCAATGAGCTAAGGAGGGAGGGGCCATGGTAGTACGCCCTTATGTCATCACGCTAATACTTGAACTTGCATAAAAGAAACGCTGTCACCATTTTGATAGTGTTTGAAAATTTTGACGGATGAAATTAAGTTATGTAAGTAACGTTTTATTTATTTATGAGGATTCATTTGTATAGTGAGCTGATTAAACTTTTTTTTGAATTGTAGAATTGGATGCCTTAGTGCTGGCCCTGAAGCAGCGGACAGAAATACAGTCCGCGAAACGCTGGCCGCGTCGGCATTTCTAGAGACAAGCACTGTTTAAAGAGGCATTTTTAGAGACAAGTCTTGCCTAAGATAAGTGGCTTTTTTGTCATTTTTTTCTATATACTGGATAAGTGGATATACTTTTAAGAAAATGGAGGAATAATGAAATGATAAATCTGAAGACACTGGTGTAACTTGCATAAGCTAGTATTTAAATATTTACTACAAAAAACGATAAAAATAGTGAAATAAGGGATAAAATAAGTGTTAGCACCAGGTCTCGTGGCCAATGATTGGAGCGAACAGGAGCAACACTATGCTGACTTTCCCAGTTTGTGATTGTGCAACTGTGCGTAGGCTCCAATTCTGAGGCCTTTTGATAGCAGACTCACTTTTCTGGTTGAGTGGTGGTACATATATTGGTTATATTTTTATTGATTGTTACCACGTGGGCTTATAATAGAGCCTATAATAGAGGTGCCAGTTTATACAGTTGATGCCCATGTTTCTATCCAAGAACAGACTCAGTTATCCCCTAGAGCTCACTCACCTTACTCTCAAGTCGTCATCTTCTCCTCCCCAGCCCCAGTAGTTGTTGGAGAATCCATTTACCTTGTCAAACTGATCCCCGGTCATTGCTGTGACGCCACCAAAATATCCCTGATAACGTAATCTACAATAAAGCAATGGAAGTGGGGATAAAAGCCCATCAGAAGAAAAAAAATAAAAGTGAAAAGTCTTTAAAACATCACTGTGAATTACACTTTGACTTTCTTATCTAAATTAACCCTCTGCTTCTATATAGGTCACCCAAATCTGAGCTATGAACATAGATACGTGTGTAAACTAGTTAACCAAAAATCGATTATTGGAGTTAAGTGGCATTACTCTGGGTGTACATGCACATCTCGTGCTATTCTATAAATGCAACCCAAAAGGAGGTATTTATTTATTTAAAACACTTGTAGCCTGCATATCAACCATCTATGCGGATAACAACAACACATACATAATTAAACAAAACACTACATACATAATAAAAGAGAACATAAAAGATTATTAAAATAACAGCATACAATAAACAACTTACATATGTGCCTTAAAATAAAAGGCCATTGCCAGGCCTTATATAGACTCTGGACTCCCTGACAAGCAGTGGTAGGGTGGCAGAAGACAGAGGACTTGGGCAACACCAAGCTATCTCCAGCGATAAAGAGCCCTCCATCTTCTGCCATACTCCCACTGTCAGGGATTCCGGAGTCTATACAAGGCCCGGCACTGGCACTAGCTTAACTGTCCTATGTAGTGTACCTGAATGTAACTCACCTTGAGCTACATCTAAACAAAAAATAATAAGTTAATCCACTTGAATATACAGAATGGACTTTCTGTTTCTAGCAAATAACTGCAAAGCTGGACAGGACCTTGTTGCCTATCCTTTGGAGTTGTACAGTCAACTCCACCTAAGTGCACATCGGTTAAGCGCACGCTTTGGTTACCTGCACCCGACCACCATGGTCCCGTTTTTTTTTTTTTTTTTACATTAAAGTCAATGGATTTAAACTCCGGATATTTGCAATTCTGATAAGCACACAATCCGCTTATTCGCACTGATGTTATACGTCCCACCTCTATTCATTCACATTACGTTCACTCTGGTTAAAAGCACTTACGATCTGACGTGGATGAGCCACATGTTTTGGAACAGCAGTCTAGGCGTTCGAACTTTTGGAACTGCACTATGGCATCACGTGGACAAAAATCATTGTCTTTGGCTGAACGTGTTGATGTCTTAAACAGACTTGACCAAAGGGAGAGTTAGGTCTCTATTGCAAAACATTACAGCATACACCCTAGCTAGATTTCTCAGACTTACAAAAAAAAAAAAAAAAAAGCAAGCCATATTGAAAGACTGGCAAAACAACAGCAATCGTACCAGAAAACGGAAAAGAATTGGGAAGGCTGGAGACGTTGAACAGGCATTGCTACAATGGTTTGCTGAAGCTAAAAGTCGACAACTGCCAATCAGTGGACCTCTGCTGATGAAGAAAACTACATAGTTATCTGAAGAACTGGGCATAGAAGACTTCAAAGCAACAAACGGATGGGGCGCTAAGCTGGAAGCGTTGAGACTGATCCCATCATAGTTGGATTTCTTGGTTACTGCGATGCTGCACACAAAAAGAAAAGGTATTGTGAGGGTGCCTACCTCCTCAACACCCTCGCCTGCCTTGGTTCAGCAGACGGAGCAGTGCTTTCCAGCAGCTTGCTCGAGAATAGGCGAGCTGAGCCCCATTGCGAGAATGAGCAGAGAAGACTCATTCCCGCTTGGGCAGGAGATCTCGCTCTCGCCCGCACCAATTGTCCTGCCTTTTTGTCTGGCTGACACGGCTGCCCAGGAAGTGGAAGGAAGGGAAGCCAAAGCTGCACCCGACGCTCCCACTGAGAGAGGTTCCACAGCAGATGAGCTTCTGCCAATGCAGACCAGTCTTGGAGATTCAATCTCCTCCAACGAGGACACTTTATCAGCTATACTAAAGGCGCTCCATAAACTGGATGTTGCCACAATGAAGACAGCAGAGGAGGTAAAGGCTCTTGGAGCCAAGTTAGATAATGTTACTAAAACCTTTGAGCCGATGAACATTGAAACTAAAAGCTCACTTAAAAAGTTGCAAACTGAGGTACAATCATTACATGACTACAAAAATACTGGAATAAAAGATAGTACGTTCTTGCAACGGAAAATAGAAAATATAGAAAACTACAACCGTAGGCTGAATGTGAGAATCTTGAACTTTCTTAAATCTCCTAGAACCTCACCGTATGACATGTTTAAAAAATATGGGGTGGAAATACTTGGTTACTCTTCAGAATTTATTCCCCCTTCCCTTAAAAAGTCTCAGGAGATTATGGGAGGGGAAAATGCTCAATCTTCACAGGTTGACTTAAAAAATATATCTGCTATACTTGAAGAATCTATCTCTGAAGCAACATTATTGATATCTTTCATTTTCCAACAGGACTTGGATTCATTCATGAAGTTATACTTTAAATTATCAAAAAATTTGTTTTATGGTAAAAGAATTTGGGCGTACTTAGATGTGACAAAAGTTACTCAAGAAAGAAGGATACAGTTTTTGTCCTTAAGACAAGATATAATATCTCTGGGAGTATCTTTCCTTCTAGCTTACCCTTGTAAGTGTATTATGAAGAACACACAAATTAAGTATGTATTCTTTCTCCTAGATTAGTAAAAATCTTTTTGGAGCTGAAAAAGATAGTCTGATGAAGCCTACATAGGTGCATTGAATTAAAGGTAGAAAACTTTGAGTTATATTGTTATAGCCTTACTTTTTTTTTTTATATATATGCATTGTGATTAAGAAATTTACTTCTCCTATATACAGGCCATACTCCCCTTGTTATTGTGGTCTAAGGAAGGATATAAATTATTCCATCTTTTTATTTTTTGATGCCTTATATTAACTCTATTCTACTGTTTTTCTTTAACAAGAAGTTGTTTTTCTTGTAAATTTTTTTGAAAATATAAATAAAGGATTAAAAAAAAAAAAAAAAGCATCAAACGGATGGTTAGAGAGATGAAAAGTTTGTAATGGCATCAAATTCAAGAAACAGCATGGCGAAAAACAAGATGCGGGTGAGTTTGGTGCAGAAAGATGGGTCATGGAAGTGTTGCCATTAGTCAATGATGGATATGAACCATCTGATGTTTTCAACGCCGATGAGACGGGTCTGTACTGGCGTGCCATCCCTGACAGAACATTGGCTTTCAAACGCAGTGAAACTGTTGGCTTCAAGGTGCCAAAGAAACAATTGACATTGCTGCTCAGTTGCAATATAGACGGTAGTGAAAAGCTCGAGCCACTGGTGATTGGGAAGAATCAAAATCCTCGGTGATTCAAAAACATAAAACGCCTGCCTGTTGAATATGAAAGCAACAAAAACACATGGATGACAGCGACACTGTGGATTGAATGTTTGCAGAAGCTTGACAATCTGATGAGAAGGCCTAGGAGGCACATTGTAACGTGTGATAATTGCACAAGGAAAAACACAGCAATGACATAAGACTAACCAACATCAAACTCATGTTTCTGCCGCCAAACACGACCTCGTTGATCCAGCAGATAGACCAAGGGATAATTGCAAACTTCAAACGTCATTATAGGTCACTCGTCCTAAGATATGTGATGGCAGTGTTTGATGCAAGCACAGAATCCAGCCCCCAAGCTGCTGAGCTCGCGAGAAAAATGACGATGCTCGACTCTCTTCATATGGTACGTTGGACGAGCTTCGTTCACGCATCTGATGAGACAACTGAAGCTGACACTTCGTCCATTGAACTCCCAGTTGGACTCTCGACACAAGAGTTTGAGCTGTATGTCACTGTTGACAACGATGTGCCCACATCATCTGACAGCACTAATTCCGATATCTGTACAGTCATAAAGGACACTGCAGACAGCCAAGAGTCAGCTAAGGATGGAGATACTGCTGCTGTCATCATGACTAATGAAACACCTGCAGAGACTGTTTCCTTCTCGGACGCGCTGAAGTCCCTACACACACTGTGTTGTTATCTGGAGATAAATGGATGTCACGACTGTGGACAGTTTTACAGCATCAGTAGTCAGATACACAGCCTGAATTGTGCAATCTTCGTGCACAAAATAATAACTGATTATTTCAGGAGAATGTTGGTTTAAAAAAAGGTTTACAGTGTACATATTGCATTAGTTGGAACAGTGTTGTCTCTATAACTGAACCGTTTTACATTGTATTCGGTGTGTTTTTTGTTGAATCAAAGTTTTATTGCATCTGACTACAGCGTACTGTGATTTTTCATGAATAAAAAGTGGTACTCCGATTAAGCGCACACTCCGTTTAAGCGCACGTCGCGGTCTGATCCGAAGGGCTTGCATTTAAGCGGAGTTGACTGTACTTACAAAGCAACCCATTCTCTTTTTTCTCTTAGAAACATTTGGAACATAGGGATTTCCAGTATCTACAGCTTCAAAGAAATGATCACCTATCATGTTGTTATTAGCAAACACCTCTATTCTGTATCCAGTTAAGCTGGATGAGAGCCAAGAACTCAATACAAAACTTCAACTCTGATCTCTTTGACAAAGAGAGCTGTTAAATGTCTGCCTGGACCAAAAGATAAGGTCAGACACAATGACACACAAAAGCTCCTGAAAAAAAGAATACATTTAAAAGAAGGAAAAACAGATTTTCTACAACTCATTAATAACATGTCAAGGTACCTTTGACCCCTCTATACACAGCACAAAGGGCCAGATTCACGAACCTGTCCAATCGGGCTCGATCCGGGCAGGTCCGATGAATTCTTAAAACAAAAATATGCAAATGGAGGCGATTGGAGGAATGCTCCCATCTGCCTGCCCGGATCGCTGGTGTGCGATCTCCATGCTTGGGCAGACCATCTGCTTTTCCTGCAGATGGTCTGCGCATGTGTTTTGTGTCCTTTTTCTTTTTAACTGTTTTGTGTCCTTTTTCTTTTTAACTGTTTTTAACTCTCCTGCTCTTCCAGGGAAGGGCTTTTATTATCCCCGGCGGCAGCAGCCTCGTCCCTTTGCCGACACTCAGCTGGTCATGCCCTGCTCTCTGCGCCTTCCCTGCAGTGCGGGCCCGCGGTTTAAAGCGGGGCTGCACTGTGGCGTAGGAGGCATACTTTAAACCCGCGGGCTCGCACTGCAGGAAAGGCGGCAGAGATCCAGGGCTCGGAGCAGAGAGGAAGCAGGGCAGGGAAAAAACCTCCGGGAGCAGAGTGCAGGGCAGCAGTAGAAGATCGGGGCAGCCAAAAGGAAAGGAACTGTAGAAGTTCTTTGTAAAACCGTGTGACATGTTATACTTTTGGAGCTCAGCACGGGGCGCATTTATTTCAGCTCACCCACAGCTGAAGAGCGGTTCCACAGCTAGATTCAAGGGAGATTGGGGCAGAGTGCAGGGCGGCAATGGAGCAGGAGAGTCGGCAGAGACGTGTGTGACTGGTCCCCAGTAGTTGCTTCTATTCTTGATCGGCCAACCCAATAGGTGTCCCAATTTTCTTTTGTGAATCGCACCCCTGTCCACTTTGCAAGCGTTTCTCCTCATTTGCATGCACGGATTCAAAGCGGATCGCAGGAATTAAAAGGTATCGCCTCAGCTGTCAGTGATCTGCTAATGGAAACACATTTTGGTTCCTAGGAATTTATAGCCCTGCCTAGCATTCTTCACACAGAGGCCAATACAGAAAGGCAGGTGGTAGAGCTGTGTGCAGATTTCTGGCTTCTACTGCAAGGCAAGCGTAATACTGTAGCATGCAAGAAGCTACTCACATGCAAATGTTATGTGCAGAAAACCTGCAGCAAATGTGGAAGGAGCATGCCTGATACATGCACACAAAGTTTCCTAGCAAGCGAAGCTTCTTGTGTTGATATTCAAACACAACCCACAAGTGTCAGCACACATTAGTGCTTGTTCTTCTGTGCCTAAATAGGAACCTCACAAAACTGTAGATGATCTGCGCATGCTAAAGAGCAGCAACCTTTTTTGCTTTTTATGTTTTTGTTTTTACTCTTCGTGAGCCCATGGTTTTAACCCGCGGGTTAAAACCACAGGCTCGTAGTGCGGGGAAGGGCAGGAGAGTCGGGCGGCAGGAGAGCAGATTTGGGGCAGTGGGGCAGCAGGGCAGCAGGAGAAAATCGCTGCAGAGAGTCGGGGTAGAAAGAGCAGGAAAGACAGCAGGCAGAGCAGGAGATGGCAGTTGTAAAGCTGTGAACGACTGGTCCCAAGCAGTCGCTTGTTTGTACATGAAACGGAAGGAAAGTAGGAGAGGGAAAGGTTGTTTAAAATACATCGAAGTAAAATTAATAAAAAAGGACGGTAAATGGGGAGTGGCAAAAACATTAGGAGGGGAATCATTTCAAAATAAGTATTAGATATTACAAAGCTTCACAAGAATCAAGGGGTTAAGAGGCTGAATATAGTACTAAAGAGAAAAGGCATCTTTAAAGAGGAAGGTTTTAAGTTTGGCTTTAAATTTTTCCAGGAAGTTCTCTAATCGAACAACTAAAGAAGGGCATTCCACAGAGAGGGAGCGGTGACTGAAAAGATGGATTTTCGGGTAGTAGTGCTGCCTGATTCAGGAAAAAAAATTTCGATTTGATTCGATTTTCCTGCCCAATTGGGTGTTTGTTTTTCAAACATCCTCGTGGGTTTATTTTATAGCCTCTTCACCCCCTTTGCCTTCTCCTAACCACACCGGCGCTGTGGTATAAACAAAATAAACAAACAAAAAAGACTTTTCCTCTCTCTGTTAAATTCTAGCTCACGTTTGCGGTCTAACACCAGCTCTGGCAGGATACACATTTCAAATCTGACATATTGTAATCACAAAACAGAAAATAAAATTAGTTTTTCTACCTTTTGTTGTCTGATCATTATACAAATCTTGTTGGTCCCAGGCTCTGGTTGTCTTCTGATAACTTGCTTGCCAGGGTCTCCCTTCTTTCTTCTTTCTCTGTGCTAACCATCCATCTGCCATCCCTGTCCTCCCCCTCCGTTTCCCTTCCCTCCCCAGGAGGTCTGGCATCTTTCCTTTTTTTCATCTCCCTCCACAGATCCACCTTTTCTTAACTACCCTTTCTTCCAGCATCTATCCCCCCTTCCCCACCACCCCAGGGTCCATCATCTCTCCCTTTCTGTAACTTTCATCCCTAAATCCCATGGTCCATCATGTCTCTCCCTCTCCTCTATTTTCAGACCCATTATTTCTTCCCCCCCCCAAAGTCCGGCATATGCACGTCTCTTTGAACCCCCCCTTCCTTCCCTCCGTGTACTGAAGGCCTGCATCCCCCCAAAGGCCTGCCTGCCTATCCCCTCCCTTGAAGGTCTGTCCCCCCTGAAGGCCTGCATCTCCCCCTGAAGACCTGTCCCCCCCCCCTTGAAGGCCTGCATCCCACCCTGAAGGCCTGCCTGCATCCCACCCCCAAAGGCCTGCCTGTCCTCCTTAAAGGCCTGTCCCCCCCCGAAAGGCCTTTCTCCCCTCCCCTTGGAGGCCTGTCCCCCTCTTTGAAGGCCTGCATCCCACCCCAAAGGCCTGCCTGTCCCCCTTAAAGGCCTGCATCCCACCAAAGGCCTGTCTCCCCCCCTTGAAGGCCTGTCCCCCCCTGAAGGCCTGCCCGCCCCACCCCTGAAGGCCTGTCCCCCCTTGAAGGCCTGCATCCTCCCCGAAAACCTGCCTGCCTATCCCCTCCCTTGAAGGTCTGTCCCCCCTGAAGGCCTGCACCTCCCCCTGAAGACCTGTCCCCCCCTTGAAGGCCTGCATCCCACCCCTGAAGGCCTGCCTGCATCCCACCTCCAAAGGCCTGCCTGTCCCCGTTAAAGGCCTGTCTTCCCCCCTTGAAGGCCTGCATCCCCCGAAGGCCTGTCTCCCTCCCTTGAAGGCCTGTCCCCCCTAAAAGCCTGCCCGCCCCACCCTGAGAGCCTGCCCGCCCCACCCCAAGGACTGCTCACCCCCCCCCCCCCCGGCCTTCCTGCACCGGCGTTTACCTTAACGAAGCAGCCTGCAGCAAGATCGTGATGCCAGTGAACTTTGCACTGCTTCGGAGCTGTTTCCTCCGCCGCGGTCCCGCTCCTCCTCTGATGTCAGAGGAGGGGCGGGACCGCGGCGGAGGAAACAGCTCCGAAGCAGTGCATAGTTCACTGGCATCGCGATCTTGCTGCAGGCTGCTTCGTTAAGGTAAACGCCGGTGCGGGGAGGCCAGGGGAGGGAAGTGAGATGCCGGGGAGGCCAGAAGGGGAAGCGAGATGCCGAGTGGGAAGTGAGATGTGGGGGGGAGGAAGCCGGACACCACGGGGGGGAATTGGACAGCAGCACTAACCGACTGAGGCTCTTCCCTCGCCTTCTAAAGCAGGTGTGGCAGCGGCCGGCCAGCAAGAGCAGCGCTTCCACTCCTGCTTTAGGGGGCGAGGGGGGAGGGTCAGCCGAATCGGGAAGCCGATTTTTTTTTTTTAATCAATTCGAATCGATTCACCCGAAGTGAATCAGTGAACCGATTCAAATCGTGAATCGGGCAACATTAGCGGGTAGTATCGCAGAATCACTGCCTGCCATCATTTCAATGCCATTCCCTTCATTTGCATGCGCAGATCGGAGGATGATGGGACAGAGGTTAATGAATCAGGTCGGAGGGAAATCGGGTCGCAAAGGGGTCGCAAACCAATCGGTACACAATTTGCTTAGTGAATCTAGCCCTTAGAGTACAGTTTAGGAATCTTTGATTATGTACTGTAATTAGTTATAGAGGGTGGTTTAACCCTTGTTTTTTTAGCAGTCCCCGAGTGCTAGGGAGGCAAAATTCCTAGACGTCATAAGATGACTGCTTCTTAAAGCAACTGAACAGGAACCGACAAGAGATGGAGCTATTTTAGATTTGGTCCTTAATGGAATGCAAGGCATAGTACAGGAATTAACCGTGTTGGGTCCATTGGGAAACAGTGATAAAATGATCAAATTTGAGTTGATACCAGGAGTGACATCACAAAAGAAATCTACTGTAGAGGCATTTAATTTTCGAAAGGGCAACTATGATAAATTAAGAAAATGGTTAAAAGAAGCTAAAAGGATCAGTTGCAAAAGTTAGGACTGTAAACCAGGTGTGGATGTTATTTAAAAATACCACTGTGGATGCCCAGACCAGATGCATTCCACGTATTAGCAAAGGTAGAAATAAGAGCCGGCATGGTTAAAAGGTGAAGTGAAAGAGACTACCGTATTTCCCCGCAAATAGGCTGCCCCTCTGCCTAGGCCGCACCCATGTATAGGCCGCAGAAAAGGCGACCTATGTTTAAAAAATGCAAGATAAGCTGCCCCATGGTATTAGCTGCAGCTTATCTTCCGGTACGTCCCCTCACACCCCCCCCCCCCGGTACCTCCTTCAAAACCCTCTCGCTGGATGGCACACGGCTCGAATCTCCAGTGGGGCATGGCAGCCGCAATCTCTTTGGCATCTGGCTTGTCCCCGCACCGCCCACTGAATGGCCGACGTCAGTTCTCATGAGACTTAAGAGATTCACGAGAACTGACATCAGCCACTCAGCAAGCAGTGCAGGGGCAGGCCAGATGCCGAAGAGATTGCGGCTGCCCTGCACCGCTGGAGATTTGAGCTGTCCAGCGAGGAGGCTCCGAAAAAGATACTGGGGGTGGAGGGAATGATTTAAAATTGATACATAGGGCCCTGCTCTCTTTTCATACATGTTATATATACTTTTCTTAGTGTCCCTTGCTCTGCTTGGCTGATGCTTTTCCGTTGTGTCTCTTGGAATGTTAATGGGGTCACTTCACCTGTGAAAAGGCAGGAGATTTTAAGAGCCCTGAACCGTCAGAAGGCGGATGTGGCTTTCTTGCAAGACACCCATTTGACTGATACTGAGCATGCTAAGTTTCAGTGATGGTGGGTGGGTCACCAACTGGGGTCTTAGGCGGATCATA
Organism: Geotrypetes seraphini; assembly: GCF_902459505.1. Taxonomy (NCBI): domain Eukaryota; kingdom Metazoa; phylum Chordata; class Amphibia; order Gymnophiona; family Dermophiidae; genus Geotrypetes; species Geotrypetes seraphini. The sequence goes on along the minus strand of NC_047087.1, from coordinate 110,006,373 downwards.
GGAAGGCAGGGGTCTTGATTTTGGTGCACAAAAGGGATTTTGTTCTCTGTCACAGACCGTTGGATAGATCCGTGGGGCCGCTATATTATTGCTCATGTAGTATATTATTGCTCATGTAGTAATGGATCGTCAGAAGATGTTATTATGTAACGTTTATGGGCCCAACTCTTATGATAAAGGTTTCTTTAACTCGCTTATTACCAGACTGAGTCATCATCACGCTATCCCTATTTTAATGGGGGGTATTTTAATTGTGTTCATAATCCCTCATTAGATAAATCTCATCCCTTGCCCCATGATCGTATTCAGCCTACCAAAGGGATTCCCCTGTTGTGTGCTTCCCTGGATGTTGTTGATATATGGAGAATCTTACACCTCGGAACCAAAGATTTTACACACCTGTCTCAAGCTCATGTGACCTTATCCTGCATTGACTATTGGTTGATCTTGTGCTCTCTTTTTTCTAAGATTGAGGACGCAGACATTGGTTCCTTTGACGTTTCCGATCACACCATGATCCTATTTACTTTACGTTTGGATTTGACGGAGCCTGGGCCGTTTCATTGGTGATTCCCGCTTCAACCTTACCATGACTCGAAATTTCACGCCCATCTTCAAGAGAAATGGATAGATTACAAAGCCAATAATGAGGCTCACAGATCCGTTCCAGTTTTGTACTGGGAAACAGCTAAGGCAGTTCTTAGAAGGGAGATAATGTCTTATTCTAGCCATGTGTGGAAATGCCGAGATCAGGACATCTTACGGTTAGAACGACAGTTGTGCCTGGCCCACCAACTTTATGGACAACATCTGACACCAATGCATAAGTCGCACTTGTTGTCGCTGCAATGTACATTGCAGGAACTGTTACATGAGCGCACAAAAAGTCTATGGCTTACTACAAATTTCAGTTCCATCGATACGGTAACCACCACGGTCGCTTTCTGGCCAGAACGATTTGCCAGTTGCGAGGGCTGTCGAAGATCTTACAACTGAAATATTTGGGGGGTAGGTTGGTTCGGACGGACAGAGAAATCGCTGAGGTCTTTGCGGCATATTATAAAACTCTCTATGCCCCACCGGACGGGCTCTTGGATGACAATGCATATCTTGATAGCCTCTCGTTACAGGCCTACCGGAACCTGCTTGGGATCTTCTTAACATTCCATTTTCAGCAGAGGAGGTGACGATGGCGATCCAAGAGGGCCCCGTGTTGAAAGCACCTGGACCGGATGGTTATCATATGGAATTTTACAAATTCTTGCGTGACTCCTTGTCCCTAGTTCTGGCTGCTTCCTTTAATGCTTCTACACAGTTGGAATCTGTTCTTGACTCGCTTCTCACTGCAAGGATTATGGTACTCTTGAAGCCTAATAAGGATCCTACTTTGGTCTCCTCATATCATCCTATTTCGTTATTAAATGTGGAGGCGAAACTCTATGCTAAGATTCTGGCAAACCAATTAGCTCGTTGCCTGCCCTCATTAATAGCAGACCCTGTGACAAATCTAGTTCTCCTCCTAACTTTGTCACAGGAGTAACTAGGAAGAGCAGGAAACCCCTTTGCAGGAGAACTTACCAGATTGGCTCTGCTGAGTGTGAGAGCGCTGACCTCCCTTGCACCAAGATTGCTGAGTCAGACAGTGACAGCCAGGGAGAGTACAGACCAGCTACAGGTTACTCTTCCAAGCCTGCTGTTAGAGCTCATAAGACCTCAGGGGCAGGAAACTACATCTCCCAGAAAGGCAGAGACCTAGTAGGAAGCTGTCATGTGACCAGTCACAGCTGCAGAGGGAGCTTTCTCCCTTCTCCCTCTTTAGAGCAGGGAGGGGTGATTTGGAGCCTGTTAAAACGAGGCAGCTGAGACCCAGAGGGGGGGAGGAGCAGAGAAGCTGGGCATGTGAGCCTGCAAGGCAGCACAACTCAGCTCCCCAGCTGAATGCTGAAGAGCTGGGACGAGACTGTGATATGGTGGACTTGTCAGAGGTGTCTGAACTCACCAGAGAGAGACAGTCAGAGAGTTGGGAACCCATGGACACTGATATGCCAAGTATTCCTAGGGAGAGGTTGGAAGTGTTGTGATACTTTGTTGATGCTTACCTGTTTTTGTGAAGTTCTGGGACTAAGTTTATTTTGTGGGCAGAATTGTCTCACTTCCCAGAGCTAGGCTCTGAGGTATTCTCTCACACTGTTTGGTGCTTTAAAATGCTGGGACATTTGCAAACGACGGAGCATTTCTGCTTGCTCTCCTCACAGCTGGAAGCTAATTAACTACTGATAAGCTACTGCAGGGAACGTCAGCCACGGAGGAGCTCTGTTTTGTATAGTTCTTAGCTGCAGTCAGCCTGTGCCAGAGTTCTAGCTTTGAGCAGTATACTTTTGATTTTGGAAAAGTTTTATTTTCATGTAACCAGAGCCTTGTGAATTTTTTTTTATTGCTCCTCCATAGAAAGAGAGCACTGCTGAACCTACCTTTATCCTTTAAGGCTGGTGAAGAGGACTGAGTCGCAGAGACTGAAGTCCAGCTATAAGTCTGGTTTTGTGTTCTTCTTTGCTTTTGATTTTTGTTATAACATTCATTCTAGTGTTTGTGAAGCCAGTGTGACCAGGTTGGCCCTGTTTTGCATGTTTTGGTTTCTGAACAAATGTACTGGAAAATATCACAACTTACTGACAACATCAGAGCAATCTGACTCAAGGTTAGGAATAAAAGGTTACCTTTATTTTTGACTTTCCTGGGTGTGTGTGATTTCCTTGCCTGCTTTTACTGTGATCATTTTACCTGTTGGTTTCCACCCTAGGCCAGTGCCTAGGGAGCCTGAAGGATTCCCTATTTGGAGGGAACGCGCTGGGAGCAGTAGCGGTTGCTGTGAACCCAGCTCGCTGCGCGGTTCAAGAGCCTGGGTTGCGACAACCCGCAAGTTGGCTTTGTTCGAGGGTGTACCAGTACTCATAATATTCGATCTATATTGACCTCCTTAGAATATAATAATAATTTTATTTTTGTATACCATTATACCAGAAGTTCAAAGTGGTTCACAACAAGAGAATACATACAATCAGTAAATAGAATACATGATAAGATAGTCAATAGAGAATGCATCAGGAAGCATAGAGAGTTAAATGTGCGCATATCAAACAGCCGTGTCTTTAGTGATTTTCGAAAATCTAGGTAGAACGAAGCTTCTAGTATAGGTTTTCCAAGCCAATTATTCAGTTTGGCAGCCTGGAATGAGAGAATTCTGTCGAAGAACTTCTAGTATAGGCATGATTTTAAAGAAGGATAGTTAAATAAGTTTATTCTGTGTATACTCTTATTTGAGCTATTTAGAAAGAACTGGGAAGCAAGATAGACTGGTAGCATTCCAAAGGCCGCTTTATAGCAGAAACAAGAAAACTTGAATAGAACGCTGGACTCCACTGGCAACCAGTGAAGTTTTTGGTAAAACAGGGCGATGTGCTCCCATTTTTTTAATCCAAAAATGAGGCGAACCGCAATATTCTGAATTAGACTCAGCTTTTTGAGTATTTTTTAATAAGCTCCCAAATAGATAATATTGCAGTAATCTAATAGGCTCAGAATGGATGATTGCACCAGCAAGCGGAAAGAAGGCTCGTCAAAAAATTTTTTGATGGTGGGAAGTTTTCATAGGACTGAAATACATTTCTTAAACAGTAAGTCAACATGTTTTTCCAGAGTCAGATGTTTGTCAATCGTTATACCTAGTAATTTTATTGTCTGTTCAATATTATATTCCCACCCACTCATGTGAATCGTAGTTTCTTTTATCTTATCGTTGAGTGTTGCTAGAAAGAATTTGTTTTTTTCAGTATTTAATTTTAATTTGAAGGCGACATCCAGAGCTCAATCTGATTTATAATGTTTGCTAAGGAGTTAATAAAATCAGATGACAAATAGGTTAACGGTATGACTACAGTTATGTCATCTGCATAAATGTAGAAGTTGAGTTTTAGACTTTGCAGCAAATTACCCAATGAAATAAGATACACGTTAAACAGCATAGGGGATAGAGGGGAACCCTGCGGCACCCCGCAAGTGTTATCCCAGATATAAGAAAGGATGTCATCCTTAAACACTCGGTAGGATCTTTTGCCCAAGAAACCTTGAAACCAGTTTAAAACATTTCCTGCGATATCGATGGATTCCAGACAATTCAGTAAGATGGTATGGTTTATTAAGTCAAAGGCACAGCTCAGGTCCAACTGCAAAATCATAGCACTTGTGCCTTGACTGAAGAGGGAATGTAAGTAATTTAATAGCGAGGCCATAACTGTTTCGGTGCTGAAACCTGACCTGAAACCAGATTGGTTATTATGCAAAATATTGAACTTGTCTAAATAAGTTGTCAGTGCTGCATTTACTGTCCCTTCCATTAACTTGGTGATCAGCGGGATGCTTGCAATGGGTCTGAAATTAGCTATATTCTTTGATGATTCCTTGATATTCTTTTTGATAGGTGTTATCATAATTTGACCATGTTGTTCTGGGAAATTTCCTATGGATAGCTGGAGGTTAATCCAAACCAGTAGGTTGGTTTTGAAATTAATTGGGGCCATCTTCATTACATTTGGAGGTCAACTGTCCAATCTACAGTATGATTTGACATACTTGTTGTAAAACTTGTTGAATGTTTGCCAATCAATCTTAGAGAAATTAGACCAGCTTAAATCTACTTTAGGGACTTTCGCCATGCCATTCCATCTCTTTTAATTAGTTTTGACGCTGAGAAGGCGTTCGACCGCATTTCCTGGAACTTTCTGTTTGCAGTACTGGAGCACTATGGACTGATGGTTTTTTTCAGACTGCAGTGCGGACCTTATACCGGTCCCCTACGGCTTCTGTATGGGTTAATGGTCTCGCTTCCTCTCCTTTCGAGATATACCGGGGTACCAGGCAGGGTTGCCCTCTTTCACCTTTGCTGTTTGCCATGACCTTGGATCCCTTGATTCGAGACGTCTTGAGTAATGGGGCTATCTCAGGGATTCACATAGGTACAACAGAATTTAAGATCTCGACCTTTGCTGATGACTTTTTGGTCCATCTTTCTGACCCGGTGGGGTCATTGTCTGGCTTGATGGAGACCTTTCGAGATTATGGCAATTTTTCTGGATTCAAATTAAATTTGGATAAATCGTTAGCCCTCCCCACCTTACCCTCCGTGAAGGATTCTTGGCTGGGGCCCTTTCCTCTAGAGTGGGCGACGTCCTCTTTTCGTTACCTTGGTATTGTTCTTACCACCACTACAAGTACCTTATACCGCCAGTGTGGATCTGTTGCTGCGTTACACGGAGGAGCATCTTGCAAGGTGGTCCCCTCTCCCTCTCTCTTTATATGGACGGATCCAATTATTTGGAATGGTCCTTTTTCCTAAATGGCTTTAAGTACTACAGATGTTACCGATCTGGTTGCTGCAAAAGGACATTGGGCGTTTTGTGCTCTTTACTATCTCGTTTCTGTTGGAGGGGGAGGAAGCCAAGACTGGCCCTGAAATATATTGGCGGACTGTGGAGATGAGGGGGGCAGAGGAATACTTGATTTCCAGTTTTATAACTTGGCTTGTTTGATGCGCTACCTCGGTGATTGGTTTTCGGATAGACAGTACTATACCCAAAGCCTTGGAAAAGGCACTGTTTGCTCCTTGGCATATTCTTTCCTTGCTCCATGCTCCTCGGTCCCTGATTCCTCCCTCTTTTAGATCCAGTTTGCTTCTTGGTTCATTAAGGGCGATTTGGTTTTTTCTCTTGAAAGCCTGGGGCGGATATCCTCGGGTTTCTCGATACTTGCCTATTCGGGGCAATTTGTCCTTCCCACTGGGATCGGATAGCATTAGTTTCCGGCATCTTGCATCAAGGAGTACAACGTTTTTAACTCATATCCTAACTGATACTGGCTTCTTGTCCTGATGGGCGGATCTTCAAGCTCAATGCCCTTTCCTGAGTGTGGATTTCTTAGCCTATCATCAACTCCAGCATTATGTCCAATCTCTGGACTCCGGGGCTTTAACCCTGGGTGTTAATGCTCGGTTTCGTGAGCTTTTAGCCCCCTACTTGGAAAATGGGTTTACTGTCTCTGACAAAGTTCCTCATGAAAGGCTCTTAAGAAAATTGAAGAGTCATGGGATAGGTGGCAAAGATCAGTTGTGAATTGGTTATCGGATAGAAAACAGAGGGTAGAGTTGAATGGTCATTTTTCTCAAGGGAGAAGAGTAAACAGTAGAGTGCTGTAGGGATCTGTACTGGGACTGTTGCTATGTAATTTATTTATAAATGATGTGGAAATTGGAATGATGCATGAGGCGATTCCAGCTAAGCTAAGTTTTACTGTGTCAGATCCAGCTAAGCTAAGCTTTAGTGGGTCAGTCCAATGTCCATCAAGCCCAGTAGCCCGTTCTCACGGTGGCCAATCCAGGTCAGTACCTGGCCAGACCTCAAGGAGTAGCAACATTCCATGCTACCGATCCAGGGCAAGCAGTGGCTTCCCCCATGTCTTTCTCAATAACAGACTATAGACTTTTCCTCCAGGAAATTGCCAAACCTTTCTTAAAACCTGCTATGCTATCTGCTTTTACCACAACCTCTGGCAATGCGTTCCAGAGCTTAACTATTCTGAGTGAAAAAATATTTCCTCCTATTGGTTTTAAAAGTATTTCCCTGTAACTTCCAGTGTCTCCTAGTCTTTGTAATGTTCCTATGTGACTAACCTGGATTTTTTTTTTAATGTCCATTGTTTCTTCCCATGAAGAGGATGTGAGAATGTGAAAAATATAGTACTTTGTACAAGATTTTAATTTTTCTTATGTGTGGAATTAATATAAAAATTCTCAATAAAATTGTATTTATGTTACCATGGGGGCCCCAACACACTTGTTTGTCAAGGACCTAATAAATAGGGGGAGGAAGAAACCAAAGCAGCATTCTGACCAGGGCAGGATTAATTATTTGAGGGCCCCTAGGCAAACAAGTACACTGGGTCCCCTGTCCACCCCCCCCCCCCCCGCCCTGCCCCTATTTATCTGTTTTCTTATTTACTTATTTCCACTTGTCTTTCTTTTCCTTTTTTTAAAAAATTCAAAACAAACAAAGATTAGCATACCAGTGCACAGTTTTTCTTCTACGCATCCCCCAAACATCTCTGAACAAATCCCCCTTCTTTCCCTTCCCACCTACTTACCCATGATTTTAACTCTGAACCCTTTCCATACATATATAAAAGTGCATCATACACTCAGTGCCATGGCCCCACAAATACCGGGAAGGGGTGGGGAGCAGGAAAACCTCTCTCCCCATCCCAAGTTAGAAATCTTAAGGCAATGGGTCCCTTTCTTTGCACTCCACCAACCTACCATATGAGGCCCCCGCACCTACTGCTCCTCCGCGCTGACCTCTCTCCCGCGGGGGAGCCAGATACAGCCAAACAGAGCCTGAAGTTTATGTTGACAAGGACCGCAACGAGAACCCACTTGTGCACCTCTGCAAAAGCCAGGGCGAGAAAGCCAGGAGTTAGCGACACCGGGAAAGAACAGCAGGAACCGAGGTGCACCTGCAACCAGCCAATGGAAAGCCGCTGACCCCGCCCCCTGCATTGACTGCGACCTGCGCGCCAGGGAGGAGAGAGTGGGAGGGGCGGCGCGAGAGAATATTGCTTCTCCTGGGCTCTCCATGCTCGCGTACTCCCTTTTTCTTTCTCAGTGGTTTTTATTTTATTTACACTTGATGTGCATTTCAGTGCTTGATGTGACACAGAGAACAGTTTATGTTTTCCTTTTCCTATTTCATTCCATTATAAATTCCTTTATGTGTTACAGCCCACAATCACCGCACCGGTGGGCCTCCCTGACCATTTTGGCCCCCCTGACCATTTCGGGCCCTAGGCCTGTGCCTACTGGGCCTACCATTTAATCAAGCCCTGATTCTGATTACAAGGTTTGCCTAACCTTGTTTTCTTTCCAGCACTGTATGCCGTTCAATTATTCGCCTTAGGGTTACCATATGGCTCCAGAAAAAAGACGGATTTTACTTCCATTGCTTTCAATGGAATCGAAACCTAGATGTTTCAATCTGTCCTTTTTTTTGGAGCCACGTGGTAACCCTATTCAGGGCACACTCTCATGTCGCCATTTCATTTATCCTACCTGTATCCCGTGACATTTCTGCCCACCACTAAGTGCTTTGGCTCATTGTCGCAGAGGTAAACGTTAAAGTCATTTTCTGGTAGCAAGTCCACATCATGGAATATAAAGCAGTCCCATTTCTCCTCCTTTAGGGCCTCCAGATAGCCTACATTCAGCAGCTTTCCCCGATTGAATCTACCATTCCCAGCCTGTAAAGGAGAAGAAGGTGTTTCTTAAATCAGGAACCATTTTAAAATTTACCCTCCAAATGCATAAAAATCTTTAATGCAAGGAAAGTCAATGTAAATTCTCTAGCATTCATTAATCACATTTTGCACACAATTTCTGAAACAAATTGAAAAAAAAGTTTCAAAAATTGGACACATAATCCAAAAACAAACCAAGTAATTTTAGTGCATGAAGTACCCTCTCTCCCCAAACATATTTATGACGACCTCTTGAACAGTGCAAACAAAAATACATTGGGGAAGCCACTACTTGCCCTGGTATCAGTTGCATGTAATGTTGGAATTATTTGAGTTTCTGCCAGTGACATAATCTGGATTGGCCACTATTGGAGACAGGATACTGGGCTAAATGGACCATTGGTCTGACCCAGTATGGCTGTTCTTATGTTCTTAGCTCAAATGCTTACATTACTAGACTGAGTGGCTTGTTTCTTGTCCCCATTGATGTTTGTGTAAAAAGCTTTATAAAATTCTCAGAAAAGTTTTTAAAAAAAATAAAATTGTGTGCTTACGTGATCTACACATAGGCATTTCCATGAGTGGGTTAGAGTAGACATATGAATTTTATCAGTTATGCCTGTACCTCCATTTTACACCTTCTTCAGAGTAAATTTACACCTCATCATTTGGGTACTGCTGGCACTTGATCTAGGAGCCTAATTTTATAAAGGGACATTGTTCTGCCCCTGGCAGTTTCATACTAGTTTATGACATAACTAAGATGTGTTTAATATTATTCTCACACTATAGAACTTTAATGCTGCAGTCATTTTCTGCTATAGTGTGTGAGCAATGTCTTGTGTGCAATGTAGTCTCATGCATGCTGCAGGCACTCTTGCTTACCTGTATAAGCTTCACTGCCAATGGTCTTCTCTTAAGACCTCCTCCCTTTTCCTTTCATCTAAGCTTGAGTCCTTTGTCTCACTGTTGCTATTTTCTTGTCACTTCTGCAAACTTTGCTCTGATGTTTCAGCTAAGGTATGACCTCTCTCAGGTACCTGTTGCAAAGCTTTGTCCCTATTGGTCTCTTTTCTTTTCTCCCCTAGCCTTATGGGTATTCCCTGAGGACTCTGTCTCAGGGCCAGTCACGCTTCTGCTTCTATCTGAAACCCCATGTGGCTCTATCCCTTCCCAACAAAAAGCCAGTCTTTTCACCTTAAGCTATCCAACCACATGTATGAATAATTCAGTATTTCATCTCTGGAACTTGGAATACCTGTCTAACTATTCCCTCATCTCTGCCACAAAGTTACTGTTCTTCAAATCTTCACCTCCAGCTACAATAGTCAAAATTCCACAAACTGTAAGTACATCTACTATATTTATTCAGAAAATTAGAAGGGCTTCTCAAGTGTGCATTGGTGTGTTAAAATTTAACTCTCTGGAAATTATAACCTTATGCATGCTTAAAGAGTCCTGGACTGCAGCAGCATGCTATATGAGTCCAGAATAGATATAGATATTTATGTTGTCATTATAAAAACGGATGCATAAACATCCAGTTAGCAGATTGTAAAAACCAGGTAAGTACCAATGTCTTGGCCAGCAATAATATCCAGCTCAAAAATCAAGGAACTCAAAATATCAAAGCATACTGTGAAAGAAAAAATACCAACTGCCTCATAGCTACTCACTGTTTCAGTTAAGTTCCGTGAACTCTGCTTGGTCCACTGAAGTAGGGCAGGCTTCCTGGATTTCCATTTCCATAAAATCTTCTGGCACATGAAAGTTGGAAGTAGGGCAACTTTCCTCTACCTCCTGCATGGGCCAATATACCACCTCAGAGTCATCCTGCATTCTCCAAGGCTCCTGCCTTGCTTCATCCTGCTGGAGTGGCTCTGCCACGTCACTCTTCACTCCTCTTCCTACTTCACTCAGCCTGCTTTAACCAGCCCAAAGCCACAGGTATAGATAGAAGATTACTGCACAGGTCCTGGACCTGTTGGGCCACCGCGTGAGCGGACTGCTGGGCACGATGGACCTCGGGTCTGACCCAGCAGAGGCATTTCTTATGTTTCTTATGTTATGTAAAAATGCCCCCACATACGTAAATCTGCCTTCACTCCCACAGAAAGCCACAAAAAATGTTGCTTCTCAAACACCCCTGCCATGGCTGCAGCCAACCGGCGAGAAAAAGCGCAACCCATGGGCAAAACCCTACAGGCAAAATTAAGGGAGCCTAACAGGGACTGGACTATCTGCAACGTAGTTTTACGTGAGGACAATACATGTTCAATGAGTCCTAACAATTGTTGGACCTTCACTGCTGGCAGGCGCATTACCAATGCTTCCGAATTAATGCCAAGGAAAACAAGGGAGGTAACCAGACCCTCTAACTTCTCCCATGCCAAGGAAATCCCAAACTCTCCTGCCATCTCCTCAAAGGCCTCCTTCAGCCGCCCACACTCATCAGTGCCCTCAGAGCCGATGAACAAGAAGTCATCAAGGTAGTGCACCACTGAATCCAGACCCGTCTGCCGCACCGCAACCTAATGCAGAAAGGAATTGAACATCTCAAGATACGCACATGAGATAGAACAGCCCATCGGTAAACAGCGATCATAAAAATGCGAGCCCTCAAAGTGGAAACCTAGTAATGGGTAAGATTGAGGATAAATAGGCAACAACGGAAAAGCCAACTCAGTATCGACCTTCGCTAACAAGGCACCGCAGCCAGCCATAAGAATAAGCTGTAACGCACAATCCATTGACGAATACTGCACCAAATACAAATCCTGAGATATGCCATCATTCACTGAGGCCCCCAGCAGCCTTCACAAATTGTGAATCAGATGAAACTTCACCGGCTCCTTCTTAGGAATCACCACCAGAGGCGAAATCATCATCGCTGGAAATGGCTGCTCTCAAAAAGGACCTGTGACCGCTTCAACCACAGTTCTTCCTGCTACTTACAACGAACAAGAACACTCAAGCGAGAAACCGAAGACGTGTTTTGCACCTGTGCAGCTGAAATCCCCCAAAAAGGTATCTCAACACAGACTATAAAACCACGTGAACATTTTCATAGAGTCCAGCCACGGCCGCAGCGCACCCACCTGCACCGGCGTAGGCAACCCACCAGGCCCTCTCTCATATCCCGGTTCCTGAGAGCCCCCCAGCTGGTCTCTTGGAGTACTTGAGGACAGAATGGGGCTAGCCACACCGCAAATATGCGTACCAGAACCAACAGTCTGAGAAGGGACAACTCGATTTGTTGAACCTCCAACAAAGATCAGTGCTCGTCCTGACTCCTGACCCTGCCCCCAACCCTGCCCAAAAGGGCCGCCCATGATCCCCTGAAAAGCTCGCCCACCCGCCCCTGGGAACACTCATGTAGCTGGAGGACATATGGGTGAGCTTGAGTCCTTTATCTCACTGTTGCTATTTTCTTGTCACTTCTGCAAACTTTGCTCTGATGTTTCAGCTAAGGTATGACCTCTCTCAGGTACCTGTTGCAAAGCCTTGTCCCTTTTAGTCTGTTTTCTTTTCTCCCCTAGCCTTATGGGTATTCCCTGAAGACTCTGTCTCAGGGCCAGTCACGCTTCTGCTTCTATCTGAAACCCCATGTGGCTCTATCCCTTCCCATCAAAAAGCCAGTCTTTTCACCTTAAGCTATCCAACCACATGTATGAATAATTCAGTATTTCATCTCTGGAACTTGGAATACCTGTCTAACTATTCCCTCATCTCTGCCACAAAGTTACTGTTCTTCAAATCTTCACCTCCAGCTACAATAGTCAAAATTCCATAAACTGTAAGTACATCTGGTTGACATTCTGTGTGCCCCACAACATTTGCGTGTTCTCCTCCATTTAGTCCCGAAAAACCTCATGATAATACAGCCACGCCCAACCCCCGAAGCGCTGGTTAGCATCAAGTACTGAGTCCGTGTAGGCCAACAACAAGCCATAGTCCACCAGATGAGCACACCCCCAGACACTCGCCAACCGCATAAAGGAACGCATCCAATTAAGGATGGACCGCGCCATCGGCAACGGCTTGGTTTCGCTTGCTGAATGTTTTGCCTTCTTCCGGCTGTGCCGGGGAGCTCTGCCCTCCATGAGCTGAAAAATGTCTAAGCAGGAGAGTCGCCGGATTTTCCGCTGCAGGTCGTGTGGAACCTTCTCCTATAGTTCTGTCAACGCCATTAACACAGGTGCACCCAGGTCCCCTCCCTGCTGAACCACACCGCTCCCCGCTGAGGGACCACCCACCTCGACGTGCACAGCCGCATAACAAGAGGAAGATGATGACGACTCCCACCACCGCCTACGTCTATGCAATCTTAATCTCATAGCTGACCATTCCAAATATCTATTTATCCGTTTATCTGTCTATTTTCTGTTCTTCCTACTTTCTTTTCTTGCTTTAATCCCCTTTTTCCCTACACAGTACTCCCCCGATATTCATGGGGGTTCCGTTTTTAGCTGGGGGAGACAGGAGAGGGCAGCTGGAGAAGCAGGAGAGAGCAGCCGGAGTACCAGTGCTCCGGCTGCTCTCTCCTGCCTCTCCAACTGTCCTCTCCTGCTCGGTGATTCGCAGTCGGAAAATACCACGAATGACTGGGACAGTGAATCACCGACCGCGAATGACCGGGGGAGCACTGTATATCTTAGGTTAGCCTGTGCATATTTATCTTTGATATCCAATGCAACAGAATTTAGATAAATGTTGTTTAGATGATCATCCTCTGGCTTTTTTTTTTTTTTAACTCTTTATTAATTTTCCATTCAAAAACAGTGTAATAGAATATACATACAATTGACTTCAAGACAGCACTTACAATCATAGAAACATAGAAGATGACGGCAGATAAGGGCCATAGCCCATCAGGTCTGCTCACTCTACTGACCCACCCCTAAGTCTACTATCCTAGGGATCCCACTCCTGGTGACAGGTTCCCTTGGCTTAACCCTCTAAGGCAGGGGTGCCCAACGCGTCGATCGCGATCGACAGGTCGTTCGCTCAGGCGACCCCAGTCGATCGCACAGCAGGTTCCCTTCTTCCCTTCTCTTTTTTTCCCCTCCTGACTGGCCCGCCTCTTAAAGAACACTGGCCAATCAGAGTGCTGGAAGGGCGGGGTGAAGGGCGGTGGGGGACGGAGCTCAGCGCATCACAAGAAATAGAAGCACCTGTAATGATTGAGGTAAGAGCGAGGCCTAATGCTGCCCGATATACAATTTTAAAAACCCCAAAATCGGCCTCCCAATCAGTGGCGTATCGAGATGGGGCGGTCCGCCCCCGCCCCGGGTGCACGGCTTGGAGGGATGCACAGCCGTCCGGGTCCTCCTGCCCTTCCTTTCCACCGGTCTGCGCATGGGGCTCGCACCCGCCGCCCAAATGGTGCTGTTGGTTATCGCGAGACTCGCGGGAGTTGACGGCACCATTCGAGCGTCGGCGCAGGACCAGGCAGGCGCAAGCCCCGAGCGCAGACCGGGGGAAAAGAAAGGCAGGATGACCCGGACCTGGCCAGCTGTGCACCCCTCCAAGCCGTGCACCCGGGCGGATCGTCCCCCTTCTAAATCCATTGTACTTGTCTTTTATTCAGTTCCACTAATGAGCATTGTGACAGGCAGTTCTTATGGGGCAGTTCTTGGAAGTATTTCTTTGTTTTTCTGTGCCTAAGTATTCTATTAATTTAACTTCCTTATTCCTGTGGGGATCTCCAAAGGGGACGAATGGGAGACGGCCGGTGGCAGGTGGTACTTTAGCAATTCTTACAGGTTGCCATAGGCCTCAGGAGCTGTCTTCCCTCTGCCGTGGTCCTGCCCCTCCTCTAAGTCAGAGACAGGCTTGGGGCAGAGGGAAGACAGCTCCTGAGGCCTATGGCAACCTGCAAGGATCGCTAAAGTACCAGCGATCCTCTCTGCAGACTGCTCCCTGCTGAAATTAGGTAAATGGATGTGGGGAGGGTAGGCCTTCGGGGGGGGGGGGGGAGGGCAGTCCTTCAAGGGGTAGTGCAGGCCTTCAGGGGGGGAGTCAACCTTTGAGGGGGAATGGGCAGACCTTCAGGGGGGGTCAAGCCTTCGGGGGAGGGGGGCTGTATAATAAAAAAATATTTGAACATAAATACAAAGTACACTCGGTGTGTGTGTATATATATATATATATATATATATATATATATATATAAATATATATATGTTTAGCATTTTTATTGTTGGTAGATCATTTTGACTTGGTCATTTTAAAAGTAGCTTGCAAGCCCAAAAAGTGTGGGCACCCCTGCTCTAAGGGATCCCACATGGGCATCCCATTTGTTCTTAAATTCTTGCACGCTGTTTGCCTCGATCACCTGCACCGGGAGCTCGTTCCAAGGATCAACCACTCTCTCGGTGAAGAAATATTTCCTGGTGTCGCCATGAAATTTCCCGCCCCTGAGTTTGAGCGGATGCCCTCTTGTGGATGAAGGTCCTTTGAGAAAGAGAATCTCTTCTTCCATCTCGATACGGCCGGTAATATACTTAAACGTCTCGATCATGTCTCCTCTCTCCCTACGTTCCTCAAGTGAGTACAGCCGCAAATTTTTCAGCCTTTCCTCGTACGATAGATCCTTGAGCCCCGAGACCATCCTGGTGGCCATCTGTTGCACTGACTCTACTCTCAACACATCTTTTCGGTAGTGTGGCCTCCAGAATTGCACATAGTATTCCAAATGAGGCCTTATCATGGTTCTGTATAATGGCATTATGACTTCAGGCTTCCGGCTGACGAAACTCCTGCGGATGCAACCTAACAATTGTCTTGCCTTAGATGAAGCCTTCTCCACATGATCAACAGCTTTCATGTCTGCGCTGATGATCACTCCCAAGTCTCGTTCTGTTGAAGTTCTAGCTAAGGTCTCACCATTCAAGGTGTAAGTTCTGCACGGATTTCTGCTGCCGAGATGCATGATCTTGCATTTCTTAGCGTTGAAGCCCAGCTGCCAGGTCGAGGACCAAAGCTCCAACAAATGTAGGTCCTGTGTCATACTATCGGGTGAATTTCCATCTCTCACTATATTGCATAGTTTGGCATCGTCAGCGAATAACGTTACCTTACCTTGAAGCCCCTGAGTTAGGTCACCTATGAATATGTTGAAAAGGAGCGGGCCCAAGACTGAGCCCTGCGGTACTCCACTGGTCGCCTCCGATGTTTTAGAGAGGGTACCGTTAACTACCACCCTCTGAAGTCTGCCACTCAGCCAGTCATTGACCCATGTAGTTAGTGTTTCTCCCAGCCCTATTGATTTCATCTTGCTCAACAGCCTGCGATGCGGGACACTATCGAAAACTTTGCTGAAGTCTAGGTATACGACGTCCACGGATTCTCCCAAGTCTAACTGTTTTGTTACCCAGTCAAAGAAGCTGATGAGATTGGATTGGCAGGACCTACCCTTGGTGAATCCGTGTTGACTGGGATCCTGTAGATTCTCCTCATCCAAGATTGCGTCTAATTTACGTTTGATTAGTGTTTCTATGAGTTTGCATACTATTGATGTGAGACTCACCGGTCTGTAGTTTGCAGCCTCTGCCCTGCAACCCTTTTTGTGCAGTGGAATGACGTTAGCTGTTTTACAGTCTATGGGGACTCTCCCCGAACTTAGGGAGAGATTGAAGAGTCCTGATAGCGGTTCTGCCAGGACATCACGCAACTCACTGAGCACCCTGGGGTGTAGATTGTCCGGTTCCATGGCTTTGTTCACCTTGAGTCTTGTCAATTCGTAGTAGACGTCGCCAGGTGTGAACTTGAAATTCTGAAACGGGTCTTCCACGCTGGGCCTTGCCTGCAACTGCTGACCGTGCCCCGGTGCCTCGCAGGTGAAGACCGAGCAGAAGTATTCATTCAGTAGTTCTGCTTTATCGGAATCTGATTCTGCGCAGTTCCCATCTGGTTTTCTAACGCGTACTATCCCGTCTGTGTTCTTTTTCCTATCACTAATATACCTGAAGAAGGATTTGTCCCCTTTCTTCATGTTCTTTGCCAGAGTCTCTTCCACTCGAAGTTTGGCCTCCCTGACTGCCGTTTTGACCTCTGCAGACCTCGCCCTATGTTCTAGTTTAGCTTCCCTAGTCTCCGTTCGTTTGTAGGAAATAAATGCTTTTTTCTTCTCCTTGATGAGGTGTGAGATTTCTGCGGAGTACCATTGGGGTTTGTTGTTTCTCCGCCGTTTGTGTACTGATTTAATGTAGAGGCTTGTCGCTTCATGTATGGTAGATTTGAGGGATAACCACATAGCTTCCACATCATCGTAGCTTGGTTCTGCAGTGTCCAGTGGACAAAATCTCCCATGCGTTCGAAGTCAGTGCCTCGGAAGTTGAGTACTTTTGTTTTCGTGTTTGATCTAGGGAAACTTTTCCTGAGGTAGAACCACACCATGTTGTGGTCGCTGGAGGCTAGCGTATCTCCTACCGAGACCTTCGAGACGCTATCCCCGTTGATGAGTACCAGGTCTAGGATCGCCTGGGCCCTAGTGGGTTCCAATACCATTTGTTTGAGTCGTGTTCCCTTTATGGATGTTAACAGTCTCCTGCTGCCGCTGGTTGTTGCTGAGTATGAGTTCCAATCTGCGTCAGGCATGTTGAAGTCCCCTAGCAGAACAGCGTCTCCCCGTAGAGTGATATTCTCTATGTCTTCAATTAATTCGGAATCTTTGTCTTCCAGTTGTCTTGGATGTCTATATACTACACCAAGATACAGGCATTTTTCCCTGCCTCTGGCCAGGTTCACCCAGAGGGATTCCCCGGTGTACTTGACATCTTTGATTCTGGTAGTTTTGATGTCTTCTTTAATGTATAGTGCCACCCCTCCCCCTGACTTTCCCTCTCTGTCCTGATGAAATAAGTTGTATCCCGGTATAGCCATATCCCACCCAATCGATCAAAGAAATACTACAAAATATTTCCCCCCCCCCCCAATTCAAGAACAAAAACAAAGTGGACACATACAGTAAAAATCATAAACAGCACTTTCATTTGGTCAATGAATACAAGAAAATATAATACCCCCCCCCCCTCCCTGGATGTGTAAATCAAATAGGAAATAAGGGGATAATCCAGCTAATCAGTGTTAACAAAATTTGTCAATGGACCCCACGTTAATTTAAATATCTTATTATTACATGAAATTTCTGAATTCATTTTCTCATATTTGTAACACAAATACAAAGAATCCCACCAAAAGGAGAAATTAAATCTATCCCAATTTTTCCAGTTCTTGGTAACCATTTGCATTGCTATCCCAGTCATTATGGTAAATAATCTAATTTTATATCTATACAATGGAGGTTTAGGAGACAACAATGTACCACAGATCACCACCTCATAAGACAACGGAATCAAAGACTCCAGAATCAAATTAATTTGTCCCCATATTGATTTCCAAAAGTTGCGTATCAAAGGACAATAGAACAACAAATGATCCAGTGTCCCTATTTCAAGATGACAGTGCTAGCATCTATTAGATTTTGAACTGTTTAACTTCTGCAAATGAACTGGGGGTCAGGGCCGGTTTAAAGGATAGGCCCAGTAGGCACGTGCTTAGGGCCCGGAATTGTTAGGGGGGCCCACTGAAGGAGGGCAAAGAGAGCGCCTTTTATTTTTCCCAAACAGCGACAGGCAGCACTGAATATCGGCAATGGACCCCCCCCCTCAGCATCAACAGCACTTCAGATCAGCAACACGGTGCTGAGCCCAAAGCTTCCCTTCTGACGCAGCTTCCTATTTCCACCCGGCCAGTTCATGTCAGAGGAAAGCTTTGGACTGAGCATCGTGTTGCCGATCTGAAATGCTGTTGATGCCAGGGGGCCCGTTGCCGATCTGAAGTACCATCGCCGTGGGGGGTTTGCCGATCTTGTTGCCAAAATCGAAAAGAAAGGTGAGGGGAAGGGAGGGAGATGGGCCTGGGGTGGAGGAAGAGATTGAGAGAAGGGGGCAGATGATGGAAGTGTGGGGGAGGGGGAAGGAAGAAAGAGAGAGAGAAGAGGGCAGATGATGGAAGTGGGGAGAAGGGGAGAGAGAAGAGGGCAGATGGATGTCAGTTGAGAGGGGAGAGCAAATGCTAAATGGAAGAGAACACATACTGGATGGAAGGAGGGGATAAAGAAAAAGGACATATGCTGGATGGGGGGAGAAGATACAGTTAGGGTTCCTTTTACGAAGGTGCGCTAGCGGCTCTACAATGCATCGTGAGCTAGACACTATCGCCTCCATAGTGCTGGCGTTAGGGCTCCTTTTACGAAGGTGTGCTAGCGTTTCTAATGCACGCTAATGCCGCGCTACATGGAAAATACTAACGCCAGCTCTATGGAGGCATTAGCATTTAGTGTGCGCGGCACTGTAGCACACGCTAAGCACACGCTAAAACTGCTAGCGCACCTTTGTAAAAGGAGTCCTTAGTATTTTCCGTGTAGCGCGGGGTTAGCGCGCGCTAAAAAAGCTAGCGCACCTTCGTAAAAGAAGCCCTTAGTGAGATAGTGGAGGGGTGAAGGAAAGGGGTGGCATGCTGTGGGTAGACACAGTGAAAAGAGGGAAGTTGAGGACTGCATAGTAAGAAATAATTTAATTTAGATGGAGGCAGAAAATAAAGAGGGAAGAGCAGAGAAGAAAAGGAAAGGGAAGAGAGAGGAGAGAGAGATGCCAGAGAACGGGGAAGGAGACAGATATATCAGAGCTGAGCGGAGGAAATGAGAAGAGAGATGCTAAAAACCACAGGGGGGAGGGAAAAAGATGCCATACCATGAGGGAACAGAGGGAAGATGATGGATGCCAGACCAAAGGGGGGGAGGGGAGTCAAGAGGAGAGATGGCAGGGGAAGACAGACAGTTTCTGGAAGGGGCAGACAGTGGATGGAAGAAAGAGAATGACAAGAAGAAGAGGAAAGCAGAAACCACATGACAAAGGTAGAAAAAAATTCTATTTTTTTGCTTTAGGATAAAGCTGATAAATGTTTAGCAATAGAAAATGGAAATACAATAATCATTTTATTGGACTAATTTTAATACATTTTTGACTAACTTTCAGAGACCAAATTCTCCTTCCTCAGGTCAAGGCAGGATACTCTAACAGCAGTATACTTTACTGACCTAAGGAAAGAGGGTTTGACCTCTGAAAGCTAATTAAAAAATGTATTAGTCCAATAAAATGGTATCTTATTTTCCATTTTTTGTTTTATTTTTATTTGTTAATTTGTAAAGTGATTTGTTATTTCTCTTTTTTCAAATTTACATCTGCTAACTTTATATTTTGTTCAGTATTGGGAGATATGCACCACTGTTTCTTCATTTCCTAAACTGTACCGTTCCTTCGGTTTGTAGCATAAGCCAGCATGCTGAATGCTCTGCACTGCTCTGATGGTCATAGAATTCCTATGATCATCAGAACAGCGCAGAACATTCAGCCCACCAGCCAGCGCTAAAAACCTCTTCCGTGCTTTTATAAAAATAAAAAGGGGGGAGGGGTTAGTTTGTGATTACTTATTCCATACTGGGTGAGGGTGGTTCTGTGTCCTGTGTGTATGAAAGACATGGTTTTCTGTTAGTATTGGCCAGCCTTGTTTGGCAAAATGCATCAGACATGGTTCCTGAGTCCACCTTGAATAAACCTTATTTGAATCCCCTTATTGTCTGCCAATATTCTTTTGTTCCACGTTGGATTCTTTGGTGGACCACTTGTCTTGTTGTTTTGTTAGAAATTAATATACATGGAGTGGAACATACCAGTTACAGTTACCAGTTACAGATTTTATTATTTATACATACACTAGTGTTTAAGCTCATTACATTAACGGGTGCTAGAATAGATGTGTAAACGTTTAGCACAATGGGGCACTGAGGCCTTTCTTTCTTTCTTTGCTTCCTCCTCCCCCTGCAGTAGCCCTTCTCCCTTCCTTTTACCTCCCCCCATGTCCAGCAGCACCCCTTCCCTGCTTCCCCTGACCGGCAGTAGCCCTTCTCCCTTCCTTTTACCTCCCCCCTGTCCAGCAGCACCCCTTCCCTGCTCCCCCTGTCCAGCAGAAGCCCTTCTCCCTTCCTTTTACCTCCCCCCCTGTCCAGCAGCACCCCTTCTCCCTTCCCTGCTGTCCCTGTCCAGCATCCGCTAGCCCAGGCAGCCTCGAGGCTTTTGCTGGGCCGGCCTAGCAAATACCCTGCGGCTGCTGCCACTGCTGGTCCGGGTATGAGAAGAGGCAGCAGCAGCGTAGTCAGAAGGCAGGAAGTCAGCCAGCATCGGAGAATTGGGGAAGGAAATTGGCTGAGGCAGGCACTGCGCATGCACGGCACGCTACCAAGGAGGCACGGAGTTTGAAGTGCGCATGCGCGCTAAAGGTTTTATTATAGTGGATATGGGTTAAAGTTGGACGATATAGAGTGACGCAGTTGAGAGGAGTTGCAAACTTGGTTATTAATATAGATTTATGTTTTGGATAGTATTTCTGCTTTACAATGCATTTGAACACTTTTATATAGTATGGAAAGGGTTCAGAGTTAAAGTCTTGAGCAAGTAGGTGGGAAGGAAAGGAAAGGGGGATTTGTTCCGAGATATTTGGGGCTTGCATAGAACTAAAACTACACTGGCACTGGTATGATTATCTTTGTTGTATTTCTTTTATTTTAAAATTCAGAACAAACAAGTGGAAATAAAGAAGTAAATAAAAAAACAGGTAAATGAATGGGGCGGTGTGTGGGTGTGGCAGGGGGTAGGGCATGGGCGGGGCAGGGCCAGGGGGGCCCAGTGTACTTGTGTGCCCTCGAAGAATTAATCTTGCTCTGACTGGGGTCCAAAAATCTCTATGCAACAGAAAAAAACACGTTTGTCTCATAGATGCTGACGCTGTACATCTCATCCTCCAAGTCCAAATCCATGGCATTGAGTAGCAGAAATCTGCTGCTTTATCTCAATGCTCCAAATGTCTTTTAGACTAGTTTTAGACTTCTTGTTCAAATATTCAGATATTAATTTATACCACTTGGCAGCCTGATGCTCTAGCAAATCTGTCTGGAAACATACTACTTCCCTACTATGTCGTCCAACCCCCGGCAAGCTATATACGTCCCCCTCCGTATTCACGGTGGTTAGGGCAGAGCCGGCCCGCGAATAATAAAAAACCGCAAATAATATTCAGGCCGGTTCTGCCTCTAATCCCCGCTTCCCCCGGCTATTTTAAGCCCTGAAAGCACCCCACCTGGTGGTCTAGCGGGTTTTCAGGCAGGAGCGATCTTCCCATGCTACTGCCCCGTGCAGATCACTCACAGGAAATGGCTGCCTTGAGCTCCCATAGTCTCTCGAGCCATTTCCTGTGAGCAATCTGCACGGGGCAGGAGCGTGGAAAGATTGCTCCTGCCCCAAAAACCCACTAGACCACCAGGTAAGGCTTAAGGGGGGGCTTACAGGGCTTAAAATAGCCCCCAAAATTAAAATGGTTGTTTTGGTTTAAAATCGCAAATAATCGAATCCGCGGATGCTGAAACTGCGGATTCGGAGGGGGAATGTATATGAGGGAGATTTTGCAGTAAACCTATGTGGAAACCTTTGAGCCTGATAATCTCTATTAAATTCCAAGGGCTGCTAAGGAGATAGTAAATGAGGGGGAAATAGATAAATTAGTTTTACCAGATAGTTTGAACATATCAGTTTCTTGAATCATCTAAGGATATAATAATTAAATGAGCTACATTGTTGGTTGCATATAAATCAGAGTTAGAGAAACAAGCTATCTTAAAGTTGTATTTCATGGAAAAAAAAAAAAAGCTTTGGGATCCAAGATGGCTGCTACTGATATCTGACTGCTGTGAGGACGCCGTTGATAGTCAATTTACCTCAAGATTTGGCGGCCAAAATGCCGAAAAGAAGGGGCAGAAGTGTTGGTGGAGCCTCCCGACGTTTGGTAGCCCTGTTGCCTACGGTCAACAACATTTTTCGGCGACTTCTGAGCGAGCAGGAAACGTCGGGGAATCGCCCTGTGAGTGCAGAGAGTAGTGCCGCGGGATCTCCTCAAGGGCTCAACATCACGCTGAGCCCCGACGTAAGGACGCCTCCGCATCAGCCACAAGCGCTGGGAGCCAGCTCACCGCGAGGAGAGAGCACACCCGAAGAGGAAGTGTTCTCCCCCCGAGAGGCCAGTTTGTTGGAGGGCTCGCTACAGGGAACAACCCAGAGTGATTCTCTCCTCTGTAAGGAACCAGCGACTGGGACAACGTTGGCTGAAGAAACTCAGGACTCCAGAGAGGTAAAGCACTCCAATGAACAATATTTAAAGACACAAGTTACCTTTATTCCTCCTGATAAGCCCTCTGAAGTCACTTTAGATTCTCTATGGGACTTAATATCTAAACTAGGGAATTCCCTTAATCCGCAAATAAAACATTTGGATCAAGAGGTAAAAAACCAGAAAGGAGAAATCAATTTATTAAAGCAAGATATGGTATTGTTGAAGTCCAAAATACAAGAAGAAAACAAGGAATTTAAAATAATTAAAAGTAATCAAGATCTACTTGTTAAAGATAATTTAATTATGAAAACAAAATTGGAAGATCTTGAAAATAAGACTCGGGCTAATAATTTGCGTTTAATTAACTTTCCAAAAATTTCATCAATTTCTCCACGAGAAATGATAAAGCGCTACTTTCTGGAGATATTAACAATACCTGAGGATTCTTTACCACCTCTTACAAGAGTATATTATTTGCCTACAAAAAATCGGGATCCTCAAAAGAAAGAAGATGAAGGGACATCGCAGGAAGTACCCTTGGACGTTTCCACTTTATTGGAACAATCAGATAGAGAATTGGCTATCCCAGCCACTCTCTTACTGACTGTAGCTTTGGCTCCAGATAAGGACTGGATACTTAAACTTTTCTTTAAAAATAGGTCTAAGGACTTCCTGGGTTTCCATATTCAAATATTTCCTGATGTCTCTAGGGAGACTCAGAAGAGAAGAAGGGAATTCCTAATGTTGAAGCCAGGTGTGACCCAGATTGGAGCTTTTTTCTTTCTTAGATATCCATGTAAATGTGTCATCAGATATCGTTCTTTTAAATATGTTTTTGTAGAACCAGCTCATTTGATTGCTTTTCTTTCTCTGAAACGTCTTGAGTGTGGAATACCAACTGTACCTAAGTGATAATTTGCTCTGCATCAGCACAGATTCAGTAATTTTCTTTGTAAAATTATTCTTCAATTTAATTACTCTTTTCGTTAACCTTGGATCCAAAATTGAGGACTAGTGTGTGATTAAGATAAGAAATGTTTTCTTTTTTCCTTTATACTTTGATCCATTATTAGGATTGGAAGTTAACCTAAATGTTATATTTTCTTGATTATACTTTCTGTACAAGTTATGCTTGATAATAATGTAAAATCTTATAAATAAATAAATAAAAAAAGCTTTGTTTTGTGGCCAACGAGTGATAATTTTCCTGATGTATCTGGGCAGACTCAGTTGAACAGGAAGCAGCTTCTGCTGCTTAAGCCAAAGGCTTTATTGGTGGGAGCGACCTTCTTCTTAAAATTTCCTTGTGTCTTATTTTGTATGCAAGTGATAAATATGTTTTTGGATCCAGTCCAATTAGATGATTTTCTTAAAGATAAACCTGTGCAGATAGTTTCATAATTTCTTTTTTTTTCTTAAGCTTGGGAGGATGTTTTGACATTGAAAAGAGAGCCACATTTTTTTGCCTGTTAAAGAGGTAAATATTATTTTAGTTACTTTAATTTCCTAAACTATGTTACTAAGGGGCCAATATAATAAAATGGATTAGATCATTGATGATATTTATTTCCTTTTTTATTTCCTTATTTATTTCCTTCACTCTCTGGGTGAAGAAGAACTTCCTTACGTTTGTAGAGAGTGCCCTCTCGTTCTCCCTACCTTGGAGAGGGTGAACAATCTGTCTTTATCTACTAAGTCTATTCCCTTAAGTATTTTGAATGTTTTGATCATGTCCCCTCTCAGTCTCCTCTTTTTGAGGGAGTAGAGGCCCAGCTTCTCCAATCTCTCACTGTACAGCATCTCCTCCAGCCTCTTAACCATTTTAGTTGCTCTTCTCTGGACCCTTTTGAGTAGTACTGTGTCCTTCTTCATATATGGCGACCAGTGCTGGATGCAGTACGCCAGGTGAGGGCGCACCATGGCCCAGTACAGCGGCACGATAACCTTCTCTGATCTGTTTGTGATCCCCTTCTTAATCATTCCTAGCATTCTGTTCACCTTTTTTACCACCGCCTCGCATTACGCAGATGGCTTCATAGACTTGTCGATCAGAACTCCCAAGTCTCTTTCCTGGGAAGTCTCTCCAAGTACCGCCCCAGACATACTGTATTCGTGTATGAGATTTTTGTTACCGACATGCATCACTTTACACTTATCCACGTTGAACCTCATTTGCCATGTCAATGCCCATTTCTCGAGCTTGATTATGTCACATTGCAGATCTTCGCAATCCCCCTGTGTCTTCACTACTCTGAATAACTTTATATCGTCCACAAATTTAATCACCTCACTCATTGTACCAATGTCCAGATCGTTTATAAAGATGTTGAAGAGTACGGGTCCAAGCACCGAGCCTGGCAGCACCCCGCTGGTGACGCTCTTCAAATCCGAGTATTGTCCATTTACCCCCACTCTCTGTTTCTTATGCTCCAGCCAGTTTTTAATCCACGTCAGTATTTCACCCTCGATTCCATGGTATGAAATTTTCTGAAGTAGTCGTTCATGTGAAACTTTGTCGAATGCCTTCTGAAAATCCAGATATACAATGTCGACCGGGTCGTCCTTGTCTATCTGCCTGTTTACTCCCTCGAAAAAGTGCAGCAAGTTTGTCAAACAAGATCTGCCTTTGGTTCCAGGCAATGGAGTGGTTGTCCTCATGCATCAATTAGCTGGGATGATTGGAAAATTGTAATGACTGCAAAGTTATCTCTTCGTATCAATGCCACCCGACTCCGTTCTTGCTTACCATTTCACCTTCAGAACCTGAGCAGATGGACAATTCATCATAGATTGTTTGAAGGTGAAGGTGTCATCCAGTGAAAAAACTTTCTTTGTCTGCCAAGAACATTGCCGATCATCTTCAGTTTTGCAACAAATACAGAAGTAGGAAGTCTGCAAATTGGGAGAAAGTGATGTTTAGTGATGAAGTCACCTTTACTCAGTTTAAGAATTACACTGGGAGGGTTTGGAGATCTGCAAAACAAAGATACAATGCAAAATATGCGGTGCCTACAGTAAATCAGTGTGAAAAAGTGATGGTTTGGGGTGCAATTTTGACACGTGGACGAGCTGGAATCTGGATGATGCCTAGAGACACGACCATGACGGGACCAGTTTACCTGCAGGTTCTGAAAAACAAGTTATCAGTATTTATGTCCATACATGGTACAAATCATTTTCAGCATGATGGAGCACCATGCCATTCAACTACAGCAGTTAAAGCATGGATAGCGTCATCTGGATATCATTTATTGCCTCCATGGCCTAGAAACTCTCCCGATCTCAACCCAATTGAGAATGCATAGGTGATAATGAAGAGAGCTGTGGCTGACATGCAACCAACATCACTAGAAGAACAAAATAAAGCAGATGTGGACAACTCAGATCACACCAGAATACTGCCAGCAGCTATGCCATTCTATGCCTGCTCGAATCCAAGCTGTACATGATAACAAAGGAGGACACTCAAAATACTGAAGAAAGGCTTTGACAATCACAAACTTTGCTTATTTGTATTAATTTTGGACTAGGAAACAACTACAATATTTTTGTGCATATACTTCATTAAAAAAAAATGTTTCTTGGATTGTTTGTACTTCTGAGTGTTTCTTGCATTGAAATTTGCACAGAATAGTAGTATTCACAAACTTTTGCTCCTCACTGTATGTGTAAATTAAGCTCCAAAATATTAGGGTTTATCATGTGTGTGTGATATTAGACTTGATGCATACAGTGGTCATCTGGTCAGTTTGGGCACCTTTGTGGTATTTAGACCCTTCTAAAACAGGTCTAGCTCCAAACATCTAAGTTCTGTCCAAGACATCTTGCAAAATGTTTAATTATCGCTGCAAGATGTCCAATCTAATCCGCCCTTATGCACGCCCAAAGCCCACCCATAACACTCCTCCACCACGCTCATCTCAAGCTCTGGATGCACAGAGGCTGGGACACCTCGCTAGACATCCAGAAAGGCAGTTTCGATTATCGGAACTTGGATGCTCTGGTGATTAGGACATTCAAGTGCCAATTTAGGACGCCTTTTGGATGTTTATATTTTTCAATTATGATCTCCATATTGTTTAGATCCCCACGGGCACCTGTCTCACCTGATGAATGATATAGATGGCATAGTCCAGCTGCTGTCTTTGGAGGAATGGGTGAAGGTGCTTCAATAGATATAAGAGGTGTTTTTCACGATTCCGGTACGGGATCAAGATGGCCACACGCTGCAATGATCGACATTCACTTGGATGGTTCCGGCCCTTATGCACTTTAGGATTATCCTTCTCCAGTTCTTCCAGGGTGAGGGATGGCTTAAAGGAAAGTTGCGTTGAGCCTCCTAGAGCAATAAAATATGATTCATTGTATAACATCGGAGATTTTGGAATATGTGCACCACAGCTGTGCTGCTAAACATCAAGAATTTTCTTAATCTATTGATCACCCAGCAAAAACATGGCACAAGAATAAAAGAAGAGGCAACTACCAAACATAAAGACAAAAAGATAGTAATGGTAGGAGGATCTATGTGTGAACTAAGCTCTGATATAGGGTTTATCATGTGTGTGTGTGATATAGACTTAACAGTACAGTCAGTCTCCTGACTGCTTAAATCACACTGAATAGGTCGGGAGCACATGTTCAGCAGCACCTTGACAATACTGCTGAATATCCACTCTGCCATGGCACACTCCAATTAATGCTGGGGTGGTCCAGGGCAGAGTTGAGCAAAGGTGGGAGCTATGAGGGAACTACACTTCCCCCTCTGTATTGGCGGTTTCACCAATCACAGTTTCAGTTATTCGCAGTTTTTCGTTTGCAGGCTCCATCCCAAAAATTACATTAGAGAAAATCGCTGCTCTTAGCGTTGTACAGAGAAAATTGCTGTACTTTCTTCACAGGAACAAGTCAGGTTATTTGCGTTTTTTTAAAATATTCTCTAGGGTTTTTAAACAGAAAACCGCAAATAACATACGAAAAGTTATTTGCGGTTTTTCTGTATTCCCCGACTTGTTATTCCCCTATCACCGCGAATAAGGAGGGGGAAGTGTAGTGGTATTTGGTGCTAGTGCCAATATAGCTAAATTGGACCACATAAACCCAGCAGTCATAACTTTGCCCAGCTAGCCATGCAGATAAGGCACGGAACGTTGGTCGTACACAGATACTGTAGCTTCTATGTAGCCACAGACTAGGATATCAATAACTCTTCTTTTGATCACAGATTGAAAACAAATATTGCCGATTTTGTAATTAAACTTGTTTTGGTGTTTCAGCAATTAAGTATGTTTTTTTATGGTAACATAGTAATGTCACAAGCCGAGCTATCTGTATTTAAACCAAGTGGTTCAATAACCAAATATTCAATAAGTAACCAAACCCACTTCTGAATGACCTACGATATCCAGCTTATTTTAAATAAAATGTCAAAAATCTGAAACAAGTTTATCAATTAAGTTGACTATTTTGTTTCTTGGGGTGGAAAAAGCCTCAGAAATGAAGTTAGGCACCATCTGGTGTCAATGTGAAAAATCAGAGTGCTCCTGTTGAAATCATGGGCAAAAAAACCACCTCCTTACATAATCAATTATTACATGAACACTCTTAAATTTCACCTTCTTGTGTTAAACTAATATCTTCTTTAAATACTTAAAATTCTATCCAATTCTCTCATGCAGTCTTTTTACTTCATGCAGTTAATCCAGTCCATGTAATTATACTTTTATCAAATTCCTACAAAAGTTCAGTATCATTAGGTCTTAAGAAATGGCAGTCAAAACAAATAGAATAATCTTTCAATATCATCAGTACACTTCACTTATCTCAAATCACTCTTTGTCTTCAATCTGTCTTCAACCAATCAGTTCTCTCAGCGATAGCGTGTTGAAAATCCATATTATTACTTTCTCCTGCCATTTATATCTTCACTGCCACCGAAGTGGCCAGCGTTTCGCAGTAATCACTCTTCTTCCCGCTGCATCAGGGTAAGTGTCCAGCAACCCTTTTACTCTTCTTTTGGATTATAACTGCCAGTTTCTCCACTGGCAATTAAAATGACGGTTATTTTATCAACCTCAGATTGTATATTTTATTATTTTGTTTAAGAAGTCAGCTAGTACGGGGCATTTGGCTATGAAGGTATAGTCTTACTGTGCATTGGGTGAAATAAAACTGTTATCTAACATTCATTTTCTCATTACTTACCTACCCCTTGTCTTTGATCTAAAGAGAAGGATGGATTGGTTTGGTCCGCCATTATTGCTTTGACAAGGACTGGATTCTACGGTCTACAAATTGAGGGTTTCTACATACACATTATATATTTTTTACACTGAGTTTAATGTTTAATTAGTTTCAAACACAATAAGAATCATAAGGAAAATTAGAGGGTATTTTGTGATAAATTAACCCTGGAAACAAGAATATGTGAGTTGTTTTGAGTCTAAACTTGGTCATGTCATCATCCACTATACACATCTCAAGCATGTTTGAATTCTGTCACAGCTTTGATTTGGGTTATAAAAAAAAAAAAAGTAGGACACATTGATAACAGTAATTACAACTCTGTAATCATTTCTTAGATAACTTTCACCTACTATTTCTTTTGTCAACTGATTAATATTACAGAAGCCTATAAGGCTAAGGCGATACTGTAGAACTGTTTGCCCCCCTTCAAAACTTAAGACAATAATAGTATTAAGCAGGATTG
The DNA here is from genome assembly GCF_902459505.1 of Geotrypetes seraphini. NCBI lineage: Eukaryota > Metazoa > Chordata > Amphibia > Gymnophiona > Dermophiidae > Geotrypetes > Geotrypetes seraphini. The sequence continues at coordinate 109,977,101 of NC_047087.1, read as the reverse complement.
GAGGGGGGGGCAATACCCCAATATGTATAAGACACTCTTTTGCCTGGAATATATAGATAAAAGATGAAGCAAAGTTACAGTAAAAAAAGAATATTGCTTAGGTAGAATTACTGGCAAGCTGTTACTTAAAGTTTTTAAATACATAGATGTTTTGCCCCAGCTGTTACTTCCTGTAAGATTGGGTAATAGAGGGGTAAAAGAGGGGTCCTAGAAAAGGGAACAAGTCACTGTGCCCTAAGCTAACACATTGTTACAAGATGCCCAGTGCATTGAAATAATGATCTCAGCTGTCTAAATGTAAATGCTGACAGAACCAAAACCAAACAGCACGTGATTGATAAGTTATCACAAAGTTGCTAATAGGAACATAACATAAGAACATACATAAGAACTGCCATCTCCGGATCAGACCTTCGGTCCATCAAGTCCGGCGATCCGCACACGCGGAGGCCCCGCCAGGTGTACACCTGGCGTAATTTATAGTCCACCATATCTTTATATGCCTCTCTTAAGGAGATATGCATCTAGTTTGCTCTTGAAGCCTAGGACGGTCGATTCCGCAATAATCTCCTCTGGGAGGGCATTCCAGGTGTCAACCACTCTCTGAGTGAAGCAGAACTTCCTGACATTAGTCCTGAACCTGTCCCCCCTTAGCTTCATTCCATGTCCTCTAGTCCGTGTCAAATTGGACAGTGTAAATAATCTTCTCTGCTCTATTTTGTCGATTCCTTTCAGTATTTTGAAGGTCTCGATCATATCCCCACGCATTCTCCTTTTCTCAAGGGAGAACAATCCTAGTGTTATAAGTCTATCCTCATATTCCAGTCTCTCCATACCCTTCACCAGTTTTGTTGCTCGTCTCTGCACCCTCTCCAGTAGTTTTATATCCTTCTTTAGGTAGGGAGACCAATGTTGGACGCAGTATTCCAAGTGTGGTCTGACCATTGCCCTATAAAGCGGCATTATAACTTTCTCCGATCTACTCGAGATTCCTTTCTTTATCATGCCCAACATTCTATTTGCCTTCTTTGCCGCTGCCGCGCATTGTGCCGACGGCTTCAGGGTCCTATCTATCAGTACACCCAGGTCCCTTTCTTGTTCACTCTTCCCCAGAGTTGCACCTGACATTGTATACTCGTATTCCTTATTTTTATTGCCTAAATGCATTACCTTGCATTTCTCCATATTGAACTTCATCTGCCATTTCTCCGCCCATGTTTCTAACCGACACAAGTCGCTCTGGAGTTTCTCTCTATCCTCCTGCGATCTGATTGCCCGGCATAGTTTTGTATCGTCTGCAAACTTGATGATCTCACTGGATATTCCTTCCTCCAGGTCATTGATATAAATATTAAAAAGGATCGGCCCAAGTACCGAGCCCTGGGGTACACCACTAGTCACTTTCTCCCAGTCGGAGAACTTCCCATTTATGCCCACTCTCTGCTTTCGGTTTTCCAGCCATTTGCCTATCCATCTTTGTATATCTCCCTCTATGCCATGGTTTTGTAGTTTCCTGAGAAGTCTTTCGTGTGGAACTTTGTCGAACGCTTTCTGGAAGTCCAAGTATATTATGTCCACAGGCTTCCCACTATCAATTTGCTCGTTTACGGTCTCAAAAAATTGGAGTAAATTCGTCAAACATGATTTCCCTTTCCTGAATCCATGTTGACTGGGTTTCATCAAGTCGTGTGCGTCCAAGTGCCGGACTATGCTATCCTTGATCAGTGCTTCAACCATCTTACCGGGAACCGACGTAAGACTCACAGGCCTATAGTTGCCCGGTTCCCCTCTCGATCCTTTTTTGAAAATTGGCGTGACGTTCGCTATCCTCCAGTCGTCCGGTATCTGTCCAGTTCTGATTGTCAGGTTTGCAAGTTTGTGCAATAACTCTCCGATTTCAACCTTCAATTCCTTTAAGACTCTCGGGTGAATTCCATCCGGTCCAGGGGATTTGTCACTTTTAAGTTTGTCGATCTGATAGTATATCTGGTCTAAGTCCACTTCAACTGTGGTGAGGCTGTCCTCTATTTCTCCTGGAAACACTTTCTCCACTTCAGGTATTGTTGAGGTGTCTTCCTTCGTAAAGACAGACGCAAAGAAGGCATGATGGCAGATAAAGGCCAAATGACCCATCCAGTTTGCCCATAGAGTTGCTAATGTTAGGGAAAATTACTAATGACAAGAAATCACATGACCAATGAACCAAATATTGACCTAGAGGCAAAATGCAATCCTATGCAATTTATCATTGGATCTTAATGAAGTAATTATATTGTAATTTAAAGATATACTAACTTACATGTGAATAATAAGTGAAATGATGCCATGAAGCTTATAAAATGGGCTGTCACCCATGGATCAGGGAGATTCTTCGTTGAAACTCTGTTAGTTAGCAGATCGCCAAGCTCCCCCTTGAGGCCTTGATATTTTAAACTACCATTTGTGTCTGGTTGTTATTACTTGGCCTCCCCCAGAGATGAAAGTAAGGGCCAGGAGAATAGGAAGTCTGTCCATGTAGTTATTCAGAACAAACAAAACCACAAGGGCAGCAGATCAAAAATGCACTCATGTTATCTGCACTAGGGAGTGATTCCTCTTATGTTCATATCACACCAGCAAGTTAGTGCAGTGGGCTAAGAATCTGGGCAACAGAGTTCAACTCCCAATACAGCTCCTTGTGACCCTAGGCAAGTCAATTAACCCTCTCCAAATGTCCCAGGTACAAAACCTTACATTGTGTGCTGTCACAGGGTAGACCCTATGACTGAGAAGAGTGAACATAAGAACATAAGAATTGCCGCTGCTGAGTCAGACCAGTGGTCCATCCTGCCCAACAGTCCACTCGCGCGGCGGCACATAGGTCAAGACCAGTGCTCCAAATGAGTCCAGTCTCACCAGTTTAGCATGAACTTGTACAACTTTATCTTGAAACACTGGAGGGTGTTTTCCCCTATAACAGACTCCGGAAGAGCGTTCCAGTTTTCTACCACTCACTGGGTGAAGAAGAATTTCCTTACGTTTGTACAGAATCTATCCCCTTTCAACTTTATAGAGTGTTCTCTCATTCTCCATACCTTGGAGAGGGTGAACAGTCTGTCTTTCTCTACTAAGTCTATTCCCTTCAGTATTCTGAATGTTTTGATCATGTCCCCTCTCAGTCTCCTCTTTTTGAGGGAGTAGAGGCCCAGCTTCTCCAATCTCTCACTGTACGGCAACTCCTCCATCCCCTTAACCATTTTAGTTGCTCTTCTCTGGACCCTTTTAAGTAGTACCGTGTCCTTCTTCATGTATGGCGACCAGTGCTGGATGCAGTACGCCAGGTGAGGGCGCACCATGGCCCAGTACAGCGGCACGATAACCTTCTCTGATCTGTTTGTGATCCCCTTCTTAATCATTCCTAGCATTCTGTTCACCCTTTTTGCCACCGCCGCACATGGCTTCATAGACTTGTCAATCAGAACTCCCAAGTCTCTTTCCTGGAAAGTCTCTTCAAGTACCGCCCCAGACATACTGTATTCGTGTATGAGATTTTTGTTACCGACATGCATCACTTTGCACTTATCAACGTTGAACCTCATTTGCCATGTCGATGCCCATTTCTTGAGCTTGATTATGTCACATTGCAGATCTTCACAATCCCCCTGTGTCTTCACTACTCTAAATAACTTTGTATCGTCCGCAAATTTAATCACCTCACTCGTCGTACCAATGTCCAGATCATTTATAAAGATGTTGAAGAGCATAGGTCCAAGCACTGAGCTCTGTGGCACCCCGCTGGTGATGCTCTTCCAGTCCGAGTATTGTCCATTTACCCCCACTCTCTGTTTCCTATGCTCCAGTCAGTTTTTAATCCACATCAGTATTTCACCCTCAATTCTATGGCATGCAATTTTCCGAAGTAGTCGTTCATGTGGAACTTTGTCGAACGCCTTCTGAAAATCCAAATATACAATGTTAACCAGGTCACTCTTGTCTATCTGCCTGTTTACTCCCTTGAAGAAGTGCAGCAAGTTTGTCAGGCAAGATCTGCCTTTACTGAAACCGTGCTGACTGGTCCTCATCAGATCGTGTCCATCAAGGTGATCAATATTGCTGTTCTTTATCAGCGCCTCTACCATATTTCCCAGTACCGAGGTCAGACTCACTGGTCTGTAGTTTCCCAGATCTCCCCTCAAACCTTTTTTGAAGACCGGCGTAACGTTCGCCACCTTCCAGTCTTCCGGAATTTTTCCCGATTTGATCGACAGATTGGCTATTAGCTGAAGCTGGTAAGAAAATGCCTGTGCCCAGGGCTAGGTAAGGGAAAATACTCTCCCATAGTGGAAGAACCCTACCAACACCTCAACCCAGAACTAGAACTAGTCAGGGAACGTTTAGTCATGAGCAGGAAAATACCTATTTGTTTTCACCTGAATTAAGAAAGATACCCAAACTGACAAGATGACCACTGCAGGGTAGTGCTGCCCGATTCAGGAAAAAAAATTTAGATTCGATTCAGGCTATTGAATTGGTTTTTTTGATTCGATTCGATTTTCTTTCCTGATTGGGTTGTTTTTTTGTTTTTTTTTCCAAACATTCTGGTGGGTTTATTTTATAGCCTCTTCACCCCTTTGCCTTCTCCTAACCACACTGGCGCTGTGCTGTAAACAAAATAAACAAACAAAAAAGACTTTTCCTCTCTCTGTTAAATCTTAGCTCACGTTTGTGGTCTAACACCAGCTCTGACATGATATACGTTTCAAATCTGACATATTGTAATCACAAAACAGAAAATAAAATTAGTTTTTCTACCTTTTGTTGTCTGATCATTATTAAAATCTTGTTATTCCCAGGCTCTGGTTGTCTTCCGATAAATTGCTTGCCAGGGTCTACTCCTTTCTTCTTTCTCCGTGCTAACCATCCATCTGCCATCTCTGTCCTCCCCTTCGGTTTCCCTTCCCTACCCCGGAGGTCTGGCATCTTTCCTTTTTTTTAATCTCCATCCACAGATCCACCTTTTCTTAACTACCCTTTCATCCAGCATCTCTCCCTCCTTCCCCACCACACCAGGGTCCACCATCTCTCCCTTTCTTTTCCCAACTACCCTCCTATCCAGTATCTTTATCCCCCTTCCACACCATCCCTTGTGTCCAACTCTCTCCCTTTCTGTTCCTTCCCTCCCTAAATCCCATTGTCCATCATCTCTCTCCCTCTCCTCTATTTTTAGACCCATTATTTCTTCCCTCCCAAAGTCCGGCATATGCATGTCTCTTTGAACCTCCCTTCCCTCCCTCCTTCCGTGTACTTCTACACCAGGCCCCCCCTCCCCTTAAGGCCTGCCCTCCCAAAGGCCTATGCCACCATCTCTGGCCTGCCCCTCTTTGAAGGTCTGTCCCCCCCCTTGAAGGCCTGCACCCCCCAAGGCCTGTCCCAATCCCCACTCCGAAGGACTGTGCACTCCCCCCCCCCCCCGGGAAGGCCTCCATATTCCCCCTGGCCTCCCTGCACCATTTACCTTCTAGTTGCAGCCTGCACAGAAGATCGCGGTTATAGCGTCTTTGCAAACTGCTTTTATCTGTTTCCTCTGCTGCGGTCCCGCCCCTCCTCTGACAGAGGCAGGATCGCGGTGGAGGAAACAGCTAAAAGCAGTTTGCAAAGACGTTATAACCGCGATCTTCTGTGCAGGCTGCAACTAGAAGGTAAACGGTGCGGGGAGGCCAGGGGAGGGAAGCCGGATGCCAAGGTGGGAAACCGGACGCTGGGGGGGAAGCAGGAACAGCAGCACTTCCCGACTGACCCTCCCTCCTCGCCCTCTAAAACAGGTGCGGCAGCGGCTGGCCAGCAAGAGCAGTGCTGTCGCTCCTGCTTTAGGGGCGAGGGGGGAGGGTTCAAATCGGGAAGCAGATTTTTTTTTTTTTTTAATCAATTCAAATCGATTCACCCGAAGTAAATCAGTGAACCGATTCAAATCGATTTCTATAAAATCCTCTGGAACATGAAAGTTGAAAGTAGGGCAACATAAAATCAACCTAGCATAGAAAAAATATTACTCTTCCCAGATCACAAAGGCAAAAATTCCTCTGCTTTATTTTCTATCCTACAATCACTTACTAATAGTATCCACAAACAAAATCCCAAAGAACCATCCAAGATTTCAGCACAAAATCTATCAGATTTTTTCAGAACAAAAATAGAAAAAATAAGACAGTCCATTCAATCTAAAACAAGTCCAACTATTCTCATAAGATGATGGTCTGCCAAAGAAATGCTCTTCAAGATCCACCAAATTTAATATTCCATCTTCAAATGACCTAAACAAGTTGCTTCAAACTATGAAACCGAAAGGCTCAGCTTCTGATCTAATTCCACCATCTAAAATTAAACAACTGTTCTCAATCTTGGGTTCAGATATCCATACAATTATTTCAAGCAGCTTATCAACAGGTTCGTTGTTTGTTTTTTTGTTTTATAAATTTATTTATTTGTTACAAGATATAACAACTTCAAGCAAAGAAAACAATTCAAAGAAAATGCTTCAAACTAAAACCTAAATCTTATCAAGTCCACGTTATATGGGGGCTGATTATCCTGAAGGAGTCACCAAAAAATTAAAGTAATAATAATAAAAAAAGAAAAGCAATATTTCATAATCTTCAAGTCGGGCAAGAAACAAATAAAAATGCCTTGTTTTGTGGCCAACAGATAAACATCTTTCCAGACATCTCTAAGCAGGCGCAATAGAGGAGGAAACAGTTCCTACAACTCAAGACTCGAGTCTTGTCTGTGGGAGCTTCATTTTTTTCTTAAATTCCCATGTAAGTGTTTTGGTGACGTATCAGAATACTAGATATATTTTTGTTGATCCAGCTCATTTAGAAATTTTTCTTAAAGATAAACCTAAAGTAGACATTTTGCCTGTAACTAATGCAGAGGTTGAGATTGAATCAATAGGTTCTATCCCAAAAGCTTAGAAGGAGTCGTTATTAAGGCCCATAATTAAAGATCATCCTCATTCAGTTGATGAAATATCAAACTGCAGACCAATTGCCAACTTGACATTCCTTGCAAAGGTAACATAAAAAATCGTTTTCAATCAGATCTCAGACTTCATAGATAAAACACATGTTCTCCATCCAAACCAAACAGGATTCAGAGCTCATCATTCAACCGAACATTCCTTCATTGGCCTTTCTACAACAATCCTATACCATCTAGATCATCACAAACCTGTCATTCTAATATCTCTAGATCTCTTTGCAGCATTTGATATAATAGACCACTCACTCCTTCTTAATAGATTAGCTACCACAGGCATTAGTGATCAAGAACTCAACTGGTTCAATTCATATTTCTCTGGACACACTGCTAAGGTTAGCTTTAATAATTCTACATCAGATGTCCCTTATAATTATGGAATCCCACAGGGATCCATACTCTCGCCACTTCTTTTCAACATTTTCCTTGTTCCATTAATAACACTGGCCCAATCTATTGGATTCACCCCATATGCTTATACAGATGATATCCAACTTCTACATCCACTTAACACCGAGGATCCAAACGGAATTCGTGAAATAAATGGTAAATTAGATCAAATCAACCAATGGCTGAGGCTAAATATGTTAGCCCTAAATGTTACCAAATCCCAGATTATCTTTTTCCCCTTGAAGGAAGATCAGAAACTACAAGAGCCAATTAAGATCGACAATATTCCCCTACAACAGGTTACAAGCATTAAAATTTTGGGGGTCATTATAGATCACAAATTAATATACCAAGACCACATAACACAAACAGTGAAAAACTGTTTTTACAAATTACGCTTGATCAGGTCATTAGCAAAAGTTTAAGAGCCATCAGTACTCAATATACTTATCCACTCTGGTTATTTCAAAACTCGATTATTATAATTCTCTACTAAAAGGCATCACCCAAAAACATGAGGAGACATGATAGAGACTTACAAGATCATGAAGGACATAGAGAAGGTGGAAAGGGACAGATTCTTCAGCCTATTGGGCACTACAAGAACAAGGGGGTACTCGGAAAAATTGAAAGGGGACAGGTTTAGAACCAATGCTAGGAAATATTTCTTCACTCAGAGGGTGGTAAATACCTGAAATGCGCTTCCGGAGGGTGTGATAGGACAGAGTACATTAAGGGGATTCAAAGAAGGATTGGACAAGTTCCTGAAGGATACGGGGCTGGAGAGATATAGATAGAGGTAGAGATAGGATCATGGAAGAGTATAGATAGAAGAAAAATAGGGACTAAAGGGGTTTTAGACAAAGGATCACTTACAGGTCATGGACCTGATGGGCCGCCGCAGGAGCGGACTGCTGGGCGCGATGGACCCCTGGTCTGACCCAGCAGAGGCAACTTCTTTTGTTCTTATGTTCTTAAATAAGGAGATTTCAACTTATCCAAAACACGGCAATAAAAATCATAACAAATTCAAAAAAGTACGACCATGTAACACCACTTTTAAAAAATGCACATTGGTTGCCAATACCCCATCGTATTACCTATAAAATAGCAGTACTCTCATTTAAGATCTGCCAATCTAATCTGCCTACCTTTTGAGACAGGTTACTGATCTCTTATACTCCGTCCAGAACTCTGTGATCCTCTGACCAAAACCTTTTTTCAGTACCATCTCTTAAAGTTATTGGCACTAGATGAGCGGAAATATTTTCAATAGCTGCTCCTCAATTATGGAATTCTTTGCCTTGATATATTAGAGGAGAATCCACTATAGATAAGTTTAAAAGTTTTTTGAAAACGTTTCTTTTTAAAGATGCTTTTGAAAATTAAAATTCACCAATTAAACCTATTTTTGTAGGTCTTTATTTTTTTTTTTTTTTTTTACATTTTTGCTTCTGCTTTTAGCCCCTCTCTATTGTTTGACCCTTCATTGTTATCTTTTTCTAAAAATTTGGGAGTTTGTTGTCTGTAAGTCTGTTTATTTTTGTTAACATATGTGTGAAAATTTTCTTATTACCCCTTTTTATATTTGTAATTCACTTTGAAACTATGTTATAAGCGTTTGCATCAAATTTTAATAAACATACATACAAACGTACATTTCTTCTACCTCCTGCAGGGGCTAATCTACCACCTCAGAGTCTGCCTGCTCTCTCCAAGGCTCCTGCCTTGCTTCATCCTGCTGGAGTGTTTCTGCCACTTCACACTCCATTCCCCTTCCTGCTTCATCCAGCCTGCCTTTAATCCGACCAAAGCCACTCCCCTTAAGCATGTAGAGGGGGATGGGCTTTGGTTCCACTGCAGACAGCCTCAGCTCAAGCTTCCCCTGTCTGCTTTGCCTTATTCTTACAGGCACAGCCACCTTGGCTTTAGCTGCCCTAGCTGCTGTACTAACAGGCTGCAAATGCTGGATTTCTGCCTGCTCATAACCAACCTGCTCCAGTTTACCACTGTTCTTACAACAAGGACAAGGGAGGTCAGACTCAAGTTGCTCACTAGAGCTGATCTGATCAGCTCTTCTGCACAGGATCTTCTTGGCAACTCTAGGTGCAAAACCAGCACGGTGGCTTGGCTTGTCACAGTTGGTGTGAAGAGACTAAGCTAGCTGGGAGAAGAGTCTATGTGAGGTTCAGGTGCATACCTTGGCTGCCCTGAATCAGGTTACTGGGATCAGTCTCCTCGTATATACCTGCACTTGTGGGAAACCCAGTCTGAGATTGTACCCTGCCATAGTGACTATACTTCTGGTCATCAAAGGACTGACAGCTGTTTAATCTGCCATGCATCCTTCCCAGGACTGATTCAGACTGACAACCCTCGGAGTAGGCCCTGGCTCCCTGCCAGTTGAAGGAAGCATCACATGGTGAAAACCTCCACTTATGATGAGCTAGTATTTCTTCCTATAGTGCTGGGTTAGATAGAAGTTTCACAGCCATTCTGCCAAGCCTTGTGGAGTTCACATGGCTTGGTGCTTAGTTCAGTGGTAAATTACTAGTTGTGTTCTTTGCTCTTAGTAACCTAGTTTCTTTGCATAATCTATATTACAGTACTATAATTCATGTACATGTGTGAGTGTTATTGTGTTCATTTAGGAATATTTACCTAAGCATGCATGTAACTAAGTTGTGTCTTCCCTGTACCCAGGTGCAAATGTGTTTTCTGTAGGGATAATCACATAATAAAGACAATTGCTTTCAGGGCAGTGTGGTTATTGCCTATAAGCGAATTGAAAAGCGAAAAGTTGTTCTCTGGGATTATTTGTTGCAGTGCCCCCTAGACACCTGAGTGTTTTATTACAAGTAGTTATTATAGCACTGGCAAAAACTCCTATAGATCTATGTTAAGCCGATTTGGCAATATGCAAAATATAAGGTTGTATGTGTATATGGAACCCGTTGTGTTCCTTATACTGTTTATTATGAGATTCACTGCTCTCTGCGAATGTTATGCTTTTATTTCTCTGATTTATATCACTACTTGGAATTTTAGCAAATTCTTATCAAGCAGCCTTTATGACTACCTCAGCTAACTCTCCCATCAATATTATTTCTTGGAATATAAATGATCTTAAAAACCCCTATTAAAAGGAAAAAAGTTCTAATTCACCTTAAGAAACTTGCTCCTAGTATAAATATGCTACAAGAAACTCATGTGCCAGATACCTCATACCTCACCAAAACTTGTAAATGGATCAAAACCTCCATTGACTCTCCTTCTAAAGGTAGGAAATCACTTAATGTCCAAATTATACAGCAATTTATAGACCCAGAAGGTAGATGGATACTAGCACATGTTAAAATACACAACATTGACGTATTGTTAGTAAACATTTATGCTCCCAATTCTGTTTCCCCGTATTTTTTTCTTAATCTTATCAGTAAGATTCAAAACTTGAACCCCACCCATTAATTGTTTCGGGTGATTTTATATTTATATATATTTATTGAATTTTTTCTATATAATCAAGCATAACTTGTACAGAAAGGAAATTCAGCAAAAGAATTAATAATTAAACATATACTTCAATCAAACATCTAATATAAGCTAAATCTCTACTCAAGTCCACAATTAAGATCCAAGGTGGATGATGGGCAAGTAATACAAAGAAAATTTAAATTAAGTAAATTGTTACTAGTAGACTGGAAATACACCTTTCCTTAATCTAAGCACTCATGTTGTTTCCTGTGTGAAATTCCTCAAAGAAGATAAATTTATGTGAACGATAGTTAATTACACATTTACATGGATGTCGCAAATAAAATGTAGCCCCTAGAGCCATAACACCAGGTTTCCTTAGCAAAAATTCACGTCTCCTCCGCTGGGTCTCCTTGGCCAAATCTGGGAACATCTGTATTTTACAACCTAAAAATTATTTTTGTTTATTCTTAAAGAAAAGTCTCAGCAGCCAGTTTTTATCTGGCGCGAGCGCTACTGTTATAAGTAAAGTTGCTGGTTCCGCCAATTCTTTATCCGATGTTTCCAGAATATTAGATAAATTCATAGAGTCCTGTCCCATATTCTGTTGTTGTTGTTGTTGCTGTTGCAATTTCTTATTTGGAAGGTAATAAACTTTTGTAAATGGTGGTAATGTTTCTTCAGAAAGCTCCAATATTTCAATCATATAACGCTTAAGCATTTCTCTAGGGGCTATCATAGGCACCTTAGGAAAATTAATCAGCCTAAGATTGTTATTCCGGGAAAAATTTTCCATTACCTCCATTTTCCTTCTTAAATCAGTATTATCTTTAATTAGTGTCTCAATAGTTTGTTTAGAAACCTTTATATCTTGAAATGCATTCTGTATTGAGGTCTTAGAGTCCTCAATTTCACTTTTTAAGTCTTTAATGTCAGTCTCATGTTTGTTAATTTTATTTTCAAATAGTTGTAATTGTGGACTTATAGACTTTGCCAAGTTAGCCACTAAATCCCAGAGAGAGTCCAATGTTATCTCCTGGGGCTTCTCTATTTGAAGAAAGTGTAACTTAGGTTTATTTAGCTCACCCACTGGCAAACTGTCTCTTCCAACGTCGTGTTTGGTTCCTGCTTCCCCCTCTGCTTCCTCCTCAGTCTCCGCATTCGGGCTTCCCTGCAGCAGCAGGGGCCCCGGCAACACAGTTCCCTCGTTGATCTCCTGAGCCTCCGGGAGGAGGTGAACTCCAACTTCCGGGAGTACCTCCGCTCGCGGCGAACTGGTAGACTGAGGGCGTGGGGGAGGTGCTCTTACGTCGGGGCTTAAGGATGTTTCTGGCCCCATGGAGAACGACGCAGACTCGCCGCCACTGCGCGCCTCCTGCAGGGAACTCCCCGACGATATTGTTGGCGTTTGCTGCATTCTCCGAACAAGCTCCTCGATATTGCCGAAGACAGCCGTTCTAGAGCGCTGTGAGGCTCCACCAGCGCTCCTTCCTCTCCTCTTCGGCATGGCTAAGCAGGTAAAATTTTTACCAAGAAAAGTAAAATAAGTAAGACGAGCTTGGGGAGAGTGTGCTCAGACCTACTAGCATTCGGCCATCTTGGATCAGGTTCATCATGTTTCGGGTGATTTTAATACTCCAGTAGATCACATCTTGGATAGACAATCTAAAAGTAAGTTCTCCCAACAGAGATCCACTTTTGCTTTTCACTCTATGATTCAACAACTAATCTTAACAGATCCCTGGAGACTTCAACATCCTGACACTCGAGAATATACCCATCATTTAATCCCTCACTATTGCTTTTCACGTATAGATTATATCTTTATCTCCCAATCCTTATTATAATCAGTAACTTCATCAAATATCTCACCAATCCTTATCTGAGATCACGCTACAGTCTCTCTTTCCCTTGCATGGCAAGGTATGAGCTTTCCTGATCTCCATTATGGAGATTACAACCATCTTTTCTTGCAGAAGACAATGTCCCACATATTAAAAAATTTATCCAAGAATTTTTTTTTACCATTAATAATAGCCCAACTATATCTCTCTCAACCCTTTAGGAATCCTTTAAAGCAACTCTGAGAGGTGAACTTATCTCCATGGCAGCATTTAAAACTAAATCAGATAAATCCACTATATTGAGTCTAGAGACCTCTATTAAACTTGAAGAAGCTAACTATATTGCTTCTAATGACCCTCTCGTTTACAATAAGCTTTGTCAGTTAAAATATGAATACAATAAAAAAACTTTCAACTCGAGCAGGACAAGAAATTCTCATCACTAAATCAAGATTCTATGCTGAAATTAATAGATCCAGTAAAATGCTAGCTAAATATCTTAAACAGAAAACAGAAAAATTGCATGTTACAGCTATTAAGGACAAAAATGATACAAGTTACTGCTTTTCAGGATATCCTTAACATTTTCTCAGAATTCTACACTGAATTATATCAATTGGAATCGATCTTAGATGACTCCCATTTTCATTATTTTCTTCACAAACTCTCAGGGGCCCAAATGGAACTCCTTTGATATTAACTTCTTAGAAAAAGAAATCTCTGAAGAAGAGCTTCTCACTGCTATAAAACAAATACCTATTAGGAAATCACCTGGCCCGGATGGGATACCAATTGAGTTTTATAGACTTTTCCAAATCAGAATTAACGTATTGGCTCCTAAATTTTTATCAAAATCTCTCTCCGGAAATGGTAACCTCTACCAGATTCACAGAAGCGGTCATAACAGTTATACCTAAACCTCATAGAGACCCATTACTGGTGCAAAACTTTAGACCCATTTCTCTCCTTAATGTTGATTATAAAATCTTTGCCAAAATTCTCTCTAATTGTCTTAAACTCATTATTAATAAGGTAATTCATCCTAACCAAATGGGATTTATGCCAGGTAGGCTAATCTCCGATAATTCACGACTCTTCTTTCATGTCTCTCACATTGCACAATCTCTCTCAATGCCTGCTCTAGCTCTCTCACTTGATGCGGAGAAGGCATTTGATAGAGTTGAGTGGAAAACCTATTTTTAGTCCTTAAATGGTTTGGTGCCCCGCCTAGTTTTATTAAAATGATACAAATCTTTTACACTCACCCATCTGCAAGAATCATAGTAAACAACTCATGTCTCCTCTTTTTCGATTGCAAAGAGGCACACATCAAGGGTGTCCTCTCTCGCCATACCTGTTTAATCTGGCTTTAGAACCGTTGCTTGTAGCACTAATATTAAATACAGATCTCCAAGGACTATCCATAGACTCCATGGACATCAAACTATCTGCTTATGCAGATGATGTCCTTTTATATGTCTCCAATCCTGATAAATCAATTCCAGTGATTCTGAATACCATTGCGGAGTTCTCCACCTTCTTCAGTTATAAAATTGTAGGAATTTCACACAGGAAACACACACACGCAGTCTTAGAGTCGGGAAGGAGGCGCTCCAAATGAATGGTCTCTCCCCCTTTTTATTGAGAATCATAGCTCCATTAATTACTTAGTTAATCCTCTACAAGGTTATAATTTCATAATGCATTTACAGTGAGGATTAGACCAAGGCAATTCATTGTTTACATATTTCATGTGCTTCTCAAAGCTACTATCTCACGTGAAATATAAATACATAGCAGTTACAATAAAGTGATTCCCAATGTGTACATTTCTGATATGTCTCAAATCTTACTATAGCATGTGACAGTTCAAAGATTATAATGCATACTCCTATGCTTTCTTGATTAGCCTTAAGTCAAGGCCTGCTCAGGCAAAGTCTGATTGTTGCCCATATAAGGGATGCCAGTTTCACTAGTGGCCAGATCGGGAGCCCTTTCCAGCAGAGCACCTAGCATCATCTTGTCACAGTCCTATCCCGAAGGTGCAGCTTGTGCCAGAACAGGCTTTTGCTAAACCTGGGTTAGCCATACAGAGAGCCAATCACGGGGATAGGATTGTGACCAAACATAGAGAGAAATCTATGTTGCCCTTGTTGCCTGATGGAACTGATCTCCAGGGAATAGAGGAAGGTGAGGAGAACAGCTTAGAACGGCCTAGGAGGAATTCTCCTCCCTCTGTGAGTTCTCAGCTGAAGGGAATAATTAAAAGCCCCAGGAAAGCTAGGCAAACTGTGCAGGCTGCCCCTCCCCCTCAGAGAGCAGGGCATGTTCAACTTGACAATTTAGAGGCTGCTCTGAGAAGGAGAAAGGCAGTCTACTCTAAGCCAGCCCAGAGAGAGGTCTCTCCTGATTGTTCTCCTGAGTTCCAGGACGTAGAGATGATTGAAGCAGACACAGACCCTATGGCCAGCCAGTCAGCAGTGCCAGAACCCATGGACTGTTTAGAGCCTACTGGACTGCCTGAAGATATCTTCATGGAGGAGAGTTAAGTGGCAGGGCTGGGTAGTGTGAAATAGAACAGTATCTCTATGCTGGTATATGGTTTAGGAATGGTGTTCTGCTGTGAACTGAAAGGAGTTTGTGCTGGCTTGTTTATTTAAAGAAGAAAAAAAAAAGGAAAACGTTTTTGTTTTCTGAACTAAAGGTTCTAGGACATTGAGGGTTGCATGGACTGTGGCTGTTATTGTGTGCAGGAGGGAAGTAATCTATGGGGAGAATCCACTTTCCATACTGGTTGGGTTTGTGGGGCCATTTGTGGCATTCTGTACTAACAGAAAGTTTAATTGTGGATTCACTTACTCCCCTCCCCCACCAGCTGCGATTGAACTGGTTGGGACCAAGCCTGCCTACTTCTAAGGCTTGGACACAGCACAGTAGTGCTTGTTAACATTGGCTCTGCTTACTGGACTGACTTTAAAGCAGTAGTACTTTGGAATTGACCTTTTCCTTCTGAAGTCAATAGGATTGCAGAGGGTGTTTATGATACTGTTATATAATTACCTGATGAAGGTGAGAGCTGAGTTCTGACTTTGTTTTTTGCTATCAGCTCTATTTTTGTTTCCTGGACTTATGTTTTTGTTTGGAAGCTGAGACTTATTGAAAGTCAAACCTTGACCTCAAATCCCAATAAAGTGAGGGGTATCTGAAATGTAAACTGACTCTTTTTGATTTTGTGTTTCATACCTGAGAGTGAATTTGGACCAGCAGGACTTCCTTCCTTACGGGAAGCATGCAGAAGGAGCGCTATCGTGAGCGGGGATAAGGACCTAACGGAGTCATAGGCACCGGCCTCGCTACAAATGGTGTCAGAAGTGGGAAAGAGCGCCTCCTGCTGGACACTCAGGAACTTTGGGAAAAAAAAAAAAAAAAGTTTTGACTTTTGGATTTTTTTTTTTAGCTTATTATTTTAGTTTGTTGTGTTGGTTCCTGTCTTGGAGTACCTGGTTTCCGGAGTCGCCGACAGCGAGTGCAGAAGGGACGCGAGACCAGGAAGAGCCTGCCTTACCTCGGCGAATCTATATCGGAGGAAGAATAGACTCGGTGATAAGAGGACAGATACGCAGACAAGCGACTGGGGGCCAAGGAGGCCTACAAACCAAAGGCTCAGACTCACCAATCGCTCTGGTAAGGTACCTGAGCTAAGGGGTTGGTGAGGGAGGATTGGCCGACCTGTTTGTTTTGTACCGCACTTGGGTTGGTCTTTCTCTTTGTTTTCTTGCAGGCAGCAGATCAAGATGGATCAGCAACAGTTGATGGCTTTTCTCACCGCAGAGAGGCAAAAGCAGAAAGAGGACTTACAGGCTGTGCTGAAAACGAACCAGGAGTTGTGGTACAGGTCCCAGGAGTTGTCCCGAAGACAGCATGACGAGATGGTACTGGCGATGGGGGAGCAAGCAAAGGTACTGGCACAAATTTTGCAAAGACCCCCGCCAGACCCCGGCAGTGAGACGGGGCTCAGTAGCATACAGCAAACCACAGGAGCAGCTAACCCTCTGGCAATGCTCAATCTCTGCAAGATAACGCCGGCGGATGCCCCGGACGAATTCTTGTTGGCATTTGAGAGGGTAGCTACTGCTGCTGGTTGGCCTCAGGGTCAGTGGGCCGTTAGGTTTCTCCCATGCTTAGCTAAAGAAACATTGTCCGCTTTCAAGACACTAGCACCCGAGGTAGCCAACGATTACCGGCCGTAAAAAATCATATCTTAGAATATCTGGGCTATACTTCCGAGCATTACCGCCAGCGGTTTAGGGCGACGGTAATGCAGGAAAAAGAAAGGCCTAAGGCTCTTGCCCAGAAGTTATCCAAACTGGCCGAACGCTGGCTAAGTCCTTGGTTAGGAGACCCTAGGGCCTTAGTTCTGGAAGTAATAAGAGAGCAGTTTCTCCAGTCAGCCCCAAAGAGTCTCAGGGGTTGGGTACAGAAGCAGGGCTGCAAAACCCTGGGCCAGACTCTGGAGGTGGCGGAGGCTTATTTAGACGCACAGGGCGCCTATGAGGAAGAGCGATCAAGCGTCGTACCGAGTCTGGAGAAAGGCAAGGTAATCAAAGGCCAGTGTCAGTCCTGCAAGACCTTCGGGTATTCCCAGCCTAAAGAGCCTGCAAGGAAAGAGGCTCTCAGACGTTACCGCTGTGGGAAAAATGGACATACCCAGAGGTATTGCAGGGTGACGAGGGATTTGATAATAACCCAGAGGCCTGGTGCCAAGATTCCCGAAGAATATCGGGTGGTGGTCTCAGTGGCAGACAGGGAGATCTCGGCTCTTGTCGATACTGGGGCCGAGTAATCTGTGGTATCCGGGCAATTATGGGGGGAGCTGGTCAGAGATCAGGATACGGGGACAGAGAAAGTACCCATCACCTGCATCCACGGAGAGTCACAAGAATACCCTCTGAGGGCCCTGACCATACAATATAGGGGTAAAAAAACCCACATGTCAGTGGCAGTTTTAAAGACAGCACCTTACCCATTAATCCTGGGATGAGATTGGCTGGATCGGGCGCGGATAGGAGTGCCTGAGGGGAGTGTGAGTCCGGGGAAATGTGTGTTGGGGAGTCGGGTAGAAGAGAGCTTAGTCGCCTCACCGGAGGGGAGACGACGAGCTAAGGTGTTAAAACCTAAATGTTGGAAGCCTACAATTCGATGGGCTCCGCTGTCGGATAGAGCCAAAGCGCCCACACGGGTTTACCCTAGGGCTGCAGGCTATGACCTGTATGCCGCCTGTGAGCAAACTATCCCCGCCAAGGGAAGGTCCCTGATAAAAACTGATATACAGGTATCTCCCCCACCAGGTGCCTACCTTCGGGTAGCTCCGAGGTCAGGATTGGCTTTAGAGCAGTCAATTGATGTAGCTGCTGGGGTCACTGACCCGGATTTCAGGGGTAATGTCGCTGTACTCCTGGTCAATCAGGGTGATAGCGAGTACAGCGTGCAAATTGGGGATCGTGTAGCTCAGCTAATTTGTGAGAGAATTTGGCACCCCAACCTAGTACGATGGTCCCGTCTGCCGGAGACGAGCAGAGGAGAGCAAGGGTTCGGGTCCACGGGGGTAGGAACCCTAGAAGGGAGATCTCGCCCTGAATTAGGACCCGATCTGAGGGGAAATATAGAAGCCGCTAAAATAGCCGCACTAGATGTGGAGATACTCAAAGTGAGGGAAGAGTTGACACTAGCACGGAAGGATTGGGAAGCTAACTTGAGATCCCAAGCCGAAGCCAAGTTTCAAGCTTGGAAGGATCCCTTAGACCGAGATAATCAACGGTCCAGGGAGGAAATTACTGCCCAGTGTCAACGAGAGTCAGGGAAGCTGACCAGCCTGATGGATCAAATTACCACACAGCTTAAGTTAGTGCAGGGGCAGATAAGGGAAAATGAAGTCCAACAGCAGGCAGTTCAACGTAGTGTTAAAGAGATAAGGAACACTTGCGGGGAACTAACGGACAAAACCGGGAACACAGAGAGTTGGGTGGTAAAACAACGGGCACAGGAGGAACAGCTGGAACAGCACTTTGAGAAGATCCTGGATACCTTTAAGGGGATGGAACAGGATCTGGAGGAAGTGAGGGATCAAATTACCCAAATGAAAAAGGAAGACTTAGGGGGTATAACACAAGTTATAGCGGCATTAGCCCAGAGAGTAGAGGGGTTAGAAAGTCCTCAAGATCAGGAGAAGGAGGCCTCAGAAGGACGATATGGGACACCCCTGTTAAGTTGGCCGGAGGATTTCGAGGACCCAGACCCGTCACCCCTGAGTCAAGGGAAAAAGCTCAACAGACCCCGGAAGAGATATTGAACATCAGTCTAAGCTAGCGCAGTACGAATATGGATAGTCTGTTAGGAATACAGAGGGATGGATCGACCAGGGCGATTAAGTGTGAATGTGGACAGCCTGTCTAGGATGCAGGAAAATACAGGGGCAGGTTCACGTGCTCAGGATGACCAGACTGTAAAGGTGAGGGTGTGTCACAGTCCTATCCCGAAGGTGCAGCTTGTGCCAGAACAGGCTTTTGCTAAACCTGGGTTAGCCATACAGAGAGCCAATCACGGGGATAGGATTGTGACCAAACATAGAGAGAAATCTATGTTGCCCTTGTTGCCTGATGGAACTGATCTCCAGGGAATAGAGGAAGGTGAGGAGAACAGCTTAGAACGGCCTAGGAGGAATTCTCCTCCCTCTGTGAGTTCTCAGCTGAAGGGAATAATTAAAAGCCCCAGGAAAGCTAGGCAAACTGTGCAGGCTGCCCCTCTCCCTCAGAGAGCAGGGCGTGTTCACCTTGACAATTTAGAGGCTGCTCTGAGAAGGAGAAAGGCAGTCTACTCTAAGCCAGCCCAGAGAGAGGTCTCTCCTGATTGTTCTCCTGAGTTCCAGGATGTAGAGATGATTGAAGCAGACACAGACCCTATGGCCAGCCAGTCAGCAGTGCCAGAACCCATGGACTGTTTAGAGCCTACCGGACTGCCTGAAGATATCTTCATGGAGGAGAGTTAAGTGGCAGGGCTGGGTAGTGTGAAATAGAACAGTATCTCTATGCTGGTATATGGTTTAGGAATGGTGTACTGCTGGGAACTGAAAGGAGCTTGTGCTGGCTTGTTTATTTAAAGAAGAAAAAAAAAAGGAAAACGTTTTTGTTTTCTGAACTAAAGGTTCTAGGACATTGAGGGTTGCATGGACTGTGGCTGTTATTGTGTGCAGGAGGGAAGTAATCTATGGGGAGAATCCACTTTCCATACTGGTTGGGTTTGTGGGGCCATTTGTGGCATTCTGTACTAACAGAAAGTTTAATTGTGGATTCACTTACTCCCCTCCCCCACCAGCTGCAATTGAACTGGTTGGGACCAAGCCTGCCTACTTCTAAGGCTTGGACACAGCACAGTAGTGCTTGTTAACATTGGCTCTGCTTACTGGACTGACTTTAAAGCAGTAGTACTTTGGAATTGACCTTTTCCTTCTGAAGTCAATAGGATTGCAGAGGGTGTTTATGATACTGTTATATAATTACCTGATGAAGGTGAGAGCTGAGTTCTGACTTTGTTTTTTGCTATCAGCTCTATTTTTGTTTCCCGGACTTATGTTTTTGTTTGGAAGCTGAGACTTATTGAAAGTCAAACCTTGACCTCAAATCCCAATAAAGTGAGGGGTATCTGAAATGTAAACTGACTCTTTTTGATTTTGTGTTTCATACCTGAGAGTGAATTTGGACCAGCAGGACTTCCTTCCTTACGGGAAGCATGCAGAAGGAGCGCTATCGTGAGCGGGGATAAGGACCTAACGGAGTCATAGGCACCGGCCCCGCTACAAATGGTGTCAGAAGTGGGATAGAGCGCCTCCTGCTGGACACTCAGGAACTTTGGAAAAAAAAAAAAAAAGTTTTGACTTTTGGATTTTTTTTTTTTAGCTTATTATTTTAGTTTGTTGTGTTGGTTCCTGTCTTGGAGTACCTGGTTTCCGGAGTCGCCGACAGCGAGTGCAGAAGGGACGCGAGACCAGGAAGAGCCTGCCTTACCTCGGCGAATCTATATCGGAGGAGGAATAGACTCGGTGATAAGAGGACAGATACGCAGACAAGCGACTGGGGGCCATGGAGGCCTACAAACCAAAGGCTCAGACTCACCAATCGCTCTGGTAAGGTACCTGAGCTAAGGGGTTGGTGAGGGAGGATTGGCCGACCTGTTTGTTTTGTACCACACTTGGGTTGGTCTTTCTCTTTGTTTTCTTGCAGGCAGCAGATCAAGATGGATCAGCAACAGTTGATGGCTTTTCTCACCGCAGAGAGGCAAAAGCAGAGAGAGGACTTACAGGCTGTGCTGAAAACGAACCAGGAGTTGTGGTACAGGTCCCAGGAGTTGTCCCGAAGACAGCATGACGAGATGGTACTGGCGATGGGGGAGCAAACGAAGGTACTGGCACAAATTTTGCAAAGACCCCCGCCAGACCCCGGCAGTGAGACGGGGCTCAGTAGCATACAGCAAACCACAGGAGCAGCTAACCCTCTGGCAATGCTCAATCTCTGCAAGATAACGCCGGCGGATGCCCCGGACGAATTCTTGTTGGCATTTGAGAGGGTAGCTACTGCTGCTGGTTGGCCTCAGGGTCAGTGGGCCGTTAGGCTTCTCCCATGCTTAGCTGGAGAAACATTGTCCGCTTTCAAGACACTAGCACCCGAGGTAGCCAACGATTACCGGCCGTAAAAAATCATATCTTAGAATATCTGGGCTATACTTCCGAGCATTACCGCCAGCGGTTTAGGGCGACGGTAATGCAGGAAAAATAAAGGCCTAAGGCTCTTGCCCAGAAGTTATCCAAACTGGCCGAACGCTGGCTAAGTCCTTGGTTAGGAGACCCTAGGGCCTTAGTTCTGGAAGTAATAAGAGAGCAGTTTCTCCAGTCAGCCCCAAAGAGTCTCAGGGGTTGGGTACAGAAGCAGGGCTGCAAAACCCTGGGCCAGACTCTGGAGGTGGCGGAGGCTTATTTAGACGCACAGGGCGCCTATGAGGAAGAGCGATCAAGCGTCGTACCGAGTCTGGAGAAAGGCAAGGTAATCAAAGGCCAGAGTCAGTCCTGCAAGACCTTCGGGTATTCCCAGCCTAAAGAGCCTGCAAGGAAAGAGGCTCTCAGACGTTACCGCTGTGGGAAAAATGGACATACCCAGAGGTATTGCAGGGTGACGAGGGATTTGATAATAACCCAGAGGCCTGGTGCCAAGATTCCCGAAGAATATCGGGTGGTGGTCTCAGTGGCAGACAGGGAGATCTCGGCTCTTGTCGATACTGGGGCCGAGCAATCTGTGGTATCCGGGCAATTATGGGGGGAGCTGGTCAGAGATCAGGTTACGGGGACAGAGAAAGTACCCATCACCTGCATCCACGGAGAGTCACAAGAATACCCTCTGAGGGCCCTGACCATACAATATAGGGGTAAAAATACCCACATGTCAGTGGCAGTTTTAAAGACAGCACCTTACCCATTAATCCTGGGAAGAGATTGGCTGGATCGGGCGCGGATAGGAGTGCCTGAGGGGAGTGTGAGTCCGGGGAAATGTGTGTTGGGGAGTCGGGTAGAAGAGAGCTTAGTCGCCTCTCCGGAGGGGAGACGACGAGCTAAGGTGTTAAAACCTAAATGTTGGAAGCCTACAATTCGATGGGCTCCGCTGTCGGATAGAGCCAAAGCGCCCACACGGGTTTACCCTAGGGCTGCAGGCTATGACCTGTATGCCGCCTGTGAGCAAACTATCCCCGCCAAGGAAAGGTCCCTGATAAAAACTGATATACAGGTATCTCCCCCACCAGGTGCCTACCTTCGGGTAGCTCCGAGGTCAGGATTGGCTTTAGAGCAGTCAATTGATGTAGCTGCTGGGGTCACTGACCCGAATTTCAGGGGTAATGTCGCTGTACTCCTGGTCAATCAGGGTGATAGCGAGTACAGCGTGCAAATTGGGGATCGTGTAGCTCAGCTAATTTGTGAGAGAATTTGGCACCCCAACCTAGTACGATGGTCCCGTCTGCCGGAGACGAGCAGAGGAGAGCAAGGGTTCGGGTCCACGGGGGTAGGAACCCTAGAAGGGAGATCTCGCCCTGAATTAGGACCCGATCTGAGAGGAAATATAGTAGCCGCTAAAATAGCCGCACTAGATGTGGAGATACTCAAAGTGAGGGAAGAGTTGACACTAGCACGGAAGGATTGGGAAGCTAACTTGAGATCCCAAGCCGAAGCCAAGTTTCAAGCTTGGAAGGATCCCTTAGACCGAGATAATCAACGGTCCAGGGAGGAAATTACTGCCCAGTGTCAACGAGAGTCAGGGAAGCTGACCAGCCTGATGGATCAAATTACCACACAGCTTAAGTTAGTGCAGGGGCAGATAAGGGAAAATGAAGTCCAACAGCAGGCAGTTCAACGTAGTGTTAAAGAGATAAGGAACACTTGCGGGGAACTAACGGACAAAACCGGGAACACAGAGAGTTGGGTGGTAAAACAACGGGCACAGGAGGAACAGCTGGAACAGCACTTTGAGAAGGTCCTGGATACCTTTAAGGGGATGGAACAGGATCTGGAGGAAGTGAGGGATCAAATTGCCCAAATGAAAAAGGAAGACTTAGGGGGTATAACACAAGTTATAGCGGCATTAGCCCAGAGAGTAGAGGGGTTAGAAAGTCCTCAAGATCAGGAGAAGGAGACCTCAGAAGGACGATATGGGACACCCCTGTTAAGATGGCCAGAGGATTTCGAGGACCCAGACCCGCCACCCCTGAGTCAAGGGAAAAAGCTCAACAGACCCCGGAAGAGATATTGAACATCAGTCTAAGCTAGCGCAGGACGAATATGGATAGTCTGTTAGGAATACAGAGGGATGGATCGACCAGGGCGATTAAGTGTGAATGTGGACAGCCTGTCTAGGATGCAGGAAAATACAGGGGCAGGTTCACGTGCTCAGGATGACCAGACTGTAAAGGTGAGGGTGTGTCACAGTCCTATCCCGAAGGTGCAGCTTGTGCCAGAACAGGCTTTGCTAAACCTGGGTTAGCCATACAGAGAGCCAATCACGGGGATAGGATTGTGACCAAACATAGAGAGAAATCTATGTTGCCCTTGTTGCCTGATGGAACTGATCTCCAGGGAATAGAGGAAGGTGAGGAGAACAGCTTAGAACGGCCTAGGAGGAATTCTCCTCCCTCTGTGAGTTCTCAGCTGAAGGGAATAATTAAAAGCCCCAGGAAAGCTAGGCAAACTGTGCAGGCTACCCCTCTCCCTCAGAGAGCAGGGCGTGTTCACCTTGACAATTTAGAGGCTGCTCTGAGAAGGAGAAAGGCAGTCTACTCTAAGCCAGCCCAGAGAGAGGTCTCTCCTGATTGTTCTCCTGAGTTCCAGGACGTAGAGATGATTGAAGCAGACACAGACCCTATGGCCAGCCAGTCAGCAGTGCCAGAACCCATGGACTGTTTAGAGCCTACCGGACTGCCTGAAGATATCTTCATGGAGGAGAGTTAAGTGGCAGGGCTGGGTAGTGTGAAATAGAACAGTATCTCTATGCTGGTATATGGTTTAGGAATGGTGTTCTGCTGGGAACTGAAAGGAGCTTGTGCTGGCTTGTTTATTTAAAGAAGAAAAAAAAAAAAGGAAAAACGTTTTTGTTTTCTGAACTAAAGGTTCTAGGACATTGAGAGTTGCATGGACTGTGGCTGTTATTGTGTGCAGGAGGGAAGTAATCTATGGGGAGAATCCACTTTCCATACTGGTTGGGTTTGTGGGGCCATTTGTGGCATTCTGTACTAACAGAAAGTTTAATTGTGGATTCACTTACTCCCCTCCCCCACCAGCTGCGATTGAACTGGTTGGGACCAAGCCTGCCTACTTCTAAGGCTTGGACACAGCACAGTAGTGCTTGTTAACATTGGCTCTGCTTACTGGACTGACTTTAAAGCAGTAGTACTTTGGAATTGACCTTTTCCTTCTGAAGTCAATAGGATTGCAGAGGGTGTTTATGATACTGTTATATAATTACCTGATGAAGGTGAGAGCTGAGTTCTGACTTTGTTTTTTGCTATCAGCTCTATTTTTGTTTCCCGGACTTATGTTTTTGTTTGGAAGCTGAGACTTATTGAAAGTCAAACCTTGACCTCAAATCCCAATAAAGTGAGGGGTATCTGAAATGTAAACTGACTCTTTTTGATTTTGTGTTTCATACCTGAGAGTGAATTTGGACCAGCAGGACTTCCTTCCTTACGGGAAGCACGCAGAAGGAGCGCTATCGTGAGCGGGGATAAGGACCTAACGGAGTCATAGGCACCGGCCCCGCTACAATCTACACCCCTCCCCCGTTCCAGCAGGGGAGAGAACTACAGGAGGAGCGGCGCTGACGGTGCTCGGCACCAACTGCCAATTTCACTAGTGGCCAGATTGGGAGCCCTTTCCAGCAGGGCACCTAGCATCATCTACACCCCTCCCCTGTTCCAGCAGGGGAGAGAACTACAGGAGGAGTAGTGCTGACGGTGCTCGGCACCAACTGCCAGTTTCACTAGGGGCCAGATCGGGAGCCCTTTCCAGCAGGGCACCTAGCATCATCTACACCCCTCCCCTGTTCCACCAGGGGAGAGAACTACAGGAGGAGTAGTGCTGACGGTGCTCGGCACCAACTGCCAGTTTCACTAGTGGCCAGATCGGGAGCCCTTTCCAGCAGGGCACCTAGCATCATCTACACCCCTCCCCCGTTCCAGCAGGGGAGAGAACTACAGGAGGAGCAGCGCTGACGGTGCTCGGCACCAACTGACAGTTTCACTAGTGACCAGATAGGGAGCCCTTTCCAGCAGGGCACCTAGCATCATCTACACCCCTCCCCTGTTCCAGCAGGGGAGAGAACTACAGGAGGAGTAGCGCTGACGGTGCTCGGTACCAACTGCCAGTTTCACTAGTGACCAGATCGGGAGCCCTTTCCAGCAGGGCACCTAGAATCATCTACACCCCTCCCCCATTCCAGCAGGGGAGAGAACTACAGGAGGAGTAGCGCTGACGGTGCTCGGCACCAACTGCCAATTTCACTAGTAGCCAGATCGGGAGCCCTTTCCAGCAGGGCACCTAGCATCATCTACTCCCCTCCCCCGTTCCAGCAGAGGAGAGCTGCAGTCTGACACTCAGACCAACGGTACCCGACACCATCTTCACTCCTCCCCCATTCCGAAGGGTCTACCTCTGAGGATCTCGCATCATGTGCGGCAGCGGTGGAGATTACCTTGCCAGAGATGTCGCCTGTTCTTGGAGGAAACTCGGGACCCAGATGATAGCCATCGGAACTGGGGTTGACGGCAGTTAAAGAATAGAATGGGAATGGTGGTTGAAGTGAATTGGGGTGGAGATGGAAGTGGGTATGGAGAGGGATAGAGATATGATGTATTCCGGAAAGGCATTTAAGATCTGGTGTTAAATGATCATAATAATTACAAGTCAAAGATCTTGATGCTTTTTTGGAGTGTGTTTCTTTTTCTCTCTATGCTTATTTTTATCTCTATTTTGTTTACTTTAATTATTATTTTAATTCTATCTTTAAATTATTTATTCATTACTTGTTGGAATATTTCATTTCTATCTCTATCTCTACCTCTGTCTTTTTATTTTTCATACTGTTTCTTCAGGTACTTTAGTTAGATTGTGAGCCTTTGGGACATTTAGGGAATTTCCAAGTACCTATCTTATTTATTTAGTTTTTATTTATTGTATCTTTAATGCATCATTTTTGTAAACCGCTTAGAAACCTCAAGGTTATTAGCGGTATATAAGAATTAAATTAAATTAAGAATTAAATTAAATTAAAATTAAATGCTTAAATAAGATAAGGATAAGATAAGGGTAAACCTGTGTCAGGTTAATATGTGGCAAGAGTCTTGTGACAAAAGGGGAGGTGGGAATGCCTCAGCATTCATAGAAACATAGAAACTGACGGCAGAAAAGGGCCACGGCCCATCTAGTCTGCCATACCAATATCCCACCCCCTAACTCCCTCCGTTAAGAGATCCCACGTGCCAATCCCATTTTTTCTTAAAATCTGGCATGCTGTTGGCCTCAACTACCTGCAGTGGAAGATCATTCCAGCGATCAATCATTCTTTCAGTGAAGAAATATTTTCTGGTGTCACCATGAAATTTCCCACCTCTGAGTTTCAGTGGATGCCCTCTCGTTGCCGTGGGCCTCCTGAGAAAAAAGATATCTTCTTCCACCTCGATACGGCCCGTGACATATTTGACCATTTCGATCATGTCTCCCCTCTCTGCGTTCCTCGAGTGAGTATAGCTGCAACTTATCCAGCCGTTCCTCATATGGGAGATCCTTGAGTCCTGAGACCATCTGGGTGGCCATTCGCTGAACCAACTCAACTCTCAGCACATCTTTGCGGTAATGTAGCCTCCAGAATTATACACAGTATTCCAAATGGGGTCTCACCATGGATCTGTACAAAAGCATTATGACATCGGGCTTCCGGGCTGATGAAACTTCTGCAAAACAATCTGTTTCAAGGTGCAAACCTTTTTCCTTGCTTTTATAAGAGGGAAAGAGAAAAAATTCATACTTCTACACAGGACCTCACAGGGCCTAGATCCGCACACAGGGCCTTGATCCGTACACAGGGCTTAGATCAGTGTGCCGACCTGGCCTGGTTCAGAAAACTACCTGTGTGCTGACCTTGCCTGTGTTCTGATGCCCTGGATCAGAACTTATCAGACCTCCAATCCTACATAAAATAAACCAACAAAAAATGGAATCCCTTCCCCTAAATATGCTTACCCATTCTAGTTCAGTCACCTCTTATGGTTTGGTATGGGTTCCATCCAAGCTTAAATACTTAGGTATTGAACTTTCTCAATCTTTAGACGATACAATTGCCATTAATAGTGACAAACTTATTTCATCAATTAAAACAAATAATGATAAAAATGATGATAGCTCCAAAAATAAATTATATCCTACTCATGATCTCCATGTTATTCCATATCTCCTTCTATAAAACATAAGAACATAAGAAGTTGCCTCCGCTGAGGCAGACCAGAGGTCCATCTCGCCCAGCGGTCCGCTCCCGCAGCGGCCAATCAGGCCTATTGCCTGAGCAGTGGTCCCTGACTATTTCTATAACTACCTCTTGCTCCTATCCCTATAACCTACCTCTACTCCTATCTGATAACCTACCTCTACTCCTATCAGATCGGGAGCCCTTTCCAGCAGGGCACCTAGCATCATCTACACCCCTCCCCGTTCCAGCAGGGGAGAGAACTACAGGAGGAGCAGCGCTGACGATGCTTGGCACCAACTGCCAGTTTCACTAGTGGCCAGATCGGGAGCCCTTTCCAGCAGGGCACCTAGTATTTTTCTGGAAACAAAAGCAACCCAGATTGGCCTTGAAAAAATTAAAGATGAAAAGAGAATATTGGGGGTGTTTTTTCCTGATTTTATCACTACCATAAAACTTTCATTACACATCAGGGACTCCATTGGTTCACTGATCATTCTTATTACACTCCTTCTTGGTATTTGCTTGAAGAAACACTATCTCAACCTATTCCCTTACACACACTATTATCAGTACCATGCTCTTATATTAAAAATCCAATCTTACTCTCCACCTATAAATGCTTAGGAGAATTTGATAAATTACTTGATTTTACTTTTCATTCATCAACATATGCCTATCTTTGGTTCAGTTCCCACATTCTCATTAACAGAACTCCATTCCTTTGGAAAGAATGGATAGATAAAGGTATTCTCAGGCTTCATGATGTTCTAACTCCTGTGAAAACTTTGATCCCCTTCTCCAAATTAAGAGAACGTTATTCATTAAATGTTAAAGACCATTACAAATGGCTGCAACTATATCACTGCTTTAGTCATAAAAATCTTTTACAAATTTTTCACACTCATTTCCCTTCTATTTTGACTCAAGAATGAGGAAGGAAGGGGAGGAGAAGCTCTGTGCAGGAAAGCGCAGGTGAAGAAAAGACCACTGAAAGACCCCTTAGAATCCCCAATATAGCAGAAACAGGCCAACACAGTTAAAGGCCTAAAATGGCTGCTGAGAGATTAAAATGGCTGAAGACACACTGACTAAAAGCTGTCAGCTCTGAAAGGCACACTTCTGCTTTTTATGAGAAGAGCAAGGCCAAACAGAAGGCAAAGCTGGAAAATAACAATTGTGAAAAAGGGACCCTACACCCAAGTGAGCATGGCCAGCTGTTAAAAACCATATAAGAATAAGGATGTGAAACTTAAGAAAGTCAACCACAGAGTTAAAAAAAACTGTTAGGCCCAAGTGTTCAAAAAGGGGATCTTGGTATATTAACAGGACATTTACGGGAAAAGCAGGATAGTTCTAGTGAAAAAGGCGTGATACACAGTATCACTCAAAAATGTTAACCAACCAATAGATTAATAAGTATAATGATGAATGTAATTAGCCAATGAAAATATGAAATGTAACATGCACCAACGTGGGCCAGACCTGTCAGAAACATATAAAAAGAGCTCTTTGAACCATAGGATTAGAACCAACCTGAGGTTCTCCATCAGACCGGTCTGGTGTTTGCTCTATTGCTCTGTATGCTGTAGGAGAAAATATTAGCTATCCAACAGGGAAGATATAAAAAATTTATGGAGTTCTGGGAGCCATTAACAAATTATTGTAAGGAATGATTATAATTAATTAATTAATAATTTATTTCTCTCCTTTTGTCTATTGAAGTATAAGGGGGGAGGGATGGATGAATTTATATTTTATAAAATTATATGATTATATTGGAAGAAGGGTGGGAGGGAGAAGTTATAGTACGATTTCATTGAATGTATGTTTAATAAGTATTATTACAGTGTATATGATTGTATAATGAATTACTTGTTGAAAGTTTAAAAATTAATAAAGAAATATTTAAAAAAAGGATTTATTCTTGTAAGCTGTTACTGATTTATTATTAAATTTATATTATTCTAACCAGCATAAAGCGTGTCGAGTGGTCTGATAGTGGAGACCATCAACAGCCGGCTCTTCAAGCCACAGTCTTACTACAGACAGGATATGAAGCTTCAAACCTATATAAGATTTATTACCTGCAGATATTTCTTCAATAGAGAGCCTGCAACATATCTGGGAAAAAGATTGTGGTTCTCTGTTGGGGGAACAGGACTGGTTGCAGTGGCATACCTAGCATATGTGACACCTGGGGCCCATCATTTTTTGGCACTCCCCCCATCTGTACAAAAAACATGATTTTTAATAACAATCCACACGTCACACATGAGTACCTAAGAAAAGGCAGCATCTTACATACTGCAGTGAGCAGTACAACAGCAATACACCCATTGTAAAACTAAACAAGCCAGACTAGTACTGATCAATCCTACACCATCAATCCTAACAGAAAACCATGTCTTTCGAACACATAGAACAAAGAAAACACCTTCGCCTAGTATGGAATGTCATCACAAACTAACCCCTCCCCTTTTACAAAACTGTAGTGTGGATTTTAGCCACGGTGGTAACAGCTCTGACGCTCATGGAATTCTGAGCATCAGAGCTGCTACCAGCACGGCTGGCGCTGAAAAACGCTCCACAGTTTTGTAAAAGGGGGGATAAAATAGAAATACATAGACAAAGGTTAAATTGAACCAGCAAGAAGCTGGACTCTGCATACAATGCAACACCACAGAAACAGTGACACATGTCTCCTAAAGCAATAAATAAATAGAAAATTTTTGTTCTACCCTTGTCTTCTCTCGTCTCTGCTTTCCTCATCTTTTTGTTACTCTCTTCCTTCCATCCACTGTCTGCCATCTCTCTGCCCCTATATGGCATCTTCTTCTCCTTCTATGCCCCTTCCAGAAACTGTATGCCTCCCCCTTCCATCTCTCCTTTCACCCCCATTGGTCTGGCATCTCTCTCCTCTCCTTCTCTCTTCCACACCTCTCTTCTGCAATCCCTTTCTTCCCTCATTTTCCTTTTCAATTCATTTTCTGCATCCATCTAGATTACGTTCTTACTACCCTCTCATCAATTTCCTTTTTTACTGTCTATCTACAGCTCGCCACCTCGTTCCCTCACCCCCTCCAGTATTTCCCTAACCCAATCCTTTTTCCCCCCATCATATGCCCTCCTTTTATTTATCCCCTCCTTCCATCTCTTTCTCTACCCCTTCCATCTAGTACCTTCTCCTCTCTCTGTCCACTTCCATCGTCTGCTCCCCTCTTTCTCTCCTCCCATTTCCTTCCTGCATTTGCTGCCTTATCTCTCCCATCTGCACTTCCATCCAGCATAGGCTCCCCCTCTACCCGCCACACTACCATCCAATGTCTGCCATTTCTCTCTCCATCCACCCCTCTTCAATCAGCATCTGCCCCCTTTATTTCCCTCCGATCCAATTCCATCCAGTATCCTTCCCCCTTATGTCTCTCTCCCCTTTCCCTCTACATCAATTCCATCAGCACCACCCTTCCATACCACCCTGCCCCCTTTCTCTCCCTGCACCACTCTTTCATTCCAGCAGTCCTGCTCCTTTCTCGCGATGACTGTAGCTGCCGGCTGACGGTTCACCCCACTCCGAAGTACTAGCTCTGGAGCAGAGTCGGCAGCCAAGTGATGGAAGGTCCCGCGATGACTCCAGGCTTTTCTCTGGAAGAAGTAAGTTACGTCGGAGGGGGCTGACCCAGCAGATGCAGGGAGTTGCGGCAAGGACCCGCGATGACTGCGTCTGCCGGGTTCACCCCTTCCGACATAACTTACTTCTTCCGCTGCAAAGCCGGCAGACGAGTCATTGGGGGACCTTCCTGCACCTCAGCGCAGCTGCCGACTCTACTCTAGAGCAGTGTTTTTCAACCTTTTTACACCTGTGGACCGGCAGAAATAAAATAATTATTTTGTGGACCGGCAAACTACTAAGACTGAAATTTAAAAAACGCATTTCTGCCCTGTCTCCGCAAGCTCAGTCCCGGCAAACCATCTGATCCCATCCGCACAAGTCTCAGTTATGATTTTATATTGAACATATTTTATTAAAGTATAAAAAGAAACAATATTCTGTACAATTGTCATTTTATAAATATAAATATACAGAGCAAGGACCAACAAAACCCCTGTCTCCCCTCCCCCTCACATATATCCCCTCTACTATCAAGAAAACTGAACAAGCCAAATCATTATAGAATGCTACACAGAAATATCATGCTAACAGAATACTGCAGTCACACATGACAGGAATAGTGTTAGGGGAGTGCAACTAGGGCAACTGCCCCCTGGTCCGAGAGAGCCCTAAGCTAAAGAAGCACTGCCTGGGCTTGTAGTCCCCAGTTATGTCTCTAGCAGGATATATATTTCAAATCTGATAAATTCTAATGACAAAATAGAAATAAAATGATTTTTTTCTACATTTTGTTGTCTCTGGTTTCTGCTTTTATCTTCTTTTCACTCTTTTCCTTCCAGCATCTACCCTGTCTTTTCAATCCAGCATCTGCCCGTTCCATCTACTGTCTGCCTCTTCCAGAAACTGTCTGTCTCCCCCTGCCATCTCTCCTCTTGACTCCCCCCCTTTGGTCTGGCATCCATCATCTTCCCTCTGTTCCCTCATGGTCTGGCATCTTTCTCCTTTCATCTCTCTTTCCCTCCCCCCTGTGGTGTTTAGCATCTCTCTCTTCTCATTTCCTCCACTCAGATCTGATATCTCTTGTCTCCTTCCCCGTTCTCTGGTATCTCTCTCTTTCCTCTCTCTCTTCCCTTCTCTGGTCTTCCTTCTTTATTTTCTGCCTCCATCTAAATTAAATTTTTTCTTACTATGCAGTCCTCAGCTTCCCTCTTTTCACTATGTCTACCCACAGCATGCCAACCCTTTCCTTCACCCCTCCGCTATCTCACTAACTCTATCTTCTTCCAACATCCAGAATATGTCCTTTTACTTTATCCCTCCTTCCATCCAGTATGTGTACTTTTCTCCACTTCCATTCAGCATTTGCTCTCCCTTCTCCCCACTTCCATCATCTGCCCTCTTCTCTCTGCCCCTTCTCTCTCTCTCCCCACTTCCATCATCTGCCCCTTCTCTCTCTTTCCCCCCACTTCCATCATCTGCCCCTTCTCTCTCTTTCCCCCCACTTCCATCATCTGCCCTCTTCTCTCTCCCCACTTCCATCATCTGCCCCTTTTCCCTACCCCTTCTCTCCACTTCCATCATCTGCCCCTTCTCCCCACTTCCATCATCTGTCTTCTTCTCTCTCCCCTTTCTCCCCACTTCCATCATCTGCCCCTTCTCTTAATCTCTCCATCCACCATAGGCCCATATTTCTACCTTCCTCACCTTTCCGATATTGGCAACAAGATCGGCAACATCTCCCCCCCCTCGCAATGACACTTAAGATCGGCAATGGGCCTCCTTCTACCCCTCCTTCAGATCGGCAATGCGGTGCTCAGTCAAAAGCGGAAACAGGAAGCTGAGTCAGAGGGAAGCTTTTGACGTGAGCACTAGAGAATGACATGGGGAAAAAATCTTTCCCCATCACTGTACCATCCCCTTCACCGCTCCATCACCGCCATTCCCGTCACCATCCTCACAGCATCCATACAAAGTTCTGGCTGCTGAACTGGAGAAAGAGATGTTCAGCTGGCAGGGCTTTGTTTATAAATTTTTATAAACACAACTAATATACTACTTTATCCTGAAGCAAAAAAAAAAAAAAAAAAATAGAATTTTTTTCCTACCTTTGTTGTCTGGTTTCTATTTTCCTCATCTTCTCATTCAATTCCTTCCATCCACTGTCTCTCTTCTCTCTGCGTTTTCCATTTGCTCTGTTACTGTGCCTCTCCCTTTCTCCCCCCTTCCAAATTGGTCTAGCACCCATCTTCTTCCCTCCTCTCCTCCCCCCCCCATAGTCTGGCATCTCTGTCTTCTTCCCTTCCAGCGTCTTCTCCCCACTCTCTGTTCCCCATTTCTCTTCAGTGTCTTCTCCCCACTCTCTTTTCCCCATTTCCCTTCAGCGTCCTTCTCCCCCTCTGTCTTCCCCATGTGATTTCAGCGTCCTTCTCTCCCTCTGTCTTCCCCATGTCCTTTCAGTGTCCTTCTCCTCCCTCTGTCTTCCCCATGTGTTTTCAGCGTCCTTCTCCCCCTCTGTCTTCCCCATGTCCTTTCAGTGTCCTTCTCCCCACTCTGTCTTCCCCATGTGCTTTCAGCGTCCTTCTCCCCCCTCTGTTTTACCCATGTGCTTTCAGCGTCCTTCTCCCCCCCTCTGTTTTACCCATTTCCCTTCAGCGTCTTTTCCTCTCCCTCCCACCTTTCCTCCCTTTCTCCCTCCCTGCCCCATACCTTCGTGGTGCTTTTACACCCCCCCTTACTTTCGTGGTGCTTTTACACCCCTCCCCCTTACTTTCGTGGTGCTTTCACACACCAACAGGCCCGATCTGACAAACCTTCCTGTCCTGTGGCCAGCGATGTCTACACTGCCTTCTTAGGGCAGCCGGAGCATTGTAGTTGCATATGGCTGCCATAAAGGTCGTTTCTGATGCTAGGTATTTCAACCCCACCCCCACCCCCAGTTTGGACTAGTGAGTCCTTATGTTTTTAATGATGCCATCTCCAAAGGGTAGTTTTGCTTTTTCTTATGTGTCAGAGAGTATGTGGTATACTGGTTAGAGCTACAGCCCCAGCACCCTGGGGTTATGAGTTCAAATCCTGCACTGCTCCTTGTGACCCTGGGCAAGTCACTTAATCCCCTAGTGCCCCAGGTATATTAGATAGAGTGTAATCCTGGTTGTGGCAACATGTAAGAAAATCATGTGAAATTTAGCTAAGGATTTAAATAACAACTCATTTGCATCGCTTAGTTAAATTTTTGCGGGTCAGTATCCGTTTTACTCAGACTATACATTTTGTCTGTTTGCAAAAGTGGTAGAGCATCCTGCTGGCCTAAGTATGAAGTTACCTGTAAGAAGAAAAACTAAAAATGCGGAGCAGAAACTGACATTATAGAGAACACCACAGTAAACTGGTAACTTACGCAGGTGTGGAGACAGGGCCGGACAAAGCTTCAGATCAGACTTTTCTATAGGTACTTCAATGGCAGCAGAAATATTTTTCTCCTGTTCCTCCTCAGACATCTTTCTGAAGTTCCCCATCATGATCTTTGTTTTCTGGGAGACCCATTTGGTATCTTCCAGGTAGTAAAATGAGGTCCAGATCATCATCACCACACTCAAAGCAAAGAAGAGCCAAAACTTGAACTTGAAGAAGAAGGCAGAAAAGTGCACATCCATGGTCTCTCTGTAATAATTCTTGACCACAATCTTGTCTTTTGTTCACTTGTTGTTGAGGCTACTTCCAAATATTAGGGTAAAACATGCCAGGAAGATGATAGTGGATCACGGCCTCCTCCCATGTGCTGAATTCATGCAGTGCCTGGTCCACAGATCTTATAAATCCATTAACATGAGAAAACACCTAAAATAAAGTATAGGACCAATCAAATTCACTGAAGTTCAGAGTGAGTTGCATCATTGCAGTGAAGCAATGACAACAACCAATGTGGATGGCTAAATTTGTCTCTAGTTACATAAGAGATGATCTCCAGAGAGCCTCCGGAATGTACAGTATATCCAAATAAGCCCAGAGCAGTGATCAGTCTTTAAACCTCTCAATCAGTGACAAAGTACAAATTAAGGGGCCCCCCAAGAACAAAGTTAGAAAAGATCCCTAGAACCCATCTCAGATGATATGGGAGCAGTTGTAACTGGGATCCAATGCACTGCCAAAACACTTTAGATGGAATTCATGCTATGTAGTCAAGACATCCCCACAACCAGTGGCGTACCAAGGGGGGGGGGGAGGTCCGCCCCGGGTGCACGCCCCAAGGGGGTGCACAGCCGGCCACCCTCCCTATTCTGCCACTGCTGCTTTCCTTAACCAGCAGCAGCGGCAGTAAACAGGGGTGTCCGCGGGTGCTCACCGGCGTTGCTCAGCTTCTGGACACCTCCCCTGCTGAAAGCTGTAAGCCTCCGCTCCTCGCGCAATCCGCAGCTGTGTCGGAAGCGTTCCTGCTGACGTCGCGACGTCAGAGAGAAGGCTTCCGATGCAGCCGCGGATCAGTGAGGTGTAGACGCCCACGGCTTTTAACAGGGGAACTGGCCAGACATGCTGGGCAGGGAAGGGGGGAGGGTAGAAATGCTGCACAGGGAAGAAGGGAGGATAGAAATGCACGGGGAAGGGTAGAAATACTGCACAGGCAAGGGGGGAGACATGCTGCTGCTGCACAGGGAAGGGGGAGAGGGTAGAAATACTGCACAGGGAAGGGGAAGGGTAGAAATTCTGGTCAGGGAAGGGGAGAGGGTAGAAATTCTGTCTAGGGAAGGGGGGAGGGTAGAAATGCTGCACATGGAAGGGGGTAGGGTAGAAATACTGCAAAGGCAAGGGGGGGAGACATGCTGCTACTGCTGCTGCACAGGGAAGGAGGAGAAATGCTGCACAGGCATGGGGAGAGAAATGCTACTGCTGCACAGGCAAGGGGGGAGAAATGCACACAGGGAAGGGGGGAGAGAGAGGGAATGAGGGAGAAGGAAGACAAGGGAGAGGAACCAGAGATGCCAATTCCATGGGAGGGAGGGAAAGGAAAAAAGGAAAGGAGATACCAGACCATGGAGGGGGAGGAAGAGATGCCATGGCACGAGGGAAGGGAAGGAGATAGAGATACCACACCATGGTGTAGTGGGAAGGAAGGAAGGAAAGGAGAAGAGAAAGATGCCAAAGCATAGGGGAGGGGGTGGAGACAGAAAAATGGAGAGGGGGTGAAGCTGAAATGAATCATGTGCAAAGGAGAGAAGGGACCCCAGATATACAGTTTATTGAAGGGACATAGAAAGAGGGAAGATGGCATATGGAAGAGAGAGAGTGTGGGCAGTTGATGGAAGGGGTAGAGAGAGAGGGCAGAAGCTGGGTGGAAGGGGCAAAGAGAGGGCAGATGTTGCATGGAAGGGAGAGAGAATAAATGCTGTATAGAAAGAAGAGAGCAAAGAGAAGATGATTAAAGCAGAAACGACAAAAGGTAGAAAGATTTTTTTGTTGCTTTACTTAGAATCAAGTAGTATTGTAACTGTATTGATAAAAGTTTATAAATAGGAAATGGAAATAAGGCAATTTTTTGGACTAAACCCCTTTCCTCAGGACAGGATGCCATAACAGCAGTATACTGTACTGCTCTGAAGAAAGATTTGGCCTCTGAAAGCTAATTGAAAAATGGATTAGTCCAATAAAATGGTATTTTCTTATTTCTCATTTGTTTTATTTTGCACAGTATTAGGAGACATGTGTCACTGTTTTTGTGGTGTTGTATTGTATGCAAAGTCTGGTTTCTTGGCGGTTCAGTTTAACTTTTGTCTACATATTTCTATTTTTAGTTTGTGATTATTCCATATTGGGCGAGGGTGTATCTCTGTTCTGTGTGTATGAAAAGGACATAGTTTTCAGTTGGCATTGACTACAGGATCAATTGACTGTGCAGGATCTGGCTTGTTTAGTTTTACAATGTATGTGTTGGTATTCTAGTGCTCACTGCAGTGTTTAAGATGCTGCCTTTTCCTAGGTACACTCTTGTGCGATATGTGGATTGTTGCTAAAAATCATATTTTTGATATAGATGGGGGGGTGTCAAAAATGATGGGCCCCGGGTGTCACATTTGCTAGGTACGCCACTGCTCACAACACTTGACTTTAGCCATAAAGCAGCATTACAAAACTAAGGTTCTCCTAAATTATCTTTTTTTGACAGAAGAAAGTCATTCCATGTTAAGTTTGACATCCCTCACAACACCCAACTTACAGCTTTTAGAAACTCAATTATTTAGGTAATTAGTGACAATTTTCAAACAACCAACTTGTGTGCGTACTCCCCCTGTTCCCACCACCCCTCCTCACAATATCTAGAAGGACTCAAAATTATTCTATAATGCAAACAACATTTACCTGCATATAGAGAAGGTGATCTTAAGGGACATATTTTGGACAAGAGTGGAAAGTGCAAACAAATTTATTTTCAAGTCTGAGCAAGTTATTTCTCCAAAGATAACCTACCTGCATAAAAACAGGTGCAAATACCTACCAGTATTTTGTCTACATAATT
This sequence comes from Geotrypetes seraphini, assembly GCF_902459505.1. Classification (NCBI taxonomy): domain Eukaryota; kingdom Metazoa; phylum Chordata; class Amphibia; order Gymnophiona; family Dermophiidae; genus Geotrypetes; species Geotrypetes seraphini. The sequence continues at coordinate 109,939,214 of NC_047087.1, read as the reverse complement.
TTTAATTGAAAGTATATAAATGAAGACCTGCCCCAGTGGTTAAAGCTGTAAGCTGTGAATCAGAGAAAAGAGGATTCAAATCCCTGTTTCTCCCAATGACACTCCTTGTGACCACTGGAAAGTCACTTCACTACTGCCTAAATGGAGAGCTATATTTACTAAAAATGTGAGTAGCAGGCTACTAATGTTTTTTTCTTTTTTAGTCTCCCCCCTTCCAATTATTCAAAGTTGTTAAATCACAAGCAGACTGAGAAATTGCAGGAAAATCTGGTTAGATGAAAAGTAGGCATTCAAATGACAGATTAAATTTGATGTGGCAAGTGCAAAGTGATACATATTGGGGAAAAATAACCATAATTATACTAAGTTCTACATTAGGAGTTACCACTCAGGAAAAGAATCTAGATGTCATCATGGACAATACATTCAAATCAAAAAAACAAACAGAATGTTAGGAATTATTAGGCAAGGAGCCAAGATGGCATCCTGAGAGGAGGATATGGTAAGAGTTAATTATCATTTGTATTCGGGAGATTTTTCAGAGGTCAAGGTAGATGACTTTAAAATATGCAATGTCACCTCAGTAACAAATACAAAAATAGATAAATATACCCCCTCCCCTTTTACTAAACCTTGCCGGTAGCCAGATTTTTTAAAAAAACAACCCCGAGCTTAGAAACATAGAAACTGACGGCAGAAAAGGGCCACGGCCCATCTAGTCTGCCATACCAATGTCCCACCCCCTAACTCCCTCCGTGAAGAGATCCCACGTGCCAATCCCATTTTTTCTTAAAATCTGACCCGCTGCTGGCCTCAATTACCTCAAGTGGAAGACTATTCCAGTGATCAACTACTCTTTCGGTGAAGAAATATTTTCTGGTGTCACCATTAAATTTCCTACGGATGCCCTCTTGTTGCCGTGGGACCTTTAAGAAAAAAGATATCTTCCTTCACCTCGATACAGCCCGTGACATATTTGAACGTCTTGATCATGTCCCCCCTCTCTCTGCGTTCCTTGAGTGAGTATAGCTGCAACTTATCCAGCCGTTCCTCATACGGGAGATCCTTGAGTCCTGAGACCATCCGGGTGGCCATTCTCTGAATTGACTCAACTCTCTGCACATCTTTGTGGTAATGTGGCCTCCAGAATTGTACACAGTATTCCAGATGGGGGTCTCACCATGGATCTGTACAAAGGCATTATGATCTCGGGCTTACGGCTGACGAAGCTCCTACGGATACAACCTATGATTTGTCTAGCTTTGGATGAAGCTTTCTCCACTTGATTGGCAGACTTCATGTCTTCACTAATGATCACCCCCAAGTCTCGTTCTGCTACAGTCCTTGCTAGGGCTCACCAATTAGGGTGTAAGACGTGCATGGATTTTTGCTGCCAAGGTGCATGACCTTGCATTGTTTGGCATTGAAACTTAGTTTACAACTACTATAGAGCAAAAAATGGAAAGAACCCTCCAAAATGTAGATAACAATCAGAAACACAGGTTCCACATGCAACTGTATAGAGTTAAACAAGAGGAAAAGACCTCAGAAGCCTGCACCACATAGAATATATAATTCACTCCGTGGTTTATCAGCAGGACAGGTTCTCTATCATAGATCTATGATAGAGAACCTGTCCTGCTGATAAACCACGGAGTGAATTATATATTCTATGTGGTGCAGGCTTCTGAGGTCTTTTCCTCTTGTTTAGCTCTATACAGTTGCATGTGGAACCTGTGTTCTGATTGAAACTTAGTTGTCAGGTCCTTGACCAATGCTCCAGTAGGAGCAGGTCATATGTCATACTGTCGGGTATTGAGCCTTTGTCAGGCACTGTGCTTTTGTCTATTGTGCTCTTGCCCACTATGTTGCATAGTTTGGCGAATAACGTAATTTTACCTCGAAGACCCTTAGCCAAGTCACATATGAAGATGTTGAATAGGATCGGGCCCAAGACCGAGCCCTGCGGCACTCCGCTGATCACCTCCGTCGTTTCGGAGGGGGTGCCATTTACCACCACCCTTTGAAGTCTGCCACTAAGCCAGTCCTTAACCCATGCAGTTAATATGTCGCCTAATCCCATCGAACTCATCTTGTCCAATAACCTGCGGAGTGGGACGCTATCAAATGCTTTGCTGAAGTCCAAGTACACGATGTCTAGGGATTCCCCCATAACCAGTTTTCTTATTACCCAGTCAAAGAAGCTGATCAGATTTGATTGGCAGGACCTTCCTTTTTTAAATCTGTGTTGATGGGGATCTCGTAGATACTCCTCGGACAGGATCGTGTCCAATTGACGTTTGATTAGAATTTCCATTAGTTTGCTCACTATCGATGTGAGACTCACTGGTCTGTAGTTCGCAGCCTCCTTCCTTTTCCCTACCCTGCCGGTAGCCAGCAAGATTTTAAAAAATCAATTTTCTCTGCAACACCTACCCTGCACACCATATAAAAACAAAACTTGAGTGCCATCTCATCAGTGCATCATGTGTGCCCATCTTAGAAGCAGCATTAAAAGGAAGGTGGTATGTAGGAGATGAATATTTTTATTTTATACAGTACATTACTGAAGTTTTTGGGTTGTGGAACGAATCGTTTGAGTTTCCGTTATTTCTGGTTGCAGCACCCAGGCAAGGTCGACCAATGGCTGAGAACACTTTCCGGTGGCATCACGGAGGGGGCGGGATAGAGCCAGATCGGGAGGGTATTCCTTAAAGGACACTTTCGCCACTCTGACCGGCTTCTTAGCCTTTTTCTTGGCCGTGGGGGTGGACCGGTAGCTGCGCTGAAGTACAGGTCCCAGGAGGTTCCGGACTCGGCTGGCTGTTCATCCCCCTAGAGCGTGCACCCAGGGCCCCCCGCCCTTGGAACAACATTGGTATTATTACATATCAAGCACATTATTTTATATTTTACTTCACAGCAAAAATACTCCAATTCCCACTTTTCTTGAAAATGTTGATGTTTTTCAGCAATTTTTCATTTAGTTTTACTACCACCTGGTTTCGATAAAGAAATACTGACTACAAAGAGCCGAAATAAATGAGTAATCGTTAACACAAAAAAATAAAACATTTCAATAAAAATCGGTATCTTTTCTTAAATATTAACTTACCAGACACAGAATAATTGCATAAATTAATGTGTAATGTAAATAAACCTGTACTCGTATTTTTATTGTAATCCGAAGGCAAAATATTTCCAATTAGGCGCACCAAGCAAGTCAATACAATACTAATGGCATAGTAGGTATTATCATCTGAGTCACTGCTAGTATTAGTAGGGGGAAATGGTGCATTATGACTAGAAGCGCAAACTTGTCTCGGGTACCAAAGGCATTTACATTGTATAAGACTCTGGTGGGACCTCATTTAGAATATTGTGTACAATTCTGGAAGCCGCACCTTCAAAAAGATATAAAAAGGTTGGAGTCGGTCCAGAGGAAGGCTACTAAAATGATGTATGGTCTTTGTGATAAGGCATATGGGGACAGCTTAAAGATCTCAATCTGTATACTTTGGAGGAAAGGCGGGAGAAGGGAGATATGATAAAGTCGTTTAAATACCTACATAATATAAATGTGCATGAATTGAGTCTCTTTCATTTGAAAGAAAATTCTGCAATAAGAGGGCATAGGATGAAGTTAAGAGGTGATAGGCTCCGGAGTAATCTAAGGAAATACTTTTTTACGGAAAGGGTGGTAGATGCGTGGAACAGTCTCCTGGAAGAGGTGATGGAAACAGAGACTGTGTCTGGAATCAAGAGGGCATGGGATAGGCACGTGGGATCTCTCAGAGAAAGAGATAATGGTTACTGTGAATGGGCAGACTAGATGGGACATTTGGCCTTTATCTGCCGTCATGTTTCTATGTTTCTAATAAGAATAAGCAACTGGTTATACACTTACATTGTATCAGTGTTTCTTAACACGTGGTACGCATACGCTAGGAGGTACGCGGACTGCCTGTTGGGGTACGCGGACTGGCCACCGCCAAGAATATCTCCCTGCCTGCCTACCCACTGCACCCCTCCACCTCCAGAGCCAACCCTGCCACCTGACTCTATCCCCCACCTCCCCCACCGTTGCAATTATGGGCAGGGACGGGCCAGGTGCATGCAGGGACTGCACGCCACCAGCCCACAAGACTTCCCCCCAACGTCAATTCTAATATCGGAGAGAAGGTTTCGGGCAAGCCAATCGCTGCCTGGCTGGCCCAGAACCTTCTCTCCAATGTCAGAATTGATGTCGGGGGGGGGGGGGGAGGAGGGAGGACGGCTTGTGGGCCATTCGCTGCATGTGCCCCTCTCTCTCTCTCTTTCTCTGTTACAACTGAAATACAGAAAGAGAACTGCAGATTCAGGACTGCTAAATTTACCACAGTGCCAGAGACCAAGCTCAATCCCCCCTCCCCCAGATAAGAATTTAAAAGAGGTGCCAGAACGTCACTTTGCAAGCAGGTTAAGAGGGATTTTAGGCCACCTTCTTATGTTTTTGGAAACACCAAAGTATTGAAAACTTCAATCCAAACCCTCCAGTCTTATTTGTGGATACAATGTTAACTACTTTATAATTTGGTAGGATGCCTAACATTTAATAGCTTTTGGAGCCTAGGTAGCTCCTATCATCATTAGTATTTTTTTTTTTTTTTATCCTGACGATGAATGGTGTACATTTACAATCTGAAGGCTGACATGAAGGGATTTGGGATTTAGATCACACATTTTTCAGTAGTAGCTTAAGATGAGTTTACATTCAGGTACAGTAGGTTATTTCCCTTTCCCCAGAAGATTTGCAATAAATTTAATCCCAGGGCAATGAAGGGTTACATCACAAGCAGCTGCAGTGGGATTTGAACCAACCTTCCCTGTCATGAATCAACATTCTGTAGTGTACAGTCAGCATTGACACAAATTAGACGCATTTAAATCCCAGAAAAACAGCCCCTCCCCCCCCCCCTGAATCACTCAGCGCTATTGTTAAATGAGCTGCAGGCCAGGGCCCACCAGCAGGCTGTATTTCCTTCAGCTTCAAGCAGTCAGCCCCCCCTCCTCTCCTCTCACTGCCAGGGCTGGTAGTACACATGCAGGAGCCCTGAGGAGGAAGTGCTAATGCCTGATCTATGTCACCTTCTGCTTCAGGCTTACGGGATACTGTGTGCCAAGGGGGCCCAGGGAAACAAACCTCTTTGCCATGCTCTAACTCCTTCACCCCTTCTCATTCCTCCTGAAAAATTGGTCTTTGCTTTGCTCTGCACACACACAGGGACGGATACCTCACAATTCCTTAGCCAAAGGCCACAACGGGTTCAAACACTTCACCTCCTTCCCCAGCATCCGGGCTGATAAACCAACAGCTGAGACCCAGTTACAAATACTGAAAACAAAACCTAGCTGCCCATCACTAAACAGGATTTTGCAAGGCATTTTTCTTCCTATGTAACCCTTTCTGCAGCCCCTGTCAAAATCACATCAAGAGCTCCCCCACACTTACTTGATTGCTGCTGGCTCCTTCCACTCCTAGTAAAAGCCACTGCACGCATCAGAAAGAGATTTCTGTCTCAGCCCAGTCAGTGCACTGCCTTCAGTCTTTTAAAGGTACTGTACTTCTTCCTCCCAACCAGACTCCTCCTCTTTCTTGTTCTTACAAGCTCTCTCTGTGCTTGTTGCCACCTCACAGCTTCCTTTGGCATACAGTATTGGAAACATAGATTCAGTAAGCAAATCAATTGTGTACCAATCGGTTTGCAACCCAATTTTCCTCCGACCCAATTCACTAACCTCTGTCCCGATCATCCTCCGATCCGCACATGCAAATGAGGGTGAACGGCATTCAAATGTAGGCAGGCAGCGATTCACTTAAAAAAATTAGGGGCACCGACTGGGCTGACCGATCAAAAATAAGCGACAGCTGAGGACCAGTTGCTCAGGTCCTTTCCGACTGCCCTGCCTTCTGCCGCCCTGCTCCTCTGCTCTCTGCCCCGATCTCCTGCTCTCTGCCCTGACTATCCTGCCCTTCCCCGCAGTACAAGCCTGTGGTTTTAACCTGCAGGTTTAAAGCAGGTTAAAACCATGGGCTCGAAAGTGAAGTTTAAAAAAAATCACTGCTTTTGTAAGCATGTGCAGACCATCTACAGGCAAAGAAGATGGTCTGCGCATGCTTCAGGATCACTCACTAATGATCTGTGTGGTCAGAGGGGGGCATTCCTCCAATCACCCCCATTTAAATACTGACCCATTGTGGATAAGTCAGCCTGCCACTGAACGGCCACGGATCGGGCACGATCAGCAGATTAGTGAATCTAGCCCATAGGGACCATCCTGCAACTGGTACAGTACTAGATTTGCTTAATAGGGTTGATTCTGTCCTTGGGGGTTGCCTTACCTCATGCATATAGGGAATTGTAGTTCTGACGAAATCATCTTCCCTAGGAAAAGGAAGAGGCCAAGCTCTTGCATGCAATGGGATAAATTCAGTACAGCAAAAAGATGTGCGGAGAGTTGAGTCGGTTAAGCGAATGGCCACCAGGATGGTCTCAGGACTCAAGGATCTCCCGTATGAGGAACGACTGGGTAAGTTGCAGCTGTATCACTCGAGGAACGCAGAGAGAGGGGAGACATGATCGAGACGTTCAAATATGTTACGGGCCGTATCGAGGTGGAAGAGGATCTCTTTTTCCTTAAAGGACCAACGGCAACAAGAGGGCATCCGTTGAAAATCAGGGATGGGAAATTTCATGGTGACACCAGAAAATATTTCTTCACCGAAAGGGTGGTTGATCGCTGGAATAATCTTCCACAACAGGTAATTGAGGCAAGCAGCGTGCCAGATTTTATGAAAAGATGGGATTGGCATGTGGGATCTCTTCATGGAGGTAGTTAGGGGGTGGGCCATTAGTGTGGGCAGACTAGATGGGTTGTGGCCCTTTTCTGCCGTCATGTTCTATATTTCTATGTTTCAGGGGTACCTTTTGGCTTCCCTGGGCCGCATTGGAAGAAAAAAAAATTTCTGGGACCACACAAACACTAACACTAGCTGATGAGCAAAAATAAAGGCTGAGCAGGTCCCAAATTTGCAATCACTAATATAGAAGTTGTATGAATCTAATAATAAACTTTCATTAAAGGGACACTGCGGAGAGGAACCCAAAAAGCAGTAATACTTACCCTGACTGAGTGATCCTCCACCTGCACCGCTGACAGTGGGAGCAGCCACAGGCTTCCGCATCCCCACTCTGATGGTTCTCCCATTCACTTATTACAACTACAGTGAGCCTCTTCAGAGGTGAGCCTTATCAGAGTGGGGATACTGAATCAGCTGTCAGCGACGCACCTGGAGGATTGTTCAGTCTGATGAGCAGGGATGTGCGCTCCTGGTTTTCTCATTCATTTCTATTACAGCTACGGTGAGCCTCTTCAGAGGTGAGCCTCATCAGAGCGGGGATGCTGAATCAGCTGTCAGCAGCATACGTAGAGGATCGTTTAATCAGGGTAAATATTACTGCTTTTTTGGGCCTCCCACTTTGAGCTTAGGCTCCCTAAAAATTAACATCTCCCCTGCTGTAGCTAGTAGGGATTCCCAAGCCTCACCAACTGATGGCCACCTCCTCCTCCTCCAACTTCCCAAGCTCTGCAGCTGGCAGCAATATTGCAGAGCTGCTGCCTTCCCTCCTCCCTGCCCCCTCCTTGGCTTTCATGCATGCATGAAAGCGGTGGCACCTTGAGGATATTGCCATTGACTGCAAAGCTTGGAGATTTTGGGTTGCCAGACTGGAGGAAGATGTCTTCATTTGGCAGGGCTTGGGAATCCCCACTAGCTCAAGTATCTATAAATTGCACTCAGGTGGGGAGAAACTTTGGTGCCCATCCACTAATTTTGGGCTCATCCCTCCCCCAAATCAGCTGTATATGATTATGCCACTGAATTAAAAAATAATTGTGATGCACATATCCCAAAGCTAACATGTTCCAGTTAATAAATTCAAAATAAAACAATTTTTTCTACCTTGTCTGGATATTTTGTTTTTCCATCATCTTGGTCCCAGTTTCTCTTTCTGCTTTTTGTCTATCTTCAACTAATTCTTTTTCCAGTGTTTGCTGTCCATTTTTTCCTCCTCTTTTCTTTTGTTCCATTTCCTCCTTATGCCTGTCTCCAACATATTGATTTTTCCCTTTCAGCTTTCTTAACTTTTTCTTTTCTTTTTTGCCTCTGTCCACTCAACTCTTGTCTTCTTTCTCACCCTTCTTTTTAAATGTTCAGCTACCTCTCAATTCTCCATCTTCTTTCAGGCCCTAGATCTCCCATTTCCCATCTCACTCCTTTCCCAGCCTATTTCCTTCTATCTACTCCCCATTACCACATTTCTACTACTGTACTCAGTGTTCTCTCACTAAGGTGACCATACGTCCCGTTTTCAACGGGACAGTCCCGTTTTCGGACCGACTGTCCCGTTGTTCCGACCCACCGCTTTGAGACACAGAAATGTCCCGTTTTCATGGACAGCGTCCCGAAGCTGTGCGCGGGGACACCAGGACGGGCAATCTCTTTCCCTCCCTGCCGCGCCGATTCTAACCCTGGGCCGCCGCTGCTGCTTCTTCCCTTCTTCCCGACGTCAATTTTGACGTCGGAGAGGATGTTCTGGGCCAGCCAATTTCTGCCTGGCTGGCCCGAACTTCCTCTCCGACGTCAAAATTGACGTCGGGAAGAAGGAAAGAAGCAGTGGCAGCGCCCCAGGGTTTGAATCAGCGCGGCAGGGAGGCAGACAGGCAGGCAGCAGCGGTACACAGACGGACGGACGGGCGGTTTGAATCCGGGGGGGTTTGAATCGTGGGGGAGGGGGGGGTTGAATCAGGCACTGGAGGGAGGGAAGGAGGTAGGCAGACAGGCTGGCTTTGGGGGAGGGACAAAGGCAAGGGAAGACATAGGAAGGAGGCACTGGGAGCACTATGGACATGGGAAGGAGGCACTGGGGGTACTAGGGACACAGGACAGGCACTGGGAGCACTATGGACATGGGAAGGAGGCACTGGGGGCACTAAGGACACTGGACAGGCACAGGGGGCACTATGGACATTTGAAGGAGGCACTGGGGGTACTAGGGACACAGGACTGGCACTGGGGGCACTATGGACATGGGAAGGAGGACTGGGGGCACTAAGGACACTGGACAGACACTGGGGGCACTATGAATATGGGAAAGAGGCATTGGGGCACTAGGGACACAAGACAGAGGCACTGGGGCCACTAGGGATACAGGACAGAGGCACTGGGGCACTAACATAGAAACATAGAAATAGACAGCAGATAAGGGCCACGGCCCATCCAGTCTGCCCACCCCAATGACCCTCCCCTACCCTTCTCTGTGAATAGATCCCACGTGTCTATCCTATTTGGCCTTAAAATCAGGCACGCTGCTGGCCTCAATAACCTGAAGTGGAAGACTATTCCAGCGATCAACCACCCTTTCAGTGAAAAAGAATTTCCTGGTGTCCCCGCGCAGTTTCCCGCCCCTGATTTTCCACGGATGCCTCCTTGTTGCCGCGGGACCCTTGAAAAAGAAGATATCTTCTTCCACCTCGATGCGGCCCGTGAGATACTTGAATGTCTCGATTTTGTCACCCCTCTCTCTGCGTTCCTCGAGTGAGTACAGCTGCAACTTATCCAGCCGTTCCTCGTACGGGAGATCCTTGAGTCCCGAGACCATCCGGGTGGCCATTCTCTGGACCGACTCCAGTCTCAGCACATCCTTACAGTAATGCGGCCTCCAGAATTGCACACAGTATTCCAGGTGGGGCCTCACCATGGATCTATACAATGGCATAATGACTTCAGGCTTACGGCTGATGAAACTCCTACGTATGCAACCTATGATTTGCATTGCCTTGCACTAGAGACACAGAACAGGCACTGGGGGCACTATGGATATGGGAAGGAGGCACTGGGGGCACTAAGGACACTGGACAGGCACTGGGGGCACTATGGACATGGGAAGGAGGCACTGGGGGCACTAAGGACATAGGAAGGAAGGAGGGAGGGAATAGAAAGGGACAATTGTTGGGCATGAGTGCAGAAAGAAAAAAATGAAAGAAAGGATACACTGTCAGAAGGAAGCACAACCAGAGACACATGAAATCACCAGACAGCAAAGGTAGGAAAAATGATTTTATTTTTAATTTAGTGATCAAAACGTGTCAGTTTTGAGAATTTATATCTGCTGTCTATATTTTGCACTATATTTATCTATTTTTCTATAGTTACTGAGGTGACTTTGCATATTTTAAAGTCATTTGCCTTGACATCTTTGAAACCCCCCAAATATAATTGATAATTAACATTTTCTCTGCGTATAGTGTGCTTTGTAGTTTTTTTTATTTTAAGGTTACCATTATGAATTAATATGAAGATATTATGTGTACATGAAAAATGAATGGAAGAAATTGGGGGTGGGACTGGGGGCGGGGCTAGGGCGGGATTGGGGGTGGGACTGAGAATTAATAGATGTCCCCTTTTGATGAAAAAAAATAAATGGTCACCTTATCTCTCACTCATCTTGTCATCTCCCTTTTGACCTCATCCACATGGCTCACCACTTTCAGAATTCCCCTCCCTCTCTCCACTGATCAGGCCATAATTCCCTGTCCCTTTCTTTCCATCCCATGCCTAGCATCTTCTTATCCCAGCTCTCTTCTCTCCTGCCCTCCCATGGGTCCATCTCTCCTCCTCTATTCCCATGGTCCAATATTTTGCTCCCTCTCTTTTCTGTTTTTCATCTTCCCTCCCCCTTTGATGTTGAACAATGAAATGGAGGGAAAAAAAAGAGATTCTGCATCTTTCTGCCTTCCATCCATAGGCCTAACATTTCTCCCTCCCTCCCATCCCCAGATCCAACTTCTCTCCCTTTCTCTTCACAACTGCCCCTCATCCTATCTCTCCCCCTACCTGTCTGCCCCTGCCTGCCTCTCTGTCCCCAAGGTCCACCATTTCTCCCTTTCTCTTCCCAACAGTTCTCCCTTTGAGTATCTCTTTTCATTTTCCTCCACACTACCCCAGGTTCAACTTCTCTCCCTTCAGACCATTGCCCACCATCTCTCTCTCTCTCTTTCCACTGTTTCTGGTCCCATAAGCTCTCCCCCATGCCCAATCTAGCACTTCTTTTAATACTCTCCCCCTCAGTACTTAAAAAAAACAAACAAACAGTACAGGAGGTTTCCTTGGCACAGCATGTTCTCCCCCTTCTCTCCGTGCCCATGCATCTCTACCTCACTCCTCTCCCACCACTATGTCCAATAATCCTCTCTCTCTGCTCAACAGTTCTCCTCTTTCTTCATCTCCCCATGTGCACCATCTCTTTCCCTCTCTCAGACACCTAATTCTCCCTTTATATTCCCTCCCTCACTTCAGCATCTCTTTCCCTCACTTCCTCCCTCCATTCTTCCATCCTATGGCTCATGCTCCCCTCCCTCTTTCTCTTTGTTCTGTGTCCTAAGTTCATATCCCTCCCTCCTTCCTTCCATCATTTGTCCTAAGTTTGTGCTCCCTCCCTCTCAAGTCCCAACATGCCCTTCTCTCTCCCTCCCTTCTGTGCCTTCCTCCAGTGTTTACTTTCAGGCCAGCTCCCTCTTCACTGCTACAGTCATTTTTCTGCTCAAAGACGCGGACAGCGACTCTTACATGCCTCCCATGGCTGATCTGGAAGCCTTCTCTCTGCCCTCCTATCTCTCAACCCATCCCTCCCTCCCCAGTATAACTCACATGTAACCCCAGCACCTGCAGCAATTCATTTTTGTTGCCTGCTCTGGCCCCAAAGGCTTCCCTGTGCTGTGTACCACCCTCATTGATGTCACTTCCTCTTTCCTCTCTGGTGTAGAGTTACCAGATGACTCCAGAAAAAGGAGATAACTTAACAGTTCAGACTATATTGAATTATTCAAGGACCCAACAGAAGATCTACAAATTAGGATAAATAAGATTATCTTGCAGGCAACTAATCTGGCTTTCTGAAGAAAAAAGAATTTAAATTTTTGAATATACTGCATCCAACAATACCTGTGTTCTATTTATTACCTAAGGTACATAAATCTATTGAAAAACCTCCAGGGCATCCGATTGTTTCTAACAAAGGTTCATTATTGGAAGTATCTTCTATATATATTCATAAATACTAGTGTTTAAGCACGTTACATTAACGAGTGCTAGAATAAATGTGTAGACTTTTAGCACAATGGGGCGTTGAGGCATTTCTTTCTTTCTTTCTTTCTGTCTTTCTTTTTTTCTTCCTGCCTCCCTGTCTCTCCCTGGCCCCCTGTCTGTCTTTCTTTCTGTCTCTCTCCATGCCCAATATCTTTCTTTCTTTCTTTCTGTATCTCTCCATGCCCCCGTCTTTCTGTGTGTCTTTCTGTCTCTCTCCCTGTTCACTGTCTCTCTGTATTTCTTTCTTTCTTTCAGTATCTTTCTCCCTGCCCACTGTCTGTCTTTCTTTTTCTTTCTTTCTATCTCTCTCCCAGCCAGCTGTCTGTCTTTCTTTCTGACTCTCTCTGCCCATTGTCTTTCTTTCTTTCTGTCTCTCTCCCAGCCAGTTGTCTTTCTTTCTTTCTTTCTGTCTTTCTTTTTTTCTTCCTGCCTCCCTGTCTCTCCCTGGCCCCCTGTCTGTCTTTCTTTCTGTCTCTCTCCCTGCCCAATATCTTTCTTTCTTTCTTTCTGTATCTCTCCATGCCCCCGTCTTTCTGTGTGTCTTTCTGTCTCTCTCCCTGTTCACTGTCTCTCTGTATTTCTTTCTTTCTTTCAGTATCTTTCTCCCTGCCCACTGTCTGTCTTTCTTTTTCTTTCTTTCTATCTCTCTCCCAGCCAGCTGTCTGTCTTTCTTTCTGTCTCTCTCTGCCCATTGTCTTTCTTTCTTTCTGTCTCTCTCCCAGCCAGTTGTCTTTCTTTCTTTCTTTCTGTCTCTCTCCAAGCCCCTGTCTTTCTGAGTGTCTATCTTTCTTTCTTTCTTTCTGTCTGCCTCTCTCCTTGGCCCCCTTTCTGTCTGTCTTTCTATCTCTCTCCCAGCCAGCTGTCTTTCTTTCCTTCTATCTCTCTCCATGCCCCCCCCTGTTTCTCTGTGTGTCTTTCTTTCTGTCTCTCTCCTTGGCCCCCTTTCTGTCTGTCTTGCTTTCTTTCTGTCTTTCTCCTTGCCCGCTGTCTGTCTTTCTTTTTTTCTGCTCTCTCTCCCTGCCCCCTGTCTGTTTTTCTTTCTTTCAGTCTCTCTCAGGCAAGATGTCCGATCGCAGCTCTCCTCCCTTTTACCTCCAGCTCCTTGGATCCTGACAAGCGAACCGTCACAACGCCGAAGAGCCGCGGTCATATTCCTCCATGCTCAGCGGCTAACCTCGGGCTGGGGAAACCCTGATAGTCCCTGTCTGTGTGCCTGGCAGTGGTACCTTGACTCCTAGAGGTCTGTGTGCCTGGCAGCGGAACCTTGACCCCTAGATGCCATTTGTCAAGGCACAGGCTGGCTGGGGTGTGGGAGGGAGGAAGCCATTGCCGCGCATGAGGCTGGAGGCCAATGGAGAAACCGCTGCAGGCTCCTACTGCACATGTAGCAGCACGGAGGCATGGAGCACAGACTCACGGAATTTGAAGTGCGCATGCGCTCTAAGGGTTTTATTATAGCGGATGGTACAAAAGACTAGGGGCCTCTTCTATCAAACTACACTAGCAGTTTTTAGTGCAGAGCCGCAATGAATGGTCCGTGTTGCTCCCGACGCTCATAGGAACTCTATGAGTGTCAGGAGCAGCGCGGGCCATTCAGTGTGGCTCACAGCACTACAAACTGCTATCATAGTTTGACAGAAGAGACCCTAAATCTTGCATCAGAGTTACTACCGAGTTTTTGAACAAATTACAAGCAGTTACTATGACTGGAGAGATATTTCTAGTAACTATGGATTTATGCTCGTTTTACACAATCATACCACAACATGAGGCTCTATCTATTTTGACAGAGTTCCTAGAAGAAAGACCATGTCCCCACAACTTGCTCACTGAATTTATTGGACAACTGGCGAAACTTGTTCTGGAAGAAAGTTTTTTTCTCTATGAAAATAAACTTTTCCATCAGACATTTGGTATCGCTATGGGGATAACAATGACAAATTTATTTATGGCAGTATTCGAAAGACAATGGGTATATTCATCTCAATATTACTTTGAGGTGGTCCTCTGGATAAGATACATCAATGATGTTTTCTTTATTTGGAAAAGCTCTGAAGAAAAATTTCAAGAGTTTATAAGCTATCTAAATAACTGCTATCATAAAGTTAAATTTATTCATGTATACGACAAAACTGAAATATCTTTCCTTGTTGTACTGATTAGGAGACAGTGAGACATTCTGACAACGAAAGTTTATAAAAAAACAACATATAAGAACTCATTATTACATTACTCGAGTTTTCACCTCATACATCTGAAAAACAGATTACCTTTTTCTCAGTTCTTATGTCTACGGCGAATTAGTTCATCTAAAAGCGAATTTAAAATACAAGAACAAGAACTTAGAATGAAGTATGAGAGGAGAGGAGAGGATACCCCCCAAATGTAATGAAATCAGCATATAAATGAGCCCATTATAACAACAAAGATTTGCTACTAAACTCAAAGAGAAACAAATCCGAACAAGTGGATCATATCACCTGTGTACTGACATACTTACAAAACAGCTGGGAAACAGCACATATCCTAAGGAAGTTTTGGGGTATTTTGAATATTGATGGCACTTTTAAGGATAAATCACTGAGGATAGCATATAGGAGGAACAAAAACCTAAAAAACTTGCTTTGCCCCTCAGTACTACCAGATACAAATTCTGCAACACTGACAGAAGAAAAAGGTCATAGACCATGGGGCCTGCCAAATGTGCACAACTGATAAGTCAATAGCCACATAGTGGGAGGAAGAAAGGATCGGCTGGTGACCTACCTACCAGGAGCCAAGGTAGAGGATATAGTGAGCCGCATTGACAGGATCATCGACAGTGCGGAAGGGGGAGATATGGTGGTGGTGATCCACGTTGGGACAAACGATGTGAGCAACAGGAACTACAGCAGGGAAACACTGAAAGACCAGTTCCGGATACTAGGAAGGAAGCTGAAGATCAGAATGCCGAGGGTAGCGTTCTCTGAGATCTTGCTGGTACCCAGGGCCGACGGGAAGAGGCAGATGGAACTATAAGCAGTCAACGCATGGATGAGGTGCTGGTGTGAGGAAGACGGATTCCATTTCGTGCGCAACTGGATGACGTTCTGGGGGAAGAGCAAGCTATACAGGAAGGATGGACTCCATCTAAAAGGAGACGGAATGAGGCTACTTGTAAGCAACATCAAGCGAGAAATTGAGAAGTCTTTAAACTAAGAAGAAGGGGAAAGCCGACAGTTGACCAAGAGTCAATGGTTCGGGAAACGGTATACCCAGAGGATACATGCAAGAAGATTGTAGGGAAGCCTCACCGGATCATAAGCATGATAGAAATCCCAACGGATCTAAAGGGATACAAGCAAGGGAGGCAGAAGGGGGAAGGAAATGCAAGAAAGTAACAGGCCGCAAACTTAAGTGTATGTATACAAACGCAAGGAGCCTAAGGAATAAAATGGGGGAATTGGAAGCTATGGCACCTAAAGATAACCTAGACATCATTGGCATCACGGAAACATGGTGGAACGAGGACAACATCTGGGACACTGTGCTACCGGGATACAAGCTATACTGCAGAGACAGAGTAGGACAAAAAGGTGGGGGTATTGCCCTATACATAAAAGAGGGAATTGAGTCTATCAGAGAGAACACGCCGGAAACGAACAACAAGGTAGAGTCTATATGGGCCAAAATACCGGGAACAAATGGAACAGATATGAAGATTGGCTTCTACTACCGACCTCCAGGGCAGTCCAAAGAGACTGATGGAGAAATGATGGACGAGATTAAACACGAATGCAAGGGAGGCAACACAGTTTTCATGGGCGACTTCAATTATCCGGAGGTAGATTGGAACTTAGGCAATTCCAGCTGCAGTAGGGAGACCAAGTTCCTGGATGCTGTAGTTGATTGTTTCCTGCAACAACTTGTCAAGGAAAATATGAGAGGAAATGCAATTCTGGACTTAATTATAAATGGACTACGAGGAACGGCACAAGGTATAAGAACATAAGAATTGCTGCTGCTGGGTCAGACCAGTGATCCATCGTGCCCAGCAGTCCGCTCATGCGGCAGCCCTCTGGTCAAAGGCCAGCTCCATAACTGAGATTAGCCCTACCTGCGTATGTTCCGGTTCAGCAGGAACTTGTCTAACTTTGTCTTGAATCCCTGGAGGGTGTTTTCCCCTATGACAGACTCCGGAAGAGCGTTCCAGTTTTCTACCACTCTCTGGGTATACCCCCTATAGAGAAAAAGAGCGTCTCGCCTCCTCCCTATGGTTTCTGTTGCGGATGCTTTGCCTCGAGCACTGGGGTGCAGGAGGATTATGCGATTCGGTAGCTCCTGAGGTATTATGAAACATTTTTGGACTGCAAAATGTTCAGCTGACTTCCTGGCGTCTGGTAACATCAGTGCTTCCGGTTTCCAGAGATTAATAATGGTGAAGGGAGCAGCCATCTGCCGTGGCTCTGGAGCTTGGTTCTGAGAGACAACGTGCTGAGGCGATACCCTGCGGGACCTCCACCCCCCACAGCTCGCTCTTAACCTGGCCAAAACAGCTGGCGTCGGGTAACATCAGCGCTTCTGGTTTTCGGTGATTAACAATGGGGAAGGAAACAGACAGTGTCCAAGTGGCAGCGCAATCAAATATGGCTTGAATGACAGAATCAGAAGAAATGACAGAGCCCGAGGGGGTGAAGATCAAGGATGTTGGGGAGTTCGGATATACAAAATGGACGGGTCTTTGTTGACACTAGCCGATCCTGAAAATATAGATGCTGCCACTCTGGTGCCTCAGAGAGAGCTGTTCTACAGACAAACCAAGGGACAAGGATACTTTGTTGAGGGTTTGTTAACTTCAGTTATAGATCGTAGACCTTTTCAACCAAGATCCATAGAGCAGCAAATTAAAGTGATATTGATGAAACTAATTAAGGCCAAAATGATTGGTCATGTTAAGTATATTTGATTTTACTTTTAAGGAAAGTGATAGAGGTTAACAGGAATGGATTTATTATAGAGAATGTAATATTACAATAGTAATTCTTAAAATAAAAATGAAATATTATATTGATATTATCTTAAATAAGATTTGAAAATTATTACATTTTCTGATGTCAAAATATTAAAAAGAAAAATCCTTATTTATTTTAAATCATTAATCTATAATAATAAAACGCTATGCGCGCATGCGCACTCACGCCGCGTGTTCCCTGATCCCTGATCTGTTGGGATGTGGCGGCACGAGTGCGCATGCACTAGATGGCGCGGAGTGAGGGACCAGCACTTAGGGGAAGGAGAGCAGGCTCGGGATTCAGCCGGCCCTGGCCAGGCAATACCCCCCTTCCCCGCCGCACCCAGACCCCGGCGGTCCCCGCCGGCAGAGGCAGAAAGACAGCTCGGCGGCGGGTTAGCATGACAGCGGCATGGGCTGCGGCCGCCTAGTGCCACAGAGTGGCCCAGAACACGGCGGATGACGATTGGCTGGGGCGACGGCGCTCAGAAGCCTCGGCTGGGAGCGCAAGACTGGTAGGTGGGCGGGCGCTGTGGCTGTCCAGGAGTGGGAGGCGAGGCCGTTAGAGTGACAAAGACCAGGAGGATCTTCTGGTGGTGGATGATGGTGGTAGCAAGAGTGATTTGGGGGGGGGGAGTTTCAGCTGAATCCAAACTGCAAATTTTGGTTGCTGGCCAGCATCTAATATAGTGTGCACAAACCTAGTGCTAATAGCATGTTAATGCTGGTGGTACTTTTGACCATCGGCCCTGAAGACATGTAGCAAAAGGTTAGTTTGGACCCGTCAATACAGATAAGTACTACGTAGGTAAAGACTATTCTGGCCTTCTTTTCACAACCCAGTGGAATCTGCTAAACTGACATTTATCAATAGCTCACTTAAGACACGGTTCAGATTTTCAGGCCAAAAAAATGTCTTAACTTTTCCAGATCCACACTCATGGACCCAGCATCTGGAAAGCTGTCACTCCTTATCTTGAAACAGTCTCACATACATCATGAATTAGCAAGCAGTGCTCCAAAACAGGTTTCTATCATTGCCCTGAGTTTTGTCTAAGGCTCAAAATTAGGTAACAGTGAAATATAATAACTGGCTGTTGCCCAATGTTTGCCTATTATATTTCATTTTTGAACTGTTGCCTTATACAAAACTCAGTGCAATGATAGAAACCTCATATGCCAGGTCTGAAAAGAACACCTGATAAGTGTGTGAGACTGTTTCAAGACAATAGTTTCTGTGCCTCTCCTATTTTTGGTATTATGAAGTTCCTGCAAAATATTTTTTTCTTCCCTTTTTACGTAGTGCTACTCCTTAGGACACTCCACACGGTCAGTGCAGCAACAGAAAGAAAGACAGACAGGGGGAGAGAGACAGAAAGAAAGAAAGACAGACAGACAGACAGAGGGAAGGGAGAGCGACAGAAAGAAAGACAGACAGGGGGCCAGGGAAAGAGACATAAAGAAAGACTGACAGAAAGAAAGAAAGGGCGTAGGGAGAGAGACAGAAAGAAAGAAAGAAAAAGAAAGAAATAAATATCTAAGTCTACACATCTATTCTAGCACCCATTAATGTAACGGGCTAAAAAACTAGTATTTAAATAATTCTATAGACCTGATGGAGTTTAAATTAACTTAAAGGTATTCATGAGATGGTTAATTATTACTTAGGTGGTTAACATACATTAATAAAGTTACTTTATAAATTAATTAAATTGAACTTTTAGCTTAATTGAAGCTGATACATTGAAATCTTGTAATGCACTAATAGTTTTAAAATCAATTTTACTACTTTTAAGAGGGGTTGTAAAGAAAATTCTAATGCAGTTTTGGTATTTAGATTGATCTTATTAATATAATGTAATTTTAAAGTACAAATTTCTTAACTGAATTGATTTCATGAAGATTTTTATATAAAAAGCTGGGTATTTAATTAAAAAGAAAGTAAGGGGTTTTAAATATATAGATTGATCCCGCGTCTGTCTCCGATGATGTCATCAGAGACGCGGCAGAGGAAATCGGCAGTAGAAGGACGCGAAGCAACGTATTTAAAGTGCTGCCCACGCTGCTGGAGCCAGGAGGTTTGTGGAGGGTCAACGGGCGGAGCGGGGCTGCTCTCCACCACTCAGTTACTGCCACTGGAATGCAAAGAGGGCCGCGAGTGTGGGGCAGTTGTAGGCGCACATGCGCACTTCTTCTGGCCATGGACATACAGAACATGCAAGTAGAAGTGCGCATGCGCAGCTTAGGGTTTTATTATAGAGATGCTACATACAGGAGACTCATTTATCAGCTTTAGAGTCTCAAAAACGTAAAGGAGATTGGGTGAAACATTGCTTTTATGCCCCAGCTGTAAAGAAAAAAGCAGGTGTTGCAATATTGGTGAATAAAAGATGTAATGCTACGTTCAAATTAATTGCTGCTGATTCTTCAGGAAGGTGGATACATGTAGACATGAATCTGGGAAATACTACAATGGCGCTATTCAATGTATATGCACCTAATTCGAACCAAATTGAATTTTTCAAATCTCTATAACAATTATTGTTACCATTGGCTACTTCTAATTTAGTTGTAGCAGGGGATTTTAATGCTATTATAGATCCTTTAATGGACAAAATACCTAGCAGAATTATGAAATCATTAGGGTTGGATAATTTGGTTCAAAATTGTGATTTAAAAGATATATGGCGAATATTTCATTTTAATGATTGGGAATTTTTGTTTTGCTCTCATATTCACAAATCATTATATATTTGTTTCAAATGCAATAATTCAGCAAATAATACAAGCCTCCATTGATCCAATTATTTTGTCTGACCATGGTGGGATGTGGATTAAAATTAAAATAAGTGATCAGGAGGATAGAAGATCTGTGTGGAGATTCGATAATGCATTGCTTGTAGAACCAAATTTTATTGAGGAAATTCAGTTAAAAATAAATGATTATTTTCAAATAAATAATATGGAAGATATCTCAGTGGAAACGTTATGGGATGCTTTTAAGGCAACCATAAGAGGTCAAATTATTTCTTTTTCAGCATATATTAAAAAACAAATTAAAAGTTAATTTTTCAGGTTAGAAAAAGAAATTAAGAGATTAGAATCAAAATTAATTGATAAATGGGAATATTCTACATTGCAGGATCTTTTGAAAGCTAAAGGGGAATGTAATGAGATTTCTTCTAAATTGATAAGAAAAGATTTATTTTCTCAACAGGCATTGTATTAAGGGAATTCAAATAAGGCGGGAAGATTATTGGCAAACTATTTAAAAGCAAAAAAACAAAAATAGTGGCTATAAAAGATGAAAGAGGGATTACTCATTCTCAAATTGGATCAATTTTAAAACAATTTTGAATTTTTACAAAGACCTATATTCTTCTGAGCCTTATTTAGATAAAGAAAAGGAAGGATTATAATTTTTAAAGTTAATTAAGGGACTAAAAATTCCTGAGCATATAAAAGAAAGCTTAGAAAAGCCAATATCACTAAAAGAATTACAAACAGCATTGAAGTCCCTTAGAGTTGGATCCGCTCCAGGTGGAGATGGTTTTACAGTAGAGTTTTATAAATCATTCCAAATTACCCTATTACCATATTTATTAAATTTATATCAGAATCAACTATCTAAAGCTTGCATCAAAGGTACTATGTCAGAATCATTAACTATAGTTTTACCGAAGCCAAATAAAGATCCCACATTGGTTTCAAACTACAGACCTATTTCTTTAATCAATGTAGATGGAAAACTATTGGCTAAGACATTGGCTCTGTGTTTGGCAAAGGCCCTCCCTTTTATTATTGGTATGCACCAGTCAGGATTTGTTGCTCAGAGACATTCTTCTAATAACACAAGATTGGCTTTGCATATGTTAAATTTGTCAAAAGCCATGAATGATCCAGCCTTTTCTGTATCCTTGGATGCAGAGAAGGCTTTCGACCGAGTGGAATGGACCTTCATGTATCAAGCAATGGAATGGTTTAGTATAGATTCAGAATTTATACAAATGATCCAAACATTGTATAGCTCCCCTGTTGCCAGATTATATATTAATAATAATTCTTCAGAATGTTTTAGTCTGAAAAGGGGGGTTAGATAAGATTGTCCCTTATCTCCTCTGCTTTTTGATATTGTATTAGAATTCTTGTTATTAGCTATTCAGCAAGCGAAGGAGATACAGGGTATTCCTTATTCAGATCGGGAATACAAAGTCTCTGCTTATGC
Source organism: Geotrypetes seraphini (assembly GCF_902459505.1). Classification (NCBI taxonomy): domain Eukaryota; kingdom Metazoa; phylum Chordata; class Amphibia; order Gymnophiona; family Dermophiidae; genus Geotrypetes; species Geotrypetes seraphini. The sequence continues at coordinate 109,917,812 of NC_047087.1, read as the reverse complement.
AGATGATATTTTGCTTTATTTGAGAAATCCTGAGACAACCATTCCTTGCTTACTTGAAATGATTGAGAAATTTGGAAAATTTTCAGGTTACAAAATAAATTGGAATAAATCTGAAGTTCTTCCACTTAATGCCTTTTGTTCAAAAGGATCATTCAATTCATTTCCCTTTGTCTGGAAAGATGAGGGAATAAAATATTTGGGTATATGGATAAAAAAACACAGTGGAATAAACAATAAAAATGAATGAAAAATGTTTATTACATAAGGTTACAGAATTATGTGAGCAATGGAATCCTTTATATCTATCCTGGTGGGGGAGAGTCCAAACTATCAAAATGAAGATTTCTCCTGTGGTTTGTTACCAAATGGGTATGATACCAGTTCTTTTTCAGGGGTCTTTTTATAAAAAATTAAATAGTATTCTTACAAAATTTATTTGGCTGGGGAGACTTGCTAGAGTTGCCTTAGTATCTCTACAAAAATCAATTGCAGAGGGAGGGGTAAATTTTCCAAATTTTTATAGAAACATAGAAAGATGACGGCAGATAAGGGCTACAGCCCATCAAGTCTGCCCATACCATTGACCCCCTTTTAAGTCTACTGGCCCCCTTAACTCTACTGACCTGCTCTATTAAGTCTATATCCTAGCGACCCTATTCATTGGTATGACTCCCGCAGTGATCCCACATAGGTATCCCATTTATTCTTGAAGTCTGGGATACTGTAGGCCTCGATCACCTGTACTGGAAGCTTGTTCCAATGCTCTATCACTCGTTCCGTGAAGAAGTACTTCCTGACGTCTCCACGAAACTTCCCTCCCCTGAGTTTGAGCGGATGTCCTCTTGTGTTCGAGGGTCCTTTGAGAAGAAAGATATCATCTTCCATCTCGACCCGTCCCGTGATGTACTTAAATGTCTCAATCATGTCTCCCCTCTCCCTAAGCTCCTCGAGAGTATAGAGCTGCAATTTGTTCAGTCTCTCTTCGTACGAGAGACCCTTTAGCCCCGAGACCATCCTGGTGGCCATCCGCTGAACCGATTCAATTCTGAGCACATCTTTACGGTAATGTGGCCTCCAAAATTGCACACAGTATTCTAGATGAGGTCTCACCATGGCTCTGTATAATGGCATCATGACCTCAGGCTTCCTGTTATCATGCGCCAGAGTATGTATTGGGTCCTCCCAGAACTCATGGAAAAGCTCCCAGATTGGCTGAGGTTGGAATGGCAGCTCCTGTTTCTTCTGAGGCTGTGTCATGTTCTTAGCATTAAAATGCCTAGGTTGTATAAAGAAAACAAAATATTAGTAGATACATGGAAAACTATAAGATATGTTAACAATTTAACACCTATTCCAATACAAAAATCTACAAATCAAACTATATGGCTTAACTCCAATAGGCGGGTTTAAGGTCGTTTGGAAGCATTGGATGATAGCAGGAATACATATTTTAGAGGACGTTATTTCTAATGGTAAACTGCTTGATTTTTCACAGTTGCAATACAAATTTGGTCTTGATAAATCACAAAGTTATAAATGGTTGCAACTGAAGCAGGCCATTCAGGCAGGGTTCCCTGAATGGAAAAATCTTAATACTCAATATAGTTTAGAGTTCTTATGCTTCCTGGGACTTCCTGGGAAACCAGGCTGCGCAGTGGTACAAATTAATATCTGGATTAATGAATAAAAAACCAAAGACGGGTCTTAGAGACATTTGGAGCATTGAGGTTAAGCATCAAATTTCTGCTTCTCAATGGCCACATATTTGGTCTTGGAGGATGAGATGTACAATGTCTGCATCTATGAGACAAACATGGTTTTTCCTGTTGCATAGAGCCTTCTGGACCCCTGTTCGTTAAAAAAAATTAGATAGCTCTAAGTCTGATAGATGCTGGCATTGTCATCTTGAAGCAGGGACTTTAGACCATTTATTATTCTATTGTCCATTTATTATGGAATTTTGGAAATCAATTTGGAGTCAGATAAATTGCTTATTAGAAAATCATGTGGTATTAACATATGACACAGTATTATTTGGCATGGCAATGAGGGCCAAGAACCAAATATCCTCTAATAATAATAAACTATTGCTCATTTTGACAGGAGTTGCCATACAACAAATGACATATAATTGGAAAAGATGGAATAGACTGAACTTTAGTTTTTGGTGGAATTCAGTATAAAATGGAAAGAACAATAGCCATTCAAAAAGGGAATTTTAATAAATTTCAGGATGTGTGGAGGCCATTATCAGAATATTGTAAAGAATAAGTATATATTTTCTTCCCTGTTTAGTACAAATGGAAAATAGGGCGGGGTGAGGTAGGATTTTATTATTGAAGAAAATGATTTTATGAAATATAAAATGAAGGGAGGGTGGGTAATAAATTTAATTTGATAAAGATCAATTGTAAAATCTCAAGTAAATTATCTATGTTACAATGTTAATATCAATATTGATGTACTTGATGTAAGTTATAAAATGAATAAAGAATTTTTTTTTTAAACTATAAAAATATTAACTTTTTAAAAACTATATAAATTAACTATATACAATTAACAAAGGGAAAGAGAGGGCAGATGACCCAAGAGCAGCTTGAGCTACCTCAGGCGAGGGAGGAGAGAAGGAGGTGCAGTCATTGAGAGGGCTCATGGCTGCTGCAAGCATGCCCTCGTTCAGCAACCAGGCAGAATGAAGGCATGCTCCATCCTCTCCACTGTCACAATCCTATCCCTAAGGCACAGTTTTTGCCAGGACGCCTGGTAGCTAAATCCAGCCCTTCCATTCAGAGGGCTAACCATGGGGATAGGGTTGTGACTAAGAATAGGGAAAAACCTTACTTTCCCTTTAATCCTGAAAACGCTGATCTCCAGGGGGTAGAGGGGTGTGAGGAGAATAACCTAGAACAGCCTCAGAGGAATCTCTCTCCCTCCAGTGACTCCCAGCTGAAGGAGATAACGAGAAAGCCCAGGAAGACTAAGCAAGCTTTGCAGGCAGCTCCTCCCCCTCAGAGAGCAGGGCGTGTTCGCCTGGATACTTTAGAAGCTGCTCTGAGGAGGAGAAGGGCAGTTCACCCTGGGCCAGCCCAGGAGGAGGTCACTCCAGGCTATTCTCCTGAGTCCCAGGACATTGAGATGCAGGAGATTGACACTGACCCTTTTGCCAGCCAGCCAGCACAGCAAGAACCCATGGACTGTTTAGAAACTCCCAGTCTGCCTGAAGACATTCTAATGGAGGAAAGCTAAGTGGCAGGGCTGGGTTGTTTGTGATTGATAGCATGTTCTATCTGTTGATGCACTGCTAAGGAAATGTCCTTTCAGGTGAAAGTTTAATGGGACTTGTGCTGCCCTGCTTATATGAGGCAGGAAGAAAAGAAAAAAAAAAACGTTTTTGTTTCTGGACTTTTGGGTTACAAATTCCAGCATAGTTAAGCTGGCTTTAGGTTTGATTATGCAATTGGGAGAAAGGGGAGTAATTCAGTGGGGAGAATCCACTTTCCATACAGGTTGGGTTAGTGGGGCCATTAGTGGCATTCTGAAATTCAGAAGATTAATTGGTTGATTCACTTACTCCCCCTCCCCCCGCACCAACTCCAGGGAGTTGGTGGGAGCCAAGCTACAATAACTTTGAGGCTTGTACACAGAACTGTTGAAAGTGCTAGCCGTAGTTTGGGGTTGTTGTCTGAAATGTAAAGACAACATCACTTGTTATTTTTCCTTACCTGAACTGTTTGAATGAAGATGAGAGCTGACACTTAAACTTTTGGTCAGCCCTATTTTTGTGTTTTGTATGGATTTATTTCTTGGCTGCTGCTGGGAGTTTGGACGAACTGGAAGTTAACTCCCAGTGTCATACCACTGAATAAAGTGATCATTGCATGGGAAGTGAATTGACTCTTTTTGCCTTTTTGTTTTTATTATTCCATGCCTTGAGAGTGAATGTCATACAGCAGGACTTCCTTCCTTCAGGGGAAGCATGCAGAAGTATCTATAAGGTGAACGTGGGCCGGTCCTAATTGAAGTACAGGTATCGGGTGCGTTACACCACGCACCCTCTCAATGACTGCACCTCTTCAAGGAGGGCAGAGAGGGGGGTCTCTGACATTGCCTGCCCCCTCCTGAGGCTGGTCAGGCTGCTTCTGGGGTGGGACATCATGGAAAGGGGGTGGGATAGGATCTGGAACAGGAAGGGCAGGAGAGTGAGGGGAAAAGGTTTGGCTGGGGGAAGGGGTTGGTTCAACTGGGGATGCTGATGGTGGGCCTTGCAGCAGTGGGGGTAGTAGTGGTGGTGGGCCTGGCGGCAGTTGGGGTGGTGGTCCTCCAGGCGGTGGCAGGGATGGTGGTGGTGGTGGTGGTCTTCCAGGTGGCAGCAGGGATGGTGGTGGTGACCATCTGGAGGTTCCTGCTCCCTCTTTCTCTCCTCCTGATTTCTCCCCGTGGACCATTGGGAGGCTCCTGCTACCTCTTCCTCTTCCCCTGATTCCTCCCCTGTGGACCATGGGGGGCTCCTGCTTGCACTTCTTCCTCCCCTGATTCCTCTTGTTTGTGGGCAGTTCCTTCCTCCTCTTGAGAGGATGCCTGCGCTGCTGCTGCTTCAGCTTGACAAGAAGGAAACAGGATACAGTCAGGTATGTAAACGACACTTTTGAACATGACATTCTTTACTTCAAGTGTTAATAAAAGCACGCATATAACACGGACTCTACTATAGGCCACATGCAGGGGAAGAATAACAAGCATCAACCTCCTACAAGGTACATTATTAACACTTGGGTGACAGGCAAGACCCTGTGATGTCCCCAGGCTAGGCCTGCTTGTGCTAAACCAGTGACTATTTCTAGGTCATGAAATAGAATTGTAAAGTCTTGCAAGCAGACAAGAGGAAATAGTGCAGCAGCAGTTCAAAGTTCTACTATGTTTTCCTATCCTTCCTTGTACAAATGTATTGAGGAGACATTGGTATGGAAGTATGCGACCAGGGGTTTTGATTCAACTTATGCCATGGGGAGCAGTTAAACAAATGATCCTTTTGATAAAAGGATTAAAATGGAGGTGTAAATGGGCATTGGTGCTGCGGGGTGGAGGGAATTGCAGCACAGCTGAATTTGAAGCCAGGTTTAAAAGTGGCCAAAGCGTGTCCCTGCCTGTGTAATTAATTTGGTATAAGGGCGTTGAGAGTTGCCACACATATGGAGCCCTAGCCAGTGGCGTACCAAAGGGGGGGGGAGGTCTGCCCTGGGTGCACGCCTTGGGGGGGTGCACAGCCAGCCAGTTTTGAAGGCGACGTTGGACCGGCATGCTTAGCTGTCCTGTTCTCACTGCCTCTAACGCCAGCCCTGCAGCTCCGGACTTCCCCACACCTGCTCTCCCCCCCCCACCCCGGATTGCTATTATTTTAAATGTTATGACAGCCACGGCGCTGTATCCATCGGAGAAGACTTCTAACCTTGGCCTGCCCCGGAACTCTTCCTGCAATAGCGACTTCCTGTTCCTGCCTAGGCAGGCGGCGGCTGCAGGAAGAGTTCCGGGGCAGGCTGAGGTTAGAAGTCTCCTCTGATGGATACAGCACCGCGACTGCCATAACATTTAAAATAATAGTGATCCGAGGGGGGAGCAGGTGTGGGGAAGTCCGGAGCTGCAGAGCTGGGTTAGAGGGACTAAGAGCTGATGGTGCTGCAGGGTCCTGCGTGGGGGGGAGGGAGGAAGAAAGAAGAGTAACCGAAGCATTGGCAATTTGGGGAGAGCAGGTGTGGGGAAGTCCAGAGCTGCAGGGGAGAGTGTTGCTGTACCCAGCTGGAGGGAGAAGGAAGATGAGGGAGGGAATGAAAGGAGATGCCAGGGCTTGGAGGGAAGGAGGAAGGTATGCCAGACTAAGGGAAAAGGAAGGAGAACATGTCAGAGCATGGAGAGGGAGGGAAAGATGGAAGAAAAGGAAAGGAGAGAAATGCCAGAGAATCAGGAAAGGGCAGATACCAGACTGTGGGGTGCAAAGGAAAGAAAGGAGAAGAGAGAGATGCCAGAGCATAGGGGATGGGGTGGTGACAGAGAGAAAAAAATGGAGAGGTGGCAGAGCTGAAATCAATCATGTACAAAGGAGAGAAGGGGCACAGGATAGATAGTTATGAAAAGAGCATAGAAAGAAGGAAGATGTTGTATGGAAGAGAGAGAGGGCAGACATTGGATGGAAAGGGCAGAGAGGGCAGTGACTGGAAGGGGACAGAAGGTGAACAGTAGATAGAAGGGGTAGAGAGAGGGACAGCCACTGAATGGAAGTGTGAGGGAGAGGGGGAGCAGACGCTGGAAGGAAGTGGGGAGGAGAAAGAAAAAAGGGCACATGCTGGATTGAGGGACGAGGATAGAGTTAGATACTGGAAGGGGTGAGGGAAAGAGGTGGCAAGCTTTAGGTAGACAGTAAAAAAGGACATTGATGAGAGGGTAGTAAGAACGTAATCTAGACAGATGCAGAAAATAAATTGAAAAGGAAAATGAGGGAAAAAAGGGAAAGGGATTGCAGAGGAGAGGTGTGGGAGAGAGAAGGAGAGGAGAGAGATGCCAGACCAATGGGGGTGAAAGGAGAGATGGAAGGGGGAGGCATACAGTTTCTGGAAGGGGCATAGAAGGAGAGAAGATGCCATATAGGGGAAGAGAGACGGCAGACATTGGATGGAAGGAAGAGAGTTACAAGAAGATGAGGAAAGCAGAAACCACAGAAGACAAAAGTAGAATGTGAAAGCAGAGGTCCTGGCCGGTGCGGCCAGGTAGACTTGGTTCCCTGTTGCTGAAGGCTATGGGACAGAATTGAGTGTGCCAGTTTTATTTGCCTGGTTTTTGGAGTTAAGGGTGGTTCACAAGAAGCAATGCTGAGGCTGTAGCTTTAACTACTGTGCCACTCTAAAAATCAAAATGTAGCATAAGTGAGCTATGTAGAGGACCGTAAAGCTATTGTTACATAACAGAGGAGTGTGGCTGCTATGATATCACAATAGCGGCTCTGGTTGTCAGAGGCTGAACCTTTTCACAAGATTTTATGATTTAGAATGGTTTACAGCTACTCAAGCATTTTCATCTATCTATCCTGATAGACTGATAATCTATCTAATGTACCTGGGGCAAGTGAGTGACTTAGCCAGGGTCACAAAGAACCACATTCTGGACTCATTACTCACCGGCTTAAGTGCATATCTCCTCACACACATCCTCGAGGAATGCCTGTTCCTGTCGCCGTAGCAGGCGCCCATGTTTCCTGAGATCTTCAACCTGGATAATGGAGAAAGAGGGAAAGATACAATGAGTGCCATAAAGCAGTGTGACATAACAATCTTACTTACGTATTGATCTCTATAATCACATACAAATGGAGTCAAAGATATGGTGACCAGTGTTCCCTCTAAGCGGGCGGGTGTTGTGAGCAAACTTTTTTCACTGTGAGCTAAAAATATCGGGCGCCAGCAAGTTATGAGCCAAATAAATATGTTGCTTTCTACCACAGAACTTCCTTACGTTTGTATGGAATCTATCCCCTTTCAACTTTAGAGAGTGCCCTCTCGTTCTCCCTGCCTTAGCTACTAAGTCTATTCCCTTCAGTACCTTGAATGTTTCTATCATGTCCCCTCTCAATCTCCTCTGCTCAAGGGAGAAGAGGCCCAGTTTCTCTAATCTTTCGCTGTACGGCAACTCCTCCAGCCCCTTAACCATTTTAGTTGCTCTTCTCTGGATCCTTTCGAGTAGTACCGTGTCCTTCTTAAAGTACCAGTGCTGGACGCAGTACTCCAGGTGAGGGCGTACCATGGCCCGGTACAGCAGCATGATAACCTTCTCTGTCTCTTCAGTCCAGCATCTGCCCCTTCCATTCACTGTCTGTCTTTCCCTGCCATCTCTCCTCCTGCCCCCCCCACCCCCCAATTTGGTCTAGCATCCATCATCTTCCTTCTGTTCCCCTCATGGTCTGGCATCTCTATCCTTCCCTCCCCCCTGTGGTTTTTAGCATATCTCTCTTCTCATTTCCTCCACTCAGATCTGATCATTCTCTGCTCTCTCTTCCCTTTTCTTCTCTGGTCTTCCTTCTCTATTTTCTGCCTCCATCTAAATTAAATTCTTTCTTACTATTTAGTCCCGTTTCCCTCTTTTCACTGTGTCTACACACAGCTTGTCACCCCTTTCCCTCACCCCTCCATTATCTTACTATTTTCTTCCCCCTTTATTTATCTCCTCCTTCCATCCAGTATGTGTTCTTTCCCCACTTCCATTCAGCATCTGCTCTCCCTTCTCAACTGACATCCATCTGCCTTCTGCTCTCTCTCCCTTCTTCTCACTTCCATCATCTGTCCCCTTCTCTCTCTCTCTCATCTCCTCCATTCCATCATCTGCCCCTTCTCTCTCTCTCTCTCCCCCCCCCCAACTTCCATCATCTGCCCCCCTTCCCCTCACCTTTGTGGGTCACTTTCTTTCCCCTGAGGGTGGCTCATGTCACAGGGGAAGCTTTGGCCGAGCAGAACCGCTTGATTGACAGTGGAACTTACTTGATTGATGTCGATGCTGGTGCCCGTTGCCGTTTGAAGGAAAAAAAAAAAGGTGGAAAAAAGGAACCTGTAAAGGCGAGAGGAAGGGAAACCTCCAGGACAGCTGCTTTTTGCCCTCCTTCAGCGGCCCAAGAGTTCAGACCAGCAGCGGCAGCTCTGTATGCTTTTAACTTCGGCACAGAGCTGCCCCTAATCAATAGTTTAGCGCGGTTTCATGAGGCAGCCTCGGGGCCTTTGATAGCCGGCCCGCTTCGATGATGCGATGTGGGCCGGCCTAGCAAAGGCCCCGAGGCTGCCTTATGAAACCGCGCTAAACTATTGATTAGGGGCAGCTCTGTGCCGAAGTTAAAAGCATACACAGCTGCCGCTGCTGGTCTGGAGGTGCGGAGACAAGGCAGGAGGCAAACGCGGTGGAAGGCAGGAGTCCCGGCACAGCGACTGCAACAGGAAGTTGCAAGTCAGCTGACGCCGGCCTTTCGTTGCGGCGGGGACCGAATCCTTCGCGGACCGGCAAGATTTTGTTTGCGGACCGGCGGTTGAAGAACTGTGCTCTACACTGTGTGCGCTGTGACGAGAAACATGTGCGCTGCGAGGTAATATTTTGTGCGCCTGCGCACCCCAGCGCAGCTTAGCGGGAACACTGATTTGTGACCTCCAGTGATACTAGCTACTGATAGGGTCATAGTAAAAGCCCCTTAAAATATATGGGGAGGGTGGTATATCCCTGACCCTGCCCTCTTTGATGCCTGCCCCCACCCCCACCCCCTCCTGCCACATATTTTACATTAATGTATTACAAATGCCATGCTGGTGACCCTAAAGTTACTTGTGTGACAGAGATTAAAGTACATGTTGTGAATGGAATAGCTGTGCTGGAGGAGCTGAGTTTGTCAGTTCAAATCCTAGTACTGCTCCTTTGGGAATTGTTTTTAAAACTGACCAATTTGATACAGGTTTACATAAGAATTTTTTTTTTTACATTATTATTTGTGAGAACCTGACTATGAATACTTACTTCCCTGGGACAGGAGGCTAGGTTGTTATACCTCCTGGTGAGGAGGATTCATAGTATTGCAGGTATGACCTGCGATGGCCACGGACCACAAAGTAGTGGTGCTCATGGGGGAGGAAGAGCTTGGCCAGGAGTTTGGAGTCAGTTGTGCTGAAAGTAGGCTGTCTCTTGGCAGCCATCTTAGAAGAAATAACTGCGTAGTAAAAATCGGCAATTCTATGACATCAATGCAAAAACGTGATTACGTCATTGCGAGCTGCTTTCTGCACGCTGTTATTTATACATAATGACACCTAACCCAAACAGTAATATAAACTTAATAGCACAATAGTTAGAATGAAGCTTAGCATTTAAACCTGATATGAATTCAACTCCCCCCATGTACTTAAGCTAACACAATACACATTAGAACTAAAATAATGACAAGGTACAAATTTAAAAAGTGAGATAATAGAGTAACTTAGGCATAGTCACAGGAAGTTCACATATTTTTACAGCTGGTCTGCTATTCAGTGTTTTAGAGCTTCAGTTAGATGCTAATTTCAGTCAGTACAAAATAAGCTATTTATAGCTTACCAAGTTAAGGTGCTTTAATGTACCTTGTCTATGCTCTCCAGCTCACCAGTTCAAATCCCACTATCACCTGCATTTATTTATTTATTTATTTTTTTAAATATATGTTTATTAGCAGTGAAAGATACACCACCCAACAGGGCGCAACAACAAATAACAATAGGACAATAGTTGTCTAGAACAAGCGAAAATACAGTACAGTAGCAATACAGTACAGTAACATTTATTTTAACAGCTCTCATAAGTCTAAATGAGGGACTTTGCCATTTTTCATCAACATTTAATTTTGGAAGGTACATGTTTTGATATTTATCCTAGAGACATTAGTATTGGTACATTCAGCTTGGCTTTAGAATTGGGGGTGGGGAAGGGGTTTAGGATGAGAGAACAGGCTGCTTTAAAAATCTTAGAATTGCTGCAGATTATTTTAAAGCTCAACCCAAATATGTTTAAGCAAATGAATGGACAGAGAGTTTGAAGGTTTTCTGGTAGATAAATGAATATAAAATATTTACAAACCACACTCAAGACTTGAACCCCTGACCTTTGGAAGATATAAGCAGTGCTTTTAAGCATAGAGCTACACTGGCAATTCGGGAACAAGAGCCTCAACAAATGCCTTCATGTAAAAGCTTTGAGAAGTGACAACAATGATTCAAAGTCAATAACAGGTGTGTTCGTCGAAACACCACCCAAAGCACGCTCAATCAGTTTGAAAGTTTTCTGGCGGGAAGTCCTAACGGTGCCTATGACATCAGACACCACTTAGGCGTGCTTAGCATAAAGAGGCCTCTGGTAGAGCAGATTTTTGTCTCCTTAAGACTCCCGTGCGTTTGTCCTTCTGCTGCTTCATTTGTGATATTGTGAGACTTTGTGCTGTGACCTCACTGTTTCTCCTTTATCCTACCTTCTCCCTTTTGTTCTGTATTTGTCAGTTGGTGTCTTTTGTTTGGTGTTGGTTTGAAAGATGGCTGAGTACTTTGGGTTTGTGTTAAGTATGGAGGGGCATAGATTGTTGGGGAGAGGAAGGGGTCCGGCCCCAGCCCTGGGGAGTGGCCAGGTTAGCCGCTGAGGCCCAGGCTGATATGGATGCCAGGCCCCCAGGGTATATAGGCCCAGGGTGAACTTCCATAGCTGAGCGGTGTATTGGGCTCTTTAGATTTAATCGGGAGACCATAGTTCATCTGTGTGAGCGACTGCATGATCTAGAGCAGTGGTTCCCAATCCTGTCCTGGAGGACCACCAGGCCAGTCAGGTTTTCATGATAGCCCTAATGAATATGCATGAGAGAGATCTGCATATAATGGAGGTGCCAGGCATGCAAATCTGCTCCATGCATATTCATTAGGGTTCTCCTGAAAACCTGACTGGCCTGGTGGTCCTCCAGGACAGGGTTGGGAACCACTGATCTAGAGCACACCACTCAGGGGACAATCCCTTCCAGTTTATGTACATGTAACTACAGTCCTGGCTTTTTTGGCTACTGGAACATTCCAAAGGCCCCTGGGAGCTGGGGCTGCCATCAGTCAACCATCTGTCTCCAGGATTATAAATAGGTTTTTGGATGTCTTTTTAAGGTGAAGTGCTATTTATATATGGTTTCCGATGAGTGAGGCAGACCAGCAATGCACGAGGGATTTTTATCAACTGGCACGCTTCCCCTCTGTCCTGGGAGCTATAGACATGTAGCACTCAGACCAAAGGCAATTTAGGAACCGGAAGACATATGAATATGCAGGTGGTCTGTATTGCTACAATGGAGGTGACCGATGTGTGTGCCAGATTCCCAGGGTCCTGCCACTATGCCTATATCCTGGCCCAAGTGGCAGGTTCCAGTGGGGAGAAATCCACGGTGACTGGCTGGTTGGTGAGTTATCATACTACTGCAAATAAAGCTTTGCTTCATTAACCACCTTTATCTCCTTTTACCACAGGGTCATTGCAAACATTGGAGGATGATGCATAACAATAATAACAATCATGCATAATAATAACAATGTAGGACAATGTGCAACAGATATGTGCCCCCTTTCTAGTATTGTTTCTTCTTTCAGGTGATCGTGCCTATCTGCTGCGTCCATGGTTGATGACCCTCGTTGTTCGTCCCCACCGGCAGGAGGAGATGCAGTATAACCGGGCTCTGAACACCACACGGGCCATCATTGAACGTGCATTTGGGTTGCTGAAGTCCTGGTTTAGATACCTACACCTCTCAGAAGGGCAACTGCTCTACAGCCCGGACAAGGTCTGTAAAATATTCACAGTATACTGTATGTTACATAACATGGCAGTTAGAAGAAGGATGCCAGACCCTCCTGAGGCGGTCCAAGACAGTGACAATGACGAGGACATCCAACCTAGACAGAGGCTGCTACCTGAGCAAGAGGAGCGTAGAAGAAGCCAGGTGGTCAGGGACAACCGTGGTGAGCTCGTGAATCATAGAGCCGCAACATTATACTGGTCCACAGCCTTACGCAGCCTGAGGGCGAAACGGACAGCTAGCTTAACATTGGCAAAGGGACTGGCAAAGGGACTAGCAGAGACAGCAGGAAAGATTAACAACGACTTTCACTGCCTATTTTCAACAAACCCTGCTTGGGATTTAAAAGTTAAGTCCCTGTTTTAAGAACTATAAGTTTAAGAACTATAAGTATTTTTGATTAACAACAGGGCAGGAGGGGAGCATGAGCCAGTGAGGTTAATTCCCTTTCTAGTGTGATTGTAAAACACATACAACACATGGGAATCTGAGGCTCAGCCCCTTTGATAGTAACTAAAAAGGATTTAAGTTCAGGAGTGGATTTACACCTCTGGATAACTTGGACATTTGAGAAGGGTATTTTTTGAAATGAATATATGTTCTTTCTCATCCTGTATATAATTTTGGTGATACAACCTAATAAAGACCCATTTCTTGGGATAATGGTGAGTATATTTCTTGATGTACACTTAACTCTGATGTCAGAGGAGGGGCGGGAACGCGGCGGAGCTGCTTCTCTACTGTAGTGTGGGGAGGCCAGGGGGATGAGTGGTCCTTCGGGGTGAGGGGGACGAGCGGGCCTTCAGGGTGGGGGTGGGGGTTGGCAGTCCTTTGGGGTGGGGCGGGTCATCAGGCCTTCAGGGTGGGGCAGGCAGGCAGGCCTTCGGGAGGGGACATGCCTTCAAGGGGGACAGGCAGGCAGGCCTTAAAGGGAGGGACAGGCCTTTAAGGGAGGGACAGGCTTTCAGGGGGGACAAGCCTTCAAGGGGGACAGGCAGGCAGGCCTTCAAAGGGGGGGACAGGCCTTCAAGGGGGACAGACAGGCAGGCCTTCAAGGGGGGATAGGCCTTCAAGGGGGGGGACAGGTCTTCAAGGGGGACAGGTAGACAGGCGTTCAAGGGAGGGACAGGCCTTCAGGGGGGGGACAAGCCTTCAAGGGGGACAGGCAGGCAGGCCATTATTAAGTTTAAGTTTATTAGGATTTTATATACCGCCTATCAAAGTTTTCTAAGCGGTTTTACAATCAGGTACTCAAGCATTTTCCCTATCTGTCCCGGTGGGCTCACAATCTATCTAACGTACCTGGGGCTATGGAGGATTAAGTGACTTGCCCAAGGTCACAAGGAGCAGCGTGGGGTTTGAACCCATAACCCCAGGGTGCTGAGGCTGTAGATCCAACCACTGCGCCACACACTCCTCCATCAAGGAGGGACAGGCCTTCAAGGGGGACAGACAAGCAAGCCTTCAAGGGGGGATAGGCCTTCAAGGGAGGGTACAGGCCTTTGGATGGGTGCAGGCCTTCAGGGGTGGGATGCAGACCTTTAAGGTGGGAACAGGCCTTCAGGGGAAGGGGGCCCTGGTGTAGAAGTACATGGAGGGAAGGGGGGGGGGGGTTCAAAGAGACGCACATATGCCGGACTTTGGGTGGGAAGAAATAATGGGTCTGAAAATAGAGAAGAGGGAGAGAGATGATGGACCATGGGTTTTAGGGATGGAAGGAACAGAAAGGGAGAGAAGTTGGACACAAGGGATGGTGGAGGGGGGGATAGAGATACTGGCTAGGAGGGTAGTTGGGAAAAGAAAGGGAGAGATGGTGGACCCTGGGGTGATGGGGAAGGAGGGAGAGATGCTGGATGAAAGGGTAGTTAAGAAAAGATGGATCTGTGGAGGGAGACAAAAAAAGGAAAGATGCCAGACCTCCTGGGGAGGGAAGGGAAACGGAAGGGGAGGACAGATGGATGGTTAGCATGCAGAAAGAAGAAAGAAGGAGACCCTGGCAAGCAAGTTATCAGAAGACAACCAGAGCCTTGGACCAACAAGATTTGAAAAATAACCAGACAACAAAAGGTAGAAAAACTAATTTTATTTTCTGTTTTGTGATTACAATATGTCAGATTTGAAATATGTATCCTGCCAGAGCTGGTGTTAGACCACAAACGTGAGCTAGGATTTAACAGAGAGAGGAAAAGTCCTTTTTGTTTCTTTATTTTAATTACACCACAGCGCCAGTGTGGTTAGGAGAAGCCAAAGGGGGATTGAAAATGCTATAAAATAAACCCACCAGGATGTTTAGGAAAAAAACCAAACAAAAACCACCCAATTGGGCAGGAAAATCGAATCGAAAAACCAATTCAATAGGCTGAATCGAATCGAAATTTTTTTTTTCCCCTGAATCGGGCAGCACTAGTTTGCGCTACTGTCTTAGACTTTAGGACCTGGGATTGGGGAGAGATGGCATCCTCAGTACTTTATAATGCAAGTGAAATGAGGATTTGGTCAGACTTTTGAAGGGTCTGCAGAAGAAAAATATTGTATAAGCCGGGGACATGAGACAGCAGGAAACGGGAACTTTTCTTCCTTCTATTTTTGTGAATGGCAAGGCTGAGGATGTCAGAGAGTTCAGTTAAAATATGTTCTTTATAAGAAAATATAATAATGTATTTAATAAAGTTTATAAGCATTGCTTGCCTACCCGGTGAGGTATTCCTAGTGGTGATGGTGGTGGCATAGAAACATAGAAAATGATGGCAGAAAAGGGTCACGGCCCATCTAGTCTGCCCACACTAACTACCTCCATGAAGAGATCCCACATGCCAATCCCATCTTTTCTTAAAATCTGTCACGCTGCTGGCTTTAATTACCTGTTGTGGAAGATTATTCCAGCGGTCAACCACCTTTCGGTGAAGAAATATTTTCTGGTGTCGCCATGAAATTTCCCACCCCTGATTTTCAACGGATGCCCTCTTGTTGCCGTGGGTCCTTTAAGGAAAAAGAGATCCTCTTCCACCTCAATATGGCCCGTGACATATTTGAACGTCTCGATCATGTCTCCCCTCTCTCTGCGTTTCTCGAGTGAGTACAGCTGCAACTTACCCAGTCGGTCCTGAGACCATCCTCGTGGCCATTTGCTGAACCGACTCAACTCTCCACATATCTTTTTGATAATGCGGCCTCCAGAATTGTACACAGTATTCCAGATGGGGTCTCACCATGGATCTGTACAACGGCATTATGACCTCGGGCTTACGGCTGATGAAACATCTACGGATACAGCCCATGATTTGTCTAGCCCTGGATGAAGCATTCTCCACTTGATTGGCAGTCTTCATGTCTTCGCTAATAATCACCCCCAATTCAAGTTCTGCTACAGTCCTTGCTAGGATCTCACCATTTAGGGTGTAAGTCCTGCATGGATTTTTGCCGCCAAGGTGCATGACCTTGCATTTTTTGGCATTGAAACTTAGTTGCCAAGTCTTTGACCAATGCTCCAGCAGGAGTAGGTCCTGCGTCATACTGTCGGGCATTGAGCTTTTGTCAGGCACTGTGCTTTCATCTGTTGTGCGGTTGCCTACTATGTTGCATAATTTGGCATCATCGGCAAATAATGTAATCTTACCTCGAAGCCCCTCAGCCAAGTCTCTTATAAAGATGTCAAATAGGATCGGGCCCAAGACCAAGCCCTGCGGCACTCTGCTGATCACCTCCGTCGTATCGGAGAGGGTACCGTTTGCCACTACCCTCTGAAGTTTACCTCTAAGCCAGTCCCTAACCCATGCGGTTAATGTTTCACCCAGTCCCATCAAACCCATCTTGCTCAATAACCTGCGGTGTGGGACGCTATCAAACGCTTTGCTGAAGTCCAAGTACACGACGTCCAGGGACTCCCCTATATTCAGCTTTCTTGTTACCCAGTCAAAGAAGCTGATCAGATTTGATTGGCAGGACCTTCCCTTCGTAAAATCATGTTGATGGGGATTTCGTAGATTCTCCTCATTCAGTATCGTATCCAATTGGCGTTTGATTAGTGTTTCCATAAGTTTACTCACTATCGATGTGAGACTCACCGGTCTATAATTCTCAGCCTCCGTCCTGCATCCCTTTTTGTGGAGTGGAATGACATTAGCCATTTTCCAATCCAACGGAACTCTTCCTGTACTTAGGGAAAGATTGAAGAGCGCGGATAACGGTTCCGCCAGTACGTCACTCAACTCCCTGAGCACCCTGGGGTGTAGTTTGTCCGGTCCCATAGCTTTGTTCACCTTGAGTCTTGATAGCTCCTCGTAGACACTGCTGGGTGTAAACTCGACATTTCAAAACGGGTCTTCCGAGTTTTCCCTCGTTGGCAGCTGAGGGCTGGATCCCAGTGCCTCGCAAGTGAAGACTGAGCAGAAGTATTCATTTAAAAGTTTGGCTTTGTTGGAGTCCGATTCTACATAGTTCCCATCGGGTTTCCTAAGGCATACTATCTCATCTGTGTTTCTTTTTCTGTCACTAATATACTGGAAGAAAGATTTATCGCCCTTCTTGATGTTCTTCGCAAGGTTCTCCTCCATTCGGAGTTTGGCCTCCCTGACTGCCGTTTTGACCGCTTTTGACTTGGCCAGATAGTCTTCCTTGGATTCTCGCTTCCCTGATTGTTTGTAGAGGATGAATGCTCTTTTCTTCTTTTTTATGAGGTCTGAGATCTCTTCAGAGAACCACTGCGGTCTATTGTTTCTACGCCATTTACTTACTGATTTGACATAGCGGTTGGTTGCTTCGTGTAAGGTTGATTTCAAAGTTGACCACATTACCTCTACATTATCTGTTTCGGCATGGTTTTGCAGTGCCCGATGGACGAAATCTCCCATGCTTTCAAAGTTTGTGCCCTTAAAGTTGAGGACCTTGGTTGATGTGCTTGACTTAGTGAAACCTTTCCTGAGGTTGAACCATATCATGTTGTGGTCATTGGAGGCCAACGTATCGCCTACCGAGACCTCTGTGATACTTTCTCCGTTGATGAGTATTAGATCTAGTATCGCCCAATCCCTAGTGGGCTCTAATACCATTTGTCTGAGTCTCGCTCCCTTTATAGAGGTTAATAGCTTCCTGCTGCCACTGGACGCAGCAGAAAGTTTGATCCAATCCACATCAGGCATATTGAAGTCTCCTAACAATACTGTGTCTCCATACAAAGTGATATTCTCAATGTCTTTGACTAATTCCATATCCATGTCCTCCTGTTGTCTTGGAGGTCTGTATACTATACCAAGATACAGGCATTTGTCCTTCCCCCTAGCCAAATTCACCCAGAGGGATTCCCCGGTGTACTTGACATCTGCGATTTTGGTAACTTTGATGTCCTCTTTAGTGTATAGTGCTACCCCTCCTCCCATTTTGCCCTCTCTGTCCAGCCGAAGTAAGTTGTATCCCAGTATAGCCATATCCCACCTATGGGAGTCCGTGAACCAAGTCTCGGATATCACCACCACATCTAGGTCAGCGTTCCTCATTTCCGTCTCTAATTCCAGAATCTTATTGCCCAAACTGTGGGCATTAACGTACATAGCCCTCCATACCTTATGTTTGCTATGTCTCTGTGTAGATATTCCTGCTTGAGCTAATTGG
Organism: Geotrypetes seraphini; assembly: GCF_902459505.1. NCBI lineage: Eukaryota > Metazoa > Chordata > Amphibia > Gymnophiona > Dermophiidae > Geotrypetes > Geotrypetes seraphini. Next base: position 109,899,841 of record NC_047087.1, on the reverse strand, counting down.
ACTCCTATAATGCTGTTTGCAATGTGTGTACTTACCTCTGACTCAGAAATGCAGTGTGTACTTACCTAGGACTCAGAAATTGATTGGCAACTTACCTCACCAAGTTGGTTACTTGCGCCAGCACGTGAGTGGGTACCCTCCCCCAACTTACCTAGTTTAAAGCCCTACGAAGTAGGCGGGTTAGTCGGTGTCCAAAGACGTTCTTTCCCCTTCTAGTCAGGTGAAGTCCATCAGGTCCCTGTAGTCCTTGCAGCGCCTCTCCATGGTTCAGGAATCCGAAGTTCATCTCCCTGCACCATCCGTGCAGCCAGTCGTTTGTCCTCTGCATACGATCCTCCCTGGCTCTCCCCTTGCCTCTCACTGGGAGGATCGAGGAGAAGACCACCTGCGCTTCCATCCTCCTCAGCTTCTCACCCAGGGCTCCAAAGTCTACAGATATGTTCTCCGCGGTGTTCCTGGCAGTGTCATTCGTTCCAACATGGACGAGAAGCATGGGGAAGTGGTCATGGGGCTTGATAAGTCTGTCTAGGCAGGCTGTTACATCTCGGATCCTGGCTCCTGGCAGACAGCAAACCTCTCTTGATTGCATATCTGGTGTGCAAATTGGTCCCTCGGTGCCCCTCAGCAAGGAATCCCAAATGACTACCACTCTGCGCTTCTTTGGGGGGAGCTGATCTGTTGTCTCCAGAACCAGAACCGGAATCGTCTGGTGGACAGCTTCCTGTACCTCATTGGCAGGTTCCTCCTGTAACAGCTGGAATCTGTTCCTCAAGGTGATTATTGGGGTCGATGTTAAACTGCCCTGTGAATGAGAGAAAGAGACAAAAGAAGAGGAAGAAGGTCTTCTACGTTTGCCGGTGGAGGAAGTTACCAGCTGCCAGGAGTCAGCGTCTCCAGCCTCTTCTTGTACCCCAATCGTTGGTTTCAGGGTTGCAGGTTTGGACAATTTGGACGTCCTGAGGATGGTCTTGTCTGGCTCCTGCTCGGTGACCTGGGACAACTCCTGGATGACTCCGTCAATGAAGGCCTCGTCCTCTCGGATGCATCTCAAGTGCTTTACCTCCTCTCTCAGGCTCCTCAGTTCCTGCAAGATGTCTCCGTCTAGTTGATCCATCTCTTCTGTCTGTGTGGAGACTATAGTCATCTGCTTGGGGATGGCCTCGATCTGTACAGAGACCTCTGTCCTCCGTCCTGGCTCTCCTTCCGTCTGTACGTGGACCGTGGCCATCCCCTGGATCCATTCGGTGACTGGGCTGCCAGTTTTGATTGTAGCCCTGTTGCTTCTTGTTCTTCCTGCCATTTTCAAAATTTTTTTTTTTTTGTTAGTTTAGATATTTGTTAGTTAGTTATGTCTGCCTGATCATTAGTGAGCTAGAAAACTCTGGCAGCATGTCAATGTGTTGAGAGGAAGAGGTGGTCTGGGAAATTCTGCTGAACAAACTCTGGGCCCATTTCCACCCCCCAGTTAGTCCACTCCATTCAACTGGTTCACACACTGAGTGGGTCTTTGGGTGTTGTGCCTGGGTAGTTGTTTTGGGATCTCTTCCAGTGGTTTGTCAGTATCTCCTTGTGGTCCAAGGAAGGAAACTTTTTTAACCTTAGCATTGACCTTCAGAATATGTTTGTAACAGCGCTGCTTGTGTGGCATTAGGCTATGTAGTGATCGAAAGAAAAAAACAGACCTTTGCACATTTTTGCACTATATGGTGGGTGTATTAGGAGATTCACATTTCCTACACAGCTAAGTCCTTGTGAAGTTACCTTGTTCTTTCTGTATTTGACATCTAGCAAGGTCTCTGTTTGGAAGGAAAGATCTAAGCTTAAAAATGAAGTGGCCAGAAGTTATGGTAAAAGCAGATAGCTTAGCTGGTTTTAAGAAAGGTTTGGACAAATTCCTGGAGGAAAAGTCCATAGTCTGTTATTAAGACATGGGGGAAGTGTCTGCTTGCCCTGGATCGGTAGCATGGAATGTTGCTACTCTTTGGGTTTTGACCAGGTACTAGTGACCTGGATTAGCTACCATGAGAATGGGCTACTGGGCATGATGGACCATTGGTCTGACCCAGTTAGGCTATTCTTATGTTATGTTCTCATCTGTAGGGGCCTTTGTTTTCACTTCTTATTTTAATGTATTTTTTTCTGAGAACTTATCAGTGTTTTTTATAATGGGAACAAAAATGGAAGAGAATTAATGTGTGTGGAATGGGGGGTAACTAATTTCTTCAGCTAAATAATTCAATCCACCTCAACCAGAAATAGGAGAACTCACACACCATTCACGCACCCTCCAACCAAAAACATCAAAAGAAAAAAACTGTTCGACAACCTCCTAGCCATTCGAGCTGCAACACTCGACCCCCAACTCTATAACATATTGACCTCGACCACAGACTACAAAACCTTCAAAAAAGAAATAAAAACCCTTCTATTCAAAAAACACATAAAACTGAACTAACACAATCAGCACTGTTCCAAGCATCACCTACAACTACTCCATATGCACTTCTGATGTCATGACAATTCAGACATAATTTATGTTATGTTATGTTATGTTATGTTTGGAATAATGGTTACATATATGAGGTTCAATAAAAGAAAATTTTCACTGCCTGTTTCTATTCTGACCATTTATTCCATTTCATGGTTATTACACAAAATATTTTTTTACATGGGGGGGGTGTCAAAAATGATGGGCCCCGGGTGCCACATACCCTAGGTACGCCACTTGCTGAGGGCGCTATCTAATATTCAGAAGTTTTTTAAAAAATCCTTAAAACTACTTTAATTCTAGAGGTTTTTCAATATAAGATGTGTCGTTTAATGCTGGTTCTAGGATGAACTGTACTGTGAGGATTTATTAAATTACGGTTTTTAAAGATGTAATTATCCATTTGTAATTTAAGATGTTTGTATAAGTTTTGTCTGTTTCATTTTGTGTATGTTACCTTTGTAATGCCACTTAGGAATAGGTGGTTGATAAAAATTTTAAATAAATAAATAAAAGCAGCATTAAAAGACTAGATTTTAAATCTTTATATAATTTTAAGACATCTGTCTGAAGTGGAAAGTCTAGAGCAGGGGTAAGCAATTTTGATCCTTGAGAGCTACTGGCAGGTCAGGTTTTCAGGATATCCACAATAAATGACAGTGAGGTGCTTGTCGCCTTTGCATTTTATTGCTTGTATTTTTGCTCTGTTTTGTGGGTGTATTTATTGTTGATATTGTATGTAATTTGTAACCCGCCCTGAGTAAGGGCAGGATATAAATAAATAAACCAAATATGCATGAGATAGATTTGCAGCTCAAGGAGGCAGTGCATGCAAATCCATCTCATATATATTCATTGTGATATCCTGAAAACCTAACCTGCCTGTGGCTCTCAAGGACCGGAAATGCCTACCCCTGGTCTAAAGGAAGATAGTTCTATACCTTGGGACCTGCTCCTTGGGACTCTGGGACAGACAGGCAAAATACTTCAGTACCTGATTACTATTCAGGGATGCATGTAAATAGATTATATTTAGTTGAAATGGCCAACCTCCTTAAGAAGTGTGTAAAAAATAGTGTATAGAGTATTTAGCTGCAACAGTAAACCTAGCATTACATGTGTATATACATAGGACGATTGATTTGGTATAAACATGTATACATAAGTAGGATGATGGATTATGGCATAATCTTGCCAGTATTAATAACTGTATTGTAACACCACCACCGATCTCTGTGTATTGTAACACCTCTCAACTCATTATGGTAACATCTCTACCAAAGCTAATATATAACACCTTTACAGAAGCTCATGTATTGTAGCGTCTTTGCAGAGGCTCATTTAGACTGCTCTGAATTGACTCCCCAATTATTAGTAGCGGTATAGAAGCTCTCAATAAACAGTGAAATGTAAACCGCTTTGGGTGAATCTCTTCATGAAAAGGTGATTAATGAATCTAAAATAATAAATAAATGTACACTCTTTTTCATTTGACCTCTTCAAGCTAATCAGTAATCTCAGGGTAACTCCAGATATAAGACATGGATGCCTGAGCTTCACATTTCCATGACACACTGCAGTGAGGTAAGCCTCGTGCTTCCCTTACCAAGCTCTTGCAGTGGATGAAAAAACAAAAGTCTAAAACATGACTATTATATCTTCTACTGACAAAGCCAGAGACATAGAAGGCAGTTCTGAAATTCATAGTGTATTATCTTACCCATGATTATTGAGGAGAACAAGCTGGTGGGAAAGACAGCCAAGCAAGCCTGGCACTGAACAAAAGCCCATTTGTGACTCACAGTGGAAGAATGGCACCTCTGTGTGAGACTAACTCCAGTTCTGTTACCAGGTCAGTGAGACCCAAGGTGCTCACTACAGGTCTGTTTATCTCACACAAGCTCACAATAAAGGTATGTGAGGAGACAGAGAGCAGAGCAGGCAACTATCCATCACCTTCTTCATTTGCAAATTGTTAGAGTGAAATGAGCACACCATGCCTGTTTCTTTTATAGGTTTTGCCATGGTTTCTTTCTTCTTTTTTTTTCCAATTTGAACATACTCAAATTGCAGCCTCTGACAGATCACCTTTCACTAGCTGATTCAATTTGTCTTCTTGACCCTCACTAACTGCATTCTTGAGTGAAGTTTTGCTCTTTTTATTCTTCCAACCTAATGGAATGTTGGAAAGAAATTATATAGGGTGAGCCACGAAAAAGTACCCCGTCTCCAATACCTGTGCCAGAAAGATGGTGTTCACCCTGGAACAGTGAATAGTGATTGTGGAAGGCTATAGACGTGAACGGGGAACACTTTCACTATCTGTTGTAACTTGTGGGTAAGTGAAAAAATCCACTTGCTCATTCATCCTGTCATACTAGTGCCAGAGGCGGGCTACTTTTCCATGTACATAAAGCATCAATAAAGGATCTGTCTGCCTAAGGAATAGGGCCAAATTTGGTATGGAGAAAAAAACAGTGAAAAGATATATAAAATTTGATAATAGACTGGATTGGTTCAGGGCAGGGGTGGGGAACAAGGACCACAAACTAGCTGAGTTTACAGGATTTCCCCAATGAATATGCATGAGATCTATTTGCATCCAATGGAGCACTACATGTAAATATATCTCATGCATATTATTTGGGGAAATCCTGAAAACATGGCTGGATTGCAGCCCTCGTTCCCCACTCCTGGTTCAGGGGTTCCAGAGAAATATAATCCCTCAATAAATGGCCCAATGCATTTTTATAAGAGAGCAGTTCCAGCAACTGCAACATGCAGTTGGAAAATTGTACCTTTCAAACTGTCCTCTCTTTTTAGAACACAAGAATTGCCGCTGCTAGGTCAGACAAGTGGTCCATCATGCCCAGCAGTCCGCTCACGCGGAGGCCCCCAGGTCAAAGACCAGTGCTCTAAATGAATACAGCCTCACCTGCGTATGTTCCAGTTTAGCAGGAACTTGTCCAACTTTTTCTTGAAACCCTAGAGGGTGTTTTCCCCTATAACAGACTCCAGAAGAGTGTTCCAGTTTTCTACCACTCTCTGGGTGAAGAAGAACTTCCTTATGTTTGTACGGAATCAATCCCCTTTCAACTTTAGAGAGTGCTCTCTGGTTCTCCCTACCTTGGAGAGGGTAAACAATCTGTCTTTATCTGCTAAGTCTATTCCCTTCAGTATTTTGAATGTTTCGATCATGTCCCCTCTCAGTCTCCTCTTTTCAAGGGAGAAGAAGCCCAGTTTCTCCAGTCTCTTATTGTACGGCAACTCCTCTAGCCCCTTAACCATTTTAGTTGCTCTTCTCTGGACCCTTTCAAGTAGTACCGTGTCCTTCTACATGTATGGCGACCAGTGATGGATGCAGTATGCCAGGTGAGGGCGCAACATGGCCTAGTACAGCGGTACATTAACCTTCTCCGATCTGTTCGTGATCCCCTCCTTAATCATTCCTAGCATTCTGTTTGCCCTTTTCATCACTGCTGCGCATTGCGCGGATGGCTTCATCAACTTGTCGATCAGAACTCCCAAGTCTCTTTCCTGGGAGGTCTCTCCAAGTACCGCCCCAGACATCCTGTATTCGTGCATGAGATTTTTGTTACCGACATGCATCACTTTGCACTTATCCACGTTGAACCTCATTTGCCATGTCGATGCCCATTTCTTGAGCTTGATTATATCACGTTGCAGATCTTCGCAATCCCCGTGTCTTCACTACTCTGAATAACTTCATATCATCCGCAAATTTAATCACCTCGCTCATCGTACCAATGTCCAGATCGTTAATAAAGATTTTGAAGAGCATGGGTCCAAGCACCGAGCCCTGTGGCACCCCACTGGTAACGCTCTTCCAGTCCGAGTATTGTCCATTTACCCCCACTCTCTGTTTCCTATGCTCCAGCCAGTTTTTAATCCATGTTAGTATTTCACCCTCGATTTCATGGCTTGCAATTTTCCGAATAAGTCATTCATGTGGAACCTTGTCGAACGCCTTCTGAAAATCCAGATATAAAACGTCGACTGGGTCACCCTTGCTTATCTGCCTGTTTACTCCCTTGAAGTACAAGTTCGTCAAACAAGATCTGCCTTTGCTGAAACCGTGCTGGCTGGTCCTTATCAGACTGTGACCGTCAAGGTGATCAATGATGCAGTCCTTTATTAGTGCCTCTACCATCTTTCCCGGTACCAAGGTCAGACTCACCGGTCTGTAGTTTCCCAGATCTCCCCTCAAACCTTTTTTGAAGATCGGCGTAACATTCGCCACCTTCCAGTCTTCCGGAATCTTTCCTGATTTGATCGACAGATTGGCTATTAGTTGAAGCAGTTTAGCTATAGTCCCTTTCAGTTCCTTGATGACCCTCGGATGGATGCCATCCAGTCCCAGGAATTTATCACTGTTAAGCCTATCAATCTGCCTGCATACCTCTTCTAGACTGACCATCTACCCTATCAGTTTCCCGTCTTAGTTTCCAGCATATAGCCTGATGGGTTCTGGTATGCTGTGTATATCCTTTTCGGTAAATACAGACACAAAAAATGTGTTCAGTTTGTCGGCGATTGCTTTGTCCTCCTTTAGGATTCCCTTTATTCCATGGTCATCCAATGGTCCCACCGCTTCCTTCATGGGTCGTTTCCCCTTAATATATTAAAAGAACGTCTTGAAGTTTTTTGCCTCTTTGGCTATTTTTTCCTCGTAGTCTCTTTTGGCCCCTTTTACTACCTTATGGCACCTGCGTTGATGTTATTTGTGCTTATTCCAGTTTTCGTCCGTTCTTGACCTTTTCCATTCCTTAAATGAAGTTTTCATGTCTCTGATCACTTCCTTCACCTCTACAGTGAGCCACGCTGGTTCCTTGTTCTTTTTCCTCTTGGATCCCTTGTTGATACGCGCCTCGGTGACTGTGTCCTTAAAAAGGGACTAAGCTTGCTCTAGCGTTTTTACAGTGCTTATCCTCTTCTTGATCTTCTTCCCCACCATGAGTCTCATCCCTTCGTAATTCCCTTTTCAGAAGTTCAGGGCCGTGGCCGTCATTCTGGACCGATGTTTCGCCCCTGCATCCAGGTCGAAGTGGATCATGTTGTGATCGCTGTTTCCCAGCATCCCTTCTACTTCTACACCTTGTGCCGGTTCTCGCAGTCCATTTAGAATTAAGTCCAGAATTGCATTTCCTCTTGTATTTTCTTGGACAAATTGTTCCAGGAAGCAATCGCCTACAGCATCCATGAACTTGGTCTCCCTAGCGCAGCCGGAGGTGCCTAGGTTCCAGTCTATCCCTGGATAGTTGAAGTCACCCATGATAACTGTGTTGCCTCCCTTGCAGTTGCATTTAATCTCATCCGTCATTTCTCCATCAATTTCTTCGGTCTGCCCTGGGGGTCATAGTAGATGCCGATCTTCATTTCCAGTCCATTTGTTCCCGGAATTTTGACCCATAGACTAACTTATCCGTCTGTTGTGGCATGTTCTCTCCAGTAGATTCAATTTCCTCTTTGACTTATATGGCAATGCCCCCACGTTTTTGAGCCACTCTGTCTCTGCGGTATAGTTTGTAACCCGGTAGCACAGTGTCCCAGATGTTTTCCTCAGTCCACCATGTTTCTGTAATGCCGATGATGTCCACGTTATCTTTTTGGTGATTCCTAATGATTCAGATCTGTATTTCAATTTCTTTCTTGTAAAGTTTACTGTTTAATCTAGTGGTTGAACTGTACTGTGTACTATTTTATAGCAGAGGGTGTCCAAATCTCAAAAGGGAGCATGGCCATGGGAAGGACATGGACAGGACATGGGCGTTCCAAAAAGTTGTGAGAAGTGTTAACAGAATTTCAGGAATGCGTGCCCAACTTGTGCACCATGATTTACACCAGGTTTCAGCTAACATAAGTCCTCGTGCCCACTGTTCAGAGCAGGAATCAGCACTATGTGCTATTTTAATGAAGAGCACTCATCCCGGAACACCCTTTATAGAATAGCTCCAATTGCCAGTTTTTCTCGGTGCTTAATTTTTAACACTGTTCACTGAATCCAGCTCAAAGAGGCTGATGTACCCTGTTAAGTCTCACCCCTAGCTAATGTAAGGGGAACTCCATTGTAGTCGGTCCTGAATTTGATATACCACCTTTCTGTGGCACAACCTAGTGGTCTCAGTCTAAGTATTGTGTGTCTTGGGCAATGGAGGGTTCAGAGACTCGCTCAGGGTCACAAGGCTATACAAGATTGTTTCATGGAGCAGCTTGTTAGAGAACGAACAAGAGGAAATGCCACTCTGGATCTACGGTAATCCTAAATGGGTTAAGGGGACCTGCAAAGGAAGTAGAGGTAGTGGAACAGTTGGGAAACAGCGATCATAACATGATCAAGTTCAAGGTTGAGATAGGAATATCGAAAGGAAAGAGAACCATAGCGACAACTTTCAACTTCAGGAAAGGAAACTACGAAGCAATGAGGGAAATGGTAAGGAAGAAACTTAGGAACACTTCCAAAAAATGGCAAACGGTAGAACATGCCTGGTCTTTTCTCAAGAACCTGATCCCCCTACTTCTCAGCCCACTGTACTAAAAATTAGATTACCCTGCCACTCCTTTATATATGTAAAACTGATATCGACAATATGGGAGTAATTCTGTAACTGAGCGCCTCCAGTTAGATGCCCTGAGGCTACACTGTAGGAACCTGTTCTGTAACCATACTTGGATGTCCAGGTTCTGTTATAGAATACTAGAAGTTTGTTAGTATTTTATGTGTCTAAAGTTTAGGTGCAAGTACTTACACTAGCTCAATGGCTGGTGTACTCGTATCTAAATGTAGGCAGTTCAGTGCATTAATGTATTCTATAATATGTGTGCATAAATACTAACCATGCCCCCGACCAGCCCAGGTCCATACCCCCTTACAGTTGTGCACTATGGATTTGAGCCTTTAAATTACAGAATGCCGAGTAAGGGCAATGACATGCATAGATGCTTATTAGTTCCAGGAAGCACCAGTTAACACCAATTACAGCTAATAGTTAGCTGCTAATTAGCATTAAGTTCTCATGTAACTGACAGTATGCTATAATTTGCACATGCAACTTTACCCACTAAGCATAGATTGTGCACGCAAGTTTATATTAGAGGGCTAGTGCTGCCCAGTAAAAAACAAAAACAGCTAAACATTTGACACAGCACCAAAATATTTAAATCTTTTTTGAATATCAGGAAAAATTCCCTTATTTGACAGACCGAAGCAATACACTGCTTCCCAGAATGCACAGCACAAGATCAGGTGCCATCATTTTTGAAGATAGCAGTGCAAAGGCAGGAGTGAGTGGGCATCACTCCTGCTTCTTCTTAAGGTTATGTGGGGCGTACCAGTAGACAGCACAGCAATTTGTTTGGGGCATCAGGATGGCTGGAGTATCAGGAGCCATCTGGTGGGGTGGGGATGTGGAGGTGATCTCTCCTGCAGCAACAGGGGTTTTCTTTTTTTATGTTTTCTTGCATTAGAAACCAGATACTCAGTGGCTCTAAAGTGTGACTTTCTGTTTCAACCTCCAGATTAGGTAATATTGTAATTCCAGTCTTTTCAATTAATTTGTTACTAAGAAGTGGATTTTTTTTTTCTTTTTTCTTTGCATTTCAAAATAAATTTACAAGAATCTACTTGTTACAGTAATACAGAGCATAAACATTCAAAATTTTTGTGAGTTAAGCAATACAAGGAAACATCCAAAAGGAAGTAAATAAAAGGAAAAATATTTTAGAGCTTAAATCAAACAAAAAGGAAATTTTTTTAAAAAATGCTGTTCCTCTTCCTTAGACCCCAAGTACATCTTGGGAGAGACAAGTAACAAGATAAGGAGATCTGTTTATAAGAATAAACAAAGGAAAAGGCTTAACGCGATCTTTCCGGCTTATTTAATTATTATAGCCCTATTTCACTTTTTCATTAGTTTTTTCATGTCCAAAAAATTATGTAGCTGATCTGGTGTAAAAAACACATATTTAGTACCAGCAAATTTGATACAAGGGTAGCTTAAAAGAAAAACAGTCCCCATATTTACTACTTCTTGACGCATAGCTAAGAATAAGTTTCTACAGTCTTGGGTTGCTTTGGTTACATCCGGAAAAATCAAACTTTTCTGTCCCATAAATAAACTTTAGGGAGAGCGAAAAAAGACTATCATTATTGAATTCAGGTCCTGTTCAAAGACCAATGCAACTACTAAAGTTCCTCTATATTCGATCTCCTCATTTGAATTCTCCAATACGTCTGTTAAGTTATTAAAATCAATTTGTTGTGCTACTTCTTGTTGTTTAGCTTGCAAATCTTCTTTCTTCTTCGGTATATAGTAAATTTTATTAATTGGAGGTACCATTTCAGGAGAAAATTTTTAAGTTTCCATTAAATATTTTTTAAACAAATGCAGGGGAGTAAATAACACAGTCTTGGGGAAATTCAATATATGGAGATAATATCCGATTAAAATTATTGTGTAGAAATAGGCTTAATATTACAGAAAGGCAATGTTTAGAGAGATTCATCAAGCATATACTGGGTTACAGATATACAGAAATAGAAATAAGCGTTACAAATTTCAGAGACTGCTTGTGTGTGTGAGGGAGAGAGAGGACAGTTCACCTGTATTAATGTGTGTCTGTGAAAAGAGAAAGAGCAGGTCAGGGTCCAGAGGAAAAGAGAGAGAGAAGGAGGGAGGTGTTGGTCCAGGCTTCATGGAGAAAGAGTAAGCCGTGGTTGGTCCAGGCTTCAGGGAGAAGGAGTAAGCCAGGGTCCAGGTTCCAGAGAGAGAGAATGAAAGGATTTTATCTCATAGTTATAGGTTTCTCAACAATAAATACCTACTCCCTTCTATTGCATTTATCATGTATGTTTTGGTTTTTATTACATTGATGAAAACAAAAAACAAATACTGTGGATACAGATGTTCTGGAGATAATTTATTAAACACTCATATAAAACCACTGACATATAAAACCATGAAAATTCAATTAAAAAAGTACAATGATAAAAAATACTGTGATAAAAATCCAACCGGACCCTACACGGTCTGTGTTTCGGCGAACACGCTTTCCTCAGGGGTCCAATGGTTTGCAAACTCACATATAAAGAATTGGACTGAAAACAGTCTATTGTCTTTTGTGACAAATCTAGCTCTCCGTCTAGCTTTGGCACAGAGTTAGCTAGGAAGAGCAGTAAGCCCCTATGCAGGAGAGCTGACCAGGTTGGCCCTGCCGAGTGTGATAGCGCTGACTTCCCTTGTACTGACATTGTTGAGCCAGACAGTGACTGCCAGGGAGAGTTTAGTCCAGTTGCAGGTTACTTTCCCAAGCCTGCTATTAGAGCTCAAAGAAACCCAAGAGCCAGGGAACTACATTTCCCAGAAGGCTAGGGAACTGGCAGGAAGCTGTCAGCTAAGCAGACACAGCTGCAGAGGGAGCTTTCTCCATTCCCCCTCTTCAGAGCAGGGAGGGGCAATTTGGAGCCTGTTAAAACAGGGCAGCTGAGACCGAGAGAGGGGGGAGCAGGGACAAGAGCTACAGAGTAGAGAGTTGCACGGGGACAGAAATCCCACCCGCCCTCACCCGTCCCCGCCAAAATCCCACCCGTCCCCACCTGTCTCCATGAGGAATCCCACCCGTCCCCGTGAGGAATCCCTCCATCCCCACCCGTCCCCGCAAGGAATCCCCCCCGTCCCCACGAGGAATCCCGCCCGTCCCTATAAACTTCAGAAATAGTTATGCTACTGAATTAAAGGCTCTGGTAGAAACCCATTTACAAATAAGCAAAAAGACTATTAATTTGGAAATATTAATTGGGAAGAATACATACTTTGTAAACGGGTTTCTACCAGAGCCTCTAATGTTTATAAATTTTTATCAACACAACTAATATATAGCTGACAGGTTAAACAAATTCTTCTCGTCAGTCTTCACCAGGGAGGACACAACCAATATCCCAGAACCCGAGGAAATTATAACTGGAGACCATGATGAAAGGCTGGTACAACTAGAGGTAAGCAAAGAGGATGTCCTCAGACAGATAGACAGACTGAAGAGCGACAAATCACCAGGCCCGGACGGCATCCACCCAAGGGTACTAAAAGAACTGAGACACGAAATAGCAGAAACACTTTGCCAAATATGTAACCTCTCCTTAAAAACTGGGGAGATCCCAGAGGACTGGAAAATAGCAAATGTCACACCCATCTTTAAGAAGGGATCAAGGGGTGACCCGGGAAACTACAGGCCTGTGAGCTTGACCTCGGTTCCGGGAAAGATGATGGAAGCACTGGTTAAGGACACAATTTACGAACACATAGAAAACAATGGACAACTGAAGGCGAGCCAGCATGGCTTCTGCAAGGGAAGGTCGTGCCTCACGAACTTGCTGTACTTCTTTGAGGGAATAAACAGCCAGATGGATAAGGGGGAATCCATAGACATCATCTACCTTGACTTCCAAAAAGCCTTCGACAAGGTACCTCACGAACGGCTACTTAAAAAGCTGTGGAACCACGGGGTGCAAGGGGATATCTACCGATGGATCAAACACTGGTTGGCAGGCAGGAAACAGAGGGTTGGAGTAAAGGGCCAATACTCAGACTGGCAATGGGTCACGAGCGGAGTTCCACAGGGGTCGGTGCTGGGACCTCTCCTGTTCAATATATTTATTGACGACCTGGAGACGGGAACGAAATGTGAGATTATCAAATTTGCTGATGACACCAAACTCTGCAGCAGGGTTAGAAGCACGGAAGACTGTGAAGACCTGCAAAGGGACCTAACAAGACTGGAAGAATGGGCAAAAAAGTGGCAAATGAGTTTTAACGTAGAGAAATGCAAGGTCATGCATGTAGGGAAAAAGAACCCGATGTTCAGCTACAAAATGGGGGGAATATTGCTAGGGATGAGCAACCTTGAAAGAGACCTGGGGGTGATGGTGGACACAACATTGAAACCATTGGCGCAGTGTGCGACAGCCTCAAAGAAAGCAAACAGAATGGTGGGCATCATCAAAAAGGGTATCACAACCAGGACGAAGGAAGTCATCATGCCGCTATATCGCGCAATGGTGCGCCCACACCTGGAGTACTGTGTCCAGTACTGGTCGCCGTACCTCAAGAAGGACAGGGCGGTACTCGAGGGAGTCCAGAAAAGAGCGACTAAACTGATAAGAGGTATGGAAAATTTTGCATATGCTGACAGGTTAAAAATGCTGGGGCTGTTCTCCCTGGAGAAGAGGAGACTTAGAGGGGACATGATAGAAACCTTCAAAATCCTAAAGGGCATAGAGAAAGTGAATAAGGACAGATTCTTCAAACTGTGGGGACCCACAATCACTAGGGGTCACTCGGAGAAATTGAAAGGGGACAGGTTTAGAACTAATGCTAGGAAGTTCTTTTTTACCCAAAGGGTGGTGGATACATGGAACACGCTTCCGGAGGAGGTGATAGGCCAGAGCACTTTACAGGGGTTCAAGGAAGGTTTGGATAGGTTCCTAGAGGATAGGGGGATTGAGGGGTACAGATAGAACTAGAGGTAGGTTATATAAGTGGACAAAAACCACTTCACAGGTCACGGACCTGGTGGGCCACCGCGGGAGCGGACCGCTGGGCAAGATGGACCTCTGGTCTGACTCAGTGGAGGCAACTTCTTATGTTCTTACTACTTTATCCTGAAGCAAAAAAAAAAAGAAATATAATTTTTTTCCTATCATTGTTGCCTGGTTTCTGCTTTCCTCATGTTCTCATTCAATTCCTTCCATCCACTATCTCTCTTCTCTCTGCGTCTTCCATTTGCTCTGTTACTGTGCCTCTCCCTTTCTCCCCCCTTCCAAATTGGTCTGGCACCCATCTTCTTCCCTCCGCTCCCCCCATAGTCTGGCATCTCTGTCTTCTTTCCTGCCAGCATCTTCTTCCCACTCTCTCTTCCCCATTTCCTTTCAGCGTCCTTCTCCCCCATCTTCCCCATGTCCTGTCAGCGTCCTTCTCCCCCCTCTTCCACATGTGATTTCAGTGTCCTTCTCCCCCCTCTGTCTTCCACATGTGCTTTCAGTGTCCTTCTCCCCCCTCTGTCTTCCCCATGTCCTTTCAGCGTCCTTCTATCCCCGTCTTCCCCATGTCCTTTCAACGTCCTTCTCCCCCCTCTGTCTTCCACATGTGCTTTCAGTGTCCTTCTCCCCCCTCTGTCTTCCACATGTGCTTTCAGTGTCCTTCTCCCCCTCTGTCTTCCACATGTGCTTTCAGTGTCCTTCTCCCCCCTCTGTCTTCCCCATGTCCTTTCAGCGTCCTTCTACCCCCCATCTTCCCCATGTCCTTTCAGCGTCCTTCTCCCCCCCATCTTCCCCATGTCCTTTCAGCGTCCTTCTCCCCCCGTCTTTCCCATGTCCTTTCAGCGTCCTTCTCCCCCTCTGTCTTCCCCATGTCTTTTCAGCATCCTTCTCCTCCCCCGTCTTCCCCATGTGCTTTCAGTGTCCTTCTCCACCCCCTTTGTCTTCCCCATGTGCTTTCAGCGTCCTTAACTACCCCTTTGTCTTCCCCATGTCCTTCTCCCCCCACGTCTTCCCCATGTCTTTTCAGCGTCCTTCTCCTCCCATCTTCCCCATATGCTTTCAGCGTCCTTCTCCACCCCTTTGTCTTCTCCATGTGCTTTCAGCGTCCTTCTCCACTCCTTTGTCTTCCCCATGTCCTTTCAGCGTCCTTCTCCCCCCTCAGTTTTACCCATTTCCCTTAAGCGTCTTTTCCTCTCCACTCTACCTTTCCTCCCTTACTCTCTCCCTGCACCTTACCTTCGTGGCGCTTCCCCGCCCAACCGACAACAGAACAGGTTCGGTCCGACAAACCTCCCTGCCCTGTAGCCGCGAATCTAAATTACCTTCTTACAGCAGCTGGAGTATTGAAGCTGCTGTAAGAAGGTAATTTAGATTTGCAGCTACAGGGCAGGGAGGTTTGTCGGACCGGGCCTGTTGTCGGTCGGTTGGGGGAAGCGCCACAAAGGTAAGGGGACCTGGCCGGCTGTGCACCCCCCCTACGGCTGCACCCAGGGCGGACCTCCCTCCCCGCCCCCCCTGCCTTGGTACGCCACTGCCTTTCCCTACCTGCCCTGCCGCAGCACACAGCCGACCAGAAGTCTTCCCGATGTCAGCGCTGACGTCGGAGGAAGGGAGGGCTTTGCTTAAACCCTCCCTCCGACGTCAGCGCTGACATCGTGGAAGACTTCCGATCGGCTGTGTGCTGTGGCAGGGCAGGTAGGGAGAAGATGAGCCTTGCGAGTACATCCAACCCCGCAGGAACCCCGTGACCCTAGGGGGCGTCTCCATGGGATTCCCGCGATCCTAGGTGGCATCCCCACGGGATCCCCATGACCCGAAGGGGGAACCCGCAAGATCCCTGCGGGATTCCCGTCGTCCCCGTTCCCGTGCAGCTCTCTACTACAGAGAGCATGGGACTTCAGAAGGAGAGGGTCTGAGAGCAGGCAGACCAAGAACACCAACAGTCCAAGGTACCAGCAGATGCTGCCTACTAAAACTGAACCAGCAGCCTCGGATATGCAGGAGGTGGGTGAAATTCCTCCTAACCCAGCTACTGACTCTAACTCAATGCCAGAAGCTATGGTAATTGGAGAAGGCATATTTAAGTTCCCTGAAGCTGTAGAGCAGGGGTGCACACACTTTTTGGGCTTACGAGCTACTTTTGAAATGACTAAGTCAAAATGATCTACCAACAATAAAAATTTTTTTAAAAAAACAAAAACACAAAGCACACTATACGCAGAAAAAATGTTAATTATAATTTGTATTCAGGGATTTAATCAGAGATCAAGGCAGATGACTCTATGCACTGTCACCTCAGTAATAACTATACAAAAATAGACAAAGATACCCCCTGCCTTTTTACTAAACCGCAATAGCGGTTTTTAGCGCAGGAAGCTGTGCTGAATTCCCTGCGCTGCTCTCGATGCTCATAGGCTCCCTGCGCTGAAAACCGCTATTGCGGTTTAGTAAAAGGGAGCCATAATGCAAAATATAGAAAGCAGATATAAATTCTCAAAATGGACACATTTTGATCACTAAATTGAAAATAAAATCATTTTTCCTACCTTTTTGTCTGGTGATTTCATAAGTCTCTGGTTTCACTTCCTTCTTCTGTACAGCCAATATTTCTTTCTTTCTGCCTTTCTCTCTCCCCCTGTCCCCCCCCTCTTTATTTCTGCCTTTTTCTCTCTCCCCCTGGTCCCCCCTTCTTTATTTCTGCCTTTCTTTCTCTCTCCCCCTGCCCCCCTTCTTTCTTTCTTTCTCTCTCCCCCTGCCCCCCTCTTTATTTCTGCCTTTCTTTCTCTCCCCCTGCCCCCCAAGCCATCGTGCCGATTTCTCCACTTCCCCTATTCTTTCCCTACCCCTACCCCCAAGCCACCAACGCTTCACCAAACCTGGTTTCACCGGCACAGGATTTGTGCGGTAGTAAAAGGACTCTGCCTTTCAGATTCAGGAGGATCGTGAGTACAGCTGTTTTGTTTGGAGTCATGGCGGCGGAAGTGATTAAGCGCTGTTCATGGTGTGGTAAGCGCTGCACGCCATCGGGAGTGTGTTCTGCCGCTTGCTCAGGGGATGCAGCGGCGGCAGCTTTGTTGGCTCTGAAGTGCGTGCAGATTCCCCACGTGAAAGACACGCTTGAGGATAAGAAGGCGGCGCTCTCGTAGGTGGTAGAGGTGCATCCTTCTAGTTCAGCAGGGGCTGTTGGTGAGTTAAAGATGCAGAGAGAGGCAGATGTAGAGAATATGCTGGCAGGCATGCTGCCTTTCTCTCCGGAGTTTGTCCTTTTGCTGCTGCTTCCCTGGGCCCACAAGACTTTACTTCCGACATCAATTCTAACGTCGGGGAAGAACTTCCAGGCCAGCTAGGCAGCGATTGGCTGGCCCAGAACTTCCTCTCCGACATCAGAATTGACGTCGGAGGCAAAGTTTTGTAAGTCCGGTACTTGTACGTGCTAGGCCTGGCTTGAGGAAGCAGCAGGGAGAAAAAGATTGCAAAGGCAACACGATCGACTCGCGTTGCCTTGGCGATCTACTGGTCGATCGCGATCGACCTATTGGGCACCCCTGCTGTATAGGTTATGCAGATTGATTGAGCCTGTAAGTTATGTTCCTCTCTCGTTCTACTGACCTGCTGACTAAGAAAGGATTTGTGTTTTGTGACATAAGAAAGCACAGTGTTTTGGAAAAGCATCTACAGAAGCAAAAGTATTGGAATTTGTTTCTTGCTGGTAGCAGGATACGTTTCTGTCTGTGCTGATTATTGTGCTCCATTCAGCTGTGTTGCTTAGAGTGGTTGCCACGGAGACCAGTAGCAGATTGAGGTCTGCAGGCTAGGAGCTGAATGCTGTCCTGTTTGCTGCTAATGTTTTCCACCATTCTCTGTATGAGTCAATCTACATGGGGTTTAAAGCTGCTTAAGGATATCATAACACTCTTAAGGAATATACAGTGATACCTCGGTTTACGAATGCACCGGTTTGCGAGTGTTTTGCAAGACGAGCAAAACATTTGCAAACTTGGTGCCTCGTAAACCGAGTGCGCCTCGATTTGCGAGCGCCCCCCCCGTGAATCGGCACCCTCCCCCCCCGTGATCCAGCACCCCCTTGCCGCCATCCGGCACCCCCCGCCACCATTAGGCACCCCCCCCCGCCGCCATCGGGCACCCCCTGCCGCAACCTGAGGTCCCCCCAACCCACCCGAACCCTCTTCTTACTTTGATGTAGCCTCCGCATCAGCACCAGCATGTCCTGTGCTGGTGCTGGTGCCCGAAGATCTGCTTCCTGTGCTGGGCCTTGAGCATGTGTGCATGCTCAAGGCCTGAGAGTTCACGTCGAACACCAGAGCAGCTTGACCTAGAGTCAGAAATAAAAGTATATCCTTATTTTGGACCTTCCAGAGTGTGTGTGATATTCCTTGCCTGTTTTCACTGAGGTCATTTGTCCTATGGGTTTTACCCTAGGCAGTTGCCTATATAGCCTGAAGGATTCCCTAGTTGAAGGGAACACGCTGGGAGCAGTTACGGTCGCGGTGAACCCGGCTCGCTGCGGTGATCAGGAGCCTGCGGGTTGCGACACTTTAAACATGTGAGAAAAGAACACCGCAGACAAGCTGACACCGGTTAGAGAACTGGGCCACTGTAGACGCAGCCGCTATACTTATCGTGGAAAGGGATCTCCCTGCCGCGATAAGTATAGCAGCCGACAGACCTCCCAACCCCGTACGATCGCGGCAAGAGAAAGCCCGACCCCTCCTGCTCAATGACTGCCCACCCCCCCATGTATGATCGCTGGCAGAATACCCATCTCTCCTGCTGGACCCCCCAATGAAATGTCCCCAACCCCCCTCCCCAGGCCCCTCCAACAAAAACCCCCTCCCCGGAACCCCCCCTCCCCCGGGCTCGCCAAGCAAGTTGGCCAGCCAGCCAGGTCCTCACAATGTCTAGCCAGCGGGCCCACCCTTCCCCTGCCCAACTCAACCCACAGGAGCCTAGGGCCTGAGGCTCCTGTGGGTTGGGCAGGGGAGGGGTGGGCCCGCTTCATTTGGATGTAGGCAGGCCTGCCTGCCAGCCGGCTAGTACAAAAACCCATCCAGCTGGCCAACTTGCTTGGTGAGCCCGGGTGGGGTTCCGGGGAGGGGAGTTAGGGGGGTCCAGAGGGGGGCATCCTTCCTGCCTCATTTGTTTAGGGGAAGACTGGCGGCCACAGCCACTATACTAATCGCTTAGGCGGGCTTGCGGGCCTCCCTAGGCTCCCAGAGGCACCTTAAATACAGGCGGCCTACCTGGGGAGCATTTTTTTAAAAAACGTGCATTCCAATTGGCTGATTAGACAGCTGTAGGACGCCTACAGCTGTCTACAATCGGGACACAATTTAAAGAATCTGGGCCTCAGGGTCTATCTGCATCAACATTCCAGAGTCAGATTGATATAATGTCCCATAGGCCTGGAGGAGGGTCACGAGTGGTGTTCCGCAGGGCTTGGTGCTCGGGCCGCTGCTATTTAATATATTCATAAATGATCCAGAAACAGGGACGAAGTGTGAGATAATAAAATTTGCAGACGACACCAAACTATTTAGGGGATCTCGGACTAAGATTGTGAGGAACTGCAAAGAGACTTGAACAAACTAGGGGAATGGGCGACAAAATGGCAAATGAAGTTCAATGTTGAGAAATATAAAGTATTGCATGTGGGAAGCAGAAACCCAAGGTACAACTATACGATGGGAGGGATGTATTCTATGGCACAGGGGTGTCAGCAGCTGTCTAGCCAGCCTACAAAGGGCTTTGTGGTTGTGCAGGTGACTAAGCGCACCTCCCTTTTGAGCGAAGGTGGTGTGGTGCTCAAAGATATGCAGGACTGCTAATCTGCTACGTGCGCTAAAAATGCTAGCGCACCTTAGTAAAAGGAACCCTATATGTGAATCTTTATTTTCCTTTTTGAAAAAAAACCTGAAGATGTTTCTTTTTTAATAAGTTCTTAATTGAAGATGTTTCTTTTTGATTATGTACATTTTTTAAAAATTCTTTATTCATTTTATAACCAGCATAAAGTGCAACATATTATCAATCAATTAACTCAATAGACAGCACTCAATTCCTTCTAATAATACAATAAATACATAACCCCCTCCCCATCCCCACCCATCCTTCCTAAAAGTGTAAAAACTTTTAATATATTGCAAATGAACAAGATAAACAACCTTGCAATCCAATAATAAATTAATTACAGAAGCGTGGGTGGTCCAAGATGGCCGTGATAGTTTAACTGTGGGAAGACGCTCTCAATAGACCTTCCTCGTTTTACCTGTTATCCGCAAAATGCCAAAGAGGAGAGGCAAGAGCGCTGGTGGAGTCTCACGGCGCCCGGAGACCTTTCCTCTGGTAACCATCGATGAGTTGCTGAGGCGCCTGCAGCAAGAAAGAACAACGCCGGGGAATCGCCCGCAGGAGGTCCCGGCAGTGAGTGAAGCAGCGGTACACCTCCCTGGGCTAGATGCGACTCTGAGCCCCGATGTAAGGACCCCGCCTCCACAGCCGCAGGGAGCCAGCTCACCAAGGGAAGACAGTCTAGCCGAAGAGCCAGACTTGTTCTCCCAGGAGGCTTCGCTGAGCCAGTCTCCAGAAGACATCGAATCTGCAGCAGGAACATTGATGGAGCAGATAGAAGGACAAGATGGAAGAGACAGAAATCCTGTAACTGAAGGAATCCAGCCAATACAGTCAGGTACTTTGGGACAGTCACTATTTCTACAAATAAAGGAACTGGGAAAAAAGGGTGTTAGAACAGAAAGAAGAATTTAAAAACTTTAAACAAGATACCCTTATAATGGAAAATAAAGTGGGAAAAATGGAGAAAGAGCTCTTAGAAGTGAAACAAGTGCAGACTACCCTTATTAGGGATAACACTAATATGAGAAGGAAAATTTAAAATTTGGAAAACAATTCCCACTCTGGTAATTTGAGATTATTACATTTTCCAAAAAGTCCAACAATTTCCACAAAATAAATGTTGAAAAAATATCTCATGGAAATATTGAATATCTCGGAAGATATACTTCCTCCTTTTGTGCAAATATTCTACCTACCAATGAAAGAACAAGAAGATATTCCTCAAAAACAGGATTTACAAATGGATGTTACTGCAATCCTGGAAACATCATTGAAGGACATAGTAAAACCTGCTACACTTATACTAACATTGGCTTTATTGCCTGATAGAGATTGGTTACTAAAGATGTTTTTTAAAAATAGACAAAGAATTTATGGGACTAAAGATACAAATGTTTCCAGACGTGACTAAAGATACCCAAAAATGTAGACGACAATTTCTTCTTCTTAATCGAAAGTTGGTACTTGGATGAACATTTACCAAATACGTCCAAGTGCCGATAATAAAAACGGGTTATGGACGTATTTCTAAATGACCTAGGCCTACATAGTGCCGCTGAATGACCAAAGCTACACGAGGCATTTCGGGAGGAGTGTCGAGGGTGGGAGTTAAGCGGGACATGGGCTGGCTTAGACTTAGTCGTACAGCACGTATAACTAAAAGTTATACAGCCCACGATCGACGGAACTTGGATGTTGTGACTTAGACCATGTAAAACATGGTCTAAGTCAGTGTTTTTCAACCTTTTTACACCCGTGGACCGGCAGAAATAAAATAATTATTTTGTGGACCGGCACACTACTAGGACTAAAATTTAAAAACCCCGTTTCTGCCCCATCTCTGCGAGCTCGGTCACCTAAGTAACTATAGACAAATATAGTGCAAAATATAGACAGCAGATATAAATTCTCAAAACTGACCTGTTTTTATCACTAAATTGAAAATAAAATCATTTTTCCTACCTTTGCTGTCTGGTGATTTCATGAGTCTCTGGTTGCGTTTCCTTCTGTCTGTGTATCCTTTCATTTCTTTCTTTCTGCACAGGCCCAACAATTGTCCCTTTCTATTCCCTCCCTCTTTCCTTCCCATGTCTTTAGTGTCCCCAGTGCTTCCTTTCCAAGTCCTTAGTGCCTCTTCCTATGTCTTTAGTGCCCCCAGTGCCTCCATCTCATGCCTTTAGTGCCCCCAGTGCCTCCTTCCCATGTCCTTAGTGCCCCCAGTACCTCATTCCCATGTCCTTAGTGCCCCCGTGCCTCCTTCCCATGTCCTTAGTGCCCCTTCCTATGTC
This sequence comes from Geotrypetes seraphini, assembly GCF_902459505.1. Classification (NCBI taxonomy): domain Eukaryota; kingdom Metazoa; phylum Chordata; class Amphibia; order Gymnophiona; family Dermophiidae; genus Geotrypetes; species Geotrypetes seraphini. The sequence goes on along the minus strand of NC_047087.1, from coordinate 109,877,643 downwards.
TTTAGTGCCCCCAGTGCCTCCTTCCCATGTCTTTAGTGCCCCCAGTGCCTCCTTCCCATATCTTTAGTGCCCCTTCCTGTCTTTAGTGCCCCCAGTGCCTCCTTCCCATGTCCTTAGTGCCCCTTCCTATGTCTTTATGCCCCCAGTGCCTCCTTCCCATGTCTTTAGTGCCCCCAGTGCCTCCTTTCCATGTCTTTAGTGCCCCCAGTGCCTCCTTCCCATATCCTTAGTGCCCCTTCCTGTCTTTAGTGCCCCCAGTGCCTCCTTCCTATGTCCCTCTCACTGCCTTCCACACTTTGTCCCACCCCCACCCCCGAAGCCAGCCTGTCTGCCTGTCTACCTCTCTCCCTCCCTACGTGGCCAAAGCCAGCCTGCTTGCCTGACTACCTCCTTCCTTCCATGCTGGCAAAAAAAAAAAAGCCTCCCTCCTTGCTTTCCCCTGCTCTTACCGCCCTGCTGCTGCTAAACCCGACAGGAAATCTTCTTTCTGACGTCAATTCTGACGTCGGAGAGGATGTTCTGGGCCAGCCAGGCAGCGATTGGCTGGCCCAGAACGTCCTCTCCGACGTCAGAAATGATGTCGGAAAGAAGATTTCCTATCGGATTTAGCAGTAGCAGCAGCAATCTTGCCGGCCATCCGTGGACAGGCAGAAATTTCCTGCGGGCTGGCACCGGTCCGCAGACTGGCGGTTGAAGAAAAGTGGTCTAAGTCACAAAAACCCACCTAAACTCACCAGATAAGCATTGCAAACACATAACACAGACCCCACACACTACCCCAGTGATCACCGACCCCCCCCCCATAAAAATATTAATCACATCTTTAAAATTCAGCCTCCAGACCATCATCACCTGGCCGCCTGGCATAGGAAAGCCTAGTCGTCCAGCACAGAGACAGCTTAAGTCATCTTGGGGTTGGGTTAGGGACCCATAGAGAGGACGACCCATGCCCATAAGCCCCTGTAATCACTGCATTGATAATGAAACATGTGCACTCCCCTATACACCCCAAAAACCCTTTTTTACTGGCATATAAGTGGCTCCTGCAGCCATAAGGGCTATTGGGGTGGTAGATAAGTGGGTCTAGGGGATTCTGGAGGTGGTTTGTGGGTTCATCATGACCTATAAGGGAGCTGTAGTGTGGGGAACACATAGCACCCTTTTTGTGAAGTTCACATCAGTGCACTGTAAGGTACCCCACTAATTAGGTGGCATGTCTGGGTGTTCAACAGGGCTTGTTCTAGGCATTTTTGACTTGGATGAAAAGTTGGACGGAAATGTGGTATAAAGATGGACAATTTAGCGGCATGGACGATCAGATCGGCAGGACATATAATTAGATGATTTTCGAAAGAAAAAAAATTTTGGACATATTTTTCGAAAATGTGCCCTAGGCTGTTTTTTTACTTTGGACAACTTGCGAGTTGGACGCAAACAGACTTAGATGTCCCTTTCGATTATTCCCTTCCACATGTATACCCTAGAGCAGGGATCTCAAAGTCCCTCCTTGAGGGCTGCAATCCAGTCGGGTTTTCAGGATTTCCCCAATGAATATGCATTGAAAGCAGTGCATACACATAGATCTCATGCATATTCATTGGGGAAATCCTGAAAACCTGACTGGATTGCGGCCCTCAAGGAGGGACTTTGAGACCCCTGCCCTAAAGGAAAGGAGGGACAGGGGAGATATGATTCAGACGTTCAAATACTTGAAGGGTATTAACGTAGAACAAAATCTTTTCCAGAGAAAGGAAAATGGTAAAACCAGAGAACATAATTTGAGGTTGAGGGGTGATAGATTCAAGAGCAATGTTAGGAAATTCTACTTTACGGAGAGGGTGGTGGATGCCTGGAATGCGCTCCCAAGAGAGGTGGTGGAGAGGAAAACGGTGACGGAGTTCAAAGAAGCGTGGGATAAACACAGAGGATCTAGAATCAGAAAATAATAGTAAATATTGAACTAAGGCCAGTACTGCGCAGACTTGCACGGTCTGTGTCTGTATATGGCTGTTTGAGTGAGGATGGGCTGGAGAGGGCTTCAATGGCTGGGAGGGTGTAGATGGGCTGGAGTAGTTTTTGACAGGGATTTTGGCAGTTGGAACCCAAGCACAGTACTGGGTAGAGCTTTGGATTCTTGCCCAGAAAAAAATTTAAATTGAATCAGGTTGGGCAGACTGGATTGACTATTCGGGTCATTATCTGCTGTCATCTACTATGTTACTATTTAGGTTTCTTAGTGCAAATTTCATGTCCAACAGGTGGCAGGGAGTAAAATAAACCTAAATGATGCGTTCAATAGCTGGTCTGCCTGTCTGTGGTCAGTGATGGTACCTAGAAGTGCTGAATAAGCCAAGGCTCTATCTCCTTGGGAGTGCTGGGGCCAGTTCTTTGGCCTATCTCTTTGTGCTTTCAATAGCATTATAAAACTGATAAACAGGAATCATAGATGTAGTTTGCCTGCTTACTTTTTGGAGGGAGGAGCAAAAGATAAGAAAGCAATTGGGGAAGGGGACCCAAATCAGTATTAATACCTACAGCATTTAGGGGCAGGGCACATCATCATGCCCACTCCAACTACTGCTGTGGTAGAAATAATATATGTGAGTTTCTGACAGAGATTTCTGCAATATAATATGTCCAGCCAATCACTAATTTCAGAGATGGCATCTTCACAACCGCATACCAACAGGAAGCATGAGCTAAACACTGTTCATATGGTGACACCCAGTGGCTGATGAGGGAGAAGCACTGAAGGATCTCTCAAATGCAAGTGGGCTTATTTGCCACACTGCCATGCTTATATTCCACACTGTAGTTGAGGGGACCTGAGGAAGAAGAAAACACACTTTAAAATGTAAATGATAGAAAAATTACACAAAGGGTGCTGACACCATAGTCGACAAATAGGCATAAGCTTTCTACAAGTCTGTTTCCATCAGATGATCACCACCTAAAGATGACTAAAATGGTTAAGGGGCTGGAGGAGTTGCCGTACAGTGAGAGATTGGAGAAACTGGGCCTCTTCTCCCTTGAAAAGAGGAGACTGAGAGAAAACATGATAGAAACATTTAAGATACTGAAGGGAATAGACTTAGTAGATAAAGACAGGTTGTTCACCCTTTCCAAGGTAGGGAGAACAAGAGGGCACTCTCTAAAGTTGAAAGGGGATAGATTCCGTACAAATGTAAGGAAATTCTTGTTCTTCACCCAAAGTGGTAGAAAACTGGAATGCTCTTCCAGAGGCTGTTATAGGGGAAAACACCCTCTAGGGATTCAAGACAAAGTTGGAGAAGTTCCTGCTAAACTGGAACGTACGCATGTGAGGCTGGACTCATTTAGAGCACTAGTCTTTGACCTGGGGGCTGCCATGTGAGCAGACTGCTGGGCACGATGGACCACTGGTCTGACCCAGCAGCGGCACTTCTTATGTTCTTGTGATTCCCACCAAAAACTATAGTTTAATCTATCCCAATTGTTTTTCAGAATAAGTTGTATAGCAACTCCCGTCATGATAAAAAGTAATTTGTTGTTATGGGAAGTTATTGGACTCTTGGACCCCGATTCTGCAAAGTGCGCCTACTTTTTAGGCGTCCTAATTAAGTGGTTAATGAGCAATTTAAGGGTCTTAACAAGCACTATTTGGGACTTAGACGGAGGTAGACCGCTACTTAGGCGTCCTTAGAAGGTAGACGCGAGTTCCGAGGGGCGCCTATTTATAGGCGTCCTCAACAAAAACTGGCGCCTATGTCATATCTACCTTTGTAGACGTAGGCGTAACCTGGGCATGGTTAAGGCTAGGCTTGAGATAGGCGCTATTTGGGTATCCATACAGCACAGAACTTGTAGGCAAATGAAAAGCTGGTCTAAGTGTGGTTTTAGCTTCAGCTCAGTGTAATTTCAGCTTCGGCTGGACACGACTTCCTATGGGCGAAACATAGGCGTCCTTTATTCTTCTGAAATGATATTTTCTAAATAGAATTCAGGAATGTTTTTCCCTCTTTTTTTCCCCTCCTAATGAAGGAGTCTGGGACTGTTTTTTCTGAGTCTTGCACTAAGTTTTCTCTTTAATAAAAATGCTGAATTATGTTTAATTGCAGACCTGCTCCCTATAGGACTATAAGGTTAACCAATAATAAGTGCGAGCTTAGGACCAATGATTGTTAAGAAAATGTAGCAAAAGTAACAAATGAGAAGTTGTATCTAGCATTCAGTTGTTCAGCCAAAAAATGCATAAATATCACTGTAATTTCCTGGTTTTGGCACTTCTGAAGCTGCCAGCTTGGGGGCTCAGGAGTCCGCATATGCTGTGTTTACTAAACTCCTGTAGAGAGTTCCCCTAGCGAATCTTTTGCAGTAAGGGTACTTACCTCGGACTTAGAAGCGGAGTTTTGGTTCGCCACATCAGAATTGTTATTTACTGCTCCGGTATATAAGTGGGTACCCTCCCCCAACTTACCTAGTTTAAAGCCCTTCGAAGCAGGCGGGCTAGTCGGTGTCCGAAGACGTTCTTACCTCTGTTGGACAGGTGGAGTCCGTCTGGTCCCTGGAGTCCCTGTAGTGCCTCTCCGTGATTCAGGAATCCGAAGTTCATTTCCCGGCACCATCGTTGTAGCCACTCATTCGTCTTCAGGATACGTTCGTCCCTGTCCCTTCCCTTGCCCCTAACAGGAAGAATTGAAGAGAATACTACCTGTGCTCCTGTCTGCTTCAGCCTCTCCCCCAGAACTCTGAAGTCTCCACCCTGGAGGACATAGCTAGAGACTTCAGAGTTCTGGGGGAGAGGCTGAAGCAGACAGGAGCACAGGTAGTACTCTCTTTCTATGTCACTACTTTGATAGGGGTCTAGTATTCTATCTTTATGGGATTTTGAATGAGTCTGTGACATCATAATACCATGTGACTATTCCCTTGAACGGAAACGTATAAATTAAACGCTGTCGCCATTTTGTATTTGCTAGAGAATGTTTGGTAATCTGAAAGCACGCAGTGAGTATGAATACTTATGATGTTTTATCGTTCATTTAGAATGTATATTAATGTTCTTTTTCGATGTATTCTAGATCAGTGTTCTTCAACCTTTTTACACCCGTGGACCGGCAGAAATAAAATAATTATTTTGTGGACCGGCAAACTACTAAGACCGAAATAAAAAAATACATTTTCGCCCCGTCTCCGCAAGCTCGGTTCCCACAAACCATCTGATCCCATCTGCACAAGCCTCAGTTATGATTTTATATTGAACGTATTTTATTAAAGTATAAAAAGAAACAATATTCTGTACAATTGTTATTTCATAAATATAAATATTCAGAGCAAGGACCAACAAAACCCCTGTCTCCCCTCCCCTTCACATATATCCCCTCTACTATCAAGAAAACTGAACAAGCCAAATTATTACAGAATGCTACATTGAAATATCATGCTAACAGAATATTGCAGTCACACATGATAGGAATAGTGTTAGGCTTTGCAGTCCCCAGTTATGTCTCTAGCAGGATATATATTTCAAATCTGATATATTGTAATGAAAAAATAGAAATAAAATTATTTTTTTTCTACCTTTTGTGGTCTCTGCTTTCATCTTCTTTCCACTCTTCCTTCCAGCATCTGCCCGTTCCATCCACTGTCTGGCCTCTCCCCCTTCCATATGTATCTGACTTCTTTCTATGCCCCTCTTCCCTGTACATCTAGCCTGTGTCTCCTCTCTCATTCATTCCAGCTTCACTGCTTTCTTCATTTTTATCTCTCCTACACCAGATCTAGCATCTTTATCCCTCTCTCATTTCTCTGCTGACCCCCTTTCCAGCATCATTCTCTCTCTACTTTCTCATTCCTCTCTCTCCCCTTTCTCTCATCTGATCTCTCCATTCCACCCTGACCCCCTTTCCCCTCCTGTAATCTCCCTGCCAGCTGTTTCCTTCCTTTTTTCCTTCTCCCCCTATCCAACAGTAGCTCTCTTCCCATCCCTTTCCCTCTTCCCCTCCCAGCAGCATCTCTCCTTCTACCTCCCTCCAGGTGCAGTAGCAGCTCTCCCTTTATCCAGCAGCTTCCCAGCCTCCAACAGTGGCTTCCTCTCCTTCCAGCAGCTCTCAGTACTTGCCTGCAGCAGTGATTTCCTTAGGCAGCTTTGGGTCCATTGCCGCCTCTGAGGAAAGGGGAAGTTGCCAAAGTAAATCACTGCCCTAGTAAGTACAGAGCTGCTAGGAGAGGAGACAGCCACTGTTGAAGGCTCCCCATGATCTTACTCCTGCTGTGCCTTGCACATTTGTGACCCCCCTCCAAGCCGGCAAAAACAGCTTTACACCGCAAGCCCTGCCGCCCAAGACGAGCCGAAGGCCCCTACCCGCTGCATCCTGCAATTGGGCAGACTCTCAGCACAGACGCTGAAGATGGACCCAATCCACACGCTGACCCCCCCCGCGCACGCTGACCATCTCCCTTCTACCTGCACCTTCCCCGCGGCCCTCTTCGGCGACTCGGCAGGGGCAGCGATCAAGACAGGCTGCCGACGTCGGGACCTTCCCTCTCTGAGTCCCGCCTATTTTGTTCCAACTTCCTGTTTCCACATAGGCGAGACTCACAGAGGGAATGCCCGACGTCGGCAGCCTGTCTTGATCGCCCAAGGCTGGGAGGAACAGAAGATTTCCGCAAACACCACCGGGGCAGGAAATTTAACAGTGTCCATCTCACCAACCCTGTGCGGACCGGCAGGAATTTTCTGCGGACCGACACCGGTCCGCGGACCGGCGGTTGAAGAACTGTGTTCTAGATGCCTTAATGTATTTTGGCTATTAGCCCTGAAGCAGTGGATTTACATTATTGTCCACGAAACGCTGCTGCGTCGGCAGCATAGCCAGTGCACAGGCATGATACTGCGAATGATCTCTTAAGCTACATTGAACATTGCTTAAGATAAGTGAATCTTAAAATTACATTGGAAACTGTTGATTACAAGTAACTATGTTGCCTTTCATTTCTCTAACCTTGAGAAGTTGCAACGTTTAAATATTATCTATTTAAAGTAAGGCTGTAAGAACAGAGTATAGTCCTTATGGTCCATTTAAAAATTATTTAAAAACACTTTTGATATGAATATTTTAGCATAGATTTTTAGGGTTTAAATCTATTAAATGAGAAAAATACAAAAATATAAAAATAACACATAATAAATTAAAAAAATATCCCTTTAGTTCCAGGTTTTTTGGCCTATGATTGGAGCTTGGAGTGGTATACTACACTGACAGTTCAGTCCATGATAGGACTACGCGTAGGCTTCAATTCTGAGGCCTTTTCCTGGATTAGTAGTTAAGTTTCGTTGCACCTCTCATATTTAGTGGGTTGTATCTTCTATACTAATATTTATAATCTCAATGGAGACAGGAGTTGCCATTCTTTTTTTTTTTAGTACAAAATTTTTATTGAAAAAATTTTTTGAATAAGAGCAAAACATAAAGAAAATACAATCAACATGAAAAATGACTATCAATCATAACTACGATTCATAGCACAAAAAACAGCCCCTAGTAGCTAAAAATCTAAACAAGTATATAGAAACTAATGAGGCTGATTATAACAAGGTAATAGGAAATGAAAAGATGAGAAAGAAAAGAGGGAGATAAGAGAAAAGCGATGATTAGCTAACTAGATTGTATAAAACGATCCAGGAAGTTCCAGGGCGAAATAGGTAGGGAAAGAGAAGTTGATATTCGAGAAATACAGCATTTTTCAAATGCATAAGATTTATATTTATTGTAAAGGCATAAAGAGTTCCACCAGAAGGTATAATCCAGTAAAGAGGCCGATTTCCAGTTTTTAAGGATATGCATAATTGCTGTCACAAGCATGGCGTCAATTAGCCTGGGGGGGGGCAGTCAGAATGGGCAAAACACGGATGTTGAAAACATTTAATAATAACATCAAAGGATATGTCAGAAGTGCAGAATGTGATGGCTTTTATGGTGGTCCAAACACGGGAATAAAATGGATAAATATCTTTGAAGTGAAACAGCATATGATCAAGAGTCCCATCAAGATTGTAAAACCGCTTAGATAACCTTGATAGGCGGTATATAAAAGCCTAATAATAATAATAAAAAAAGTTCCTTGCAATGCCAGCATTTAGGATCCTCTTTAAGCTTAGTCTTCCACATACGAAATGGTGTCCAAACAGCATGCCACATAACATAGAACATAGACTGGGAAACTCTAGAAGACATCAAAGGTCGATTTGTCGTTGACCATAAAAGTTCCCAGTCGATATCCTGCAGAGACGAGGAAAGCATATTCTCCCAGTGTTTCACAGACTGGACAGAGAAGGTGAAGTGATGATCTCGTAGAATATGATAAAAAGAAGAAACAGCTTTACCACCTATAAGAGCTAAAGAGCACCAAAGACGGACAGTGTTCGGTGATGTTTTATCATTCAATTGTAGTGAAGCATTGGAAATTGTAGAGGTTAGGAGGTGCCACTGGGAGTAACAATTGCGAAGAGGTGGAAATTGAGTGCAGAATGATGAAAACAGACTGATCAAATCTGATGTAAACAATTATGCTACAGTCCACAGGCCAACTTTTTGCCATTTTTTCCAGCTAAAGGTTTTTCCATTGATTTTGAGTTTTGAGTTATTCCAGATAGACATATCAGGGGTAATATAGAAAGAAGTATCAGCCACAGCATCCAAATAACGTAGAGCGTGCTGTGTTGTACTCAGTAGGGTGTATTCACATAAATGTTTAAGAATGTTCATGGTGGCAAAAATAGAAATAGGATATGGAATACAAATAAAATACTCCAACTCAAGCCACGTAGGAGGATCTGGTGAAGTGGAGCCTTGGAGCCAGTGAGCACCATATTTAGCAAATGAAGCTACATGATATAAATGAAAATCAGGTAGGTTCATTCCCCCATGAACTTTGGACGCTTTCAATTTTACAAGAGAGATTCGAGGTTTTTTATTATTCCAAATAAATTTAGAGCGCTGGATATTAATCCATTGAAAAAGAGATTTTTTACACTGAGAGGGAAGCATAGAGAGAATGTATGTAATTTGAGGGGCTAGAGTCATCTTAATAGAAGCAATTCTACCCCACCAGGATAAGTAGAGAAGTTGTTTGAGATATCAGTTTTTTCAGTTTAGACACATTAAGATCCATGACAAAGGAGGGATCTTTGTGAATCAAAATTCCCAGATATTTGATAGCCTCAGTAGACCAGTGGTTCCCAACCCTGTCCTTGAGGACCACCAGGCCAATCGGGTTTTCAGGCTAGCCCTAATGAATATGCATGAGAGAGATTTGCGTATAATGGAAGTGACAGGCATGCAAATCTGCTTCAAGCATATTCATTAGGGCTATCCTGAAAACCCGATTGGCCTAGTGGTCCTCCAGGACAGGGTTGGGAACCACTGCAGTAGACCATTTGAAAGGGAAGAGTGACAAGTCAGAGAGGGTTATAAGATCGTTTAAAGGAAAAATTTCAGACTTATCCCAATTAACAAGATAACCCGAAAGCAAGGAATATTGTGAGATTGTGTCAATGAGAGGAGGGAAAGAATTAATAGGATCACGGATGAAGAGTAGAATATCATCAGTATAAGCTGCGAGCTTAATTTGTCTAGATGAAGAAGGGATGCCTTTGATGGAAGTACATTGTTGAATTGTAGCTAGAAGAGGTTCAAGGGCCCAATTAAATAATAGAGGGGAAAGAGGACAGCCTTGCCGGGTACCTCTATGAAGATAAAATTTATTAGAGAGAGTATACGAGAGGAGGGATGCCAATAAAGAGTTTTAATCCAATTAATAAAATAGGATCCAAAATTGTACCATCGAAGAACTCGTAGCAGGAAAGGCCACTCAACACGATTAAATGCCTTTTCAGCATCAATGGCCAGACCTGTATAGACTTGACATGTACATTAATAGTATGAAAGAGGCGTAGATTATCTCCAATGTAGTAGTTTTTAATAAATCCGACTTGGTCTTTATGTATAAGAGAATAAATTACTTTATTCAGTCTCAGTGAGAGAATTTTAGCCAGGATCTTATAATCTAGATTTAAAAGAGAGATTGGTCTGAAATTTTTAACAAGCGTGGGGTCCCTGTCTGGTTTTGGAAAAACTACAATAGTAGCTTCCGTCAAATTGAATTGTTTTTCAGGAGTCAGATGAAGAAAGTTATAATAATTCAAGAGATGAGGAGCAAGAAAAGTGTGGATTTTTTTTGTAGAACTCGTTAGTGTATCCATCATGTCCGAGAGCTTTATTATTAGCCAAGGAGGAAATGGCAGTTTCAATTTCCGAAACAGAGATGGGTATGTCTAAGTCTAATTTAGAAGTATCAGAAAGCTGAGGATGATCTATGTGATCTAAAAATGAATCGATATCTGAGTCCGAGGAAGAGAGTTCTGATTGATAAAGAGTAGTATAGAATTGTTCAAATTGGGAGGAAATTTGATCCTGTGCAGTAAGAATTTGACCAGTAGAATTTTGGATTGATGAAATATGTAATTTTTTTTATTTCGATTTAAGGTATTTAGCTAGGGGGTCATCCCATAATGTTACCATTAGTGACCATAATGTTACCATCCCATAATGTTACCATATAGTGACCAGAAGAGTGCAAAAACAGATCTTGTCTGGCTTTATATGAAAGAATAGAGTTATATTCATATTTAAGTTTCAAAATTTGATGATATGAGGAGGAAGAATTTGAGGGATCAGACATATGGGACAACTCCAATTGTTTAATAGAGTGTTCAAGATCTTTTTCTTTTTGGATCGTGAGCTTTTTTTCCAAGAGGAAAGTTTAATGATTTCACCTCTAAGGCCATATACTAGAAGGGCAAACCTCAGGATCTTTGGAGTTGAGGGCAAAAAATTCAGTAGTAAAGAGTTTAATCTTATCAGAAATCTCTTCATCAAGAAGTAGGTGGTTGTTGAGTCTCCAAGAAGTAGAAGTGCGTGCAGGTGAAATGGCAAGGTGAAGGGATAGCGCTGCATGATCCGTGAGAGTAATCGGGTGTATGATGGCGTCAGTTATAGTTTGGGACAAAGATGAAGAAATAAGAAAAAAATCAATTCTGGAATATGTATTGTGTGGAGGGGAGAAATGAGAATATTCCTTGCCTTTGGGATTCAATATTCACCATGGGTCCACAAGAGAGAAATTATCTTTAAAGGCGTGTAGTTCCAGGAAGGAATTAGATTTGGACAGTTTACAGGAAGATGATCTGTCCAGATAGAGATCTTGTGTTTGATTAAAGTCACCTCCGACAATCAAAGTCATAAAGTCATAAAGATAGATGAAGAGGATTGTAGAAAGATGTTTAGAATGAAAAACACCTCAAAATAGTCACAGTAATCTTAAATTGAATATCAGTGCGGAGGAGCGATTACCCCATGCGTCTACCCTCCGCGGCTGTCAGGCTCCGCCCCCAGGAGTTGCCATTCTAAGTAAAGCCAATCAGGGAGATGTTCCATGAGCTCAGGAAGGATCCAATACATACCCTGATGCAGTATATAGGGCTGATAGCTGTTTTGCCTATGGCCAGGGGGTAATTGAAACTCAGCATACTACGTGACATGTCTCCTCAAGTCTGCTTATTTGTTATCCTGACTTCCTGACCAATGTGAACTTTATTACCAAGAGCATACTTCGGGTGCTGTTTCATGTCCGTCTTCGATCTTTCAAAACCCATCTCCCGGGTGCACCCTGTCTGTCTTCAACTTTGTTTATGCGCAGACTTGCAAAACAACTTACTTCAGCATCTTGGTGTGTGTGCTGTAATAAGGAATAGAGTTTGAACTTCAGCTAGGAGATAAGAGAGACACATGCTGTTTACTTCAGAGACAGCAGTGAGACAGGACAAAGGTGGTATGAAAAAAAGGTATATAAGAAACATTGGGACGGTTCCAGAATGAATCCAGCTGCAGCCATGGGAACCGTGTACTGTACCGACCTATTGATCACCTGGATTCCCGATCAGCAACAGGACGGAGCCTGGCAGACATGGTGAAGTTTTCTATTTTGTGTATATAGACATCCTTTGCTTCTATCTTGTATATTATCTGATGCTTATCTGCATTATTTAGTGATCATCTGATATTTGTGCAATAAAGGATCATATTACTATGATGCTTTTCTTGGATGTTTCTTTTACACACCCTTGTTAGATAGATACGTACAATGGTACCTATAAAAATTTGGGAAATTTACCCCTCCTGCCACAATTGGTTTTTGTAAAGATACTAAAGCAACCCGAGCAGTTTTACCCAGCCAAATAAATTTAATGAGAACACTATTCAATTTCTTATAAAAGGACCCCTTAAAATAAACTGACAACATACGCATTTGGTAGCAAACCACAGGTAAAATCATCATTTTAACCGTTTGTACTCTCCTCCACCAAGACAGATGTAAGGGGTTCCATTGCTCACACATTTCTGAGACCTTTAGCAATAAAGATTTTTCATTTACTTTCATCGTGTCTTCCAATATTTTTTGAAAGGAGACAGATTCAAAACGAATGCTAGGAAGTTTTTCTTTACCCAGCGTGTGGTGGACACCTGGAATGCGCTTCCAGAGGACGTAATAGGTCAGAGTACGGTACTGGAGTTCAAGAAAGGATTGGACAATTTCCTGCTGGAAAAAGGGATAGAGGGGTATAGATAGAGGGCTACTGCACAGGTCCTGGACCTGTTGGGCCGCCGCGTGAGCGGACTGCTGGGCACGATGGACCTCGGGTCTGACCAAGTGGAGGCATTGCTTATGTTCTTATGTTCATCTTCTTTCCAAAGAAAAGGAAATGAGTCAAATAATCCTTTTGGACAGTATAAATTTAGCGGAAGAACCTCCGATTTACTTTACATCCAGAAAATTTGCCACATCGGTCAATCAAATCCAGTTAATGTGGGATGATAGATCCAGGATTCCTCAAATAAAGCAAAATGTCATCTGCATAAGCAGAGACCTTATATTCCCGACCTGCATAATGAATACTCTAAATCTCCCTTGCTGTTGAATAGCCAATAACAAGGGTTCCAAAATAATATCAAAAAGCAAAGGAGATAATGGACATCCTTGTCTAACTCCTCTCTTCAGTTGAAAACATTCTGAAAAAGTATTATTAATATATAATCTGGCAGAAGGGAAACTATACAAGGTTTGAATCATTTGTATAAATCCTGAACCAATCCACTGCTTGATACATAAAGGTCCATTCCACACGATCAAAGGCCTTCTCTGCATCCAAAGATACAGAGAAGGCCGGATCTTCCATAGCTTTTGTTAAATTTAACATATGAAAAGCCAGTCTGGTGTTGTTTGATGAATGTCTTTGAGCAATTAAACCCATTTGGTGCATACCAATAATATAAGGGAGAGCCTTGGCCAAGCGTAAAGCTAATAACTTAGCCAGAAGTTTTCCATCTACATTAATCAAAGAAATAGGCCTGTAATTTGAAACTAACATGGGATCTTTATTTGGCTTTGGTAAAACAATAAAGATTTTGTCATAGTACCAGAAATACTACCTGTAGTTAGTTGAGCCTAATATAAATTTAAAAGATGAGGTAATAATATAATTTGGTATGATTTGTAAAACTCCACAGTGAACCCATCACCACCTGGAGCGGATCCAACTCTAAGGGACTTCAATGCTGTCTGAAGTTCTTTCAATGATATAGGTGCCTCAAGATCTCCCTTTATATGCTCGGGGATTTTTGGCCTCTTTATTAACTTTAAAAACTCTAAACCCTCAAGTTCTTTATTTGAATAAAGCTCAGAAGAATATAAAGCTTTATAATATTTCAAAAATTGTTTTAAAATATTTCCAGTTTGAGAATGAGTTTCATCCTTCTCATGTTTTATAGCAGCAATCTTTACTTTTCTTGTTTTGGCTTTGAAATTAGCCAATAATTTTCCCACTTTATTCAAGTTTCCATAATACAGAGCCTGCTGAGAAAACAAATCTTTCCTAGCCAGTTGAGAGGAAATCTCACTATATTTATATTTAGCTTTTAAGAGGGCCTGTACATAAGAACATAAGAACTGTCATCTCCGGATCAGACCTTAGGTCCATCAAGTCTGGCGATCCACTCACGTGGAGGCCCAGCCAGGCATAACCTGGCGAAAACTTAGTCACCTGTATCCTTCTATGCATCTTTCGAGGAGATGTGCATCTAACTTGCCCTTAAATCCTAGAACGGTGGGTTCCGCAGCAACCTCCACAGGGAGAGCGTTCCAGGTGTCCACCACTCGCTGTATGAAGCAGAACTTCCTGGCATTTGTCTTGGCTTGTCCCCCCTTAGCTTCAGTCCATGACCTCTTGTCCTGGTCACATTTGACATCGTAAATAACTTTTTATCCTGCTCTATCTTGTTGATTCCTTTTATTATTTTAAAAGTCTCAATCAGATCCCCTCGCAGTCTCCTCTTCTCAAGGGAGAATAGTCCCAGTTTTTTAAGTTGTTCTTTGTAGTTCAAGTTCTCCATACCTTTAACTAGCTTTGTTGCTCGCCTTTGCACTCTCTCCAGCAGTTCTATATCCTTCTTTAGGTAGTAAGACCAGTGTTGGACACATTATTCCAAGTGTGGTCTGACCATTGCTCTATAAAGCGGCATTATGACCCTCTCCGATCTACTTGTGATTCCCTTCTTTATCATGCCCAACATTCTATTTGCTTTCTTTGCCACTGCTGCGCATTGTGCCGACAGTTTCAGGGTCCTATCTATCAGTACCTCCAGGTCCTTTTCTTGTTCCTCTTACCCAGAGTTGCACCTGATATTCTATACTTGTGCTCCTTGTTCTTTCTGCCCAAATGCATTACCTTGCATTTTTCCACATTAAACTTCATCTGCCATTTCTCTGCCCATTTCTCTAACTGGCTCAAATCTCCTCGCTGTCCTTTTGTGATCTGATTGCCCGACATAACTTCGTGTCGTCTGCAAACATGATGATTTCACTGGACGTTTCTTCTTCTAGGTCGTTGATGAAAATATTAAATAAGATGGGCCCAAGAACTGAGCCCTGGGGCACACCGCTAGTCACTTTCTCCCAGTCTGAGAGCTTCCCATTTATGCCCACCCTCTGCATTCTGTTTTCCAGCCATTTGCCTATCTACCTTAGTATGTCTCCCTCTATTCTGTGGCTTTGTAATTTCCTGAGAAGTATTTCGTGTGGAACTTTGTTGAACACTTTCTGGAAGTCCAAGTATATTATGTCCACTGGTTCCCCGTTATCGATTTATTTGTTTACTGTTTCAAAGAATTGTAGTAAATTCATCAAGCATGACTTCCCTTTCCTGAAGCCGTGTTGACTGGCTCTCATCAGGTCGTGTGTATCCAAGTGCCGGACTATGCTATCTTTGATCAGTGCTTCGACCATCTTTCCAGGGACAGACGTTAACACACACTGGTCTGTAGTTGCCCGGTTCTCCTCTTGATCCTTTTTTGAAAATTGGGGTGACGTTTGCTATCTTCCAGTCGTCCGGTATCTGCCCAGTTCTAATTGACAGGTTAGCAAGGTTTTGCAGTAGTTCTCCGATTTCTACCTTCAATTCCTTTAATACTCTCGGGTGAATTCCATCCGGTCCAGGGGATTTGTCACTTTTAAGTAATTTGTTCCCATTTCGAGGCCAATTGTGACTCCAAATCCTTTATATTTTGTTCCAACGCAGAAAATTCCATTTTTAAACTGTTTCTTAATGTGTGCCGAATACGAAATGATTTGTCCTCTCATAGTAGCTTTGAAAGCATCCCACAATGTTTCTAAAGAGATTTCCTCTGAGGTATTAAGTTGAAAATATTCATTCATTTTTAATTAAAATTCCTCAAGAAAGTTTGAATCTGCAAGCAATGAATTATTGAATCTCTAAACAGGTCTATTACAATCTTGTTCAGCAAATTTAAATTCAATCCAAACTCCAGCATGATCTGATAAAATAATTGGGTCTATCTTACCGAAACAAGGCAGACCCTTAGATGCTTTGGGGTCCTACCGCCCCATCTCTCTTTTGAATCAAGGTGTTAAGCTTCTGGCTAGTATCCTGGCCTCACGTCTCAATGCTTTTCTCCCAGCGCTTATTCATAAAGACCAAGTGGGTTTCGTACCAGGCAGGCATGCCTCTATGAACTTGTTGAAAGTGCTGGCAGTGCTACAATCTTCTTATGCTCCTGATGATCGGGCTTTGATCACTAGCCCGGATGTTGAAAAAGCTTTCGATATGGTGTCTTGGACCATTTTGGCTTTTGGGGAAACTTTCTTGCCTGGGTGCGTGCACTGTATAACAAACCTAAGTCACAACTGCTGGTGAACGACGGAATCTCTGATCCCCTTCCTCTGGGCTGAGGTACATGCCAGGGATGCCCTCTCTCATCTCTTCTTTTTCTCTTATCCTTAGAGCCCTTGGCGATTCGTATACGTTGCGATCCCGACTTGGAGGGTCTGCGGGTGGGCACTCACGAATTCTGTATCAGCATGTTTGCTGACGACATGTTGCTGTATGTAGGGCATTCTGATCGGACCGTCCCAGCTCTTATGTCCCTTATCAAGTTCTCTGGTACTTTCTCCGGTTTTAGAATTAACTTCGATAAGACAGGGACTCTACGCCTGGGTTCCCCCGCTTCGGCACCATGGTGTGCACACCTTGGCATAGACCTTGCTCCTGGGAAACTTAAATATTTGGGCATCATGTTATATATAGACCCCGGTAAATTATATACTGAAAATATTACTGCTACCCTTGGCAAAATTAAAACTCTTTCTCTTCCCTACCTCTTTCTCTGATGGGCAGAGTAGCATTGGTCAAGATGGTCTTGTTCCCCAAGTTGTTATATCCACTCCAAACCATTCCAGTATTGCTCACACACGCTGATGAACAGCTCTATCGGTCAGTCATTTGAAAAATTTATCTGGGGGGGGCAGGGCCGCTCGCATTAGCTTTTTGAAATTATCACAAAGTAGGGAGCGAGGCGGCCTAGGTCTCCCGGATATCCGCATTTACAATGCTGTGGCGCTGCTTCACTGGATACACGAGCACCTGGTGTCCACCAGGCGCTACTTCCCCCTGGCCCTTCTCGCAGAATGTTGTTTGCTTTATTCCTTTTCTTACTTTATCCATAGGGGGGATGGTGTCCCGGAGGAGCCAGTGTCACCTTCGTTCAATTCTTGCTTCCTTTTCAGAAGGCCTGGAGGTGGTGGCGCTTGCGGCAGGGTCACTTGCACACTGCCTCCCCTTTCTTGTCCCTCATACGTAATCCTGAATTCGTCCCTGGACTGCATGGTCTTGCAGGATTGCGAGATCGTGCGGAGAGGGATACCACTCTGGGTGCCGTCCTTAACGTGGGGGGGCCTCTACCCGTCCCTTACACAATTGAAGATGCTTGGGATCTACCTGTTACCCATTCTTACACGTACACTCAAATTCAACATTATTATCAGTCTGTGACTCAGGTTCATAGCGAAAGGTGGACATCGGGTAAACTGGATGAGGTTTTTCTGTCTACCCCGGCCTCCTCCAATAGAATATCTAAGTGGTATTCAGCTGGCAGGGTGTGTTTGGGGGAGGACTGCTTGACACATATGGCCTGGGAGTGGTCCGCTGAATTGGGGTTGGGGGTCATGACCCATGATCTCCATCAGTTCTTCCAATCACTTTATTTACATATAAAGGCAGTCTCCCTTCAGGAGACCCAATATAAAATACTGCACAGAGCGTATCTTGCACGCTCTCAAGGGCACAACATGGACCTCTAGGCTAATAGTCTTGGTCTCAAGTGTCAGCTTCAGTGGTGAACATTTCTACATTGCTTTTTTGACTGTCCAAAATTGCAATTTTGGATTCCAGTGCATGCCTGCTTACAGAGTATGCTTAACTGTGTTATGCCATGGAATGGTCCTGCCTTATTGGGGGATGTACAGGAGTGGATCCAGCATGGCTTGGACCCACCCTCTCAAAAATTTGCCTTGCATGCTTTATTGCTGGGGAAAAAGCTTATTTTACAGCATTGGGCATCTGAGGATGCTCCCACCTACCCCATGTGGATTGCTTTGCCTAGAGCCTGGGCCAATCAGGCCTTAGGGTTAGTGGGGATGGCGAACCCGCTATGACTACAGCCTGATTGGTCCAGGCTTCTAGAGCCTGGGCCAATTAGGCCTTAGACTAGAGGGGATGGGCCGGGAAGGGGCAGCCTCGCCTCATTTCGATGAGGAGGGCCTGCCAGCTGAACAGCAGCAAGACGCGTCTGGCCGGCCAACACTTTAAAGGTTAGTTGGGGGGGAGGTTAGGGGGGTGGTAGCGCGGGGGGGGGGTCGTTAGCTTGGGGGGTCCAGAGGGGATGCGGCTTTCTAGCAGGAGGGGTTGGGCATCTTCCTGCCGTCGATCAGGAGTTTTTTTGGGGGCGGCATTCCGGAAGGAGGGGTTGGGCACCCTCCTGCCGGCAATTGGACAGGCGGCCGCTATACTTATTGCAGCAGGGAGATCCCTTGCCGCGATAAGTATAGCGGCCGCGTCTACTTACAATGTAGGCCAGCATTTTGCTGCCCTACATTGTAAGTGTCTCTTCCTCTACTAGGGATACGCGTAGGGCCGCCTAGGTTCGCCTAAGGCTTTTAGGCGAGCTTAGGCGTCTTGCGGGCATCCCTAGACTCCCGGAGGCGCCTTCAATATAGGCGGCCTGCCTGGGGAGCATTTTTTTTTTAAAACGTGCATCGTGATTGGCTGATTAGACAGCTGTAGGACGCCTACAGCTGCCTAAAATCGGGATACACTTTGCAGAATCAGGGCCTTTATGTCTTCCCTGAGATTTTGTACCTGTTTTGTTCATTGCTCTGTTCACTTGCTCGACTGTTTTATTATCATTGTACCTGGTTCTTCTCTGCCTCAATAAACATATTAAAAAAAAAAAACAACACAAAAAACCCCAACAACTCCAGGAATACATACATGTAGAAGTTCTTGGCTTTTGATCTAGATCAAAAACTTGCAAACCTGACAATCAGAACTGGACAGATACCGGACGACTGGAGGATAGCGAACGTCACCCCAATTTTCAAAAAAGGATCGAGAGGGGAACCGGGCAACTATAGACCTGTGAGTCTTACGTCTGTCCCCGGCAAGATGGTTGAAGCACTGATCAAGGATAGCATGGTCCGGCATTTGGACGCACACAAATTGATGAAACCCAGTCAACATGGATTCAGGAAAGGGAAATCATGTTTGACGAATTTACTCCAATTTTTTGAGACCGTGAATGAGCAAATTGATAGTGGGAAGCCGGTGGACATAATATACTTGGACTTCCAAAAAGCGTTCGACAAAGTTCCACACGAAAGACTTCTCAGGAAACTACAAAGCCATAGCATAGAGGGGGATATACAAAGATGGATAGGCAAATGGCTGGAAAACCGAAAGCAGAGGGTGGGCATAAATGGGAAGTTCTCCGACTGGGAGAAAGTGACTAGTGGTGTACCCCAGGGCTCGGTACTTGGGCCGATCCTTTTTAATATTTATATCAATGACCTGGAGGAAGGAACATCCAGTGAGATCATCAAGTTTGCAGACGATACAAAACTATGCCTGGCGATCAGATCGCAGGATGATAGAGAGAAACTCCAGAGCGACTTGTGTCGGTTAGAAACATGGGCGGAGAAATGGCAGATGAAGTTCAATGTGGAGAAATGCAAGGTAATGCATCTAGGCAATAAGAATAAGGAATACGAGTATACAATGTCAGGTGCAACTCTGGGGAAGAGTGAACAAGAAAAGGACCTGGGTGTACTGATAGATAGGTCCCTGAAGCCGTCGGCACAATGCGCGGCAGCGGCAAAGAAGGCAAATAGAATGTTGGGCATGATAAAGAAAGGAATCTCGAGTAGATCGGAGAAAGTTATAATGCCGCTTTATAGGGCAATGGTCAGACCACACTTGGAATACTGTGTCCAACATTGGTCTCCCTACCTAAAGAAGGATATAAAACTGCTGGAGAGGGTGCAGAGACGAGCAACAAAACTGGTGAAGGGTATGGAGAAACTGGAATACGAGGACAGACTTATAACACTAGGATTGTTCTCCCTTGAGAAAAGGAGACTGCGTGGGGATATGATCGAGACCTTCAAAATACTGAAAGGAATCGACAAAATAGAGCAGAGAAGATTATTTACATTGTCCAATTTGACACGGACTAGAGGACATGTAATGAAGCTAAGGGGGGACAGGTTCAGGACTAATGTCAGGAAGTTCTGCTTCACTCAGAGAGTGGTTGACACCTGGAATGCCCTCCCAGATGAGATTAGGCTTCAAGAGCAAACTAGATGCATATCTCCTTAAGAGAGGCATATAAGGATATGGTGGACTATAAATTACGACAGGTGTACACCTGGCAGGGCCTCCGCGTGTGCGGATCGCCGGACTTGATGGACCGAAGGTCTGATCCGGAGATGGCAGTTCTTATGTTCTTATCTAGCCCGGTTTCACTTCTCCTTTGGATACGATTTCACGACAGTTCTGACACATACACCATTGCTAAATGGAAACTCTTACTTTCTACTCAAAACGTTCCATATGAAACATAAAGGTGAGCTCTTTGGGGACAACGGGACAGAAAATGAAATAAATAACACAAAAGTAGCACCATATTCTGAACTAAGGGGGTTCAATGTCTGTTACTGTGCAGGGCCCCTACTTACTATATTCTCTTATAAGCCTCACCCACAATCAATGTATATGGTATTCTTAGTTACCTCTCCCTAGGATTCAATATACATATATAAAGAAACCTCCAGTGATCTTCACTTCTAGCCACTTCCTCCAATCTCTCTAAAGTCCTTACTGATCTTCTATCTCACTCCTCTACGCTTCCCGTCATCTCTTTTGTCCAATCGCCTTCAACCCTTGGACAGAAGCACTTCCTACAAAGACAGCTTTGAGCATCCTCCCATTCCCTCTTCCACAGCCGCCACCACCAACATGTCCGCCCAGGCGAGCCGCAGCGCTTTCTTCTGTGTGCAGCGCGCAGGCGTCGCGTCGCGCGGCGGTGACGTCCAGGCCTCGCACTGCCACGTCTCTCCTGGGCCGCGACGGAGAGGGCAGGGGGTGCTGGCGGTTTATGTGTTGGGGGGAGGGTCTCGCTCCCTCCTCGGTCGCTCAGAAGCCTTTCCCCGGGACCTGCTCTGCCTAAGGAGGGTGCCCGCTGCCCTTGGTGCTGGGGCTGCCCCCTCCCTCCTGGGCGGGGACGGACATGCAGCCAATTGCAACTTTTCAGTGCTGAGGAGTTGTGGCCCTTGTGCTCTTGGGGGCCCCGGGTCTGTTAGCCTTCTGTTTACAGCCGTGCTCTGAGCGGAGCCCCGTCTAATGACTGAGCTTCAGCCGCCCCACTTTCATGTGTGAGTATCCCTCAGTCTTCCTCATTGTGACTTTTAATTCATTTTCCTGTGTTGGTTCGAGCAGGGGCACATGCATGCGTGTACTCAGGGGGGACTTCCTTTACTCCTACCATAATGATTAACTCTACGTTATGGTTTTGGCATTTGTTTATATTCACCGGCTTTGATAGTCTAGATAGCCACCAAGTTTATAGTATTTTATGCCACACTATTTCAACTTTCTTTTTGGGGGTGGGGGGAGAATATAAAAATACAGTATTTAGCAATTGCAGTCGTCCCGACATGGTTAAACCTTTCTTTTTGAGGGAGGGGGGCAGATGAAGAAGCCCTACAATAGTTCAGAAAGTCTGGGAGCTGACTACACGTTGTAGCCTTGCAAGTTTGTGGATGCTTACAACACTCTGGGGCGAAAGGAACTGCGGATCCTCTCGTATTCATTCGTGTTGCAGTTTTCTTGTGATAATTCAAAAGTTTCCTGAAGTCTTTAAGATGGGACTAAGGCAGAGTGTCTGGTAAGAGCTAGCCTCTTGGATCCTAGTCATGGATCACATAAATTTTTAATCAAATTGGCAAGCACAGGTATTTATCCCATATTTAGAAAGCAAGATGGCCATGCCAGTGCTTTTTGTTTGTAAACAAAACAACTATGTTCCTAATCCCGTTGAATTATTTGTACTGTATTTGTGATTTTCAATTCTTAGCTCAAGTTTAGAGGGTCACACATCAATTCAAAAATTCCAACAGCAGTCCATAGTGGACTTTGCTGGTACTGTTCCCTCATTCTGCATATATATGTGTTTTTAAATGTCTGGTAGTATAAGTAAAGAAAGGATTCAGATTTCACTGAAAACTTGCAGGTAAAGAGTAAGTTGCAGCAAAGAAAAAAAAAAAGGTAATGTGGAAGCAGTGCTAGAATATTTCTGCATTCCCATCTTGCATGTACCAGCATGCTCAAGCTGTATTGAGAAACATGACAGGCTACAAACTGAAGAAACCAATAATGCCTAACTCCTATTTTAGCTCTTGCATGTGGCAGCTTAAAAAGAAAGTTTGAAATAATAATAATTATTTTTTTTTTCATAGTAATTTACCCCCCCCCCCCTTTACAAAACCATAGTGCAGTTTTTGGCACCGGCCTTGGCAGTAACAGCTCTGATGCTCATAGAATTCCTATGAGCTGTTACTGCCACAGCTTGCACTAAAAACTGTACTACGGCTTTGTAAAGGAGGGGAGGGTTAATAAATGGCGGCATATAATGACCAAGATAGTAAGTCCATTCAGTCTGCTTGGCAGCAGTTTGCCCACACTGGGTACACATGCATGTAGAGTTCCATGTGTAACCAGACCCCTGTTTCTTCCTCTTTGTCCCTCACTAATGTTTTTAAAGTCTTTCTGTTGAATTTAGGATTGTAACTGCTGCTCCATTTAGACTGACAGAATGCTTTTTTGTTAATTTGGGGCTGTAACTTCTACTCCATGCAACTTATTCCATGTAATCTACACATGCCTTTTTAGATAGCATAGTGCAGACATAGCACTGCTGTTTTTTTGCTGTAACTGCCCCTTTGTGTGTGTTTTGTAATGCTTCATTTCAAGCCTTTTGTTACTGAATACAAATTTTTTCACTGTTAAATAATAATAATCAATTCAAGCTGCTCTACAGAAAATACTCAGAAATCGTATAAGAAAATAGCCTGTACCAAAATGCACTTGAGATCTGTGCTGCAGAAGCTCAAGTTCCTTTTCTCATTGCTCTGGTCAGATGAAGCAAGTTTCAGCTATTTGCTAAGAACATAAGAATTGCCACTGCTGGGTCAGACCAGTGGTCCATTGTGCCTAGCAGTCCGCTCACGCGGTGGCCCCCAGGTCAAAGACCAGTGCTCTAAATGAGTCCAGCCTCACCTGCGTACGTTCCAGTTTAGCAGGAACTTGTCCAGCTTTGTCTTGAATCCCTATAACAGACTCTGGAAGAGCGTTCCAGTTTTCCTATATTCAACTTGTATTTTAAGCATGTCAGAAATTGAAAGCCACAACCTAGTTCAGATCAGTCATAGATAGGTAATTAACATGTTGGTGCTCTGAGTCAGGTACATATAGGTAAGAAAACATTTGTTATGATCACAGGGTCAGATGTGGTAGTTCTGTCACATCCCTTCTGATTCCATATGCTAGGCGTTCAATCCCAACCCACAGTCTGGGAGTTGCTAAAATCCGCAAACCTTTCTGAGCACATTCTCTACCCCCTTAGCCTGAGAGCTAGCAAACATAACTAGTTACAATTTCTGCAAGCAAACCGTGCAGGTCTTTTACCTCCATATTACAATCTGCCTGGAGTATTGCAGGTTTCTGTGTTTCCATGTTTTGTAAAAGCATTTCCAGTTGGCCTCGCGACAGCACCTGCACTTTCGACAAAGTGATGGTCATTGTGATGGCTTTCCGACAGCAGGGGGGTCCAAATCCACCCTTCCTGGGACAGCTGGTTGATCCGGGCTCCGTCTTGTCGAGTGAATGAAAGTGTTGTAGAGACGGTAGTGTCTCTGCTGCAGGTGATGGCAAATTCAGGAAGAGATGCTTAGCATCCTCCCAATCCCTGGAGTTTCTGGGGCATCTCTTCATCTCCAGACAGGGTCATGTATTTCTTCTCAAGGCACGTAAATAGAACCTTCAACAACAGATCAGAATTCTCCTGGTCTGTCAGGCTCAAGCTCAATCAGCCTGGTTTTATCTGCAGGTTCTGGGATCTTGGGCAGCCTTTTTGGAGGCGATCCCCTGGGCCAGAGCACCCATCGCCCTTTACAGGAGTCCCTCCTATCTGGGTGGTCTCCGCAGTTTTTTTCCCCTTCAGATGCCGCTCCCCTGAATGGTGACAACTAGCAGCAACAGCTGGTGGCTTCAGGGGGAGGCTGTCTGCCAGAGCTGGCTTCTTTGGATTTCTAAGTGAATAACTCTTATGACGGTTGCCAGCTTGTTGGGTTGTGGGCTCATTGCAGGGCTGCTTCATTCATGGGCAGTGGACTCTTGGTCCAAAACATTGGTTGATCAATCGCCTGGAGCTTTGGGTAATTCGGCTGGTACTACTCACTCTCCAGCCCCTTCTGAAAGGAACAGCAGTACAAGTTTCTCCGATGCCAAAGAAGTGATGTACGTACATTACGAGGAAGTTCTAGTACTCTCTCTCTTTGGCCAGAAAGATCATCTGTGTTCCACTGGACAGAAACACATCTCCTGTTTTCCTCGGCAGCCCATGTAGCCAAATTGACAATGTTCAGGCAGACTTCCTCAGCCAAAAGTTCCTGGACCCAGGAGCATGGTCCCCCTTGCAGGAGATGTTCTGTCTGATTGTACAGAGCTGGGGGTCAGCCCCAGAGGGGCTTGGCTTCATTAGAGAACTCGAAGGCCGGGCATTTTTTTTGGTTGACAAGCAATGAGGAAGGTAGGGCCGGATGCCTTGGTTTGGCCCTGGCTGGCTCATGAGCTCTTGTATGATGTGATCTCTGGTTGGTTGGGCCCTCCGCCGGATAGCAACGCATCCTAGCCTGGCGATTCTAGTAGCTTCAGACTGGCCTTAGCACCCATGGTATGCGGATTGCATCCGTCTTCCATGGGGTGAGAGACTCAGTCCCCCTCTTCATCAATATCTTCTTAGTCAGGGGCTGGTTCCCATGGAGATCCCACAGCACTTTAGTTTTATGGCATGGCTCTTGCGCGCTCAACTTGGAGGAAGCGTGGTTTTTCAGATGTAGTTATCTCAATTATTTTTGTGCTCAATTACACCCTCTACTATGGCATCTTGCCAAAGCCTGGATGGCTTTTCAACAGTGGTGTGTTAAGAAACACGTGGAGCCTGAGAGGGCTCCCTTTTTGGTGGTCCTGGTTTTTCAAATAAATTAAGAGGGGACAGATTCAGAACCAATGTTAAGAAGTTCTTCTTCACCCAAAGGGTGGTGGATGTCTGAAATGCGCTTCCAGAGGGTATGATAGGACAGGGTACGGTATCAGGGTTCAAGAAGGGATTGGATGAATTCCTGAAGAAGAAAGGGATAGAAGGGTATAGATAGATAGGGAAAAAAAAGGGATAGAAGCGTATAGACAGAGATCATTATACAAGTCCTGGACCTGATAGTATGCCACATGAGCGGACTGCTGGGCAGGATGGACTCCTGGTCTGATCCAGCAGAGGCACTGCTTATGTTCTTATGTTCTTCAGGTGGGTCTGGAAACAGGTTTAACAGTGGCCCCCCTTACAGTTCAGTTGCAGGCCCTTCATGTTTTAGAGTGCACAGAGGCGCTAGTTTGATTACTGCTCATCCCGCTGTGTCCAGGTTTCTGGGAGGAGCACTTTGTTTGTGACCTCCCTTGTGTTTTCTTTTCTCTTTCTGGAATCTTAACATCATTCTGCAGAGCCTTGGAGAGGCTCATTCGAGCCACTGAAGGATGCTTCTCTTCTGGATTTGACAGTCAAGACTGTCTTTTTGGTCTCTTATCTCACTCAGCATGGCATTTTTGGGGGTTTCAGGCTTTTTTGTACAGGGCCTCCTTTATCTGTTTTCTGGACACAGAAGTTTTCTCTGTACTGTACCTTTTTTCCTTTCTGCCTTCCATGTCAAACAAGAAGTTCATTTGTCTGCTTTTTCTTCTGTGGACTTGGAGCGAAAGGATTGGATCTTGCGGAAGTTGGCTGTAAGGGGAGTCTTGCTCCACTATTTGGAGAGGACTAATGTTTTCCGGCTGCCTTGATGTGGTCAGTAGGCGGCCAAGGCTCCGATCGCTCGGTGGATTCGAACGGCCATTTCTGTGACTTCCATCACCTGCGGCAAGCAGCTGCCGATTTTGCTTAATACCCACTTGACTGGAAGTGTGCCTGCATCGTGGGCGAGTCTCGCGTGACTCATCTGAAGAACTTTGCAGGGCGGCTACTTGGTCCTCGCTTCATACTTTTACACTGTTTTTACAGAGTGGATGTGGTGGCTAGTTCTGATGCCGCTTTTTGGAATCTCGGTATTGAGGGCAGACTCTTTTGTCCCTCCCTAGATGTTACCATTACTTTGGTAAGTCACATAGAATATGGAAAACGGAAGGGACGTAACAGAATGAAAGATTAGGTTTATACCTTTGATAATCTTCTTTCTGTTAGTCCTTGTAGGATTCCATATGACTCACCCTCTCTGTATACACTCGGTTGTTTGGATTAGCCTGCTTCTTTCTGCCTTGATGATTCTCCTTACAGGCTTGAATGCTTTCCAGCCAGTTGACAGATCCTGTGGGGAGTTTTCTGTGAGTATGCATTGCCGAAGGCCTTTCTTGGGGTGCTCATTGCACACAGCAGGTTAGTTCCTCAATGTTTCTGAGTTGCCTTTGTGCCTATTTATCGCTTGTAAATATTTTGCAGAGCAAACCAGTTCAAGAATAACATGTTGCTGGGGATCCTCGCCCCTACCCCCTTGTCATGGATTTGTCCAGGTATGTTGCTTGGCTTTAGGACTTGACTGGATATGTATGCTAGCTCTCAGGCTAAGGTGGTGGAGCATGTGCTCAGAAAGGTTTGTGGATTTCTGCAACTTCCAGATTGCGGGTTGGGATTGAACACCTAGCGTTTGGCATCCTACAGGAACTAACAGAAGATTATC
Source organism: Geotrypetes seraphini (assembly GCF_902459505.1). Taxonomy (NCBI): domain Eukaryota; kingdom Metazoa; phylum Chordata; class Amphibia; order Gymnophiona; family Dermophiidae; genus Geotrypetes; species Geotrypetes seraphini. The sequence continues at coordinate 109,850,637 of NC_047087.1, read as the reverse complement.
GAAGGTATAAACCTAATTTTCCAATTATCTTCTAGTATTCCAGCTTCCTGTGTTTTATCTATACATCCTGAATAAAGTGAGCGGTAAATGAACAAAATCCTAAATCTCTTGTACCATGAACCACAAGGCCAGGAGTTAAAGTGAACAAAAGGAGGGCTGCAATCAGTGACACCTTGATTCTTAAGTGTGGGCCAGTTAGACTTACACATCAGAATGCAGGGCATTTGATATTTAACCACTCGATGTGGGGGAGGGGTGGAGTTGGGAAGCATAACTATGCATCTGCTGAAATTTTGGTAGATGTATATAGTAGTTTCTTCCTATATTTGGTGTTGATTTACTAAAGGTTTTGTCTCTTGGAGGTAAAATGGTAGAATTGCCTTGGTAAATCTCACCCTTAATGAATAAGAAGATATCACTGTGGGATACCATTAAGATATGTTGTTATACTATTAAACTCGGTTATAATAACATGGCATAATAAATGATCATCTGCCCAACTGTACATGCATTAAAATTTGTGATATAAATTAAATTGTCTATTTTATTAGATATTTCTGGGCCAGAGACCTAGAGGTCTGCCTAGTTTTATGCTTAGATTCCAGCTACTGAAGTCTCCGTCAAAGCTCACTCTAGCCCAGTGGTCTCAAACTTGCGGCCTGCCAGGTACTTTTATGAGGCCCTCGATATGTTTATCATAATCACAAAAGTAAAATAAAACAGTTTCTTGATCATATGTCTCTTTAGCTATAAATTACAATATTATTATTAAGACTTAGCAAAAAGAAAAGATTTATAAACTATAAAGAGTTTTACCTCATGCAAAATTGTAATTTCTTTAATAACTATTTTTTCTGATGCCCTCCAAGTACTTACAAATCCAAATTGTGGCCTTGCAAAGGGTTTGAGTTTGAGACCACTTCTCTAGCCTGCATAAACCATTCTGTTCGTCAAAGCCCTCTCCAGCCCATCCTCAACTGAATGGCCATATATGGAACACAGACCGTGCAAGTCTGCCCAGTACTGGCCTTAGTTCTTCAGTAAATACCCTTAATTTTTTTATTCAATATTCATCCCACGCTTTTTTGAACTCTGTTGCAGTTTTCCTCTCCGCTACCTCCCTCGGGAGGGCATTCCAGGCATCAACTACCCATTTTAAACTAGTTCTGGAAAGAACTAGTATAAAATGGGACCTATGCTTAAACAGCACAAGTTAATGGTAAAATAACACATCTTAACAGTTGATAACTATGCCCCTTAGTGTTCTTAACTCTTCCTTGAAGGACAGTTTACTAGCAAAGAAATCAAGCTAACTCTTTGGTTAGCAGAATAGAATCTTTTGAAAAGTGTTCCCTTTAGGGACAGTTTTGAAACAAATTATCGGGCTTGAATCCTGTCCGCAGTAGGCAGGTTTTTCAGTTATACCTGCCTCAAAGCAGCCTCGGATTGATACAAATATACCCATGGAAAGGACATGTGTGGGACTTTCACAATGAAAGTGCTATGAGTACTTTTCCCTCTGCCCTTTTTTGCTGCCGTGTTTCCCCGAAAATAAGACAGTGTCTTATATTAAATTTGGGTCCAAAAAATGCACTAGGGCTTATTTTGGGGGATGTCGTATTCTTTTATACCACCATCACCAGCATATACAACAATCATCTCTCCCTTTCTTTCCTCTACCCCATTGCTTCCTCTTTCCTTTCACCTCCTCCCCATGTGCAGCATCATTCCTCCCCTCTCACCTATCCCCCTTGTGCATCAGAATCCCACCAACCCTCCCATCATGAGACTCGTTCCGAGGCCTACTAAAGTAGCAGTGGTGGGGGTTGCTGAATTGACAAGTCCAATTTTTTTCAACATATCAGGCAGCACTAGTGTCAGGGATGGAGTCGGGGAGTGTCGGAGGCTGCGGTGGTCAGTCTTACCTAGGGCTTATTTTTGGGGTAGGGCTTATTTTAGGAGCATCTTTAAAAATCATGCTAGGGCTTATTTTCAGAATACGTCTTATTTTGGGGGAAACAGGGTATTAGGTAAAAGTACCTGTGCTATGATCAACATGGGATACTTTTACCTACAGAGGAGATGACCATTTATAAGTGGGGCTTTATGTGTCAACAGCTATTTGTGTAAAAGACTGTCCTAATTTTGTTTTATGTTGACAACACATATAAATAGTCATGTCAATAAAGTTTCCTGAATTTTAATAGTGCAAGGTATTTATTTATTTCTAAAATTTCTAGACCACCTATACCTATGCGGTTAACAGTAAAACATTCACAATAGTTCAAGACAACATACATGAATAACACTTTCAATTACAAAATAAATTGGAGCAAATCTGAGGTTTTTCCGTTAAATGTGCATTGTGCAAAAGGACTATTTGATCCATTCCCATTCCTTTGGAAGGAAGAGGGTATAAAATATTTAGGCATTATGATTCAGAAATCATTGGAAGATACAATGACAGTAAATGAAAAACCCTTATTGCTGAAAGTCAAAGAAATGTGTGAGCATTGGAACCCTTTTACATCTTTCTTGATGATGATTCTGCCTTTAGTTTGCTACCAAATGAGTATGTTGCCAGTTTATTTTCAGGGGTCTTTCTATAAGAAATTGAATGACATTCTTACTAAATTTATTTGGCTGGGTAAAACTGCCAGAATTGCTTTAGTATCTTTGCAAAAACCAATTGTGGCGGGTGGGGTAAATTTCCAAATTTTTACAGATACCATCAAGCTTTTATTATGCGGCAGGGTATGTATTGGATCCTTCCTGAAGTCTTGGAACATCTCCCGGATTGGCTTTATTTAGAATGGCAACTCCTGTCTCCATTGCGTTTGTGTCACGTTTTAAGTATCAAGTTACCTGGGATTTATAAGGACAATAGAATTTTATTATCTACATGGCAGACATTGAAATTTATCAATAACTTAATACCTATTTATCAATAACTTAATACCTATTCCAATTCATCAATCCACTTGTCAGTCCTTGTGGTTGAACTCCAAGATTCAAATTGGCGAGTCTAAGATCCTCTGGAAGCACTGGATGAAGGCGGTCATACACACACTGGATGATGTGTTATCAGATGGAAAGATGCTTGACTTTTCACGACTGCAACAAACATTTGGCATTGTAAAATCTCAAATACAGTGGTGCCTCGCATAACGAACGCCTCGCACAGCGAACGCTGCACACAACGAACTTCATGTCTTGATTCATACAACGAACTTTGTTTCACACAACGAAGTCGCCCGAGCTTCCACGATCGCTGCCGATGTATTGAATCCTTCCGCGCAGTCACTGCGCTTAACGCGTTTCACATAACGAACTTTTCGCATAACAAACTTGCTCCTGGAACGAATTAAGTTCGTTGTGTGAGGCACCACTGTATATAAGTGGTTGCAGTTGAAGCAGGCCATTCAGAAAGGGTTCCTGATTGGCGAAACTTGAAATCTCAGTATAGCTTGCTGGGCCTGTGCTTCCAGACAGATTTTCTGGGGCATTAGGCAGCCAAGTGGTATAATTTAATATCTGAATTTTTGAATAAGAAGCCAAAAAATAGTCTTAAAGACATTTGGAGCATTGAGATAAAGCAGCAGATTTCTGCGTCTCAATGGCCGTGAATTTGGACTTGGAGGATGAGATGTACGGCATCAGCATCTATGAGACAAACATGGTTTCTTTTGTTACATAGAAGTTTTTGGACCCCTGTTAGATTACAAAAATTAGATAGTTCTAAGTCAAATAGATGCTGGCACTGTCATCTCGATATAGGGACACTGGATCATCTGCTCTTTTGTCCCTTGATACTTAATTTTTGGCGATCCATTTGGGGTCAAATCAATAGAATACTGGAAGTTCCATTGGCATTGATGTATAATACAGTGCTGTTTGGTACGTTATTGAGGGCCAAGAGTCCAATAACTTCATGTAATAATAGACTTCTTCTCATCATGACGGGAGTTGCCATACAGCTTATTTTGAAAAATTGGGACAGGTTAAACTATAGTTTTTGGTGGGAATCTTTGTACCAAACTTATATATTTGAACGTAAGAGTGCACTACAATTGCGACACTGTAAGAAATTCAAAGCAATTTGGGACCCATTAACAAAATTTTGTAAAGATTGATTATTAGTTTTGCCCGTTGATTATACACATCCAGGAAGGGTGGGGATATGTACTTAATTTATTTTTGAATTGTAATTTGTTTACCTTGTTCATTTGTATTGCTCTTGATTGTTTTTAAACTGTATGAAAGGGTGTGGGGGGGGGAGATATTATATCAATTGATGGAATTGAGTGCTGTCTATTTTGTTAACTGTTTGATAATATGTTGCACTTTGTGTTGGTTTTTAAAATGAATAAAGATTTGGGAAAAAAAATCAAAACAGTAAAACATTCACAATAGTTCAAGGCAACATACATGAATAACACTTTCAATTACAGTACAATCACATACTAATGTAACCCCCTCAAAGTAACCTCAAAAACTAGAAGAAGCAATATATTATCAATATTCACTAAATTAAATCACCATGATCACAGTTCAAGATATCCTAACTAACTCTACAACAAAATTCAGAAAAAGGCCTCGACGTATAGTTTGGTCTTTAACATATAGCATGGGAAGGCAGTGAATGAAAATTATCACTGGCATAGAGATTTCAAGAATCCTTAATATAAGTTAAGTGTAGTCATGAGAAGGAATCTTCAAAGCCAAGTAAAATGGCATGCCTCAACTGTCCTCCCGTCCATCTAAAAATATACACAGGCATCATGGCACACATGCTGGTTACTGGGTTATGTTCTGTTCCGTGATTGGTGGGGAGGACACTTTTAGATTGAGAAAATTAAACAGTATGCATATGTGTTAACTTAAAATTTACATGCAGGTTTTCCACCCCTTCCCTTTACTCTTGTCCTCTTTTTATCTGAACAAATAGCTGTCACAAACTACATAGCTGCTAATTAACAAAGAGAAGTAAGGTGCATTGTTTCCCTTTCAAAACTGGCTGCAATTTACATCAGCTAAAACCACAAGCATGCAATGCAAGCAACATGAGCTATTCAAAATTACCTTTTGTTTATGTACCGTAACTTGTACAAATGCGTTTTTAGTTTCTAGGAATTTGACTGCATGCTTGTAAATTGAGTGAGGGCTAAAAGCATTTTAAAGTTAATCTGCAAAGTTAATCTTTTTGTCTTGCTCTGATACTGCTGTTAGCTTTTATAAGTGATGTGGGACAATACATAAACTGTAGAACAATAATTGCAACTGGATGCCAAGAGGTGACGGTGTTATAAGTAATCTGTTTGAATTAGGATGATTTCCTGGTGATAGCTATTAACATTGACTATAGCGATACTTAGCAATAGTTTTCCTAATTGAAATATAAGAGTTCTGAAATGTTAGTAAAATTTACTGGCTAAGATGTTGATTCTATTAATATAAGAAAAATATTAAACGTATTAAAAAATTCCCATTTTTTTGTGTTCTGCTAAATGCAGTACTCCTTGTAAGTGCTGGATTGATTGGAGCAGGGTCCTCAATTTACCTACAGAACAGGTTTAGCATGGGTAGTGGTAGTGCCAGCAAGCCCTCCTGTTAGTATACCTCATTCTACTTGGGTAGAATCATCATCTCAGGGTGAGAGGGAAATTTGGTTTGTGGTAATGGGTTTTCCTGATGTGGACCCTGAAAACTGTATTACATTACATTAGAGATTTCTATTCCGCCATTACCTTGCGGTTCAAGGTGGATTACAAAAGAGTTATAAACGGTGGGTTACAAAGGAAGATCATTGGTCATTTCTAGTGAAGGTAAAGAATAAATTGGGTAGTATCTGAGAGGCAGGAAGAAGATGGGAAGAAGGAAGGTATTTGTGATGTTAAGACTGTTTCAGGGATTTCTTGAAGAGTAAAGTTTTTATTTCTTTTCTGAACATCTTGTTCTTGGGGTAGTTATCAGTAGATTGGAGATTTGATTATCTAGTTTTGCTGTTTGTGTGGCTAGGAGGCCATAGTATAGTTTTTTCCGTTTAACTTATTTGATTGGAGGGTGTGTGAATGGGGTGTGTGTTTTTCTATGTCTGGTTGAGGTAGTTTGGATGAGGCAGTTGTTCAGGTAGGTTGGGCTGTCTCCATTTAAAGATTTAAATAGCATACAGTAGAATTTAAATAGTATTCTTTCCTGAATTGGTAGCCATTGTGAGTTGATGTATGCTTCTGTAATATGGTCGTATTTCCTTAATAAGTAGACAAGTCTCAGAGCTGTATTTTGGATTGTTTGTAATTGTTTAGTCATTGTTTCAGGGCAGGGGAGGTAGAGGATGTTGCAGTAATCTAGTAGACCTAGGATTAGGGATTGTACTATGAGCTGGAATTGTGTTCTTTTGAAGAATTTTCAGACTTGTCTTAGGTTTCTCATGACTGCGAAAGATTTCTGTATTGTTTTATTTGTGGTTGCATGGTGCAGATCTGTCTATAGTCATTCCTAGTAGTTTTAGGGTGGTTTGAATGGGGGTAATTGATTGAGTTGATTTCTATATTGGTTATGGTTGGGACTTTGTTATTTTCGAGGAGGATGAATTTTGTTTTGTCTGGGTTGAGTTTCAGTTTGTAATCTTTCATCCAGGTCACCACTGTTTCTAGTGTTTGGTGTAGTGTGTATGTCGTGGCGGTCTTTGGTTGATCTAAAGGTATGAGAATGGTAATGTTGTCTGCATAACTATAGGAAATTATGCCTAGTTTGTCCAGGTATGTCCCGAGGGAGTCAGTATATAGGTTGAAGAGAGTAGGGGATAGTGGGGATCCTTGTGGTACGCCGCAGGGGTTGGACCAAGGTTCAGATTTTACTTTATCCAATTTTACTCTGTATATTCTGGATTTTAGGAGGCCTTCAAACCATGAGTATACTTTATCTGAGATACCTACCAAAATTTGCAGTAGGATGTTATGGTCTACCAGGTCAAATGCTGCGGTCAGGTCTAGTTGTATGAGCAGCATTTTTTTTTTTCCTGTGCAGAGGTGTTGTCTGGCTGTGTCCATAAGGGAGCCTAATAATAATAATAACAACAGTTTATATACCGCAGGACCGTGAAGTTCTATGCGGTTTACAATAAATTAGAAAGATTTTACAAATTGAATGGAACATTCATAGTTAGAGATTAGTGGTTAACAGTTTACAAGATCAGATTTGGGGGTGGGATTGTGATGGGGTCTATTGTTCAGATTCGTTACCTAGGTATTTCAAGAACAGGTATGTTTTTAGGTGTTTCTTAAATTCACCATAGTTGTTTGTGTGTGAAATTAGTTTTTCCAGGTCTTTGCCCCATAAGGCTGCTTGATACGATAGAAGTTGTTGATGATGTCTCTTAAATTTGCATCCTCTAGCCGGTGGGGAAACGAACTTCAGGTGTGTTCTTCTCTTATGTCTATTGGTTGAGAAGGAGAAGAGGTCAGTTATATATTTAGGGGCTAGACCAGATAGTACCTTGAAGCAGAGACATCCCAGCTTGAACTTCGCACGTGCCTCCATTGGCAGCCAGTGCAGGAGTCGGTAGGAAGGGGTTATGTGATCGGACTTCTTCAACCCGAAGATCAACCTGACTGCTGCATTTTGTATCTGTAATGTCTCTGTGCTGAAGTTGGTTCTGAAGCCAGATTGCATGGGGTGAAGTATGTTAATGGTCTTCTAGATAGTTGGTGAGGAGTTTGGCTACTAGTCATATAGAGTATTGAGGCAATGGGTCTGTAGTTGTATTGAGACCAGAAATTTATAGACCACTGAAAGGCTCAAATTGCTTACCTGAGCTGGATTTGAACTGGTGGTCTAGATGTGCCAATCTAATCTCCTCACACCTGCTTTTGGTCAAATTATATTGGATGAACTGTGGCCTGATTTAACAGTAAGGAAAAATGTTTTCAGATCACTGGTGAAGCTGAGCACCATATAATGTGAGGTTAAGTGATGAAGCTAGGGGATTAGGATGTGAGTATTCAACTTTTTCTGGATTCAGCATAAATACTTTAAGCCAGTGGTCTCAAACTCAAACCCTTTGCAGGGCCACATTTTTGTAGGTACTTGGAGGGCCTGAGAAAAAACACCAAGAACGTTTTTTTCATCTGGTATATGATTTCCACAAGAAGATATTATATGAACGACTAGGAAGTCCTTTCATTTAAGATTACTTCATTCTGAAGACTTTTAAGACTCCTGAAGCAGGCCAATTTGGCCAAAACATTTATATGTCTAGTCATTGAGTTTTTGGATGAACAAAGGCTTTTTTAAGAAAGATTAAGTTCACCAGTCTTCATTGGACATCTCCACTTCTTTCTTTACATTACTAAAGAACTGAAAGTTTTGCATGAGATAAAACTCTTTATAGTTTATAAATCTTTCCTTTTGGCTAAGTCTTAATAATAATACAGTGGAACCTTGGTTTACGAGCATAATTCGTTCCAGAAGTATGCTCGTAAACCAAATTGCTCGTATATCAAAGCGAGTTTCCCCATAGGAAGTAAGGCTGGGCTGGGCAGTGCGACGGAGATCCTCCCTCTTCCCTGTGCTGGGATGGACTGGGCTTTGAGCATTCTCGGAGAGAGCAAGACCAGAAGACTTTGAGCATGTGCAAATGCTCAAAGCCCAGTCCAGCCCAGCACAGGGAAGAGGGAGGATCTCCGTCGCACCGCCCAGCCCAGGCCAGAAGAGGGAGGATCTTCGGGCACCGGCACCTCCTGTGCATTGGTGCTGGTGCCGGTGCCCAATCAGGGTAAGCGATGTCATTGCGGTGCTCGGGGGGGGGGGGGATGATGCAAGCGGGGGGGGGGGGATGCCGGATCGTGGGGGGTGGCGCTCGTAAACCTAGTCAAACTCTGTTTCCGAGGTGCCGATTTTGCAAATGTTTTGCTCATCTTGCAAAACACTCGCAAACCGGTGCACTCGTAAACCGAGGTTTGACTATATTGTAATTTATAGCTAGAGACATATGATCAAGAAACTGTTTATTTTACTTTTGTGATTATGATAAACATACCAAGGGCCTCAAAATAGTACCTGGCGAGCCGCCTGTGGCCCTCGGGCCATGAGTTTGAGATCACTGCTTTATTTGGATGCCTAAGTTGATGGACGTCCACATTGTAGATGCCTAAAGTTAGATGTCCTTTAGGCGTCTACAATGTGGATGTCCATCGACTTAGACATCCAAATAACGCAGTGATCTCAAACTCGTGGCCCGGGGACCACATGCGGCTCGCCAGGTACTATTTTAAGGCCCTTGGTATGTTTATCATAATCACAAAAGTAAAATTAACAGTTTCTTGATCATATGTCTCTAGCTATAAATTACAATACCGTCAAACCTCGGTTTACGAGTGTACCGGTTTGCGAGTGTTTTACAGAATTTGCCCCTCAGTGTCCAAATAGTGCTCAGATAGTGTTCAGGTAACCTTATAATCTTCAGCTGCCACTCCTTGACTCAGGCTGAGTTTCACTGTCCTCCTTCAGGAAGAATTAAATCCATCTTGTGGCAGAATTATGCTAAACATACCTCACTACATCAAAAACAAAAAAATATTAATAGTAACAACCATAATCTCCATTCAATTCTACATTTTTATATATTTGTTTATGGCAGCTCACCATGCTGGTCTCCAAGGGCTAGCCAGCAAAAAACGCCAATCAGCTCATGAAAAATACCAGTGTATGTTTCAAAATGTAATGTGATGACATCATGGAATCCTCTTTACCCCCCAAAATATAAGGTTTAGTATGCAACAGTGTTCTCTCCAGGGCCTTTTAGCCGGGCACACCGCCCAGCTAATTTAGATGACCGCCTGGCGAATCCTTCTGCTGCCGCTGTTGCTCCTTCCCGGGCTGACTCTCCGCCGAAAATTTTGTTTGACGCCTGCCTTTTTTTTTGCCGGCATGCTTTTACTTGCTTCGGGCCTTCCTCGTTGCCGAATCCTGCCTTCTTTCTGTTTCCGCGAAGGCAGAACCCGGCAGCGAGGAAGGCCCGAAGCAAGTAAAAGCAGTAAGTTGTAAGCTTTCCTCCGGGGCTCTAACGTGTGCGTGCCGACTTCCCTTCTCTTCCCTCCCCCCCAAGTTTCGAAGTGAAGGGAAGCCGGCACGCATACGATAGAGCCCCGGAGGGAAGCTTGCAACATGCTGCTTTTACTTGCTTCGGGCCTTCCTTGCTGCCGGGTTCTGTCTTTGCGGAAACAGAAAGTAGGCAGGACCCAGCAACAAGGAAGGCCCGAAGCAAGTAAAAGCAGCAAGTTGTAAGCTTCCCTCCATCGCTGACTTATGAAAGATAGGTCAGCGATGGAGGGAAGCTTACAACTTGCCTAGCAATTCTACCAACGGGTTTGTGAGCTGGGGGGGATGGGAAGAGAAATGCTGCTGCTGCACCGAATAGGGGAGGGGAGGGGGAAGATAAATATTCTGCTGCTGCATCAATTTTGGGGGGGAAGGGAAGAGAAATGTTGCTGCTGCACCCAATTTTTTTTGAGGGGGAAGAAAAAAGCTGGTGTACCCAATTGGAGGGAAAGAGAAAAGCTGCTGCTGTACCCAATTGGGGAGGGGGAGGGGAAGAGAAGTGTTGCTGCTGCACCCAATTGGGGAAGGGGAGGGGAAGAAAAGTGCTGCAGCAGCACCCAATTTGGGAAGGGGGAGGGGAAGAGACGTACTGCAGCAGCAACCAATTGGGGGGGGAAGGAGATGAGAAGTGCTGCTGCAGCAGCACCCAATTGGGGAGAGAGAGGGGAGAAGGAAGACCAGGGAAGGGAGAGGAGAGGCAAGAGACGCCAAGACCATGGGAGAGGGGGAAAGGAAAGGAGCTACCAGACCATGGAGGGGGGGGAGAGATGTCAGCGCATATGGGGGGAGGGGGAGGAGGGAGATGCCAGGGCATGGGGGGAGAGAAAGGAAGGAGATAGAGATGCCGTACCATGGGGTGGAGTGGGAAGGAAGGAAGGAAAGGAGAAGAGAGAGATGCCAGAACATATGGGAGGGGGTGAAGCTGAATTGAATCATGTACAAAGGAAAGAAAGGGCACAGGATATACAGTTTATTGAAGGGACATAGAAAGAGGGAAGATGCCATATGGAACAGAGAAAGGGCGGACACTGGATGGAAAGGGCAGAGAGGGTGGACAGTGGATGCAAGAGGCAGAGAGAGGGTGGACAGTAGATGGAAGGGGTAGAGAGAGAGAGGGCAGAGGCTGGGTGGACGGGGCAAAGAGAGGACAGATGTTGCATAGAAGGGAGCGAGGACAAACGCTGAATAGAAAGAAGAGAGCGAAGAGATGATTAAATTAGAAACGACGAAAGGTAGAAAAAAAATTTTTTTGTTGCTTTACGTAGAATTTAGTATTATAACTGTATTAATTAAAGTTTATAAATAGGAAATTGAAATAAGGCAGTTTTTTTGGGACTAAACCCCTTTCCTCAGGTCAGGACAGGATACCATAACAGCAGGGGTGCCCAAATGGTTGATCGCGATCAACCAGTAGATCGCAAAGGCAATGTGAGTCGATTGCATTGCCTTTGCAATCTTTTTCTTCCTGCCTCCCCGAGTCAGGCCAGGTGCGTACAAGTGCCAGACTCACAAGACTTCACCTCCAACGTCAATTCTGACGTCAGAGAGGTAGTTCTGGGCCAGCCAATCGCTGCCTGGCTGCCTGGAACTTCCTCTCCGACGTTAGAATTGACGTCAGAGGTGAAGTTTTTTGAGTCCGGCGCTTGTACGTGTCTGGCCTAGCTCAGGGAAGCAGCAGGGAGAAATTGGCGTGGTGGCTTAGGCGGCAGGGAAAGAATCGGGTAAGTGGAGAAATCGGCGTGATGGCTTGGGGGGCAGGGAGAGAGAGAAAGACAGGCAGGGGAGAGAGAGAGAGAGAAAGAAAGGCAGAAATAAAGAGGGGGCGAGAGAAACAGGCAGTCAGGGGGGAAGGAAGAAAGAAAGAGAGACAGAAAGAAAAGGGAAGTGGCAGAAAGAAAGAAATATTGGATTTGCAGTCAGAAGAAGGAAGTGCAACCAGAGACTCATGAAATCACCAGACAAAAAGGTAGGAAAAATGATTTTATTTTCAATTTAGTGATAAAAATGTGTCTGTTTTGAGAATTTATGCCGTCTATATTTTGCACTATGGGCCCCCTTTTACTAAACCGCAATAGCGTTTTTTAGCACAGGGAGCTTATGAGCATCGAGAGCGTGCAGGGCATTCAGCGCATCTCCCTGCGCTAAAAACCGCTATTGTGGTTTAGTAAAAAGGGAGGGGGTATATTTGTCTATTTTTGTATAGTTGTTCCTGAAGTGACATTGCATAAAGTCATCTGCCTTGACCTCTTTGAAAACCCGCAGAATATAAATGATAATTAACATTTTCTGTGCGTACAGTGTGCTTTCTGTTTTTTTTAAATTTTATTGTTGGTAGATCATTTTGACTTGGTTATTTTAAAAGTAGCTCGCAAGCCCAAAAAGTGTGGGCTACTGTAGAGCCTACTGTAGAGCCATTCTTGTATGACTGGATGAGCTAATATTTATCTTTTTTTTTTTTTTTTTAGTTGTTTAAATTCATTCAGAAATAAATGGCTAGATTGAACCTAATGACTTCATTAACGTCTTTCCCTTTTTTAAACCTCTATACCATTTGAAAGAGGGCAAATATCTATTGGAAATTTAAGAAGCATTGGAAGCTTCTTAAATTTAGTAAAAATATTATCCCAGGACAAGCAGGCATGATATTCTCACATGTGGGTGACGTCATCTACGGAGCCCCAATGCGGACAGCATTTCAAGCAAACTTGATTGAAGATTCAAGCTTGCTGGCTGCACCACGCATGTGTGCCTCCTGCTTCACTAGAGGGCGCATCCCCTCCTCGTGGTCTCCAGTTCAATTTTTTCCGCTGTACTAAGAAGACACGTTTTTTCTTAGCGCTGCCCTAGTGCCTTCTTGCACCGCGATTTATTATTATTTTCTTTTGTTTTTCGTCGTAAAAGTCGCTGTGCATAACAAAAATTTTCTTTTTCCTGCTCAGAGCGCTTTTCGCGCCTTTTTCTCGCGATCCGGGGGCTCCCGGATCGCCGCGACCGCGAGACCTGATTGGCCGCAGCCGCCTGGATGTCCCGGCCCATTACGGGCTTTAAAAAGTGCACCGGGTGCGAGCGTCTTCTATCTCTCACAGACCCGCATCGCTGGTGCATCCTTTGCCTGGGGGCCGACCATCCAACGGAAACTTGCCCCTGGTGTGCAACTTTTCAACAGCGGGCGCTCCGCCGAAGACGGGCCCGCATGGCAGAGCTATTCGCTACCGACCAACCCTCGACCTCGGCCTCGAGATTGGCCCCCGGCCCCGGCCTCGATCTCTGCCTTGAATACATCGGCCCCGCCTCGGGACTCGACCTCGAAGACCTCGAGCTCTCATAAGTCCTCGGCCCCGGGTAAGTCCCCTCTTCCTTCCTCAGGTACCACATCGTCAAAGAAGCCAACCTCGGGGACAACGGCCGCACAGAGTGGAAACTCCTTGCCTACGGCCCTGGCGAAAACCCCGAAGGCCTCGGGACGTGCCTCCACCCCTCGGGAATGCTCCGAAGCGAGATCGCCCCCGGTGGAGAGCACAGCGGCCTTGGACATGCCATCGATGCTGTCCGTGCCCGTATTCCAGGAACTGCTCCGAGCGATGATCACAACGGAGCTATCCGCTGCCATGGCTCACCTTCAACCGGCCTCGGCCTCGACCTTGCATGCGCCGGACCAGCCTGAGCAACGCGCCGAGACCCCTCGAGGAAAACCGCACCGTTCTCGTCGCCTCTCCTCTTCATCGGATTCCTTCCCGAGGCATTCGAAGCATTCGAGGCATTCAAAATGAAAATCGAGACCCCTCTCTAAGAAAGCCCGGAGTTCCCCTCCGATACGAGGGCGCACCCCCTCGACTCGATCGGGGGAGCCGCTAAGGGTCACCGAGCTGCCTCTTACCAACCCACAGCTCCTATTGACTCCCCCTCGGTCCGGAGCTGAGGCCCTAGGCTTTCGCCGAGGGAGTCCGGGGAGGGATCCCCAACCAGGCACCGGTCGGTCCTGTAACCAGACAGACATCGTGCCTGACCTGGTTCCAGCTAAAGTTCCTGCTATGACTCAAAAGAAAACCCGGAAGGGAATGGATAGGGATTGTTCTAGGGGTGATTTTCAGGTTAACCACCAGGGGCCTGAAATCTCCAAGGACCTCCTGCAAGAGCCATATCTAGGTCACCACATGAGGAGCCCAAGAGCCCCAGGCAGGTCTGCTGACTTAGGTAGAATAGGGCGTGCCCCTGCAGTACAAAAGCCAGCACCTGAGTGCAAGCAGGGAGGCAGGCTAGGGAGAAGGTTCTGACCTTTCTTCCCTGAGAGTCTCCTCGGGCCAAGCAGGGACGATACAGCCTCACCCATGGAGGTACAGGAGGCTGGTGAATTGCTGGAGGAAGTTCTTTCTGACACTGAACTTCCAATGGAACTTGACAACCTGCCTGAAGAAGTGAGTCCTTGTGAGGAAGCCATGGAGGTTGGTCTTTCCATCAGCTGCAAATCCTAATTGGAAGGAACAGTGAGTGTGTTCAGCTCCTTTTTGTTTGAAAGTGACTGTGTGCTGGATTTTTGCTTTTCTTTTCTTTTGCTGTTTTTGCCTTTTTTGTGAAGCTGATAGTGTCTGTTATTTTGGGAGAGGTTTGCTGTTACCTGGGAGGGCAATTTTGTAGGCTATATTGTAGCTAATTGAAAGCAAACCTGGGACACTCTTCCTTGCCTGGCAGTGCAGTGAAAGGCTGCCAGAGGCTTCACTTTGAAGCACTGAGAATAGGGTATCCAGTGCCTTAAACCCTATTGTTTTTTTTATGAATTGAATATCCTGCTTAGGAGCAGGCTGATTTGAATGCTGAGGTGAGCACAAACCTCAGAGGTGTGAAAAAGAAAAAAACACTTTGGGACTTTATGTTTGAACTGTTTATTACTCTTACTTTTGAATTTTGAACTGTTTGAAGTTGGATGTTCTACTTACCTGTTCTGTGGAACTCATAATTATCCTGACTTTGATGCTTTGGAAGGAATAAACCTGAGATTTTGATTTACTTCCTTTATGAGAAGATTGTGGTTTATTTTTGTTTTTCCTATTGGTGTCAGTCCAAGCCTGCAGGGTGACTCCAGTCCGGGTCACACGCTAGTGCTATTGTTTATTGTAACCACTGAGGGGTGCTGTTGAGTCCCGTGTAGACCACAGTCCCGGTTACAGTCCCCAGAACCCCGGCGTCGTCCCCGAGGGGCTCCTCGAGGCGACGCAGATCCTCGACCCCGGAGCGCTTTCACAGCGCATCTCCGGTATCGGACCGAGGATCCGAGCGAGAGCCCCGCTATTCGAGGGAGGCTTCTTCTTCCTTCTCAGCCAAACGGCGGTCACCGTCCCCGCAAGGGGCCACGGGACCCCATCGACCATCCTTCACAAGGTTCGTCCAGGACATGGGACGTGCCCTTGACTTGGACCTACAATCTGACTCAAGGTACTCCAAGGAATACCTGGCGGAGCTGGATATGCCTTCACCGCCCCGAGAGTCCCTCTGGCTACCACTGAACCCGGTACTCGGGCAGACCCTTATCAGGAACCTCGAGACTCCTTACATGGTGAAGGCGGTCCCATCCAAAATGGAGTCTAAGTACCGGACGGTACCTCACCCGGGGTTTGAGCAACCACAGCTGTCCCACCAATCCCTGCTGGTGGAATCATCTTTGAAAAAAGCTCACCCCTCGAGGGTGTCCGCGGCGGTCCCCCCTGGACGCAAAGGCCGGACACTGGACAAATTCGGACGCCGGTTGTACCAGAACTCTATGATGACCGCCAGAGTCCTGAACTACACCTTCACTTTTTCCTCATACCTGAAGCACCTCATTGGGCGGCGCGCCTCCTTCTCGGAGAACTTACCCACCCCTCACCAGACAGAGTTCAGCCTCCTCCTCGAGGATTTTTCCAACCTCAGGCTACTCTTGTTCCACGCTGCTTACGACGGCTTCGAGCTATCTTCCAGGGTCGCAGCCTTCGCGGTGGCCATGCGCCGGCTGGCATGGCTACGACTCGTCGATATGGACCCCAACCTGCAAGATCGACTAGCCAACCCTGCGTTGGGAAGGAACTCTTTGACGACACCATCGAAGCTGCTACAAAACGGCTGTCTGAACACGTACGCTCATTCGCGCCTTTTGTCCGACAGAAGCCTAAACCACAGACCTCTCGCCCCTTCCAGGGATTACCTCGACGCTACCCCCAGAAGTCCACACCGGCCTTTTCCAGACCACCGCCGCGACGCCCCCAGGCTCACTCTAGGGCTCCACCAAAGTCACAGCCCACGGCGTCGGCGAAGCCATCTCCGTCCTTTTGACGGAATGAGCGGACGGGGGCGGGCCCCCTCCGCACCTCCACCGAACCCCCCTCCCCATCGGGGGCCGCCTTCAAGCCTATTACCCTCACTGGAAAGCCATCACGTCGGACTCATGGGTCCTTGGCGTGATCTCATCAGGGTACTTGCTCAACTTTCAAGAGGTACCCCCCGACAGTCCACCGAGCGCGTGCCCTCCAAACCGAGCGCAGTTACCCCTCCTCCTCTCCGAGGCACAGGACCTCCTCCGCCTGCGGGCGGTGGAACCGGTCCCCCAAAATCAAAGGGGCCAAGGGTTTTACTCCCGTTACTTCCTGGTACCGAAGAAGACGGGAGACCTGCGCCCGATCCTAGACTTGAGACGCCTGAACAAGTTTCTAGTACGGGAAAAGTTCCGGATGCTTTCACTTCCGATTCTTTACCCCTTGATCAGCGAGGGCGATTGGCACTGCTCCCTCGACCTGAAGGAGGCCTACACCCATGTTCCGGTGCACCCTGCTTGCCGCAAGTTCCTGCGTTTTCAGGTGGGAGACCTTCACCTGCAATATCGGGTCCTCCTCTTCGGCCTGTCCTCGTCCCCCCGAGTCTTCACGAAGTGCCTCGTAGTGGTTACGGCTGCCTTACGCTCCCATGGTCTGCAGGTATTCCCCTACCTGGACGATTGGTTGATCAAAGACTCGACCGGGGAGGGGGCTATCTCAGCGACCCAATAGACTATCACTTCCCTTCAGTGTCTGGGGTTCGAGATAAACTTCCCAAAATCCCAGCTACGCCCCCTCAGTCCTTACAATTCATCGGGGCCATGCTGGACACGGTCCGCCTTCGCTCCTTCCTTCCCCCTCAGCGTCGGGAGGCATTGGTAAACCTGAGCCGACAAGTCTCGAGATCGAACTCGATCTCGGCACGACAAATGATGACGCTCCTCGGCCATATGGCCTCCACAGTCCACGTTACCCCGCTTGCTCGCCTTCATCTGCGGTTACCACAGTGGACTTTGGCATCACAATGGCGACAGGATCGGGACCCGATCAACCGCCACGTGACAGTGACTCCTTCCTTGCGAAGATCGCTCCGTTGGTGGACCGACTCTTCGAATCTTTCCAAGAGTTTGCTCTTTCTCGCCCCTCCGCACCACAAGGTCCTAACCACGGACTCGTCGGAGTACGCTTGGGGGGCTCATGTGGACGGTCTCCGCACTCAAGGTCTGTGGTCCGCAGAGGACCGTCGCTGCCACATCAACGTGTTGGAACTCCGGGCCATCTACCTCGCCGCGGTGGCCTTCCAACACCTGCTTCACGACCGGGTGGTTCTCGTCCGTATGGACAACCAGGTGGCGATGTACTACGTAAACAAGCAAGGAGGGACGGAGTCCTGGTCCCTCTGCCAAGAAGCTCTACGGCTCTGGGAGTGGGCGGTCTCCCAAAACATCTCCCTTCGAGCGGTTTACATCCAAGGGGAACAAAACTGCCTGGCGGACAGGCTCAGCCGCCTCCTCCAGCCACACGAGTGGTCCCTGCATTCTCAGGTGCTGCGACAGGTGTTTGACACGTGGGGGACTCCCGAGATAGATCTGTTCGCCTCCCCCGACAATCAAAAACTGCCTCTCTTCTGTTCAAGGATATACTCCCTGGACCGTCTCGAGGCCGATGCCTTCCTCCTAGATTGGGAGGGAAAGTTCCTCTATGCGTTCCCGCCGTTTCCTCTGATTCTGAGGACGCTGGTCCATCTAAAATCTCTGAGGGCCACTCTGATCTTGATCGCTCCTCGATGGCCCCGCCAACCTTGGTTCTCCCTACTACTTCAACTCAGTGTCAGGGAACCTCTGCTTCTGCCTATCTTTCCCTCTCTGCTATCTCAGAGTCGGGGTTCACTGTTACATCCCAATCTTCAGTCTCTTCATCTGACTGCTTGGTTTCTTTCCCCTTGACTTCTTCCCTGTATCTCAGTCGGTCAGGGAAGTGTTGGAGGCTTCTCGGAAGGTCTCGACCAGATTCTGATATTCTCAGAAGTGGACTAGATTCTCGTCCTGGTGCTCCGCTCACCGCCAGGACCCGGTGTCGGTCCCTGTGTCCTTGGTTCTGGAGTATTTACTCCATTTATCTCACTCTGGCCTGAAGACCAATTCCATTTGAGTCCATCTCAGCGCCATTGCTGCCTTTCATCAGCCCCTGGAAGGGAAGGCTCTTTCACTCCATCCCTTAGTTTCACGTTTCATGAAGGGGCTCCTGAATGTTCATCCTCCCCTCAAACCGCCTCCGGTGGTTTGGGATCTCAATGTGGTTCTAGTTCAACTGATGAAACCTCCATTTGAGCCTATGGATAAGTGTCATCTTAAGTTCCTCACTTGGAAAGTGATCTTCCTACTCGCTCTCACTTCTGCTCGGAGGGTTAGCGAGCTGCAGGCCTTGGTGGAGGACCCACCTTTCACAGTATTCCACCATGACAAGGTGGTCCTCCGCACTCGCCCTAAGTTTCTGCCTAAGGTGGTGTCTGATTTTCATCTCAACCAGTCCATTGTTCTACCTGGGTTCTTCCCCAAGCCCCACTCTCATCCTGGAGAGGTGGCGCGTCACACTCTCGACTGCAAGTGGGCGTTGGCCTTCTACCTCCAACGCACCCAGTCCCATCGGACGGCCCCCCAGTTGTTTTTGTCCTTCGACCCCAACAGGTTGGGGCGCCCAGTTTCCAAGCGCACCCTGTCCAACTGGTTAGCTGCTTGTATTTCTTTCTGCTACGCTCAGGCTGGTCTTGCGCTGTACGGTCGAGTTACGGGACATAAGGTCCGAGCGATGGCAGCTTCGATAGCTTTCCTCAGGTCCACGCCTATCGAGGATATCTGCACGCCTATCGAGGAGGTCTTCGGTTCATACTTTCACCTCACACTACTGTCTGGATACACTGTCCAGGAGCGGTGGCCGGTTTGGCCAATCAGTCTTACGTAACCTATTTTCTTGAATTGCCAACCTCCCTCCATCCCTTATCAGTTAGCTTGGAGGTCACCCACATGTGAGAATATCATGCCTGCTTGTCCTGGGATAAAGCACAGTTACTTACCGTAACAGGTGTTATCCAGGGACAGCAGGCATATATTCTCACAACCCGCCCACCTCCGCGGGGTTGGCTTCTTTGCTGGATATGTGAACTGGAGACCACGAGGAGGGGATGCGCCCTCTAGCAGGAGGCACACATGCGTGGTGCAGCCAGCAAGCTTGAATCTTCAATCAAGTTTTCTTGAAATGCTGTCCGCATCGGGGCTCCGTAGATGACGTCACCCACATGTGAGAATATATGCCTGCTGTCCCTGGATAACACCTGTTACGGTAAGTAACTGTGCTTTCTGGCACAAGTGTCAAACCTTAATAATAATTAACTAATAAAAATAGTACACATTTAGGGCTCCTTTTACTAAGTTGCAATAATAGTTTTAGCGTGTGCTTAGCGCGCGCAGAATTATCAAGCACGCTAGACGCTAATGCCAGCATTGAGCTAGCGTTAGTTTTCCTGCGTAGCGTGGGAGTTTGCACATGCTAAAAATGTTAGCACACCTTAGTAAAAGGAGGTTAATTTTCCCCACCACCCAAATTTCCCCATCCCGCCCCACCCGGCTACTTTTTCATGCCACCCAGCTGGAAAAAATTTCTGTGGAGAACACTGCAATATATATTTTTTTCATGTGCTTTGCTTAAGTAATTCATAAACATCTTTTTACTTTAATATCAAACTGGAGTCCTCTATTCCCCCCAAAATAAAAGCCCCGTTCATCTATATGTGGATGCCTCCAGCATGCCTAAGTGATGCTTAATTCACATCCACCTAACTCGCGTCCACATAACGCCCAAAAGTAGACCTGGTTTTGCAATGCCTACATTTTAGGCGAGAATGTAGACGTGTTAGATGCTGAGCAGTATGTGATTCTGTAAATGGATATCCATATCAAAGCCAAGCCCATGCCTATCCCATTAGGCGTGACTTTTTTCGATGGGCGTCTATGAAATTGTGGATGCCTATTTTGTGATTTGCGCACAGCCTTTGGACATCTAACTTTCAGTTATTGCTTATTAAAGTTGTTAATTGGGCTGCTTATCCAATTTATTTGGATGCCTAAGTTGCTGGACGCCCACATTGTAGATGCCTAATTTTAGGCGTCTCAGGAAAGGATTCACGAAATCTACCACACTGACCAAGGTTCTCAAATTCAAGGACACAAACTTCCAAGACATGGGAGACTTCGTTCATCAGGCACTACAAAGCCAAGCAGACACTGACAGTGTGGAAGAAATGTGGTCAACTTTGAAAGCCACCATACAGGAAGCAACAAACCGCTATGTTAAATCAGTGAGCAAACGGAGTAGGAACAACAAGCCACAGTGGTTCTCTACGGAGATCTCGGACCTCATCAAAGAGAAGAAAAAAGCATTCGTCTCTTACAAACAATCAGGGACACAGGACTCTAGAGTAGAATATCTGGCCAAGTCAAGAGCCGTCAAAGCAGCAGTTAGGGAGGCCAAATTCCGCATGGAGGAGTCTCTAGCAAAGAACATCCAGAAAGGGGATAAATCTTTCTTCAGGTATATCAGTGACAGAAATAAAAACTCGGGCGGGATAGTACGT
The DNA here is from genome assembly GCF_902459505.1 of Geotrypetes seraphini. Taxonomy (NCBI): domain Eukaryota; kingdom Metazoa; phylum Chordata; class Amphibia; order Gymnophiona; family Dermophiidae; genus Geotrypetes; species Geotrypetes seraphini. Next base: position 109,829,625 of record NC_047087.1, on the reverse strand, counting down.
CTCAGAAAACCAGACGGAGACTATGTGGAGACGGACTCGGATAAAGCCCAACTGTTAAATAAATACTTCTGCTCAGTCTTCACCCGCGAGGCGCCGGGAATCGGCCCTCAGCCACAAACAAGGGTTAAACCAGTTGACCCGTTTAGTAATTTCAAGTTTACACCCAGCAGCGTCTACTGCGAGCTGTCAAAAATCAAGGTCAACAAGGCAATGGGGCCTGACAACTTACACCCTAGGGTGCTCAGGGAGTTGAGTGATGTCTTGGCGGAACCGCTATCCGCACTCTTCAATCTCTCCCTTAGTACAGGTAACGTCCCGATGGACTGGAAGACGACTAACGTCATTCCACTCCACAAAAAAGGCTCCAGGATGGAGATGGCAAATTACAGACCAGTGAGCCTCACATCAATAGTGAGCAAACTAATGGAAACCCTAATCAAACGCCAATTGGACAGGATCATGGACGAGGAGAATCTACAGGATCCCCGCCAACATGGATTTACTAAAGGGAGATCCTGCCAATCCAACCTGATCAGTTTCTTTGACTGGGTGACGAAGAAGCTGGATGCTGGTGAGTCCCTGGACATCGTCTACCTGGATTTCAGCAAAGCATTTGACAGCGTACCACACCGTAGGTTGCTGAGCAAGATGAGTTCTTTAGGATTGGGCGACACATTGACCAAATGGGTTGGGAACTGGCTTGGAGGTAGGCTTCAGAGGGTAGTGGTGAATGGCACCCCCTCCGAAATGACAGAGGTGATAAGTGGAGTGCCACAGGGCTCCGTCCTTGGCCCAATCTTGTTCAACATCTATATAAGAGACTTGACAGAAGGGCTCTGAGGTAGAATAACATTATTCGCCGATGATGCCAAACTAAGCAATGTAGTGAGCAAAAGCACAACAGACAAAAATTCAATGGCAGACGATATGATGCATGACCTACTTCTACTGGAGCGCTGGTCTAGGTCCTGGCAACTCAGTTTCAATGCCAAAAAATGCAAAGTCATGCACCTGGGGAGCCGCAATCCATGCAACGTTTACACCCTAAATGGCGAGATCCTGACAAGAACTAAAGTGGAAAGAGACTTAGGGGTGATTGTCAGGGAAGACATGAAATCTGCAAACCAAGTGGAGCAAGCTTCATCCAAAGCAAGGCAAATCATAGGCTGCATACGCAGGAGTTTCGTCAGCCGCAAACTGGAAGTCATTATGCTACTGTATAGTTCCATGGTGAGACCGCACCTGGAGTACTGTGTGCAATTCTGGAGGCCGCATTACCGCAAGGATGTGCTGAGACTGGAATCGGTCCAGAGAATGGCCACCAGGATGGTCTCGGGACTCAAGGAGCTCCCATACGAGGAGCGGTTAGGGAAGTTGTAGCTTTACTCACTCGAGGAACGTAGAGAGAGGGGAGATATGATCGAGACATTCAAGTATCTCACGGGCCGCATCGAGGTGGAAGAGGATATCTTCTTTTTCAAGGGTCCCGCGACAACAAGGGGGCATCCGTGGAAAATCAGGGGCGGGAAACTGCACGGTGACACTAGGAAGTTCTTCTTCACTGAAAGGGTAGTTGATCGCTGGAATAGTCTTCCAATCCAGGTTATTGAGGCCAGCAGCATGCCAGATTTTAAGGCCAGATGGGATAGACATGTGGGATCTATCCGCAAAGATAAATAGGGAGGGTCATTAGAGTGGGCAGACTGGATGGGCCGTGGCCCTTATCTGCCGTCTATTTCTATGTTTCTATGTTTACAGAATTTGCCCCTGAGTGTTATTTTATTTTATTTTGTTTTGGATTTGATTTGCTGATTTTGTTTTGTCACTCATTGTATATATCATTGGAAGAAATTCTTTCCTCCGTTCTTGTGTAGTCTTAGCTACGTCAGGATATATCCATATTTTCCGACCCCCAAACAATTTTTGGGAATTTTTGAAAACCAATTTCATAATCATATTCACATCCTGTTCAAAAACAAATGATACTAATAATGTTGCTCTGTCCATTTCAGATGTTATCATTTGTTCCAGTAAAGCCGTCACATTTGCAAAATCTATCACATTTGTCTCTCCTTCTCTTACTTTCCCAATCTCATTTCCATTTGCCTTTCCATTTCCGTCAGGCATCTTTTTATTTGGTAGGTAATAAATTTTGTTAATTGGAGGAATACAGTTAGAAGAAATATCCAAATTCTCAATGAAGTATCTTTTCAACAAATCAATAGGTAACATTCCTGAAGTTTGAGGAAAATTTAGAAAGCGGAGGTTCAAACGCCTATTAAAATTTTCAAATTGTTCTAGTTTCTTATGAATGGTGGAGCTGTCTTTAATTGAAGCCAATTTGAATTGTTGCAATTGTTGTATATCCACCTGCATTTGCTTGGCTTGGCCTGTATACTCTAACTTCATAGATTCAACTGACCCAGTCAATAATTCCAATTTTTCATTTAATTTTGTTACCTCTTCAGTTGATTTTTCAATTTTCCCTTCCATCCTCTGCAGCAATTGCCAAATGCTATTCATGGAAACCTCTGTCTGGGAGAGAGAAAGATCCCCTCTCTCTGCTGCTGTTTCCATCTGCCGTTCCGCCGACCACGCTGTGCCCTCGCCAGGAGACCCCACGCTTTCACTTCCGGAAGCTTGTGTCTCTCGCCACAGCGTTTCGGCTGTTGCCGGACACGGAGGTGTCATGGGGGCCGAAGGAGACAACGATATTTCAGTGCCCGAAAGGGCCAGTGACTCCCTCCCGTCACCGCCCAACGCCGAGCTCTCCACTCCAGCTTGTGTGGGCGCCGGAGAAGGCGCGAAGAAACGATCCATCGTCTGTTGAATCGGGGTGGACGTCAGGGCCGACGAGGCAGAGACCCTAAGCACCCCTTTCCTCTTAGAAGGCATCGATTTCAGGTATAGAAAATACAGGCAAGGAGCTTGTTATCAGCGTCTCTCGCAGCTCCTCTACATCGCCGCCATCTTGGTCTGTATATATCATTGGACTTGACCTGGGAAGTCACCATGCCACATAAGAAGAACAAATTTCCTGACTTTTGAAGCCATTTTCTCATGGTTGAGTCATCGCATGAGATAAGTACTAAGTTGCTTTAAAGTACTAAGATTTTGCACTGTATTAGGTATATTATATATTAAGGGAACTAAGGGCCTGTTTTACAAAGCCGAAGCCCTTTAAATCTCTATGGGCTTCAGGGCCTTTACTGCGCTGCAGCCGCTAGTTCGGCTTTGTAAAACAGGCCCTAAGTGATGCAGTGATGGTTTCCTTGACATTGGTCCAATTTCAACTTACTGGTGAGCAGGAGCACTGAGCTCACTTTACTTACATTAATTAATAAAATTTTATTTTAAAAAGTTTTTGTTTTTAATGATGTGATATTAACCCTCTTTCTTCCTCCCCTCTTAAAGTCAATCAATTTGTACCTTTGCTTAATCTTTGTAAACTGCATAGAACTTCACGGTATTGCGGTATATAAGCTGTTATTATTATTATTATATTTGTTTATCTTTATGTAGTTATTGGAACACAAGCGACACTAATAACTTCTTCACACAAATAGTGTCGCTTGTGTTCCAATAACTACATAAAGATATACAAATATCACATCATTAAAGACAAAAACTTTTTAAAATAAAATTTTGTTAATTAATGTAAGGTGAGCTCAGTGCTCCTGCTCACCGGTCAATTGAAACAGGACCAATGTTAAGTTATAATAAATATCTCCCCAATATTTGAAGAAGACAATAGAAAGACGTCTGCTATATAAAATTTTCCAAAGCTAACATTTTTCATTCACTAAATTCTTCAAAAGCACATATCTTGGGCTTGTGTATTAAAGGCGTGCCTTATGCACACTTGTTGAAAGCCAACGCATCTCTTCCCTTCCCCTCCATCCAATAGCACCTGTAAAATGTGAATATATTGAGTAAGGCATGCCCACGCTGAGCATGCCTACTGCGTAGCTTTTTCCCGGCACATGCGCACATTTACACCTCTTTCAGTGGTCTATTCTGTGCATGTGCTGATTGCCATTACCAGTAACTCATCTCATGTAAATTTGATGATCCTCCTTGAACCTCATTTACATGCATGGTTCTTTGAGAATGACTCGTCTTTTTGAAATTGTTACATTTATGGCTGTAACAGCGGCCTCTCGGATTTTACCAGTGATATTAGAGAATCCAACCCTTAGAGAGCATTAATTATCCCAGAACAAGCAGGCAGCATATTCTCTACAGGTGGGTGACGTATCTACGGAGCCCCGATCGGACACTCTCGCAAGCAAACTTGCTTGAAGATCTTCAAGCTTGCGAATGTACCGTCATGCGCGTGTGCCTTCCCGCCCGAGTCAGGGCGCGCGTCTCCTCAGCGTGGCCTCAGTTCTTCATTTTCCGCGGAGCCAGAAACCCTGTTCCTCTGCTCTGCGAATTTGGAGTGCCTCTTGCAGCACGGCTTGTTTCGATGTTTTTTGTTTTCGGGCGAGTTGCTGTGCGGCGCGTTTCAATGTAAAAAACAAATAAACTTTACCATGTTCGTCATTGACCCAGGGTTCCGGGTTAGACTAGGCCGACGAGCCTTGAGTGGCTGCGGCGACATTCCGACTCTATGTCCTGGCCTATCACTGGATTTAAAAAGTGCACTCAGTGCGGTCGGATGATTTCTATTACTGACCCCCACAGTTGGTGCATTGAGTGCCTCGGAGCCAATCATCGGACTGAATCCTGCCTGCGCTGTGCTACCCTCCAGCCATGGGCGCTTCGTAGGAGATGGGCGCGGATCCTCGAACTGTTTGGCGCCATGGATCCTGCGGCCGGGGTGACCTCGGCCTCAAAGGCTTCGACCTCGTCGAAGTCGCCGCCTTCTACCAAGGCTTCGGTAGCTGTCCCAATGAAACTTGCGGCCTCTGGTAAGTCTCCTCTTCCTCCCTCAGGTTCTCTAGCGAAGAAGCCTCCCTAGGGGTCTCAGGGGAGTGCGGTGGGCCATGCCCTTTCGAGACCTCCTTCTAAGCGTGCCTCCACACAACGGGAATACTCTTCATCGAGGTCGCCCTCATTGGAGCGCACTGCTGCACCTGTAAGGCCTGATCCAATGGTCTCGGTGCCAATGTTCAAGGACATGCTGAAGGCCATCCTGAAAACGCAGCTCTCCTCAGTTCTGAGCCAGCTTGCCCCTGCCTCAACCTGCTCTCGGCAGACCGGCCTGAGCGCCCGCTCGATGCCCCTCAGGGGAGGTCTTGATGGTCTCGCAGGCTCTCTTCTATTGGGTCTTCCCCCGCTACTTTGAGGCTTGGGTTTCCGCCCTGAGCGTGTCAGTCGAAGCACCTCTCCGTAGCCGCTTCTTCTTCAAGGTTTCCGCCCTCGAAGCGGCCGAAGGACTCGCCTTGCCGGGGTAGGTCCCCTGCTCCGTGGACCTCTGTTCCTAATGATATTGTTTATTGTTTATAGTCTTTTATAAACCACGTTGAACTTACGGTTACGTGGTTAATAAGCATTATGTTATGTTAATCCCTCCTTCTCATACTTTAACCCCTGCCTCTGTATGACTAATGCACTTTTCTGTTCAAATATTGGCATTCCTTTTCAATTTTCTTTTAGTTTGTAAATCGCTTAGGCCTGTCTAGTACAGTTACATCAGTATAATAAGTATGAGATAAATAAAAGAGAACTGGAATGAGATTTGAAATAAATTTTAGGATGCCTTCTTTATGTGTGAAGTCTTAGTTGCTGTTAATTTTTACAATTGAGCAATCATAATGTGTTTTATTTCTTTCCCTCTAATGCTATACTTATATTGTAAGGTGGTATAGTAGTACAAATATTTACAGAGTTATATAAACATAAAATAATTGTTCCTCTGTGTCCATGCCAGACCAGTGAAAATGTATCCTCCCTTCAGCAGGGGAAGACAGAATAGATTCTTGCTGTGCACTTTATATATGCTCTGGTAGAGTTGGGCTGAGTTGCTTTAGGGCAGTGTTTCTCAACTTGGTCCTGGAGTACCCCCTTGCCAGTCATATTTTCAAGATATCCACAATGAATATGCATGAAAAAAATTTGCATATAATGGAGGCAGTGTATGCAAATTCAGTGCAAATATCCTGAAAACCTGACTTGCAAGGGGGTACTGCAGGACTGAGTTGAGAAACACTGCTTTAGCCTGTGCTCTTATGGTATGGAGCGTCCTATCCATGTTCTTGGGCTTTGGAGAATGTCTTTGAAGCAGGTCAAGAATTTCCTCTCTGAGGAGAAGATTCTCAAGGTAGAAGATGCCATTGTGGTTGTCATTTCTTGACCAGTAAAATTTGTTTATTACATTTCTAAAGACAAGCCTGAATAGATTAGATTACCATTCCATATAAACTGTTCTGTAAAGGAAGCAGGACAACTTTTTGATGATATAGAACTGTTGCCCAGAAAATAATATAAATATTAGTTTTGTCTGCTGGAAAGCTACCTGCCTTATGGAAATGTGCTATAGTTAATCCCATACCCAAAAACTGCAGTGCTAATCCCTAGGAGGTCTTTGGTTGCCATCCAGTCTTAAATCTTCCTCTTAAATCTAAAATAGCTGAAAAGATTATTTTTAAACTCCATTCCCCTCAATATTCAGCCATATTTAATCAGCTTAAATAGCGTTTAACTAGCTAACTGTGAATATTTAGCAAGAGATAACCAGTTAGTACACAGCAGCTAACCAGTTATATCATGTGATAAAGATGGTTAGCAACGATAATCAACGCTGGGTTTAGTGGTTTAAGTAGCACTGCATAAATAGCAGTCATCTTCAACTGCTAGGAGCGTAACTGGTTAATGCTGACTTTTGACTTACCGTGTATACTTGAATATAAGCAGACCCAAATATAAACAAAGGTAACCTTTTTTCCCCCCCTAAAAAGGAGGAAAAAAGGTTGACTTGAATATAAACCAGGGTGGGGGGGTTAATAGTACGGTGAACCGTGGAAGGAGCAACCTTCCTTCACTCCTGCCCGTGCAGAGCCGCTAGCAGATTGGCTGCCATTCATCGCTGGACCACTAGGGATACTAAAGGTACGTAGGGAAGGCAGAAGGAAAGTAAAAATTCTTAGAATCGGCTGGGCTAGGAGGAAGGAGGGATCTCTCCTGTCCCAGCCACCGCAGGACCACCAAGTTTTGCGGCAGGCCCGCTGGCAGAGGCCTGCAATGAGTTGGGGGGGGGGGGCAGGTCAGCGCTGACCCAAATATGAACAGAGTCCCCCATTTTTGGGCCAGTTTATATTTGAATATATACGGTAACTGATTAAGTTCTGGCAGTCAAAAATGAAACTGAAATATCAATGCCAATTTGCCAGATGTAGCATGGCATTGAATTTCTGGGTTCAGTGCTGGCAGTAGGCTTTAACTGTGCTGCTCACCACCAGCTAAATATTGACGCCCATAACTTTTTTTTTTTGCAAACCCTCTCCCCAAAAAACATTCTTCATATCTGCCAATCCAGGATTAGACTTGTTATCCCAGGACAAGCAGGCAGGTATTCTCACTAGTGGGTGATGTCATCCGACAGAGCCCCGATACGGACATCTTGCAAGCATGTCTTGCTTGAAGAAACTCAGAAGTTTCGAGATGCCTGCACCGCGCATGCGCCAGTGCCTTCCCGCCCGATGCTCCGGGCGTGTCTCCTCAGTTCTTTTTCTTCCGCGGAGCTGAGAAGTCTATCTTCAATTTGCGCCCATTGAATCTCTTTTTTTTTGCCTTCTTTTCTGCCACGGGTTGAGTTCTTTTGGCTCTCCTGTGCATTTCTTTCTTTCTTTGATTTCTTTAAAAAAAAAAAAAATTTTTCTTTCCGATACCGGGTCGGCCGCGTGGCTGGGGCCCCGCGCCTTCGATCTTGCGGCGGAGCTTTTCCGGCCTATGTCCCGGCCGATCACCGGTTTAAAAAAGTGTAACAAGTGCCAGCGCGCGATTTCGCTCACGGACCCTCATCGACGCTGCTTACAGTGTCTGGGACCGGATCACTTCCCGAAATCGTGCCGGCCTTGCTCCACTCTGACGGCGAGAGCGTTTAAGCGCCGCTGTCTGCTGTGGGAGTCCATGTTCAAGATGGAAGCTTCATCGGATCCTGCAGCTTCGACATCGACAGGTGCTTCGACTCCTTCTGCGAAGCCCTCTGCCTCCCCGGCTGCTTCGGGCCTCTTGAAACCGGCGTCGTTCACACCGGTTTCGGCCCCGGCTTTGGCGCCGGAGCCTTCATCCGTCTCCTCGGAGCAGGTATCGACCCTGACAGTTCCTCCGGTGGTGCTCAAGGTGCCGAAGACTGGCAAGCAGAAGCACGCAGCACCCAAAGAGCGCGGAGACCGTGCGGAAGGGCCCCCTTTTGGTGCGGATCCCTCCATATCGGCTTCGTTGCGGTCCATCCTGGAGGCTCAGTTCGTGGAGCTCATGCAGACCATGGGGCCTCGGCTGATTGCCACCATCCAGGGTGACCTCCCAGCTTCGGCTTCGAGGGGCGGACCGCCCCCTCCTCCTCGCCGCACGACCTCGTTGCTCGGCGAGCGGTGTCCGGGTCCTCGAGGAGGTCCTCTGTTAGCGCTGTACCTCCTTTGGAACCGATTTCCTCGAGGAGGGCCTCCCTTAGTGATATGCCTCCCTTGGAGCCCATCCCCTCGAGGAAAGCCTCGTTTAGTGACCTGCCTCCCTTGGAACAGATTACCCCGCCCCATGACTCAGTGTGGCGTCCACCTTCGGGGCCACCCAGTCCTGGGCATAGCAGGAAGCAGGACGAGTTCTTCCGAACCCCCTATCAAACCTGGGCGTCGTCGGGGGAGCCTCCGACTCTGCCGCCTCTGCGATCGACGGCATCGAGTCCAATCTGCTCTTTGGAGGCATCTGACCCAGTTTCTCACAGACGGGCTCGATCCCCTTCCAGGCATCGGGAGGGGCATCGATCCAGACATTCTTCGAAGCATTCCTCGCGACACTCGACCGTCTCGCCTCAGAAGAAATTACCTCGGTTGGGGTATGCTGCTTCGACTGGGTCTCCTCCTCTTGGCCCGGAGTTCGAGGACCCCGAAGTTTTCTACTCGCCCTGTTGCTCGCAGGCCTCTCTGGAGCCTGAAGCTTCTTCTTCTTCTAGTCCGTCTCGAAGACCGGCGACGGCAGACCAACTGTCCTTTTCATCGTTCCTCAGGCAGATGGCGGATGACATGGACATTACTCTCGATGCTGGGTCTCGATATTCCAAAGAGTACCTCGATACCATGCACTTGCCTCGTCCTCCGGCAGAGTCCTTGCGGCTTCCCCTGCACAAGCTCCTCGACCAGACCTTCATGCGATGCTTCGAGTCTCCTTACTCTATCCCTGCGGTCCCTGGCAAATTGGATGCGCGGTACCGCACGGTGCATCATAAGGGCTTCGAGGGTCCTCAGCTTTCTCACCAGTCCCTCCTGGTCGAATCCTCGCTCAAGCGGTCTCATCCTGGCCAGGTCTATGCTTCAGTGCCTCCGGGCCGCGAGGGCAGAAACATGGATAAGTTTGGTCGACGCATCTATCAGAATTTGATGATGGCGTCTCGAGTCCTGAATTACAATTTCCACTTTGCAGCCTACTTGGAATTTTTTCTACCTGTGCTTCGGAAGTTCACACCATACATCGAATCCCAGGCTAGGTTTGAGTTTAAGGAAGTGGTTGCTTCGCTGTCCCAACTTCGGCTTCAGTTAATGCAATCTGCCTATGATGCGTTCGAGCTCTCCGCCCGAGCGGCGGCCTGCTCGGTGGCGATGCGCCGGTTGGCCTGGTTGCGGACCATTGATATGGACCCGAATCTTCAGGACCGCCTGGCGAACGTCCCGTGTGCTGGGGCGGACCTTTTTGACGAATCCATCGAGACTGTCACGAAGAAGTTGTCTGACCACGAAAAGTCCTTCCAATCTATCCTTCGGCCGAAGCCTAAGCCTCAGCAGTCTCGACCTTCTCGTCCGCCGTTGATTTATCAGAGGCGTTATCAGCCGAGGCAAACTCCTCCTGCGAGGCAACCGGCGAAGGGTCAGCCTAAGGCTCAGTCGCCTGCTGTCCCTAAGACCACTCAGCCTTTTTGACTGTCTCGTCGAGAGCATAACCAGCCTCGTTCTGCCTCCCCCTGTTTTTCCCATCGGAGGGCACCTCCATCATTTTTATCATCGCTGGGAGGCCATAACAACCGACCTCTGGGTCCTTACTATCATCAAGGAAGGATACTCTCTTCATTTCCATCGGGTCCCTCCGGACCACCCTCCAAGAGAGTATCCTTCCAACTTGACTCAGACCGCCCTTCTTCTCCAGGAAGCTCAGGCTTTGCTCCAGCTTCGTGCCGTGGAGCCGGTCCCGACGGACCAACTGAACCAGGGGTTTTACTCCCGGTACTTCCTTGTTCCGAAGAAGACGGGCGACCTGCGACCCATTTTGGACCTCAGGGCCTTAAACAAATTCCTAGTCAGAGAGAGGTTTTGCATGCTGACACTTGCTTCTCTCTACCCTCTCCTCGAGCAGAATGACTGGTAATGCTCTCTGGATCTCAAGGAGGCCTACACTCACTTTCCCATTCATCCGGCCTCCCGCAAGTTCCTCAGATTTCGGGTGGGACATCTACATCTGCAGTATCGGGTGCTTCCGTTCGGCCTGTCCTCGTCTCCCAGAGTCTTCACGAAGTGTCTGGTGGTGGTGGCCGCTGCACTCCGGAACAAGGATCTTCAGGTATTTCCATACCTCGACGACTGGCTCATCAAGGCCTCGTCGGCTCCAAAGGTCATTTCGGCGACCTTGACAACGATCTGCTTCCTGCAGAGCCTGGGCTTCGAGATCAATTTTCCCAAATCTCATCTGCAACCTACCCAGTCCCTTCCCTTCATCAGGGCGGTACTGGACACCATTCAGCTTCGAGCATTCCTTCCTCCTCAGCGCATGGATGCTCTTCTTCGTCTCTGCCAGTCTGTGTCTTCTCGCCAGTCCATCTCAGCGAGACACATGATGATCCTCCTGGGCCACATGGCCTCTACAGTTCATGTGACACCCTTTGCCAGGCTCCATCTCAGAATTCCTCAGTGGACCCTAGCTTCTCAATGGACTCAAGTGTCAGACCCGTTGACTCGACACATCATAGTCACTCCTGCTCTTCGGCAGTCTCTACTTTGGTGGATGACCTCTTCGAATCTATCCAGAGGTTTGCTGTTTCACACTCCTCCTCATCAGAAGGTTCTCACAACCGATTCCTCGACCTATGCCTGGGGGGCTCATCTGGATGGGCTTCGCACTCAGGGATTCTGGACCAGTGCGAACCGCCTCCATCAGATCAATCTTCTGGAGCTCAGAGCCATCTTCTATGCTCTTCAAGCTTTTCAACATCTGCTTCACGACATGGTGGTCCTCATCCGTACAGACAACCAGGTCGCCATGTATTATGTGAACAAGCAGGGGGGCACGGGACCGGCCTCCCTCTGCCAGGAAGCTCTCAGAGTCTGGGATTGGGCAGTTCGCCACAATATCTTCCTCAAGGCTGTCTACATTCAGGGGAAGGACAATGTCTTGGCAGACAACTTAAGTCGTCTCCTCCAGCCTCACGAATGGACTCTCCATTCCAACCCCCTTCATCAGATATTTGCACATTGGGGGATGCCTCACATAGACCTCTTTGCGGCTCCCCACAACTTCAAGCTGCCTCAGTTTTGCTCCAGGATCTACACTCCTCATCGACTCGAGGCAGATGCATTTCTGCTGGATTGGGGGAATCGATTTCTGTATGCGTTTCCTCCATTTCCTCTCATTCAGAAGACTCTGGTCAAGTTGAAATCAGACCACGCCACCATGATTCTAATAGCTCCTCGGTGGCCCAGGCAACCTTGGTTCTCCCTTCTACTTCAACTCAGCAGCAGGGAGCCATTCCTTCTTCCAGTGTTTCCTTCACTGCTTACTCAGCATCAGGGATCTCTACTTCATCCCAATCTGCAGTCTCTCCACCTGACAGCTTGGTTCCTCTCAACATAACTCCCCACCAGTTTTCCCAGGCGGTGAGGGATGTCTTGGAGGCTTCCAGGAAGCCTGCTACTCGTCAATGCTACTCCCAGAAATGAACTAGATTTTCTTCATGGTGTGTTTCCAATTCTAAGGAGCCTCAGCGAGCCTCCCTATCCTCTGTGTTGGATTATCTTCTACACCTGTCTCAGTCCGGTCTCAAGTCGACATCTATACGAGTCCACCTGAGTGCTATTGCGGCTTTCCATCAGCCTCTACAAGGGAAACCTCTCTCTTCTCATCCTGTGGTTTCCAGATTTATGAAAGGACTTTTTCATGTCAATCCTCCTCTCAAACCGCCTCCAGTGGTTTGGGATCTCAATGTTGTCCTTTCTCAGCTTATGAAACCTCCTTTTGAGCCTCTGAGCAAGGCTCCACTAAAGTTTCTCACTTGGAAAGTGTTTTTTCTGGTGGCTCTCACATCTGCTCGAAGGGTCAGTGAGCTTCAGGCCTTGGTGGCAGACCCACCTTTCACTGTTTTCCATCATGACAAGGTGGTCCTCCGCACTCATCCGAAATTTCTCCCTAAGGTGGTCTCTGAATTTCATCTCAACCAATCCATCGTGCTTCCAGTGTTTTTTCCAAAGCCTCATTCTCATCCTGGAGAATCAGCTCTGCACACTCTGGACTGTAAACGTGCTTTGGCTTTCTACTTGGATCGCACCAAACCACACAGAACTGCTCCTCAACTTTTCGTCTCCTTTGATCCAAACAAGTTGGGACGCCCTGTATCGAAGCGCACCATCTCCAACTGGATGGCGGCTTGTATCTCTTTCTGCTATGCCCAGGCTGGATTACCCCTTCCCTGTAAGGTCACAGCTCATAAGGTCAGAGCAATGGCAGCCTCTGTAGCCTTCCTCAGATCGACACCGATTGAGGAGATTTGTAAGGCTGCCACTTGGTCCTCGGTTCATACATTCACCTCAGGTACTACTACTATTTATCACTTCTATTTTTTTTTTTAAATATATTTTTATTAGATTTTACAAAAAAAAAAACCAACACAGAATGCCAAATAATACAAATCCAAAAAACATATGCATCCAGACAATCCCTCCACAACCCCCCATCTCAAAAAGAACACCCAAGCAAAAGAATCTTAATGTGGTTGTTGTCTCCAATGAACATATGAGTCCCATATTTTAGAATAATTCTGCAAGGTGTTATGGCGTAAAGCCGTTAATCTAGACATCAATTGTAAATAGTCCAAACGAGAGTAGAGAGTGAAAAGGCTCGGAATAAAAGGAGTGCGCCAACATTGCGCTAGAGCCAGGCGAGCCGCAGTAAACATACAAGCTGCAAATTTCTGCTCAGAGGGAGTGAAACCAGGAACTCCCACATTAAGTAAACAACATTCCAACAAAACATCACAAGATTTATGAAGAATCTTAACCAATGAGCAACCCACCTGCTTCCAATATAAGCATACTGCTGGACAGAACTATTTATCACTTCTATAAGTGCTGAAAAGCATTCACAACGCTGTACATTTGACCATTTAATAGATGGTCCCTGCTCAGAAGAGCTTACAGTCTAACTTGGACAGACAGGCATGATATATAGGTGAGAGGAGTCAGAAGTTGAAAGCAGTCTCAAAGACTAATTTGATCAACTTCCATGTGGCTCACTGTAGTGTTTGCTGTTAGAAGTTACATCACTTGAGGGGATCTGTGCCAATGGGTATGCTATCTCTAGAGCAATAAATTGTGCAGCTACTGTAGAAATGTATAGGAAGAAGATGTTTGTTAAGATATGGTTAAGAAGGCTGCAGCTTACGTGTTTGGCCTCTAAATTTGCTATGCCCTGCTACTTCAGGGTGCAGCATCAAGGTGGACCAGTGCTTGAACTGAGACCAGTAAACTGTGTTGTTGAAGCTGAAATTCTTAGCGAAGGCCACAAATATTTTCAGTAGATATAGTCCTATGCATAGGAACAAAGCTTTAGAATAATCTTCCAACTGCACTAAGAAAAATTTCTTCTTCTTATAACTTTAGAAAATCATTAAAACCTTTTTATTTTTAATGATTGTTAAATGAATAATTTTGTAAAGATACAATATTTTTTTAATTGTTATCTAAGATGAGAACAGTGCAGAATATAAATAAGAATCGAATCTAAGGACAAGACTAATTTGCATAATTTGGTTACTCAGAAAACCAGACTTATTGAGTTGGCATTCAAAAACATTATATCAGAGTTGTATACACAGTGCAGCCTTTTCCAAAGGACTTCTCATAATTGCTTCTGCTATGCCTTCATTTCTGTATGGTTTGAGATCGAAGTAAGAAATGAAGCATGGAGGTTGAAAAGGAGCATAACTGTGAGTGTGCAGCAGGTCAGAGCTAATAGTCTTGGGCTTACTAGCACCTCTAGACATGGAGAAGAGATGCTCTGTATTGTTTTGGTCCTGGCTACTCAGTGCTCAGTGATCCATGAGACTGATAGATCTTAGAACACTGTGATGCTCTCCTTGTGTCCTCAGCAGCCCTTATCATTCGGAAATCTGCCACTTAATATAGTCACTCATACTTCCCTTTTTATGTTTTATTTTATTCTGAACAAAGTTCCTCTCATTTCTCCTTCTGATTAAACTGATTTTATCTTAAATTTCTGGATTGGTCTTAGACTGTGCACGCCTGATATGAACCTGTTTTAATATAAATGTTGGCTTTTGCTGGAAGCTTCCAAGAAAGAATATCATTGAAATGTACCACATCATCTAAATGCAGATCTGAAGTGTGTTTTTTGCTGATAAGAAGTGAGAGTCTGGACAGAACTGGTACTGGACTTCCCTTTTATGGAGCTGTACAGTAGCATTTTCAAATGCATGCATGGCTTCCTGAGGCACCAGTATTTTGCTCTGCCTATCCTCCAATGTGTTGAGAAAGAGGCTAAAAAGGAATGATCAATATATCAGAGACAGCCATAGTGAGGGAATAGACAGAAGAGAGAACATAAGGAAAAAAGAGTTGTCATACTGGGACAGACCAGACCGAAAGTCAATCAAGCCTAGTATTTTGTTTCCAACAGTGGCCAACCCAGGTCAGAAGTACGAGGGCAAGATACCAAGAAGTAAAACAGATGTTATGCTGCTTATCCTAGGAATAAGCAGAGGATTTCCCCAAGCCATCTCAAAAATGGCTTATAGACTTTTGTTTTAGGAAAGTATGCAAATCTTTTTTTAAACCCTGCTAGGCTAACTGCTTTCACCATATTCTCTGGCAACAAATTTCAGAATTTAATTTACTGTATATACTCTAATATAAACCGAGTCTTGATTTATATTTGAGTCTTGATCTTTCTTTCTCTCTCTCTCTCCTGCTAACCAGCACTTCTGTTCTTGATTCTGCCCAACTGGCATGTCAGTCCTGCCACCTCCTTACCCACTAACCTGCACTTGTTTTCACCCCTACCTGATGGGCACTTTAGTGCTATCACCATTCCACCTGATGACCGGCACATCTGTCTCTCCCCCCCAGCCGACTGACACCGTTCTTACCGGCATAGTTCTTTTCCTATCTGAAGCTGAGGCCAAGGCCAATGCTGTGTATTGGGCCAGAGTGGGGTCTTGCGCATTTCACATGATCAAGGCCTGCCGGTTCCTGCCCTATCCGAGATTCTTGGAAAGGAAAGGAGTCAGCAGAGGCCTTGAGCATGTGCAGATGTGCAAGGCCCCACTCCAGCCCAACACACAGATTTACCTTAGCTTCAGACAGGAAAAGAACTGTGCCGGTAAGAACAATGCTGGTCGGCCGGAGGGAGGGACAGATGTGCTAGGTCAGTGTTCTTCAACCTTTTTACACCTATGGACCGGCGGAAATAAAATAATTATTTCGTGGACTGGCAAACTAATAAGACTGAAATTTTAAAAAAAACCCATTGCCGCCCTGTCCTCGCGAGCTCGGTCCCGATAACCATCTGATCCCATCCGCACAAGCCTGAAATAGTTATGATTTTATACTGAACATATTTTATTAAAGTATAAAAAGAAACAATATTCTGTACAATTGTCATTTTATAAATATAAATAATACAGGGCAAGGATCAACAAAACCCCCGTCTCCCCTCCCCTTCACATATATCCCCTCTACTATCAAGAAAACTGAATAAGCCAAATTATTACAGAATGCTACACAAATATCATGCTAACAGAATACCGCAGTCACACATGGCAGGAATGGTGTTAGGGGGAGTGCAACTAGGGCAACTGCCTCCTGGTCAGAGAAAGCTCTAAGCCAGCTGGAAGCTAAAGACGCACTGCCTGGGCTTTGCACTCCCCAGTTATGTCTAACATCAGCTCTAGCAGCATACATATTTTAAATCTGATATATTCTAATCACAAGATAGAAATAAAATTATTTTTTTCTACCTTTTGTCGTCTCTGGTTTCTGCTTTCATCGTCTTTTCACTCTCTTCCATCCAGCGTCTGCCTCTTCCATCCACTGTCTGCCCTCTACCCCCTCCCCCTCCCCCTCCCATATGGTATCTGCATTCTTTCTATGCCCCTCTCTCCTACACCAGATCTAGCATCTTTGTCCCTCTTTCCTTATTTTTCATCTGACCCCCTTCCCAGCATCAATCTCTCTCTACCTTGTCATTCCTCTGTCTCTCCCCTTTCCCTCATCTGATCTCTCCATTCCATCCTGACTCCTTTCCCTCCTCTAATCTCCCTGCCAGCTGTTTCCTTCCAATGTTCCAGCAGTACCTTCTCCCTTTCTTCCTCCCCTTATCCAACAGTAACTCTCTTCCCTTTCCCTTCCCCTTCTCCCCTGTCAGCAGTAGCCCCTTCCCCTCCCTTGTCCAGGAGTACCCCTTCTCCCTTTCCTCCTCCCCTTTTCCAACAGTAATTCTCATCCCTTCCCTTTCCCTTCTCCCCTGCCAGCAGTAGCCCCTTCCCCTCCCTTGTCCAGGAGTACCCCTTCTCCCTTTCCTCCTCCCCTTATCCAACAGTAACTCTCTTCCCTTTCCCTTCCCTTTCTCCCCTGCCAGCAGTAGCTCCTTCCCCTCCCTTGACTAGGAGCACCTCTACTCCCTTCCCTCCTTCCCTCTCCAGCAAATGTTTCCTTGATGTAGGCTAGCGGCAGGTCTGTGTGCTTTTAACTTCGGCACACAGCTGCCCCTAAGCAGTATTTTAGCGCGGTTTCATGAGGCAGCCTCGGGGCCTTTGGTAGGCCGGCCCGCTTCGATGATGTGATGTGGGCCGGCCTACCAAAGGCCCCGAGGCTGCCTCATGAAACCGCGCTAAAATACTGCCTAGGGGCAGCTGTGTGCCGAAGTTAAAAGCACACAGACCTGCCATTGCTTTTCTGGGGGTGCAGAGACATACGTGGCAGGAGTCGGTGGTGGCAGGCAGGAGTGCCGGCATAGCGATGGCAACAGGAAGTTGCACGTCGGCTGACTCTGGCACCTTTTGCTGCGGCGGGGTCCTGAATCCTTTGCGGACCGGCAAGATTTTTTTGCGGACCGACACCGGTCCGCGGACCGGCAGTTGAAGAACTGTGTGCTAGGTGGTGAGGTGGTAGCACTGAAGTGCCTTTTGGGCAGGGGTGAAAACAAGTGCAAGTTAGTGGGTAGGGAGGTGGTAGCACTGATGTGCTGGTTGGGAACAGAAGTGCTTTAAAGGGGGGTGTAATCTTCAGAGAGGGTCTTTTGATTTATATTAGCAAACATAAAGGAGATAAAAGGGTTAAACTATTGCACTATGCAGAATAATTATTGTCTTTGTTAATGCATGTCATTTTTGTAATTATCTGCTAGTATTGTGGTGGTTATATTTATCCCAGGACAAGCAGGCAGCATATTCTCACTAATGGGTGATGTTACTGACGGAGCCCCGGTACGGACCACTTCAAAAGTGCAATGCCACTTTAAGGTCTTAGAAAGTTCGCAACAGCCCGCACCACGCATGTGCGAGTGCCTTCCTGCCTGACTGAGGCGTACGGTCCCTTCAGTTTCTTAGTCTCCGCGGAGCTAAGAAGTCGCGTCTTCAACAGCTGTTGAAGTTTTTTGTCTTTCGCTGCCTTCCTGCTCTTGCACATTGTGATATTCTAGTCACCCTTTTTTTTTCTTCTTTCTTCCTTTGTCTTTAACCCCCCCCCAAAAAAAACGTCTAACTTTGTTTTTTACCTGTCGAGGGCTTTGGCTGGTGGAGCCTTTCGTACCACCTTGGCCTCCGGTTTCAATGTCGCTGACGCTGTCTTTCCGTCGATGTCACGCCCTCAGGCGGATTTTATAAAGTGCGGTCCTTGCACTCGGCCCATCTCTGTTACTCATCCACACCGCTGGTGTCTCCAGTGTCTAGGGCCCAAGCACCACCCGGAAACTTGTACTTGGTGTTCTTCTCTTCAGAAACAAACGTTGAAGAATTTGTTTTCTCCAACAGAAAACTCTTTGGTGCCACTCTTGGAGGGGGAGCCGCCACAGTTAACATCTTCCTTGGCGTTGACCAGGACAACACCGCAATCCTCAAAGCCGGTAGAAACATCTCTGGCGTCACAATCTTCAGTAGGTAAACCGGCTAAGAAGCCTTCCCCTACCGACTCCGGGACTAAGGTCAAACAGGCATTGAGCCAAGTCATGCTGACCTTAATAAAGTCCCCTAAACGCCCGGTACCGATCTCGGTGAGTGCCTCAACATTGGCCTCCTCATCACCGGACCAGAATGTGGCACCAGCGGTACCAGCTAAAAAGCAAATGGTACTGGTGCTTTATTTGAAGCAAAAAATAGACAATTTGCTTTGGGAGGAATTGGGAAAGCATTTTCACATGCTGGTACCGACCCAACTAATGCTACTATTGACACTGTTTGCTCAAGCTACGTCGACACTGGCTTTTCCAGTGACAGTTCAGTCTTGACATCCAACGGTACAGGCTGAACCTCAACTTCGTACTCCTCCAATGTGCAGCCAATCGACATGGGAGTCGCTTACCCTTCCGCACCATCAATTATCCTCTGCTCAATTTTCTTCTGAGGCAATTCAAGCATCTGGAACCCTCGACACTGAGTCTCTGGTCTTGTCCTCATTCTATTCATGACTGAGATTTGTTTGGAGACTCAGATCAAGAACCACTCTTGTCTGATGAGGACGACTCACAGCTCGGCTTCTCAGCATGCCACTCAGCTTCCTGCTTTCACTGAACAATCATCTTTTTCCAGATTTCGCAGAAAGATGGCAGAGGACCTTTCTATTCCATTGGAAGCTGACTCTAAATACAGCAAACAATTTTTGGAAACTTTAGATTATGAGTATCCCCCCAAGGAGATGCTAAGGCTTCCTCTCCATGACATGTTATGTGAAACTTTCTGTAAGAATCTGGAGACTCCACTTTCTATTCTTGTAGCTCCTAGAAAATTGGACTCATTATACAAAGTGGTTCCCATACCTGGCTTTGACAAACCACAACTTTCTCATGAATCACTTGTGGTGGAGTCAACTTTAAAAAAGTCTGCAGGTGCTAGTGTTTATGCTTCTGTACCACCTACCAGAGAGGGTAAAGCAATGGATAAGTTCGGCAAACGCCTTTTCCAAAATGCTATGTTGGCTAACCGAACTGGGAATTATAATTTCCATTTTTCATGCTACCTCAAACATCTGCTGAAGCAATTTTCATCGTTTCAAAAATACATACCCTCAAGAAAATCTGCAGCTTTTCAAAGTCTTCTAGATTCAGTTTTACAGTTGAGAAAATATATGGTTCGTTCAGCGGATGATATGTTTGAACTCACCTCACGAGCAGCAGCCATGTGGCTATTCGATGTCTTGCCTGGCTCAGAGTCTCTGAACTTGACATCAACCATCAGAACTGTTTGGCTAACGCTCCATGCCTGGGGACAAACTTTTCGGGGCATCTATGGATACTGCTACCCAAAAATTGTCCACCCATGAGCAGGGCTGTGGAATCAGTAGATAAATGTTCCGACTCAGACTCCTCAGTTTTTTGTACTTCAGACTCTGACTCCGACTCCAGGTACCCAAAATTTCCTCGACTCAGACTCCGACTCCACAGCACTGGTTAATTTTCAGATCGTTAATTTTCAGATTGTTAAAATGGAATGTCAAGTTGAGAGAAATGAGCATTTTCGACACCACCTTCTTTTTGCTATTAATCAAGGTTCTAAGGCCGCAGAAGCTGTTCGCAACATTTGTGCTGTGTATATAGTGGGTGCTAAAGCTGAAAGAATCACTCGTGATTGGTATGCCAAGTTCAAAAATGGAGTCGGTAGATAAATGTTCCGACTCTGACTCCGACTCCAGGTACCCAAAATTTCCTCCGACTCAGACTCCACAGCCCTGCCCATGAGACCAGGTGGGATGTTTTAGTGAAGCCGAAGAAGAAGCCTTCACCATCTTGTGCTTTTAAACCTGGTTCTTCTTACCAACGAAGATTTTCTGTCAAACCTGCTTCTCCTACTCCTCAGCCTAGGAAGCAAAAGCCGCAGCAACGTCAACAGCAACCTAAGCAGCAGGCTGCTAAGCCTAAATCCTCACAGCTTTTTTGATATGTTCCTCAAGAACATAGCCACAGTTCCCATTCTTCAACAGTGGCCTTAGCCCATTGGAGGACGACTTCAGCATTACATCACTCATTGGGAACTCATCACTACCGATCTCTGGGTATTGACCATCATTTATCAGGGTTACACTCTCCATTTTCACACCCTGCCTCCAGATCATCCTCCAGGAGAGTCTGTTTTGGACCCTGTGCAGTCCTCTCTCCTTTTTCTGGAGGTTCAATCCTTTCTCCTGCTGAATGCCATCGAGGAAGTTCCCTTCTCTCAGTGGGGGCAGGGATTCTACTCCCGTTACTTCTTAGTTCCCAAGAAGTCAGAAGGACTGCGACCCATTCTGATTCTCAGAGCTCTCAACAAATTTCTTGTCAAGGAAAAATTCCGTATGCTCTCCCTTGCCCTTCTTTATCCTCTCCTAGATAGAACCGACTGGCTATGCGCACTCAATCTCAAGGAAGCCTACACTCACATACCAATTCATTTGGCTTCCCAAAAGTATCTCCAATTTCAAATCAATCAGCTCCATTATCAGTACAAACTTCTTCCTTTCGGCCTCGCTTCGTCCCCCAGGGTCTTCACCAAGTGTCTGATTATAGTGGCTGCATCTCTTCGTTTGCACGGTCTGCAAATCTTTCCTTATTTGGACAACTGGTTGATCAAGGCTGTCTCGTCTCAGGAAGTGACACTCCACATAACGCAGACCATTTCGTTCCTTCAAGTTTTGGGATTCAAAATCAACTTTCCAAAATCCCAGCTACTTCCGACTCAACATCTTCAATTTATAGGAGCGATCCTAGATACAACTCTGAGGGCTTCTCTTCCTCCGGATCGCATGCATACTCTTATTCATCTTTGTCAGCAGATGTTCCAAATGCAGACTATTTTGGCGAGGCAAATGTTGGTCCTTCTAGGTCACATGGCTTCCACGGTACATGTGACACCCTTAGCAAGACTGCATCTCTGCACACCTCAATGAGCTTTTGCTTCACAATGGTCTCAGGCGACAGATTGACTATCACACATATTTCTGTAACTTCATCTCTTCTGCAGTCGCTTCAATGGTGGCTGACATCTTCCAATCTCTCCAGAGGTCTCCTATTTCATTTGCCTCCTCCCCACCCCCCCATCATCAGATGCTAACGATGGATACGTCTCCGTATGCATGGGGGACACACCTGAATGGTCTTCATACCCAGGGTCTCTGGTCTCATAAAGAGCAGAAATTTCACATCAATCTCTTTGAACTCAGGGTGATGTATTATGCCCTCAAAGCTTTTCAACATCGTCCATGCCCTCAAGTCCTCCTCCGCACCGACAATCAAGTCGCAATGTAGTACTACTACATCAATAAGAAAGAAGGCACGGACTCTCTCCTGTTATGCCAGGAGGCCCAAAAGATTCGGACTTGGGCAACTGCTTATAACCTTTTTTTGAAGGCTATCTACATACAAGGGGAAAATTCCCTAGCAGACAATTTCAGTAGAATTCTCCAACCTAACGAATGGACTCTAAACTCTGCAGCTCTTCATCCAATCTTTTCTCAATGGGGCATTCCTCAAGTGGACTTGTTTGGGGCTTCCCACTATCACAAGTAGCCCCAGTTTTGCTGCAGACTTTACTCACCTCACCGTCTGGAAGCTGATGCCTTTCTCCTAAATTGGTCGGGCCTGTTCCTGTATGCATTTCCTCCAACTCCTTTCATGTTGAGAATCTTTTCAACCTCAAACGAGAATCAGCCACCACGATACTCATAGCTCCTCAGTGGCCCAGACAACATTGATTCTCCCTTCTTCAACTCAGCACTAGGGAGCCAATTCCTCTACCAATCTTTCCTACTCTGCTTACGCAGAATCAGGGATCGCTTCTACATCCCAATCTGCAGTCTTTATACCTGACAGCTTGGTTTCTCTCAGACTTAACCCATCTGCATTGCATTTTTCTCAGCCTGTCTGCAATATAATCGATGCCTCCAGGAAGCCAGTCACTCGGCAATGTTATCAACAAAAGTGGACTAGGTTTTCTTCCTGGTGTCTGCTCCATCATCACGATCCCACTTCCTTATCAGTGGACTTGGTGTTTGATTATTTGCTCCATCTCTCTGACTCTGGACTCAAATCTACATCCATCAGAGTTCATCTTAGTGCTATTACAGCTTTTCATATACCAGATGAAGGCAAACCTCTTATTGCTTATCCTTTTGGTCTCCAGATTCATGAAGGCTCTTTTCAATGTTAAACCACCTCTCAAGCCTCCTCCTGTAGTCTGGGACCTTAATGTCATTCTTTCTCGGTTGATGAAGCCACCATTTGATCCATTGGCTACAGCTCATCTCAAGTTCCTCACCTAGAAAGTGGTCTTTCTCATCGCCCTAACCTCTGCTAGAAGGGTCAGCGAGTTACAAGCCTTGGTCGCAGATCCACCCTTCACAGTTTTCACCATGATAAAGTGGTTCTACATACTCACCCAAAGTTTCTTCCTAAAGTCATCACTGATTTTCATCTCAATCAATCAATTGTTCTACCAGTGTTTTTTCCTAAGCCGCATTTTCATGCAGGAGAAACGGCATTGCACACTTTGGATTGTAAATGTGCCTTGGCCTACTATATTGACCGCACGAAACCTCATAGACTATCACCCCAACTGTTCGATCATTTGACCCCCAACAAGCTGGGATCTCCTGTATCCAAGAAAATGATTTCTAACTGCTTAGCTGCCTGTATATCATTCTGCTGTGCTCAGACTGGACTGTCCCTGGAAGGCCGTGTCACAGCTCATAAGGTTCGAGCTATGGCAGCTTCTGTAGCTTTCCTTCGATCTACTCCAACTGAGGAAATCTGTAAAGCTGTCACCTGGTCCTCAGTTCATATACATTCATTTCTTACTATTGTCTAGAAACTTTCTCCAGACGTGATGGGCACTTTGGCCAATCTGTATTACAAAATTTATTTTCTTAAGGCCAACTTTCCCACCTTCCCAGTTTTGTTAGCTTACAGGTCACCCACTAGAGAGAATATGCTGCCTGCTTGTCCTTGGGGTAAAGCACAGTTACTTACCGTAACGGGTGTTATTCAGGGACAGCAGGCAGATATTCTCACAACCCACCCACTTCCCCGGGTTGGCTTCTTAGCTGGCTTAAATTAACTGAAGGGACCGCGCACCTCTGTTGGGCGGGAAGGTACTCGTGCATGCGCGGTGCGGGCTATCGCAAACTTTCTAAGACCTTAAAGTGGCGATGCATTTTTGAAGTGGTCAATACCGGGGCTCTGTCAGTGACGCCACCCATTAATGAGAATATCTGCCTGCTGTCCCTGGATAACACTTGTTGTGGTAAGTAACGGTGCTTTATTGTATTTATTATATGCTTTTGTTAATAATGTTGTGAGCCCATGATACTGAGATACTCTCCTTTTCAAAACCTAGCATGCATCCAAAATAAGAGGGAAAAAAAGCCTCAGATTAACGTGGCAGTGTGAAACAAAAAAGGTACAGAATAAACTGCCTTCAATACTTTCACTGGCAAAAAACTCCGTCACATAACAGCACAGGTTTAAGAAATTTGCCAGTGCAGTGAAAGTGTTGAAGACAGTTTTGGTTTTTTAAAAAATATCTTTATTTATTTTAAAGCTAAAAATTAAGTGCAACATAATATACAGACAATTTACACTTTAACAGCACTTAAATTCTATCAAATTATATCTCATAACAAATACATATATCATCTCCCCCCTTCTATATATCCAACAATTGCACTTAACCAGAATTGAATTACAAGTATTTCCCCACCCTGGATGTGTATGTTCAAAGGGCAAAATCAACAATCATTCCTTACAGAATTTTGTCAATGACTCCCAAACATCCTTAAATTTCCTGTAATATCCCTGCTTTATGGGAATCGTACGTTCTAAGTCTAATAGATACTGGCATTGTCATCTCGAGGTAGGGACATTGGATCATTTACTGTACTATTGTCCCTTTGATACTTAAGTTTTGGCGATCTATTTGGGGGTTAAGTAAATAAAATACAGTCAAACCTCAGTTTACGAGTGCACCGGTTTGCGAGTGTTTTGCAAGATGAGCAAAACATTCTCGCAAATTGTGACTCGTAAACCGAGCATTGATTCGATTTGCAAGTCCCCCCGCCTGCTAACTGGCATCACCTCCCCTGCCCGCAAATGCTGCCCCCCCTCGCAAAGACCCCCCCCCACCCATACTGCAAGCTTACTCCCCAATGTGGCACCGGCACACAACACTAATCCACAAGAGGTGCCGGTGCCCCAAGATCGTGCCTCTCCTCCGACTGGGCCTTGAGCATCTGCGCATGCTCAATGCCTTCTGCTCTCGTTCTCTCTGAGAATCTCGGAGAGAGGCGGGAGCCAGAAGGCCTTGAACATGTGCAGATGCTCAAGGCCCAGTCGGAGGAGAGGCACGATCTTCGGGCACTGGCACCTCCTGTGGCTTAGTGCTGCGTGCCAGTACCACATTGGGGGGTAAGCTTGCAGTTTGGGCGGGCAAAGGATGCTAGTTCACGCGGGGGAGCGATGCCAGTTTGCGGGGGAGGGCAGGGGAGATGTAGAAGCGCACCAGTGGCCTCGGGGGTGGGGGGTCTTTTGGGGATGTGGTGGGGTAGAGCAGCGCAGGTGGCCGGGGGGGGAGAGGGATGGGAGGTAAAACGAATCAAGCAAGTTTCCCTTACTTTCTATGGGGAAACTCGCTTTGATATACGAGTAAATTGGTTTACGAAAGCATGCTTCTGGATCGAATTATGCTCGTAAACCAAGGTTCCACTGTATTGGAAAATCCAGTGGCATTGATGTATAATACCATGCTATTTGGTACGATAATATGGGCTAAAAGCCCAATATCTTCCCATAATAATAAACTTCTCTTTATTATGACAGGAGTGGCCATACAACTTATATTAAAGAACTGGAAAAACTGGGACCTGTTAAATTATAATTTCTGGTGGGAATCTTTGTGCACATTTTTGCTTTAATGAGTCTTACTGCCATGGAAAGCTTTTGAGTATTGGGATCTGAGACACCACAAATCCAGATAAGGCTGATGCTCTGCTATTAGGGCAGGCGCACTGATCTTTTCCTGTATTATTTGTATGATATTAGCTGTCTAAGCTTGAGTTAAGATTGTATTGATTGTTGGATGTCCAGCCTTTGGGCAGTCTTAGTAGCAATTCTCAATAAACATATTGGAAAAAAAAAGAAATTAAATATACAGAATTTACTTTGGGTAACTGACCCTTCAGATTGAGTTCTGTGTTTACAATGGGTTTATGAACAAAGAATTGGAAATGGTGAACTCTAAAAATAAGATTTAATTTAGCAATCAACTAACGGGTTGAGTTAGACACTTGGCAATATTTAGAGTTTATAGAAGGGAATCTTGGCCAGCCCTAACTGAATATCAGAATTTTGGGGATTTATAAAGTTACTCTTTTTCTCAATTACCTGTGATTCAATCTGTTGCACTTTTTACAATTAAATGATCTCCATGCTGTTGTACAGGCCACAGTTTTATCCAGTGTTGACTGTTTTCATTCATTCGTTGTTAGGTCTCCCTAAATGGCAGTTAAACCATCTTCAGCTAATCAAAATATGGTAGACTTCGTAGAGTCTTCATTGGCTACGCTTTAGGATTAATTTTAAGATTCTGGTTCTACTTAAGATATTGAAACTTCCCTTCATTATGTTCCAGTGTGACCCCTGCAATCTTTTTAAGAGCCATTATTGTGGATAGCAGGTCAAAAAAAAAAAAGCATTTTCATGCATCACTCCATCTCTGTGTAATAGGCTGCTAAAGAACTTAAGAACAATAAATTTCTATCTTTGTTTACATAAAACAGGACTCAACAAATCCCAGGTGCCAGATCACCCTGGAACTCAGGATTTCATGTTTTCATGAAGTTTATTTTTTATATTTTCCACCAACAGTTCCTCTTCTGTCTGCACAGCTAGATCTGCTCAAGTGTGAGCTATACCAGTGTTCTTCAACCACTGGTCCGTGGACCAGTGCCTGTCCACAGAAATTTCCTGCCGGTCCACAGGGCCGGCACATGTGTGTGTGTATGAAAAATGAATGGAAAAAATGGTGTTGCAATTAGTACTATTATGGGGCGGAGATGTGCAGGTTCTGGACCATGACTTAGCCCAGTGTTCTTCAACCTCTGGTCCGCAAAATAATTATTTTATTTCCACCGGTCCATAGGTGTCAGAAGGTTGAAGAACACTGAGCTATACAATGTAGGAACTGTGTTGCTACTCTCATGTCTCCTGAGATTTGCGACTTCAATACCAACTTGGGAGTTTCCACATTGCATGGCTCAAATTTGAGTTGTCACATTTTGCAGTCAGAAGAGAAACACCTGTTGCATCAACAAAAAAAACCTGCAACATTGGACAGCAAAGGGATAGGGAGGATATACCATATTAATTAGCAGAAAAGAAATGAGGGTGTGAGAAAAAGAAAGTGAAAAGGAATAAAAAGAGGTAAAGGAAGAAAGGAAAAGGAGGAGAAATGGAAACCTTAGAAACACAAAATGAGGAAAATTAAAACAAGCTGAGACAAATATGGAAAACAAAAGCACAAAAAGATGTTACAAGAAAAGAAGAAAGTAAGCCTCGCTGCTGGAACTTGCTTGCTGGTGGAGGAGGAACCAGGAAGGTCAAGATTATAGAAGAGGATGGATGGGATGAAAGGGAGGGACGACACAAGAAGAATATCAAGGGAGGCGGAGGAGGGTGAAAGAATGAGGAAGAACAGAAAACTGAGTGAGGACAGTGTGAGAAAGATAAAAAAGAAAAGGAGACTAAGAAAGGATAAGGGGATGAAAGAGGCAGGAGCAATGCCCACTCGGTGCTGCCTCTGGTGCCACTATCATGAAAAAATATGTTCCTATAATGGCAACTTCTTGTTTGCCAATTAGGGTTCTCTTGCTTCTGTGTTGCTTTTATCCATTACAGTGAATCCTGCCATATAAGAGAATTTCCCCCTTAGTTGGTAGTCTCTGCCTGTACTAACAAATAAGGGGAAAATTCCATTATTTGGCTGACTGACTCTGCTTATTGCATTTCAGGTTGCCTTCAGAGGGGATTTTTTTTTTTAAGTTACAAGGGTTTGGGTCAGAGGAGGGAGGTTTTAATAGACCCCAAAAGATTATTTTTCATTTTGGAATTGGGGAGGAGGATAGAGTCACTAGACTACTGGGGCTTTGGGCTTTTTTGGGGAAGAGGAATCATGTCAGAGGGCCAGCACAGAAAGCAACATGGAAAGAGGAAGGATCGAGTTTAGGGGCTGCTAGGCAGGACTTTACCAGCAGGGTTTGTCCGGGTTTTGGAAGTCCTGAGCTCGGAGGCTGTGTCTGGAAGTCTTTGTGCATGCGTGGCAGTCACTGATGATGTCCTACGCACATGTATGTGATGTCATTGCATCAACATCGTGCATGTGCGAAGGCTTCCAAATACGGCCTTCGAGCTTGGGGAGGTTCTTGTGGGGGCGGAGCTGGAGGTGGGACAAGAATAGGGCGGGGCCAGGTGTCCTCTTTTTTTTTTTTTTTTCCCAAAGAGGAAATCTGGCAACCATATGCAAGAGCCAATCGCCACTCTTTCACTGACAGGAAGGACATTTGGCAATGAGCTTCTGATTACTGCCTAGGGTGGAATTAATTTCATGGTAGAAGCAACATGCTGAGCCCTCTGAGGAAGTATATAATGCTTTACAAGTCTCTCTTTGTGGTAAAGCATCACGTTAACCCTTTAGTCCTTTTAATTCTTACTGTCAGAAATTGATGAGCACAGCTCATCAAGGATACATGGGGAAATATATATGCTGTAACACAACCTAAACATTGCCATACTGGGACAGACTGAAGGTCCATCAACCCAGTATCTTATTTCCAACAGTGGCCATTCCAGGTCACAAGTAACTGGCAAGATCCCAAAAGAATAAATCAGATTTAATTTTTTAAAGTTCAAATCAGTTTTTATTAAGTTTTCAGCAATATAATATAATAAATAAGAAACTATGCTTACAGCTCAAAAAAGGAAATAAAAAAACTGAATAATATAGTGCAGTCTTACACATCAAAGATAAAAAAAATATAACTTATATAGAGAATGAGAGGGTGACAAAATTCATCACCGCTTCTGTCCCACAATCCCGTGTCATTCTTTAGTGTCTTTCTCAACCTCAGTCCTTCTACACCAGCAATCTTCAGAGCAAAGCTTGAGGGTCAGTGCCTGTGCCTATTCATACTCTGATTGTTCTCCTTCTCTTTAAAGAATGACATGGAGATGGTTTCCCGTAGTTATCCGCGTGGGTGGGAACAGTGATGAATTTTCTCACCATGTCATTCTCTACTCTTATATACAAAGTAGAAAGGGCAAAGTTCAAGTTTATTATAAATTTGATTGATCGCTTAGTCAAAATTCTAAGCGATGAACATATCAGTAAAATTACAAAATTAAGGGGGCAACAAAACAAACAAAGAACTAAACCTTATAAAACATATTGAAGACTAACTTTACAAACATAATAAAACACGAGGAAAGGATGGAAAAAGAAATACAAATTGATTGATAGAAGAGAAGACAATTATGGTAAAAACAATAGGAAGGAAAAGAACAATGAACCTCAGAGAAGTTATGGGATTGGAATGAGACTCCTAGTCAGGCTTTCTAATTATTAAATGCATCTTTAAAAAGAAAGCTTTTTAGTTTGCTCTTAAATTTATCCAAATTGTTTTCTTCCCTAGGCGTTGGATCCCCAGCAACATAAATAGGGAGGGAATTCCATGTTTGAGGAGCTGTAACAGAAAAGATGAAATGCCGCCGTGTGTTAATAATTTTAAGTGAGGGAATAACTAGTAAATGTTGATCATTGGACCTCAGTAGTCTGGTTGAGGTATAGGGAATCAATGATTTGTAAATGAAAGCTGGAGTTATTTCATCATTTACATAAATCTCAACAAAATAATTCAGTAGGTTCCCAAATCTACATTTTTCAGCTACTTTAGCTTCATATTTATATATGAGAGATACAGAATTCCAGATTTTAAGTTGCTTATCCTAGATTAAATAAGCAGTGGATTTTCATAGGGTAAAGAAGGAATATAGTGCATGTAGAAACCCCCCCCTTTTTTTTTTTTACAGCAAGCTACTTTCCACTAGTGCAGTATGCAGGCTTTCGTATATGCTATTCAGATGCAGCGTGCTTCATCTTCAGGCTTATGGGTCACTATGGGGAGGAACCTTCTGCTACCTACTTTGTTTAATAATATGTAATCTCTTGCAGAGCTGGAAAGGTTTGGAGGTTGTTCTCTCTGTCCTGGGGTGGAGCCTACCAGCAGCGCTGAAAGGGGATTGGTTCCTGGTCATGCCCGGTGGAAGGAGGGGTCCAAGCCGGCAGCATCTAAGCCGTTCAGCTTTGCCTTCCCTGCAGACTTTGGTTGGTGGAACCTGTGGAAATGGCACAGGGCTGAGGAACAGGTGGGAATCAATGTAAGGGGAGTAAGGGGAGCTGTGCAATTCCACCCATCCAGGGGTGTCAATTTTATAGCACTGGAAAATAACCTTGGAAAGCTGGTGGAGGGGACCATACCCTTTACTTTTACAGCTAGTGCTTTTCTGGGTGGCATCCTTCTGAATTCCTCATAAATGAACACTCATGTGTTACTGGAAGTTTAATTTCTTTAAAGCCTCTATGCTGCTGGAACTTTCTGTAAAATGAGATTCTGGGATTTCTGGGCAGCTCCCTGAATGTAATATGCTTCCTCATCTCATTGAGTCTTGCTGTTCATTGACAAGAGACTTTTATGTTGTACTTTTCCATGCTCATGACATTGTCACCAATCTTTCTTTACATTGTGTTTTCATAGTATCCTTGCTATGAGACTTCCAGGTCATGTCCACGGTTAGAATGACTTTTCTTTACCCCTCAGCAATAATGGATTCTTCAGTCCTGCTGCTTTTTCTCCATGTTCAGCAACTGATCCCATAACTCAACAATGTCAACATGAGCATGGAAACTACAGCAATCTTCCTATGCTCTTATCCTATGCAGAGCCGCTATCTGAATGGCTGCCGCGAGTTCTCGTGGCAACTTTGCAAGACCTCGCAGCAGGCATTCAAATAGCGGCTCTGTAAGAGGCAGGAGCCTAGGAAGATCGCTCTTGCCGCAGTTCACTGCTGGACCACCAGAGCTTTAAAGGTAGGTTTTTTAAAGTCTGGAAGGGAGGTGGAATGTGTCGGAGTCGGCTGAGACAGGAGGTGGGGAGGGATCTCTCCTGTCACCAGTGCTCTGCTGAACCACTAGGGCTTACAGCAAGCTTGGGGGAGGCTTGCAAGGCATAAAGGGAGGGAAGGGGACAGGGTGCAAAACCTGGCAGGACAGGGGAGGGAGGGAGCTGGGTGCAGGGCAGAGCAGAAAGGGAGGGGACTGGGTGCAGTTTGTATTAGTCAACCTTTTTTTCCTCCATTTGTGGGGGGAAAGGTTACCTCTATTTATATTCAGATTAGTTTATATTTGAGTATATATGGTATGTGAGTAAATCATTTTTTAGACCTAGGGAATTCTTGTAGAAAAAAAATCCCTGCCTCCAAAGATATGATATGATGTATCAGGAATATACTGTTAATAGGATTAATCATGGTTTCTACACAGTTAAATGGCTGAATGCTTTATAATCCTAGCAGAGGAGACATGATTTGCTTTGTACTCAGTGGAATAGTAAGGGGGAGAGGGGGGCAGTCCGGCCCGGGCACCATCTTGGTGGTAGCACCAGCACCCCTCCTCCTCCACCAGCACCCCTCCTCCCCCACCTCCACTACTGCACTCATGTGCCCCTTCCCCCATACCTCTTTAATGTTCCTGGCGCAAACAGCAACCCCAACCTGCTGCTCGCACCAGTGTCTGCTCTTCCTCTGATGTCACTTCCTGGACCTGCACCTAGGAAGTGACGTCGGAGGAAGATCAGACGCTGGCGCGAGCAGTAGGTTGAGTTTGCTACTTATGCCAGGAATGTTAAAGAAGTATGGGGAAAGGGGCAGGAGGCAGTGGGGAAGGAGTAGATGGGGTGGGGGTAGAGAAGAGGGCAATGGAGGGGCGCCTCTCACCTTTGCTATACCACTGTTTGTATTCTTACTTAGAAGTCATCCATGGACATGTATTTGACTTTTCTTGGTGTGACTTCTGGCAGCCCATGTTATTTGAGGTAATGCTGTAGTCTTCCTATGCAATGCTAGCTCTTAAGCCTACCAGTAATGCTGCAGAGACTCCAGGTCAACACCGACTTCAATGGCAAAATCTGTGGTTGGCTTGCTGCAGATAATATACAGATTAGCTCTTATTTTAGAGGATCAGCATTTAGTAGCCCTGACCATACTTGCAGTTAGGCATATTTCACTCCTTCACTGCCTGCAGCTGGTTTCCCATATATCCTTCCAAAACTACCCTTCCACAGGCAGCACAATGTGCTCTTTCATGAGTGCCTTTCTGCTTATGGTGCAATGCTAGTGTTCCTGCAGGAATGCATTGTTTTATATTGGGGATGCTGGTTTCCTTCAACAGTGTACTTCAATTTATCCTAGGACAAGCAGGCAGCATATTCTCCAATATGAGTGACGCCATTCACGGACCCTGGTACGGACAATATGAAAAGTGTACTGTCACTTTAAGTTTTAAGAAACTTCGCGAGTGCCTTCCTGCCCGATGTCTGCTTGTGGTACCTCAGTTCTTCATTTTCATGTTCAGCCTTCCCACTTCCTTCACATTTCTTTTTTCCTAGTTTATACTTTCTAGTTTTACTTTTGTTTGTATAGTAAAAAAAAAAAATCTTTCTCTTTCTCTCTCTCTCTCTTTCCCTCCCTTCTGGAATTTCAAAGATCACTCTCTGATGCTTTTCAACTCTCTTCTATGAGTAGGCTTGCATTGTGGAAAGTCCACTATGGATGTAGAGCCTGTAAGGTATTTTTCTTTCCTATTGCCTCTTTTCCATTCCACTGCGAGGGAAATCTAACATGGGTGTAGAGTCTGTAAAGTTGGATTCCTCCAAATCTATTTCAGCATACATCACTCAGGCTGCAACTACTTCAGGATTCCACCATGGGGTGTAGAGCCTGTAAGGTGGTTCTTTTCCTGCTATTTGGATATTTTGATTCAAGGACAGGATCTAACGGGTGGGGGTGGGAGGTGTAGAGCCTGTAAGTTAAATTCCTGCCATATCAGATCTTTGCACTTTTTCATTTAAAAGCAGGATCAATCAGTTTTTCTCTCGCAACATGCCTTCCACTGTACCATCAATGTTTATACAGTACCTTCCCGAAGGCATCCATTTATTCCAACTATTTTCCCTACACCTGTTCTCTAAGGAACATTCTCCACAAAGCTTTTTACTCCATCTCCTTTTCATTTTAAAAGGCATGGATGTTTGGGAATGGCTCTAGGAGAGGAGGAGGCCACTACATCCTTTTTAGGATGTTTTTTCTTTTTGCTCCAGTTTATCTCAGTCATAGTATCTGGACTGACATTTTTTTTTTCTATATAATCTACAATTAGATGCTTATGCATTCTGGAGTCAGTATGCGCATTACAATCCTGTTCCTATTGGGTTTTCCATACAGGTCTCTTACATTTCTTTCAGCTAACACAGATAACTTCTGTGCTCAGACGCACTTCATCTCAACTTCTCCTTGTTGCTGAATCATTCAAGTTGCACTGTGCTATATACCTCAGCCAGAGATTCTAGTTCTCGGTCTCTCTGTCAAAGATCTGAGAATATTTGGCCCTAGGAAAGTACTCGGCATACATCTTTCAATCACAACTTACCCATTTTGTTCTAGACAATCTTCTCCTTATTGTCTAGCAATGGCGGCCTTTCTCCTGGATGGACCAGACCAATCCCTCTATGCATTTCCTCCATTTCCTCTCTTGCTCAATTAGCTAGTTCAGCTTCGGCAGTAATTGGCCTCCAGGCTTCTTGTAGCCCCTGGTGGGCCAGATAGCCATAATACAGTACTCCCCCGAAATTTGTGGGGAGTTCCATTCTAGGTTCGCCTGTCAAAAGGCAGGGGAGGCAGGAGAGGGCAGTTGGAGCGCCAGCAGGTGAAGAAAATCACTCACAATCTGCTCCGACCGCCTCTTCCTGTAGTAAAGTCAGGCTACCCCAGGCTGTTTTAACATGCAGTTCCTGATTGACGTAGCCTGACTTTACTACAGGAAGAGACGGTCGGAGCAGACTGCGAATGAGTGAGTTCGCGATTCGCGAACCACAAAATTGCAGGTGAACACTTCTTTTTATTCTACCATAGACAAAAGTTTTTGTCTCAGAAGTTGGAAGTCTGTTTTCACTTTTTAGTGCCTTTCGAGGTGTCCTCAGCAGATGCTGGTCTTTTCTCATCCTTTTAGACTCTTTTAGCTGTGTCCAGACAACCTTCTTACAGTAGCCCTATGAGGAGTGGGGGAGATGGTTTTCATTGTTCTAGGCTCTTTATATTATTAAGCCTTTAACATACTTCATTTCTGCCTTCCGGTAATATTTCCTACCCATCTCCTACTTGGCTCTTGGCTTCACTTCATTCAGAGTTTGCCTTCAGGTTATGAGTATTTTCCATGTTCAGCTCAACAAAATATTCATCCTCTGATTTCCAGCTTTGTACAAGTCTTGTCGATCTCCACCAGTTTCTAGTGGTTTGGTACCTTCAACTTATTCTCTCCACATTGTCGCTCCCTTTTCTTGAGCCTTGTATAGTTTTTGCGCCATGATACAGCAGTTTCTCTGTACCCCTTCTTTTTTGTCTGGACAACAGTGGTCAGGAGATGTCATATACATCTCATTGTGCTTCTATTTTTTCTCTTTTAAACCTCATTCTCACTCTGGAGAAATGGCTCTTTATACCTTGGACTTCAAAAGGACCTTGATTTTCTATTGCAAGGAACTATGATCTACATAACATCTTCTCACTGGTTCATCCCTTTCATATCTCACGGGTTAGCTTTGCCTATCCTTGGAGATCTAGTCCCTCATATCTTACAATCTGTATCTCTTTTGCCATGTTTGGGCTATACTGCACCTTGGGGAATTTCTGATAGGCTAAGATCTTAGCCTTTGTGGCTTCAGTTGCATTCTTACGTTCCTCTCCTATAGGTACATTCTGCAATGCATCTACTTGGTCCTTTTACTCATTCATGCCCCTCTCCTGTCTGGAATCTTTTCCAGAAGGGAGGGTCACTTTGGTCAAGTACTTTTCTACAAAATTTCTTTCCTTCATTGGCCAACTCTCCCTCCATCCTTTTCCAATAAGCTAGGGAGTTCCATATGTGAGAATATGCTGCTTGCTTGTCCTAGGATAAAGCACACTTACCGTAACAGGTGTTATCCGGAGACAGCAGGCAGATATTCTCACAACCCACCCACCTCCCCTGGTTGGCTTCTTAGCTTGCTTACAGAACTGAGGTACCACAAGTGGGCATCGGGTGGGAAGGCACTCACACATTCGTAGTGCGGGCAGTCGCAAAGTTTCTTAAAACTTAAAGTTACAGTACACTTTTCATACTGTCCATACCGGGCTCCATGGATGACAACCCATATGTGAGATTATCCCAGGACAAGCAGGCATGATATTCTCACATGTGGGTGACGTCATCTACGGAGCCCCGGCGCGGACAGCTTTTCAAGCAAACTTGATTGAAGTTTCAAGTTTGCACACTGCACCACGCATGTGCATGCCTTCTCGCCCACTAGAGGGCGCATCCCACCTCGTGGTCCTCAGTTCAAATTTTTCCGCGGAGCAAGAAAGCCCTGTGGATCTGAGCTCCAGTGTTTTTGCCTTCTAGCTGCCGCGTTTAGTTGTTTTTCCCCTTCGAATTAGTTCGCGGTGCTGTTTTTCTTTTCGGTTCTTTTCAAAAAAAAAAAAAAAAAAAAAGTCTTTCGTTTTTCGTCGGGCTCCGGGGGCTCCCGGAAGCCGTGGCCGCGGGACGTCGGTACGTTCCCGGCCTTCTTCTTTTTCTTCGTGGATGTCCCGTCCTGTTACGGGATTCAAAAAGTGTAGCCGGTGTGAGAGGTTGCTTTCCATCACTGACCCTCACCGGTGGTGCATTGTCTGTCTTGGGCCCGAACATCCGACAGACTCGTGTGATCGCTGTGCTACCTTCCAAAACAGGGCCCTCCGTCGACGTAAGGCCAGAATGGCGGAATTGTTCGCCGTCGACGCGCCGCCTAAGGCCTCGACGTCGGCCTCGGCTTCGGCCCCGGCCTTGACCTCGGCCTCGGCGTCCTCGGGGGCCTCGGCCTCGCCTCGGCCCTCTTCATCGAAGGCGTCGTCAGTGAAGCAAGCTTCGGGTAAGTCCTCTGTTCCATCCCCTTCAGCAAAGAAGCCATCCTCGAGTCAGGCCAAGGCGGGTGGGTCGACCCCGGCCCCGCATCGGACCTCGACTCCGCACACCCCGAGGGAATACTCGAGACCGAGGTCGCCCTCCAGGGAGTGTGCCCCGGACTCGGAACTCCCCACCTTCGTGGGGATTCCGGCCTTCCAGGATCTCCTCCGAGCTCTGATCTCCTCGGAGCTGTCGGGAGCCCTGGAAGTGTTGCAGCGTGCTGCGGTTCCGGCAGCCTCGACCTCGGCCGGGGCGCCTTCGGTCTCGGAGGCCCCGGCCTCGGCTCCCTCGGGAGCCCCGGCCTCGGCGACCTCGGTCTCGGGTACTGCGGCCCCGTTCACCTCGGCCTCGGCCCCGCCCCGGACCTCGACCTCGGGGGAACCCCCTGAGCGGAGTGTAAGGCCCAAAGAAAAGTTGCGCAGAGTGCGCCGTCTTTCCTCCTCTTCCTCCGGGTCTTCCAGGCACGCCTCGCCCTCGACGCGACCTCGGACGGGGCGTCGATCGAGGAAGTCTAAGCGGCCCCGAGGCTCGCCTCGGCGCGACCATTCCTCGTCGTTCGGGGGCGAGGCGCTGCAGGTGTCGAAGTTGCGCCTCGACAACCCGAGGCTTCTCCGCTCACCTCTTGGGAAGTCTTCCCGGGCCGCCTCGCCGAGGAAACGGGAGAGTGTCCCACGAACCCCGGGGTCCTCACCCAAGGGTTCTGCGAGGAGGATAACTTCCCCTTCCCCCTCGAGGGCTCTCGAGAGGGGATCCTGGGATTCGGGATCTGTTAGGGATCCTCATTATTCCCATGAGGCCTCCCCCCTCTCCTCGGTGGGGCGGTCGAGAACCCCGTCTCCCCAGGCTAGGCCGTCCTCATTTTCATCCTTCGTTCAGGACATGGCCCAAGTCCTGGGGATTGACCTGATGGTAGGTTCTCGGTATTCCAAAGAATTTTTGGAGGAACAGGACCTCCCCACTCCTCCTAGAGAGGTGCCTAGACTCCCTCTCAACAGTGTCCTTCTGCAAACCTGGCTGAAGAACTTGTCAAACCCTCTTACAGTCACGTCTGTGCCTTCAAAAATGGAATCGAAGTATAGGACGATTCCCCCTAACGGGTTCGATAAGGCGCAGCTCTCACACCAGTCTCTTCTGGTGGAGTCTGCTCTTAAAAAATCACAGCCCTCACGGGTTTCTGCGGCGGTTCCACCAGGCAGGGAGGGGCGGACCCTGGACAAGTTTGGCCGTCGCCTCTATTCAAATTCCCTGATGGCCACCAGGGTTCTAAATTACGCCTTCACCTTTTCCTCCTATTTGCGTGGTATGGTGAAGGACCTTCCTCAATATCGAAACTCGTTACCGGACTCCCAAAGAGCAGGATTCGATAAGTTTATGTCCAACCTGTCTCAACTGCGGTTGTACCTATTCCATGCAGTGTACGACGCCTTTGAGCTGGTTTCGAGAGTGTCGGCCCTCGCGGTGGCCATGCGCCGCTTGGCCTGGCTTCGCACCCTCGACATGGACCCAAACCTGCAGGAACGCCTGGCAGACTTGCCTTGTGTGGGGTCCGAGTTATTTGACGAGTCATTGGATGCGGCGACCAAGCGCTTGTCGGAGCAGGAGCGCTCTCTAGCATCCCTGGTCCGCCCCAAACCTAGGCCCCCGCCGCAGAAACCCTTCCGGCCTCCGCCGCGCCGATACCCTCAGAAGTCGACCCCGGCTTTCTCGAGACCGCCTCCGAGACGTCCGTCTCAGCGAGGCAGAGGGGGACAAACCCAAGCCCCGGCGCAGGGCCCTTCTAAGCCCGCGCCTTCCTTTTGACGGGCTGAGCGGACGGGGCGGGTTCCCCTCCGCACTTTCACAGGAACCCCTTCCTATCGGGGGCCGTCTTCGGTCCTTCCGGGAGGCATGGACCGGGATTACCTCAGACGCTTGGGTGCTCCGGATCGTCTCCGAGGGCTACTCGCTCAACTTTGTGTCCTCGCCACCGGACAGTCCCCCAAGTTCAGTCCCCTGCAATCGTTCGCAGCTACCGACCCTTATAACCGAAGCCAAAGCCCTCTTGAAGCTTCGGGCGGTCGAGCCGGTCCCCAAGGACCAGCGGGGTACGGGGTTTTACTCCCGCTACTTTTTGGTTCCAAAAAAGACCGGGGACCTGCGCCCCATACTGGACCTCAGGAAGCTCAACAAATTCCTGGCCCGGGAGAAGTTTCGAATGCTATCTCTCCCGGTTTTGTATCCTCTCTTGGAGGAAGGGGACTGGATGTGCTCCCTCGACCTGAAGGAAGCATACACCCATGTTCCGGTGCACCCCGCCTGCCGAAGATTCTTACGATTCCAGGTGGGGGACCTCCACCTCCAGTACAGGGTTCTGCCCTTCGGCCTGGCCGCGTCCCCACGAGTATTCACGAAGTGCATGGTGGTGGTCGCGGCAGCCCTGAGGTCACGTGGACTCCATGTGTTCCCTTACCTGGACGATTGGCTCATCAAAGCCCCGACCAGGGAGGGGGTTATCTCAGCGACCCGACAGTCTATTGCCTTCCTGCAAACTCTCGGGTTCGAGATAAACTTTCCAAAATCTCAGTTGAGGCCGTCTCGGTCTCTTCAATTCATAGGTGCGGTGCTGGACACGGTGCGCCTGCGCTCCTACCTGCCGACCCAGCGGTTGGAAGCCTTGGTACGGATGAGCCGCCAGGTCTCTCAACTATCGAGGGTGTCGGCCAAGCACATGATGATGCTGCTGGGCCATATGGCCTCGACGGTACATGTCACGCCGTTTGCGAGGCTACATCTGAGGATCCCTCAGTGGACCCTCGCGTCCCAGTGGCGTCAGGAGTGCGACCCGGTGTCTCGCCTCATTTCGGTGACTCCGCTTTTGCGGAAATCGCTGCGTTGGTGGACAGACTCTTCAAATCTGTCCATGGGGCTACTGTTCCGCACTCCGCCTTTTCGCAAGGTCCTGACCACGGACTCCTCGGAGTACGCGTGGGGAGCCCATCTCGACGGTCTTCGCACGCAGGGCCTGTGGTCGGCAGAAGACCGTCGGTGTCATATCAACGTGCTGGAGCTGCGGGCCATCTTCCTAGCACTCCGAGCCTTCGTTCACATATTGCAGGACCAGGTGGTCCTCGTCCGCACGGACAATCAGGTGGCAATGTACTATGTGAACAAGCAGGGGGGAACGGGATCTTGGCCCCTCTGTTCCGAGGCTCTTCGCCTTTGGGAGTGGGCGGCCTCCCGGAACATCTTCCTCCGGGCGGTCTACATCCAAGGAGAACGGAATTGCCTGGCGGACAAACTCAGTCGACTTCTGCAACCGCACGAGTGGACCCTGCACCCAGCAGTTCTACGCGAGGTTTTCGCTCGCTGGGGAACGCCACAGGTGGATCTGTTTGCCTCTCCGGAGACACACAAACTACCACTATATTGTTCTCGGATGTACTCGCGGGACCGTCTGGAAGCGGATGCCTTCCTACTAGACTGGGAAGGGAGGTTCCTGTATGCATTCCCTCCGTTCCCCCTGATCATGCGAACGTTGGTACACCTAAAATTGTCCACGGCCACGATGATTCTCATAGCACCTCGGTGGCCGCGTCAGCACTGGTTCTCCCTGCTGCTCCAGCTCAGTGCCAGGGAGCCTCTTCCCCTACCTGTCTCTCCTTCTCTGCTATCTCAGAGTCAAGGATCCATGTTACATCCCAATCTGCAGTCATTGCACCTGACAGCTTGGTTTCTTGTTCCCTGACTCCTCCGGACCTGTCTCAATCGGTGAGGGAGGTGTTGGAAGCCTCCCGCAAGATCTCGACGAGGCTTTGCTATGCGCAGAAATGGACCAGGTTTTCCACCTGGTGTTCGTCTTTTCACCTGGATCCGGTATCAGTTCCGGTATCCTCGGTTCTGGACTATTTATTTCATTTGTCGCGCTCTGGCTTGAAAACCACTTCGGTGCGGGTTCATCTCAGTGCGATTTCTGCTTTCCACCAACCTCTGGATGGACGCCCTCTGTCTCTCCATCCCTTGGTGACACGCTTCATGAAAGGGTTACTCAGGGTTTGTCCCCCTCTTAAGCCTCCGTCTGTCGTGTGGAATTTGAATGTGGTCCTGGCTCAACTGATGAAACCCCCTTTTGAGCCACTCAACAAGTCCCTCTTGAAATTTCTGACTTGGAAGGTGGTGTTTCTGATCGCCCTCACCTCCGCCAGGCGGATTGGGGAGTT
Organism: Geotrypetes seraphini; assembly: GCF_902459505.1. Lineage (NCBI taxonomy): Eukaryota > Metazoa > Chordata > Amphibia > Gymnophiona > Dermophiidae > Geotrypetes > Geotrypetes seraphini. Next base: position 109,789,515 of record NC_047087.1, on the reverse strand, counting down.
GCAAGCCTTAGTTGCGGACCCTCCTTTCACTGTCTTTCATCACGACAAGGTAGTTCTCCGCACCCATCCTAAGTTTTTACCTAAAGTTGTGTCTGACTTCCACCTCAATCAGTCCATTGTCCTTCCTGTGTTCTTCCCGAAGCCCCACTCCCATCCCGGCGAGACGGCGCTTCACACGCTTGACTGTAAGAGGGCGTTGGCATATTATCTTCAACGCACCAGGTCTCATCGGAAGGTTCCTCAATTGTTTTTGTCCTTCGATCCCAATCGATTAGGGCATCCAGTTTCCAAGCGCACTCTGTCTAACTGGTTGGCCGCTTGCATTTCCTTTTGCTACGCTCAGGCTGGCCTTCCTCCCCCGGGTCGAGTCACGGGGCACAAGGTCCGAGCAATGGCAGCTTCGATAGCCTTTCTCCGATCCACTCCGATGGAGGAAATATGTAAGGCTGCCACTTGGTCTTCGGTTCATACATTCACCTCTCATTACTGTCTGGACACTCTATCCAGGAGTGACGGCCGGTTTGGCCAGTCAGTTTTACAAAATCTGTTTTCCTAAATTGCCATCCTCCCACCTGCCCTGTTTTTGGTTAGCTTGGAGGTCACCCACATGTGAGAATATCATGCCTGCTTGTCCTGGGATAAAGCACAGTTACTTACCGTAACAGGTGTTATCCAGGGACAGCAGGCATATATTCTCACAACCCGCCCGCCTCCCCGGGGATGGCTTCCTTGCTAGTTATGGAACTGAGGACCACGAGGTGGGATGCGCCCTCTAGTGGGCGAGAAGGCATGCACATGCGTTGTGCAGTGTGCAAACTTGAAACTTCAATCAAGTTTGCTTGAAAAGCTGTCCGCGCCGGGGCTCCGTAGATGACGTCACCCACATGTGAGAATATATGCCTGCTGTCCCTGGATAACACCTGTTACGGTAAGTAACTGTGCTATATCTGCCTGCTGTCTTTGGATAACACCTGTTACAGTAAGTAACTGTGCTATATGAAGCTAGTGTCGAAAATGCAGTTTATTTGGCACGATTCTCTGCTGGTGCCACTGCAAGCACGCATTTCTGATGCAATCGAGATGGTATGCTGAACTATAGGGTTATCCATCTGTACTTATGAGCATGCTGCAGAAGATGTCAATCAGCTTTTTAGCTCCTCCTCTTTCACAGTCTCTGCTGCCCTCTTCAGTTCTTCCTTGTGCAAGTGAGCATGAATGTGTCTTCTGATCTGCTCTGTTTATTTCTTTGTTTTTCAGTTTTTTGGCTTATTCACAAAATGTTTTGTGCAGTATCACAGATCCCTGTTCTAGGGACTCCTCTGCCTTCTCAGTGAGAGCAAGATGTTTTAGTCTGAAGCTGGCAGGTGTATCCTTCGGGGACCTGTAGAGCCAGCCTTCTGAAGATTTGTGGAGCTCAGGGCTCTGGGCCCTCGCTTCCTTGACTTGGTCAGGAACTTGAGTGCAGGTTGTTAGGCATCAGTAGCGGTCCTTTGGGATGCTCAGGGTGCTGGCTGAACTTCCCCTCCCCCTCTTTTTTTTCCATGTCACACATCATGGTCTGGGGGAGGTGAAGGATCACTCCAATTAACATCCAACTGGCAGCCTGAAGATCTTGATGGAGCTGACTGGCGGCTTGAAACAGAACCTCTCCAGTTACAGCTACACCTTAAGGGAGCTGAAGCAGGCTGCAGCACCATTTTCCCAGCACATGGTCTGTGAGTACAGACTGTGACAGCCTATGGGGAAAATAAAGGGATGGGGGTTGGAGTGTCTTGAAAAGTGTGCTTTGACTGTTTCTACAGTTAGGTCTTTGTCAGCCCTGAAGTGTTTGAAAGCCATTTTTTGGCAAAAAAAAAAAATTGCTGCCGCAGTGGCTATCTTGGATTTCCTGATTTTGTTTTTCTTCCCTAAGTTCTCCAAATTTTCTAAAACACCTCATTTTGCCTCAAAACTGACAGGCATGGAGTCCTTAGATCCTAATACCCCTATTTCATGCCTTATTTGTGCTGGATGGGTGGCTGAAGAGCACCCTTGCACTATGTACTGCATGGCACAGGATGGAGGGGCAGGAGCTTCAGGCTTAGCCCCTCTGCAATCTTCTAGAGCTGGAGAATCTTCTAGAGCTGGAGAATACCTTCGGGGGGGGGGGGGGGGGGGGAATGAAACACCTTTTGGAGCCCTGGGATAGCAGTCCTGTGTACCATAAGGGCACAAATGCTTCACATCCCCAAAAAAGGTGTGTACTCCATGCTAAGGAGGAAAGAGAGTTGCCCACACAGGCTTTTACCCCGGAGTTAATCTCCTCTGGCAGACTTTTACACAAATCCGACAAGAAGAGGCACTGGAGATGTCAAATCCAACCGAGTGGTCAGAATTCCTTTATTAGCAGTTGTTTCAAAAGTTTAAAAACAAGCAAAATACCAAAAGTCAAAGTTCTAAAGACTTTGACTTTTGGTATTTTGCTTGTTTTTAAACTTTTGATATAAACTGCTAATAAAGGAATTCTGACCACTTGGTTGGATTTGATATCTCCAGTGCCTCTTTTTGTCGGATTTGCTTTGCTTCGAGGCTTGGTACCTTCTTTCCCCTTCCCCATAGACTTATACACAAGGCAGAACTATGCCGGTCAGGTCCACTAGCGAGTGGAACAATGCGCAAGCCTCTCTGGATACTCAGAGCACTTCTTCCCTGTGAGAAGAGATAATTCTGGATTCTAATGGGTCCATCTGACAGAGACTCTGAGGACGAGGGGTCAGATTTAATCCTTTTATTGTCCCAAAGTGAGGCTTCCTTAGTGGGAGAAGCAGTCTTTAATATGGAGATTAGGTTTTTATTTTGATGATATCTTTTTCAGTAGATAAGAATGATATGCTGAACCCTCCTGCTTTCTGTCAGTCAGACTTTTGGATTAGGAAGATGCTGTATATTGGATTACAAGGGAGGAATAGTTGAGCTTCATAAATGTTCAGGCTGTTTATGTTTCTTGATTAACTTGTGTTTTCTTGGATTCATTGTTCCTCTCAGAGGCTTGTTAATGTTTTAACTATGTTACTGTTTCTTCATGAACTGTTTTAACTTTATCTGAGCAAATCAGACACCTGGTTTCAGGGAATTCCCTGTATCCCTCCTCTTCTTGTCATCTTCTGTAGGGCTGTCACCAGCTTTGGTACAGACTGAAGGGGGCAACAGAGACCATGGAGAAGGAGGAGGAGTTGAAGAGCTGTGATTGATATCTTCTGCAGTATGCTTGCAAGCACAGATGGATAACCCTATGGTTCAGCATACCATTCCTATCTACTGGAAAAGATATCATCAAGGTATGAAACTAATCTCTTTTTCCATGTATGTTAATGACCAGTGGCACAACAAGAATGCTTCAAAAAGTAAAGCCACATATCTACAAACAGCACAAGTACATTAACATTAATTTTTTTTAATGTTTAAAAAACTATTTTTAGTAGTTCTCTGGGGCAACTGAGAAGGCTATATTCACAGCCTTTTAAGGAGGAGGGTATCTTAGTCAATGTTCAACAGCAACACCTACTGCTAAGATTTAAGGGTCGTAGTACATGTTCCTTGAGGCGTCCTGGAGCATGACCTATGCTGTCTGGGCTAGATGAGTGGGTAGGGGGATGTGAAATAGAAGAAAAATAATCCCCAGGTAAATGCAAATAAAGGTTCATGGCTCTGTAGTACAAGATAGCCTGGTTCCAATAGAGCTGGAAGCTTAAAGAAGTAAGAGGAATTTGCTGAGCCAAATAATAAAGCTTAACAATTGTCAGAATTGTAACATTCAGTGATAGTGATCATTTATAGTAATATTTAAAACATCTGTACAAGTTTTCTAATAATGTATATTGTGCATGCACACAGTTATTGAAAGCATGAAGATGTGCTGTGTTTGTCTCTGTTACAGGAATGGTAGTACTCTTGGCCTCTCGGCCCCTCCCATCACTGCTCTGATTACCCCGGAGCCTGTGCGCCACTGCCGCATTCCTGACTTGCCACTAGACGGAAGCCTTCTCTTTGAATTTCTTTTCTTCATCTACTTACTGGTGGCCCTGTTCATTCAATATATCAATATCTACAAGACTGTGTGGTGGTATCCTTATAACCACCCTGCCTCCTGTACCTCATTGGTGAGTTCTCCTATGCATCTCTGACTTGGTATTGGAGTAACTTTCCTTTTCAGCAAAACTTAGTGTTTCTTTACCTCATCCCTCATGAAATGCATTGAGTGAATGAATAGAACTTTCTTCTCCTAGCATCAGTATGATGCTGTCATTTGAGTACTCTGCATTCATCTTAGAGATTGATGGAAAAGCTATACAGCACTGTAGTTTATATTCCATTACTAAAGGGTTATAAACTTTATAACCCTTTAGTAATGGAATTTGGGGATCTCATAAGAAGTTCTCATTACACACTCTCATTTTTGTGGTTCAGATAGATCTGCTGGAGATGCTAACCACCACTTGTTGCTGTGTTGTGTCTATAGTACCATGCTTTACTTCAGCAAGGGATTACTGAATTTCCCTCATCTGTCAGTCTTGCTATCATCTCCCTTTTCTGGTTTCCCTGCCAGGACATTTTGCAGAGTTTACATTGTCTCCATATATCAGTGTCCTCTGCATTGGGAAAGATTAGCCTAACTATCTACTATAATAAAATGCTAAGCGCGCATGCGCACTCTTACCGGCGTGTTCCCTGATCTGTAGGTCCGTGGTCGGCAGGAGTGCGCATGCGCGCTTTCAACGCATCTCTCTCTCGCAGACCCCAAGGAGATGTGCAGACTTACCGGATCCCTTACACTTCACGGACTGCTCAGCACACACAGCACCCGCACCGGGGAAGCGCGCAGGTCATCCAGTCAGCGTGAGGAGGGGCTACCAGCATCCGCCTCGGGCTCCGTGTCGCCTCCTGTAACTGCGGCCGCCGCCTCGCGCTTACGTAGTTCTCGGCGGTGAACTCAACCCGCAGGCTCGCCCTTTCACGTGAGGAAATCGAGGTGCAGACGACACGCGCATGTTGAGCCCCAGCTGGCGCCAGAACGCCAGGTGGAAGAGGCGCTCGCGCTGGGTAGAAGAGGTGCTTGCGCCGGCGCGAGCAGGTGGCCGAGACCCGCAGCCAGTCTGGGAGAAGAAGATGTGCATGATGAGCTCGTTGGCCAGAGACGAAGCCCCCGCTATCCCCGCAGGAAAGGTTCCTCGGCCTAGAACACAGCAGCCCGGCCCGCCAACGGACCACCACGTGCCTGCATCAAAATCTTCAGCAAGACTGCTGGAAGGGGGCGGAGCTCCTCTTTTGAGTCTGTCCCGGCAGGGAGAAGGGGTACTACTAGACAGGGATCAGGTAAGGGGTGCTGCTGGACAGGGGGGAGGTAATTCTAGCACCCGTTAATGTAACGGGCTAAAAAACTAGTTCTAAATAATGTGTTAGGCAAACTCCTGGAGGGTAATAGTCACTACTACTACTATTAATTATTTCTAGAGCACTGCCAGATATACCCAGCACTGTACAGAGTTATGAAGGAGACAGACCCTGCTCGAAACAGCTTACAGTCTAAACCAGTGTTCTTCAACCGCCGGTCCGTGGAGTGGTGCTAGTCTGCAGAAAATTCCTGCCGGTCTGCACAGGGCCAGCAAGAATAATGTGCTGAAATTTCCTGCTGGGTATATAGCAGTGCAGCACCAGTCTTGGTCTCCCCGATTGCAGTGGTGTTGGTGGCAGGCTGCTGTTCCACCCAGCCTCGGGCTTCAGGCGGTGCACGGGGCTGATGTGTGGATTGGGGCCATCGGCAGCGCCTGGGCCTTCCCTCCGTGACGGCTCGCTTGTGCGGCGAGAGTCCACCCACGTGCATCCCGCAGGCACCCAGCAGTTGACAGGGTGCCTCTGGGTGAAGCGGGTTGAGCCCATGCAGCTGCGGGATCGTGCCGTGTTTGCTGGCTGCCGTCGGGTTGTTGACAGCGTCCACGGGTGAGTGAGTGGTGCGGCGCTGGCCCTGTGCTTTCCTGTTGGTGGGCCACTCACTCATGACTCAACAGCAGGGCGGCGGGTAGGGGCCTCCAGCTCATCTTTGGCGGCAGGGCCTGTGGTGCAACGCTGTTTGTGCCAGCTTGGGGGGAGGGGGGGATCGCAAATGTGCAGGGCATGCGGGAGTTTGGGAATAGGGGTGAGCGAGATCATGGGGAGTCTTCGACAATTGCTGTCTCCCCTCCCAGCAGCTCTCGTACTTGCCAGCGCAGTGATTCACTTCCTCTTTCCTCAGAGGCGGAGCTACCCATCAAAGGACCCAAGGCTGCCTAAGTGGATCGCTGCAGCAAGCAAGTACTGAGAGCTGCTGGGAGGAGAGTGGAGGGGAGGAAGCCACTATTGGAGGCTGGGAAGCTGCTGGATAAAGGGATAGCTGCTACTGGACCTGGAGGGAGGTAGAAGGGAGATATGCTGCTGGGAGGGGAGGAGGGAAAGGGATAGGAAGAGAGTTACTGTTGGACAGGGGGAGGAGGGAAGGGAGAAGGAAAAAAGAAAGGAAACAGCTGGCAGGGAGCTCAGAGGAGGGGAAGGGGTCAGGGTGGAATGGAGAGATCAGATGAGGGAAAGGGGAGAGACAGAGGTATGAGAAAGTAGAGAGAGATTGATGCTGGAAAGGAGGTCAGCAGAGGAATGAGAGAGAGACAAAGATGCTAGATCTGGTGTAGGAGAGATAAAAATGAAGAGAGCTGTGAAACTGGAATGAATCATGTAAAAAGGAGAGAGGGCGCACAAGCTGGATGGAAAGGGGAGAGGGGCATAGAAAGAAGGCAGATACCATATGGAAGGGGGAGAGGGCAGACAGTGGATAGGAGGTGCAGATGCTGGATTGAAGAGACAGGGCAGACACTGGAAGGAAGAGAGTGAAAAGAAGATGAAAGCAGAAACCAGAGACAACAAAAGATAGAAAAAAATAATTTTATTTTGTCGTTAGAATATATCAGATTTGAAATATATATACCCTGCTAGAGATATAACTGGGGACTGCAAAGCCCAGGCAGTGCTTCTTTATTGAACTAAGGCCAGTACTGGGCAGGCTTGCATGGTCTGTGTCTGTATATGGCTGCTTGGTGGAGGATGGGCTGGAGAGGGCTTCAATGGCTGGGAGGGTGTAGATGGGCTGGAGTAAGTCTTAACAGAGATTACGGAAGTTGGAACCCAAGCACAGTACCGGGTAAAGCTTTGAATTCTTGCCCAGAAATAGCTAAGAAGAAAAAATTAAAAAATTTAAATTGAGTCAGGTTGGGCAGACTGGATGGACCATTCGGGTCTTTATCTGCCGTCATCTACTATGTTACTATGTATCTTCCAGCTGGCAGGGGGCTCTCTCTGACCAGGGGGCACTCCTCTAACACTATTCCTGTCATGTGTGACTGCAGTATTCTGTTAGCATGATATTTCTGTGTAACATTCTGTAATAATTTGGCTTATTCAGTTTTCTTGATAGTAGAGGGGATATATGTGAAGGGGAGGGAGACAGGGGTTTTGTTGATCCTTGCTCTGTATATTTGTATTTATAAAATGACAATTGTACAGAATATTGTTTCTTTTTTATACTTTAATAAAATACGTTCAATATAAAATCATAACTGAGGCTTGTATGGATGGGATCAGATGGTTTGCGGGGACGAAGCTCGCGGAGATGGGACGGAAATGGTTTTTTAAATTTCAGTCTTGGTAGTTTGCCGGTCCACAAAATAATTATTTTATTTCCGCTGGTCCATAGGTGTAAAGAGGTTGAAGAACACTGATCTAAACAAACAGGATGCCAGGGTGGGGATACAATTAGGTGGTGATAGTTAATCTGTTGGCTAGGGTGGTAAGCAGTGGAGAGTAGGGTTATGGATTGCATCATGAAAGATATCTCTCTTTTTATGTCTTATAAACTGGTTGAAGCTGCATGGGTTTTGGAGGGGCAGAGTTTCAGGTTAAGAATAATCTAAGGAAATACTCTTTTACAGAAAGGATGGTAGATTTATGGAATAGTCTCCCAGTAGAAGTGGTGGAGAGAAAAAGACTATCTGAATTCAAGAAAGCATGGGACAGGCACATGGAATCTCTTAGAGAGAGGGGGGAGATAATGGATGCTGCGGATTGGAAGATTTGATAGGCCATTTGGCCTTTTTCTGCCATCATGTTTCTAATTGCCACAATTAATGAGTGCCCAAATGCTTTTGGACTGGTCAGGGATGGTGGTTAACAATCTTCATCTATGCTTTTAACTACTTGTCTTCTCTTTGCAGAATTTTCATTTAATTGATTACCACCTGGCTGCATTCATCACAGTCATGCTGGCGCGGAGGCTGGTGTGGGCCCTCATTTCAGAGGTAAAGTTTTCTAGGTCCTCTCATTTCTCCACTTGAGAGAGGACAGAGCAGCTTAATGGTTGAGTATCAGTGGTCTCCTGATTTGGTTCCCAAGTCAGGTCAGCTGGGGTTGGGGGTGCCACAGAGGAGACACAGGAGTGCCCACATGGGCCCTCGGGGCATCCCGGTCAGGGTTTTACAACTGAATGTATCAGTATGATGTATGACGTATACTTGAATTATAGCAGCCGCATGAACCCCTTGGAGGTCTTGGCAGCTATAGTGCTGGAGTTTTAATGCTTAGAGTGCCTGTGCCCTGCAGCAAAGCCATGCTCCAGTGACAGGGGTCCAGTCTGATGAAGACTGGGCGGAAGAAAATTCATCTGGGTCCAGAGATCATGATTGTAAGGTTTTGGAAGGAGCCTTGGTGCGTCGCTGTGACCCAAGATCTTCATTTCAGTGACTGACCAGATAACACTAGGAGAGGATATTAAAATAGGGGAAGACTCCCAGGTAATGGTGAATGAATACTTATAATACAAGGATCCCAGCCCTGATTCTAACTGAGCTGGAAACTAAAAAGAGCAGGAGGAAACTGGTAGATCAAAAATAAATGAACAAACAAAACGGAAAAACTGAGCTTAAATAGCAGTTGGCACTCTGTTTATCCCTCACCCTTTCCCAAACGGCTGTTTCAGGTTACTGCAACTGAAGGTAGCCAGCCTTACATCAGTTTGAGGTAAATATGTATATATTCATAACTATCCTCAGTTTCAACAGAGCAGTTTGACTGAATCTCTACCTGAAGTTAGGCCATGCTGTTTGTTGCAGTCTATCACACACATAAAGCTCAATTACTTTTTAATCTGAGGTTAAACAGAACCATGGCCAGAAAAATAGCTTTTCCTCTCAAATCTGGAAATGTATAGAGTTTATTATGCAAGAAAGAGCTTTACTATTTGTCTTTGCTTGTCTAGTCTACTTCCTCATTACTGGAGTGCAGTTTTCTCTGAGGTGCCAGAATAAATATTCATAATTAAAAAGATCAAAATACTCAAGAAGGATGACAGCAGTCCCAGAGATTTGGCAATTTGATGTATATTATTAATCTTTTATATATTTTATTTTTGTATATAGTTTTTCACATGCAACAGTTGGCATATATATGTGGAGGAGCATTTTCGATATGATGTCTAAGTCCGCGTTTAGATATTTTGCAGAAAACATCCAAAAATCTAGTAGGAAAAATTACCATTTTCAAAACAGAAATAGTCTGTCTTTTTGTTTTGAAAAAGGCTATTTCCTAGATGTGTTTGTCCTCAGTGCATCTTTCTTTTTAAACCATTAAAAAAAACCCCAACAACAAAAAAAGTCCAAATGAAAAATGCATAAAAATCGGATATTGCAACGTGGGAGGGGCCAGCATTCTTAGTAGACTGGCCATACAGATAGCAGCAGAGTAGTTGGCAACCTAGGGGCATTGCAGTGAACTTCACATAAAAGGCTTTTAGTGGACTCGCACTTTCCACCTCAAGTGTACTAGTTAGAGTGGGATATGGGCCTGGGTCCTCTTCTCTGCAGTCCACTGCACTGATTACCAGACTAGTCCAGAGACCTGCCTATTGCTCTAATAGGATTGGCCTTGACATCTGAAGCTGTCATACAGGATGGTATGTACTGTATCATTCGCATCTTTGGGGAGTGGGACGGGGTCAGTAACCACTGGAGGAGTAAGGGGGCACTAAGCCTTCATGTCTCCAGTGGTTATCTGGCCAGTTTGGCCACCTTTTTGGAACTTATTCGTTATTGAAACAGGTCTAATCTCAAACATCCAAGTTTTGCCCTGGATGTTTTCTGTGTTCCATTATTGCAGAAAGAAAGTCCAAATCATAAATCTGCCCTAATCCTACCCAAAATATGCCCCCAACATATACCCCCTTGAGATTTAAATGCACTGCAGACAAACAGCGTAGAAAACTATCTGATAAATATGTTTTGAAAATGGCAATTTGGATATTTTAGCAAAAAAAATCCAAATGACACTTTATGGCATTTTTTGGACATTTTCTCTTTTGAAAATATGTCCGATAGTCAACCAAAAATAAGATAGAGTAAAACCTTGGATTGTAAGTAACTTGGTATGCAAGTGTTTTGCAAGACAAGCAAAACATTTTATTAAATTTTAACTTGATATACAAGCAAGGTCTTGCAATACAAATACATACAGTATACACACATCACAACTGAGCCGATGGTGGTTGTTTTCTCTCTCTCTCTTTGTAATAAAGTTTTTGGGTTGTGGAGTTTCCATTATTTCTTACAGGGAAATTCGCTTTGATATATAAGTGTTTTGGATTACAATCATGTTTTTGGAACGAATTATGCTCGCAAACCAAGGTTTTACAAGTACCTGGCAAGATTCCAAAAGAATAAATCAGGTTTTATGCTGCTTATTCTTGAAATAAATAGTTGATTTTTTCAAGTCCGTCTTAACAGTGGCTTATAGATGGATATCTGGAATCAACATCCCTCCCATGGCCCTAGTTTATCTGCAGGCTGAAACCTCATTTTTATTTTTAATAGCTGATTTTCTAGCATGCCTTATTACTATTTTCCGTGAGCTGGCTGTTTAAATCTAGATTAGTGAAACTCCTACATTGAATGAGAATGCTGAAGGCTGGGATTCTTGACACATTAATAATTTTCTGCTAAAGTTAAGGAAAAATGGTATGGTCCTGGTTCCTGTGCCTACATTTTAACCACATTTCCTTCTCCCCCAGGCTTCTCAGGTGGGGACAACATCCATGGTTCACTATACAGCTCTTATCACAGCACGCCTGGTGCTATTGACACTTTGTGGCTGGGTGCTCTGCTGGACCCTGGTCAACCTCTTCAGGAACCATTCGGTCCTCAATTTGCTCTTCCTTGGCTACCCGTGAGTATCCACTCTGTTCCTTTCTGTTCTCTCTGACAATTTGATGTTCTGCTATGTCCCATTTCTTTTCCTAAATTCTTTCAGTGCACACATTCCTGCTTCGTCTGCTTCTTGTTCCTCATGGTTTTCTGTTCCAGCTCTGGATATACTAGAATTTTATTCCTCATTATCAGATATAAGTTATAGGTATAATTTTTTATAAAGCATTTTTCATATGTAATGTGTATTGGGCAAGAAAGTGGCTATTATAGGTTAGGTCAGTGGTTCTTAACCCTGTCCTGGGGGAACTCCAGCCAATCAAGTTTTTAGGATATCCCTAATGAATATACATGAGAGAGATTTGCATATAATGGAGGAGACAGGCATGCAAATATGTCTCATGCTTATTCATTAGGGATATCCTGAAAATATGACTGGTTGGGGATCCCCTAGGATAGGGTTGAGAACCACTGGTTTAGGTGAATTTCCACATGCAAAGCTGTGCATACAAGAACTGCATACTTTTACATAGACAGCATATAGGCAAACTGTGGATGGGGGGCGACTTTAGGCACAGTTGCAGGGTACATGTGCATTTGGTAAAATGTATGCCTACACACAGAGTGCACGTACATAGATGCATCTGGTTTGGAGCAGGTGTAAATTGTACAAGAGCATTTATGCACTATGTAAAATAGGGTCCCAGATCTATCCAAAAGGCACATACTGTAGGTGCCTATATTGCTTGCATAAATAGCATGGTTTTGTGAATTTTATAGGTGCCCTGTTAATAAAATTATCCCATTGTGCAGTTCTTTCTTATATCTCCATGTATTTTTTCAACATGGGTTCTTATTCCTATTTTACCTTTCTCTATTCCTACTGTACGTGATATTTCTTCTGAATACATCATGGGAGAAGCCTCTTAGTATTCTGAATCTGCAATTTCTTTCTCTCCCTCTCTGTGTTCATATGGTATCTTTTTTTCCCCATTCTCCTCCCAGATTTGGTGTATATGTTCCACTTTGCTGCTTCCACCAAGATAGCAGAGCTCAACCTCTTCCAACATACTGCAGCTATTTGGTACAAGACCAGCTAGTGGAAGATGGTGCTACCGATGTTGGCAGCCTTGTTAAGCCCAAAGACTTCCTCTCTCTTCTTAGGGAGTCCTTGAAAGAACAGTTCAATAACCCTACATCCATCCCTACCCACAGCTGCCCGCTGTCACCAGACCTCATCCGCAATGAGGTGGAGTGCCTAAAAGCTGACTTCAACCGCAGAATCAAGGAAGTCCTTTTTAACTCCCTCTTCAGTGCCTACTATGTAGCGTTTCTGCCTCTCTGCTTTGTAAAAGTAAGTACAGTTGGTATAATCTGGTATGATTGTTCTAGGTGTGACCATTTCCATCAGGAGCATAGTGATTTTATTACGTTTGAGACCCTAATCTGTACGTGGCTCCAGTTCTGAGGCTTTTTTATCCTATAAAAAGTGATATTAAAAGTAACAGTAATCTTTGACGATAGCAACATTATAAAGAGATATCCTATATAATAAAAGGCTAGCCACGCATGCGCACTCCTATTTGCGTGCTTTCGAGATCAGTAGGTCTGTGGCTGCAGGAGTGCGCATGCGCGCTAATACGTCACCAACCACCGATCGCCTCCTCAAGCCGGGACTGCAGCTAGCCGCCGATCTCCGTTCCTCCAGCAGGGGCGGGGGGAGTCTGGGAGGAGAGGGATCGCGGCCGCTCAGCGCCCCCACTGAGGAGCCCAGCAACTTTCCGCTGCTCGGGACCCGAGTCCTTTGCCGCCCCACCCCCCTTCCCTTCCCGCGGGCCCGACTGGCGATTTAAGCAGCGTGTGCAGCAGTCTTCACACGCTGCTTCGGGCCCTTCTACTGCCCTGATTTGCTTCATGGCAGTAGAAGGACCCGAAGCAGCGTGTGAAGACTGCTGCACACGCTGCTTGAATCGCCATGTGTAGTCGGGCCCGCGGGAAGGGAAGGGGGGGGCGGCAAAGGACTCGGGACCGCGTTTGTAGTCAGGACCGCGGGAAGGGAAAGTGGGGTAGAGGAAATGCTAATGCTGCTGCACAGGGAAATGGAGGTGGAGGGAATGCTGCTTTAGACAGACAGAAAGACAGAGGGAGGAAGGGAGACAGAAAGAAAAGAAGAAAGACACGGGCAGGGAGATACACAAAAAGACAGACAGACAAAGGGGGACAGAGACAGACACAGACAGAAAGAAAAACAGCGGGAGTCGCGTCAGGAGGGGTGTGGGATGTGGCAGAGGGAACTTTTCCAATGGCTGCAACTGGGCGGCTGTCGGGAACCTCTGATCAGGGGCAGAGCAAGGTAAGTGTATCATAGGGATAAGAAGGAGGAGGGGGGGAGAAAAAGGAAGGGATGCCTACTGCTGGACAGGGGGAGAAGGAAAGAGGTGCTGATGGACAGGGGGGTGAAGAAAAAGGAACGGAGGCCTAATGTTGGACCGGGGGAGAAGGAAAGAGGTGCTGCTGAACAGGGGGGAAGTAAAACAAAGGGAGAAGGGCTGCTGTTGCTTAAGGAGAACAGTGAAGGGGTGGTGGTGGACACAGGGGAAGTAAAAGGAAGGGACAATGGACAGGGGGAGCAGGCAAGGGGTGGTGATGGACAGCCAAGGAAAAAGAAAGAGAGAAAGAAAGCGGCTAAGGAGAGAGAGAGAAAGAAATAAAGATACACACACACACACACATTCTAGCACCCGTTAATGTAATGGGCTATAAGACTAGTAGTAAAATATAAGGAATGGTTTGAGATATCATAGGTGATTCACTAGTGGGTTGGTATAATAGGATAGTCTATGATTTTGGACCCACTAGGTCATATTAGATATTTATTGCTAGAATCCATTTAGATCAAAACATCTTACATATAGATTGAAAATAATAAATTTAATCTTTACCATTCTATAGTTGTTTGTACAATTATTGAGCATACCCAGTTTTGCTGTTGCTTTAAGGGTGATGAAGGGGAAGGGATTTGTCCTCTAAAACCTCCCTGATGGTTGTGTGCGCGAAGTATGTGTATAAGGTAATTTCTCATGACTTGTCTTGAGACTTGCACATCCCTACTAACAGGTATTGGCGGCACCTCTAGCCTTTCTCCCCTTTTTGTACCAATTCTCTCTTTATCTAGATCTAGAACAATTGCTTACGCCTACTACTTATGGGGAATTTAGGAAACGCCTAAAAACATATCTGTTCCTGAAGTATCTAGGCAGCTGACCCGCACAACTCTTTCTTCACAATAACTGATCACTAGAGCTGTTAATCACTAGCTTTTAACTCTGTTAAGTTCACTCATTCTGTACCATCTTTAATCATTGTAAACTGCATAGAACTTCACGGTCCTGCGGTATATAAACTGTTATTATTATTATTATTATTATCTGTGCTATGCATGTCCAAATTCCGTTAAAGTACTGGCTATTGATACCTCTGGTAAGGGTATCACAATATGGGATCTTAGGGTTAACTTCTCTGTGATCTTTTTGCAGAGTTGTGGATTGTATGATTTTTGTTCTCACCTTTAGCCCCTGAATGTGCATGCTGTAATTGGTGCCAGTCTAATTATATTGCATTGTCTCTTGCAGAGCACTCAGTACTATGACATGCGTTGGTCATGTGAGCACCTCATCATGGTGTGGATCAATGCTTTTGTCATGTTGACCACACAGCTGCTGCCACCCAAATACTGCGATCTGCTGCACAAATCTGCTGCCCATTTGGGCAAGTGGCAGAGGCTAGAACACGGGTCTTACAGTAATGCACCACAGCACATGTGAGTAGATGCCTCTGAGAGGGTGATCGGGGGTGGCTCATTCTACATATGAGTTCAGAAAGGAAAGATACAGCTTTGATAAATGTTAGAGTTGTACCAACACAGACCTGGTAACTTTAAGAAACAATCTGTGTTCTTTCCCAGCCTAGAGGGGAAAGGCTACACAAATGACAGCTTCTAGTAAGCCTAATCAGTACAGTGGGGTACTGAGGATACAGAGAAAGGAGATGTGAAGAGGTTGTATTGCCAGATAAGAGAGGATTGTAAAAATGAGGTGGGGATGGAGAGGAATTTTTGAAAGAAGAGCTGGGGAGGTTGTGAAAGAGGGGCTGAATACATTGAGGAATCAGGGGCATATGATTATTCTAGAATGTTGCCCGAATAAGACCTGGGCTTCAGTGTCTCTCTATCTTTTAAAGTTTTTAGTTCTATTTGGTTTTATTTTGTTGGTTTTTACTTTGTTTTATGTCTCTCATCTACCTTATTCATAGTTTTATAGGGTTCTGTACTTTTTTCTTTTAATTTTTACTCGGGATAGTCAGAAACCATCTTGGATAGGAGGAGTTTGACAGTTATAGAATCACAGCATAACGGTTTATAACCTAAAGGTCTGGTCTTTGATTGTCTTTGTGGGATCATGCACCTGTCTGCCGGGACCTGGTTGAAGTGCCGCGGCCCACTGGCGATGTTGGGGGATTGCTGCTTGATGGGGCAAAGCAGAGCATGGCCGAAACCACTCCAGCAGCAGCATCCGCCTCTGTGCAGCTTCATGCTCCAGGCACAGCCAGGAAAAAGGCAGCGAAGCCTGAGGGAGCGGTGAAAAAGTGCGCAAGGCATCGGGCCTTCAGAGGAGCGCAGTGGTGGGGCTCTGGTGGTAGCCAGCTACAAGGTGGAGAAGAATAGCAGTTGCCAGGGGCTAACCGTCAAGAGTCTGATGGATGGAGGCAGCCTGCTGCAGACTAGAGGCAGCGGAACTTCGGGCGCTTTCAAATTGAATGGGAAGCTGCAGGAGGGTGAGGAACCCTTCCAGGGGCAGGAAACCGAAAAATGACCATAGCAGCAGAGCTCTGGTTTCAGCTGAGCCATTGGTCATCGGGCGCTGTTCCCCTGCAATTGAAGTCCGTGTGGCTTGGGACCGTCAGCAGTGGACTGGTATTATGTCTTGCCATCTCTCTTCCTTGGCCTCCGGTGTGCAGCAGACCGATAGGAACCCAGCTGAGAGCTGCCGGTAGAAGTTTACAAGCATTGGGCAACCAATTTGGATGAGATTGTGGAGACTGAATGGAATTTGATTTGCTTTATTAAACCTTTCTTTTATGGGATGGCCTAATTTTGATCTTTCTTTTGTTTGCTGCTTCTTAGTTGTACCTTGATGTAGTTTCTTTGTCTTTATCTACAGTACACTTCTTTTTTTCTTCATCTCTCTTTGGGAATTGATTTTTCTTAGATATTTAATATAACAAATGATATTAAACATAACATAAGCATAGCACTGTGAACAAATTCCATGCATTTCGTTCAAGAAAAAACCCCTGTATTAACAATATATCTTTATTATTTAATAATTTGTTTTCTCAGGTACTTTAGCTAGATTGTGAGCCTTCGGGACAGTTAGGGAATTTGAAATTCCCTAATTTTTACTTTTTATTTTTACTTTTATTTTATTGTAACCCGTTCTGGGCTCTTGGGAGGATGGGCTATAAAAATGAACAAATAAATAAATATGAAAGAGGAATGGGGTAGAATGGATGAATGCATTCATATCTTGGTGCCTGGATGAGAAGAGGGTACCTGAGATGGGAAGGGAAAGAGAGAGTGAGGACTTGGGATGAGTAGAGTAGTGCAGGATCTGGGAGATGAGCACTAGAGAATGACATGAGGACCATTTACCACGTTAAACCACTGGACACTGCAGTAAATCCACAGGAATGGAGACATTTGCAACTGGTTTACCGCAGGAATGGGGACAAGACCTTTTACCGCCCTTTGAGAGCGGTGAAAAGTCTTACTACTGTGGTAAAAAAAATTGTGCCTGTGTCAGACTTGGCATCTTCTCCCCAGCTCCTCTTGCACCTATTTTACCTTTAGGAGCCAGACATGCCACAATGAAGACAGAAGGAACCTAAAACCAAAGCCTGAGACCAATGTGATTTGAAGAATAAAATTACCAGATAACAAAAAGAAAAAAAACCAAATTTATTTTATATTTTGTGATTAGAATATTTCAGATTTGAGATATGTATCCTGCTAGAGCTGGTATTAGACATAAGTGGGGACCGCAAAGTCCAGGATGTGCTTCTTTGGATTCCAGCTGGCTTAGGGCTCTCTCTCTGACCAGAGGGCTGTTGCCCTAGTTGCACTACCCTAACATTATTCTTGTGTGACTAAAGTATTCTGTTAGCTTGATTTTTCTATGTAGCATTCTGTGGCAATTTGGTTTGTTCAGTTTTCACAATAGTGAAATATTTGTGAGGGAGATGGGTTTTGTTGAACATTGCTCTGTTTTGTGTTTATAAAATGACAATTGTCAGAGGAGAAGCTTCCGCCCACACACATGCGACTGCAGGGCGGCACAGGTAGGCTTTGCTGGCATCAGTTTCTTTTCTAAAGTGCCGCGAACGTAAGGGGGAGGGAGGGAGGGAAGGGGCTGCGCGCACGTGCGCGATCGGTGACCACGCACCTTCCCTCCCTTAAGTTTCTTTATGCCGTGAAGGTAAAGAGGAGGGAGGGAGATTCTCAGGCCGCTGAAGGGCGGTGAGGTGGCGAGAGGGAAGGGTGGATGCTGCAGGGATGGGGCAGTGAAGGGGATGGCGGGGACAGGGATGGGGCGGTGAAGGGGACTGCAGGTCCGGTCACTATTCACCTCCCCCTGCTCAAACACTGTTTGCCTTTGCTCCCCTCCCCTACCTCAACAAGGCACTTTCTTTCTTCATTCCTTGCTCCCCCTCCCACCAACTGTAAAGGCACTCTCACTTGCTGTCTGCTTGCAGGGTTGGATTTGAGAATATCATGCCCATAGGCAGAGGGTTGATGGGGGAAAAGAATGACCTATAATTTGGTGCTGCCTTATTCCAACCCTGCATGCTCCCTGCTGTTTGAGCAACTACCTCGGGGCACATATCTAACCCTGCTGGTAAGGGGCATATGTATGCACTCTACCAAGCAGTAATAGCCAGATACCATGTCTAGCCACAAGTTGTAGTATTGTATGTATATTATTTATTCATTTGGAATTAGGACACTCTCTCTTTTTTTCAGTAGTAGCTGAAGGTGAGTTGCATTCAGGTACACTAGTTTTATCCCTATCCCCAGGAGGCTTACAACCTAAGTTTGCACCTGAGCATATATAGATTTTGTATAAAAAATGTATGCGAGAAAGAGAGGGAACCAAAGTACAAGCCAATGCAAAGGGAAAAGAAAAGCACAAAGGGCCTTCAAGTCTGGGCAATCAAACTTGGTTTATTGGGACCTAACAAGGGCTATGTTTTGGCAAATCCACCTGTGTCAGGTCAATCACTGAATGATCAAAGCATACACCACCAAATCCAAAAACGCTACCAGGCTGAAGCAGCATCTTCATTGCACCAACACTGTGCACATGAATTGGATGGAAGGGAAGGGATGAGAAGGAGAGAGAATATCTGGATGTAGGTGTGAGAAAATAAAAAAGTTGAGTGAGCAAGAGTGGAAGAAGAGAGAGAGAAATGAGTGACAAGGGGGAAGAGTGGAGAAAAGGGGAAGTGAGGAGAGAGAAGAATGTCTAGAGCAGGGATGTCCAACTTCAGTCTTTAAGGGCTGTAATCCAGTCAACTTTTCAGGATTTCCCCAAAGAATATGAGATTTATTTGCATCCACTGGCTCCACTGTATACAAATAGATCTCGTGCATATTCATTGTGGAAATCCTGAAAACCCAGCTGTATTGAGTTGATGCTTAAAACTTGTGCACAAAATGTTTTTCATGTGCATATGGACCAGCAAAAATTAGAGAGAATGTTGCTGATCATGCATTTATTCCTTTTCCTTCTTGCAGTTGTTACACAGGAGTTCCTCAGTCTAAACTTTTCCATAGAACCAATTGGGCCCATTTTTCTTGGTCAGTTACCTTAGAGCAGAGGTCTCCAACCTTTTTTCGTGTAAAGGGCTGCAAGGTTAATACTAGAAAGATGAGGGCCGCCCAAAAATTTCAAGCTTATGTGTACTACTAATTTTGTAATCCGCCTTAACCTGCTTATTCAGACTGGGTATTAAAAATTAATACTAATATTGATTCTACAACACTTTAAGGATATATATTTTTAAAACTCACTTTATTTTGGATTGTCAGTGGTAGCAAATTCCATAAATGCGACACCTGAGTAAAACACTTAAGAAATTGCTATATTAAGTGCGCAAGATTGAAATCGACGTTTTTACAGGATTTGAAGAGCATTTCAGCCAACAGTTTGAGGACTGCAGTGGAGGACTTTGGGAGTGTTGGAGACCACTGCTTTAGAGCCTAAAAGGGTCCACCTCACCCTCCAATTCTTCAAGGCTGTAAGTCCTGTTGCTACCACGTGGTCCTTTTTGCGAGTACTCAATTCCTTAGATTTTTTGGTGTTTAAATTTTATTCTTTTTTCATGTTAGTTTGGTGTTGGCAGTTTATAGTTTTTGAGCTCCCAGCTGGGGAATTTTTATCACCATTGAGTCATTTGATTTTGCTGCGGCTATTTTTCTGGATGAAATATCCCAAAAGATGACCCTCAGTAGCTTCAAAAGGTGCTACCAGCGCAACAGGACCATAATCTATTACAAATACCTATTTATGGTGCCTGCAATGCCTGGAATATGCCCATGATCCCTTTCATTGTATTCTTTGTTCACAAATGTCAGAGGGATTTGTGGTAGAGAAAGGAGAGAAAAGCTCATCTATCGTGCCATAGGAGACACATGATGGCAGATAAAGGCCAAATGGCCCATCTAGTCTGCCCATCTAACCGCCATGGAACTATAATCCAACTATAAACTATAAAGCCTCCATGGAACCATAATCAGAGTTCCACTACACCTCAAGTGACTGAGGGGGTGTGTGGTCATTTCAGCTGCGATGCCTGTAAGTTTGTCAGAAGTAGCTTTTGAGGAGCAACCTAAGCAGAATTTCAATGAATGGATAGAATGCTTCTTTGCTTGGCATGATACTACAGCTTTGACATTGTTTGTCGAGGGCAGAGGCAATCAAGCCAATACTCACGAAGCTGCCCATGAAGTCTTGGCAGCCATTTTGGACATCTTCAGACCAGCGGCACTGCGTCAGGGGCAGGAAAAAGTTGGACTCTTTCCTGCTCCTAAAGAAGCCACTAGACCACCAGGGATGATAAGGTATGACATGGGGGTGTTGGGTTAGGATTGCACCAACAGTGGGGGAATAGGCAGGAGAGATAGATGGCAGGGAGGGATGGCAGGCAGAGCAGAGGAAGGGGGGCAGGGGTATAGGTGCCAGCTATGTGGGTACCTGAGCACCCCCAATATTTTTGGGACCTCAACTTCCTTCCCTTCCCCTCGGCAGTATTGGGGGGTAAACAGAGCATCTGCTTCCCCTCCCTGTGGACAGACATGTTTCTTCATTTGTGACGTGTGCAGCCTCTCTCTATGCTTTTCTTCATCCGCTGTCTGCCCTCAATGACGCAACCTCCTGTTTTTGCCTGGACAGACCACGGTTGAAGGAAAGCATGGAGGGAGGCCACAGGCAAAGTTTCACAGTCACTACTGCAGCTGGCAGTCCCCTGCAACAAAAATGTATTTTTTTATCAGCAAGAAGACAAAGGTGAGGGCAATGTTGGAACGGGGCAGATAGAAGGGAGAGGACATACTGGGCCGAGGAAGCCCTCTGGACCTATTCGTTTTTTAAAGTAGAACAGGGAAGGAAGTTCAGAGAAGTGCCAGACGGGGGGTGGGGAAAGGAGACAGGTAAGAACTTATGGGGCCGAAACAGGGATTGGGGGAGGTGAGAGAGAGAGAGAAAGAAGGATGGTGGGTAATGGTCTGAAGGAAGAGAAAGGGAGAAAAGTTGGATATGGGGTGGTGTGGAGGAAGGGGAAGATACTTGAAGGGAGAACAGTTGGGAAGAGAAACGAAAAGATAGTGGACCTGCTGGTGGTGCAGAGGGAGAGAGAGATATGGGCTGGGGGTGGTGCAGAGAAAGTGAGAGATGGTAGACCTGGGGGGGAGGAAGGAGCGAGGGAAGTTCAATAGAGGATCAAGCAGTACAGTGGATTGAAGCAATATTCAAGCTCATGGAAAATGTTGCATCCCTACAACATCGAACGCCATCAACTGGCAAAAAGAAAGCACCATGGATGACTCCTGATCTTGTACTTCTTCGTCGTCTACTTCGCTTCCTGGAGAGGCGCTGGAGATGTCATCATACTTCTACGCTACTTAATTTGATTAAGAATAAGACTTTGACCTACAAAAATATGGTTCAAGAAGGAAAAAAAGAAATACTGCAGAAAAAAAGATTGCTGCAGCTAATAGTTCCTCGGCCCTTTATGCAATAGTAAAGTCTCTTACAAACCAAGGTAATACTAAATCAGCTAATGATTTAACTCCCAAAGTGCAGGCTTTAGTGGATTAAAAAAAAAGAATTAATCAAGTATGTATATCTCTAGCACCATCCTTGACAAGCAGTACCCCTAACTCACCGGAAAGAACAAAGCATGTTCCAATGAGCTTTTTTCCCAAAGTTTTCTATTTTATCTCTATTGGAACTTCAACAAACTCTGCAATCTTTAAACTTGACAGGCCATCCTTCTGACCCCTTGCCACCATCAATTCTAAAATGTAATTTTGTTATTTTTGGACCCTTCATTCACAGCTTGATCAGTAACAGCCTCTCCTCCAATGCTCTTCCTAAAATCTGGAAATCAGCCTCTATAAGACTAATTCTTAAACACCCCTCCCTCTGCACCAATGATTGTTCTATGGGGTGAAGGGAGAGAGAGAGAAGGTGGCAGATATTAGATGTTAGTAGGGAGAGGAGCAGATGCAGGACAGAAATTGGGAGAGAAGGGAGCAGACACTGAATGGAAGTGGAGAGAGGGGGGCAGAACTGGAGAGGAGAGTGAGAGGGGAAGATGCTAGATGGAAGGGGGTAGAGAAATAGGGCACATACTGGATGGAAGGAGGGGATAAAGAAAAAAAGGGCACATGCTGGATGAGGGAAGAGGACAGAGGTAGTGAGATACTGGAGAGGTAGCAAGCTAGAAGTAGACACAGTGAACGAGGGAGATTGACTGGATAGTAAGAGAGAAGTTAAACAGAGGCTGAAAATAAATTGAGAAGGAAGACCAGAGAAAAGGGAAGGGAGAAGAGAGAAATGCTAGACCACGGGGTAGGTGGGGAAAGCAGGGGAAGGAGGAATGAAGGTAAGAAGAGAGAGATGCCAGAGCATAGGAAGGATGGGGAAGGAGAGAGATACCAGAACTGAGAGCAGCAAAGGAGAAGACAGATGCTACGGGAACTCACGGTAGCCATTTTGGATGAGTGATCTACATGGGGCAAGAGCGTAGAAAGATCGCTCCTGCCCTGAAAGACCGCTAGACCACCAGGTAAGGTCCAGGATGCTGGGGGGAAGGCAGGAGGGAAGTGGGGATGTGTCAAGAGTTGGCCCAAAAGTTATTCGCAAATTTTCAGTATTCGCGGGCCGGCTCTGCCCCTAACCGCCACAAATATTGGAGGAGTGTATTTTGTTCAGTTTTGGAGACTGTATCTAGCGAAGGACATAAGAAGACTTGAAGCAGTCCAGAGGAGGGTGACAAAAATGATAGGAGGTTTGCGCCAAAAGTCGTATGAGGAGAGACTGGAAACCCTGAATATGTATACTCTAAAGGAAAGGAAGGCAGGAGAGATATGATTCAGATATTCAAATACTTGAAAGGTATTAACATAGAACAAAATATTTTCCAGAGAAAAGAAAATGGTAAAACCAGAGGACATAATTTGAGGTTTAGGGGTGGTAGACTCAAGAGCAATGTAAGGAAATTCTTCTTTACGGAGAGGGTGGTGGATGTTTGAAATGCGCTCCTGAGAGAGGTGGTGGAGATGAAAACTGTGACAGAGTTCAAAAAAGTGTGGGATGAACTCAGAGTATCTAGAATCAGAAAATAAATAATAGTAAATATTGACAAACTAAGGCCAGTACTGGGCAGACTTGCACAGTCTGTGTCTGTATATGGCCGTTTGGTTGAGGATGGGCTGGGGAGGGCGTTAATGGCTGGAATGATGTAGATGGGCTGGAGTGAGCTTTGATGGAGACTTCATTATTTGGAACCTAAGTACAGTACCGGGCAGAGCTTTGGAGTCTTGCCCAGAAATAGCTAAGAACGGGGGGGGGGGGGGGGGAAATTACATTGAATCAGGTTGGGCAGACTGGATGGACCATTCGGGTCTTTATCTGCCGGCATCTACTCTGTGTCACTCAGAGAATAGTTAAGCTCTGGAACACATTGCCAGAGGTTGTGGTAAGAGCAGATAGCGTAGCTGGTTTTAAGAAAGGTTTGGACAATTTCCTGGAGGAAAAGTCTATAGTCTTTGTTATTGAGAGAGACATGGGGAAAACCACTACTTGCCCTAGATCGGTAGCATGGAATGTTGCCTCTTCTTGGGTTTTAGCCAGGTACTAGGGATCTGGATTGGCCACCGTGAGAACAGGCTACTGGGCTTGATGGACCATTGGTCTGACCCAGTGGAGCTGTTCTTATGTAGTCTTTACTAATCTGGCTTTAGTTTTACAATGGATGTATTGATGTTGTAGAGCTCACTGGTGTGTAAGATGCTGGCTTTTCCTAGGTACACTCTTGTGGTGCAACTTGTGGATTATTACTAATAATCATGTTTTTCATATAGAGGGAGGGAAGTGTTAAAAATGATCGGCCCCGGGTGTCACATATGCTAGGTATGCCACTAACTACCCTGGGATCATTCTCTACAAGCTCTAACTCGTATATAATTTAGCATTAAGATGACATATACATATAGATAGATAGATATGTTCTGGTGTCTGCAAGCTGCTAGCTAACAGTGTTTTTTACATGGTTATATTATGCAGGATGTCTCTGTGAAGTTGGAAATGCTGTCTGAGTAAAGTACTAAAGGGAGGTGGTGGGGCCAAGTTTATAAGTCACACTGGGCACAATTACAGTTTGCTAGTGTTAGCTCTATGGTAGAGTACCACAATCTCTGTAATATTTGCATCTGTTGTTCCTGAATATTTAAGTCCTTCTGCACTGGGAAGTAAAGGGACAGCTGTCGTGATATTTTAGCCCAGTGATACCTTGCTTTTTTGGAGCTTACTATGAGATTTACCTTTTTCCCTTAGCTCACCTATTTTTTTTTTTTTTCTTTTCTGCAGCTGGTCAGAGAACACAATCTGGCCACAGGGAGTTTTGGTACGACAAAGTCGATGTTTATACAAGGCTGTAGGGCCTTATAATGTT
The DNA here is from genome assembly GCF_902459505.1 of Geotrypetes seraphini. Classification (NCBI taxonomy): domain Eukaryota; kingdom Metazoa; phylum Chordata; class Amphibia; order Gymnophiona; family Dermophiidae; genus Geotrypetes; species Geotrypetes seraphini. Next base: position 109,764,973 of record NC_047087.1, on the reverse strand, counting down.
GCAGTGCCTTCAGATGTCTCGCATGCTAGATTTTATGTAAGTATTACTAGTGGAGGTGGGTTACAGGGGGAAGAGGGTTACTTTGGCTATTTCTTATAAAGCATTTTTTCTAGGGTACAAGAAAAAAATCTTTGCAGTGAACTGTGTATGATAGGCATTGTCTTGTATAATTTATTTTGAGCTGCTTTAATTTTACACGTTCACCCCAGTAACGCATTACTCCTTATGCTTCTTGCTCTGTCTTTGAAGAGCTTGTCATCTCTGCTCTCCATCTTTATGTCTCTTTCCAGCATCTTAGCTGTTTATATTGAGAAATGTCTAAACATTAGAAAGTAGGGTGCAGTTGCTTTAGCTTCTTCTATGATTGCTCCTTGACTTGACCATGAGGGTTAAACACTACACTTTGAGACCAAAGAGTCCGAAAGATTCTCAAAATTTCACGGTAAAATCCCATAGGCTGCTACCAAGGTCGCTAGTGTAACGATTTCAAAAAGGCAAGTCATTCTCAAAAGACCCTGCATACAAATGAGGTTTGTGGATGTTCAATAGGCTTGCTAAATTTACTTGAGATGAGTCACTGGTGGTAGCGATAGCATATGTGCAGGATACACCCTCAGTAAAAAAAAAAAAAAAATTTAAGATTGTGGCATGAGAGATGCCCACTCTCTCCCGCTGTGCTCGTACAACCTCTGGACACCCACCCCCGGCAGTGGGAGAGATACCCACTCTCTCCCACCGTGCTTGTACAATCCCCTGACTCTATCCCCCCCTTGCAGCGGGAGGGATGCCCACTCCCTCCCACCGCCAACCCAAACCCCCCAACTCCCCCCGTGACCCCCCTCCCTACTATTCAGGAAGTTTGGCCAGAGGGACATCTACCCTCCTCCGGCTGGCAGGCCTGCCTCTTACAAAATGGCGGGCCTTCCCCTTCCATCCTGGGATGCGCCGGGGAGGGGCCTAAGGCTCTCATTGGCCAGACGCCTAAGGCCCCTTCCCAGTGCATCCCAGGATGCACCCAGAAGGGGAAGGCCTGCCATTTTGTAAGAAGCGTGTCTGCTAGCTGAAGCGGGGTAGGTGTCCCTCCAGCCGAACTTCCTGAATAAGGTACGGAGGGGTAGGGGGTCGTCGGGGACACTGGGGGGAATTTTTGGAGTTGGGCAATGGCAGGAGAGAGTGGGCATGCCTCCTGCTGTGGGGGGGGGTAGCGTCGGGGGGATTATGCGAGCGTAGTGGAAGAGGGTGGGCATCTCCTGCTGCCAGGGGTGGGTGTCAGGAGGGTGTGCGAGCACGGTGGGAGAGAGTTGGCATCTCTCTTGCTGATCTAAGGTCTGGTTTTTGAGCTGTCAAACCTTACTCTCCTGTCAGTGTCTGAGCCAATTAGCGCTCAGGCACTGATCAGAAAGTAAAACTATGACAGCTCAGACCTGTTGGCAAATTTTGGCCACAAATGTAGCACAACAAGGTTAGGGAATCACTCAGTGATTATAGAGAATTGCTCGGAGTACTCATTTTGATATTAATGACCTTGTTGTACTACATTTGCATGGCAGTATCAGAGACTGTTAGAAAACTTGGAAAAAACCATGGTAAGCCATTTTGATAATCTGCTGCTAAAATACATGCATGCTAAACCAGCTGGAACTGGTTTAGCGAGCACATTAAAGGCACATTTTAGTTTTGAGAATCTGCCTCTGAGAAGTTGATGGGGGTTCCAGTGAGAGAATCAGTCATAAGGTCAAATGGTACTAGAAGTGCCTTATTAGTAAAATGGTACTGCTGTGTTGTGGGGGAGGGGAGACAGACCATTAATATAAGTTATGGGACCTGGCAGTACTCATAGCCAGATGCACTAAAGCTAGCGATTTTTGCTAAACTTGTTTTAACAGCTTTAGTGACGATTGCATTTGCCAACCCAAGGCAGAAAACGGCTCACCTTCTGGTTTTCTGCATGATCACTCATTCCCCAATCTGACCATGCAAATAAGCTCATTAATATTAAAATGTCATGTAAACTAGTAGAGCGATTGATGCTCTAACACGGCTTCCCGATACACTAAAAATAGTGATCGCTTTTAGCAATCCAAAATAACCAACTGGTCTTACCTAATTTTTTTTTTTTTTAAATGGACACAGATGCTGTGCTTGTTACACATGCACAGTATCTGCCCCATTCGAAAAAAAAGTTAAAAAAAAGCTTCCCCCCTGCCGATGACGGCCCTCTCTGACAAACCAGCATCAGGAACCGACCTCCCTCCCCCCACCGCCAGTAAAAACGACAGGAGGAATGCTCATTCCCTTCTGCCATGGCAACTCTTCCCCCCCTCCCCCGGGGCAGCAAAACGGCAGGAGGGATGCACCAGGCATCACCCCAAACATCCCCTACTTTCCCCCTTTCCCCCCCAAAAAAGGCAGGAGGGATGTCTACTCCCTCCTGCCACTGGAGGTCCCCCGAAACCTCCCCACATACCTTCTCAAACTCCCCCCTGTACATTTTCAGAGAAGTTGGAGCAGGAGGGAAGCTCAGTCCATCCTGCTCGTTAGGCCTGCCAGTCCAAAATGGTGGGCCTTTTCCTTCTTGGTGCATCATGTGATACACAGGGAGGGGCCTAAGGCCCTGATTGCCTCAGACACCTAAAATCCCTCCCCTTGGGAGGAGTCTTAGGCTATCAGGGCCTTTGGCTCCTCCCTTGGTATCCCGGAATACGAAGGGGAGGAGTCTACGGCCCTTATTGGCTTGACTGAGCCAATCAGGGCTTTAGGCACCTCCCTGTATATCACATGATGCACCTAGAAGGGAAAGGACCACCATTTTCGACGAGCAGGACAGACTGAGGTTCCAACTTCTCTGAAAAGGTCTGGGGTGGTCCGGGGGGGTTTCGGGGGACATCTGGTGCAAGGGTGGGCATCCCTGCCATTTCGCTGATGGGGGGGGGCGGGGAGGATGGCATGGCAAGAAGGAGTGGGCATACTTCTTGCCAATGGCAAGAGGGAATGGCCATCCCTCCTGCCAATTTTTGCGTGAGGGGTATGGATTCCTGGTGCTGCATTTGTCAAGGGTCATTAGCGAGGGCCATCATCGGTTGGGGGGGGGTTTAAATGGGGCAAGTGTGTGTGTATATGTTTGTATCATGCACAGCATATGTGTCCATTTAAAAAAAAAATAAAAAGGTTTCCTGCCCCAAACAGCTGAGTAGTAGGAAGCTTTCTCCTGCCTCTCAGCTGTTCGGGCTTCCTCTGCCGGCTCTGTGGTCATTCGGACGGCAGAGTCAGGGATTACAACGAACATCTTCATGAACCATTTGCAAACACACTTTTTAGTGCATCAATAGCTCTGAATCAGCAAAAAAATCGGAGCGGAGCAGAGCAGATCCACAAGGTCTTACCGATCCTCTTTAGTGCATCTAGGCCTTACTCTTTTCCATCCTGCAGAAATTTGACAGGGAATGATGGAATGTCTGAATGCTACACAGTGTGTGCTTGCCTTTCATGACAAAAATCTTTGTGCTTTTTCTTTACCTCCTATAGTTCCTGTTTCACCAGCCGTTACGGCTGCTGAACCTGCTCATCCTAATGGAAGGCAGCCTGGTCTTCTACCAGCTATACTCACTGCTGCGCTCTGAGAAGTGGAATCACACGCTTTCCATGGCTCTGATCCTCTTCTGCAACTATTACGTCTTATTCAAGCTTCTGCGGGACAGGATAGTACTGGGTAGGGCCTACTCCTACCCCATCAACAGCTATGGACTCAAGGCCCATTAAAGCCAGCAGTAAGCCCAGCAAGAGGGAAGGTATGGGTCAAAGAGAAGGTTGAAAAACAAAATTTGTCAGAAAATATTTTCATACAGTTCTATTTTTTTCTTGCAATGTTTATAAATATTTAAGATATATTTTGTATACCATTCTTTTTTGTGGGGCAGGGGAGGCTGTAAGTGTCTTTCCGTTTATAAACCAGGTGTTATTTTATATACATTTAAATGTGTGCGTATATCTATGTACGTGTGTATACAGCTTTACGCACACATAGTTATATCATGAAAGTGAAGCCATGGTGATTGTACGCTTGGGTCTCCATGGCCACTTTGCTCATTCTCATGGAGTTATGGTGCCATCTGCCTGTGTTAATAATCGCAGAGCTTAATAATATTGAGAAAAGGGCAACAATAAAAAAAACCTTGATTTTGTACCCGTTTGTGTTTGCTCCTCAGTGTGATTTATTCCTTTTATCACTATATGACCCATCAGTCAGTGATCTATGCAATGGTTCTAGCTTCGTAGTCAAAAGTTCACTTTCATTTTCACCTGTGTAAGGACTTTTGATGTAAAGGGAACAAACCTTGCACCCACCCTCCACCCCATATGCACTTTATTTGAAAATGTAAATGATTGATTTGCTTTTATTTGAGGCAGTTTTAGGAATGAGCATATGTTTGCAAGGAAAACTTCCTGCTGAATTTCCCTTTGAAAATTCAGAGCCAGTCTGCAATGTGTATACTTTGGGATGAGGATTTCCAAATGAAAATTCTTGTTGTTAGATATTTCTGCCCCTATCGGGTCCTCTGCAGCCATACTCCTTCACTCTTTTCAGACCATTGGCAACATTCAACGCAATCAGAGGGAAGCCCAAAGGCTTCCAGGTTATCCGCCGGTACGGTGGAGGAGCAAAAGAATGCTGCCGGTGGTCTGAAGAGAAAGGCCAATAAGATGCCTGATGGGGTGGGTGGGTGGGTGGGAAGGGATGAAAGAGATGCTGCATGGATTGGTAACCTGAGGCTCTTTTCCTGTGCCCCCCTCCCCCCAAGACCTACTGAAGTATCAAAGTCTATTCAACGTTTATCCCTCCATTCCCCTCCACCACCATGTCCAACATTCCTTCCTTTTGCATCCCTTTCCATCTGGCCCACCCTTCTTTCTCCACCACAACATCCAATGTTTATCCCTCCCTCCATGTCCAACAATTCTCTCTCCTGTCATATTTAGGTAGCCCCCCCAGCCTACCAAGGTACCTGGTGGTCCGCAACCTCTCGTGATACTGCAAGCTTCCACAAAAGATTGCGGCTGCCACGAAGAATCCCGCTGGACCACCAGATACCTCAGTAGTGATACCTCCCCCCCCGGGCCTATCTAAATATGACAGGAGGGAGAATTGTTGGACATGGTGGTAGAGAGGAGGGAGGGAGAAATATTGGATGTTGTGGTGGAAAGAAGGGTGGGCTAGATGGAAAAGGATGCAAGAGGGAAGAATGTTGGACATGATGGTGGAGGGGTTTGGAGGGATAAACGTTGCATGGTGCTGGAGAGGGATGATAGAAGGAGAAATGTTGGGCATGGGGCTGGTGGGGAGGGGCAAAAGATACTACACAAGGACCAGGGGATGAGAGAGGGAGAAATGTTGGACGTGGCTGTAGAGGGGGTGAGATAGATGCACCCTTTATCCCTCTACCCTCTCTCTCTGCAGCAAGAGAGAGAGAGATGGTGGATAGTGAGAGAGGGATACATGTTGCACATGGAGTGGAGGAGAGAGGAAGAATTGCTCTGCAGGAGTGGGGAGGGGGAAAAGGAGAATGGTCCAGGATAGAAGGGAGGTTGCTGTACAATGGGAGGGAGGGAAGAGAGAAATACTGAACAATGGTAGGAGGAACCAATGGACAGCAATTGCTTGAAGAAGAATTTACAGAAGACAGGACAGCAGAAAAAAGATAAACTGGAACCAGCTTGATGGGAACATAAATCTCCAGACAACAAAGGTAAAAAAAGGAATTTGACAGAAATATGTTAGCTTTGGGAAATGTATATAACAGATGTCCTTTATATTGTGATCAACAGAAAAGGAAATGCATTTCTGGTTTTATTTCTACAGTGTTGAAGTACTTGCTAACCCTTGCTGTGGCTGGTGGGGGATCCCCAACCACCACCAACTGAGGCCCTCCTCCAAAGGTGACCAGAACTTCCCTCTACTAAGCATAGCAGTCTCTGGCAGCATCCCTGAGCCACTGAGGTGCCAGCATCTATGCCTCGGGGACACTGCTGCTGCCTGCCAAGCTTGGCAAAAGGGATCCCTGGCCAATTTCAGAGGAAGTCCTCAGCTGACACAACTTGAGGGTCCTCATCAGCTGGAGTATTTATGTATTGTTAATAAGATTATATTGTGTGTTTATGAAAAATGAATGGATGAAATTGCATTACAATTAAGTACTATTATTTGGGGGGTCGGATCTGGGACAGAGCTTAGTTGGGGGTACTCGGTTGATATTTCTTAAACTTAGGGGGTACTTGGCTTGAAGAAGTTGAGAAACACTGGTATCCTTTTACCCACAAACACCAAACTTCATTCCAAAGGATGACTGCAAGCACAATCACATTAATACCCATAGGCATGCATAAAAACAAAACTGATTTTAATTGTATTGCTCCTTAAAGACCTGCCTTATGAAAGCCTTTTCCCTAATCTTTATTTGTTAGAGGGAAAAAGTTAGCAAACAAGGACCTTTATTACAATTTGCAAGGGACAATTCTGGAGTGAGACACCAAGAAAAAAGTCTTAAATCAGATTCAAGAGGACCTCCTCCAAAGGCAGCCAGAACTTCCCTCCACCAAGCGTAGTAGTCGCTGGCAGCATCCCTGAGCCACTGAGATGCCAGCTTCTGTGACACAGGGACATTGTTGCTGCCTGCCAAGCTTGGCAAAAGGGACCCCTGGCCACCATCCAAGGAAGTTGTCAGCTGACATAGTTTGTGGGTCCTCATCTGCTGGAGTATTTATATTTGAGACTCTGGCAGACTCATTTACAAAGTGTGTATTTTTCCCAATTCATATTTCCAAATTAATAAAGTGTCTTTGCTCATTTGTAAATGGGTCTCTACCGAGGCCTTTAATTTAGTAGCATAATTAAATGAAATACAGTGGTACCTCGGTTTACGAGTGCACCGGTTTGCGAGTGTTTTGCAAGACGAGCAAAACATTTGCAAAATCGGCGCCTCGGAAACTGAGCGCGCTTCGATTTGCGAGCGCCCCCCCTGCGAACCGGCACCCTCCCCCCCCCGTGATCCGGCACCCCCCACCCCTCCCGCCGTGACCTGAGGCCCCCCCAACCCACCCGAACCCTCTTCTTACTTTTCTGTAGCCTCCGCAGCGGCACTGGCACCAGCATGTCCTGTGCGTGGTGCCGGTGCCTGAAGATCTACTTCCTGTGCTGGGCCTGAGAGTTCACGTTGAACGTGAACTCTCAGGCCCAGCACAGGAAGCAGATCTTCAGGCACCGGCATGCACAAGACATGCTGATGCCGGTACCGCTGTGGAGGCTACAGAAAAGTAAGAAGAGGGTTCGGGTGGGTTGGGGGGACCTCAGGTCACGGCGGGGGGGTGTGCCGGATCGCGGGGGGGCCTTCGGGGGGAGCAATGCCGGTTCTCGTGGGGGGGGAGCAGCGCTGCTGGCCTCGGGGGGGGGGTGAGAACATATCAAAGCAAGTTTCCCTTACTTCCTATGGGGAAACTTGCTTTGATATACGAGCATTTTGGATTACGAGCATGCTCCTGGAACGGATTATGCTCGTAATCCAAGGTACCACTGTAATTGTTTCTGAAGTTTATGGGGAGAGGTGGGGACGGATTTGATTTCCAGTGGGGACCGACAGGGACGGGTTTGATTCCAGCAGACGGGCAGGGACAAGTTTGATTTTTGTCCCTACGCATCTCTCTATTTGACTCCCAGCATGCCCCTTCTACTCCGCGTTCTATCTTGAGTAGAGTGAGAGTGCAGCCCACGTCTTTTCCCTGGCATCCTAATATGAGTGTTTTAGTCATTGAGCACTGGAATGCTCCTTAGGGCTCTTTAAAGGTAGCAAAAACAATGACTAGGCTGTATCCAATGGCACAGGGGTGTCCACAGATGTTCGTACAACCTAAGGTAGATTTCTTGGTTGCTCAGGTAACCAAGCGCACATCCCTGCCAAGTGAGGGATGTGTAGTATTAAAGGATATACAGAATTGCAGAGTGGATGCGGTACTGAAAAAGCAAATTGAAGCTTTGGCCTTAGGGATCCATTTGCTGGAGAGATATTATCAGTTCTCAGTACATCCCTTTGGGTTGGCAACAAAACCCTGCATGTTCACTAAGGGTTGCAATCCGCAAAGCAGGATTGCAACTGGCTGATCAGAGCTCCATCTTTATTGGAAAGGGAACAAGCAGTGGCTCATGTGGTCCAGTTCTTGCAGAGCCTGGGCTGGATAGTGAATTTTTAAAAGAGCCAACTAGTTCCATCCCAATTTCTGGAATACCTGAGAGTACTATTCAACACAGTAGAAGGCTGGGACTATCTTCCAGAGGCATGCAGATAAGCTTTGTACTCTTACGGACATGATGGCCAAGCCAGCTCCGTCTTTGTGGCATTATCTCCAAGTATTAGGCTTCATGGCAGCCACTATAGATGTTCCTTGGGTGAAGGCTCACATGCGTCCTCTCCAGAATGCATTACTGTCTCGGGACTTCCATCAAATGACTTTCCCCTGGACTCCGGAATCCCACCGCAGTGTGAATTGGTGGTTCCGTCCACAGTCATTATTACAGAGCATGCCTCTCATAATAACTTCATGGGTGATTTCTCACAACAGATGCCAGCCTGTTCAGCTGAGGAGGCCATTGCAACAGTTCCCCAATCCAAGGGCGGTGGTCGGTCGGCCTCCCAGAGAAAATGGTCCATCAACAGGCTGGAGCTTTGGGCCATTCAATTGGTGTTACAATAGTGGGAGAAGAGTCTTCTTAGATAATGCTGCAGCGGTGGCATATGTCAATCGCAAAAGAGGTGCAGCTGAGCCTGGAAGTCCACTTATTGTTCAGGTGGGCAGAGCTACACCTACAGCAGATCTCCATGGTGTAAGTAGTGGGGAGTGGACCATGTCTAGGCTAATTACCTCTGCAGGCAAACGTTAGACCTGGAAGAACGGACATTATCTGTAGCAACATTTCAATCCATCATTCTTCAATGGGGTCGGCCAACTTTTGATGTGATGGCTAAGGCAAGGAACAAGAAGGTGTACCAGTTCTTCAATGGAAGAGCTGAGCCCAGAAGTGGAGGTTTTGATGCCCTAGTCCAGCTGTGGCCAAAGAACGAGCTCTTGTACATATTTCCTCCAAGGCCCCCGATACTTCACAGAATAGCAAACCACCCATGGAGAGTGGTCCTTGTTGCTCCAAATTGGCCATGCAGGCTGTGGTACTTGGACTTTATGCGTCTTCAGAAGGACCAGGGGCCCAGTGGTCATAGAAGATCTGGATTGTTTTGATTTTATAGCATGGCTCCTACATGTGCGGCATTAGAGCACAAAGGATACTTGGTGGACAGCATTGCTGCTCTTCTCAGGGCTAATAAGTCTACAACAGTCTCTGTTTACGCTAAGGCATGGGAGACGTTTCAAGACTGGTGCATGAAAGAGAAGGTGGAGCTGTTTAATGCTAGCTTTCCTCCAAGCAGGTCTTGACGAAGACCTCACTCATTGTCCAATTGGCAGGCTTCTTGTGTTTCAGAGCCCATGAACGCAAAGCTCCCCTGGCTTCTCATCTAGACATAGCCATATTCCTAAAGGGAACATTAAGGCTCAGACCACTGGTAAAACAACTGCTTCCGTTATGGAACACTAAAGTGGTTTTACTGGCATCCTGCTAACGGTTCCGTATTGGAAAAAATGGTACACAAAGACCAGACCACCAGCGTTCTTTAAAAAAAATCAAACAAAAAACCCACATACATGCCACCTCCTTCATAATGGCCAATCAGGCAACTTCTTCTCTGATATTATTCTGGATATCTCAGCTTTAAGAATGGCGACCAGGATTTGAGAGAAACAACTATAAATTTGGATGAAATGTTCCTGCTGATTGGAAGATTTCTGACCCTGACAGCTGCAGTACAAGAAAAGTGGAGTTTTTTTCTTAATTATGATGGTGGTCATGTGCCTCTGCCTTTGTGTGCCTTGAGTAGTAGGAAGGTGCCTTACAACTGAAGTCTTTTTTACTCTACTTGTTAAAATAGCAGCTTTTCATTTGTGTGACCATTTGATTTAATATAGTAGCTCGCGATAAGAGTGTTTGAATCTCTAAAATGTTCAACATGTTTGTTATACTTTCAGAGCAGAACAGATTTGTAGATCAGGGAGTCTCCCTGTACCCCTCTTTCATATGTATTCTTATATAGGGCTATAGTCTGCTTTGGTATAAACTGAAGGGGGCAGCAGAGCCCTCTGGAGAAAGAGGAGGAGTTGGAAAAACTGGAATGGATTTCTTCTGCATGGCTCACAAGCATGGAGAGAATGCTCTACTGTCCAGAATGACATACCTAACTACAAGGAAAGATATTAGCAAGGTAAGAACCTAATCTCTTTATCTTTGGCTGCAGTTCCTCCATGCAGGACTTAAACTAGCAGCAAAAGTTATCCCAGGACAAGCAGGCATGATATTCTCACATGTGGGTGACGTCATCTACGGAGCCCCGGCGCGGACAGCTTTTCAAGCAAACTTGATTGAAGTTTCAAGTTTGCACACTGCACCACGCATGTGCATGCCTTCTCGCCCACTAGAGGGCGCATCCCACCTCGTGGTCCTCAGTTCAAATTTTTCCGCGGAGCAAGAAAGCCCTGTGGATCTGAGCTCCAGTGTTTTTGCCTTCTAGCTGCCGCGTTTAGTTTGTTTTCCCTTCGAATTAGTTCGCGGTGCTGTTTTTCTTTTCGGTTCCTTTCAAAAAAAAAAAAAAAAAAAGTCTTTCGTTTTTCCTCGGACTCCGGGGGCTCCCGGATTCCGTGGCCGTGGGACGTCGGTACGTTCCCGGCCTTCTTCTTTTTCTTCGTGGATGTCCCGTCCTGTTACGGGATTCAAAAAGTGCAGCCGGTGTGAAAGGTTGCTTTCCATCACCGACCCTCACCGGTGGTGCATTGTCTGTCTTGGGCCCGAACATCCGACAGACTCGTGTGATCGCTGTGCTACCTTCCAAAACAGGGCCCTCCGTCGCCGTAAGGCAAGAATGGCCGAATTGTTCGCCGTCGACACACCTAAGGCCTCGACGTCGGCCTCGGCTTCGGCCCCGGCCTTGACCTCGGCCTCAACGTCCTTGGGGGCCTCGGCCTCGCCTCGGCCCTCTTCCTCGAAGGCGTCGTCAGTGAAGCAAGCTTCGGGTAAGTCCTCTGTTCTATCCCCTTCAGCAAAGAAGCCATCCTCGAGTCAGGCCAAGGCGGGTGGGTCGACCCCGGCCCCGCATCGGACCTCGACTCCGCACACCCCGAGGGAATACTCGAGACCGAGGTCGCCCTCCAGGGAGTGTGCCCCGGACTCGGAACTCCCCACCTTCGTGGGGATTCCGGCCTTCCAGGATCTCCTCCGAGCTCTGATCTCATCGGAGCTGTCGGGAGCCCTGGAAGTGTTGCAGCGTGCTGCGGTTCCGGCGGCCTCGACCTCGGCCGGGGCGCCTTCGGTCTCGGAGACCCCGGCCTCGGCTCCCTCGGGAGCCCCGACCTCGGCGACCTCGGTCGCGGGTACGGTGGCCCCGTTCACCTCGGCCTCGGCCCCGCCCCGGACCTCGACCTCGGGGGAAACCCCCTGAGCGGAGCGTAAGGCCCAAGGAAAAGTTGCGCAGAGTGCGCCGTCTTTCCTCCTCTTCCTCCGGGTCTTCCAGACACGCCTCGCCCTCGACGCGACCTCGGACGGGGCGTCGATCGAGGAAGTCTAAGCGACCCCGAGGCTCGCCTCGGCGCGACCGCTCCTCGTCGTTCGGGGGCGAGGCGCTGCAGGTGTCGGAGTTGCGCCTCGACAACCCGAGGCTCCTCCGCTCACCTCATGGGAAATCTTCCCGGGCCGCCTCGCCGAGGAAACGTGAGAGTGTCCCACGAACCCCTGGGTCCTCACCCAAGGGCTCTGCGAGGAGGATAACTTCCCCTTCCCCCTCGAGGGCCCTCGAGAGGGGATCCTGGGATTCGGGATCGGTTAGGGATCCTCATTATTCCCATGAGGCCTCCCCCCTCTCCTCGGTGGGGCGGTCGAGAACCCCGTCTCCCCAGGCTAGGCCGTCCTCATTTTCATCCTTCGTTCAGGACATGGCCCAAGCCCTGGGGATTGACCTGATGGTAGGCTCTCGATATTCCAAAGAGTTTTTGGAGGAACAGGACCTCCCCACTCTTCCTAGGGAGGTGCCTAGACTCCCTCTCAACAGTGTCCTTCTGCAAACCTGGCTGAATAACTTGTCAAACCCTCTTACAGTCACGTCTGTGCCTTCAAAAATGGAATCGAAGTATAGGACGATTCCCCCTAAAGGGTTCGATAAGGCGCAGCTCTCACACCAGTCTCTTCTGGTGGAGTCTGCTCTTAAAAAATCACAGCCCTCACGGGTTTCTGCGGCGGTTCCACCAGGCAGGGAGGGGCGGACCCTGGACAAGTTTGGCCGTCGCCTCTATTCAAATTCCCTGATGGCCACCAGGGTTCTAAATTACGCCTTCACCTTTTCCTCCTATTTGCGTGGTATGGTGAAGGACCTTCCTCAATATCGAAACTCGTTACCGGACTCCCAAAGAGCAGGATTCGATAAGTTTATGTCCAACCTGTCTCAATTGCGGTTGTACCTATTCCACGCAGTGTACGACGCCTTTGAGCTGGTTTCGAGGGTGTCGGCCCTCGCGGTGGCCATGCGCCGCTTGGCCTGGCTTCGCACCCTCGACATGGACCCAAACCTGCAGGAACGCCTGGCAGACTTGCCCTGTGTGGGGTCCGAGTTATTCAACGAGTCATTGGATGCGGCGACCAAACGCTTGTCGGAACAGGAGCGCTCTCTAGCATCCCTGGTCCGCCCCAAACCTAGACCCCCGCCGCAGAAACCCTTTCGGCCTCCGCCGCGCCGATACCCTCAGAAGTCGACTCCGGCTTTCTCGAGACCGCCTCCGAGACGTCCGTCTCAGCGAGGCAGAGGGGGACAAACCCAAGCCCAGGCGCAGGGCCCTTCTAAGCCCGCGCCTTCCTTTTGACGGGCTGAGCGGACGGGGCGGGTTCCCCTCCGCACTTTCTCAGGAACCCCTTCCTATCGGGGGCCGTCTTCGGTCCTTCCGGGAGGCATGGACCGGGATTACCTCAGACGCTTGGGTGCTCCGGATCGTCTCCGAGGGCTACTCGCTCAACTTTGTGTCCTCGCCGCCGGACAGTCCCCCAAGTTTAGTCCCCTGCAACCGTTCCCAGCTACCGACCCTTATAACCGAAGCCAAAGCCCTCTTGAAGCTTCGGGCGGTCGAGCCGGTCCCCAAGGACCAGTGGGGTACGGGGTTTTACTCCCGCTACTTTTTGGTCCCAAAAAAGACCGGGGACCTGCGCCCCATACTGGACCTCAGGAAGCTCAACAAATTCCTGGCCCGGGAGAAGTTTCGAATGCTATCTCTCCCGGTTTTGTACCCCCTCTTGGGGGAAGGGGACTGGATGTGCTCCCTCGACCTGAAGGAAGCATACACCCATGTTCCGGTGCACCCCGCCTGTCGAAGATTCTTACGATTCCAGGTGGGGGACCTCCACCTCCAGTACAGGGTACTGCCCTTCGGCCTGGCCGCGTCCCCACGAGTATTCACGAAGTGCATGGTGGTGGTTGCAGCAGCCCTCAGGTCACGTGGACTCCATGTGTTCCCTTACCTGGACGATTGGCTCATCAAAGCCCCGACCAGGGAGGGGGTTATCTCAGCGACCCGACAGTCTATTACCTTCCTGCAAACTCTCGGGTTCGAGATAAACTTTCCAAAGTCTCAGTTGAGGCCGTCGCAGTCTCTTCAATTCATAGGTGCGGTGCTGGACACGGTGCGCCTACGCTCCTACCTGCCGACCCAGCGGTTGGAAGCCTTGGTACGGATGAGCCGCCAGGTCTCCCAACTATCGAGGGTGTCGGCCAAGCGCATGATGATGCTGCTGGGCCATATGGCCTCGACGGTACATGTCACGCCGTTTGCGAGGCTACACCTGAGGATCCCTCAGTGGACCCTCGCGTCCCAGTGGCGCCAGGAGTGCGACCCGGTGTCTCGCCTCATTTCGGTAACTCCGCCCTTGCGGAAATCGCTGCGTTGGTGGACAGACTCTTCAAATCTGTCCATGGGGCTATTGTTTCGCACTCCGCCTTTTCGCAAGGTCCTGACCACGGACTCCTCGGAGTACGCGTGGGGAGCCCATCTCGACGGTCTTCGCACGCAGGGCCTGTGGTCGACAGAAGACCGTCAGTGTCATATCAACGTGCTAGAGCTGCGAGCCATCTTCCTAGCACTTCGAGCCTTCGTTCACATATTGCAGGACCAGGTGGTCCTCGTCCGCACGGACAATCAGGTGGCAATGTATTATGTGAACAAGCAGGGAGGAACGGGGTCATGGCCCCTCTGCTCCGAAGCTCTTCGCCTCTGGGAGTGGGCGGCCTCCCGGAACATCTTCCTCCGGGCGGTCTACATCCAAGGAGAACGGAATTGCCTGGCGGACAAACTGAGTCGACTTCTGCAACCGCACGAGTGGACTCTACACTCAGCAGTTCTACGCGAGGTTTTCGCTCGCTGGGGAACGCCACAGGTGGATCTGTTTGCCTCTCCGGAGACACACAAACTACCACTATATTGTTCTCGGATGTACTCGCAGGACCGTCTGGAAGCGGATGCCTTCCTACTCGACTGGGAAGGGAGGTTCCTGTATGCATTCCCTCCGTTCCCTCTGATCATGCGAACGTTGGTACACCTAAAATCGTCCACGGCCACGATGATTCTCATAGCACCTCGGTGGCCGCGTCAGCACTGGTTCTCCCTGCTGCTCCAGTTCAGTGCCAGGGAGCCTCTCCCCCTGCCTGTCTCTCCTTCTCTGCTGTCTCAGAGTCAAGGATCCATGTTACATCCCAATCTGCAGTCATTGCACCTGACAGCCTGGTTTCTTGTGCCCTGACTCCTCCGGACCTGTCTCAATCGGTGAAGTAGGTGTTGGAAGCCTCCCGCAAGATCTCGACGAGGCTTTGCTATGCGCAGAAATGGACCAGGTTTTCCACCTGGTGCTCGTCTTTTCACCTGGATCCGGTATCAGTTCCGGTATCCTCGGTTTTGGAATATTTGTTTCAATTGTCGCGCTCCGGCTTGAAAACTACTTCGGTGCGGGTTCATCTCAGTGCGATTTCTGCTTTCCACCAACCTCTGGAGGGACGCCCTCTGTCACTCCATCCCTTGGTGACACGCTTCATGAAAGGGTTACTCAGGGTTTGTCCCCCTCTTAAGCCTCCGTCTGTCGTGTGGAATTTGAATGTGGTTCTGGCTCAACTGATGAAACCCCCGTTTGAGCCACTCAACAAGTCCCTCTTGAAATTTCTGACTTGGAAGGCGGTGTTTCTAATTGCCCTCACCTCCGCCAGGCGGATTGGGGAGTTGCAAGCCTTGGTTGCGGACCCTCCTTTCACTGTCTTTCATCACGACAAGGTGGTTCTCCGCACCCATCCTAAGTTTTTACCTAAAGTTGTTTCTGACTTCCACCTCAATCAGTCCATTGTCCTTCCTGTGTTCTTCCCGAAGCCCCACTCCCATCCTGGCGAGACGGCGCTTCACACGCTTGACTGTAAGAGGGCGTTGGCATATTACCTTCAACGCACCAGGTCTCATCGGAAGGTTCCTCAATTGTTTTTGTCCTTCGATCCCAATCGATTAGGGCATCCAGTTTCCAAGCGCACTCTGTCTAACTGGTTGGCAGCTTGCATTTCCTTTTGCTACGCTCAGGCTGGCCTTCCTCCCCCGGGTCGAGTCACGGGGCACAAGGTCCGGGCGATGGCAGCTTCGATAGCTTTCCTCCGATCCACTCCGATGGAGGACATATGTAAGGCTGCCACTTGGTCTTCGGTTCATACATTCACCTCTCATTACTGCCTGGACACTTTATCCAGGAGTGACGGCCGGTTTGGCCAGTCAGTTTTGCAAAATCTGTTTTCCTAAATTGCCATCCTCCCACCTGCCCTTTTTTGGTTAGCTTGGAGGTCACCCACATGTGAGAATATCATGCCTGCTTGTCCTGGGATAAAGCACAGTTACTTACCGTAACAGGTGTTATCCAGGGACAGCAGGCATATATTCTCACAACCCGCCCGCCTCCCCGGGGATGGCTTCCTTGCTAGTTATGGAACTGAGGACCACGAGGTGGGATGCGCCCTCTAGTGGGCGAGAAGGCATGCACATGCGTGGTGCAGTGTGCAAACTTGAAACTTCAATCAAGTTTGCTTGAAAAGCTGTCCGCGCCGGGGCTCCGTAGATGACGTCACCCACATGTGAGAATATATGCCTGCTGTCCCTGGATAACACCTGTTACGGTAAGTAACTGTGCTTTCTGGTTACGCAGGATTAACTTATGGTACTGTAACATGGTTGCTATTCTAACCCTCCCCCTCAATCTCACAAGCTTTTCCACAAGTTAAAACAATCCAAAATAATATTGTGACTGCCTCTGTGAAAAGGTGACTAAAGTAGCAGATCTAAAATGTTGAGAGAGGCCATTTTTTTCATGTCATGGGTCTGCAAGCAGTCTGAAAGTTACGTTTGAACTTCTGTTTTAATTTTTCCACGTGAAAGGATGGGGTTTGGCCTGTTATATTACAAATTGTTAGTGTAAACACATTTTATTAAAACCTTATTTTTTGTTTCTGGTGACTTTAGTCACCTTTTCCTAGAGGTGGTCACAGTAGTAAAACTTTAACAATAAAAATGTCAGTGTTTGTTTCTTTTCCAGAGCCAGGTTCTACCAGTTGTGACTGTGCTTCATGTCACTAGCTTTCTTCACAGTATAACACCAAACTACCTGTGTACCCCTATAGTGGCAGTTCAGCTATATAATGGCATCTCCCTATAGCCCATGCCAAATATTGTTGCTTCAGTATGCCTTCTGCTAATGTCTGGTACTTTTGAGGCTATATGAATGACTTTACTAAACTTAATAATGAGTCCTCACTTATAGCTACTACAGGCTTTTGTTTCATGGCATTAGGTATCCAACATGGCGGCACTAGCCTCCAATAGAAAACACAATGGATTGTGAGTTGTTGTAAAGAAGGCATGGTCATGAAGCTGATCTGAAGTATGGGAGTTTTGCATGGAAGCAACAGCTCAGGTTCCACATTAACAAAAAGGTGTTACTATAATTAAATCTGTATCAAATTGCTTCAGTCATTTGGAGGGAGTAATGGGTAGAAAGCTCATTTCATTAATGCTCTTGGAAAGGTAGGTCCAAGGCCTAGTTTAATTAATGTAAAAACTCAAACATTTACTTAATCCAAACTTTATTTATCTAGATAAAAATGTCCAAGGACACTAGTCCTCACCCTACTTCTGCCCTCTAGAAACAGTCTAGCATAACTACACCTTCCTTGTTTTTTTTCTGAACGCTTAACATCCCATTTATATACACAGTCATGATGGCATGCTGAAGTAGAGTTGTATTACTTGTACACTTCCTTGAACTGGAAAGTCATCCTGGCAGTGTAAATTGAAGTGGAAGAGAACAGTTATGTCTAAAATGCTTTCTACATTACTCAAGAATGTGGGGTATGTCACCTTGTGTAAGATATTCTGTCACTATCTAAATGCTTTAGAACTGCAGCGAAACAAATACTTTTTTCAAAATTATCGTGTTCTGTGATGGAAACAGATTCAATTTAAATGTTGTGAACTCCCATTTTAAAATGCCATCAAATTAACTTCCTTTTTTTGAAACCCATGATAGTGCTTGCACACCATAGCTAATTTATAGCATGTATTTCTCACCGAGTCAAAAACTACAACCAGCTTTGCAATCTGATGTACAGTAACAGAGCCCATATTTAATCCTATGTTTACAAAAACTCACTGTTTTAACTGATTATTTTAAAAAAGTATACCCTATACTCAAGGACAGCTATGAAGAAAAGTGAAGCATTAACATACTCTTGCTCAAGTCAGAACATCATAGAAGATCTTGGGTTTGCTGGTGCTTGCCTGGAACTTTTCCAGCTTCAGTCCAATACGGAAGAGAACTGCTTCATCCCACCACTTAGCCATAACCTGTAGGAAGGGGTACATCAGGGGCATTTGATAATTACTGTGAGCATACCATCAACTTGAAAAAACATGCTTTGTACCTGTTGTGCTCAAAAGAACAGTTAGAGCATCTTCCCATTCTATAGAAAAATAAAAAGCCACTGAAGGGTAGTACTTTTCATTAATGTTTTATTTATTTTTATGTGCTAGGCTTGTAGGATTTTTTTTTACGGCATTGACTTGTTTTGTGTCTGCACCACAGATAATACCTGGAGCAGAGACAATATATATATAAAATAAATCATAGCTACTAATTTAAGAACCAATTCTTTCTTCTCTTCCACCCCCCCTTCCCACTTCAAGTTACAGATACTAGAAAAAGACGATGCTCCTGCACTGTAGCATTTCTCTTAAAGTTTTTCCTTTCATTAACTATCCCCCACCAACTGCAGCCCTGTCTTTTCCCCTGACAGTAGTTGGGATTATTTTGCTCCTTTTTAAAATCCTGCTGCTGCCTTTGGACAGGAAGTCTGAGAGTGAGAGAGCACTACAGTTGAGCTAGGAGAGTATGAGACAGCTACAGCCTAAGGCTGGCAAGGTGAGATGAGTAGTGGGTTAAAAAAAATAAATTTCTTTATCTTGCCAGCTCAGTCAAGATGGGTGGGTCTATGTCACTCTGGCAGTAGATGGAGCCAAAACATTGCTACTACTTTTTCCCCATGGTGATGACATCTTTAGTATATTAGCTGCTCCAGCTAAGTAACTTGGCAGACTCTTTTGACTCTAGGAGATAGTGGTCAACTTTCTGGAAAAAGGAAAATTCCTAAAGTTCCAGCAGGGAGGATCAACCTAAAGGTTACTACCCTGAGAGTTTCCAAGAGATAGCTAAGGAATCTGGACATCACCTTAATTGGGGGCATCAGCTTTTTGGGGTTCAATCCCTTTCTTCCCTTCTCTCTACAGGAGGGTGGGGGACAACAACTGAAACAAAGGAAGTCATATATTGATACATGTGGGCTTGTTAGGTAGGATTCAAGGAAAGGAAATAAGCAGGCAAGTTAAATTCATTTAACAGCAGATGTTTTAGTGATTTTGTGCAGTATTTAGCAAATTCAAAAAAATATATTTTTAATGTTGGCCTTGGGAATGTGGTGTTTATTTTTTGACTAGCATAGTGTTTAAAGCATCAGCCTGCAAAAGGAAGGGTTCAAGCTGCTGTTATTTTCTGTAACTTCACCTGCTCTTGCTTAAGTCTAGGGTGAAATTAGTCTAACAAATCAAGATAGGAAATTAGCAGGTAAAACTAATCTGGAAAGTAGAACACTGAATTTCAGTAATGCCATTACCAGCAAAAGGATTGATACAGTCCTAGAATTTGCTGGTGTACTTTTGCCTAAACATGAATGAAACTTAAGACCATTCAAAGAGATAATCATGCCAACATCCAGGGACTAAAGCTTAGATTTCCTGAATGCCAAGCAGCAAGGAACACATTCTAATAGCCTATAGGAAGACTCAACAATGTGGAAGAAGCGCTGAGACAAAAGAAACCTCTGTAGGGGCTTCATGTCCATCTTCTTCCAGCCAGTCTTTAGTCACAGCCAATGTAGTAGGCATGAAACCCTTAAGCTATGTTGATGCAGAAACAACCATCTGAGGCTGGCTATGGCTCCTACCTTTTCCTGGAGCAAAACTTTGAAGCAGCATTCATGATCTGATCATTTGGCAGCACCCTTTGTGGTGCTAAGGCCTGCTGGGAGAGGATGCAAACACTGCCCAGAACTTTATAAGTATCCTGTCCCATCACAGTGGGACAGAAGAAATGTGTGACCTTTAGCTCTTTCATAGTCTTTTGTTAAACCTAAGGCACCAAGGTGGTAGCTGTAGAACACAGCTGCAGTCTTTTACCTTTCTGTTTTTTGTTGATGTTCTGCTATGGGTAAATACAGAGGTAAGCAGTCAAAGCTTCAAAAGCCTTTAGCTGCACTGGTACTAGGCCTAATAGATCCATCTTTGGTTTATGGAGGAGAAACACCCTGTGTAGAGCTGCCCCTCAAAGAGCTTTTAAGGGAACAAGCCCACAGCCCTGATCAAAGAACTCCCCCTCCACAGCCCAGTGCCAAAAGCTCTCCAATTGTTGCTCAGCAACATTTATCATGGAAGGCAGCTGTTCAGGCTCCTGGTAGTAAAGATGTTCCAGAGCAAACATCAGCTCTATTAACAACTGATAAATTGACTCAGGCCTCAGAAGAGAATTTTGTACCTGAGATGGAAATATCCATTACTACTCAGGAGCAGAAGGTAGTACAAAGGTTGGAAATGCTATAGTATCCTTACCAGAGACACCAACTACAGTTTGGTTTGCAATTTCAGATCTGTTTAAATCTATTCATTGCCATGTGAACTTTGTCTTACCAAATGAAAGTTATGGAAACAAAAATAGTAAAATAGAACAATGGGATAATTGAAATCTGATATGGGAATACTGGGAACTATTGGTTCAAAAATAGCTCAAGGTCAAACCATCCAAATGGTAATTATTTAAGTTGCAAGTTCTCTAACAGAGCCAAATTAGAAACTTTATAGGGGGGTTACAGCCAGCCTCAAATGAACAGCACTTAAAGAGATGGTTAAACTTTATCGTTATGAATTGCTTTAGTTGTCTGCAGACCAAATTCCAGCAATTATAAAAGCATATTATCTTCCAGTTAAAAAGTGTGGGGATTCAGCACAGACTAATAATTTTAACAGTAGATTCTTCAGACTCTCCTCACGTGTTGTGATTTCTTCAAATCTGAAAACTGTGACATTTAAGTAGCTAATACAAAATTTGAGAAAAGGATGGAAATGTTTAAAGGGGTGTCAGACTATATAGAGTACCGTATTTTCACGCATATAACGTGCACTATACACGATTTTACAAATCATACGCGTGAGCGCGTTGTACACTTTTTTTTACATACTTCCCCCCGATGTCCGATTCACCCCCCCCCTCCCCCGCAGGACCACTCGCACCCCCACCCCGAAGGACCGCTCGCACTCGCACCCCCACCCCCACCCCGAAGGACCACTCGCACCCCCACAGCCTCCCCATCCCCCCCCATCATGGAGAAGTTGCCTACCATTGTGTCCTGCTGCTTCCTCTGCAGGAGGTCCGCCCCTTCTCTGAGCCCTGCGTCTGCGCTGCTTCCTCTTCCGGCGGTCCCGCCCTTGAGGCTGTGGGGGTGCGAGTGGTCCTTCGGGGTGAGGGTGCGGGTGCAAATGCGAGTGTGAGCGGTCCTTTGGGGTGGGGGTGCGAGCGGTCCTGCAGGGGGGTGAATCGGACGTTGGGGGGGGGCATCAGGCTTTCAGGGTGGGGACAGAGCTTCAAGGGCGAAAGGAGAGTCGGGCGGCATGCGCAGTATACGGGTGTGTGTGGTATATAAAAATTTCTTTACATAAATTAGTTTCCCGCGCGCTATACCCGTGTGCGCGTTTTACTCGGGTGCGTGATATATGAGTGAAAATACAGTATATTGTTTCTAATCTAAAGAATCTCAAAAGCGATGCAATTTCTCTTGCTGTATCCTAGAGTCCTACAACTAGGGGCTATTTTCTGTCTTAAGTAATAATAAAGCACTTGCATGGGAATTTCAGGATCCTACACACCTATCTACCAGGGCACTTTCCAGGATATATGAGTGGAATACAGTTATAGGTTTTCTCCCTTTTCTAATTTATTTTTTTTAATTCATTTTCCTTAAATCTCCTCTTAATGATCATTTAAACCGTATTATGGAGAGCTTGAGCTGACATCGATTGTGTTTTGTTTCAATTATCGCTGAGGTTTACATCTTATTGTATCTATTTTTTCCTTTTCAGCTTTTCTGTATAAATTGAGATTTGATTTAATTTTTATTATAATATTTGTGCAATTTTACATTACTTTTATTTCAAAACCAAATGAAATAATTGACAATCTAGGTATAATTAAATCTTCATTTTATGGTCAGCTACCCAAAAGAAGAAAATGTCCTCTACAGCAAAGATATGCAACATTACAACTATCTTCAGACCAGGTTATTATCATCTAAGCCCTTGATACCTATGTGGGTTCTGGAATAGTTTAGGTCTAAAGGAAAAAATATTGACAAATTAATTTTAAATTTTACCCTCCTTATACATGCCAGACAAATGCACTATACAACCCTTGACCATACAGAAGGAAGACATGACAGTTTGCAGGACTCCTGTGGTCCAGTGCTGGATGTCTCAGGCCCCACACCCATAATGTTATACTTAGAGCAAGTATATAATGGAGAAAAAGGCTCATCTGGTCATTTTCCTCTTAAAGTTAGGAATCCACAGTATATTCCTGTGATATTGAGTGAGCTCACTAGCCACCTGCAACCCTTGTTGAGTGGGCCAAGGTACTTGTCGTGCCTTTTTCCCGTAGACCAAATCTATCTGAAATGCATAAAGAACTGAAGCCCTAGAACCATTTCAAAGGCTGCCTGCACTGACCACTATCCTCACCATATCAGTTTGCATTGCTGCAGCATTGACTGGAAACTGAGCAATGCAGGAGGCTGCTGCAACCTGCTTTGATATTTTGGTTGTATCTACTAGCAGAATGACATATCCTGCTTGCCTGTACTGCTCTGACATCATCAATAAAGGATTTAATGTGCTGCAACTGCCCCATCTTGTGTACCTATCTAAGAGGACTGCATGGACCCCTCCTTTAAATATTTCATTACACATCTATGATCATTAGGCCTATTCTTAAGCTCTAGATCAGGGGTGCCCACACTTTTTTGACTCGCGAGCTACTTTTAAAATGACCAAGTCAAAATGATCTACCAACAATAAAATTTAAAAAAACCACAACGCACACTGTACGCATAGAATTGTTAATTATCATTCCTATTCCGGGGTTTTTTCAAAGAGGTCAAAGCAGATGACTCTATGCATTGTCACCTCAGTAACAACCATACAAAAATAGACAAATACCCACCCCCTCCCTTTTTGCTAAACCACAATAGCAGTTTTTAGCGCAGGGAGCTGCGCTGAATGCCCAGCGCTGCTCTTGATGCTCATAGGCTCCCTGTGCTAAAAACCACTATTTGGTTTAGTAAAAGGGGACCATATTGTAAAATATAGACAGCAGATATAAATTCAGACATTTTGATCACTAAATTTAAAATAAAATCATTTTTCCTACCTTGTCTGGTGATTTCATGAGTCTCTAGTTGCACTTTCTTCTTCTGACTGTGCATCCAATCTTTCTTTCAGCCTTTATGCTTCCTCTCCTCTACACCTCATTCCCTCCCCCAACTTTTTCTTCCTCTCTCCCTGACCTTTCTTTCTTTCTCTCTTCATGCCCCCTTTCTTTCTCCCTGCCCTTCCCCAAGCCACTGCCATCGAGCAACAGGACCCAAACGCTACCAATGGATAACGCCGATGCAGCCCCATGCTCTCTCTGCTTCGGGCCGATCAATCTTCCTCTCCCCGACGTCAATTCTGCCGTCGGAGAGGAAGTTCCGCCCAGCCAGGCAGCGATTGGCTGGCCCGAACTTCCTCTCCGACGGCAGAATTGACGTCGGGGAGAGGAAGATTGATCGGCCCGATAGATCGCCAAGGCAAAGTGAATCCTGGATGATCAACTCACTTTGCCTTGGCGAGCTACCGGTCGATCGCGATCGACCTATTTATTGGGCACCCCTGCTCTAGATGGTTAAAGTGAGCTGCTGCTGCTAAGTTAGCATGACTGTTAATTTTGAGCAAGACAAGAACTAAGCTCGCTAAGTCTGTAGAGTGGGATGGGATACAAGCAGGTTTCTTGCTCATACAGGTGGAGCCTAGTACAGGCTCATGATCCTTTATCGGAAATGCACAGGACCAGAAAGATTTTGAATTTTGGGGTTTTTTTGGAATGACATGTTGCCAGTGGCCATCGTGCTTGAAAGTTCATCTAGGCCTGGTGCTGCTTCAGCCTGCAGTCAACACATCCTGTGATACAGCTCAGCAACTAACACTATAGCAGCAGCAACTTACCGAAGAGCTCTATTTTTAGTTTTGGACAGCTGCCAGTGTGTTCAAGATGTTTATCTGCTTTCAGAAGCCCTATGTGTATCACTTTATAAAATATGGTGATGTTGGTTGGGTTTGGGACCCTGTACAACCCTGTCACTTAACTCTAGGGCCCTGGAAGCTGCTCCCTATAGGGCAGAGAATAAAAAGGTAGCACTCTAGCAGTGCCTTACACTGGTTTTTGTCTCACTTTGCCAGTAGCAAAGAGCCTAGTAGATAAATATGCCTGTCTACGTACCTGAAGGCCGATCGGCAGCCCTGCTGAGCTGTATCCAATAGGTACTACAAGGCCTGGAATTCCAGTAAGGTTCCCAAGCTGCATGTATCTGTCAAAAATTTTTAAAAAGCAAGAACCATTAGAAGCCTACAACTATTCTGCTTTTTCAGCTAATTTTGTACTTGTCATGTAGCAAGATCAAAGAATGGAAGGATGACAACCAACAAACCAGAAGTTACTCATGGAGAGGAAGTAGGAGGGAATATTTTTTTCCAGACATCTAGACTCTGGGCATGGCTTCTTACAACTGCAATTATCCTCTACATCAGAAACTCCCTAGTCCCAAGATTGATGTACACTCTACCCCACGGTTCCAGATCACTTTTCACAAGCTGTGGTTTTCTTATCTTGTGAAAAAGATGCCAAGGATTAACGAGCCCATGCCATATATTGAGCAAACCAGGAGTGGAGAGGAGTAGCCTAAATCAGTACAGTGGGCCGAGAACCAGAGGAACCATGTTCGAGTACCACTGCAACTCCTTGTGACCCTGGGCAAGTCACTTGTACCTGGGGCAATGGAGGATTAGCACTTAAGACTGCCAGTCCACTAGTGATAGAAAAAGTACTTGTATCTAATAATACATAAAATGCTTTGATTGTATCACAGAAAGATGGTGTATGAAGAATTTCCCTTGCATTTCTCCTGTTAAAGAGATACTATAAGGGGTCATGGATAAAAGCAGCTAAGAGAGTGTAGCCTAGATAAGCTGTGGCATACAGAGTGTAGAAACTAGATTGCTCAGTTTCCAGGCTGTATGGTTAGATGTGTAGAGGGGCATTATTAAAAAATAACAACAGGAAGGGAGCCAGGGCGCGAAGGCCACTTCAGCCGCGTGGAGAGGAGCAGCGAGGCAGTGAAAGTCGCGTTGTGAGGAGCAGCGAGGCAGAGGAAGCACAAGCAAGCAGGGAAGATCAGGAGAGAGCTACCAGCGGCGGCGGAGAGGAGCGGGTAGCGGCGAGAGGAAGCTCCGCCCACCCCCTCCGCATCATCAGCGTCATCGACCCGACTCCCCCTTAACAGGAAGGGAGCCAACGGCGCGCGGCCGTTCGGCGTGCGCCTTTGCGAAGGAGCCGTAAGAAGGAGCCAGGAAGTTAGGTCGCCCAAAAGAAAGACCAAAAGCATAAGTTACAAGGCTTTCTTACCTAGCCACACAGCAGGGAACACTTCTTTCACACCACATTCTTAGAACACACCTAAAACAAGCACTCACCTAAAACACCCAAAGCACAGCAGCACAAACAGACTCACTACTAACTAGAAGACAACAACAGGAAGTCGGGTCACACACAACCGACAGAAACAGAAGATTCACATACAGCCCAGACTTCAGAAGGGAAATGATCGCCCACGGTACCCAGAGGATGGGCTTTCCAGTCTTCTGCATTGACTGCAATATGTATGACTACCTCCCCTCGGGGACTAGGGCATACGTTTGCAGTCGGTGCAGAGAACTGGATAGCCTGAAACAACAAGTTCGTTTGCTGGAGGGAACAGTGAGAGAACTGGAAGAACTCCTCACCTGTAAAGAAGAAGAACCCAGCAAGCAGGAGACATCTAGTGCCAGCGAAGAGATCGAGGAACTTGAGAAATTCATCGAGGAAGCCCACCAGCAACATGTGGAAGTCCCAGAGTTGGACAGCTGTACCCGAACTACCCAGGAAGAAGGCCATGGTGATATGGGCAGAGATACCACTACAATTGATGAAGAGTCTGCAGCTGAGGTTGGGGATGTGCCAAAGAAGAAAGAAGACAGGACCTACACCATGGACGTGGACTTGCGACCCCCAAGAAACCCTCGAATAGAGAAGATAGGGATCATTGTTGGAGATTCCATTATACGCAATGTAGACAGCCACATTGCAGGAGGAAGAGAAGACAGACTGGTCACCTGCCTGCCCGGAGCAAGAGTGAAGGATGTGGCTGGCAGGATCATCAGGATCATAGACAGCGCAGAAGGGAAGGACACTGCGGTACTTATCCACGTGGGAACCAACGACGTGAGCGGACGGAAGTACGATAGGGAGGATATGAAGAACCAGCTCCGCTCACTTGGAAGAAAACTGAAGGTCAGGGAGGTGACAGTGGCATTTTCTGAGATCCTCCCGGTACCGAGAGCAGATGCGAAGAGGCAAGATGAGCTGCGAGAAATCAACGCCTGGATGAGACGATGGTGCGAGGAAGAAGGGTTTGACTTCGTGCGCAACTGGACGACGTTCTGGGGAAGGAGCAGGTACTATAGGAAGGACGGATTACACCTCACCAAAGAAGGGGCGAGAATATTGGCTGGAAACATGAAGAAGATCATTGAGAAGACTTTAAACTGAAGAACAGGGGAGAGCGGACAGTCGACAACCAGTTGATGGCCCGGACAGCAGGAAATAAGGACATCCGCTCAGATGAAGAGGAAGAACTCGACGCAAATGAGGGAGACAACAATGGAGCACAAATAGATGCAGTAAAAGATACAATAAGGCCTGTGAAGCCCAGAAAATCTAAGAAGGCAACACAAAGGGAGCTTAAATGTATGTACACGAATGCCAGAAGCCTGAGAAATAAAATGGGGGAGTTGGAAACACTAGCTAGATGCGAAGAAATAGATATCATTGGCATAACAGAAACATGGTGGGACGAGGAAAATGAATGGGATACAGTACTACAGGGATACAAGCTTTACAGAAGAGACAGAACAGGGCAGAAAGGGGGAGGCATTGCCCTATATGTCCAGGAAGGAGTAGAATCTACTGGAGAAGGGAAGGCGGAGGAGAAAACGAAACTGGAGTCCCTCTGGGTAAAGATCCCCAGACAAAACGGAGCAGACATAAAAATAGGTCTCTACTATCGACCTCCAGGTCAGACGGAGGAAACAGACTCGGATATGATAGATGAAATAAGACATGAATGTAGGACGGGCAATGTAACTATCATGGGAGACTTCAATTTCCCAGGAATAGACTGGAACCTAGTAACCTCAAGCTGCGGCAAAGAAATAAAGTTCCTGGAAATGATGGGAGACTGCTTCCTAGAACAAATGGTAGGAGAACCGACAAGAGGAAACGCCACCTTGGACTTAGTCCTAGATGGCATAACTGGGCAAACCAAAGATGTAGAAGTCACGGTCCCGCTAGGAACGAGCGACCACAGTATGATCTATTTTAAACTCGACATCGGGAAGGGGAAGCGAAATAAGACCCTAACCAAGACCTTCAACTTTAAAAAAGGAAGATACGATAGCATGAGAGCCATGGTAAGAAAACGGATCAAGAAAAGGATATCCAAAATCGAAACGGTAGAACAAGCATGGTCCCTACTAAAAAAAACTATCACCGAAGCACAGAATCTATACATCCCGCAGATAGCCAAAGGAAGGAAAACTAAAGCCAAAAGAGAACCAGCTTGGCTAACCAAAGAGGTGAAGGATGCAGTTAGGGAAAAGAAAGACTCGTTCAAAAAATGGAAGCGTGAGAAAACAACTGAGGCTTGGAACAGTCATAAAGACGACCAGAAGAAGTGCCACAAGGCTGTGAGAGAAGCTAAAAGGGCCTATGAGGAAAAGATAGCCCAAGAGGCCAAAAACTTCAAACCATTTTTTAGATATGTTAAAGGGAAAAAACCTGCAAAGGAGACAGTGGGCCCTCTCGACGACCAAGGAAGAAAAGGATACATCAAAGAGGACAAACAGATTGCAGACAGATTAAATTCCTTCTTTGCTTCTGTCTTTACCAAGGAAGACACCACATCGATACCCAAAACAGTGAAAGTATTCAAGGGGGAAATAGAGGAGAGCCTCACCACAGTGAAGGTGGATCTGGACCAGGTATACTATCAGATTGACAAACTAAAAAGTGACAAATCCCCTGGCCCAGACGGAATTCACCCGAGAGTATTAAAAGAACTAAAGGTGGAAATCGGAGAACTACTGCAAACCCTCGCTAACTTGTCAGTTATAACCGGACAGATACCAGAAGACTGGAAGATAGCGAACGTAATACCAATCTTCAAAAAAGGATCAAGGGGAGAACCGGGAAACTATAGACCAGTGAGTCTCACATCGGTCCCTGGGAAAATGGTTGAGGCTTTGATTAAAGACAGCATTGTACAGCACCTGGATAACCATGACCTGCTGAGAGGTAGTCAGCATGGCTTCAGGAAAGGGAAGTCATGCTTGACAAACTTACTTCAGTTTTTCGAGGGAGTGAACAAACAAGTCGATAGCGGAGAACCGGTTGACATAATATACTTGGACTTCCAGAAGGCGTTCGACAAAGTACCTCATGCGAGACTTCTCAAGAAACTACAAAGTCATGGAATAGAAGGGGATATACTGAGATGGATAGGAAAATGGCTAGAAAACAGAAGACAAAGAGTGGGCATAAATGGGAAGTACTCAGACTGGAAGAAAGTAACTAGCGGTGTGCCTCAGGGCTCAGTTCTTGGGCCTATCTTATTCAATATCTTCGTAAATGACCTGGAAGAAGAAACGACCAGTGCTATCATCAAGTTTGCAGATGACACAAAACTATGCCGAGCAATCAGGTCACAAAAAGACAGCGAAGAACTCCAGAGAGATTTGAAGCAACTTGAGAGATGGGCAGAAAATTGGCAGATGAGTTTTAATGTAGAAAAATGCAAAGTGATGCACCTGGGCAGTAAAAACAAGGAGCATGGGTACAAACTGTTAGGTATAACATTGGAGAAGAGCGATCAAGAAAAAGACCTGGGAGTACTGATAGATAGAACCCTGAAGCCATCGGCTCAATGTGCAGCGGCGGCAAAGAAAGCTAACAGGATGTTAGGCATGATAAAGAAAGGAATCACGAGTAGATCAAGGGAGGTCATAATGCCGCTTTATAGAGCAATGGTCAGACCACACCTGGAATACTGTGTCCAACACTGGTCTCCATACCTGAAGAAGGATATAACACTACTGGAGAGGGTGCAGAGGAGAGCGACGAAGCTAGTAAAAGGTATGGAGAACTTGAGCTACAAAGATCGCCTCAGAAAACTGGGACTATTCACCCTTGAGAAGAGAAGACTGAGAGGGGATCTGATAGAGACTTTTAAATTGCTAAAAGGAATTGACATAATGGAGCAAGCTCACTCACCAACAGGGGGAAAGGATGGTGAGCAAGAAACAGCGTTATTCACATTGGCAAATGTAACCCAGTCTCGGACCAGAGGTCATGGCCTGAAGCTGAGAGGGGACACGGCCAAGACAAACGTCAGAAAGTTCTGCTTCACACAGCGAGTGGTGAACGCCTGGAACTCTCTCCCGAAAGAGCTGGTGGAGGAAACCACCGTTCTAGGATTTAAGGGAAAATTGGACGCACATCTTCTTGCAGAAGACATTGAGGGATACGAGTGACATTGTATTCGCCAGGATGTGCCTGGCTGGGCCTCCGCGTGTGCGGAACGCCAGACTAGATGGACCCCGGGTCTGATCCGGTGCAGGCATTTCTTATGTTCTTATGTTCTTATGTTTTGGCCTAAGGCCCTAGGCACCCAAAGTAGGCAGCAGGGAAATGTCCATTCTCAAAAAAAAAACAAAAAACCCCACCCAAAATGTGTTTTTTTGTTTGTTTGTTTTGAGAATGGCCTACCCTGTACATTCAGGAGTTTAATCGCCCAGACTGCCACTACGTCTACCTTTAAGTCCTATTCTCAAAAAATAAAAAAATTGCTCAAGTCCCAATTGCTCAAGTGGGAGGGATCAGTCCTTTGCCTAAAAGCACAATTCTCTAACCGGTGTCTGTCATAAGCGCCAGTTAGAGAATCATGGAACAGTCTGTGTCCCCCCCCCCCCCCCCCCCCCCGATTGCAGCAGGAGGGATGTCCAGGCCCTCCTACCCAGCACTCACCGCGACCACCCCCTGTAATGATCACGGCAAGAGAGATGCCCAATCTCTCCTGTCACGATCCCCTGAACCCTCCCGCAGTGTTCTCCAGCAGGAGGAATGCCCAATCCCTCCTGACGTGATCCCCAAACCCCTCTGGCAATGTTCTCCGGCAAGAGGGATTCCCAGTCCTTCCTGCTGACACCCTGCGAACTCTCCCACAATGTTTCCCGGCAGGTCAGGGTAACCAGTTCTGTATGGGCCCATAAAGTATTATGAATATCATGGTGCCTTGGCTTAGATGTCAGCCAGTCCAATTATGGAAGATTAAAAAACAGCTATTACAAACATTCGCCAGAAGTTTCACAGAATTTGTTAGATTTTCTGTTAAGTTCCAAAAGTGAAGACTATTCTCAAAGCACGACATAATATGATGCTATGATCATTCACACTGGACCTAGAGTCTTCAGCAAGCTGGTGTTCATACCGTATAGACTGTGCCATTGTTGGGACATCACTGCAGCCGTGAAGGAGGTCAGAATCATGGATACGGGGAGCTGTGCATGCAGTTGCTGTAACAAAGAAAATACCGTGATGTACTAGCAGCACTATTACCAGAGGGTCCATCTGTTCAATCCTCAGCAAGAAAGTTTGGAGAAGGTGAAGGAAGTATTCAATTATCTCAATTTAGTATTCCTGAGCTCCAAAAGGTGCTGAACAACTGCATTGTGAAGGTACAAAAACAAAGTTTTCTGCAGACAGCACAATTGATAAGGCACAGAAGTAGATCATGATATCAGACAGAACCACTCTCCCGTAGTTTACATTAGTGTAAAGTTTTGAACACATGTGGCCCTTTCTGTTCACAGTGGTTTCAGTTACTTCTACAGTTAAGAATAAAATACAATTCTTAGGGAGTGGATGGGAATATGTGCCTTCTGGTATAGCTAAGCAAATTTCCTTTCTGTTGATAAGCAGGATTGAGTCTGGCCAAAAAAGTGGGTGATTCCAAAGCTTAGAAATACAATTATTGGGGAGTGGATGGGAATATGTGCCTTCTGGTATGCTAAGCAAATTTCCTGTCTTTCTGTTAAGCAGGATTGAGTCTGGCAAAAAAAAGTGGCCAATTCCAAAGCTTAGAACTATTCAGAGAATGTCCAGAGGTTCTAGAGGAGACTTAATAAAAAAAACAATCAGCACTTAGAAGTCCCATTGCACAGGGCCTTTTTTTAAAATAGAGGATTTAAACAAAGACAACCTGTCATGAAATAAGTCACCATATATGATAGTGAAGCTGGAGTGTTAACCATTGAATTGTGATCTATTAAGCTAACAGCATACCAAGCCAAAACTAAAGAAGTGGTGGGATAAATGCAGCAGTATAGTCATAGGAGGGTCATATCCATTAGTCAAATACCAGAACTACCACCTCTTCTCCCTGAAACCATATGTATGTCTAGTGTAGGATTGTCCAATGTCGGTCTTCGAGGGCATCAATTCAGTCAGGTTTTCAGGATTACCCCAGTGAATTTGCATGAGATCTGTTTGCATGCACTGCTTCCGTTGTATGCAAATAGATTTCATGCATGTTCATTTGGGAAATCCTGAAAACCTAACCTGGTGAGGACCAAAATTGGACATCCCTGGTTTAGTGGAAGGTGTCTTAGCAGCTAGAGAGTGGCCTGAACAGGCTCTGGTATACAGTGTAAAAACTAGAGTACTCAAATTTTCAGGCTATTGTTGAGTTATTGGTGTTGGGAATTGGAGCAGTTTGCAGGAAGCTAGAAGAGTCAGGTTCGAGAAGACATAACCAGTTTTGTATACCTTATTAGGGTACTTTGACTGTGCTAGAACTTGGATAGAGTGGACAGCAGACAAAAAATGTCCATGCAATTACCAAGATATCTGGACCATATGGAGAACAAAGCACTTTAGTGAGATCGACAGCCAATTGATTTTACAGATCAAGTAGCCTGTATCTAGATGTTGGCTATAGCAGAGTCCCAGATTCTGGCAGCTTCTCAGAAAACAGTGAAGAAGTGGGAATGGAACTGTACACATCAACCAGAATTAAAATAAGTAAATGAATATTTATTAAAAAGTCAATAAAAGAGTCTATCAAATGTTGTGTTCAATCTGTGTAGCAGATCCAATATAGTCCATGTTTCAGCATTGAAGCCTGCCTCAGGGGTACAAGAAACATCTAAAGGACAAGCATTGATAATGACAAATATATAACCAGAAATATAAAATATGCGACTAAAGTGACATTCTGTATATTTTGTACATTGAACAATACAAGATAACAGCAGAACTTAGATGGCTATATATATATATATATATATATAGTATTTGCCAGTGTATAAGATGCACCCCCTTTTTTATACATATTTTTAAAGAAAAAAAATAACTACGTTTTTTATGAATTGCCATAATGATTTACTGTACTAATTTTATAGTTATTTATGTCTACGAAAAATGTAACTAAGGAACACTGTAGTTAGGTACCTTTTAATTTGCATCCTCAAAACCCAGAAATTCATCTCCAGAGCTAAATGAAGAATCACTTGAAGCCTCTTCTTCAGAAACTAAGTCTTCATATAACAAATCATCCTCTGTGCCAACCGAGTTACTAATTCTACATTTCTTAAATTACTATAACTCTCATGTTTCACAGCATTCCATGAAGTTTTGACCCATTCACAAATCTGCAAAATGCTAGGCCTTTTTCTTCCTGATGGTGTCACTTCAAAATCCATAGACTGCATCCAACTGTTCCATTTCTCCTTCATGAATCCTTTAAATGATTTATTAATACAGACATCTAAAGGTTGAAGCTGGCTCGTTAGGCCACCTGGAATTACAACTATTTGAGTTTTCAGTTGTTTGATTTTATTTTTCACAGCTTCTGTTCTGTGACTTTGAAACTGATTCCATACTAGCAAGGCAGGCTTCTTTAACAATCCACCAGGATGCCTATACCACACATTGTCTATCCACAACTAGGGTGAACATGCACAAACACACCTTTAGACAGTTTTTCCTTGGGCAAGGTTTTCCCTTTTGAAAATCAAAAGAGGTAGCAATTTTGTTCCATCTGCACAGCAAAACAACATGACTATTTTCTCATTTCCACAAGTTTTAACAATAACACTTTTTGCACCTTTGGAATCTGTTGTTTTGTTTGAAGGTACATCGAACGTCAGTGGGACCTCATCCATGTTTCCTATTTGTGAAAGTTCAAAACTTTCTCTTTTTCTTGCATTAATGACAAATTTCTGAAACTCAATAATCTTGACTTCATATTCTGTTGGCATCCTTTGTGCTATTTTTGTTTTAGTATGCATATGTAGGTCATTTCTCTTCATGAATCTAGAACACCATGACGTTGATCCAGTAAAATCAGCAATGCCTCTGTTAGTAGCTATCAGTCTTGCTTGTTGAATAGTAATTTTTGTGGCAACTGAAAATCCCCAGCTTATGTGGTCTAATATCCAAGTTTTTAATTCTTTTTCTAGTTCTGGCCAATTTTCAATTCCATGCCACAGATTTGTGTTTACTACGCATAACTTTTTGTAGGTCCTCTTCCTGTCTTCTCCAAGTTCTTATCATCTTTTCAGTTGGTGGTGATCCAAAATTCCTCTCTGCTGCCCTGTTTCGATGTTCTTTAGCATAAGCAATCACTCGTAGCTTGAATGCAATATCAAAGAAGAAGTTGCGTTGTTTTTGAGCCATGTTTTACTAAGAAATCTCAACATAAAATATCATATAACACCAATAATGTTCTGGACAAATCTACCAAGTTCAAAGTACTGTGCTATAGAACAATGCATACTTGCTGCACGTGTGTACTTGTGAAACCTCATGGCGTTTGAGAGCAGAAACAACGTGGCGATATATTAATATAATCCAAATGAAATGTAGAAAATTACAATTTGTTCAAAACAACAAAAATTCAAATAAAGAACAAATTGATGCAATATAAATTCTTCACAAGACCTCAAACACCCAAGACACTACTTCAATTTCATTCATGTCCTTACTGGTGTAAGAAGAGCATATTATTTACCTCTTAACAAGCTAAAAAGCAGAGGTATAAATATATAGAAGCGACACAGCCCCTAAGGAAACCCTGAATGAAATGGCTGGGTAACTGTCGGGCTTAAACTAAGTGCTCTTCTTTAATGTTTTTTAATATATAATACACCATTTTGTAGATCTTGGCATCGTGAGCACTAACTCTTGGCCTAGACAAGACCAATGATGAGTACATCATTCCAGTAAGGACACGAATGAAATTGAAGTAGTGTCTTGGGTGTTTGAGGTCTTTTGAAGACTTTATATTGCATCAATTTGTTATTTATTTGAATTTTGGGTATATTAATATAAACCAAAAGTTTTAGACTGACCGAAATTTCAACTCATAATTTTGATTACTGGTGCATCCCAAGAGGTGGGGCCTTAGGCATATGAGCCAATCAGGACCTTAGGCTCCTCCTGCTGTAGCCCCGTAAAGAAATATATATTTGATTTTGGAATTTATATCTGTTGTGTAGACATTTTGTTTTTCCATCATGTTGGTCACATCCTTATTTCTCTTTCTAGTGTCTTATCCATTTGGCTTTTCTCATCTCTCCTGTTTAGTTTCATTCTCTCACTACATCAGGCTCTGATATACTGGACTCTTCCCTTTTATTTTTTTTTCTGCCCCATCCACTAAAATTTCATTCTCTCACCTTTCTTTTTATTTTGCAACTTTCATGCTGCAGCCTGCCATTTCCTACTCCTTCCCCAGCCTCCTATTCTCTGCTACCTTTCATCTACAGGTCATTATCATATTTCTTCCTTTGTACTCACTAATCCTCTCCCCCTTGATCTCTCCCACATGATTCTACCATTGCCAGTATCTGCAATCCCTCCACTCTTGGAGCCCAGCATCTCCTCTCCCCTCCATCATCTTCCTCGCCCATCTCTTTTCCCTCCCCACATCATGGCCCATTTCTCCTTTTTCTCCCCATTTCTGCTCCCTCTTTCCTGGTGTTCTTCCTTACTCCTATCCCATTATCCAACATTTCTCCCTCTCTCCCCCAAGTCCAACATTTCTATCTCTGTCTTCCCTCCTTCCTTCATCAAGCATCTGCCTCTCTTTCCTCTTTCTATTCAGTGTTTGTTCCTCTCTCCCTATACTCTGTACAGTGCTGCATACGGCTGGTGGTGCTATATAAATAATTAGTAGTAGTATCTGGTGTCTGCTCCCTCTTCCCCCTTTCTATCCAGTGTTTGTTCCTTCTCCCCCTCCATCTGTCCCCTCCTCACTTTCATGCAGCATCTGCCTTCTCTCCTCCCCCCAAGTCATCCAGTATCTGCTCCCTCTTCCCCATTTCTATCTAGCAGCTGTCCCCCCTCATTCCCCCTTCCCCTGTCTATCCAGCATTTGTTTCCTCTCACCCCTCCATCTGGCATCTGCCCCTCTCTCCCTCATCCAGAGTCTGTCTCCTTCTCCCCCCCTTCTTCCAGTGTTTATCTCCTCTCTTCTCCCAACACATCCTCCCCTACAACTATTGTCATTGGTGTGCAGTGGCAAAACCAAAGAAAAAGACTTTGCAGGGTCAGTGTTCAAATTTGTGGCTACCGGCCCTGCTCCAGAATAGGAAATGATGTCTGAGAGGCAGGGCAACAATGTGGTCCCACAGCATCTTTTTCTTTGTTTTTGCTGCCACTGCAGCAGCATGTTGGGAGTGGGGAGATACAGGTGGTCTTCTCCCCCCTCTGGGGAAAGCGTGTATAGGTAGCAGCAGTTCAGGCCACCCTTGACCTTTTCAGGCCCGAGGCACATCCCTACTGGTCCTACCCTTTAATCTAGCCCTGCCACCCTCTTAATTCTTTTCTCATATGAGAGGAGATCCATCCCCTTTATCATTTTAGTCACTTTTTTAACCTTTTCTAATTCCACTATATCTATTTTTTGAGTTACAGGAACTAAGACCAAACACAATAAATGGGAGGATGTATCATGGAACAATACAGAGGCGTTACTATATTTTCGGTCTTATTTTCCATTCCTCTATTTATGTTCAAATGATTTTTATTGAGCTCAATTCAGCAAATGTACAGAAACTCCTTACAGATAAATGAAAGCTTAAAATTTTAAAACCAAACAACAGCTAACAATAAATACAAGCATACCCTCCTACCTCCCCCCCCCAGTTGCTTCATACAGTAATGAAATCAACAGGAAAGGGGTGAGATGCCAAAAATATAAGAACAGAAATGTATCACGAGTTCAAAAGATGACTCCGGGCCAGAGGTGTCATAGTAGTCCACAAGGGCTCCCACACCCGTTGAAAGGACTGTCCCGAAGTGATGAGAAGTCCTCAATATCTCTATGCTCCCAGCCCTCTACTTATAATTTCTAGCATTCTTTAGAAAGAGGCTTGTCAAGAGGAAAGCCGATTAAGCTTAAGTTTTTGCATGGCTGCAACAGACTTCATGACATCTACCAACTAGTACTACCCATACTTGATTAGTAAAAAAAAAAAATATATATATATATATATATTTAGGGGGAAGATCTGTAATATATAGCCAAGACTGCTGTTTTAAGTGGAGCAGGAAGTGAATAATGAATATTTAACACACACTGACAAGGAGAGAAGGTAGGTGAGATGTACATTATGACTTAGTTTTGTTAGAATTCAAGTATGTGAAAATTATATTGAGTTAACAAGTTGGGTTGGGGTAAGACAGAGTGAAAATATGAGTATTTTTTACATAAGCAGTTGTAGAGAGAATAAAAGACACGTTTAATGTTTATAAGTTATAATTATAAGGAATAGCTTCTTTGCAGTAGATAAATATTCTCTATACATTTTTTTTTAATGGTATGCCATTACTCAAATGATATGCATAGCTTATGGAAGTTTATTGTGCAACAGGACTCATCACCCTGAGCCAGAAAAGCACAATTCCTCTTCATTTTTTGGAGGCTCGCAGGCCACTGTGCAGGTGACAGTAGTTTACCTGAAGTGCCATTTCAAGTCGAGAAAGAGATGGGAATGATCTCCTCAAGACTTGGGTTGTCTGAATACTACCACTACCAACAAAGATGTTCTATCATGTTTCTTCAAGGCTATGATTGATATCCCTATAGCTTAGACAGAACAGGTATAGGTCTGTATGATGGAAGGTTCCTGAACAGTGCAGGTAGAGACAAAGAATATATTAAAATAATGCTTCTATGATAAATTGAAAAGTTAAATAAAAAGAAGAAACTTCTGTAGGGAATATCTATGACCTGTCAGCAGAATGGAAGAAACAAAGCACGTATTAAGGAGACAGCAGAACACAGGAAGAGCAATAATGTAAAGTTTTGAACTCTGTGAGAACAGTTCATTCTAGTGACATTAGAAGAGGTCATACCCTTGTAGGCCTGAATCAATCCTGCTTGTTGACAGAAAATAAAAAATGTCAAAAAAGCATCAAGTTGAGCAAAGAGGGTCTTGAACACCAAGGATATTAAAGGCAGTTTATATGGTATTTAAACATGAATAGAACTCAGACTGAACAGGCCTTGCAATCATATTCCTCTTTTCAGTGTAATTTTTAATCATTATCTTAGTATTAATATTCAAGTTGCAGTTTCTGTGTATTAGTATCTGTTACAAACTCAAGCTTCTCAAAACCAAGTACCAGTTCATATATTATAGAGCACAGCAGGTCCCTCACCTTACGTTTTCTTCTCTGAAAGCCTTAGTACCCATGTTCTGAGGTTTGGAGTATACCCCAGTGCATTGCCAGGGGTGTGTTGTGCTCTGCAGGGCTCATACCTGGAGTGAGGATACAGTTCACTGTGGAGAAAGTCTCTTTCAGCCAGGCCATACTCCGGCTCCTCTGACGATTTGCCTGGCAGGAAAAAAAAAAAAAATCAGGTAAACAATTTAAGCAATATGCTAAGAATTGAGGGTTCATGGATCTCCTCCCTATGTCCTCCTATACATAGGCTTTGTTACAGTGCTACCCACCTAGCTAAGCAGTGAAATTTAAACTTACATGGTACTTTCCTTTCATCTTGTCTAATGGGAATGAATGATAACGAAGAGATCTTTGGAGAGAGGATGCATGTGCATCCTACCAAATAGCTGCCTAACCCATGAGCTGTGCCCCTTACCTTCAGATTTGACCTGTGATCTGGCACTGAAACAGGACAAACCCTGATAAAAAATGTTGCTTGAAGAGTTTAGATTGAAGGTAGCGATAGATTAGTGCTAGGGTGGTTGGTGTGACTGGTGCCGGTAAGGAACTGAGGCAACCACGGAGTCCTGATGTGAGAAGCCAGGTAAGAAATAAGCCCCACAATAAGCATGTGTGTACACCCCAGAGTCAACTCAAAGGATAACGGTGCTATGAGCTAACTTGCCTTGGTGGCAGCATCTCCTCCATCATATCACTTCTGACATTCTTCCCCTGAGTCCAGTCTTTCGCCCTCCCTGTGGGTCTGGCACTGCTCCTTCACTCCTTCATAGTCCTGTAACATTTATGTTGGTTGCCAGAAGCAGTAGCAGCATGATAGGCTGCCTTCAGCCAGCCTCTGGGTCTCCCCTCTACCACATCCTATCTCTTCTGATGCAATTTCCTGTGGGTAGGACATGGCAGAGGGAAGACCCAGAGGCTGGCTGAACACAGCCTGTCATGCTATTGCTGCTGCTGCTGCCACCATCACCATTGGTAAAAGACGTAAACTTTCCAGGACTGCGAAGGAGCAATGCTGGCCCCATAAGGAGGGAGAAGAAAAGGCTTAACCTGTAGACCAGGTGAGGTCATAAGCTGGGTATTTTGGTACCCTTAAGATTGTCAGTGCACAGGCATTTAGGCCTGGTTTTAGCTGGACTAAATGCTTGTGCCCAAGTTATGCATCACACACAGATGCTAAGCGTGATTCTATAAAAGGTAAGTGCAATCATGCTAAGTGCCATATAAAGAAGTCTAGAGAAACAGCAAAATAAAACAAATGCTACTAGACCAGTGATCTCTAAGCTTTTTCATGTAAAGGGTTCCAGAGTGAATATGAGAAAGCTCTGGAGGGCACCAAAAGATTTCAAGCTTACACATACTACTAATTTTGCAAACTGCCTTGACCTGCTTGTTCAGACTAGGTATTGGACATTAAAAATTAATAATTTTGATTCTACAATACTTCAAGGATATGTATTTTAAAAACTCACTTTATTTGGATTGTCAACAGTAGCAAATTCCATAAATGAGACATTACTACTAATCATTTCTGTAAAACTGTACACGATTATATACAGGTACCTGTCCCTAGTGGGCTCACAATCTTGGGGCAATGGAGGGATAAGCAACTTGCCAAGGTCACAAGAATTTACAGTGGAAATTGAAGCCAGTTTACCAAGATAGAAACAGAGAAACATAATGGAAGATAATGGTTACTGCGGTTGGGCAGACTAGATGGGCCAGTTGGCCTTTATCTGCCATCATGTTTCTAAATGGCCCATCCAGTTTGCCCATCAACAGCATCCACTATCTCCTCCTCTCCCCAATAGATCCCAAGTGTCCATCCCATGTTTTCTTGAATTCACCTCTACTGAGAGACTATTCCACACATCCAATACATTTTTTGTAAAAAAAAAAAAAAGTAGGGGGCGTGGCTTGGACACGCATGAAGAAAGTCGTGTAATTGAAGAGCTCCGTTAAAAAGACCTTGAAAGATTAAATAAATTGAATGAAAACGGAAGATATATTAAAATTTCACTGGTCCTATGAATAATAAAGAAGAAAAAAGGATGGCAACTGGTAAACAGAATAAAAACGACTTCGCTGTATCAGGAAGTAGCAAAAGGGCAAAACCGGAGCAGGAGAGCAGTTTAAAACTGACAGACACAGAAGTTATGAAAGAGTTAAAAGAAATTAAAGAAATGCTTTCTATTATTACTAAAAAAGTTACCGATTTAACAGAAGAGGTTTCAAATATAAATAAGAAGATGGATGTGCTTGAATTGAAATCTAACAACTTAGAAGAAAGAATGCTGACAGTTGAAGAGGAAATCTGTTATAGCCAAGCAGACAGGAAAAAAATTGAAATACTTATTAAAGACCTGGAAGATTTTTCGAATCGTGAACGAAGAAGTAACATCCGTCTGATTGGCTTGCCGGAAGGAGCAGAAATAGGAAATCCTGTCACCTTCATTGAAAAATTACTTCCCAAGCTACTTCCTTTGCAAACGAAATTTCCCATAGAAATAGAAAGAGCACATAGAGTGCCGTTAAAAAGAGCAGTAAACCAGCAAGGACCAAGACCTTTTATTTTTAAACTATTGCGACACCAACAGGCCATAGAAATATTACAACTGGCCAAGAAAAATAAAGGTTTGAAGTATCAGGATGCTTTTATACATCTAGTGCCGGATTTCGCAAAAAATACAGCTGTAAAAAGAAAGAAGTTATTGGATTTAAGACCAAAGCTGAGAGAATTAGGAGCGAAGTTTGGATTGGTATACCCTGCTACTATGAAAGTGACAATTGGAAACAAAACTTTATCTTTCAATGATCCAGAGAAATTAGAAAAATTTATTCAAAACCAGGAAGTACCAATGTCTTCTTAAATTGTTTATCATATTTTAGTTCCTATATATAGATAACTGAATATAGTTAAATAACTAATTTGATAAAAAGGTATTATAAATTGATTTGGAAAAACTATATAGAATGTAATATATTCAAATCAATTCAAATATTCTACACTAACGATATTCAAAAATGGAATTCAAATGAAATCAAAATTCCAAAAAAAAACAAAAAAAAAAACAACTTCTATTAAGGGAATAAGTGAATGTTTTAAACATGAACTAAGTTTATTAAAGGAAGATATGAATGTATTAAAGGAAAATATAATATAATATTAAAGAATGAATTTATAAGGAAAGATGTTCAGGAACATTCAATATTAATTAATAATTTTCAGATAAA
Organism: Geotrypetes seraphini; assembly: GCF_902459505.1. Classification (NCBI taxonomy): domain Eukaryota; kingdom Metazoa; phylum Chordata; class Amphibia; order Gymnophiona; family Dermophiidae; genus Geotrypetes; species Geotrypetes seraphini. The sequence continues at coordinate 109,723,791 of NC_047087.1, read as the reverse complement.
TGATTTTCATTTTTAGAAAAATAGAAAATATTTGAAAGACTACTTTATAATTTTAATTAATTTAATACAATATAAAGTAAAGATCTTCCTCCATGGGGGGATGCGCAGTGGGGGTGCATCTCGAACATATATAACACTAGATACAGAGGAGAGAATAAAGACTCAGATTCCCAGATGTCAAAGCGAGGGAACTACATGTGATGGACAGAGCAGACACCGGAACTATAAAGAAAGACTTTTGTATAACCGTTGAACTTATGGACAGATCTTGTTGTTGCATCGTATTGATCATATAAAGAGAAGAACTACATACATTGGGAAAAGAAGAAAAGAAGAGAAAATGAAAATTCAAAACGGAATAGAAAACTACAATCAAGAATAAAGGTGGACTGAGATATACTTGAAGGAAATGAGTTTGTATTGAAATTATTCTCTCTTCTGGATTCAACTAACATAAAAGTAAAAGAAATATATATGTGAAATCGAGATGTGCTTTTACGGTGGGTTCCTCCATAGGAGGGGGATTTTTTGATCATAAAATACTTAATTATATATCATTGAATTCCCATATTATTTAAAATAAAACAAATAAGGGATTATTTATTGATATATATTTATTACAAAAATAACAATTTAGATAAATTAACAATATAATATGCTTTGAATATTATATATATATATATATGTGTGTGTAACATGGCTAAATTATATTATATTTCATTTAAATAACAAATGTTTTAATTTATAGAATACAATAAGAACAGGTCTTATGGAGTGCTTTATTATCGACTTAAGATGCGTGCTACCAAGTATACACAATTTTTAATTAAAAGGGAGGGTGGGGTGGGGGATGGGAATAGGAAGAGGGGAAAATTAATAATTAAATCTAGAATAATTAAAGAAAAGTGCAGATATCTGATCAAAATTTTATTATTAAGAAGATATTTAATTTTACTCAAATTATTAAATGACAATTAAAATTTTTTCCATTAACGTCAATGGTCTGAATCACCCAGTAAAAAGAAAAAAAATGTTAGGTTTCCTTCACAAGCAAAATGCGGATATTTATTTCATGCAAGAGACACATCTTACAGGGAATGAATCTAATAAACTAATTGGGGGATGAGTATCTAAATGTTTTTTTGCTCCTGCCTTAGGGAAAAAGGCAGGAGTAGCCATACTTATTAATAAGAAATGTACTGCTGATTTTAAACTTATAAAAATTGATCCATTAGGAAGATGGGTACATATCAAAATGATAATGGGAAATACAACCCTGGACTTATTTAATTTATATGCTCCTAATTCAAATCAAATGGAGTTTTTTTAAAAAATTCAACAGATATTACTACCATTGGCTACTTCAAATTTGATAGTAGCTGGAGATTTCAATGCTGTTATGGATCCTATTTTGGATAAGAAACCTAGTAAAATTATAAAATCATTAGGGCTAGAAAATTTGATACAATCTTGTGATTTGGTAGATATATGGCGTATTCTTCATTTTAATGATCAGGAATATTCTTTTTGTTCTCAGGTCCATAAGGTAAAATTATGGTCTTACCTGTTAATTTTCTTTCCTTTAGAAGCAGCAGATGAATCCAGACTAGTGGGTATAGCTCACATCGACCAGCAGGTGGAGATAGAGAACTGATTAACAGTTGGCCTTAAAGCCTGGTGTTCTTTCTGTTGAGTCAGTTATGCACTTTGCCCAAGCATCCCGAAAGGAGAATGAGCCGAAACAAAACTCCATTCCAGTAGAAAATGTGCATTTCTTTCTGGAATACTATTATTTGTTGTAGTCTTCTTTTTATTTTAATTTTTTTTTTTTTTTTTTTGCAAAGAAATAATACACTTACCAACCATAGCCCAGCTAAACCCATCAACTAACCACCCTACATACCCCCAGTGCCATTGGGGCGGGGTTCTGGATTCATCTGCTGCTTCTAAAGGAAAGAAAATTAACAGGTAAGACCATAATTTTACCTTCCATAGCAAAGCAGCAGATGAATCCAGACTAGTGGGATGTAGCAAAGCAAACTCAAACTCAAACTGGGTGGGACGCCAATGCCGCCTCTGCCAGCACTGCAGCGCCAAAACTCGCCTCTGAACGGGCCGCTACATCTAACCGATAATGCTTTGAAAAAGTATTTCCCGACGACCAAGTGGCCGCCCGGCAAATCTCCTCTAAAGACATGCCCCCGGACTCCGCCCAAGATGTCGCCAAAGCCCGAGTGGAATGAGCATGAAGGTGTTCCGGTACCTTCTTCCCTGACAACACATACGCTGAAGCAATAGTGTCCTTGACCCAACGCGCAATGGACGCTTTAGACGCCGCCATCCCTTTGTTTTTACCCGCGAATGCCACAAAGAGATGGTCCGACCGACGAAAATCATTCGTCACTTCCAAATAATGGAGAAGTATACGGCGTACATCAAGGAGCCGTAAAGACAAAAAACGTTTCCCCCAATCCTCCCTCCGGAAGGACGGAAGGAACAAACTCTGGTTCACATGAAAGGAAGAAATCACTTTCGGTAGGAAGGACGGCACCGTCCGCACCGACACCCCAGTCTCCGAAAAACGCAAAAAAGGTTCTCTGCAAGAAAGCGCCTGCAGTTCCGATACTCGCCTTGCTGAAGCCATCGCCACCAAAAAAACTGTTTTCAGTGTGATATCTTTCAACGTGGCCGCTGACAGGGGCTCAAAAGGTGCCCCCTGCAACTTCCTAAGGACGAGTTTAAGATTCCATGGTGGACAAATTCGCTTTACCGGCGGGCGGATATGGTGAACCCCCTTGAGGAAACGTACCACGTCCGGCTGCGACGCGAGAGCCGAGCGATCCACCCGGCCCCTGTAACAGGCAATGGCCACCACCTGAACCCTTAAAGAGTTATAGGCTAACCCTTTCTCGACGCCCTCCTGCAGGAAAGCCAGAATCGCCGGCAGAGAAGCCTTGAAGGGCGCCACTCCCTGGCGACCGCACCATGCCTCAAAAATCCTCCAGACTCTCGCATAGGAGGCTGACGTCGACAGTTTCTTGGCTTTAAGCAGGGTGGCAATCACCCGCTCGGAATAGCCCTTCTTTTTTAGCCGTGCCCGCTCAATAGCCAGGCCGTAAGACCAAAGCGGGCCGGATCTTCCATCCAAATCGGACCCTGAGACAGTAAGTCCGGAGTGACCTGGAACGTTACCCGCTCGCCGACTGAAAGCTGCATCAGATCTGCGTACCACGGCCGACGCGGCCAATCCGGAGCCACCAGAATGACTTTGCCGCGAAAGCGAGAGATGCGCTGTAACACTCGACCTATCATGGGCCAAGGCGGGAACACATACAGAAGGGAATTCGGAGGCCATGGGAGAGCCAACGCGTCCACCCCCTCCGATCCCTTTTCCTTGCGTCTGCTGAAGAACCGAGGCAACTTCGCATTGTGGGACGAGGCCATGAGATCCATCTCCGGCAACCCCCACCGACGGACTAGCAGGCCGAACGCTCGAGCAGACAACTCCCACTCGCCCGGATCCAGAAGATTTCTGCTGAGAAAATCTGCTTGCACGTTTTCGTGACCTGCAATGTGTGCCGCCGAAAGAAGCGGAACATGCCTCTCCGCCCATCGGAACAAAGTTCTCGCCTCTGCTGCCAACTGCGGACTCCGGGTGCCTCCCTGCCGATTGACATAGGCTACCGCCGTGACACTGTCCGAAAAGATTCTGGTCGGTTTGTCCTGAATCAGAGACTGAAAAGCCAGCAGCGCCAGTCTGACCGCTCTTAATTCCAACAAATTGATGGGACACTGGGCCTCCTGAAAGGACCACATCCCCTGCACTGACGCCTGCAGGCACTGGGCCCCCCATCCCCGCAGACTGGCATCCGTTGTGACCACCACCCAGTCCGGCGTGGCCAACGGCATGCCCCTCCAAAGATGCAACTCGTGCAGCCACCACTGCATGCTGAGAGCTGCTCGACGACTCCATTGGAGACGCACAGTGTAATTCAGAGAAGCTGGGGACCAGCGAGAGAGCAGGGACTGTTGTAAGGGCCTCATGTGACTCCGCGCCCAGGGGACCACCTCCAGAGTTGCCACCATGGAGCCCAGCACCTGAACATAATCCCAAACTCGAGGTCTGGCGGACCCGAGAAGTAGGCGAATCTGAGCCTGCAATTTCTCCCCCCTGTCTCGGGGTAGAAACACTTTCCCCAGAGCCGTGTCGAATCGCACCCCCAGATGCACTAACGACTGCGACGGGGACAGACAACTCTTGGGAAAGTTGACAATCCACCCCAACGACTGGAGGAGAGAGACCACTCTCTGAGTAACCGCCACACTTTCCTGTCTGGATGAGGCGCGGATTAACCAGTCGTCTAAGTAAGGATGTACCCGAATCCCTTCCTTGCGGAGAAAGGCGGCTACTACCACCATGACCTTTGAAAAGGTGCGGGGAGCCGTTGCCAAGCCAAAGGGCATTGCCCGAAACTGATAATGCTGGCCTAGAATCGCAAACCGCAGATACCGCTGATGCGGAGGCCAGATCGGAATATGGAGGTAAGCTTCCTTGAGATCGAGGGACGTGAGGAACTCTCCCGGTCTTACCGCCGCAATCACCGAGCGCACCGTCTCCATTCGGAAATGGCGCACACTGAGAAATCTGTTGACTCTTTTGAGATCCAGCACCGGCCTGAAGGACCCCCCCTTCTTTGGTACAATGAAGTAAAGGGAATATATCCCACTGCCTACCTCCTCCGGGGGCACCGGTACCACTGCCCCTAGTTCGAGCAGCCCCTGAAGCGTCAGTCTGACCGCGTCTCCCTTGGCCGCCCCATTGCACGGGGACATCAAGAAAGAATCTACGACGGGAGAGGCGAACTCTAACTTGTAACCTTCTTGTATAATGTCCAACACCCATTGATCTGACGTGATCATGGCCCACTCCGCCCGGAACTCCGAAAGCCGGCCCCCTAAGGGAAAGGCGGAGGGAGCCAAGCCCCCGTCATTGTGGAGTGCGAGTGGCCGGGGTACGTGTTGGCTGCCCCGCCGAGGGTCTCGTGGTACGAAAGGAACCCCTCTGCTGAAACCTCGGTCTTGAAGCAGAGGACGAACCAGATGCTGATCTGAAGAAAGGCTTACTAGACCTGGATCTCCGAACATCCCGGAAGCGCGGTCTAGATGAGGAGGGCCTCACCGGGGGTCTAGCCCTATCCTCTGGTAAACGCTGAGTTTTGGTATCCCCAAAATCTTTCACCAGTTTATCCAAACCTTCTCCAAACAATAAACCCCCTTTAAAAGGGAGTCTCACCAGCCGAAGCTTAGAAGCTGCATCGGCCGCCCAATGCCGTAGCCATAAGGATCTGCGCGATACTACTGAAAGAGACATCTGTTTCGCAGACGCTCTAATAATATCATATAAGGAGTCTGCCAAATAAGCCAAGCCGGACTCCAAATCTGCCAGCTCCGAAGGGACAGAACCCCCAGACTCCATTAAAGTATCGGTCAGTCCTTGCGACCACTGCAGACACGCTCGCGCCGCATACGAGCTGCAGATAGCGGCCTGCAAGGTAACCGCCGCTACTTCAAAGGACATTTTTAATGAAGATTCAATCTTCCTATCCTGCGCATCCTTCAACGTAACTCCCCCCTCCACCGGTAAGGTAGTCTTTTTGGTTACCGCAGCCACCAAAGCGTCCACCCTGGGTAAACTAAACTTCTCAAGTTCAGTCGGGTCGACCGGATACAAGAGCCGCATGGCCTTTGCCACTCTTAAACTGGCCTCCGGCGTCTCCCATTGTGCCGAGATCAGCTCCAGCATGGCTTCATGCACCGGAAAGGACTTAGGTGGTCTACGGGTACCTGCCATCAAGGGGTTACCTGACACCGCAGCATCTGTCTGCGAAATATTCAACCCCTGCAAAGCCTTTGAAATTAAGGAAGAAAGCTCTTCTCTATGAAACAAACGTAGCGCGGACGGGTCATCCCCTTCCTGACCCGGGGGATCCACTCCATCCCAATCCAGGACCTCCCCTTCCTCTAAAGATTCCGGAAGAGAGAAAGGGGACCTAGGCAGAAAATCCTCTGCTTCCGCGGTCGCGAGCCTACGCTTTTTCGCTGCCAGCGACCGCCCCGGAGATCCCACCGTGCCCTCCGCCGGTCTGCCTGTCTCACCAGGTACTACAGCCGACGTCGAGGGCACCGGAAGGGATACCCTCATCACCGGCACCGGTGGGACGGGCTGTGCACTCTGTAATAAAAATGCCCGGTGCAGCAGCATCACAAATTCTGGCGAAAATGCACCAATCGGAAGGGCCGTTGCCCCGCTCTGAGCCGCGCCGGGGAGCGGGGCCGCGACTACCGCTGGAGCTACTGACTCCCCCGCCGCTGCCGGACTCCCCACTGCCATGGAAGAGCCCCGCTTCTCAGACTCACCCTCGTGTTCCGGGGACCTGTCCCTTGCCGCTGTGACTCGGGCAATCGCAAGCTCACAAGCCTGCAAAAAGGCATCTTCTGCCGGTGGAGCCTCACACTCTGCCGAGCAAAGCCCCGACGGTGTTCTGCGCGCCCCACAGCGCGAACACCGCCGACCTGCCTCCGTTGCCATTTCGCGCTCCAGCCCAGCCCCCTTTTTTTTTTTTTTTTTTACACGCGGCGAACGCCGCCGACTGCCGCCGACTGCCGACTCCGCCCCCAACCACCTCTACAGTCGGGAACGCGCTACTCAAACCCCGAGGCAGGGAAAACACTTACCACTTTGGTCCCGCGCTCTCAGACGCCAGGATACAGCTGGTAAGGGTACTGAAGGCAAAATACAACGACTGTAAAGCCCAGCACTAGACAGGAAGTCGACTGTTTTTTTTTTTTTTTTACTGGAATGGAGACAGCAGACCCCTGCAGGACCAAGAACCCCTCAATCACACGGAGGGGAGGGTGGAGCAGGGACCTGGGAGGGCCCAGGTGTAACTCCTAAAGCCGGCACCAATCAGCAAGGCACCCCTGTCCTACTGAAGAGACTGAGTCTCAACAGAGGCAGTCCAACCGAACACCAAAATCTCCGGTAGCAGCTAGAATCCAAGAGCTAGTGGGCTAGCTCAGTCCCTGCTGGGAGATAGAGCAAAACTGACTCAACAGAAAGAACACCAGGCTTTAAGGCCAACTGTTAATCAGTTCTCTATCTCCACCTGCTGGTCGATGTGAGCTATACCCACTAGTCTGGATTCATCTGCTGCTTTGCTATGGAAATCATTTTCAAGAATTGATTATATATTTGTTTCTAGTAATTTAGCACAAAAAGTTATGAAAGCAGTTATTGATCCTATTATAATTTCTGATCATGCTGGTGTGTGGATTGATCTAAAAAATGATATAAAAACAAATTTTACATCAATTTGGAAATTTGATAATGCCTTACTTGCTGATGAAAATTTTGTAACAGACCTAAAAGTAAAGATGAAAGAGTTTTTTCAAATTAATAGCACAGACAATATGAATATTGAAATTATATGGGATGCTTGTAAAGCTACAATGAGAGGAAACATTATATCATATTCAGCTTTTATGAAAAAACAGCTTAAAAAACAATTTATGGAATTAGAGGAAGAAATTAAATTATTAGAAAAAAATTAATTATTAAATGGGAAAATGTAGTATTACAAAAACTATTAAAAGTTAAAACTAAATATAATGAACTCTCTTCACAATTTGTTAGAAAAGAAATGTTCTGTCAGCAATTTAGATATTATGGAAACTCAAATAAAGCTGGAAAAATGTTAGCAAATTTTCTTAAAGCAAAAAAAAGAAAAACTAAAATTATTGCAATAAAAGATACAAAAGGTAATACACACACCAGCACTAAAGATATTGCAAAACAATTTCTTGATTTTTATAAGAGTCTATATACTTCAGATTCTTGTGAAAATAAAGAACAAGATGGCTTAGAGTTTTTAAATTCAATTACTGGACCAAATATTCCAGAACATATAAAAGGAAGTTTAGAAGAACATATATCATTAAAAGAAATAGAACTAGCATTGAAATCTCTTAGAGTTGGATCCGCTCCAGGTGGAGATGGATATACTGTTGAATTTTATAAAACATTTCAAAATATTATATTGCCTTATTTATTAAATTTATATCAATATCAGATACATAATGAAAATATATCAGGTACTATGGCAGATTCTGTAATTATTGTCTTACCAAAACCAAACAGGGATCCTACATTGGTTTCAAACTACAGGCCCATATCATTGTTGAATGTAGATGAAAAATTGCTTGCTAAAGTATTAGCATTAAGATTGGCAAAAGCTCTTCCTTTTATTATAGATGTACACCAAACAGGATTCGTTGCTAAAAGACATTCCTCACATAATACCAGACTGGCACTTCATTCTTTAAACTTAGCGAAAACTATGAATGAACCAGCTTTCTTAATATCGTTAGATGCAGAGAAAGCATTTGATAGAGTGGAGTGGAAATTTATGTATCAAGCTTTAAAATGGTTTGGAATAGGTCCCTTTTTTATTAAAATGATTCAAACATTGTATAGCTCTCCTGGAGCAAGATTAAATATAAATAATAACATTTCAGAAAGATTTAACTTGTTACGGGGGGTTAGACAAGGTTGTCCTTTATCTCCCTTACTTTTTGATATTGTTCTTGAACCCTTATTAATTGCAATAAATCAAACTAAGGGAATAAAGGGGATCACATTTTCAAATTGGGAATATAAATTATCTGCATATGCAGATGATATTCTTTTATATTTGAGGAAACCGGAAGATACCATTCCATGTTTATTAAATTTATTAGATAAATTTGGTAAATTTTCTGGATACAAAATAAATTGGGAAAAATCTGAAGTTCTTCCAATTAATGTCCATTGTACCAAAGGATTATTTGATTCATATTCATTCCAATGGAAAGAGGAAGGAATAAAATATTTAGGAATTATTATTAAAAATACAATTGATACAGTAACAGAAAATGAAAAAATTTTATTAAAAAAAATAACTGAAATGTGCGAGCAATGGAATCCTTTACATCTTTCATGGTGGGGAAGAGTTCAAACAATAAAAATGATGATCTTACCTGTGGTTTGTTATCAAATGAGTATGATTCCGATATTTTTTCAGGAGTCATTTTATAAAAAATTAAATAGAATACTTACAAAATTTGTTTGGTTTGGGAAAAGGCCAAGAATCGCTTTAGCAACATTACAAAAAACAATTAGAGAGGGAGGGGTAAATTTTCCAAATTTTTATAGGTATCATCAAGCCTATATTTTAAGACAGGGTATGTATTGGATCCTCCCAGACCTCATGGAGAATGTACCAGACTGGTTATATTTAGAATGGCGACTCCTGTTTCCATTATATCCGGAACATCTTATAAGTATAACAATGCCCAAGAGATATAAAGATCACAGAATTTTATTAGATACATGGAAAACATTAAGATTTATTAGTAATATTACAACAGATCCAATAACTAAATCGTTAAATCAATCCATTTGGGTAAACTCCAGGATCAAAATTGGTGGATTCAAAATAATATGGAAGCAATGGATAATTGCAGGTATACGGTCTTTAAATGATGTTATAGTAAATGGATCCATGCTTAGTTTTTCACAATTGCAACAGAAATTTGGATTGAACATAACACAATATTTTAAATGGATGCAATTGAAGCAAGCCATCCAGGAAGGGTTCCCTGAATGGAAAAATCTTAATACTCAATATAGTTTGCAATTCCTTTGCTTTCAGGCAGATTTTTTGGGACACCAAGCCGCAAAATGGTATAAATTATTATATGGATTTTTAAATAAAAAAAAAAGGAACAGGACTTAGGGACATTTGGAGTATTGAGATAGGACAGACAATTTCTGCAACTCAATGGCAAAAATTTTGGTCCTGGAGAATACATACTACAATGTCAGCATCTATGAGTCAAACATGGTTATTTTTATTACATAGAGTTTTATGGACCCCTACTCGGTTACAAAAAATAGATAGTTCTAAATCTAATAGATACTGGCATTGTAAGGTAGAAATTGGGACATTAGATCATTTAATCTATTTTTGTCCCTGTATAAATGCCTTTTGGAAAACAATTTGGCCCCAAATTAATATATTATTAGAAAATCATGTTGGACTTACATATGACACAATTTTATTTGGAACAGCAATGAGAACACAGAGTCCAATATCAGCAAACAATAATAAACTTTTATTGATATTAACAGGGGTCGCCATACAACAAATTACTCAAAACTGGAAAGATCATACAAAATTAAATTTCACTTTTTGGTGGAATTCTATTTGCCATATATATAAGATGGAAAAAGCAATAGCGTTACAACATGGTTATATTAAAAAATTTAATAAAATCTGGGGACCATTGGCTCTTTTTTCTAAAGATCAGATATCATAGCACAAGGATAGATCATATAATAGGGGTTAGGGAGGGTACAATATTATAATAACAGATGATTTATAATTTATTGCAAAAGGGGTCTTTATATATGTTTGTATTAAAATATATATTGATGGATATTCAAGTGTATATTGAAAATTATATGTATTATATATTTATCACTTGATGTAAGAAATTTAAAATGAATAAAGAACTTTAAAAAAAAAAAAGTATTTCCTTTCATTACTCCTAAGCCTATCACCTCATAACTTCATCCTATACCCTCTCATTTAAGAGCTTTTTTTCAAATGAAAGATTTACCTCATGCACATTTATGCCATGTCATTATTTAAACGTCTCTATCATAAGTACTTGGGACCTGGGTTGGCCACTGTTGGAAACAGAATACTGAGCTTGATGGGCCTTCAGTCTGTCCCAGTATGGCAATTCTTATGTTCTTATATCTCCCCTCTCCTCCAAAGTATACATATTGAGATCTTTAAGTCTGTCCTAATTTGCCTTATGACGAAGACCACTGACCATTTTAGTAGCCTTCCTCTGGCCAGACACCATCCTGTTAATATATTTTTGAAGGCATGGTCTCCAGAATTGTACATAATATTCTAAATGAGACACACCAGAGTCTTTCACAGGGGCATCAATACCTTCTTTTTCATACTGGCCATACCTCTCCCTATGGCCCCTAGCATCCTTCTAGCTTTTGCCGTTAACTTTTCAACTTGTCTGTCCACCTTTAGATCATCACGTACTATCACACTCAAGTCCCGCTCCTCTTTTGTGCACAAAAGTTCTTCACCTCCTAAACTGTATTGTTCCCTTGGGTTTTTGCAGCCCAAACGTATGGCCTTGCATTTCTTAGCATTAAATCTTGGCTGCCAAATTTCAGACCATTCTTCAAGCTTCGCTAGGCCTTCCTCATTCACACTATCAGGGGTGTCTACTGTGTCAGCCTAGAGGCCTCTGGGAGATTATATCAATCTGACCCTGGCATGGGAAGGCAGATAGACCCTTAGTGCAGGGAAACTGTTTTAAGTAGCCCTGATTGATATATTTTAAGTTTCAAGTAGCCCTGATTGAATCATGGCTAGCTAAAAGGTGTTAATGTCTGATTAAGAGGGTGCTTAGGACAATGGTGCACAGATCAAGCCAGAGACTTAATCCCATCACCATGCTTACAGGTATCTCACCCTCCTTAGCAATTAAATTAACCATTGTCTCAAACAGTTTACAAATTCTAAACAGAAAGATACTGGGAGATACAATATTTTCTCTATTCAGAATAAGATTCCAAGGTATAAAAGCCTGCTCTCTGCTCTATCAAGTGAGCTCTCTCTTTTTCTATGGAGCTATCTCTTGGCTCTTTGCTCGGCACTCTGGTTCTGTCTTGGCTCTCCCTCTCTCTGTCTATCCTTCCCTTTATTTATCTAACACGAAGCTTCCTAGAACTGCAAGCTTCTATGTCCCTCTCTGCCTCTGACCTCTGTAAGGCAGTGAGACTGCTTGCTCTCTGCTTAAGTGTAATGCTCTCTGCTTAATTGTAATGCTTATAAATATTACTTTTCTGTAAGACTATTTCTATAATATATTCTTTATGCAATCACCTCTGGTTGTGTCTATTATTCTACTTCCTGGTGAGTCATCTGTGAGGGAACTGAACCTGGGACCTGGCGTTTGTCAGTACGCCTTTCACTTAACCCCTACCACCTAATAGTAGTGCAGATTTTGGTATCATCTGCAAAGAGGCAAATCTTATTTGACAGCCCTTCAGCAATATCGCATACTGCTAGTAACATCCCTTTCCTCGGAGAGATCTCCGCTGACCACTACCCTTTGTCGCCCTCCATTCAACCAGTTCCAGACCCATTCTGTCACTTTGGGGCCCATCCCAAGGGCACTCAGTTTATTTATTAGATGCCTATGTGGAACATCGTCAAAGGTTTTGCTGAAATCTAAATACACCACATGTAGCACGTTCCCTCTATCCAATTCTCTGGTCACCCAATCAAAGAAATTGATTAGATTATGTCTGACAAGACCAGCCTCTAGTGAATCCATGTTTCCTTCAGTCATATAATCCACTGGATTCCAGAAACATCACTAGTTTCTGTTTTAAAAGCGTTTCTATTAATGTACTTACCGCAGAAGTTAGGCTTACCAGCCTACTTTTTCCTTACTTTCACTTTTCTGGAGAGGGACCACATCCACTCTTCTCCAGACTTGAACTTGGGTCAGACCAGTGGTCCATCATGCCCAGCAGTCCACTCACGCGGCGGCCCTTTTGGTCAAAGACCAGTGCCCTAACTGAGACTAGCCCTACCAGCGTATATCTTTGTTCAGTAGGAACTTGTCTAACTTTGTCTTGAATCCCTGGAGGGTGTTTTTTCCCTATGACAGCCTCCGGGACAGCGTCCCAGTTTTCCACCACTCTGGGTGAAGAAGAACTTCCTTACGTTTGAACGGAATCTATCCCCTTTCAACTTTAAAGAGTGCCCTCTCGGTCTCCCTACCTTGGAGAGGGTGAACAACCTGTCCTGATCTACTAAGTCTATCCCCTTCAGTACCTTGAATGTTTCGATCATGTCCCCTCTCAATCTCCTCTGTTCGAGACCCAGTTTCTCTAATCTGTCGCTGTCCGGCAGCTCCCCCAACCCCTTAACCATCTTAGTCGCTCTTCTCTGGACCCTTTCGAGTAGTACCGTGTCCTTCTTCATGTACGGCGACCAGTGCTGTACGCAGTACTCCAGGTGAGGGCGCACCATGGCCCGGTACAGTGGCAAGATAACCTTCTCCGATCTGTTCCTGATCCCCTTCTTTATCATTCCTAGCATTCTGTTCACCTTTTTCGCCGCTGCCGCACATTGCGTAGACGGCTTCATCAACTTGTCAATCAGAACTCCCAAGTCCCTTTCCTGGGAGGTCTCTCCAAGTACCGCCCCGGACATCCTGTACTCATGCTTGAGATTTTTGTTACTAACATGCATCACTTTACACTTATCCAAGTTGAACCTCATCTGCCATGTCGATGCCCATTCCTCGAGCCTGATTATGTCACGTTGTAGATTTTCGCAATCCCCCTGCATCTTCACTACTCTGAATAACTTCGTGTCATCCGCAAATGTAATCACCTCGCTCATCGTACCTATGGCCAGATCGTTTATAAAGATGTTGAAGAGTACGGGTCCAAGCACCAAGCCCTGCGGCACCTCACTGATGACGCTCTTCCATTCCGAGTATTGCCCATTTACCCCCACTCTCTGTTTCCTATACTCCAGCCAGTTTTTAATCCACGTAAGTATTTCTCCCTCGATTCCATGGCTCGCAATTTTCCGAAGTAGTCATTCATGCGGAACCTGGATGTTGGGGAGTCCCTGGACATTGTATACCTGGACTTCAGTAAAGCATTCGATAGCGTACCACACCGCAGGTTGCTGAGCAAGATGAGTTCTATAGGATTGGGCGACACATTGACGAAATGGGTTGGGAACTGGCTTGGAGGTAGGCTTCAGAGGGTAGTGGTGAATGGCACCCCCTCCGAAATGACGGAGGTAATCAGTGGAGTGCCGCAGGGCTCGGTCCTGGGCCCGATCCTATTCAACATCTTTATAAGAGACTTGGCAGAGGGCTGTGAGGTAAAATAACATTATTCGCCGATGACGCCAAACTAAGCAATGTAATGTAATGTAATTTATTTCTTATATACCGCTACATCCGTTAGGTTCTAAGCGGTTTACAGAAAATATACATTAAGATTAGAAATAAGAAAGGTACTTGAAAAATTCCCTTACTGTCCCGAAGGCTCACAATCTAACTAAAGTACCTGGAGGGTAATAGAGAAGTGAAAAGTAGAGTTAGAGGAAAAATATAAATAAAATAAACATTTTAACAAGACAGCATTGATCTAAATACTTTGGAAGGTAGAAGAGAGGAGAGAAAGGAATAGAAGCATGATGAAGTGATGAAGTGGAGCAAGTAAGTTTAGGAGGAGCGATTGTAGTGGGCAAAAGCACAACAGACATAAATTCAATGTCCGACAACATGATGCACGACCTACTCATACTGGAGCGCTGGTCTAGGTCCTGGCAACTCAGCTTCAATGCCAAAAAATGCAAAGTCATGCACCTGGGCAGCCAAAATCCATGCAAGACTTACACCCTTAATGGCGAGATCCTAACAAAAACTGAAGCAGAACGAGACTTAGGGGTGATCATCAGTGAGAACATGAAGACTGCCAATCAAGTGGAGCAAGCTTCATCCAAGGCAAGGCAAATCATAGGTTGCATACGCAGGAGTTTCGTCAACCGTAAGCCTGAAGTCATTATGCCATTGTATAGATCCATAGTGAGGCCCCACCTGGAATAGTGTGTGCATTTCTGGAGGCCGCATTACTGTAAGGATGTGCCGAGACTGGAGTCGGTCCAGAGAATGGCCACCCGGATGGTCTCGGGACTCAAGGATCTCCCGTATGAGGAACGGCTAGATAAGTTGCAGCTGTACTCACTCGAGGAACGCAGAGAGAGGGGTGACATGATCGAGACATTCAAGTATCTCATTGGCCGCATCGAGGTGGAAGAAGATATCTTCTTTTTCAAGTGTCCCGCAGCAACAAGGGGGCATCCGTGGAAAATCAGGGGCGGGAAACTGCACGGGGACACCAGGAAATTCTTTTTCACTGAAAGGGTGGTTGATCGCTGGAATAGTCTTCCACTTCAGGTTATTGAGGCCAGCAGCGTGCCTGATTTTAAGGCCAAATGGGATAAACACGTGGGATCTATTCACAGAGAAAGGTAGGGGAGGGTCATTGGGGTGGGCAGACTAGATGGGCCGTGGCCCTTATCTGCCGTCTGTTTCTATGTTTAACCTTGTTGAACGTCTTCTGAAAGTCCAGATATACAATGTCAACCGGGTCGCCCTTGTCTATCTGCCTGTTTACTCCCTCGAAGAAGTGCAGCAAATTTGTCAAACAAGATTTGCTGAAACCGTGCTGGCTGGTTCTCATCAGACCGTGCCCATCAAGGTGATCAATGATGCAGTCCTTTATCAGCGCCTCCGATTCTAGAGAAATATTGAAAAGGTCAGCCAGCGGAGCTGCCAGAACTTCCCTAAATTCCTTCAGTACCCTCAAATGTACACCATCCAGCCCCATCACTTTGTCCATCTTTAGTTTAGCTAGCTCCTCACAAACACTATCCTTTGAAAATTGATCACTGTCTACCACACCTCCACACTATTTACGTTTGTGTTTTGTGGTCCTGCTCCTGGTGCTTCAACTGTTAATAAGGAACAGAAATATTTGTTAAGCAATTCAGCCTTAACTTTATCTACATATTTCTCCCCTTCACTTTCGAGTCTCACAATGCCACTTTTGCACTTCTTCCTATCACTAATATACCTAAAAAATGTCTTGTCCCCCCATTATACCACATCAGCTATGTTTTTTTTTTCCATTTGCGTCTTTGCTTTCCATTAGGCTACTATTTCACAGACACCTGACTAACACACTTAAGAGCTTGTTTTTAGTTACTATATCAAGCAGGCAAGACCGAGATTACGAATTTAGAGGATCTGAAAAACATTTCAGCCAACTGTTTGAGGGCCTCATGTTGGAGATCACTGTTCTAGACCAATTATTTCAAGGTTTTTATTGTACTTTGAATTTCTTCCAAACAAAAAATTCCAAAAGGGAGAACAAATAGGAAAACAAAAAAAAAAATCTCCCTAAAAGTTAAAAAACAAACAAACCAAAAACCTACTAAACCAGGGGCCCCAAGAAGTATTTTGTGCGGCCCCGCTCACACTCGAGGGTGATGCGGTGTTTTCTGGTCTTGCAGGTGCCCTCCTCTATCTTCCTGCAGCGTTCGCTGAAAGCCGCGGGCAGTGGATTCTATGTGCCTCCTGCGGCTGACCCAGAATTGTTCCCTCTGACGTCAGAGGGAACGCTTCCAGATCAGCCACAGGAGGCGCATGGAAGTCGCTGTCTGCGGCTTTCAGTGAACGCTGCAGGAAGATGGAGGAGGGTGCCGGCAAGACAGAAAACACTGCATCACCGAGGCACCCGGCAAGACGGTAAACACCCTCGAGCGTGAGCGGGGCCGCATGCGTCTTGCAGAGAGAAGCCCATCCAGTGGTTTCTAGTCCCGAAGGGCAACGCGGAGTTTATTCATTCTCCCCACCACCTTCCCTCCCTTCCCTCCTTCTGTACAGCTCATAGATTTGAGGGAACTTCACCAGTCTCATAACAATCCAAGCTCTTCCCCTGTGCTAAAATAATCTTTAAAATCAATGGATTTAGGAACTGGGAGTTATAGACACCAGCAGCAGTAGCCCTTCAGGAGAAGGCAGAGAGGGCTGGGGCAGCAGTGAAGGAGACAGAATGAAGGGAAAGCTAGAGAGGAGCATGAGCCATAAGATGGAAGAATGGAAGGAGTAAAGGAAAGAGATGCAGAGGTGAGGGAGATAATAGAAAGGGAGAATTGGGTGTCTGAGAGAGGGAAAGAGATAGTGCAATTGGGGAGAGAAGGGGGGAGAACATACTGGGCCGAGGAAGCCTCCTGGACCTTTTTTTTTTAAGTACAGAGGGGGAGATTATTATAAGAAGTGCTAGATTGGATGTGGGGAGAGAGCTTATAGGGCCAGAAACAGATGATGGCCAGAAACAGGGCAGAGAGATGGTGGGCAATAGTTTGAAAGGAGAAAAGTTGGACCTGTGGTGGTGTGGAGGAAGAGGGAAAGAGATACTTGAAGGGAGAACTGTTGGGAAGAGAAAGGGAGAAATGCAGGCAGGTAG
The DNA here is from genome assembly GCF_902459505.1 of Geotrypetes seraphini. Classification (NCBI taxonomy): domain Eukaryota; kingdom Metazoa; phylum Chordata; class Amphibia; order Gymnophiona; family Dermophiidae; genus Geotrypetes; species Geotrypetes seraphini. Next base: position 109,706,588 of record NC_047087.1, on the reverse strand, counting down.
GCAGGGGGAGAGATGGGATGGGGGGCAGTTGGAAAGAGAAAGGGAGAGAAGTTGGATTTGGGGATGGAAGGGAGAAATGTTAGGCCTGGGGATGGAAGGCAGAGAGTTGCAGCAACTCTCTTTTTTCCCCTCCATTTCATTGTTCAGCATCAAGGGGGGTAGGGAAGAAGAAAAACAGCAAAGAGAGGGAGCAAAATATTGGACCATAGGAATATAGCAGCAGAGATGGACCCATAGGAGGGCAGGAGGAAAGAGAGCTGGGATAAGAAGATGCTAGGAGATGGAAAGAAAAGGACAGGGAATTATAGCCTGACCAGAGGAGAGATGGAGGGGGATTCTTAAAGTAGTGAGCCAGATGGATGAGGTCAAAAGGGAGATGACAAGATGAGTGACAGAGCAGTGAGTACAGTGGTAGAAATGTAATGGGGAGTAGACAGCAGGAAATAGGAGGCTTGGAAAGGAGTGAGAGATGGGAAATAGGAGAGTTAGGAACTGAGAGAAGATGGAGAATTAAGAGGTAGCTGAACATTTAAAAAGAAGAAGGGTGAGAAAGAAGGCAAGATTTGAGTGGACAGAGGCAAAAAAGAAAAGAAAAAGTTAAGAAAGCTGAAAAGGAAAACTCGATACATTGGAGACAGGCATAAGAAGGAAATGGAACGAGAGAAGAGGAGAAAAAAAAATGGACAGCAGACACTGGAAAGAGAATTAGTTGAAGACAGACAAAAAGCAGAAAGAGAAACTGGGACCAAGATGATGGAAAAACAAAACATCCAGATAACAAGGTAGAAAAAAATTGTTTTATTTTGAATTTATTAACTGGAATATGTTAGCTTTGGGATATGTACATCACAATTATTTTTGTATTCAGTGACGTAGTCATACAGCTGATTTGGGGGAGGGACTGGAGCCCATAATTAGTGGATGGGCACCAAAGTTTCTCCCTGCCTGAATGCTATTTATAAATACTTGAGCTAGTGGGGATTCCCAAGCTCTGCCAACTAGAGACATCTTCCTCCAGTCTTGCAACCCAAAATCTCCAAGCTTTGCAGCCAATGGCAATATCCTCAAGCTGCCACTGCTTTCATGCATGTATGAATGCCAAGGGTGAGGGCAGGGAGGAGGGAAGGCAGCAGCTTTGCAATATTGCTGCCAGCTGAAAAACTTGGGAAGTTGGAGGGGGAGGAGGTGGCTGTCAGTTGGTGAGGCTTGGGGATCCCTACTAGCTACAGCAGGGGAGATATTCATTTTGAGGGAGCCTAAGCTCAAAGTGGGAGGTCCAAAAAAGCAGTAATATTTACCCTGATTAAACGATCCTCTACGTGTGCTGCTGACAGCTGATTCAGCATCCCCGCTCTGATGAGGCTCACCTCTGAAGAGGCTCACCGTAGCTGTAATAGAAGTGAATAAGAAAACCAGGAGCGCACATCCCTGCTCATCAGAGTGAGGATGCAGAAGCCTGTGGCTGCTCCCACTGTCAGTGGTACACGTGGAGGTTGTACTCAGTCAGGGTAAGCATTACTGCTTTTTTGGGTTCCTCTCCAGTGTCCCTTTAATGAAGGTTTATTATTAGACTAGTCTTTAAGCCCGTTACATTAACGGGTGCTAGAATAGATGTGTGTGTGTCTTTCTTTCTCTCTCTCCTCTTGGCCGCTTTCTGTTTGTCTGTCTTTTTCTCTCTCTCTTTCCTCGGCTGTCCACCACCACCCCTTCCCTGATCCCCCTGTCCAGCAGCAGCCCTTCTCCCTTCATTTTACCTCCCCCCTGTCCAGCAGCACCTCTTCCCTGCTCCCCCTGTCCAGCAGCAGCCCTTCTCCCTTCATTTTACCTCCCCCCTGTCCAGCAGCACCTCTTCCCTGCTCCCCCTGTCCAGCAGTAGGCCTTCTCCCTTCCTTTTACCTCCCCCCTGTCCAGCAGCACCTCTTCCCTGCTCCCCTGTCCCAGCAGTAGGCCTTCTCTCTTCCTTTTACCTCCCTCCTGTCCAGCAGCACCTCTTCCCTGCTCCCCTGTCCAGCAGTAGGCCTTCTCCCTTCCTTTTACCTCCCCCCCTGTCCAGCAGCACCCCTTACCTGATCCGCCTGTTCAGTAGTACCCCTTCTCCTTTCCCTACTCCCCCTGTCCAGCATCTGCTAGCCCGGGCAGCCTTGGGGCTTTTGCTAGGCCGGCCCACCTTGCATTATAGAAGTGGGCCGGCCTAGCAAATGCCCCGCGGCTGCTGCGTTTGCTGGTCCAGGGTGAGAAGAGGCATCCCGGCAGTGGCAGCACAGCAGTCAAACCGCCAATGCCGCTGAACTCGCACATGCCGCAAGCCGCCCCACACGCTGGAAATCAAATTTGGCATGGAGTCAGATCTCATGGACGCAGGGATCACAGATTTTCTACTGCACATGTGCAGTAAGGGTTTTATTATTAAGGATACGTACATATTCTATATTAGTGATTGCAAATTTGGGAACTGCTCAACCTTTTTTTTTTGCTCATTGGCTAGTGTTAGTGTTTGTGCGGCCCCAGAAAAACATTTTTCAGCCAATGCGGCCTAGGGAAGCCAAAAGGTTGGACACCCCTGTACTAAACCAAGATATATTATATTTTTTAGAATACTGATACCACTATGTTACACGGTTTTTGTTACTGGGCAGTAAGTGTAATTTCCTAATTGCTCATACCTAAAAAGTATAGAAATGTCTTATTTTTTTTTTTTAAACTGCTTTTCTGACCAGGATAGTCAAATTTTGCAATTTACCTATTTAAAATGTGAAAATGCCAAATTCTCTTCTTTTCATTCTTATAAAGTCATAAAAGGCAACTTATGAATCATATGTATTTATAATGAAGTTATACAAAAATGACCACAGAAGATTTAGAAGTGAGTAGTTTTTCAAGATTTGCAATTACATTGAAAGTCACTTTCACTAATCAGCCCCCAGATGTAGTCTCCCATCATGTTCTCATTATATTGTCCTTGGTAGTGGCATTCAAAGTCCAGTATTTCCTGGTGGAAGTGCTCACCTTGCTCATCTCAGTATGTTCTTATGTTCTCCTTGAATGTCTCAGAGTCAGCCAGGACAGGAGATGGGAGGGATTCCTCCTGTCCCAGTCTACCACTGGACCACCAGGTCATACGACAGGCTCGGTGGAGGCATGAAGGACATTGGGAGAGAGTGGGGACAAGGTACAGAACAGGGAGATGGGACAGGGGTCAAAGTAGAGAGTTGCGCGGGGACAGAAATCCCACCCGTCCCCGCCAAAATCCCACCCGTCCCCACCCGTCCCCGTGAGGAATCCCTCCGTCCCCACCCGTCCCCGTGAGGAATCCCTCCGTCCCCACCCGTCCCCGCGAGGAATCCCTCCGTCCCCACCCGTCCCCGCGAAGAATCCCCTCCGTCACCATCCTTCCCTATAAACTTCAGAAATAGTTATTTTATTTAATTATGCTACTGAATTAAAGGCTCTGGTAGAGACCCATTTACAAATAAGCAAAGAGACTTTATTAATTTGGAAATATTAATTGGGAAGAATACATACTTTGTAAATGGGTTTCTACCAGAACCTCTAATGTAAATATAAAATATAAATACTCAGCTGATGAGAACCCACAAACTGTCAGCTGAGGACTTCCTTTGCAGTTGGCCGGGGGTCCCTTTTGCCAAGCTTGGCAGGCAGCAGTAGCGTCCCTGAGTCACAGATGCTGGCACCTCAGTGGCTCATGGATGCTGCCAGCGACTGCTGCGCTTGGTGGAGGGGAGTTCTGGCCATCTCTAGAGGAGGTCCTCTGCTGGCGGTGCTTGGGGATCCCCACCAGTCACAGCAAGGGTCAACAAGTACTTCAACACTGTAGAAATAAAACCAGAAATGCATTTCCTTTTCTTTTGAACACAAAACAAAGACATCTGCCATATACATTTCCCAAAGCTAACATATTTTAGTCAATAAATTCCGTTTTATACCTTCGTTGTCTGGAGACTTATTTTTCCATAAAGTTGGTCCCAGTTTCTTTTTTCCGCTTTCCCATCTTCTGTAAATTCTTCTGTTGCTGTCCATTGGTTCCCCCTACCATGGTCCAGCATTTATCTCTTTCTCATCTTTCGTGCCTGCCCACCAGCCCCATGCCCAACATTTCTCCTTCTATCACCCCTCTCCAACACTATGCCACATCTCTCCCTCCATTCCCTTCACCACTGTCCAAAATTCCTCCCTCTTGCATCCCTTTCAATCTGTCCCATTGTTCCCTTGCCACATTTCTCACTCTCATCTTTTTCTTCCCTATCACATTCTGTACCTTCCTCCCTACGACCAAAAATTCTCCTCTTTCTTCCATTTGCCGTGTGTGTGCCGTGAGGGAGGTCTGGTGCCCCAGAGTAAGAGCAGGGGTGCCCACACTTTATGGGCTTGCGAGCTACTTTATAATGACTAAGTCAAAATGATCTACCAACAATAAAATTTAAAAAAAACACAAAGCACAATGAAAGGCAGAGAAAATGTTAATTATTCATATTCCGGGTTTTTTCAAAGAGGTCACGGCAGATGACTCTATGTAATGTCACCTCGGTAACAAAATACAAAAATAGACAAATACACCCCCTCCCTTTTTACTAAACCACAATAGTAGGTTTTAGCACAGGGAGTTACACTGAATGCCACGTGCTGCTCTCAATGCTCATAGGCTCCCTGCGCTAAAAAACGATATTGTGGTTTAGTAAAAGGGAGCCATAGTGCAAAATATAGACAGCAGATATAAATTCTCAAAACAGACACATTTTGATCACTAAATTGAAAATAAAATCATTTTTCCTACCTTTGCTGTTTGGTGATTTCATGAGTCTTTGGTTGCACTTTCTTCTTCTGACTGTGCATCCAATCTTTCTTCCTTTCTTTCAGCCTCCTGTATGTTTCCTCTCCTCCAGACCTCATTCTCTTCCCCAACTTTTTCTTTCTGTCTCCCTGTCTGCCCCCTTTCTTTCTTTCTCCGTGCCCTCCCCCAAGCCACTCGGTTTGCTGCCACCGCCATCGGGGAATAGCCCCCAAGCCACCGCTGTCCCAAGCTTTCCCTGCAGAAGCGTCGCGCTGACCAGCATTCCGCTCCCTGACGTCAATTCTGACGTAGGAGAGGAAGTTCCGGGCCAACAAGGCATTTCTCCTCATTCCATCCAGCCTGAGCCCCATCTCTCCTTGATCCAGCATTTCCCTTCTGTGTCTGTCAGAATTACCATTCCACCTATTTTCCAGCATCACCCTTCTTTGTGTCCATCTCATCTATATCCCTATCTCACCACTTTTTCAGAATCTTCATTTGTCTCTGTCCTTGTCTTTACCCCATGTTCACCATTTACCCTTTCAATGTCTTTATCTCCCCCCCACACACACTTTTTCAGCATTACTTCTATGTCTCTATTTCACTTCCTCTTCATGTCCACTCTGTATCTCTATCCTTATTCAGTAGGTCCTGCTTACCCTTTCTCTTCTTTGTGTCACTATCTCCATTTTCAGCTTTCCCCCATTTTCCTTTGTTACTGCACCCGATAGCCAGAATCTTTCCACCCTCCCTCCACTCCGGCCCAGCCCAGTATGAAATATTTCCTTTTGTTTCCCTCCCCTCTCTCTTCTGCTCCCTCACCCACGAGTCCTGCATCTGGCCCTCTCCCTTCTACCTGCACCTGGCAACACCCCCCTGCTCCGCGGCTCTCTTCAGCAACTCGTCAGCAGCGGTGATCAAGACAAGCTGCCGACATCGAGGCCTTCCCTCTACGAGTCCCGCCTTTGTGGAAAAAGGAAGTTTGAAACAAGCGGGACTCGCAGAGGGTAGGCCCCGACGTCAGAAGCTTGTGTCGATCACTGCTGCCGAGTTGCCGAAGAGAGCCGCGGAGCAGGGGGTGTGGCCGGAAGCAGGTAGAAGGGAGAGGGAGATAGGAAGGCTGTAGAAGCTCCCGAGCATGACATCGACCCCGGCCAGGATGATTTCTTTTTCAGGCGTGCAGCTTACAAGTCCGGCGTCGCGGCGGGAAATAGCCATGCTGAGCAGTGAGCTCAGCACGTACACAGATGAAAGCCTTGCTTGCTGATTGGTCCGGCGGCACGGTGGGGTGGGGCCGCCGGACCAATCAGCAAGCAAGGCTTTCATCTGTGTACGTGCTGAACTGCTCAGCATGGCTATTTCCCACCACGACGCCGGACTTATAAGCTGCACGCCTGCATCGCCAGAATTTAGGTAGGCTGTTTTCATCCCCTTGGGAGTCCCGTGGGCCAGGGGGCGTCCCCGTGGGAGTCCCATGGGTCAGGGGGGCATCCCCGTGGGAGTCCCGTGGGCCAGGGGGCGTCCCCGTGGGAGTCCCGTGGGCCAGGGGGGGAACCCGCGGGATCCCCGCGATCCCCGTGCAGACCTCTAGCGTGCAGCTTACAAGTCCGGCGTCGCGTCGGGAAATAGCCATGCTGAGCAGTGAGCTCAGCACGTACACAGATGAAAGCCTTGCTTGCTGATTGGTCCGGTGGCACGGCAGGGCGGGGCCGCCGGACCAATCAGCAAGCAAGGCTTTCATCTGTGTACGTGCTGAGCTCACTGCTCAGCATGGCTATTTCCCGACGCGACGCCGGACTTGTAAGCTGCACACCTGCATCGCCAGAATTTAGGTAGGCTGTTTTCATCCCCGTGGGAGTCCCGTGGGCCAGGGGGCGTCCCCGTGGGAGTCCCGTGGGTCAGGGAGGCATCCCCGTGGGAGTCCCGTGGGCCAGGGGGGGAACCCGCGGGATCCCCGCGATCCCCGTTCCCGTGCAGACCTCTAGTTCAAAGCTTGACAGGGAGGGAGGGGGGGACAGGGTGGAGAGCCTAGCAGGGCAGGGAATAAGGGGTGCAGAGCCTGGCAGGGCACAGTGAATAAAAGTTACTAAGAATAAAAAATTAGAAGGGGCCTATGTACTTCTGAATGTATACAAAAAAACTGTCATACAGTACCCTGATCATCGTTCGAAAGCTAACCTCCAGCAGCAGTGTCACAGCCTGGAGCTTTATTAACATGTCATAAGCTGCTAAATCATTCATACACAATCTGAGTTGTCAAGAGGGCTGATGTATCCGCATGTTGTCACACATGCAGGGAAATAGTAAAGGTTCTCCCTTCCCTAATTCATTCCAAAAAGGCTAAAGGTTAATCCCGTGAATCTGTGCTTCCTGTATAGCCTACCTATTTCTCCTCCACTCCTTTTTTTTTTTAAATCTACATTTGTGGGCAAGAACCAGATGCATCACTCACATGAATGTAATCCACGGCTGTGAACTGGGAAGACAAAGCCAGGCTGGTTCGAGTCTCCAGATTCTGAAAAGACAAGACTTGATCGCATCATGGTTAAGGTTTTACCTGCGTTTTTCAAATGAAGAACTACTTCTGTCTGATGCAACACATGGGAAAAAGAGAGCAAGGGAGATAGCCGAGGAGAGGGAAGGCAGTAAGTGTCAAAGAAAGATAATGGATCCTTAGGATACTGCTCAGGACTGGGCGATTGGGTCCATGGAGACATTATTAATGCATATAGGACAGGTGTAAGGGAAGATACTTGGATCTCTTACCATTTCATGGTAGTGGTTATTAAAATCAGAGTGTAGGCTGTCTCTCATCTCACTCATGATACAGATCACGTGGGCCACACTTATTGCCTCCAATTCTGGGATGGAAATATCCAAAACAGAAGCACCTAAACGTCTCAGATATACCACAGCTGCTCAAGGAAGATTGCAGGGGGTGGTGAAAGAGAGAAAAGGTTTGTACAGATTCAGGTAATTTTACAGGCATGACAATTTTACATGTGTTGCTAAGCTAATACATTGCATGGTCAAGGTACCAGAGAAGCAATTTACATGCATGCTGCAAATAGATAAAAAATTGGTAAGTGGATAGGCCGACAGTTTATTCAGTGATGTGCCTTCCAAAAAGAAAGAGCAGGAGCAACACTGGGGAACACACTACACAGAGTAGTAGCATTCATTTCCAACAGGTCAGATAAGAACATATCTGCTGAGGCAGACCAGAGGTCCATCTCGCCCAGCGGTCCGCTCCCGCGGCGGCCCATCAGGCCCATTGCCTGAGCAGTGGTCCTTGACTATTTCTATAACCTATCTCTACTCCTATCCCTATAACCTACGTCAACTCTTATCTGTACCCCTTTGTCCTCTAGGAACCTATCCAAACCTTCTTTGAAGCCCTGTAATGAACATCCATGAAAGATATCTGCATGTCTACATGCAGCTGATTCTCTCTTAGGGATATCCTGAAAACACGACCCAATCAGTAGCCACCCCCCCCCTGATAATTGGAAGTGAATACCAAGGCAATAAAGAGATTTTTGTGAAGTACAAGCATACACATACTGCAGAGACTCAGCAGGGATGCCTTGTTAAGGTGGCTCAGCATTGAGCTGTAGAGCCCCATGCATTCTGGGAATTGTAGTCTGTTCACTCTTGGGCTAGCAGCCCCTGCTGTATGGAGGTGGAATGGTAACATTAATTACTTAGGATGATAAAGAGAATCCCTTATTCCTTCCAAAACAAGAAGCCTAGATCTAACTTTGAATACAAAGGAATTATGCAGTTTAAAAAAAAAAAAAAAAGCTAAACACAATAGCTTCCAGAGAAAAAGGCTGCACTATAAAGAATGTCTTCTTCCCTTAGGGGCTCGTTCTCTACTTAGGCACTCTGCTCTGGTAGTCCACTCTGCTCAGCCTGACAAAGCAGGAAGCATTTGGACGGAAGGGAGACAGGACCCTCTATGGCTGGAAGTCCTTATTCCATCTCTGCTTCCTAACCCAGACTTTTTCCTCACTTTTGCACTCCTGAACTAACTGTAGAACTTGTAACTGAAAATATCATGTGGAATCACACACACTGTCTAAGGTCCATACCTTTCTCACAAATCTCCAAGATTTCAGCATGACAAGCCTGGAAGAGATTAAAGCAGCACACTGAAACATTTCTTTACTATACCCATTCTAGCGTTCACTGGGAACTAGCACAGGTCCTTTCACTTCCCATAAATGGGAATAGAAGAGAATTTTGAATTTAGCGCACACCTTTTTCAGTTGTAGCTGATGCGTTAGTCATACACTAGGTATTTCTCAGTTTATATCTACTACTACTTATGTCTATATTGTCGCTAGACATACACAGTACTGTACATTAAAACATGCAAGAGAAAGTCCCTGCTCAGTAGAGCTTACAATCTGAGGCAATGAAAGGTTAAGTGACTCGCTGAAGATTACATTGAAAAGGTTGGAGTTCTGAGCTCATTCATCTCTGGAAGTGTATAGGGTGGGCAAGCCTTATGACTTGGGGGCTGCACTGGAAACCACAACTTTGGTGGGGGGTCTCTCACCTATCACACCAACTCTATATAAGAAGAGATCTCAAGTTAGCTGTCCACTTGTATTCACTTAGGATGATAAATTGCCAAAAAATGTTTAGTGAAGATAATTTTAGAACCTACTCTTCCCTACTAGTGGTTGTTGTTCCCTCCCCTCTGACAATGCCCACTCCTGACCCTACCGAGTTCCCTACCCTTCCTGAAAGAGCCTGCTTTAAAACAGGTTGCCCTCGCTTCCAATGACAAGCTGAAAGAGCGGATACCTGAGTCTGGGCTGCAGCCTGCCAATTATGTAGAAAAAACAGGAGCGGTTCTCCAGTATATATACACTTACCTACTCATTGAATTCACACATTCTTCAGCTTTAAAATAGTGTTTATTTAACCACCTTTGATGCTAGACATTTTAACAGCATCTCAACAGCAGAAAGTACTGTTTGAAAAGTCTCCCTAAAATTTTGAGCATAGGACATTGTACAAATAACTTATAGCAAAGTCCTTTGAACTGAATCACAGATCATAAACCAGGGTCATATACATCATAACCTGCCAAACCCACATTTCCACAGTAGGGATGCTGGAAGCCAAAAGCAACTCTGCAGCTTTTCAAATTTGCTATTAAACCCACAACCTATCTGCTCCCAGGTCAGCAGCATTGTATTCTTGCAGGGCTGACAACACACACTTATATAGAACAGGACCTTCTCCTCAACTATCCATCAGAACAGTGAATGGCCTAATAGCATTGATGCAGGATGGGACATGTCAGCAAGATCTTAAACCCAGCTTGGCAGAGGCTGAAAGATGAAAGAGAAAGAGAAGGTGTGGGGGGGGGGAGGGAAGATCTGAAGCATTAAGATACATTGATTGCTTTCTCAAGAGCATAGGGGAGCGAGAGAACAATGTGGATGTGATATGGAGGAGAGGTTTAGAGAAGTATAAGTCAAATGTCAAAATGAAGTCCCATTCTACCAAGTTTTAGTTGAACAAACAGAACTGGGTGTTTAAGGAAACTGCAGAATTGAACATGACAGTATTCAATTCCCCCCCCCCATCCTAATTCTATGAAAATGGGTGCCCAACTTTACACCCTGTGTGCAAAGCTGGGCACCAAATATATAGAACAAGGCCAACTGCATGTGCACCTTAATTTTATAATTGGCTGTTAGCCAATTTTACTTAAATGGCCAACTGCCCTTAGTCACTATTTTTGAAGCTGCGCACTTTCTATTTATTTATTGTGAATGTTATAATTCGCCTTGTTAAATGTGGACTATAAATAATAAACTATATCTGTTTCATGCAATTTTTAGGAGGTGGTGACCATGAGAGGAATAGGTTACATGCACAGGTTACGGAATATTAGGAGTCATGCACCTACCTGCCAACAGTTAGGCATAAGCACTTACACCAGACTTTGACATGATTTAAATGCTCATGCATCATCTCAGCAGCATTTATTGAATTTTCCTCCAAATATGTAGGAATAGTATAAAAGAATGCAGAAGTGAACATTCCTAAGTAAAAGACATCTAGAAAACTTAACACAGTGGGTCAGGGAACGTGAACTGGCAGAAGTACCTTAAAAAAGGTCCAATCCACTCCTAGGGTAATGCCCTTCAAGTCTGGAGAGAAGATTCCATCTAGAGAAAGCGCTGGCTGGTTTAATCCTGTGGAAGGAAAGCACAGGTGCTAGGTCACATGCAAGGACTGACATATTTTGTTTGCTTTTATGACAGATAGGGAGAAATTCTTGAGTACCTGAATATAAACCACTTGGGTAAGTGGTATATACAGTAAATACTAAAATTAATTAATTACAATATTATAAATAAATGATAGTTTTATTATATAATCCGCACTGAGCCTTTGGAGAGGATGGACACAATTGGCTCAATTCACCAATATAATAGCTGCTAAATCCACAACAAAACTTTTCTCCTGAACTACAATTGGAAAAAGCCAAAGACAAATCTTGCATTTCTCTCCCGGACTGCTCATGAGACAGCAATTCTTTCCTGATCCAGATAAGTATTCTATACCTGTTAATCAGCAAAAATTTCTCATGCCAGCCTTAACCAGCTAGCTCAAACTGCATATACAGTCAAACCTCGGTTTACGAGTGCACCGGTTTGCGAGTGTTTTGCAAGACGAGCAAAACATTTGCAAAATCGGCGCCTCGGGAACCGAGTTTGACTCGGTTTACGAGCGCCACTCCCCCACGATCCGGCATCCCCCCCAGCAATCCAGCATCTCCCCCCCCCTCCGAGCACCGCAACAACATTGCTTACCCCGATTGGGCACCGGCACCAGCACCAATGCACAGGAGGTGCCGGTGCCTGAAGATCCTCCCTCTTCTGGCCTGGGCTGGGCTGGGCGGTGCGATGGAGATCCTCCCTCTTCCCTGTGCTGGGCTGGGCGGTGTGACGGAGATCCTCCCTCTTCCCTGTGCTGGGCTGGACTGGACTGGGCTTTGAGCACTTACGCATGCTCAAAGCCTTCTGGTCTCGCTCTCTCCGAGATTCTGAATCTGAGAATCTCGGAGAGAGCGAGACCAGAAGGCTTTGAGCATGCGCAAATGTTCATAGCCCAGTCCAGCCCAGCACAGGGAAGAGGAGGTGGAACGAATCAAAGCGAGCAATTTGGTTTACGAGCATACTTCTGGAACAAATTATGCTCTTAAACCAAGGTTCCACTGTACAATTTTTTTTAGGGGGGGGTAAAATGGAGGTGATAGAATCTATAATAATTAAACAGTGCCTAACTCACCATATGGGTACTGTGGATCTGGGCCTGCCAGCAAGGTATAGGCAATAGCAGCATCCAGTACACAGGTGCTGATTGGACCTATCAAGTGCAAAAAAAAGAAAGAGATCCAAAGCCAGTTAAGAACAGAATGAGAACACATATTTAAAGCTAAAATTACATTTTGGGGTAATAAACACCATGAAAGCCATTAATGATTATACTGCCCATTTAGACCTCCACGACATGTTGGCATTCTCTTGAACAGGAAATGCAACCTCTATTCTCTTAGGTTTTCAGATATTTTTACTAGCAAACTGCTGCATCTATAAAAGTAAACATTCCTTGCACAGGCAGGAAATTCATTAATCTAGAGCTTGTGTGGTCTCTTCACCTACAACATGTGGAGGGGCATAATCAAAAAAACCGTCTAAGTCCCCTTTGGGCCTAAGGCTCCAAACGTTGAAAGTAGAAACAGGAAAAATGTCCATTATCAAAAAAAACATCCAAAAGGAGTTTTTTTTAAAAATAATGGCCTGCCTCTACATTCAGCTATTTAATCGCCCAGACCACCACTACATCTAAACTTACACCATATAATCAACCTACAAAAAGCCTAAGTCCCAAACGCCCAAAACAAGGGCTTTTAGGCGAAGGAGGAGCCAGTTCTTCACCTAAAAGCTGGATTCTGTAACCGGTGTCAGTCAAAAAGAACACCGGTTACAGAATTCCCCCCACACCAGCAACGATCGGGCCAGGAGGGAGCCCAAGCCCTCCTGGCCCGGTGACTGCCGACACCCCCACCCCCACCATGATTGGGCTGGGAGGGAGTCCAAGCCCTCCTGGCCCGGTGAACCCCCTACCCCACCGACTACATTCTGGGCAGCAGGGAGCCCAAGCCCTCCTGCCCTCGATGCACCCCCTCCCATGATCGAACCACCGATCGGCCCCCCCACCCGCCGACCCCATGCCCCCTGCCGACCCCTCGACCCCCCCACCCCCAAGCCCCATCTCCGTAAAAAAAGTTGGACGGGGGTCGAGGGGTCGGTAGGTGGTCATGGGGTCGGCGAGTTTGGAGCCGATCGGGGGTTTGGGTGGTGCGCTGAGGGCAGGAGCCTGGGATCCCTCCTGCCCGTATCGTAGTCGGCGGGGTGTGGGGGTCACCAGGCCAGGAGGGCTTGGGCTCCCTCCTGGCCCGATCGTAGTCGGCAGGGTTGGGGTCGCCTGGGCAGGAGGGCTTGGGCTCCCTCCTGGCCAAATCGTAGTCAGCGGCGTGCGGCTTGCCTGGGCAGGAGGGCTTGGGCTCCCTCCTGGCCCGATCGTAGGCGGCGGGGTGGGTGTCACCGGAGCAGGAAAGCTTGGGCTCCCTCCTGCCCGAACTTGTCGAGGGGGGGTGATGCATCGCAGCAGGAAAGATTGGCTATCTCTCCTGCCGCGATAGCGATCTGAAGTGCTGCGGCTGACGGAACTTTGGGATCATTATTGCAGCAGGAGAGATTGGCTATCTCCCCTGCTATGATGGCAAACACCCCTCTACCTGAATTGCCACAAACCGCGGCAGAAGAGATTGGGCATCTCTCCTGCCCGGGTCACGGCAGTTCGGGTAGAGGGGTGATCTCCATCACGGCAGGGGAGATGAGCCATCTCTCCTGCCGCGATGGTTGCGGTAGGGGATGGGTAGGTTGCCGGGCCGCTGAGCTGATCGCGCCAGCCGCCATCAGCTCAGTGGGCCCTTTTTCGGCACTTATACCTGTTTTGACTTGGTCTAAGTCAAAACGTATAAGTGCAGACTAGGCAACCTGTCAAAAGGTTTGGTTATACCTGCTGTACGACTAAGTGTAGGTCAGTCCACCTCCCGCCCTTTCCTGTCCTCTAAAAACGCTTCTTTTCACTCTATGCATTTAGAGGCAGGGGAAAGGCCTAAGCTGGTTTTAGATATGTCTAAAACCAGCTTTGGTTATGGGTACTTGGACGATCAGGCTTTTTGATCGTCCAAGTACCCATTTAGGCCACTTTTTAGACTTTTTAAAAAAATTATTATGAGCCCCATAAATCTTATCTCCTGGTACCAACATTTGCCCTCACCTGCAGCTAATCCACTGAGCTGTCACTGGTATAGTGCTGGGCATTGCACAGATTCCCCAGTACATTCAATACCACCTCCAGCATTTATTCTTTCCTCTCCTATCTCACCTGTTTGTACCTGAACACGCTTATGTTAGATGCTTCTGCTAATCTCCTTTACTTACTGTCTTTACCAAAATCCCTTAAATATCACCTATTACTCTCTTACCCAAGCTGACAGTGGAATAAGAGAGTGGAAGACAGCCATGATCACTGATTCGGCCAAATGTCCCTGTCAGAAAGAAAATAAAATTACATAACGATAAGCACAAGTAGTTCTGCAGACTATGGCATAATCTGAAACCCGGAGGCTTATTTCACAGGCCCCAGAATTGCTCTGGACACTGAAATACATAGAACATAAGAATATCCTTACTGGGTCAGACCAATGGTCAGAACAGAATTGTATTTAAAAGTGCAACTTCTCTCTCAGAAATGTGGCACAAAGTGCTTTACAATCAATCTGCACACAAATACAATTTAAAAAAAGAGTCACCTCTCTTATATCCCCTACACATTGAAGAACAAAAAATCATGTAAGAGACAAACAGTGATATGCCAACACTATTTCAAACTTTTTCTTGAAAAGCATTTGTTTTTGTTTTTTTATAATTCTTTATTCATTTTAAAACTTTCATCAAGTGTACAAAAATTGCAACACAATAACATAGATTTAACCACTTGTACATCTTATCATTATAACTTATAGTTGTAAATATAACCCTCCCTCTCCCATCCTGAAATCCTTTTAGTAATTTTTATTTTACATGTAATAGAAACCCTCCCCCCACCCCACCCTTATCTTACATATTAAATATAGAAATATTAGGAAAATGGCATCAATCATGACAAAAGGACGTTAATGGTTCCCAAATTTTAATGAAGTTTTTATAATTTCCATTTTGCACCGCTATTGATCTTTCCATTCTGTATATGTGGCAAACTGAATTCCACCAAAACTTAAAATTGAGCCTACTATGGTCTTTCCAGTTATTAGTAATATGTTGAATGGCTACTCCGGTCAAAATCAATAAAAGTTTGTTATTACACATTGATATCTGACTCTTTTTTCTCATAGACATACCAAAAAGTACAGTATCATAAGTTAATGCGACGTGATTTTCCAATAAACAATTTACTTGATCCCAGATTGAGTTCCAAAAGGCTAAGATATGGGGACAATAGAACAAAAGATGATCTAAAGTCCCTATATCCAGATTACAATGCCAGCATCTATTAGACAAAGAACTATTTAACTTTTGCAATCTAACTGGGGTCCAAAAAGCTCTATGTAACAAAAAAAACCAAGTTTGTTTCATAGACGCTGACATTGTACATCTCATTCTCCAAGACCAAATTTGTGGCCATTGAGATGCTGAAATATCATGCTTAATCTCAATGCTCCAAATATCCCTAAGAGTATTTTTAGGCTTTTTTTTAACCAATTCACTAATAGTTTTATACCAGTGTGCGGCCTGATGTCCCAGAAAGTCCGCCTGAAAACATAAAAATTCTATGCTAGGTTGATTATTCAAATTTTTCCATTCAGGGAACCCTGCCTGAATGGCCTGCTTCAATTGCAACCAACGAAAAAATTGCGATTTGTGAAGCCCAAATTTATGTTGCAATTGTGTAAAATCCAGCAGCTTACCATTAGTAATTACATCATTTAAAGTTCTGATACCTGCAATTATCCAATGTTTCCAGACGATCTTAAAACCGCCAATTTGAATCTTGGAGTTTAGCCATATGGATTGATTCGTTGAATTATTAATAGTAATTGCTGTTAAATTACTGACAAACCGTAATGTTTTCCAAGTATCCATTAGAATTCTATTTTCTTTGTACAATCTGGGCATCTTGATACTGAGCACATGAGAAAGATGTAAAGGAAACATGAGTCGCCATTCCAAATATAACCAATCAGGAGTATACTCAATGAGATCCGGGAGGACCCAATACATACCTTGACGTAAAATATAGGCTTGATGGTACCTATAAAAGTTTGGAAAATTTACCCCGCCCTCCTTAATTGGTCTTTGCAAAGATGCTATAGCAATTCTAGGAGTTTTACCAAGCCAAATAAATTTTATAATAATCGAGTTCAATTTTTTATAAAAAGATCCATGAAAAAATACTGGTATCATACCCATTTGATAGCAAACTACAGGTAGAATCATCATTTTAACCGTTTGAACTCTCCCCCACCAAGATAAATGTAATGGATTCCAATGCTCACATAATTCCGTAACCTTTTTTAACAGCCTTTTTTCATTTTCTTTTACAGTCTCATCTACTGTATTTTTAATCCATATTCCTAAATATTTTAAACCATCATCCTTCCAAACGAAAGAAAAGGACTCAAACATATTTTTTAAACAATGTACATTGAGTGGAAGAAGTTCAGACTTATTCCAATTTATTTTATATCCTGAAAATTTACCGAACTTGTCTATCAAGTCTAACAAACAAGGAATGGAGGAAACAGGATTTCTCAAATATAATAAAATATCGTCTGCATAAGCAGAGAACTTATATTCCCAATCGTTACGAGGAATACCCTGTATCCCCTTTGCTTGATTAATAGCTAATAATAGGGTTTCTAATACTATATCAAAAAGCAAAGGAGATAGTGGACAACACTGTCTAACTCCCCTATGTAAATGAAAACGAACTGACATTTTATTATTGATATATAATCTTGCCATAGGGGAGCTATACAAAGTCTGAACCATTTGAATAAAT
This sequence comes from Geotrypetes seraphini, assembly GCF_902459505.1. Lineage (NCBI taxonomy): Eukaryota > Metazoa > Chordata > Amphibia > Gymnophiona > Dermophiidae > Geotrypetes > Geotrypetes seraphini. The sequence continues at coordinate 109,689,634 of NC_047087.1, read as the reverse complement.
CTTGAACCTATACCAAACCATTCCAATGCTTGATACATGAAATCCCATTCCACTCTGTCAAATGCTTTTTCTGCATCTAAAGATATGGCAAAAGCCGGATCATTCATATTTTTAGTTAAATTTAAAGTGTGGAATGTCAATCTTGTGTTACCAGAAGAATGTCTATTCGCAATGAATCCAGTTTGATGTACATCAATTATATAAGGGAGAGCCTTAGCCAATCTCATAGCCAAAGTTTTAGCCAGTAATTTTCCATCTACATTAATTAAAGATATCGGCCTATAATTTGATACCGAAGTAGGATCTCTATTTGGCTTAGGTAAAACAATAGTTAAAGATTCTGCCATAGTACCTGTAATACAACCTTTATTTAGTTGATATTGATATAAATTTAATAAATGAGGGAGTAACGCATTTTGAAATGTTTTATAAAATTCTACTGTAAAACCATCCCCACCTGGAGCGGATCCAACTCTAAGAGACTTCAATGCAGTTTCTACTTCTTTTAATGATATAGGCTCATCTAATCTTCTTTTTATATGATCAGGAAGTTTTGGACCCACTAATAAATTTAAAAATTCCACACCACTTTGAAGTTTATCAGCATAAGACTCGGAAGAATACAAATCTTTATAAAAATTAAGAAATTGATTTAAAATATCATTAATCTGAGTATGCAAGTTTCCATTACTATCTTTAATTGCTATTATTTTTACTTTTCTTTTTTTTGCTTTAAGATAATTTGCAAGTAATCTTCCCGCCTTATTGGAACTTCCATAATACAAAGTTTGCTGGGAAAATAAATCTTTCCTCGCCAATCTTGAAGAAATCTCATTATATTTCCCTTTTACTTTTAAGAGTTCTTGTAAAGTATCTTTCTGCCAATTACTAATTAATTTAGATTCTAGAAATTTAATTTCATTTTCCAGATCAGTGAATTGTTTAACCAATAATTTCCTAGTATGTGCCGAATAAGAAATGATATGACCTCTCATAGTAGCTTTAAAAGCATCCCACAATATTTCAGTGTTGATATCCACTGTATTATTGATTTGGAAAAATTCAGATATCTTTTCCTTAAATTCTTCAAGAAAAACTGAATCTGCAATCAGTGTATTATCAAATCTCCAAACTGATCTATTTATTTCCTGTTTATCTAAACTACATTTAATCCATACCCCTCCATGATCTGACAAAATAATTGGATCAATGGAAGCTTGTAGCACCTGTTTTACCAATGAATTTGAAACAAAAACATAATCAATTCTTGAAAGAGATTTATGAACTTGTGAAAAAAAAGAAAATTCCTGATCATTAAAATGAAGAATTCGCCATATATCTTTTAAATCACAAGAATTTACCAGATTTTCTAACCCTAAAGATTTTATATTTTTACTTGGTTTTTTATCCATAAAAGGATCCATCACAGCATTGAAATCTCCAGTTACAATTAAATTAGAAGCAGCCAGTGGGAGTATTGATTTAAAATAATCATTTTGATTCGAATTCGGGGCGTAGACATTAATCAAGGTCAAGATATTATTTCCCATTCTCATTTCCACCTTAATCCATCTTCCTAAGGGATCAAACTCCAACATTTTAAATGAAGCTGAACATTTATTACGGTACTTATTAAAATAGCAACCCCCGCTTTTTTCCTAACTGCAGGGGCAAAAAAACAGTGCTTTAACCATTCGCCTTCGAGTCTTTTTGATTCAACATCTGAAAGATGCGTCTCTTGGATGAAGTATATATCAGCTTTCTGTTTTTTCAAGAAAGTAAGCATTTTTTTCCTTTTTACAGGATGATTGAGACCATTAACGTTAAGGGAAAAAATTTTAGTCTCCATTATATTTAATAATTATCAAAAATCTCTTCTCAAATGTAAAGAATAAATAACAAATTAATTCATGATTAGATGCCATTTTCCAAACCCTCTTCATTAGAATATAACACTTCCCCCAGTTATTATCAATCCCTTTGTTAATCCCATTCCCACCCATCCCCCCCTAAATAATGACATATATAACTTGGAATCACACATATAAGTACAGATGAGTCCAGAAAGTTCCCCAACAGACCACAATATTAAGACAATATTATAATATATTCATCTTTTTATATAATTCTCTTGTTATTATTATAATCATTCCATAAATATCCATCAAAAACCTCAACAACCAATTCCCAAGCTGTATAGATCTAATTGATCTAATGTGAAGATAATATTAAGATTATCTTGCTTGGATAATCAATAACTAATTATTCTTAATATCCTTTAACATATAATATTAACATGTATAAAAGGAGACAAATTATAAATCTATAATTTACTCATAATGAAATCAAATCGCTACTGCTCATATGTGCACAGTAACCATCCTCTTTAGAAGTGTACAGATGTTAATTAATAAATTTTCCATCACTAAAGACATATGAATTTGATTCATATTAGAATTAGATATTCCCTATTGAAAATATATTCTATAGCTATCAATGAGATTCAATGAAAAGCAATTAAAATTAAAATTAAATATATTGAAATATTAATTCTTATACAGAATGAGTTCAGCACTAGATCAAAGATAAGATCATTTTTGAAAGAATATTCCTCAGTGAAAGATCCTAGTGCGTCACATTCCCTGCGCACAAATTTACTTCCAATTGATCCCAAAATCATAGTTATAAACAGTAATGGAGTCATAAAACTCAATATTCCAGTTCTTCTTTCTCCTTTTTTCTTATATCTTCCTAGTCATACTACGATAATATATTAAGGTTAGAATTTCAGGAGCTATAGAATGAGCAATGAGACACAAGGAATGCAATCCATCTCCTAATATGCAATAAGCACAAGACATGCCAGTTAATTATATATGTCCTTCCCTTGCACAATAACCACTGCTCAGTCCAAAGATGATATCTGCGATGAAGATTCAAATCAATAAACAAATAGTTCCAAGAATTCCATTTTCGATGCTGGTGTCTTTTCTGAATAAAGATTCTCGTTTCATCATACCAATCGTATCTGAACATAAGAACATAAGAACATAAGAAGTTGCCTCCGCTGAGGCAGACCATAGGTCCATCCTGCTCAGCGGTCCGCTCCCGCGGCGGCCCATCAGGCCCATTGTCTGAGCAATGGTCTATACCTATCTATACCCCCCAATCCCTTTTTCTTCTAGGAATCTATCCAAACCTTCTTTGAAACCATTTAATGTTTTCTTGTCTACAACAGCCTCTGGAAGCGCGTTCCATGTGTCCACTACCCTCTGAGTGAAAAAGAACTTCCTAGCGTTTGTTCTAAACCTGTCCCCTTTCAATTTCTCCAAGTGCCCCCTTGTACTTGTGGTGCCCCTTAATTTAAAAAATCTGTCCCTGTCTACTTTTTCTATGCCCTTCAGGATCTTGAAGGTTTCTATCATGTCTCCTCTAAGTCTTCGCTTTTCCAGGGAGAAAAGTCCCAACTGCTTCAATCTGTCAGAATATGGGAGATTTTCCATTCCCTTTATCAGTTTGGTTGCTCTTCTTTGTACTCCCTCAAGTACCGCCATGTCTTTCTTGAGGTACGGCGACCAGTACTGGACACAGTACTCCAGATGCGGCCGTACTATTGCACGATACAGCGGCATGATGACTTCCTTCGTCCTGGTCGTAATACCCTTCTTAATGATACCCAGCATTCTGTTTGCTTTCCTAGAGGCTGTGGCGCATTGCGCCGATGCCTTCAGTGTTGCGTCTACCATCACTCCCAGGTCTCTCTCCAGGTTACTAACCCCTAGTGGTGTTCCCCCCATTTTGTATGTGAACATCGGGTTCTTTTTCCCCACGTGCATGACCTTGCATTTCCCCACGTTGAAGCTCATCTGCCACTTTTCGGCCCACTTTTCCAGCTGCGTTAGATCCTTTTGGAGATCCTCGCAGTCTTCCTTGGTTTGAGCCCTGCTGTATAGTTTGGTGTCATCTGCAAATTTAATGACTTCACACTTAGTTCCCGCCTCTAGGTCATTTATGTAGATATTGAACAAGAGTGGTCCCAGCACCGACCCCTGCGGAACTCCGCTCGTGACCCCTTTCCAGTCTGAGTAGTGGCCCTTTACGCCAACCCTCTGCTTCCTGTTTGCCAGCCAGTTTTTGATCCATCGGTGGACCTCCCCTTGTACCCCGTGGTTCCATATCTTTTTAAGCAGTCTCTCGTGTGGCACCTTGTCGAAGGCTTTTTGGAAGTCAAGGTAAATGATGTCTATAGATTCCCCTTTATCCACCTGGCTGTTCACTCCCTCAAAGAAGTACAATAAGTTTGTGAGGCATGACCTACCCTTGCAGAAGCCGTGTTGACTCGGTTTTAGCTGCCCATTTTTTTCGATGTGCTCATAGATGCTGTCTTTAATCAGTGCCTCCATCATCTTTCCCGGGACTGAGGTCAGGCTCACCGGCCTGTAGTTTCCCGGGTCCCCCCTTGCGCCCTTCTTGAAGATGGGCGTGACATTTGCTATTTTCCAATCCTCCGGGATCTCTCCGGTTTTTAAGGATAGGTTGCATATCTGTCGAAGTGGCTCCGCTATTACATCTTTTAGTTCCTTGAGTACCCTTGGGTGAATGCCATCCGGACCCGGCGATTTGTCGCTCTTTAGTCTGTCGATCTGCTTGAGTACATCCTCTTGGCTTACCTCTAAATCGACCAGCTTATCGTCTTGGTCTCCTATTACGATCTCCTCGGGTTCCGGAATGGTGGTTATATTCTCCATCGTGAAGACTGACGTGAAGAACTCATTTAACCTGTCAGCTATCTCTTTCTCTTCTTTTACAACTCCCTTTCTGTCTCCATCGTCCAATGGTCCCACTTCTTCTCTCGCCGGTTGCTTCCCCTTGACGTATCTGAAGAACGACTTGAAGTTTGTTGCTTCCTTTGCCAGTCTCTCTTCGTATTCTCTTTTTGCTTTTCTAACCACTCGGTGACACTCTTTCTGGTGTTCTTTGTGCCCTTTTTGGTTCTCCTCTGTTTGGTCTTTTTTCCATTTTCTGAACGATGCTTTCTTGTCGCTTATCGCCTTCTTTACTGCACTTGTTATCCACACTGGGTTTTTTGTTCTATTTTTTTTGCACCCTTTTCTGAACTTGGGGATGCATATGCTTTGTGCTTCGTGCACAGTCTCCTTGAATAAGGTCCAGGCCTTTTCTACGGATTCCGTCTTCCCTATGTTGCTTTTGAGCTTCTTTCCCACCATTTTTCTCATGGCATCATAATTTCCTTTTTTGAAGTTGAGTGCCGTCGTTGTGGTTCTTTTCCCCTTTGATGATCCAATTTCAAGCCTGCACTGGATCATGTTGTGATCGCTGTTACCTAGTGGGGGTAATACCGCCACCTCCTTTGCTGTCCCCCCTAGTCCGTTGAAGATTAGGTCAAGAGTGGCATCGCCCCTTGTTGGTTCCGTGACCAGCTGTTCCATGAAACAGTCCCTCGTGACTTCTATGAATTTTGTCTCTCTTGCGCAGTTTGAGTGCCCAATACTCCAGTCTATCCCAGGATGGTTGAAGTCCCCCCATCACCACCACATTACCGCTTCTGCATACCTGCTTCAGTTCAGCCTCCATCTCCTGGTCGATTTCTTCCGGTTGTCCAGGTGGGCGGTAGTACAGACCCAGTTTAATGTCTGCTCCTGCTCCTCCCTGTAGCTTAACCCATAGTGATTCCAGGCCATCCGCCCGTACTGTTGTTTCCGTTCTGGCTGATGGTATGGAGTCTTTTATGTACAGCGCTATTCCTCCACCCTTTTTATGTGTCCTGTCTCTCCTGTATAGTTTGTACCCTGGTATGGCCACATCCCATTGATTGTCCTCAGTCCACCACGTTTCTGTGACTCCAATTATGTCTAGGTCCTTATTGCTGGCTGTGATTTCCAGTTCTCCCATTTTGGCCCTCAGGCTCCTAGCATTTGTGTATAGGCAGTTTAAGACCCAGTGTTTTGTCCTCTCTCTTTGTTTCCCTTGTGCTTTGGTATTCCTGCAGTTTCCCTCATGGTTTGCCAGCCCCTGAGCTTCGTCCTCCTCCTGTTGTGTGTTTGTGACGTCCTCTGCCTGTTTCCCCTGCACCTCCTGCTCTCCTAATTCCCACTCAGTCCTGGGCTCTTTTTCACAATGACTTTGCCCCTCTGTTTCCTGTTGTTCTGTGTTGGTGCCGCTTACCTGGTCCATTTGTGCCCTCGATCCCTGCAATGCATCTTTAGGTCCTTTTTCAACCCATACACCCTCAGACCCGAGTCCTCTTTTGCACTGTCCCAGTTCAGTACCTTTGTCAAGTACTGATGTCCGATGTGTCGAGGTCAGGTCGACTATCGGCTTTCCCCTTCTTCTCAGTTTAAAGCCAAGTCTATGACGTTCTGGACGTTGCGTGCCAGCATCCTCGTCCCAGCTGTGCTAAGGTGCAGTCCATCTCTTCTGTATAGCTTGTTCTTCCCCAAGAAGGTAGTCCAGTTCCTAATAAAGTGGAAGCCCTCCTCCTCGCACCATCTCCTCAGCCAAAAGTTAATTGATTGTAGTTCGCTCTGTCTCTTTGTGTCCGCTCTCGGTACTGGCAGGATCTCTGAGAAGGCTATCTTCCTTGTCCTTAGTCTCAGTTTCCTTAGTCTCAGTCTCTTTCTTTCTTGAACAGAAAGGTGAACTCCTCAGTTCAAAAGTTTTAGTATGAATGGCATATCCCCTATGCATTTCGATATGCAAGTGATCATACAACTTGGCAATGTAGTGAGCATAATGTTCCACCATATTCCTGTTAATCCTGCTGTAGAATTATTCTTAGTTTCGTACTCATCTTCTATAATTCAGTCATTGTGATGAAAAAAAATAAATAAATTCTTTCTTCTTCGAGTCAGAAAAATGTCCAACATGTGGTATCATGTACAAAGGATCCATTTTTTCAGTTTATATAAAAGGCATATCTCATAGCCCAGCACATTATACATACAATATATATTGCATGCTTACTGCAGCTAATAATTAAAAGTTACTCCTGCAATATTTGACTAGACCTTTGTTAGAATCTTACTGCAATAAGAAAAGGCAGATAAGAATATTTTGTAAGTTGTAAATCTTCCAGAGAGGAATGTTCAGTACAATATATTACCTCATGCATTTGTAGTGCTTATAGAACTCAGAATGCAATTCAAATCCTCACTGTAAACATATTAAAATAAACTTTAAAATTTAAAAACAATTCTTTATATTATATATACTATAAAGCATATAAAACAAGTATTATATATACTATAAAGCATATAAAACAACTGGAATAAACCACTCAGATTCATTCATTCATAGGCTGCTCTCTTTGATTTAAAAATTCTTTAAGCTTCTCAGGGTTATCAAAGCTGAATGTTTTATTGCCCATTGTAACTTTCATAACTGCTGGGTACAACAACCCATATTTAGCTCCAATTTCTCTGAGTGATGGACGCAAATCTAAAAACGGCTTTCTCCTCTGTGCTGTGGATTTTGCAAAATCTGGGACAATGTGAATCTTGGCATCTTGACAGCGCAGATTTTGATTTTCTTTTGCAAGTCTAATAATTTCTAGGGCATGCTGAAATCTTAACACCTTAAAAATTATCGGTCTAGGTCCAACAAATTTATCAGGTCTTCTGGTTGGGACTCTGTGTGCCCTTTCTATTTCAATAGGGTGTTTTGCTTTAAAAGGCAGGACTTTAATAATGAAGTTTTCTAAGAAGGATATCATGTTCCCTTTCTCCACCCCTTCCGGTATCCCTATCACTCTCAAATTCAACCTCCTCATCCTGTTCGAGCAGTCCTCCAGCTCCCTGGTAAGCAAGTCTATTTTCTCTCCGTCCTCTATAAGTTTTTTCTTTAGAAATTCAAACCCTTCAACATTCTTTTCCAGTTGGTTAACTTTATTTTCTAAGACCTCCGTTCTCCTATTTAATGTGGATACTTCATCCTGTAACTCGTTCAGCTTTTTTGAGTTTGACAAGACAATTTCTTTTATGGCTTTAATTTCTTTAAACATTTCTTCTTCCCATTTGCTGTCCTTTGGCAATGGAGTTTTTGAGGGTGTCACCGGCTCCGGTTTCGATCGCTTTACGCTGCCAGCGTTTGTTATTGCCGCGTCATTTTTTGTTTGTTTACCGGAGGCCATCCTGATTTACTAATTTGAAAAAATTCAAAACTTTCTATTTTTCCTGACACTAGTTTATTTAATATAATGTCTGTTAATAGCAGGAGCTCCTTCCTCACCCGACCATTTGTGCAAGGTTCCAAGCCACGCCCCCCCTTGAAAAGCATTTGTAACTTTACTTAACAGCATTATATATGATTTCTAGGGAGTGGAGAGAGAGGAAATGTTTGGCAGGAAGGGGAAGAGGAAGGCATGCACTAGTTTTTGCGTTTCCAATTCAATTATAACCAGGACTGGGATCTGGTACTGGAAACCTCTATTCAATTACTGAGGATTCCCCCACCCGAACTTATTTTAGGTTAATCATTGTGGCGAGTCCTCCTTATCCAGTGTCCATTGTCTAGAATTCTGCAATCATGGGCTCCAAAATCCAGCCACATGTGAGAGGATTTTGGATTCAGCACATGCCAAAGGGTCAGATTTCCAGGTTATATTTAATGAATACACATGAAAAAGATATGCATGCATTAGAGGCAGCATACATTAACTCTCTCTCTCATGCATATTCATTAGAAATATTCAGAAATCTTGCCCTACTGGCTGCCCAGAGAACTAAGAGTAAATGCCATTGAGCTAGGATTTAAATACAGTTTGAGAAACTAAAATTCTATGATGACCTTGGCATGTAGTTGGGATTCTGAAAATTGATACCTTTCAGTCCCACCACTCCACAGAAAGCAGCTGGAATTCTGACTGACCCACCTCCATCTGTGCCAAGAGCCAGTGGACAAAGACCTAAAACACAAAACATAAAAGCAGTCAATTATGGAAGAGCACAGCCTCTGTTCAACATTCTTCACAAATCAAGTAGTGCCAGCACTGAAAATATATACCCCGTCCTGGGAACTAGAGTAAATCATACAGGGAGACCAACATGAACAGATACGAAGGGCAAGGCTAGGAACCAGGTCCTTTTCCTCACGCCAACTGAAGCCAATGTATAGAGCTTAATTCCTGGGTAATATCATTTGCCCTCACCTGCAGCCACGGCTGCAGCTGATCCACTGGAGCTGCCACCGGTGTAGTGCTGGGGATTGCATGGATTCCTAGCAATACCATGAAACCTGAAACCACCAGAGGCAAAGGAAAAGAGGAAAAAAGGTGTCAAAACTCATTTCATCACAGTTTAATAGTTAACTAACTGGTGAACAGACTCAAGGCCCAAGCTGCCTGGTCCAATCACATCAATAATTTCAGGTATTTCCACTGGAAAGTATGTTCTAGTACAAGGGGCCATGATAAGATGCTCATAGAAGCCAATCTCAACAGTAATACTAGGAAAAAAGCAATTTGTAGAAAAAAGTGGTGGAAGCACAGAACGGAGCAAAGGTAAACATAGGGGAAACCCCCAACCCAAACATCCATGCACGAGACCTGAAATCTGGCACAATGCTACACCAGTATGTGAACTCACACTTATTATGAACATGGCGTCAGAACAAAGCACAATGGTGTCAGTATCCTTTCTCCCAGCTTCCAGACAAGGAATGGTTCAACCATTCCTGATGGTGACAGGGGATAGACTCAGAAGTAATCTGAGGAAATATTTCTTTATGAAAAAGTGGTGAATTCATAGAATGGCCTCCCAGAAGATCTGAAAAATATATCTGATTTCAAGAAAGCTTGGTACACGAACTGTACATAGGATCTCTAAAGGACAGGAAGGGATAGTAGATGGCATGGGTGAGAACATTGCATAAACCATATGGTTTTTATCTGCCTTCATTTTTCTCTATTTCTATATCACCATTGGTACTAGTGCATTCTTCTCCTCTGGGCAGCATAGTGCTTTCTCCATCACAACAGTTATAAGAACATAAGAATAGCCTTACTGGATCAGACCAATGGTCCATCTAGCCCAGTATCACGTATTCATGATGGCCAATCCAGGTCATAAGTTGCTAGCAAAATCCCAAATAGCAGCAACATTCCATGTTACCAATCCAGAGCAAGCAGTGGCTTCCCCCATGTCTGTTTCAATAGCAGACTATGGACTTTTCCTCCAGGAATTTGTCCAAACCTTTTCTAAAACCAGCTACGTTAACTGCTCTTACCATAGCCTCTGGCAATGTGTTCCAGAGTTTAACTATTCTCTGACTGAAAAAATATTTCCTCCTATTTGTTTTAAAAGTATCTCCTTGTAACTTCATCGAGTGTCCCCTTGTCTTTGTAATTTTTGATGAGAGTAAAAAAAAACCAAACAAACCCCCCCCCCAAAAAAAAAACAACAACAAACAATCGATCCACTTATACCCATTCTATACCACTCAGGATTTTGTAGACTTCAATAATATCTCCCCTTGTCTATCTCTTTTTCAAGCTAAAGAGCCCTAATCTCTTTAATCTTTCCTCATATGAGAGGAGTTCTATCCCCTTTATCATCTTGGCCGCTTTTCTAGTTCCGATATATCTTTTGAGATAAGGTGACCAGAATTGAAAGCAATAGAGGTGAGATTGCACCATGGAGCAATTCAGAGGCATTATAACATTCTTAGTCTTGTTTACCATCCCTTTTCTAATAATTCCTAGCCTTGTTTGCTTTCTTGGCCGCCACCACACATCAAGCGGAAGGTTTCAGCATATTGTCTATGACGACACCCAGATCTTTTTCTTGGGTGCTGACCCACAAGGTGGACCCTAGCATCTATGATTTCAGTTATTCTTCCCAAATGTCCATCACTTTGCATTCGTCCACATTAAATTTCATCTGTCATTTGGATGCAGAGTCTTCCAATTTCCTACGGCCTGCCTGCAATTTTTCACAGTCTGCATGTGTTTTAACAACTTTGAACAGTTTAGTGCCATCTGCAATCTTAATCACCTCACTTGTCACTCCAATTTCTAGATCATTTATAAATAAGTTAAATAGCTCCGGTCCTAGAACAGATCCCTGTGGTACTCCATTATTTACCCTCCTCCACTGAGAAAAATGGCTATTTAACCTTACCTTCTTTTTTTTTCTGCCCAATAACCAATTCCTAATTCACAACTGAACATTGCCTCCTATCCTCTGACTCTTTAATTTTCTCAGAAGCCTCTAATGAGGAACTTTGTCAAAAGCTTTCTGAAAATCTAGACATACTACATCAACCAGCTCACCTTTACCACTTGTTTATTCACATCTTCAAAGAAGTCAAATAAATTGGTGAGGCAAGATCTCCCTTGTCTGAACCCATGCTGACTGTCTCTTTAAATCATGTTTTGGAGGAAGTGACGTCATCGTGGCTGATGGCAGCCTAGAGAGATAGCTCCGCGGACCCCCGTGCTGATTTTGGCTATCTTCGCGCGATTTCGCGTGCCTGCACTGCATATTAACTATAATTCGATTGTATAGCTGCTTTGCTGTGTTTCGATGACGACGCAAAAAAAACAAACCGATATAAAAGCATTTTCTTCACCGATCCCGAATGGGCCTCCTAAGCCTAGCTCAAAAATGGCGCCCGATCCGACCGCGGCTGCGGAGGGCTCACATGTCGATGCAACGTTGCCAACTTTACAACTGGAGATGCGTGGCTGGTTTCAGGAATTAAAATCTGAAATCTCTGCAGTTCGAGCTGATATCCACGCTGTTGTTGCTGAGCTAAAACGTGAGGTGGGTGAAATCGGGAATCGAGTGGGAGAGACAGAGACTGCAGTGGAGGCACATGGCTCTGAATTAACACACTTGAGAGGCAGGATTGCAGCGCTAGAGGAAAAGGCTGATGCAAGCACCCTAAAGATGGAAGATCTGGAGAATCGCTCCAGACGGTGCAACCTTCGCTTTCGGGGTGTGCCTGACACAGTTTCTGACTCTCGCTGCATGGAGGTGATTGATCATATATGCATTCAGGCCCTGGAGTCCGCTGGTTTACCTGTGGAAGTGGGGAAACCATTGCTGGATAGGGCTCATCGCATCCCTGGCCCGCGTGATGTGAACCGTCCTCGTGATGTTGTGGCCTGTTTCCATCACTATATGGATAAAGAACATGTGCTTAGGGCGGTGCGGCGCTCTGGGGGAACTGTTAAATGGGAAGAAGCGGACATTGATGTCTATCCTGATATAGCTCCAGCAACCCTGGCCCGCCGTCGCACGTATAGAGACTGCACCCGTATACTGCAGGAGCGCAGTGTTCGATATAGATGGATTTATCCCATCGGACTGGCTTTTACACATGCAGGCAAGACCTACACTGCAATAACTGTGGCGGATGTTCAGGCTCGAATGGTGGAAGCAGGTTTGATGGCAGCTTCAGAAATGGCTCCACTTCCTCAGAGGTCACCTGTGCCCAAATCAGGAAGAGGGCTGGGATGGCAGAGAGTGGCTAGATCGGCTGCAGCTCGTCGCCCTTTGGAGGCGGCCACACCCTCACCCACTTGAACATTTGTATTTGTGCAATGTGCTTTAGCAATTTTGTGCTGTGTCTGTTTTTTCTTCTCTTTGCTGAGCGGCATCTGTCGCGAAGATTGTTTATAGGGCTTGTTCTGGGGGTCCCTTTGTGAACTGTTTCTCTACACTTCCTGTACCGTGGTTACCAGGTGCTTTGGTGGCTGGACCATGTGGGGTATTGTTGGGGGGTTGGGGGGAGGGGGGGGTGTTGGTGCTGGGAAAAGTAGTGACCGAGTGCTTTCTTGTATGATTGTATGGAAGTGTGTTTGTATAATGTTTCTCTTAAGGTTACGATTGCAGGGGTTGGTTGATTTGGCTGCTTTGGAACTAATGGTTGATCTGGTAATGATGTGCTTTTTCTTTTCTGGTACAAATGGATAAACTCACTTTGCTATCTTATAATGTACATGGACTGAATTCTCCACAAAAACGACGCTTGTTATTTAAAGAAATGAGCCGCCTGAATAGTGCGGTTGGATTTATTCAGGAGACCCATTTTCAATCTCATTATGAGAAATTGCTTACACACCACAACTACCCACACGTTTTTCTTTCTTCTAATAAGGTCCGGAAAAAGACCCAGGGGGTGGGCATCTTAATACATAAACGTGTCCAGGTGGTATTGAGAGAGGTGGTGCGGGATGTTGAGGGCCGCTACATATTGGTCAAGGCTGAGCTGGATGGAACCTTGTATAGTTTGCTGAATGTCTATGCCCCAAACGCTGGTCAGGGGGCCTTCTTTACACTGCTAGAACGTGTACTGTTGGATCATGTAGAAGGTACTCTCCTTGTGGGTGGAGATTTTAACCTTACTTGCTATCCTCAGGAGGATAATTCAAATTCTTCCATCCGCTACGCTAGAAGCGACAGAAGAGCTTTGCTGCGCTTCCTGCGTAGGCATGATTTGATAGATGTGTGGCGTTATTTACATCCAGGCACGCGAGATTACACATTTTATTCATCGAAACATAATTCATATACTAGAATTGATATGTGGATGCTGCCTCGTATTGCTCTGCCTCGAGCCCTGGCCTCCAGTATTGAGCCCCGGGTGTGGTCAGATCATGCTCCTTTGACTCTGGAGTTACAGATTGGACAGGTTAGAGGCGGCCGTCGCTTGTGGCGTATGAATGACTCTTTGTTAAAAGATCCCAATACCTTGACTCTTTTAGAGACTGATGTCGAGGAATTTTTTGTATTCAACGACATAGCTGGCATTAATGTTGCAATTCTTTGGGAAAGTTTTAAAGCTACCCTTCGGGGTTGTTGTATCTCGAGGGGGTCGTACAGAAATCAATGTCGAGTGGCACGCAGATTAGAACTAGTGTCTCGCCTTCGACGCCTAGAGAATGCTCACAAGAGAGCCCCGTCGGTGGCTGGGGGGGTTGCGTTGACGGAGTGCCGGAGAGATTTACAAGAACTTGATTTAGAGGGCATGGCTTGGGCCCTGCAGAGGCGGAAACAACGGTTTTTTGAATGGGGTGGTAGGGCAGGCCGCTTGTTAGCTGCACAGATCAAGCAAATTCAAGCACAACACTCCATAACTCGGATTCGTAATGATTCGGGTCAGCTTTGTGTAGATGATGGGGACATCCATCAGGCTTTTTTATCCTTCTATCAGACTCTGTACACTCCGGAAATTGAATCCACGGAGGGGGAGATTGATGCTTTTCTATCTAGCGTCACCTTGCCTTGTTTGGCGGAAGTTGATGCGGAGTGGCTCTCTTCCCCTATTCAACCCGCTGAGGTGGTAGCGGCTATACGTCATCTGGCTGCTTCCAAGGCACCGGGTGTTGATGGCTTTTCCCCCCTGTTTTACAAGAAAATGGAGGCCCATATAGTCAATCCTCTGACTAGATTGTTTAATTCTTTTCTGGAGGGGGATTGTCTGCCGTATTCGTTTCGTCAGGCAGCGGTCTCCCTTCTTCTTAAACCTGGGAAAGATCCCCTCCTTTGTGGGTCTTACCGCCCTATTTCATTGTTAGGAGTTGATTATAAGCTGTTTACCCGTATTTTGGCAGTCCGGTTGCAACGTTTTCTGCCTTACCTAGTCCATGGAGATCAATGTGGCTTTATTTCAGGGAGGCAACCTGGTGATAATATCCGAAGAGTGTTAGATCTTATTGGAGTGGCCCATCAAAATTCTGTTCCGGCAGTCCTGTTATCAGTTGACGCTGAAAAAGCCTTTGATAGGGTTTATTGGCCGTTTATGTTAGCGGCCTTGAAGAAAATGGGCATCTCGGGTGCTTTTCTACACTGGGTGACTTTATTATATGCTGCCCCGGAGGCTTGTTTAAGAGTTAATGGAAGATATACTGCTAACTTTATGATCTGTAGAGGAACTAGGCAAGGGTGCCCTTTGTCACCACTGATTTTCGCGCTGGTCATGGAACCTTTAGCAGCCTCTATACGTGCGAATGCTGACATTCAGGGAATTGTGGTGGGTGGTGAAGAGCATAAGATTTTATTGTATGCTGATGATATTTTGTTTACCTTGACCCACCCACATCGTTCTTTGACGGAGGCGCTTCGTGTTTTGACTACATTTGGTGTGGTGGCTGGCTTTAAAATTAACATCGAAAAATCTGAATTGCTTAACGTTTCCCTTCCGGACTTGTTGGTGACGGATTTACGTGCTAGGTTCTCGTTTCGATGGGCGGCTAAATCCATTAAATACCTTGGTGTGCGTATATCTAGAAGACTTACTGACCTTTTTGAATTGAATTACCCTCCGTTGCTAAGAACTGTATTTGCTGATCTGGATCGATGGGAAGGATTGAGATTGTCTTGGATGGGTAGGATTAGTGCTTTGCGTATGAATGTGCTGCCTCGTTTTTTGTATCTGTTCTCCTGCCTACCTCTCTCGGTTCCTAAACGGTTCTTGCTTAGGCTACAAAGGCGGGCCTTTGCTTATATCTGGACACGTAAACCCCCTAGGGTGCGGAGGGAGCGTATGTACTGGGACAGATTACATGGGGGAATGGGTGTTCCTGATTTTTCTACATATTACTATGCATCCCAACTGCAGGGACTGTTTCATTGGGCATATCCCTCCCAGCGCTGGGTCTCACTAGAACAGGCCTTACAACCTACTTACCCTTTGGCAGCAGTGCCCTGGCTGTCTTTTGATATCCTTCGGGATCTGCAGACTGGGACATCTTATGGGATGGAATGTACTTTGCATGCGTGGAGCCGGGTTCGACGAGCTTGGTTCCCACGTCAGCGCTATTTTTATGCTACTCCCATTAGATTTGCCCCTGATTTTCTGCCTGCTAAAGATACTGGGATTTTTCGGCGTTGGGAAATGGAGGGTCTTAGGGTCCTAGGTCAGCTGGTAGTGGGTGGACAACTGGTACCCTTTGCTGCCTTACAATCTATATATGATCTCCCCTCGACTGATTTTTTCGCCTATGTCCAACTTCGAGATTTTATGGTAAAGAGGGTGATCCCGGAATGGGAAGGGGCAGACTCTGCTTTCTTACAAGTTTTTAGGATGGGATCTGGGGTGGGCCTTATTTCCCGTCTCTATAGGGCTCTTTTATACACTAGACCACAGGCCCACACATATGAACATCGTTGGGAACTCTTGCTGGGGAGGGCCTTGGATTATCGACAATGGGACTGTCTTTATGGTACACTGCTGAGAGTCTCCTTGGCATCTCCCTTAGTGGAGCAGGGGTATAAGATGCTATTTCAGTGGTACCTCACGCCAGAAAAGGTGCATCGTTTCTATCACTGTGGGAACGGGCACTGTTGGCGCAATTGTGGGTGTCTGGGCTCCTTTGGGCATGTGTGGTGGGATTGTATTAAGATTGTACCTTTTTGGAAGATGGTTCAACGACTGCTGATTGATGTGTTACGCTTACCCATCCTATTGCGTATGGAAACATTTTTACTTAACTATCCTTTGGGAAGTTTGGATGTGGATCAGAATCATTTTGTGGCCCTGGTTGCTACGGCAGCCAGACTTTTAGTGGCTACATATTGGAAGCGGGACTCTTTGCCTTCTCGTACTGAATTGTTACATAAGATTGACCAAATTTACTTGATGTCCAAATTGACTGCTTTAAATAATGATTCCTGTGGAACGTTTCATCGACAGTGGTCTCGTTATAGCTCCTGGCGAGGTCTACTTTGAAACTTTTCTTATTTTCCTTTTTCATCTTCCTTTGTTTTAGGCTTATATTGTATCACTCGGTGGGGGGGGTGGGGGGGCTCTGTTGTTTCATATGGGCAATGTACTTTTGCTGTTGGCATACTGCCTGTGTACTGTTTTCATTTTGTTTAATAAAATTTTAAACTTCAAAAAAAAAAAAAAAAAAAAAAAAAAAAAAAAATCATGTTTATTGTCTGTGTCCAAAATTTTATTTTTTATATTATTTCCACTATTTTGCCTGGCATTGAAGTCAGGCTTATAATTTCCCGCCAACCTTCAAGTACTACAGATGATTTTAGCAACAGGTTATTTATTTTGTCTATGCCTTACTTTTCATTTTTACAACATAGATTTGTATGGGCTGTGTCAGTGGTAAATCACCTTGCCTATAATATACCAAAGACAATGAGTATAGCTCATGTTACCTGTTAGGGTTACAACCAGTGGTTCCTGTGCCCAACTCATGCATGTTTGACACTCCAATAATTACAGCACCAGCTTCCCGCAGTTTCGTTGTCACTGTAGCATCTTCAACCTCGGGCTCTGTGCCAAGGCATGTTGTCCCAGCCCGATGATAGTACGGTACCTGAATGGCAAAAGCCCAGCAGTGAGTTATGGAATTCTTTGTTCTGTTTGTCAGTCATTGCCAGTGTGCATACCCTCCTTGGCACGGTGCATGAAGGGCAATAAACTAAATTTTGGACTGCCACACAGAAAACTCTTCCTGTCTCCTCCCTCCCAGGCAAGT
This sequence comes from Geotrypetes seraphini, assembly GCF_902459505.1. NCBI lineage: Eukaryota > Metazoa > Chordata > Amphibia > Gymnophiona > Dermophiidae > Geotrypetes > Geotrypetes seraphini. Next base: position 109,672,176 of record NC_047087.1, on the reverse strand, counting down.
CTGGCATCTCATCACCCCCCCCCACCCCACCCCCCCGCCACTCCAGCATGGTTTCTTAGACTTAACTTGGTGGCTGGCAGTGGCAGTGCCTGTGCCTCTAGCTGGCCCTGGCCTATTCATTTTCCTCTGGTGCAGCATCCTGATCTCAGTGGGTAGGAAGCAACAGAGAAAAGGCCCAGGAGATAGTATGTTGAATGCTGCTGCTAGCCAGCCACAGAGTCATGCTGGGGAGGGGAAGGCAGAGAAGAGATGCTGGGACCTTTGGGGAACATGGAGGAGGAAGAAGTACAAATGTTTAAAAATACCCTAACATTCTATAGCTTTGAAATTTTAAAATACTCTGAATAGAAAAGGAGCCATTCAAAAGATGTTCTACTTAAAACATGCCATCTGTGTCACTGCAAACCATACTCGGTGGTTACTGCCACTTCTGTGAATACCCACCAAAATAACAAAATTCCAGTGATATGGAATGTACTAAATAGGGGGTGTCAGATTGACCATTCTTACAAATCTTAGATGTGAAACGAAGACGTCTTCGTTTTCGTTTCACATCTAAGATTTGTAAGAATGACTTCTGTGAATAGGCAACTGAAAGATAAGCTCTATGGAACATGAAACTCTTTTACCTCAAGTGTATAGATTTCCCAGTATAGTATTCAAAATAGCTCCCTAAAATCTCTATGAATTAGGGCTGCATTTCGATTAAAGTCTTAATTGTGATTAATTATGCAATTAAAGGTAAGTTATTTTTCTCCCCACTGCAGGTCCTTGTGACATTGGGCAAAATTGCTTTCCATTGCCCTGTGCCAAAAGGAGTTGCAGTGGGGATTTAAAAAAAAAAAAACCCAAACATACCTTTAATTATATGATTAATCATGATTCAAATACTAGTTTACATTGCTAGTAAAAGTAATTTTAATATTTGAGTCTCAAATATCACAACTCAGCTGTAAAATAAAGTATTTGGTACAACAACCCATAGTGTGTATACAGTATAGTCGTCATTGTCAATTTGCAGCAAACAGTAAGTATATTCCTCCCTATTATCTATGGCCTTCCCCAGCCCCCTGAAAAATTAGTATTTAGAATGGCCGATGGCCTGGATGCTTATGACCTCAAGCCATCCCTAATAACAAATACCAATAAACAGATCATGGAAACCCTCATCTCCACCCTACTCTCTCTTCTATCCATCCTGTCAGAAAATCCCCTAATACAATCCCCTTGAATGGGGATTATGTCCTACGTCAAACCTAGTAATTTTAATTTTTAAAAATTGCTATTGTTTTTTGGAGAAGGTGGTAAAGGAATAAAAGGAGAATTGAAGATAAGACTGAGGAGAGAGGAGGGAGATACTCAGTGGCGTACCAAAGGGGGGCGATCCGCCCCGGGTGCAGCCTTAGGGGGGGTACACAGCTGGCAAGGTCCGGAAAATGATCAATCGCCAAGGCAAAGTGAGTCGATCGTGGAGCCCATCCCGGGCTCCGTGATAGACTCACCTTGCCTTGGCGATAGACCATTTTCCGGACCTGGCCGGCTGTGCACCCCCGTAAGGCTGCCGGCAGAGAGGAAGTTCGGGCCAGCCAATCGCTGCCTGGCTGGGCGGAACTTCTTCTCCGACGGAAGAACTGACGTCAGGGAGAGGAATGCTGGTCGGCCCGATGCAGGGAAGCAGATAGAGCTTGGGGCAGCCGCAGCGGCGGCTTTGGGGCCTGTTCCCCGATGGTGGCAGCAGTGGCTTGGTGGAGGGCAGGGAGAAAGAAAGAAAGGGGGCAGGCAGGGAGACAGAAAGAAAACAGAAAAAAAAGAAAGGGGGCATGAAGAGAGAAAAAAGAAAGGGAGGCAGGGAGAAAGAAAGGGCAGGGAGAGAGGAAGAAAAAGTTGGGAGAGGGAATGAGGTCTGGAGGAGAGGAAGCATACAGGCTGGATGCACAGTCAGAAGAAGAAAGTGCAACCAGAGACTCATGAAATCACCAGACAAGGTAGGAAAAATGATTTTATTTTCAATTTAGTGATCAAAATGTGTCTGAATTTATATCTGCTGTCTATATTTTGCACTATGGCCCCATTTTACTAAACCGCAATAGCGGTTTTTAGTGCAGGGAGCCTATGAGCGTCGAGAGCAGCCCTGGGCATTTAGCGCAGCTCCCTGCGCTAAAAACTGCTATTGTGGTTTAGTAAAAAGGGAGAGGGTATATTTGTCTATTTTTGTATGGTTGTTACTGAGGTGACAGTGCATAAGAGTCATCTGCCTTGACCTCTTTGAAAAAACCCCAGAATAGGAATGATAATTAACATTTTCTCAGCGTACAGTGTGCTTTGTGTTTTTTTTTAATTTTATTGTTGGTAGATCATTTTGACTTGGTCATTTTAAAAGTAGCTCGCACGCCCAAAAAGTGTGGGCACCCCTGAGCTAGAGCGTTGAAGCTGTGTGTGGCTGCCGTAAAGGTCATCTCTGACACAACCAGAAGTTGCATCAGAGACGACATTTATGGCAGCCATATGCAACTACAACGCTCCAGCTGCTGTAAGAAGGCATTTAGACATCGCCGGCCACAGGGCAGGGAGGCTTTTTGGACCGGACCTGTTGTCCGGGGTGGGGGGGGGGGGGCGTTGCAGATCTTGTTGCCAAAATTGGAAAGGTGAGGAAGGGAGAAAGATGGGCCTGTGGTGGATGGAGAGATTGAGAGAAGGGGGCAGATGATGGAAGTGGGTAGAAAGGGGAGAGAGAAGAGGTCAGATGATAGAAGTGGGGAGAAGGGAGAGCAAATGCTAAATGGAAGTGGAGAAAGAGAACACATACTGGATGGAAGGAGGGATAAAGAAAAAGGACATATGCTGGATGGAAGAAGAAGATAGAGTTAGTGAGATAGTGGAGGGGGTGAAGGTGGCATGCTGTAGGTAGACATAATGAAAAGAGGGAAATTGAGGACTGCATAGTAAGAAAGAATTTAATTTAAATGAAGGCAGAAAATAAAGAAGGAAGACCAGAGAAGGGAAGGGAAGAGAGAGAGATGCCAGAGAATGGGGAAGGAGACGGAGATATCAGATCTGAGCAGAGGAAATGAGAAGAGAGAGATGCTAAAACCCACAGGGGGAGGGAAAGAGAGATGAAAGGAGAAAGATGCCAGACCATGAGGGAACAGAGAGAAGATGATGGATGCCAGACCAAAGGGGGGGGGGGTCTAGAGGAGAGATGGAATGGGGAGGCATACAGTTTCTGGAAGGGGCATAGAAGGAGAGAAGATGCCATAAAGGGAGGGGCAGAGAGATGGCGGACAGTGGATGGAAGGAAGACAGCAACAAAAAGATGAGGAAAGCAGAAACCAGAGAAGACAAAGGTAGAACAAAAATTTTCTATTTATTTATTGCTTTAGGAGACATATGTCACTGTTTCTGTGGTGTTGCATTTTATGCAGAGTCCAGCTTCTTGCTGGTTCAATTTAACCTTTGTCTATGTATTTCTATTTTATCCCCCTTTTACAAAACTGTTGTGCGTTTTTTAGCGCCAGCCGTGGTGGTAGCAGCTCTGATGTTCAGAATTCTATGAGCGTCAGAGCTGGTTACCACCGTGGCTAAAATCCACACTACAGTTTTATAAAAGGGGGAGGGGTTAGTTTGTGATGACATATTCCATACTAGGCAAAGGTGTTTTCTGTGTTCTGTGTGTTCGAAACACATGGTTTTCTGTTAGGATTGACGGTATAGGATTGATCTGTTCTGGTCTGGCTTGTTTAGTTTTACAATGGGTGTACTGATGTACTGCTCACTGCAATATGTAAGATGCTGCCTTTTCCTAGATACTCATGTGTGACGTGTGGCTTGTTACTAAAAATCATGTTTTTCGTAAAGATGGGGGGGTGCCAAAAAATGATGGGCCCCGGGTGTCACATATGCTAGGTACGCCACTGGAGATACTAAATTGAGGGAAAGATGATGGTATTGGAATCAGATATGCTGGATCACAGGAGGTGATGTAATCCCCCCCCCTACACACACACACACATCATATCCTCCTTACAGTCCCTGCATTAGAGATTTTTTATGCTGTTTATTATATTAATTCATCTGCTCAATAGGAAGAAAAAAAAGAATTGGTGGGAATATTGGGGTCTCAATATACTATATCCAACTAAAATTCAATATCAAGTTTTAAGTTTAGTTTATTCTTGATATACCGCAGTTCATAAAATATCAAATAGCAAAATTCTGGGTGTCACCTTAGACTCTTCTCTATCCTTCAACGAACATCTCCAATCCCTGGTGAAAAAATGCTTCTTCAGCCTTCACATGCTAAGGAAAGTCAGACCCTATTTTCACCAAAAACACTTCGCAGTCCTAATACAATCCATCATCCTCTCCAGATTGGATTATTGCAATTCTATCTACCTCTGCCTAACCAAGAAAAGCCTCCACAGACTTCAGCAGATTCAGAACGCCGCAGCTAAGCTTGTTTTTGCGAAAAGCAAATTTGATCACGTCTCACCACTCCTGTCTAAGCTCCATTGGCTCCCAGTAATCCCCAGGATCCACTTCAAATGTGCGTGTCTGGCCTACAAGATCCTACATGGCATCCTTCCTGCCGTTATCCCTCTATCCTGGAACTCCCCAACCCCTACTTCCTCCAGATCCTCCCAAATTTTTAAACTATCCTTCCCTTCCATAAAAGGTATTTCCCATGTAGGCAAACTTGGGTCATCCCTCCCCTTTCGAATCACTGAGATCTGGAATAACCTCACCTCCCCTCTCCGAACCTCAAGCTCCCTCCAACTCTTCCGCAAACACCTAAAAACCTGGCTATTCTCAAAACTGTAACACTTCCCCCCTCTTAGGCCTCTCACCTTCCCCCTTTACACCTAACTCTTTAATCTCTCCACTGTAGCTCCTCTCTCATCTTTCTTCCTGTAAACCGTGCCGAGCTCCGCATTCGTGGAGATGGTGCGGTATATAAACCCAAGGTTTAGTTTAGTTTAGTTTAAATGTGGTTTACATAAAAATTCCAAATGTTATAGTGAGAGAGCAAAGGATATAAGAGAGGGAGTAAAGCTGGAGAAGAGTAGAACTACAAATATACGGCGTACATGCAGCATTTGCACACTTCTCTGCATATATCTGTGTGTTCACTTATAAGTATGCATGCCTGCCTGCTAGCCATAGCAAATTCTGCTAGCTCATCAGCCAGCCTGAGGAAAGCATACCACTTTGATCTCCTCCTTTAGACAGACAGGAATCCCATCCAGCATTGAGAGGGGTGTTCTATCCCTATAACGAGCTGTTGAGGCCTCTGCCATCTGAGAAAACATAAAATAAGATGAGATATCACTCTAACTGTGTTTTTATCACTGGTAATTCCCACTGCTGAAGAGCTGAAACAGAAGGTGTGCCACCATTCCTTTTGGCTCAAGCCAACAAAGTAGGACAAAGCATTAATTTCCACATCCAACCCACAGAAAACCTGTCAAGACTTCAGATCAGATGGGTATAAAGATGATTAACCGATTTTATATTACTCCAATCTGAATATTTTTATATAAACCTAGTACCATCAAGGTTTACTACTTTTTCCTCTCTTTTATTTTTAGATTTTTATAAAATATCGTCAGTTATGTAATAACATTTGCGGTATGTTATGTTCATTCCTCCTTCCCTTTAATATATAACGTTAGGAAGGAAAGGGAATCATTTTGAGACATCATTACACACATAAGCAAAAAAAAAAAGTGTTTTTCAATATATTAAGGGGAAGGGAAGGAGGAATGAACATAAATGATTATGAAAAATGTGACACAGGATGTGGACCTGAAATGATATATAGATCATAAGAGGTCCTATGATTTGCTTTTCAGTATACTATATGTTCATTCTTCAGTATTAGTCAAGTGTTCCAAGGGAAGCTTTACGTGTTATTACATAACTGATGTTATTTTATAAAAATCTAAAAATAAAAGAAAGGAAAAAGTAGTAAACCTTGAAGGTACTGGGTTTATATAAAAGTATTCAGATTGGAGTAATATAAAATCAGTTAATTATCTTTTTACCCATTTGTTCTATACAAGATTTTGATGTGGGTTGGATGTTTTTTGAAGCTGTTTTTTGACACAAGACTTCAGATCAGAACATCTCAGCACAGCTTGTGTGCTAGATTTCTGTCCCACCTTGTAGTAGTTCTGGTCTAGTCCATTAGGACTTGGGCTCCTACCCCTGCTACCCCCTCGCTCTGTAAATTAGTGCTGCCTGATTCGCAATTCACTTTGGGTGAATCGATTTGAATCAATTTGGTTTGGCAAACAATTGAACTCACCGATACAAATCGGCCCCGAGACCCATTCACGGTGTTCATGCTTTCCCTCTGCCACCACCCACCAGAGTTGTTCCCATCTAATGTAACTTTCTGTTTTGCAAAACCGGAAGTTACATCAGAAGAACTTGGGAGCGCCGCACGGACCTTGTGCTGGCTCTCTACTTTGTGCCATGGAAGCATTTCTCCTGTCCTCCCCACGATTCCACAGTGTAAGTTTGAGAATCGGGCAAGGGCGCTGGGGAAGCTGAGAATCGGGCAGGGGGGCTGGGTAAGCTCTGGGGATGATTTGCTTTGGGGAAGCTGTGAATCTGTTTCTAACTAATTTTACAGCTATGTTATAAATTTGGATTTTCATATTTTTGACATGATATTGCCTTGGTTAAATAAAATGTTTAAATTTAAAAAGCTGTGTCATTGAAAGTGAATCAAATCAAAAAAAATTTTCCCTGAATTGGACAGCACTACTGTAAATCATACCTTCAGTATGTGGTCTCTGTTCCATTGTACGATAGCACAGAGAGGAGGATTGGACTTCTCACTATCCTCCAGAGCATAGAGGATGTTCTGAGCAACCTGTGATGGGGTCAGCATGCCCGACCTACAGTAAAGAAAGACTTAATGTAGTTATTCCTCCCACAGATTGCTATGCACCGGGGCTTTCACTTCAGTTGGCCCTAGGACTGAGAAGAAGCCACTTGAGATCTTGTAACCAATGATCAGTTCCAGGATAATGGAATCAACATGTTTTCAGATGACAAAGGGAGAAATAAACATAGATAGGGGTGAGGTTCTACTGTAGAAAAACAATTCCAATATTCCTTTAGGAACTGCTAATAATGAACGAATATGCAGAAACTAAAATCCAGGCCAGCAAGGGAGACAAAATGACATACCAAGTGACCAAGTTTATTTTTCATTTGATATATCACTAAATGGGGAGAAAAAGATTATTTCCAGATAGACACACTACCACTGAAGCTGAGAGGCCAAACCTTCAGGACACTACAAAACAGGGCAATGGGGGTGGGGGGGCCTATTTGAGGAATCTCTTCTCTTATCATTTTGGGGTGGGTCTTTTACCCAAACTGTCCCCACTGACTGTATGTCCCCCTTACCATACCTCAGCACTCCCCTACTCTCAAAAAACACGTCCAAGTTCCTGCTTACCGATAGGAGTCTATATAGTCACGAATCCCATTGAAGTGAAAACCAGTAGAAGCTGGAGTTGGACTGACCCTGCAGTGAAAGAAGAAAAAAAAAGGAAACGGAAAAAGCTGAAGCAGCAGACTGCTCCCTGTTCCTCCTCAGACAGCAGCATTGTTACATTAGATTTCTATGGAGAAGATTCTCAAAGCTTCACAGTAAAAAACAATGGGCCACTGTCAAAGCCATTCTTGTAACGATTTTAAAAAGGTGAGCCATTCTTCAAAAACAGCACATGCAAATGAGGTTCACGGAGGGAGCATAGTCTCATTAAATTTACTTGAGATGAGTTGCTGGTGGTAGAAATCAGCACACACGCAGAATACACCCACATTAAAATAAATAAATAAATAAATATATCAATGATCGGCAGGAGAGATTCCCACTCTCCTGCCATGTCACACAACCTCCTGACACCCCCTGACAGCGGAGAGATGCCCACTTTCTCCCGCCGCATTGCACAACTTCCTGACACCCACCTCTGGCAGCAGGAGAGATGCCCACTACCTCCTGCCATCACCCAATCTCCCTGACTCTACACCCCCCATAGGAGGGATAAGTAACCTCAGGATGCATTGAGTAGGGGAAAGCCTGCCATTTTGTAAGAGGTGGGCCTGCTAGCCAGAGCAGAGCAGCTGGACTTCCTGAATAAGATAGGGAGGGGCGAGGCGATCGTCGAGGGCACGGGTGGGAGTTGGGCGATGGCAGGAGAGAGTGAGCATTTTTCCTTCTGCAGGCCCCCATCCACCAGGGGGGTGACGGCAGAAAAGAGTGGGCAACTCTCTTGTCGATCTTCAATTTGTGTATGTCTGTTTTATTTTAATTTGCTTGGGGGGGGGTGTCTCAGCTGTCAAACCTTACTTTCCTGTCAGTGCCCAAGCCAATCAGTGCTCAGGCACTGATCAGAAAGTAAGGCCACAACAGCTCAGACCTCACATGTGGCACAACAAGGTTAGGGAATCACTCAATGATTATAGAGGATCACTTGGAGTGCTCATTTTAATATTAATGACCTTGTTGTACTACATTTGCATGGTAGTATCGGAGACTGCTAGAAAACTCGGAAAACACCACGGTAAGCCGTTTTGATAATCTGCCACTGAAATGCATGCACACTACACCAACTGGAACTAGTTTAGCGAGCATGTTAAAGGCACATTTTAGTTTTGAGAATCTTCCTTATGTGTGCTAAGCACAATGCCTTGCAACCTTATCTGGGTTCTCTCTCTTTTTGGGGTTCCTCTGGTAGTTTTCTTCTCCTTAATGCAAACAATACTAATATTTATTAGCAGCACTATCCCATGCTAAGTATGTATGCACTGTATCTCCTTGTCCTAAATGGCTTTACAGTCTCAGGGGGCAACTCTAAAAGCTGATGCCTAGAGATAGGTGCCGCTTAAGTGTGTCAAATGTGCCATTGACAGGTAAGGGCTTATATGTCATCAAGCACTATTCTATAAGGTAGTGCTAAATGCCATTGTACCTAACTGCAAAGGGACATACACATGTGGAAGGAGGAGCAGGGGTACGCCCCGAGTGTCTCTTCCAGGTACATACTGTACATAGTTTATAGAATACCATAAACTACACACATCAGCTGGCACTGCTCATCTTATGCCTGCTATGAAGAGGGTACTGTAGGTGCAATTAGAAAACAAACAACAAAAATAAATAAATCACTCAGACAGCATCCTGGGGTGCCAAGAGAAAAAGGTCAGCGCCGGAGCAGTGTGCGACTGAGTTTTGCTGCAGCGTGGTCAGGCCCAGGACAGAGTTAATTCTGACCCATCCCCCCCCTGAGTGGCATTATCCTGGGTTACTGAGAGAAAAGGCCCCGACTAGAAGTGTACGACTGAGGTTTGCTGCAGCTACACCAGAGAGGAAAGGAATTCAAGGTTCTGCTGGTATTGGACAATGCCCCCGGACACCCTGAACTACATGAGTTCAGCACTGAAGGTGTCGAGGTCATCTACATGCTCCCCAACACAACATCTCTCATCCAGCCTCTTGTCCAGGGGGTAATAAGGATATTCAAGGCACACTACACATGGTATTCAATAGAGAGGATTGTCCATGCAATGGAAGAAGACCCCCAATGTGGAGCACATCATGAAACTGTGGAAGGACTTCACTATTGCAATGTCATTAATGTTATTGAAAGAGTGATGAAAGCTGTCAAGCCACAGACAGTGAACTTGTGCTGGAAGAATCTTTGGCCTGAATATGTAAATGAGTTCATCATCGTTACCACACACAGAACCAGTCAAAGAAAATATGAAAGACATTATGGACCTGGTAAAGAAGGTGGCTGCGGAAGGCTTTCAAGATATGGATCCGGGGGATAGTCAAGACTTAATAGATACCAGAGCTGACAAATTAACAGAAGATGATCTAACTGACCTGACTGTTCCCGAAGGAGAGGCAATATCAGATGAAGAGGATGGAGAAGAAGAACAAGTGCCAAAAGACAAGTTTACATTGGACAATATTGCAGAGGGTCTGTGTAGGTTCAATGCTGTCATGGCCTATTTTTATGACATCGACCCATCCATTGGTACATGCCTTGAAGGTGAAGGAGTTAGCAGAGGCAGCAATGTCTACATTCATGATTATATATAAAGAAATGAAGAAGCAGAAGAGCCAGACTGAAATCACAAAGTATTTCCAGAAGATACCGAGAGTCCCTGTCTCTCCATTCACCTCTTCCAAATTAGCCACCCATGAGGAGGCACCCCCTTTGCCTCCTCCTCCTCCTCCTCTCACATATGGAACATATACAGGATGATGAGAATGAAGACACCAATGATCCACTTCCACTGCCTGAGGAGGCACCTGGTGCTCGCTTATCCTCTTTGTCTCCCCCCTCCTGCACTGCATGCGGAACATGTATCAGACATCTCCTGAATGATCAGAATGTGTTACCGTATTATTCAACATTATTAAGAATTACAATACTGTATATGAATACCATATATGAACCTGTGTTTAACAAAAGCAAAGAAGTGGGTTTTAATTTTGTGCCCTGATATATTCTATATTGGTGAATTTTCCGTGATTTAATGGGATTACAATATATGCTTGTATGTGATCAGTTCTATAATATTAGAATTTTACTGTTAAAGTGTACAGTACAATGCAAGAACTTAGAAATATAGAAAAATGACGGCAGAAAAGGGCCATAGTCCATCAAGTCTTCCCACTCTATTGACCCTCCCCCTTAACCCTCTGAGAGATCGCACTCTGATGACCCATCCCCTTAACTCTACCCTCTTAGAGATCCGACATGGGCATCCCATTTATTCTTAAAATCTGGCACGCTGTTGGCCTCGACCACCTGCAATGGAAGATCATTCCAATGATTAACCACTCTTTCGGTAAAGAAATACTTCCTGGTGTCGCCATGAAATTTTCCGCCTCTGATTTTCAGCGGATGCCCTCTTGTGGCCGAGAGCCTTTTAAGAAAGAAAATATCATCTTACACCTTGAGACAACCAGTGATATACTTAAATGTCTCAATCATGTCTCCTCTCTCCCTGCGTTCTTCGAGAGAGTATAGCCGCAATTTGTTCAGCCTTTCTTCGTACGAGAGATCCTTGAGCCCCGAGACCATCCTGGTGGCCATTCTCTGAACCGACTCAACCCTCAGCATATCTTTACGGTAATGTGGACTCCAGAATTGTACACAGTACTCCAGATGAGGTCTCACCATGGTTCTGTACAATGGCATTAGGACCTTGGGCTTCTGGCTAACAAAACTTCTACGGATGCAACCCAGCATTTGTCTAGCCTTGGATGAAGCCTTCTCCACTTGATTGGCAGTTTTCATGTCTTCACTAATGATCACACCTAAATCTCGTTCTGCTGCAGTTCTAGCCAAGGTCTCACCATTCAATGTGTACGTTCTGCACGGATTATTGTTGCCAAGGTGCAATCATTCTATGTTCGCGGATATGGAGGAAATGTTTTATTATTCACAAATTTACAATATTCACAAGGGCTATATCTCAAATCCCGCAAATATGAAAGGAAAAAGTTATTCATTAATTTTTGGTATTTGTGAGGGGGCTACACCCCTAGCCCCCACGAATATGGAGAGAAACCTGTACTAATTACAAAATATAAAAATACATATATATATTTGTTAATACTACAAAAATTGGAAAATTTCAGTTTCAAAGTTAGTGGCCGAAGTATAAACAACCTGCGCTATGCAGATGATACAGCGCTCATCACCAGCAGCAAAGACAACATGCTGTATTTACTGAGAAAAATCAAAGCCGAAAGTCATAACATGGGATTAGAACGGAACATAAACAAGATCAAGATCATGAACCCAGAAAATGATGAAGATTTTGAGCTTGAAGGAGACAGAATAGAAGTTTTAAAGGATTTCAATGGGCTCTTTCGTAAAGAGAGAAGCAACTAACAGGGAAGAAATACTCCACAGAATAGTACTTAGTTGCTCTTCAATGAAGGCTCTAGACAAAGTATACAAAGGCAAGGAAATTGATCAGATTTGTCTATGCACTCATTTTCTCAATGGTCAATTAAAGATGCAAAAGCTGGACACTACAGAAACAAGATAGAAAGAAGATCGACTCATCTGAGTTTTGGTGCTGGAGAACGATTTTATGCGTACTGTGGAATGCCATAAGAACATAAGAATTGCCGCTGCTGGGTCAGACCAGTGGTCCATTGTGCCTAGCAGTCCACTCCCGCGGCGGCCCTTAGGTCAAGGACCAGTGCCCTAAATGAGTCTAGCCTTACCTGCATTCATTCTGGTTCAGCAGGAACTTGTCTAACTTTGTCTTGGATCCCTGGAAGGTGTTTTCCCCTATAACAGCCTCTGGAAGAATGTTCCAGTTTTCTACCATTCTCTGGGTGAAGAAGAACTTCCTTATGTTTGTACGGAATCTGTCCCCTTTTAACTTTAGAGAGTGCCCTTTCGTTCTTTCTACCTTGGAGAGGGTGAACAACCTGTCTTTATCTACTAAGTTTATTCCCTTCATTATCTTGAATGTTTCGATCATGTCCCTTCTCAGTCTCCTCTTTTCAAGGGAAAAGAGGCCCAGTTTCTCTAATCTCTCACTGTACGGCAACTCCTCCAGCCCCTTAACCATTTTAGTCGCTCTTCACTAGACCCTTTCGAATAGTACTATGTCCTTCTTCATGTACGGCGACCAGTGCTGGACGCAGTATTCCAGGTTGGGGCATACCATGGCCTGGTTCAGCGGCATGATAACTTTCTCCAATCTGTTTGTGATCCCTTTATTAATCATTCCTAGCATTCTGTTTGCCCTTTTCACCGTCATCGCACATTACGCGGATGGCTTCATTGTCTTGTCTACCAGTCTTGTTAACCATATACGTTGAAGCTAAGTACTTCACGATTATATATATATACCATAATGGGAGAGTATTGCATAAGAAATTAAGATCACTAAATAAGATCACTAAACTATTCAAAAGTGTAAAATTTATAAAAATCACTTAAGAAGAGAGTGTATGGGACCAATGATAGCTCACTTTGTAGTTATTAGCCTTGAAAAGAATGTCGAACTTATAACTGTGAGCGCTTGAGACCCCTTTTACCTCTCTATATTACCTAGCTTAGGTTGATACAGACTTGTGTTGTAGCCAATCTTAAAGATTTCAGTGTGTTTCACAAGAGTTTGAAGAATTATTTATATTGTCTACTAGTACTCCCAAGTCTCTTTCCTGGGGGGGTCTCTCCGAGTACTGCACCAGACATCCTGTATTCGTGTATAAGATTTTTGTTACTGACATGCATCACCTTACACTTATCCACGTTAACCCTCATTTGCCATGTCGCAGCCCATTTCTCGAGCGTGCTTATGTCACGTTGCAGGTCTTCGCAATCCTTCTGTGTCTTCACTACTCTGAATAACTTTGTATTGTCTGCAAAATTAATCATCTCGCTTGTCGTACCAATTTCCAGGTCGTTTATAAATATGTTGAAGAGCACGGGTCCAAGAACCGAACCCGGCAGCACTCCACTCGTGACGCTTTTCCTGTCCGAGTATTGTCCATTTACCCCCACTCTGTTTCCTATCCACCAACCAGTTTTAAATCCACGTATTTCACCCTCGATTCCATGGCTTGCAATTTTTCGAAGTAGTCGTTCATGCGGGACCTTGTCGAACACCTTCTGAAAATACAGATATACAATGTCGATTGGGTCATCTTTGTCTATCTGCCTGTTTACTCCCTCAAAGAAGTGCAGTAAGTTCGTCAAGCAAGATCTTCCTTTGCTGAAGCCGTGCTAGCTGGTCCTCATCAGATTGTATCTGTCAAGGTGATCAATGATGCAGTCCTTTATCAGTGCCTCTACCATCTTTCCCAGTACCAAGGTAAGACTCACTGGTCTGTAGTTTCCCGGATCTCCCCTCAAACCTTTCTTGAAGATCGGCGTAACATTCGCCATTTTCCAGTCTTCTGAAATCCTTCCTGATTTGATCGACAGATTGGCTATTAGTTGGAGCAGTTCAGCTATAACCCCTTTCAGTTCCTTGATTACCCTTGGATGGATGCCGATGGAAGCTCAAATGGAAGCTCAAATGATGAAGTTACAACTGTCTAATTTTGGTCACACTGTCAGAAGAAAGAGATTACTGGAGGAGGACATCATGTTTGGGAAGATCAAAGAAACCAGACAATCAGATGGCTGGACATGTTGAAAACAACCATGGAGATGATGCTGGAGGACCTTACCGGACTAACACAAAACCGATTTCTTTTTAGATCTGTATTCATCAAGTTGTTAGAACTCGAACACAAGTTAATGGCAACTAACACACAGAAATACTACAAATATATTTGTTACACTACAGTATTTCCTGAGAAGATATCGCACAGCAGCAGTTATAAGGCTAATTACCAAGTGTCCCAGAATAACCAATACTTAGCAAGATAATAAACACATGACTAACTATACTCGAACTATAAAAAAGGTACTCCATCCTTGCCTTCAGGTCTGCAGCTCCAGCGTCTGGTGGTGATAAATTGATTCCTCTTTATGGCTTCTAGCTATACTCAGCAAGCTCTCTGTTTAGGTCCATATTCAGTCCAAGTCCTTGTCCTGCTGCAGCTGGAATCTCAGTCTGATAAGAGCCATAAATAATCCACAGCAAAATTCTTCCTTGTGTTGTACTTAGGTCTATGGACTGTGTCTTTATGTGCTATCTAGTAATTCAGTCCCTCTCCACAGAGAGATGTGCACGCCATCCAGTACCGTAATCTTCTTGGAGTGGAAGTGTGGCCTAGAGGTTAAAGTGACTGCCTCATCACCCTGAGGTTGCGAGTTTAATCCGTACTACAGCTCCTTGCGACTCTGGACAAGTCACTTAACAACTTCATTGTCCCAGGTACAAATGACAAAATAAGTACCTGTCTAAAATTTGTAAACTATTTTGATTGTGTAACCCAAAAGAAAAAGCAGTATTATCAAGTTCCATCCTCTTTACTCTCTTCCTTCTTTCCCCCTTCTCCACACCAAAACTAAACTGACTTCAGCTTGGTGTTGACTCTGTCCCGATCGTGCTCAGGACCAGACCAGCAAGTGATGGTGGGTTACACATAAGGAGAGACCAATGGGCTTCTGGATGGTGGTCCTTCACAGGAATGGTACAGAAAGTCTTACCAAGAAGATAGTAAGTGAACAGACTTCATTCTAATATCCATGTGAAGCTTGCTCCTCCACAGTTTTTCAGGAGATAAGACTGGGGGGGCCCAATGCAGGTGGCCAGCATGTCCTTGAATCAGTCAGCTGGTTCAGTGTTTACAGGCAGCATGCAGAATCAATGATGGTATTGTTCAGAAAAGATGGTTTATGGCCTAGCCAGGCCTACAAGAGTGATAGAGGGATACCCCTACAGTACACCAGTAAGAACCTAACACTAGTATTCTAGCACAGAATCTTGGTGTCAAGATGCCATAACAGATTGCCACTATGCACACAACATTGGGGTGGCTAGATTGACATGCCAGTTTGTAAGTGGGTATATGAGACAATTGGAGATAAAGTAACTTGCCCAAGATCACAAGGGTCAGGGGCAGAAGCAGGATTTGAACACAGATTTCCTGGTTCTTGGCCTATACACTTATTTCCTCTTCCATCTAGCCCAGGCACTGCAGTGACCACTTTCTGGCCAAAGTACAACTTACACAATGGCTAGAACACCCTCTGCCTCAGACCGCTATGATCTGGCCTCTGCAGCATCCTCAGACTGAGGAGAAGCAAGAACACCCTTCTAAAGCATTTATCATGAACCACCCAATGTACCAGGCTGTCCATTTATTGATAGTGAGAAGCCAATAACATAAAACCCATGGGGAAAGTTTTGCTCTATCGCCACCAGCTGCAGCAATGCCCAGGTGAATACATTACCTCTTAAGCACAATACAGGGTATGGAAAAGGTAACATGCAATAGGTCAGAAAAAGAGAGCAATTTTGGACATATCACATAGCCTCACATAGGGAGGTAGCTGGTTATAACTGAACTGTACACTGCAAATCTTTCAAGGTCACCCCACAGCTCTACGTGTATCCCTACAGAGCTATAATTAGAAAATGGATTCAGATTCTCTTAGATGGAGAAAGCATTATTGAAAAAATTCTGCACTGTTTTATTTAGAGCCAGAGGTCTTCAAGCACATAGGATGCTCCCTTTATTCACATCAGTCTGGTACAACACAGAAATTCATATATATCCACCACGTGAGAGTCACAATGCTGCACAACAGCATAGAAACCAAAGTGTTCACACCCATAGACCCCAAACTATCACTACAACGAGACACACACCTAAATGACCCACTGCCCTGTTTTCTTAAGAATTTTCTACAAAGTTAGTGGTAGAACCAAAGCACTGGCCAGATAACTCATCACCACTGACCTGGGCTCCATCAGCTCTTTCAGGATCTCCAATGGGGGCTTTCCCTCAGAGTTCCCCTTCCCTTCCTCTGGAGGAACCACTGGAAGAAAGATGGGATCCTCAGAAAAGGACAGAGTGCGCAGGAGATCAAAATGATTCAATCTGTAGTGGAGAAGTGAGCAGAGGGTAATTCTACTAACTATATGCTAAACAAACATTTCCACTGCTGACTCTAAGAAACTTCTAGGGGGAAAGGATAGCATTGGATAGCATTCTGCAAATATGAACCCCAGCGTGAGTTGCGTTCAGGTACTCACGCTGATCTAGTTATTCCATCAGTGAAACAACTATGATTGTCTGTGTCTAGAATTAGTATGTTCTCATGTATGGGCCCCTCAGGAGTGGAATAAGCTCCCAGGGTACATATGAAAGCAAACAAATTTGAGCAATTTTAAGAAAATGCTGAAAAAACATATCTTTTCTGTAGGATAAAATATGGGACCTAAACTGGTATGTGTTTAGGGGAGGCGCTGGTAGCCTCTTTGTGATTTTCATAGGGTTTTATATTATTTGTATGTGTTATAATGTTTGATATTGTTGAAATGTATGTGATTTTGATTATGTTTGTATCTTATTGTGACCCACCTTGGGAAAGACTAAATTTAAAAAAAAATGAAACAACAAAAAATATAATTATTGTAGAGACTACAAATGTCCTCAATAAGGAGATGGCTTCATTATAGAGGTTATTATACCTGAAAAAGATGAGCACCCTGGTCCCCAGCATAGGAACCAACTTTTCAAAATGATCAGAGGTTATTTTACACTCAATATAAATTACCTCCCTCCCTGGATTGGACACATCTTTAGCACCTACTATGGTCCATAGCTTTTACACAAAGGATTTAGACAAATAAGCCCTCAGAATTTTAAACACCTCTTCATAACTCAAACCTATTTTTTTCCATTCAGATTTTAACTTTTTTCAAATATATCAAAAGCATTAAAAATTCCAATAGCAATTACATCCAGGACATAGTTCCTTACATGTTAGAAATCAGTAAGGCAGTTACGTTAACTCACTAAAAGGTATTTCTCATCTAACCATTTGGGAAACAAACCCAAAATTACAAGAGAAAAAAAAAAGGAATAAGACTTGCAGGCTTGTTTAATGCAATAAAATTTTGCATGCAAAAAAACTGCATGGAAGTACAAGCTTGCGTGCTAACCATTTGAAGAGGAAGGGGGTCATTCCCAGCATGTTGCTATACCGTTACTAAACAGAAAAGTTCTTTACCATATATTCACAGTTAGTGTGGAGGAGGCACATGCATTCACACTAACTATGACAGTGATAGCATGTTTTAAATTATTGTGTGCTTAACTACAATGCATAGTCCATGCCTATTCTCTGCTCCTTAACAGGGCTTATAGCCTGGGAGGAATTCACCAAGGAGCGCTAAACACTAAGATACCCTTATTATTCCTAGGGGTGTCTTATCATTTAGCGCCCCTGGATGAATTATCCCCTTAGTATACTCGAATATAAACCGGGATTTTGGGGCCAAAAAACTGGCCCAAAAATGGGGTTCCCAGTTTATATTTGGGCCAATGCCCCCTCCCAGAATTTTTTAGGCTGCGGCCGCCAGGCTCTCCCCCTCTCCTCCTCCCTGCCCTATCATACCTCTGATGATCCCTGGTGGAGGTGCAGCGGGCAGGAGCAAGTTTTCTGAACTCCTTCCCCGCTGCTAATCGGCTGTGTGGATCCAGTTTCTTCAGGTAGCGGTACGAGCAGCAGCGCTAAGCAGCTTCCTTACTGGCTCCCAGAGGTCAGAAAACAAAGGCAAGGCTTTGCAGGGGCGTGACTAGAGGCGGAACAAGACAAGGCTGGAGGCAGAATGGGGCGGGGCTAGGGGTAAAATGAGCGGGTTTCTCCAGACAAAAATCCTGGTAACCCTAGTCTGAAACATTACATTCTTGGAAAACTATTTGCAAATTGCCATTGTGTTGAAATAAGTAAACGGAGACCTCCTATTTAAATGAAGGAGAGGTTGATAATTCAAGATTCATCTGGAAAGAGATGGTTTAGGAAATGAGAGGCCTGTTCTAAGCAGTTAGTGTATGACTTAGTTACTGTGCTGGCATGACAGTGCACACTAATTCATACATATGGTATCACTTTTAATTTTAGATAGTTTGTAAGGTGTCCAAATGGCTTTGTGGAATACAAAAAATATGGATTGTTTAATTGCTGCTGATCTTAATGATTTGTGAATAGAAGACCAAATCTGTTCCCAACATTGCTTAGAAATATCTGTCTTGATGTCAAATTGCCATGTTGCTTCAGTACTCTTAGGATGAGAAAACAAATTAACCTGCAGAATTTTGTACCATTTAGAAGCTGCCCCCTTTTTAAATGTTATTATTGTCATGAAAGACTGGGGGCAGAAGAGCTGAGCGGCTTACATTTTAGAAAAGCCTTAAGGCAATGTTGGAGTTGTAACCATTTATAAAATTGATTAGGAGGCAACTTATATTCACATTGCAATTCATGAAAGGTTAACCACTTATCATTTCTTCTTAAATGAAAAACTGACCATATACCCGCACGTTGCCACAATGGCCACTGCACCATTTTCCCTTGAATTTGTACTTTTTGAAAGGGTGAAAAAATATAGACTCACACTTACCATTCTATACCACTCAGGATTTTGTAGGCCTCAATCACAACCCCATCAGCCATCAGTTTTTTATAACCTGAAGAGCCCCAACCTCTTTAGTCTTTCCTCATACGAGAGGAGTTCCATCCCCTTTATCATTTTGGTTGCTCTTCTTTGGACCTTTTCTAATTCCATTATATCTTTTCTGAGATATGGTAGCCAGAACTGAGTGCAAAACTCAAGGTGAGGATGCACCATGGGGCAATACAGAAGCACTATAATATTATTGGTCTTATTTACCATCCCTTTCGCTTTTTGTTTTTTTTTTTTTTGCTGCAGGTGCATACTGGGCTGAAGATTTCAGCATAGTGTCTACATTGACACCCAGATCTTTTTCTTGGGCGCAGACTCCTAAGGTAGACCCAGCACAGAGTAACTATGGTTTGGATTATTATTCCTAATGTGCATCATTTTGCATTTGTCCACATTACATTTCATCTGCCATTTGGATGCCCAGTCTTCCAATTTCCTAAGTTCTTCCTGTAGTTTCCCAGTCCTCATGTGTTTTGACATGTAACTTTACTATATACTACTACTACTGCAATTTATCATTTCTATAGCACTGAAAGACATACACAACACTGTACATTTAACATGCAATAGATGGTCCCCGATAGGAAGAGCTTACAATCTAATTTGGACAGACAGGACATATAGGAGTTGGAGAGTTTCTTGCAGCAAGAATGATAGGCTGGTCATAGATAATTTTATGGTGAGTGGGATTTAGGAGTTGAATGTAGCCTCAAAAAAGTGGGCCTTTAGCTTGGATTTGAATATAGCTATAGCTAGCTGATGTAATGACTCAGGCTGTCTGTTCCATGCATAAGGTGCAGCAAGATAGAAGGGACATAAGTCTGGAGTTGGCAGTGGAGGAGAAGGGAACAGGTAGGAGGGATTTGCCCAATGCACAGAGTTCACAGGGGAAGCATAGGGAGAGATAAGTGTGAGGTGCTGCAGAAGTGAATGCATTTGTAGGTCAGTAAGAGGAGTAAACTGTATTTGGAAATGGATGGGGGGCCAGTGAAGTGATTTGGGGAGAGAGGTAATGCGAGTATGGCTGCTCTCACAGAATATAAGTCATGCAGCAGAATTTAGCAAGAACTGAAGGGTCCTGGTGGTGGTGGGGGGGTCAGTTTGGCGGTGAGGGATCACAGCAGCAGGAGTGAGTGAGCATCCCTCCTGTCTCTATTTTGGTTCCGAGGTGGAGACCATTTTTTCTTTTTTTTTTTAATGAGGACAGTTATCATGTATGTATGACACACGCACAAAATCTGTGCCATTAAAAAAAAAGAAATATGCCCCAACAGGTGAGTGGCAGGAGGTTGCTTTGGGGCTTTCCCTGCCACTCAACTGTTCAGGCTTCCCCAAACTGGCTTTGTGCATGTGTCAAAGTCGCTCTTACAGTGACCAATTGGATGGGATTAAAGCAAACCTCCGCGAAAATCATTTGCATGCAAACTTGTTGGAACTTCGGTCGTTGTTTCAGAATCAGCCAAAAATTCAGCTCACAGCAGCCTGCACAGTCTTAGTGTCCGTGTTTTGTGCATCTAGCCCTATTGACTAGTATTCTGAACCATCATCAAGAGATCTGAGGTCGAGTTGGGGTCCTGAGCCCAATTGGAACTGGATGTTGTTGAATGAAAAACCTAGGAGTCAGGCGGCCACAAAGCACCATCATGAGTAACCGTGAAATGAGTAGCATCCTGGTTTCTCTCACAAGAGTGTGGGGGCTCGACAAGGGAATACCGTATTTTTCGGTCCATAAGACGCACTTTTTTCCCCCAAAAAAGTGGGTGAAAAATGGGTGCGTCCTATGGAGCGAATACCCGACCTCCCCCCCCCCCGCCCATTACCTTATTTAGACCGCCGCCCGCTGCCACTGCTCCTGGTCTCTCAATGCCGCCATAAGCAGAGGAAGAGAAAGGGCAGGCAGCTGCAGCGATTGATGCCGCCAGCCCAGAAGCCTTACACCAGAACTGATGTCGGGGATAAGGCTTCTGGGCAGGTGGCGTGCAATCGCTGCACCCACCTGGCCCTTCCCAGCGATTCGTTCAATGCTGGCTTCCCGCTTGTCCCTCGACCCGCTGCTGAGCCAGGAGTCCCTCTCCCACTGCTGCTTCATTGATATATCCTCACAGCAGTAGCAGCGTGAGGTAATTAAATCCTGTGGGCGGACAGGCAGGCTTGGGGGGGCAGAAGAGGACAAAGGCTGGAAGGCAATGAGGGGAACATAGAAGGAAGGGATAATTGTTGGGCCTGAATTGGGGGGGGGGGAAGAGGACAAAGGCTGGAAGGCAGTGATGGGAATATAGGAGGGAGAGAGGAAGGGAAAATTGTTGGGCCTGAGTGGGGGGGGGGGGGAAAGAGGACAAAGGCTGGAAGGCAGTGTGAAGAACATAGGAGGGAGGAAGGAAGGGACATTTATTGGGCCTGAGGAAGGAAAAAAGAAAGAAAGAAATCACCAGACAACCAAAGATAGGAAAAATGATTTTATTTTCAATTTAGTGATCAAAATGTGTCAGTTTTGAGAATTTATATCTGCTGTCTATATTTTGCACTATATTTGTCTATTTTTCTATAGTTGTTACTGAGGTGACATTGCATATTTTAAAAAGTCATCTGTCTTGACATCTGTGCCCTGTCCCTGCCTACCACTAGACCATCAGAGGGGGGACAGGGTACAAAGCCTGGCAGGGAGAATTTGGTTCAGAATGGGGGGTTTTTGGTTTGTTTTCCTCCTCTTAATCTAGGGTGCGTCTTATGGTCATATGCGTCTTATGGAGCGAAAAATACGGTAGCTACTATTCTGCTAGATCATCAGTAACTTAATTTGACTGCCTTTGTTGCAGCTGTGGAACAGCCACAAAGGTATGTAGCTTCCTGCAAAGTCTTCCTAGAAAAAGAAAAACAAACCAACAAAATGGACATACCTCATTAACAGTGGCATTAAACAAAACTGTCCAAACACCTGGAAAAGAACAAAAATGTTAAAAAGTAAAACAGGAGGGATATGCATTCATTAGTGTGCCTTTAAAAATGTATGAAACAAAACTGAAAGACATCTAAAAATTGGGGGAAAAGACCGTATTTTGTTTTTATCCTGTGCACCCCACTGGTAACATGAAATACATCCCTTGATCTAATCTTTACTCCCAGAGTGATTTATTGTGGAAAACATATTGTATGGAAGCAGAAAGCACTGGGCCAGTCAGTGCAGTAAAAATTAAGGATGTCAGCTCAGAGGGCATTCACAGCCCTTCTTACCTTTAATCTCTTTGAGCCATATCCCTAGATAGCAAGAAAGATCTGCCCAAGGGCTCAGAGCTTCTGACAGCTGAAACCGTGTAAGTTAAAAAGGACCCACTGTATTTATTAAACACAATACTATACTGCACTATTCATAACAAGTAAAATGAAGGTGGACTAATCATGAAAAGCTTCTGTAGTTATAACTTCTCTCATCACCCAGGGCAGAAGGGCTGCGTGTATGGAACAGCAATCAGGAAACAGGATCATGGCCTTTTTACTTACACTGTTAGCTAAGTGAGTGAACATTTGCAGAGAAAATCCAGAGAGTCGAGGACTCCACTGTTAAGAAAAGAGCATAATGTCAGTCCATTCAGCATCAGCAGAGAGATTAAATAACCTATATAACTAGGCTGTGGTGCCACATTCCTGTGCATCTCCAGCTAGGACAGCCAGATTGATAAAAAGAACAAGGCATATCCTAGCAGGATGTCGATACACATCTGGAACCAGAGTGCACCTCCTATGAAACAAATCCCGTCCTAGCAAGAGCTGGAATAACATAGAAACAAGATGGCAGATAAAGGCCAAATGGCCCATCTTGTCTGCTCATCCACAGTAATCATTATCTCTTTCTCTCTCCGAGAGATCCCATATGCCTATCCTAGGCCCTTTTGCATTCAGATACAGTCTCTGTCTCCACCACCTTTGTTAATTTCTGCAACCCCACCACCACCCCGCCCCAATAAGAGACTAACTGGAATGCTTTTATGTTTCACATACTATTCTGATCTGAAGGTATTGCTTTTGAAAGCTAATCAAGGTAGTATAAAGAAATAAAACAAAAAAACCCAAGGAAATAAGGCGATACCTTTTTATTGAACTAACTCAATGCATTTTATGATTAGCTTTTGAAGATAACCCTTCTTCTTCAGATCAACATTTGAAGAAGGATTACCGTATTTTCACATAGATAATGCGCACCCGTGTAAAACGCGCACACGGGTATAGCGCGCGAAAAACACAA
Organism: Geotrypetes seraphini; assembly: GCF_902459505.1. NCBI lineage: Eukaryota > Metazoa > Chordata > Amphibia > Gymnophiona > Dermophiidae > Geotrypetes > Geotrypetes seraphini. The sequence goes on along the minus strand of NC_047087.1, from coordinate 109,648,781 downwards.
ATTTATGTACAGAAATTTTTATATACCGCGCACGCCCGTATATCGCGCATGCTGCCCGACTCTCCTTTCGCCCGCCCCGACTCTCCTCTGAAGACCCCGACTCTCTTTTCGCCCGCCCCAACTCTCCTTTCCCCCTTGAAGTCCTGTCCCTACCCTGAAAGCCTGATGCCCCCCCAACGTCCGATTCACCCCCCTGCAGGACCGCTCGCACCCCCACAGCGTCCCCCCTCCCCCATGGAGAAGCTGTGTACCTTGTTTCCGGATGCCAGCGAGCCCAGCTGTTTCCTCTGCCGGCGGTCCCGCCCCTTCTCTGAGCCCTGTGCTGCGCTTTTTCTTCCGGCGGTCCCGCCCTTTCTCTGATGTCAGAGAAAGGGCGGGACCGCCTGAAGAGGAAGCAGCGCAGCACAGGGCTCTGAGAAGGGGCAGGACCGCCGGCAGAGAAAGCAGCTGGGCTGGCATCCGGAAACAAGGTACACAGCTTCTCCATGGGGGAGGGGGGGAGGCTGTGGGGGTGCGAGCGGTCCTTCGGGTGGGGGTGCGAGCTGTCCTTCGGGGTGGGAGTGCGAGCGCTCCTTCTGGGTGATGAATCGGGCGTCGGAGAGGGGGGGAACTATGTAAAAAAAATTTTTGTATAACGCGCTCACGCGTATAACGCGCAAGGGTATGCGCGGTTTGTAAAAACCACGTATAACGCGCGCATTATATGCGAGGAAATACGGTACCTTCAAAAGTTAAACATAAAATGCACTGAATTACCACTACATTTTTATCATTTCTATAGCGCTGAATGGCATACACAGTGCTGTACATTCTTCATACACACATAAAATATGGTCATGTGTCTTCTAGACTAAGGGACAGATTCTGTATAGGACGTCTAAAAGTTAGGCATTGTTTAGACCAGTGTTCTTCAACCTTTTTACACCTATGGAGTGGAGGAAATAAAAGAATTATTTTGCGGACCGGCACCAGTCACAGACCAGCAGTTGAAGAACACTGGGCTAAGTTGTAGGCTAGACCCCACCCCCCAAATAGTAATAACACTATTTTTTCCATTCATTTTTCATATATATAGTACACACAATATATAATCTTATTAACAACACATAATGGTTAACCACAAAATTAAACTACACAAAGCACACTGTATGCTTCTCAACATTCATTCCTACCAGAACACAGATAACACCTATGCAAATACGGGCCCAAAAACTAAAAGTACTAATATATACATACGAAACCCTAAGATTCAAGACTCTGTATTACAGAGAAAAAGAAACAAATGCATTTCTTCCTGAACAGTGCAAAATATAGACAGCAGATGAAAATTCTCAAAATTGACACAATTCAGTCACTAAATTGAAAATGAAATCATTCCCCCTACATTTGTTGTCTCCTTCCCTCCATGCTGTGCCTCAATTAGATGCCTCCCTCTGCACGCATCTGCTCTCTGACCTCCTTGTCAATGTGCCATCCCTTCATCACGGCAGTTGGGTGAGGCTGGGTATCCTGCCCTCTCTTGTTTTCCTCCCCCTCTGCAATAAACATACCAGTGCTCCCACCTGGACATTTTATGCTGCCCATGGCCGGCTCCCTCTTCCTCACTACTGCAGTTTGCACAAAGCCACGTGCGGTGGCTCCTCGCGCATTATCCGGAAGCCTTCCCTCTGACATAGCGACGTCAGAGAGAAGGCTGCCGATTCAGGCGCAGGACGCGCGTAGGGAGCCGCCACCCACGGCTTTATGCACTGATCTCCTCAGGCCCAAGGCACATGCTGGCTGCAAACCGGCAGGAAATTTCTGCAGACCGGCAGTTGAAGAACACTGGTTTAGACATCCAGGAACAGAATGCTGAGCGTGATTACATAATGCATAGACACACTATAATCACACTCAGCGACGTTGAATCTAAGCATGTCTATATTGTTGGACTTCCTTTGCAGAAACGCCTTTTAGGCGTTACACAGACATCCTAATAATGTCTATAACGTTATCGTGTATTAGCATTACATCATTAGAATGGCAATTTTATGCTGTTTTTTTACATTAAAATTGTAAAATGCTGGCACCACTATATTTTATTAAATTTTATCTTTTAATTATTTATATACCACTTATATCCTATGTGGTATTTACATTAGGCTCTTTTATCTTATTTCTTTCTGTTCCAGTTGCCCAGGGTCACAAGCAGTAAATGGTTTGAACCCACAACCTCAGGGTACTGAGGCTGTAGCTCTAACCACTGCACCACACATACGCAGATATTAAACCACATGTGAATTCTAAAGCCAAGTTTAGATCCTCTTGATTCATAAGCAGTCATTTCTCTAAGATAAATATCAAACATGTACCGTCAACATTTGTCCAGTTCCTCTACTGCTTGGTCACTAAAAAACAGGAATATGTGCTGGGGTTCCTGACTATACTAGGGATTTGAACCCACCACCTTGGGAAGATGGAAGAAGTGCCTTTAACCAGTGAGCCACAAGAGGTTTCTTTTAGGCAGGGGTTCCTGCCATATAAGATGATACCTTAGGACAGGGGTAGGGAACTCCAGTCCTCGAGAGCCGTATTCCAGTCAGGTTTTCAGGATTTCCCCAATGAATATGCATTGAAAGCAGTGCATGCAAATAGATCTCATGCATATTCATTGGGGAAAACCTGACTGGAATACAGCTATTGAGGATCGGAGTTCCCTACCCCTGCCTTAGGAGATCATAGCCAAATCAGGGAAAAAATACGTTTCCTTCTGTATCCTGGAAATGACAGAATGCAAGTGTAAATGGCAATGTTCACAACCTATACTCTCTTATGAGACCAAAAAGAAGTTAAGGTATGGGGGGGGGGGGGCGGAGTTGTAGGAATCTGAACCCATGACCTGTGGAAAATGGAAGCAGTGCCTTTAACCACTGAGCTACAAGAGCTTTTGTTTAGAAGAGTTCATATTATTTTTTTAATGACATTCTGACATCTAGGTGCATATTGATGTCACCATGATGTCAAGATTGTGCATCAGACATGTCCACTTGCTCTGAACCACAGCTGTTGTGAGTAGGGATTCTGTTCTTATTTTCTTAGCCTTTTGGGAATGAGTTTAGTATGTTATATATATATTTAATGCTTGAGTAATGCATTATTCATGTTTCTCTGTTTCTAAACATCTTTTTCTATTATCATCAAAAAGGAGTCCTCTTTACACCCAAATCCCCCCTCCCCCTGCTCTCCCGCAAGGTGCACATCTCAGGAGCTCGGGTAGAGTGCCACAGAACACCATACTAGTGGGACAGCCGACTGAGCACAGGTGGGGTAGCCGCAAAGATCTGGTCCAGGGACCCAGTGTTCCAACCCCCCTCCCCCCTAAAGTCCACTGGGTAGTCCCAGTAATAGCTGAAGAAAGGAAAACAGATACGAGGGGGGGTGGCCTGTACTTTTCAACAAAATTGAGACTACTTCCCATGTAACCTGGTGAGATGTTAAATGGCATAAAGAACAATCCCTATTACTTAACAAATTAGAAGAACAAATACGAGATATATTTGGAATTCATAGCAAATTCTAGCTTTCAAAAGCTCTACAAACTCAGACTTGAATACAATAATATTCACACACACAAACACAAAAAAAAAACCCAACGCACTTGGTACGAGATATTATTCAAAACAAAACAAAGCCAGTCGTCTTAGAAACATAGAAACATAACAGCAGATAAAGGCCAAATGGCCCATACAGTCTGTCCATCCACAGTAATCATTATCTCTTTCTCAATATGAGAGATCCCAAGTGCCTATCCCACGCCTTCTTGAATTCAGACAGTCTCTGTCTCCGCCACTTCTTCTGGGAGACTGTTCCACGCATCTACCACCCTTTTTGTAAAAAAGTATTTCCTTTGATTACTCCAGAGCCTATCACCTCTTAACTTCATCCTATGCCCTCTCATTCCAGAGCATCCTTTCAATTGAAAGAGACTCGACTCGTGTATTTACGCCACGTAGGTATTTTAATGTCTGTATCTATTTCCCCTCTCCCGCCTTCCCTCTAAAGCAATGTCCCGCAAACTTTCTCGAGCCATGGCACACTAAAGGTAGTGGCCATGGTAGAGGCACCTGGAAGTACGTGAATATTGCTGTGATGAGCATGCGTGACATCATCATGTCAATGTCCGCGCGAGTGTGAAGGCCCTCCAGGCGGGCCCTGAGATGCCAATGGGGGGTGCCAAAAGGGAAGGGGGTGCTGTCACCACTGATTGCCAACAGGATGTGCCTCTCGCCACGAGACTGCATCAACATTAGAGTATTAGGGCTCCCAGAAGGGGTTGAGGGCTCAAATGCTATATCCTTTCTTGAAGATTTCTTACCAAAACTGCTCTCCCTCAATCTGAAGTATCCATTAGAAATTGAAAGAGCACATCGTATTCCATCAAGGGCTTCTAACAGTCAAAACAGTCCCAGGCCCATGATAGTCAGGGTGCTGCGTTTTCAATAGGCTATGAAAATTTTATCTTCTGCTAAACAAATGAAGTTTCTGAAATAGCAGGAAACAAAAATCCATCTTCTCCCAGATTTTGCTAAAGTTATTGCTGGCTTGAGAATCCAGTTTCTGCTTCTCCAACCTCAGCTGAGGCTGATGGGAGCAAAATATGGGTTGATGTATCCGGCAGTAATGAAGATCACATTCAACAATAAAACCAGTCACTATGAGGACACAATTAAACTGCAGGATTTCATTAATCAGCACTTAGATCCAATGACATAGGAGAGTGATAAGGAACGATTGGAGTTATTTTTTGAATCAGTGCCTTAACTTGGCATTTATTTTGGAGATTATATAAAGCTTTTATATGAAAGGGTTTTAATTATTTGATTTCTATCCAGTTTGGTTTTTTTCAAATGCTTTAACGAATGTGTTTTTGTGGAAGATATAGCAGCTTTAACGGGAGCCAGTGAAAAACAAGATTTTAATAAAGGGGCGGAACTTCAATGTTATTTGCTGTGAATAAAATTGTGCTGCCTGCGATTTTGAGGAAGAGAGTGTGTCATTGGAGAAGGAAAGCTCTGGGTCTGATGTTGAGCAGCCTCTAGACCGTTCAATCAACAGTCGGCAATCTCAGGAAACTTGTGCTAACACCGAAATGTGTGAAATGGTCTTAATTGAGAAATACGCAAGTGCGGCTGACAACTTGGATGCATAGGAAATGGATTAGTTAATTCAGGGTTATGTCTACATTCAGTTAGTGCAGGGGTGCCCAATACGTCGATCGCGATCGACCGGTAGATCGGGAAGGCAATGCGAGTTGATCGCGGAGCCCATCCCGGGCTCCATGATGGACTCGTGTTGCTGTCCCGATCTACCGGGCTGATCAGCCTTCCTCTTCCCGACGTCCCCCACCACCCTCCCTCCAGAAGCGTCAGACCAACCAGCATTGGAGCGAGGAAATTCTGGGCCAGCCAATCACTGCCTGGCTGGCCCTGAACTCTTCTCTGACGTCAGAATTGACGTCAGGGAGTGGAATGCTGGTCAGCGTGACGCTTCTACAGGGAGAGTTTGGGGCGGCGGTGGCTTGGGGGCCTGTTCCCCGATGGCAGCAATGGCAAACCTAGTGGCTTGAGGGCCTATTCCCCGATGGCGGTGGCAGCAAACCTAGTGGCTTGGTGAAGGCAGGGAGAAAGAAAGAAAGGGGAGGCAAGGAGACAAAGAAAGAAGGGAAACAGAAAGAAAGGGGGAACAGGGAGTCAGAAAGTAAGGGGGCATGGAGAGAGAGAGAGAAAGAGAGGCAGGGAGACAGAAAGAAAAAGTTGGGGAGAGAATACAGGAGGCTGAAAGAAGAGAAGAAATATTGGATGCAGTCAGAAGAAGAAAGTGCAACCAGAGACTCATGAAATCACCAGACAACAAAGGTAGAAAAAATGTTTTTATTTTCAATTTAGTGATGAAAGTGTGTCCGTTTTGAGAATTTATATCTGCTTTCTATATTTTGCACTATAGCTCTCTTTTACTAAACCGCAATAGCATTTTTTGGCGCAGGGAGCCTATGAGCGTCAAGAGCAGCGCGGGGCATTCAGCGCAGCTCCCTGCGCTAAAAACTGCTATCGCAGTTTAGTAAAATGGGAGGGAGTATATTTGTCTATTTTTGTATGGTTGTTACTGAGGTGACATTGCATAGAGCAGGGGTGTCCAACCTTTTGGCTTCCCTGGGCTGCATTGGCTGAAAAAAATGTTTCTGGGGCTGCACAAATGCGCAAATGCTGCAGCAAGACAGAGGAGGGAGCCGGCAAGACAGTAAACACCCGGGTGCAGCAGAGGAAAACACTGCATCGCCCACGACCGTGGCCACACAAAATACTCTCGGGCCACAGGTTGGACACCCCTGGCATAGAGTCATCTGCCTTGACCTCTTTGAAAAAACCCCAGAATATAAATGATAATTAACATTTTCTCTGCGTACAGTGTGCTTTGTGGGGTTTTTTTTTAACTTTTATTGTTGGTAGATCATTTTGACTTGGTCATTTTAAAAGTAGCTCGCAAGCCCAAAAAGTTGGGCACCCCTGAGTTGGTGGATCTTATCTCAAATTGGGACCTTGGTAAAGCGATAAAATACAGCCCAGTACTGGTGAGACTGCGGAAGAGAGGTAAAACCAGATAAAATGCAACAGATTTCAAAGTTTCACAGTTTAACCACAGGAAGTGGAAGGACTCTAGGCTGTGGCAGTTGTCTGTAGCTTCAGAGTTGCCAGAGCTGGAAGAGTCCCCACATATGAGTGAGATCTCATCCAATTTTCATGGTCACAGGCACAGTGGTGGATTTCATAGAAATGAAAGATTCAGAAACAGAGGACAGAAAAGAAGCTTTGACAACGTTTTCAATCGGTAGTCTTGTTCTGCCCTCCAAATGGACTTCAAAGTTTCTTTTTAACAGTAACGCAGTCTTGCTTTAGCACCAATTTATATTCCACTGTACAACTTTAAAAATAACCTTGGAACTAGCAAAGCCATGCTGCTCACCCATGACAAGATGTGTTTCCACAATGCTTTAGTTAAATTGGTAAACAACAAAAATGTGGGGTGAAATAACCATTGCCAAAAGATCATAAGTAATTCATTAATCAATACTGAAAAGAGTGGTAAGGCTGAGCTATCATTCAAAATATGAAACTCATTTGTGGCGAGACCTCAGAAATTCATTCTCCAACTCACTATAGGGCAGCTTAAGCTGATCCATTCAGGGGATTAATTTATCAATCACCGATGAATCACCACTCACCAACCTCAATGCAAAATCTTATCGTGTTAAAACAATAAATATCATAAATATTCTGTAAACATTCTAAGTGTGGAACTTAGCTTCAAGCAGCAATGAAACTTCACAATCGTGATCTCAACGGGGCCCGTTTTGCTCGTGGCTTCGTCAGGAGATCAAGAAAAATGATTATAACTGAACATGTTCCAATCACATTTAACATCCAGTGACCAATTGGCAGAAAGCTTGATATGACGCGTGTCACTATGCAATCATCCTCACTAGGACTTCTGCTCCATAACTTTTGCACTTTAGTTTTGCCACGGTGTTTTTTTCAGGCTGACGCCCATTACAGAGCAGAAGTTATGGAGCAGAAGTCCTAACGAGGATGATTGCATAGTGACACGGATCATATCAAGCTTTCTGCCAATTGGTCACTGGATGTTAAATGTAGTTGTAACATGTTCAATTATAGTCATATTTCTTGTTCTCCTGACGAAGCCACGGGCCCCGCTGAGATCACGATTGTGAAGTTTCATTGCTGTTTGAAACTAAGTTCCACACTTATAATGTTTACAGAATATTTATTTATATTTATAATATTTATTGTTTTAACACGATAAGATTTTGTATTAAGGTTGGCGAGTGGTGATTGACCGGTGATTGACAAATTAATCCCCCGAATGGATCAGCTTAGGCTGCCCTGTAATGAGTTGGGGAATGAATTTCTGAGGTCTCACCACAAATGAGTTTTATATTTTGAATGAAAGCTTAGCCTTACCACTCTTTTCAGTATTGATTAATGAATTATTTATGATCTTTGGCAATAGTTATTTCACCCCACATTTTTGTTGTTTACCAGTTTTGATTTTTCAGTGGGGGGGAGGGGTTGTCTTTTTTGATTTTGTGTTTAACTAAACTGGGACATCACTGGCACAAGTTACAGTCGGTGTGGGTGAATATAGGTGGGCTTCACGCTGCAGTCTATCTGCTGAGATGTACCCATGCGAGAGCTACTGCTCATGAGGCAGGTCTATCTTCCGCTGAGCACCAGCTGCTCTCTGAGGAAGAGGGAGACTAGTATTGCCATAGAAGCCCACTCTTCTTACCTCTGCGTGAGAGATGCGTTTCCCTGGCTCTCGCATCACAGGAAAAAAATGACCCGGGATTTCAGACAAGCTGTGGCACTTGAGTTTCACTTTTAAAAAAATTCTATTTTGAAAAATGTAAACCAGGTGCCTTTAATCTTTCAGCAGCATGTTGTGGAGGAGAAGGAGGCTGAAGATGAAGATGGTGAGGCATTCGCACTCTGAATGATGTTATTTTGAATGGGAAAATGGCAGCTTTATTACAGTTACAACAGTCATTTGATATTTCAAAATCTCAAGGTTATAAATAGTTGCAGTTGAAGCAGGCCATTCAGAAAGGGTTACCTGACTGGCACAACCTAAAAAAAAAAAAATCAGTACAGCTTGCCGGGTCTATGTTTCCAGACAGATTTTCAAGGGCATCAGGCCGCCAGGTGGTATAAAATAATATTTGAATATTTGGTGAAAAAACCTAAAACAAGCTTGAGACATTTGGAATATAGAAACAAAGCAGTATATTTCTGCTACACAATGGCCACGGATTTGGACTTGGAGAATGAGATGTACAGCGTCAGCATCTATGAGACAAACTTGGTTGTTGTTGTTGTTTTTTTTTGTTTTGTTTTTTTGCTATATAGAATATTTTACAATATTTGTTTACAAATGTTGGATAATTTAAAGTCTAATAGATGCTGGCACTGTCATCTTGAAGTAGGGACACTTATTTTATTGTCCGTTGATACTCAATTTTTGAAAGTCAATTTGGGGTAAAATTATTATGGTATTAGGTGTCTCTATTCCATTGTTTTATGGCGTGGTTTTATTTGGGACATTGTTAAAACTTAAAAGTCCAATTGACACACATAAAAGTAGACATTATTATTATGACAGGAGTGGCCATGCAATTAATAACCAGAAATTGGAGAAATTGGGACAGGTTGAACTTTTCTTTTTGGTGGGAAATACTTTGGACTTCTTTTGCAAAGGTGTGCTAGCATTTTTAGCACATGCTGCGCTATGCACCAAGAACTAACGCCTGCTCAATTCTGGCATTAGCGTCTAGCACGCATGGCAATGCAGCGCGAGCTAAGCATGCGCTAAAACCGCTAGCGCACCTTAGTAAAAGGAGCCCTTTGTTTGTAGTATAGATATGAAAGGATGATTGCAGATTTTGAGTCCATTGGAGGCATTTGTCAAACAGCAGAATGATTGACTCCTTAGTTCTGAGATTTACACTTCCCCCTCCCCATTCGTGGTTTCTGCACTCGCGATTTTCACTTAATCGCAATTTTTTTCTGGGGAGGGGGAAAATTTAAAAAAACATATTTTTTACCTTCCCTGCCTTACCTGGTGGTCTAGTGGGCTTTCGGGGCAGGAGCGATCTTCCTACGCTCCTGACCCATGCAGATCGCCATGAGGAAATGGCTGTAGGGAGTTCCCGTCCTAGTCTCGAGAGACTATGGGAACTCACAGCAGCCATTTCCTCATGGCGATCTGCACGGGGCAGGAGCGTAGGAAGATCGCTCCTGCCCCGAAAGCCCTCTAGACCACCAGGTAAGGCTGGGAAGGCGACAGGGAGGTGGGGGTGGATCAGAGCTGGATAATTGCAGTTTTTCGCCATTCGCGGTCCGGCTCTGCCCATATCCCCCGCGAATAACGAGGGAGAAGTGTACTTAGATTTCTACACAAATCCAGTTAGGAGGGAGGGAAAGTGGGGGGATGGGATTGATTAACGTGTTTCAGTTATTTGCAAGAATATAAGTGCTGTTACTTGATATTGTTGCTTGTATATTAGTTGCACTTTGTATAAGTTTTGAAAATCAATAAAGATTTTTTTTTTTTAAACCCCAGCACTTTGGGTTTTGAAAAGCTTCTTGTCAAAATCGTGTCAGGAAAGGGCATCCGCGGATGTAGTGCACGATGTCATTGCGTCACATGCGCGGATGCTGTCTGGGGGAGAGGGGTGTGACAGGTAGACCGGGGCGGGACTGGGCGGGTCATGGGTCTGGATTTTCCTTCGGGAAAATCTGGTAACCCTATTAAGGAGTAAAACTTGGCATTTCTGCTAATGTGGGACAAAACTACTGTTTTATTTATTCAAACGTCACCAAAGCAATGGTGAAGGAATTTAAAATTCTCTTATACAAGGTTGCCACCTAGTGGACAGAATTCGAGCCCTCCACTGATAGGTTCTGGAAGGACATAGTTTCTCGGCCAGGCTGGAGACCGGATTGCAAAATAAATTAAAGGAAAAAAAAAGATATATAGAAAGGGAAGAAAGTCTCCAGTACACGAAAAATTGCAACTGCATATCCAAGCCGTGGTTCCAACTGAACTAAGCACTCATTCCTTATCAAACAAGGTAATATTATAGAAATAAAACAAAACACATAAAGGAAATAAGGCGATACCTTTTTATTGGACTAATCTAATGCATGTTATGATTAGCTTTCGAACGTAACCCTTTCTTTTTCAGATCAGAAATAAGCAAATTTTGACAAATATCAGTATATGTAAGCATTCTAGTGACAGTCTCACAGGAAGGGGCGGGGGTGAGAAACAGAGAGGAAAAAAGATCATAGCAAGGGGGTTCCAATTCCAGCCGAGTCCCCAGTCTTTTCAAGCCTGGTCCCCAACACAGGTTCCTGTCCCCCTCCACCAGGATGCGGGTGGTCCCAGGACTCACCATGTCACTGATGTGGCGCTCCGCCGCCGGGTCTCGCTGCGCCGCCTTCCTGCGGCAGCCGGTGACACGGTGCACGAACCCCAAATAAAACGAGAGGGCTACGGTAGTCGCCGCCACCACGGAGTAAAACAGCAGCTCCTCCATCGTACCGGCCACACCGAGGTCAGAGAACACTCGGACAAGCAGCGGTCATTGGGGGCGGGGACGAGCCCGGCTCCCTTCCGCCGCGCGCTTAAAGGCGCAGGTGCAGAGGTTTCATTAGGAGGTTTGCAAGGAGCCCAGATGATTGGTTTAAGATCAAGACAGCTAAAAGACCAAAGCGATTGCAGACTAGGGGGTCGCGGACAGGTAGACCCTGGTGAAGGCTGCTTATAGGTGAGAAAAAAAGAGCGTCTCTGAATGCAGGGATGATAAGCACGTTGCACAGACTAAAGATATTGTACTGTAAAGCATTGCATTTTACACCCCTGGTGCTTATTTCTTAAGTATGCAGGTGGGAAGAACGCCGCACCTGCAGCCTCGTTTTGATCCGAAGACACTGGTAGTTGTTCCAGGATAACAGATGGGGGCAAGGAGGCGGCTCCACATACATGAAAGATAGATCTGGGATGGGGGCACGCGGTAAAACGCAGAGGTGTATTAGGAGCTAGGATAGCCCTAGAATTTATTGAGATAAATCTTGGTGGAGCAGTTGTGCTCCGTTTCTATAACCTTGGACTGTTCTAGTAAATTAAGAATAGCTCATAAGCGTTGTGCTTGAGAGGAAAGGAACTGTAGAGCCAGCTGCTGTGGCTTTGGTGTGCCATTTCTCCCTTATGGCACTAGCAAGGGCAGGGCAGGATTAATTCTTGGAGAGCCCCTAGGCACACAAGTACACTGGGCCCCCTAGCAGCGCCCTACCCCGCCCCATTTATTTACCTGTTTTCTTGTTTACTTTATTTCCACTTGTATTTCTTTTTTTCTTTTATTATACAATTCAAAACAAACAACAAAGATTAGCATATCAGTGCCAATGTACAGTTTTAGTTCTTTGCAAGGCCCAAACATCTCTGAACAAATCCCCCCCCCCTTCTTCCCACCTACTTGCCCAGGACTTTAACTCGGAACTCTTTCCTCAAGTGTTCAAATGCCTTGTACAGCAGTAATACTATCCAAAACATAAGTCTATATTAATAACAAAGTTTGCAACTCCTCTCAACTGCCTCACCATATGTCGTCCAACTTTAACCCATATGTATAAACAACCAAATCTGTAACTCCTCTGGTCCATTCCACTCCATGTATGTTAATTTGTAACAAAACAACAAGGCAAGCGGCCCACCAAAGAATCCAGCCTGGAACAAAAGAAGATCGGCAGACAATAAGGAAATTCAAATCAGGTTTATTTTTCAAGGTGCTCCCATTTCGCTGAACAAGGCTGGTGAACGCTATCAGAAAACCATGTCTTGACAGTATCCAAGATGGCCGACAGGACAGCTAGCTGAGCATCCCGGTTAGATTCTCGTTTGAATCGCAGGCTTTTTTTTCTTCCTTTACTGTGACTTTTGTCCTTACCTGACAATGCCAAAAAGAAGGGGCCGAAGTGCCGCTGTAACCTCACGGCGCCTCGACCCCGCAAGAGTCGGCAACATCGAGGACCTAATCCGCCGGATGCAGGAAGTGTCGGTGTCAGCGTCGGCTTCACCATTGGAGGCTCTCGTTGGTGAGCAAGAGGCGGTCTCCCCGGGACTGGAGATCTCGCTGAGCCCCGACACTAGAGCACCTCCCCCTCTCCCTCAGAACACCAGTTCCCCTCGGGCAGTGGAGCCATTGGATGTCGGTGAGCTCCTGTCCCGTGAGGCTTTAGACACCAGACAGGGGAGACTGGATTTGGACTCCTGCTTCGGGAGTCCTGTGTTGGCTGAGGCTCATAACAGCATGAGGGACTGCAGCTTCCAGGAGAACAGCATACAGGAGGAGAGGTCAGCTATATTAAATCTTCCTATTCAATCTGAACAATCTAATATAATAGAGAAACCCCGAGAAATAACTCTTGAGGCGATATGGGATCTAGTGGCGGACCTGGCAAAATCAATTAAACCTCAAATTTCTCAAATTGAATTAAAATTAAACACCCATGAAACAGATATTAAAAGCTTACAAACTGAAATGCAGGACCTTAAAGACTCAAATGCTGCTGCTAAACAATTTAATGATACATTAATGAGAGATAATACAAATATGAGAAGAAAATTGGAAGCTCTGGATAATCTTTCTCATAATAATAATCTCAGGTTAATTAATTTTCCTAGAGTGGCAACAATACCTCTGAGAGATATGATAAAAAGGTTTATGACAGAAATATTGGACATATCAGAAGAATTGCTTCCACCACTTTCTCAGGTTTATTATCTGCCCACACGACGGGTCCAAGGACAACACCAAGAACCACTACCATCGTCAGAGGTCCAACAGAATTTAAATGTTTCATTGATGTTGGAACAGTCGGATAAGGAAATAGCGACGCCTGCAACTTTACTTCTTACTGTTGCCTTGGCACCAGACAAAAACTGGTTGCTGAGACTTTACTTCAAAAATAAGCTAAAAGAATTTATGGAATTTAAAATACAAATATTTCCCGATCTGGCACGAGATACCCAGAAGCATTGTCGTGAATTTCTGATTTTGAAGCCAGGAGTTATTGCCCTTGGAGCTTCCTTCTTTTTAAGACACCCATGTAAATGTGTGATATTATATCAAAAGCAAAAATATGTCTTCTTTGACCCTATACAGCTGACAACCTTTCTGTTAGCTGCACACCTGAAAGCTGGGACAATGACAACATGAATGCTCATTGTTTAATTTGATCACTTCCTCCAGCTGACTATATCCCTGTTTTTCTTCTTCTTTATATTTCAATGATTCTTTTTGGCTCACTGCTTTACATCTTGGATCCATGAATTGAGGACTTGAGGAGGAGACTATGATTACTTTTGCTGTGATAGTGATTAATGTTACTTTGGAATTTTATTTTTCTTTATTGCTTCTCCTTTCTGTACAAGTGTATACTTGATATGTTTTTGAAAATTAATTAATAAAAATAAAAAATAAAAAAAAATGTCTTTCATATACACAGGATACAGAGCCATCCTCACCCTGTATGGAATAAGTAATCACAAACTAAACCCCCCTTCTTTTTTTTTTCTTCACAAAAGCACAGAAGTTTTTAGTGCTGGCTGGCAGGCTGAATGTTCTTGTTCTGACGATCATAAGAATTCTATGACCATCAGATCAGTGCAGAGCATTCAACATGCTGGCTTGTGCTACAAATCGAAGGAACGGTACAGTTTAGGGAGTGAAGAAACAGTGGTGCATATCCCCCAATACTGAACAAAATATTAAGATAGCAGATGTAAATTTGAAAAAAAGAGAAATAACAAATCACTTTACAAATTAACAAAAATAAAACAAAAAATGGAAAATAAGATCATTACATTATGGATTTCTATTCCGCCATTACCTTGCGGTTCAAGGCGGAATCGAGAGAATACATAGAAAAGGGCTATTTAAAAAAATGCATCCAAACCGATTAGGAAAGAGGAGGAAAAAAAGATGGCAGCAAACATACTGTTATTGGAGTAGGATTATGAAGAGATACAGAAAGAACCCACTTAGATTCTTATGAACCAACCTTTGGCAGATTCTCTAAGGGCAAAGAAACAAACATATATAGAAGCCCCAAGTTTATTACGTAAATGACCTTTTTAAAAAAAAAAATAAAAAAAAAACCACTAAATGAGGGAGAAATTACATTTTGAAACTGCACTCTCTAAAGACAGTGTTCCGTATCCATGTATCTCTTCAACCTAAACACACATTCACTAGACAAAGCACATAACATCATAAGATGTACTTATAGATTATCCTTGATGACCTGAATGACCCCTTTTAATCCTCAGAATACAACCCTAAAGTAATTTTCAGTAGCTACCAAAAGTTGACCCCATCATCGAAAAAAACAAACAAAAAAACACTATAGAAGATAATAGTAATAATTAGGAACCCACTTTTCCTTGTCCTATAATGGGCCATAAAAAATGCTTCAATAACAGCTGAACCTCGTATGTGTGTATTTAATGTATCTTATAGACACAGACCCACATCGCTACAAGAGCATTTAGATGACAGGTAGGGGGCGATTTATAAACTTAAATAAGAGTGCGCTTCTTTTTCTCTTACCTGCCTCGGTCCCGGTCTCCAAAACTTCACATTTTAGCTCTGAAACTGAAAATGCACTTTTCGCTTTTAATCCGGTAGGACGAAGCGAACACACCATCTCGGACAAACAACAGCCAAAGCTTCCCTCTGACATGCCCCAGCGGAAACAGGAAGTTGCGTCAGAGGGAAGCTTTGTCAAGTAGCACCGCTTGGAAAATTCATTTCTTACCCGCGTTCCTTATCTTACTTTCTGTTGATGGGGGAGGGGGATCCATTGGCGATCGGTCCGTCGATGAGGGGGGGTCCACGTTGCTGATTGATGCTGGGGGGGCCATTGCCATTTGAAAAAAAAAAAATACCCTCCTTCATCGGGCCCCCCCTGACCATTTCGGGCCCTAGGCACATGCCTCCTGGGTCTATTGGTTAATCCAGCCCTGAGCAAGGGACTGAAAAGCTGCTAGAATAGGGTGACCAGATTTGTTGAAGCAAAAAAAGCAGACATTTCCCCACCCACTCACAAACCTTGTGTTTTCTTCCCTGAGCTCAGGGCCACATTTAGAAGGCTTCCGAGCATGCGCTGATGTGATGACATCGCACACATGCATGCATGTGTGTAACATCATTACATTGCATATATGCTTGTTCAGAACCGGGGTCTTTCAAAAGCAAGATTTTTTAAAATCTGTCCTAACACCTGGACAGTCCTCTAAAATGAGGACATGTCCAAGTAAATCCAGACATTTGATAAGGGCAGAACATTCATGAAGAAGATTGCAAAAGAAACTGGTAGAAGAACTGGCTAATACTAAGACACACTTGGAGTTAGATGCACTAAAGTCAGCGATCGTCGCCAAACCTGTTTTCACAGCTTTAGCCATGATCGCTATACCGACCTGATGCACAAAATGTCCCACCGCGAGTTTTTCTCCTTGATCAACCATTTTCCAATCTGACCATACAAAGTAGCTAAGTGATTGATACACTAACATCGCTTGGCTATCCCCCCTCCCAAAAAAAAGGGGGGTTGTAGCGAAAGGAAAAATGACAGGTCTGCCTGGGGGTTTTTTCTTTCTTTTTTTTCAATGGCACAGAGCCAATTAGGGCCTTAGGCTCCTCCCTGTGCATCACATCATGCACTGGAGAGAGGAAGGCCTGTCATTTTCGACGGGCAGGACTCAGAACTGAAGGGACCGTGCTTCCCTCCAGCTCCCAATGTTTACTAAAGGTATTGGGAGGGGCGGGGTTCAGGGGAAGCGTTACATTTGAGTGGCAGAAAAGAGAAAAATCAAAGAGAGCACTTTAAGAGAAAGATAAAAACAGCCATAATGGGTCAAACCAATATGTAAGCCGCATAGACATTATGTTATAGATTGGATGTTCCTATCTTTGACATGATATTGCCTTGGTTAAATAAAATGTTTTAAATTTAAAAAGCTGTGTCAAAAGCGAATTAAATTAAAAAAAAAAAAAAAAAAAAAATCGATTCAACAGGGTGAATTAAATTGAAATTCTTTTCCCTGATTTGGGCAGCACTAGTATAGAGGATAGACATGTGGTAATGGGAAATAGGTGAAAGATAAATGGGAATAGGAGGCTGGGGAAGGGGCAAGATGGCTCACCCACATTTGGATGCTTGGGGAAGGGGGAAGACACCAGCTCATCCCTTGCTTCATGCAACAGATTGTCTTGAGCTGCCCCTGCTCCATCCCTCATTTCTCTGCTCTCTATTTCCTCCTGACTTGACCTGCTTTGCCTCCTAACGTACTAGTTCTTTCCCCCACTCTTCCTTGGTCAGTGCCCCTCCTCTACAGGCTAGGCACACATCCTGAGCAGGTTCATTCTACATTTCAAAATATTTTTGTCTCACCCTTCCTGGCAAGGATCATATTCCTACTCCCCCTGCCCAGAGCCTCAGACACCATTCATATCTAGAACTCACAGCCTGAAATACAATAGCAGTTCCACAACCAGAAAGGCCCTAGGAGCTGCTCCACTACCTGAATGTACAAACCTTGGAAGCATTGGCAACACAATGCTTTTTTTGTTTGAGGGAGTCCCAAAAGCACCGCCCCAGACCCCACCCAAAAGTTCCACCCAAGCCCCACTCTTGACTCCACCCCCCACAATAATAGTACTAATTGTAATGTCAATTTTCCACTCATTTTTCATATATACACACACACAATATAATCTTACTAGTCTTTAAGCCGTTACATTAACGGGTGCTAGAATAGATGTGTCTGTTTTTCTTTCTCTCTGTCTTTCTGTCTCCTTTGCCGCTTTGTCTGTCTTTCTGTCTCTCTCTTTCCTTGGCCTCTGGCTGTCTGTCTGTCTCTCTGGCCCCCTGTCTGTTTGTCATTCTTTTTGTCTTTGTCTCTCCCTGGTCCCTTGTCTGTCTGTCTTTCTTTCTGTCTGTCTGTCTCTCTCTCTGGTCCCCTGCCTATCTCTCTCTAACCCCCCCACCCCCCACCCCGAGCAAACCAAGATTACTGCCTGCCCCCAGCACACCCCTCCCCCCAATGCAGCCCCTTTTCCCTCTCCTCCTCCACTTCCCTGTGCAGCAGTAGTAGCCGGACGCCTCGCAGCACCTCGGACACCCTCCTGCAGTTGCTCTCACTGCCGCACACGCTGCAAATCTAACACGGCCATGGAGTCACAAATCACGCTGTCAGGGATCATGGTGTTGTAAGTGCGCATGCGCGCTTAGGGTTTTATTATAGAGGATTAATAGAAACATAAAAACATGATGGTAGATAAAGGCCAAATGGCCCATCCAGTCTGGCCAGCCGCAGTAACCATTATCTCTTCCTCTCTCTAAGAGATCCCACATGCCTATCCCAGGCTTTCTTGAATTCAGATACAGTTTCTTCCGGGAGACTGTTCTTTGCATCGACCATCTTTTCTGTAAAAAGGTTTGTTTATTTTTCATTTGATATCCAAAGCAGCTTACAGAAATAAAATCAAATTGAAAGGAACGTCAATAATAAAAGGAATGATAATACAATCAAACATGAAACAATATACAAATAAATAATTAAAACAGAGTTAATGATAAACATATTAATGCCTTGAATTTCATTCAGAATTACCCAGAAATATTAAAAGCTTTCTGGAAAAAATAAGTCTTCAAAAGTGATTTAAACTTCCACATCCATCCCTGAGCACCATCTCCTCCCTCTCTCTCCCCTTCCACACCCACCCTATATAGAAAATCTGCGGCATGTAATACGCTGCTTCATTTCACTAGTCATCACCCTTTTAAACTCAAGTTTAATTCACCCATTAGACAATTTTTAAGAATACGTCGTATCTGTTCATCTGGATGAGTTTATGTTCAAATAATCTTTATTGAGCTCAATACAGCAAAGGTACAGCAAACACTGACAAATAAAGGAAGCTCAAAGTTTCAACATAAGAAATAACCAATCTCCATCAAAGAAAATCCCTTTCCCACCATCCCCCCTAGTTCTTCAACCAGCAGATACAGAAACCAACAATGTGGAACTCAACAAATTAAATCAAAAAAACAGTAAAGAACTTCAAGAATTCAAAATTCTACTCCGTGCCAAAGGAGTCATAGTAGTCCAAAATGGCTCCCACACTTGCTGGAAAAGATGCCCCTTAGGAGAAGAGATCTCTGCATTCCCACATGAGAAAGGTGATCATTCGAGTCCTCCAAAGGGATAGGTCAGGCGCCTCCGGATCCAACCACTTCAGGAGAATACACTTCAGTGCAATCGCTATTGTCCATTTAAGAAATGCAGTAGCACCCTGTTGACGAGGATGGTAACTAGGAATAACACCAAATAGTAAAAGAGGAGATCAACATATCTTTATCTTCCATCTAAGTTCCACAAATGTGAAGACTCAGTCCCAAAAGGTCACCACTAGAGGGCAAGACCAGAACATATGGCCCAAGTCCACCTCTGGGCAATTGCATCTAGGGCACTCAGCCATGGCATGGAACTGAGCCAGATACACTCTCTTAGGGGAGATATAGAGGCGCAACACTATCTTATAATGCTGCTCTCAAAAGGTTATATACTTGCGATAAACACAGAGTTTCTTGATAGCCACTGAGATCTTGTCTTCAAGCAAGTCCACCTGTAAATCCCTGGCCTAAGCATCCCGTAATGTAATATGATCAAGCAAAGGAGATTCATCTTTCAAATGGCAATGATGAAATTTAAGGGGCCCCAGCTGTTGAGAGCCAATAATATATGCTGTAGATCAGGGGTGTCCAACCTTTTGGCTCCCTGGGCCGCATTAGCCGAAAAAAAAGTTTTCTGGGGCTGCACAAACACGCAAACGCTGCAGCAAGATAGAGGAGGGAGCCGGCAAGATGGTAAACACCCGGGGGCAGCAGAGGAAAACACTGCATCGCCCTCGACCAGGGCCGCTCAAAATACTTCACGGGGCCACATGCGGCCTTTGGGCCGCAGGTTGGACACCCCTGCTGTAGATAATAACTCATGGTGGCAAGCATCTAGGTCACCAGATCCAAGAGATTGTAAGTAGTGGTGAATCTGAAGGTAAGCAAAAACATCAGATGGTGGTATATCAAATTCTTGTTGTAATTGAGCAAAGGACTTAATTACCCCATCATCAGTGACTAAATGAAATAGTGAATCCCCTTTGCCTCCCAGCCAACAAAAGCAGCATTGTCAACTCCAGGAGAAAGGAGGCATTGAAACGTAAAGGTAAGAAAGGGGAAACTGAAGGCAAAATGCCAAACTGAAGGCGAGATGCCAAACCCTCTTCAGAGAACCATGTAAAATTCTATGAGTAAGGGTCCCAGAGCACCCAGAGGTGATGGCATGTAAATATGCAGTAAAGTGAACATCCCGAAAGCAGGAGAGTTCCAGAGGAGTATTAGTAAAGTAAGAAGTGCCTCGAAAGAAGTCGTTGATATGTCACATTCCACAACCAACAGTCAAAAAGTGAAGGTTCAGCAAACCTAACCCCTCCCCCCTCTCCCTTGTACCATGGCGAGGCCACTTTCCGATAAGAAAGACGGGCCCTTCTTCCAGCCCAGAGAAATCATTGTACCAGATGACTGAGTCGTGCCTCATCCTTGTGAGACAAATAGAGAGGAAGAACTTGGAAAACATACAACCGAGGCACTACAACCATGTTATATAAGCTGACCCTGCCCATAAGGGAGAGGGGAAACCCATGCCACAAGCGCAACTGATTGGTCAAGTCTCGAAATAGTGGCTCAATGTTGGACGTAAACACGACAGATCACCGGGCAACAAGACCCCCTAGCTATTTAAGATGAATATTCACCCACTGTAACGGAAAAACACTAGGGCCAGTCGAGACGAACTGTAGAGGAGTTTAAATATGAAGCAGATTTTATGGAACAATGTTTCAAAGCCAGGGGGTACCCCAAGAGATCGATAAAGCAAGGTTACTTGAGAGCAAGATATGCTCAAAGAGATCTTTTGTTACTTGAAAAAACTGTGAATGAGGCTAGCGAGGGAGGGAGAATTAGTTGCGTGCTTCCGTATTCATCAGAGGCAAACAAATGAATTCAAATTATGAGGAGATATTGGCATGTTTTAGAATTACATCCCTCCCTTCAACAGTTTCTAATGATAGCATTCACTAGGGGCCTCACTATTGGCCCAAAATCAATTTCAAGAAATTTGATCACAAATCAGATGAGCATGAGGGATACCATAATAGATGCGTCAGATATGATGTGCCAAGATTATGGCAGGGAGTGAATGGAGTATACATGGTAAAAAACAGTAATAAGAACTAAAGGAAACATAGATTGCAACAGCGGTGAGGGACGCCAAAAAGGACTATGAAGAGAAAATAGCGCAAGAGGCCAAAAATTTCAAGCCCTTCTTTAGATACGTAAAAGGAAAAAAACCCGCAAAAGAGGCAATGGGACCACTGGACGACCTGGGAAGAAAAAGGCACATCAAGGAAGACAAACAAATTGCAGACAGACTAAATTCCTTCTTTGTGTCTGTCTTTACAAAGGAGGACACCGCAACAATACCAGAAGCAGTGAAAGTGTTCAAAGGAGTAATAGAGGACAGCCTCACCACAGTACAAGTGGACTTGGACCAGATATACTACCAGATCGACAAACTTAAAAGTGACAAATCCCCTGGACTGGATGGAATTCACCCGAGAGTCTTAAAATAACTGAAGGTTGAAATCGGAGAACAATTGCAAAAACTTGCCAACCTGACAATTAGACCTGGACAGATACCGGACGACTGGAAGATAGTGAATGTCACACCAATTTTCAAAAAAGGATCAAGAGGAGAACCTGTGAGTCTTACGTCTGTCCCTGGCAAGATGGTTGAAGCACTGATTAAAGATAGCATAGTCCAGCACTTGTATACACACGACCTGATGAGAGCCAGTCAACATGGCTTCAGGAAAGGGAAATCATGTTTGACGAATCTACTTCAATTTTTTGAGACCGTGAACAAACAAATTGATAGTGGAGAACCGGTGGACATAATATACTTGGACTTCCAAAAAGCGTTCGACAAGGTTCCACATGAAAGACTTCTCAGGAAACTACAAAGCCATGGAATAGAGGGGGATATACAAAGATATATAGGCTGGAGAACAGAAAGCAGAGAGTGGGCATAAATGGGAAGCTCTCAGACTGGTAGAAAGTGACTAGCGGTGTGCCCCAGGGCTCGGTACTTGGGCCCATCTTATTTAATATTTTCATCAATGACATAGAAGAAGGAACATCCAGTGAGATCATCAAGTTTGCAGATGACACAAAGCTATGCCGGGCAATCAGATCGCAGAAGGATAGTGAGGAATTCCAGAGTGACTTGTGTCAGTTAGAGAAATGGGCGGAGAAATGGCAGATGAAGTTTAATGTGGAAAAGTGCAAAGTAATGCATTTAGGCAGAAAGAACAAGGAACACAAGTATAGAATGTCAGGTGCAACTCTGGGAAAGAGCGAACAAGAAAAGGACCTGTGTGTACTGATAGATAGGACCCTGAAACCGTCGGCACAATGTGCAGCAGCAGCAAAGAAAGCAAATAGAATGTTAGGCATGATAAAAAATGGAATCACGAGTAGATCGGAGAAAGTTATAATGCCGCTTTATAGAGCGATGGTCAGACCACACTTGGAATACTGTGTCCAACATTGGTTTCCCAACCTTAAGAAGGATATAAAACTGCTGGAGAGGGTGCAGAGATGAGCAACAAAGCTAGTAAAAAGTATGAAGAAACTGGAATACAAGGAATGACTTAAGAGATTGTTCTCCCTTGAGAAAAGGATACTGCGAGGGGATATGATCGAGACCTTCAAAATACTGAAAGGAATCGACAAAATAGAGCAGGAATAAAAATTATTTACAATGTCCAATGTGACACGGACAAGAAGACATGGACTGAAGCTGAGGGGGGACAAGTCCAGGACAGATATCAGGAAGTTCTGCTTCACGCAATGAAGCAGAGGAGGTTATTGCGGAATCGACCGTTCTAGAATTTAAAAGCAAACTAGATGCACATCTCCTTACGAGAGGCATAGAGGGATATGGGCGACTAAAATTACGCCAGGTGTATACCTGGCTGGGTCTCCGCTTGTGCGGATCGCCGGACCTGATGGACCGAAGGTCTGATCCGGAGATGGCAGTTCTTATGTTCTTATTTATGCCATAATGTGTACTTGTAATTTAGTATATATAGGGCACACTAATAGACCTATAAAAACACGGCTTAATAAGCATAGATCCTGTATAGTCAATGAAAATCTTCAAGCTCTGATGGGTCACCATTGGGTCCAGATGAAACACTCTATTGATGAGTTACGATGGCAGGTCATTGATCAGATACAGCAGGGGAGGGTGGGAGGTAATGTAGAAAAGTTTTGAATTTAAAAGAACAACGTTGGATATACCGATTGAACACGGTGGAACTGGGGTTTTTTAAATGCTGAAGTAGAGTGGGCCACGTTGATTTGAATTTCCATCCAATGGAAGGCAGGGAATATTAAACAAGTTATATAATGTGCTAGTAAAACATCTTGCTCCAAGCAGTTATATGAGTTGGATGACAGGAGTACTGGTAGGTGAACTGCTCAGCTTTAAATTCATTCATTTTGATTCTTAAGATTTATAGAGGAGGAGGTATGGTTACTTTTACCATCATATTAATTGTAAAAAAATATTCTAGGGGGGATCCTCGATACAGCTTTTGCGAAACATGTCAGATCCAGCCTCTCAGATCGCAATCCGCAATAAAGGCAAATAACTATTAAGATAAGTGAAAACTGACATCTAGTATAAATTATACAAACTAATGTGTGAAGAATATGAGATTATAAACTAATCTTAAGAAGAGTGATAGTATATAAAAAAAACAATATAAACCAGTGAAGATCTAACACATAAAGCTTGCCACGGTGGAAGTTGTTCTTGAGCGGTGATGTGGTGTTTCTGAGGTCTGTTTTTGAATGGTACTACAAAATTACGAGACAAAAATAAATGATAAACTGAATTGAATAATATTGCACTTAAGAGAGATTATAATTGGATATACTTATTACTTTGGCAACATAGTTCAAATTGTCAGGCCAATAAAGTTTTTGTTTTGTTTGTTTATTTATCCCTCGCCCTTATCCAGGGCAAGTTACATATTAACATACAAAATAAGACTAACATTTATCATACAAATCACATCAAAAACACACTATAAAAAAACAAATTGCACACTTACATATAAAAAATCAAATTCAAGTTATCTGAAACTGTGTTCCTTTTGTCAATGTCAGTCTGCTGCACTTGCCTTCCTTGTTGGCAGTTGCTAGGCTATAGCAACGCCTTCCTCCCCTGTATTCTGTTGGACAGGCTGCAGGGGAGGTGGGAGTTGTAACCAAGATACAGAAGTATGGTACTTCCTCTCTGTTTTTTCCTGTAGCTCTGCAGCATGGAGTTTGCTGCCTCAGATCTACAGATTTACAGGTGTGGAAGTGTGAAAAGAGAACTTTTATATTATAGTGTTTATACTAATATTTTGTGCTAACACTTTTTGTATATTCTGGTGTTAATTATTGCAAGTTGCAAATACATACAGAAACAGTAGGGGGAGAGAGAGAAGAAAGTATTGACAAATTGCTTGAGAAGTAGAAGGGTGGGAAGATAAGACATTCTTTGCAACTAACTCATTGATTCAAGCCAATACCAGAATATGCTGCTTCAGCACTACAGAATGCAGGCATTGTTAAAATAACTACTTGTTGGGCATAAACACATGATTACAGGACTGGGCATGTGAAGGAAGGAATGTGCATGTAAGATAAACCATACTGTATATGGGTGAAAGTAAATAGGGTTAGCAGTGTTCCCGCTAAGGTGCGTTAGCCTGCGCGCGCGCACAAAATATTACATCGCAGCGCAAAGTTTCTCTTCACAGCGCACACACGCGTCGCAAAGGTAAGGGGAGGTAAGGTAAGGGGACGCATTGGGGGGATTGCACTTCCCCACAATTGCCATGCTTCGGTTCCTCTTCTTCCTTCCTTCCTCCCCCCCCCCCCCGCGGGACCCTGCGGCACCATCAACTCTTACTCCCTCTAATGTCGGCCCTGCAGCTCCAGACTTCCTCGCACCTTCTCCCCTCCCCCTTTGGATCGCTATTATTTTAAATGTTATAGCCGCGGAGCTGTATCCATCAGTGGAGATGTCTAACCTCGGCCTGCCCCGGAACTCTTACTGCAACAGTGACTTCCTGTTCCTGCCTAGACGGGCGGCTGCTGCAGTAAGAGTTCCGGGGCAGGCCGAGGTTAGACATCTCCACTGATGGATACAGCTCCGCGGCTATAACATTTAAAATAATAGCGATCCAAAGGGGGAGGGGAGAAGGTGCGAGGAAGTCTGGAGCTGCAGGGCCGACATTAGAGGGAGTAAGAGTTGATGGTGCCGCAGGGTCCCGCGGGGGGGGGGGGGGAAGGAAGGAAGAAGAGGAACCGAAGCATGGCAATTGTGGGGAAGTGCAGAGCTGCAGGGAAGAGTGTTGCGGTACCCAGCTGGAGGGAGAAGGAAGATGAGGGAGGGAATTAAAGGAGATGCCAGGGCTTGGAGCGTAGGAGGAAGGTATGCCAGTCTAAGGGAAAAGGAAGGGGGAGATGTGAGAGCATGGAGGGGGAACGAAAGATGGAAGAAAAGGAAAGGAGAGAGATGCCAGAGAATCAGGGAAGGGGAGATACCAGACTATGAGGAGAGGTGTGGGAGAGGGAAGGCGAGGAGAGAGATGCCAGACCAATGGGGTGAAAGGAGAGATGGAAGGGGGAGGCATACAGTTTCTGGAAGGGGCATAGAAGGAGAGAAGATGCCATATAGGGGAAGAGAGACGGCAGACAGTGAATGGAAGGAAGAGAGTTACAAGAAGATGAGGAAAGGAGAAACCACAGAAGACAAAGGTAGAAAAAAATTTCTATTTATTTATTGCTTTAGGAGACATGTGTCACTGTTTCTGTGAAGCATTGTATGCAGAGTCCAGCTTCTTGCTGGTTCAATTTAACCTTTGTCTATGTATTTTTATTTTATCCCCCCTTTTACAAAACTGTGAAGCGTTTTTAGCACCAGCCTTGGTGGTAGCAGCTCTGATGCTCAGAATTTTATGAGCATCAGAGCTGTTACCTCCGTAGCTAAAATCCACACTACAGTTTTGTAAAAGAGGGAGGGGTTAGTTTGTGATTACATATTCCTTACTAGGCGAAGGTGTTTTCTGTGTTCTGTGTGTTCGAAAGACATGGTTTTCTGTTAGGATTGACGGTGTAGGATTGATCTGTGCTGGTCTGGCTTGTTTAGTTTTACAATGGGTGTATTGATGTACTGCTCACTGCAATATGTAAGATGCTGCCTTTTCCTAGGTACTCATGTGTGACGTGTGGTTTGTTACTAAAAATCATGTTTTTCTTACAGATGGGGGGGGGGTGCCAAAAAATGATGGGCCCCGGATGTTACATATGCTAGGTACGCCACTGTATGTAAAGATACCAGAAAGCTGGCGTAGCAAAAACTTCTAAGTTTTGAGTATTTAACCCTCCCACAATCTCACGGGCACTCGTTTCAAGTTTATTGAGATTTTGATTTAAACGCAATATCAAATATTTTCAATGCGTATAACAAAAATAAATTTGGGGAAATAAATAAAACCATTTGAACCAGTGTTCCCGCTAAGCTGCGCTGGCGTGCGCTGGCGCACAAAATATTACATCGCAGCGCACACGTTTCTCGTCACAGCGCACGATCGGAAGAGGCGTACGGCAGATGGCAGGGCGGCGAGAGGAGAATCGGGCGAGTTGGCTCATAACTTGCTGGCGCCCGATATTTTTGGCTCACGGTGAAAAAAGTTTGCTCACAACACCCGCCCGCTTAGAGGGAACACTGGTTAGGGGTACTTAGAGGAGGGCAGAGCAAGAGTAGGAGAAATAAACAGGTGTGGAAAACGGAAGTACAGCAAGTTGCAGTTGATAGGTTGTATGAAAATGTGAGCTACCTCTACCCTGACCAATAGGCACTGTCACAAGCCCGGCACTAGTACCAGCCTTGTGCCAGGTAAATCCATCAAAAACACACCAGGGAAGCTAACCAGAGCTGACCAGTGTAGGGGTAACACTCTTTTAATTTAAACACCTATACTGAGCATGAGAGCAGTAGAGTGTCTCAGATAGAGAACATTATTAGAGGCACTCAGAGAAAACAGAGTTTGGACCCTTAAATTCTTCTCTCCTGAAGTTGCTGGTTAAGCATGTGAAGAACTCAGCAGACCAGAGCTGTAAACCTCCCCCAGCAGGCAGCTTGAAATCTGGGAGCCTCAGTTGGAGGAAAGACAGGCAGAAGAACAGACACAAAGAGTGAAGCTCTTGATTAGAGAATGACACGGTGACTGTTGCCCGAAGATAGCTGATGGTAGCCTCAGGTAACCTGCAGGAACGGGGAGGGGAAAAAAGACTGGTTTCCACGGGTATGGGGACAAGGCCATTCACCGCCCCATGGAGCGGTGAATGGCCTGGTCTCCGCAGTAAAGTATTTACCTTGTGTTGCCTCCCTTTCCACCCCTCCCAGTCAGCAGCCCTCCTCGCAATCACAACACTCCCTCCTGATCGCCGGCGGCAAAACAACAAACCTGTAACTCTCCTGGGCTGTGCAGCCCCTTCATAGCTCCCGGGATGGGCCTACCAGCCTCTTTGAAGCTTTCTGCAGGCAGGATTGCCCCGACCGGAACCTTCTTGCTGCCGAGTCCCTCCTTCCGATGTAACTTTACATCGGAAGGAGGGACTCGGTGGCAAGAAGGTTCTGATTGGAACAGCCCTGCCTGCAGGAAGATTTCAAAGCTGGTATGCCCACCCTGGGAGCTGCAAAGGGCCCGACACAGGTAGGGCGGGTGTTAGGGGAGGGCAGACAGGCCAGCTGCCCTGGGCCGCACAGCTCCAGGAGGCTCCAAGGTCTGGGCATCTCTTCCCCTCATTAGCCACTCCCTCCCTTCCTCTCACTTTCATGGGTTGTGATAAGCGGACTATGCCTGCTAGGAGTGTCCCTAGCTCAGATTCTAGGTTAAGTCCTGACACAGTCCAGAATCTGCCTTTTTCCCCATATTCTGCCACTCTGTCTGAATTTCCTGCTAGGGCCAGTAGAGGGAGTAAGAAAACAGCAGTGCTGAATTCCCATCCCCCTCTGAATCACAAGATGAATCTCAGGAAATCCTTTTCACCTGAGGGTTGGGGGCGGGGCTGCAAGCTATTTTCTCTGAAGGCCAGGCTCCTAGAGAGACAGAAGGGAGAGGAACAGCAAGAGGGAAGGTCGCAAGGCTCAGGGTTGAGAGCTCCTGATGGCAGACCAGCTCCAGAGGACATGGAGATTACTGAGGCTGAAGGAGAATTGCCTACCAGCCTGAGTGAGGAACCGTTGGCTATGGAATTAGAAACAAGCCCTGAAGCCTGTGTTGAAATGACTCCTGATTATACTCCCATGGAAGTTTGCACCACAAAAGCAAGTACTATTTGAATTTTGCTGGAGTTTGTTTTTGGACTTTTCTTTGGGTTTTGCTGTCTGAATTAATCTTACTCAAGTTAAAGAGTGGATTGGACTATGCTAAGTTAAGCAAGGACTTTTTTTTTGGAAGTTTGGAGTTTTTCTTTCTTGAAAGTAAAATGGTGTCTTTTTTCTTTTTGAAATAAAGTCTCCTTGCTTTGCGGAGACAGTGGGGTAAGCCCCGTGTTACATGGTGGGATAGCGGGCCTAAGTTCAGGCAAGAATAAGAACACACGGCGC
Source organism: Geotrypetes seraphini (assembly GCF_902459505.1). Lineage (NCBI taxonomy): Eukaryota > Metazoa > Chordata > Amphibia > Gymnophiona > Dermophiidae > Geotrypetes > Geotrypetes seraphini. The sequence goes on along the minus strand of NC_047087.1, from coordinate 109,620,305 downwards.
ACACTGTCCTTCCAGCCTCAAGTGGCTGAAGAAGCCAGTACTTCTATATTGTCTGGTTATTTTGAGTTTTGGGAGGAAAAGTTTTTCCTTTCCTTCTTTGCTTTTGAACTATATGAGGACTATAATTTAAATGAGAGTTTGTTTAAGTTGAACTCTTTTTGAGTTCTCAACCAAAGACTATTTTTGGGAACTTTGTGCTGGATGATATGAGAATTTTGTAAATCCTGACAAGCAAATTATTGTTTTTTTCTTTGTTTTGAACAATTAAATACAAACCTGAATTATTGTTTGAAAGCTGTCCCTTTTTCTGAACGTGAAAACAAGTCATCCTTGTGAGACATGCAGAAACTCACAAGAGTTTAATTGTGGCCAGTATTCCCAGGCCCTCTGCCTGGAGCGTGCGGGTTACAGGGTGCTTTTCAGAGTTTTCTCTTTCTGAGGGTGTCCAGACATGGCAACCAGTGTTCCCTCTAAGCGGGCGGGTGTTGTGAGCAAACTTTTTTCACCGTGAGCCAAAAATATCGGGCGCCAGCAAGTTATGAGCCAACTCGCCCGATTCTCCTCTCGCCGCCCTGCCATCTGCCGTACGCCTCTTCCGATCGTGCGCTGTGACGAGAAACGTGTGCGCTGCGATGTAATATTTTGTGCGCCAGCGCACGCCAGCGCAGCTTAGCGGGAACACTGGTTCAAATGGTTTTATTTATTTCCCCAAATTTATTTTTGTTATACGCATTGAAAATATTTGATATTGCGTTTAAATCAAAATCTCAATAAACTTGAAACGAGTGCCCGTGAGATTGTGGGAGGGTTAAATACTCAAAACTTAGAAGTTTTTGCTACGCCAGCTTTCTGGTATCTTTACATACAGTGGCGTACCTAGCATATGTAACATCCGGGGCCCATCATTTTTTGGCACCCCCCCCCCCATCTGTAAGAAAAACATGATTTTTAGTAACAAACCACACGTCACACATGAGTACCTAGGAAAAGGCAGCATCTTACATATTGCAGTGAGCAGTACATCAATACACCCATTGTAAAACTAAACAAGCCAGACCAGCACAGATCAATCCTACACCGTCAATCCTAACAGAAAACCATGTCTTTCGAACACACAGAACACAGAAAACACCTTCGCCTAGTAAGGAATATGTAATCACAAACTAACCCCTCCCTCTTTTACAAAACTGTAGTGTGGATTTTAGCTACGGAGGTAACAGCTCTGATGCTCATAAAATTCTGAGCATCAGAGCTGCTACCACCAAGGCTGGTGCTAAAAACGCTTCACAGTTTTGTAAAAGGGGGGATAAAATAAAAATACATAGACAAAGGTTAAATTGAACCAGCAAGAAGCTGGACTCTGCATACAATGCTTCACAGAAACAGTGACACATGTCTCCTAAAGCAATAAATAAATAGAAATTTTTTTCTACCTTTGTCTTCTGTGGTTTCTCCTTTCCTCATCTTCTTGTAACTCTCTTCCTTCCATTCACTGTCTGCCGTCTCTCTTCCCCTATATGGCATCTTCTCTCCTTCTATGCCCCTTCCAGAAACTGTATGCCTCCCCCTTCCATCTCTCCTTTCACCCCATTGGTCTGGCATCTCTCTCCTCGCCTTCCCTCTCCCACACCTCTCCTCATAGTCTGGTATCTCCCCTTCCCTGATTCTCTGGCATCTCTCTCCTTTCCTTTTCTTCCATCTTTCGTTCCCCCTCCATGCTCTCACATCTCCCCCTTCCTTTTCCCTTAGACTGGCATACCTTCCTCCTACGCTCCAAGCCCTGGCATCTCCTTTAATTCCCTCCCTCATCTTCCTTCTCCCTCCAGCTGGGTACCGCAACACTCTTCCCTGCAGCTCTGCACTTCCCCACAATTGCCATGCTTCGGTTCCTCTTCTTCCTTCCTTCCTCCCCCCCCCCCGCGGGACCCTGCGGCACCATCAACTCTTACTCCCTCTAATGTCGGCCCTGCAGCTCCAGACTTCCTCGCACCTTCTCCCCTCCCCCTTTGGATCGCTATTATTTTAAATGTTATAGCCGCGGAGCTGTATCCATCAGTGGAGATGTCTAACCTCGGCCTGCCCCGGAACTCTTACTGCAGCAGCCGCCCGTCTAGGCAGGAACAGGAAGTCACTGTTGCAGTAAGAGTTCCGGGGCAGGCCGAGGTTAGACATCTCCACTGATGGATACAGCTCCGCGGCTATAACATTTAAAATAATAGCGATCCAAAGGGGGAGGGGAGAAGGTGCGAGGAAGTCTGGAGCTGCAGGGCCGACATTAGAGGGAGTAAGAGTTGATGGTGCCGCAGGGTCCCGCGGGGGGGGGGGGGGGGGAGGAAGGAAGGAAGAAGAGGAACCGAAGCATGGCAATTGTGGGGAAGTGCAATCCCCCCAATGCGTCCCCTTACCTTACCTCCCCTTACCTTTGCGACGCGTGTGTGCGCTGTGAAGAGAAACTTTGCGCTGCGATGTAATATTTTGTGCGCGCGCGCAGGCCAACGCACCTTAGCGGGAACACTGATGGCAACCATTCCCACAAGTCCCGTGCGACTGCCCCAAATCTTCTACACTGTCGCGAATTGCCCAGGTGTAAACAGGAAGGCACATCAGAGGAGAAGCTTCAGGGCAGTTGCACGGTACTTGAGAGAATGATTGTCACATCTGGACACCTCAGAAAGAGAAAACTCTGAAAAGCGCCTGCGAAGGTGAGGTGAAGGGAGGGAGATGGCCTGACAAGGGGAAGAAGTTGAGTGGCGCTGAAGGGAAGTGGAGAGAGAGGGAGGAGGGGAGGCTAAGGTTGACTGTTTCTTGGATCTTAAAAGTGTAGCAATCACCACGTCTGAATAGCCTTTGTGTATTAAGGCTGCATGCTCAAGAGCTTTGCTGCAAGACCAAAGCAGTCCAGATTCTCCAATGTGATTGGGCCCTGCATGAGCAATCTTGGAAGACTCGGAAGTCCTTTGTCCTTCTGCAGGCAGATGAGATCTGCATACCATGGACATCTTTGCCAGTCTTGCGCAACTAGAACTACCAGCCCTGGGTGTGACATTATTAGGACCCTGCCTATCATGGGCCACAGAGGGAATACATATAGGAGTTCTGTTGTTGGCCACGGCTGCATCAGGGTATCCAAGCCTTCGCATCCTGGTTCACATCTTCAACTGAAGAATCAATCTGCCTTCTTGTTGGTCACCAACACCATCAAATCAAATGTCGGACATCCCCACCGGCTCACAATGCAGTTGAGCTCACAATGCAGTTGAATGCTTCATGAGATAGTGCCCAAAAAGTAGGGTCTTCCGACTGAGAAAATTCGCTTGTACATTGTCAACTCGTGTTACATGTACTGCCGAGAGTGCCCTGAGGTAGGTTTCTGCTCACCGAAACAACATTTGAGCTTCCAGGCGAAGAGAGGTGCACTTGGTGTCCCCTTGCCTATTGACAAAAGCCACCCCTATTGCATTGTCTGAGAAAACTCACACCGCTTTACCCTGTAGTGCATTTCTGAACGTCTGCAATGGCAGTTAAGAACATAAGAATAGCCTTACTGGGTCATCAAGCCCAGTAGCCCGTTCTCAAGGTGGCCAATCCAGGTCACTAATACCTGGCCAAAACCAAGGTGTAGCAATATTCCATGCTACCGATACAGGGCAAGCAGTGGCTTCCCCCATGTCTCTCTCAATAACAGACTATGGACTTTTCCTCCAGGAACTTGTCCAAACATTTCTTAAAACCCGCTACGCTATCCGCTCTTACCACATCTTCTGGCAACACGTTCCAGAGCTTAACTATTCTCCGAGTGAAAAAAAAATTTTCTCCAATTGGTTTTAAAAGTATTTCCCTATAACTTCATTGAGTTTGTAATGTGTTTGTAATTTTTAACGGAGCGAAAAATCGATCCACTTGTACCCATTCTACTCCACTCAGGATTTTGTAGACTTCAATCATATCTCCCCTCAGCCATCTCTTTTCCAAGCTGAAGAGCCCTAACCGTTTTAGTCTTTCCTCATATGAGAGGAGTTCCATCCCCTTTATCATTTTGGTCACTCTTCTTTGAACCTTTTCTAGCGCCAATATATCTTTCTTGAGATAAGGAGACCAGAACTGAACGCAATACTCCAAATGAGTCGCACTATGGAGCGATACAGGGACATTATAACATTCTTAGTCTTGTTAACCATCCTTTTTAAAAATAATTCCCAACATCCTATTTGCTATTTTGGCCACTGCCGCACATTGGGCTGAAGATTTCATCGTATTGTCTACGATGACACCCAACTTGTTGATTGACCACTTCCTCCGGGAGGGCCCTGAACCAGACACCTTTCACAGTACACTCCCCCATCCTTAAAGGCTAGGGTCCATGGTCAGAATCATCCATGTGGAGATGCGGAGTGGGACTCCTCTGGCTAGGGTCTGCGGCTGCAGCCACCAGGACAGATTATGTCTAAGGCAGCAGCATCTGCAACGCATCCCGTTGCAGGCACCGTTGAAATAGGAGCACTTTCTGGAAAGGAAATATATGCGCACTTGCCCAGGAAACCACTTCTGTAGTCGCTACCATCAAGCCCAACACTTGCAAATAATGCCAAACTGTGGGGGCTGGACTGTCTTGAAATTCCCTGATCTGATGCACAAGTTTTGCTCTGCTGGCCTCCGGCACATAGACAATGTTCTCCATTGTACTGAATATGATGCCAAGATACTCCAGACACTGCATTGACTCAAGGTGGCTTTTCTGAAAGGTGACTACCCAGCCCAGGTTCTGCAGGAGCTGAAGCCTTTGCACTGCTGTCCTACCCTTGGACTCGGATGAGGTCTTACAGCCAATCATCCAGATATGGATGCACCTGAATCCCTGTCTTGCGTAGGTTTGATGCCACTACCACCATCACCTTGGTGAAGGTGTGAGGCGCAGTGGCCAGCCCACATGGTAAGGCTGCAAACTAGAAGTGTTGCTTTAGAACAGGGAAATGCAAGAATTTCCAGTGCTCCAGAAATATGGGAATGTGCAGATAGGCTTCTGTCAAGTACAGTGAGGTAAGAAATTCCCCCAGCACCATGGAAGCAATGACAGACAGCACCTCCATGTGGAATCTTGAGGGCCACATTGACCGCCTTGCGGTCCAGAATCAGCCTCGTCTTCTGAACCTCATTTGGGCACTATGAAATATATGTAGTATCTGTCTGAGCCCAATTCTTTGTCTGGTACGGCTTCTATGGCCACTTGTCAGTGAGAAAGTGACAAGGTTGAAGGGGAGATTTTAAGATGCCAGGTTATTATTGAAAGTCACAGGTCTGGGATTTAAGGCAGACTGACGCAAGAAAGCAAATAATTTTGGGAAAAAATTCAGTAGCATGAAGAAAATGTGAAATAGGAAGGTATGAATGTGAATTTTTTATGACTGACACATGTACACCTCATGTTAATGTACCAGAATAGTAAATGGAGCAGGTAGCACTGACAAATTTCTAGAGCAGGAGTTAGAAGCTATTTGTACAAAGAAGTCCTTAAAATAACAGAGAACATAGCTGAAGATTAATACATGAGAATGAAACATGCCTAGTTACAGATCTTAGGACTAACAGTATTGAGCAGAGCTGTGGCACATAAAATGTGGTAAGAGCCTCAGCCATAGAACACTGGAACGGAGTGTTACTCAGATGTTTCTTGCTGATATGCTTCTGTACCAGTCCAATGTAAAAACTCTGTGAAGTTAGTAATTAATGGGTTATAGCAAAAGTTAATGAGTATTGTATGAAACTTGCTATTGCTACCTGGTGATGAGTATATGATATATATGTGAAATAGTGAACTTTTCCTTAGCAACAGCAGCAGATGAATCCAGAGACCAATGGGATCGCACACATCTACCAGCAGGTGGAGATAGAGAAACTGATTAACAGGTGGTCCTATTGGCTGGCACACCTCCTGCATCTTCAGTATGCTCTATCTCCCAGCAGATGATGGTCGCTATTCAACTAGCTCCTGGATTCTGGCTGTGGCTGGATAGTTATTTTCTCCTGTTGAGGTTTCTCTTCAGTAAGATGGCAATTTTAATTCTCCTGTTGAGGTTTCTCTTCAATGAGACAGGGGTATCCAGCTGAACGGTGCCGGCTTTAGGGGTTACACCTGGGCCTCCCCCCCCACCCCCAGGTCCCTGCCTCACCCTCCCTCCCTCCAATGATAGAGGGTCTGATTGGGTCTCAATTTTCTTCTTTCCCTTCACTGTAAAAAAAAAAAAAAAAGGGACCACAGTGACTATTAAACAATTCTTCCCTCATAGTGCTGAGCAACCGGCATCTCCCGGCACTATCAACAAAGTTGTGAGTATATGTTCTATTTGCACTTCTTTTCTTGTTTCTGGTTGCAGTAGAGCTGTGGGTTGTGTGAGTCTACAGAAGGTATATGTTTTTTATCAAACGCTATATTTTGTAGAGTTGTGGAAATGGTTTAGTGACTGACAAGTAAATTTACATTTGTATGAAGTTTATTCAGTAAAGGGCTTCGGGTGTATGGATAGAGCTCCGTTGACGGAACTAGTGCCTTCCCGCATGTTATAGGCATGCGCTTGTTTTCATACTCTGGCAGCAGCGCCACAGCGGTAGTGGGATTTCTGCCCGAGGCCAGGCCAGGCCTCAGTGATTCTTGGAAGACCACTTACGGTCTCCGGTGCGGGGCACAACTCAGGCTGAACCGCTTGGCAGTTCCCGTGCCTGGGTGGAGGTAAATATTTGGAAGGCTCCGGGTGTTCTTCACATAGCCGGTTTTTGACTGAGCGCAAGAGGCATGTGCTTATTTTCCTAAGTTGAGAACGAAGCAGCATTCATTTATTTCTCTCCAATGTTCATTTTAAGCATTTTATCCCATGACAGTGGGAAAAATATTTTAATGGTTGGCTCTGGGTAGGTTTTTAACGCATTGTTGATAGAGCCAGCTCATTTCAGCATTAAACAGGCATGCGCTTGGGTGTCCGGCGCTAGCGGGAGCACCGCAGCATTCACAGAGTTTATTTTGCAGCTGATTTAGGTCACTATTCTGCGGCTTCCCTGTTTTCGGGGTTTTACGTGTCAGGAGTGTTTCAACAGCTTTTGCCACTGTTGTGTGTGTGTTTCCCCACTCTCTCTGCTTGAAAAGACTTAACTACTTTAATTGCGACTGTACTGTTATGCCTTACAGTGCTTAAGAAAAATTCTGCCCTGTGCTCAGCTGCCCAATCTCAGTTTTTTGCCGTTATGGGTCAGCAGAAGGCAAATTGCTGCACAGTGATGTCAGCGGAATGAGAGTACCCTGTGTTTCATATGGGTATCTTCTTGTCTCTCTCGGTGTCTCTGAAGGGCGAGTCTATGTAGGTTGAGGTTTTCTTATTCTTTGTGCCTTTCTTCTTCCAGAATTTACAGCTCTCGTCCAGCCTTTCCCCGACTGTCTGCTTTTCATTCTGAAGGGATCTTCACTTCCTCTGAAAACTCTTTATGCTTTCTCGTGAGGGGGGAGACATTATGTCAGGTCAGGGGGCTTTGGGCATTTTTCAGGATGCTTGCAACTTTGAATCCTCCTTCCATTTCAGATTCTTTCTTGGAGTGACCATGTATTGAGCTTCCAAAGGTTACATTCGTGCGAGACCCCTTTGTTACTGGTACTTGGGGCAGTAGTTTTAGTTCTTCCGGAACAAAGAGAAGTTATTCCTTTTACTTCATAGTGCCTAAGATGGGGGAATTGATCAGAGAGGGGCTGGATCTCATTCTAGTAAATTAGTTTCTCAGAGTTAGACATTTCCGGAGAAAAACTGTGAGAATATTTACAATTTCCCTAAGGTCACCGAATTTACACTATCTTCACTTAGCTCTCATTGAGCAGTGCTATTAGTTTTGGCAGATGCCATTTGGCCTAGCCATGGCTCCATGAACATTTTAGAAAATGAGGGCAGTAGTGGCATTTTGGCGCAAACAGGAGATTAAGGTACTTTCTTTCTTAAACGACTGCTTGATTCAGATGTCTTTCAGCCAGGTCAATTTGTCAGACACAAACAGGTGATTTCTTTTATTTGAACTTCTTTTCTTCAATTCTTTGGCTGTGAATCTTCAAAATTTCCAAAGAGCTCTTTTCTCCTGTACTAATTATTGGAATATCAGGGGATGTTTTTCACGTAGGAGAGGAATGTTTCTTGCTGGGGCGACAGATTATAGTCTCAGGTTTGCCTTCTTTAGTCACCAAGAACAAGAGTATGGGATTCTGTACAGGTTCTAGGATCTATGGTGGTGACTCATCTGGGAACTTCGGCTTGCTTTCACATGAGAACGCTACAGCAGTCGCTTTTGTTCCAGTGGTTCCCGGTATCTCAAGGCTCCAATTGTAGTATCTAGTAGGCTCCTCAAGCATTGCTCAATATAATTTGGTGGCTCAGCGAGATTAATCTTTTCGAACGCATGCCTCAGTCTTTGCTGGACTGGCTCAAATTCACCAAACATCGGGTTGGGGGGCTCAGTGCCTTCAATCCTCAGCACAATGAGTCTGGTATTAAGAGGAGACTCAGTACTCGTTCATTCTTCTGGACTGAAGCATGGTCAGGCTACCGTTTCAGACCATTCTTCCGGAATGACGATAAAGATCTTTTAGGATAGGGTTATGACCGTTTATATACCGCAGGGCCATGAAGTTCTATGCGGTTTACAATGGTTAAAAGATGTTACAAATTAATTAGAATTAACAAGGTTAGAAGCTAGTTATTAATAGTGCTAGATATCAGTTATTGTGAAGTAGGATTGTACAGGTTGCTTTGACCTCTAATGGCAGCCTTGTGGTACTTTGGTCTTGTGAAGCTGCTGGCTAGAGATCTCTCATCATTCAGGGGTGAGAGGGAGGGGTATGGTAGCAACTAATGCCATGCCCCAAAAGTGTCTGGTTGACATTGCTACATAAAATTAGGATAGCCTAACTTTGTGCAGTTGCTCAGCTGGTTAGCAGACTGAAAAAAACTCAGCTAACTGGCTAGCTTTCCACACCATCCACAACCTAACCATTTTTGGAATGGGCAGTTAGAGGGGATATTCAGTGGCGCTGTCCAGTGACGTGTCACTGAATATCCCCAGTTAGTCCTAGACCAACTATTTAAACTAAACTAAAACTTAGCTTGGTCATCAGCCAAATAAGGAATAGCAACTTCTGTGTTTTTCAATTGCAGGGTCAGTTTATTATATTGGCTCCCTTTTAGTTCAGCCATGTTTTTTTTCCATCAGTTTTTGTTTAGTAGATTTCATGAACCAGCAATTTGGACAAACATACTTGGTACAGTTTAGAGTTCGGTGACAATTTGTTTTTGCTGATGCCTAACTACACAATTTATATCCTCTTTTTAGAAGTTAGATAGTTGCCTTAATTTTAGACAGGAAATTGCCTTTACATAATAATGCTAAATCTACAATTAATACCCTGGTTTATTATTGTTAAAAGGTGGTAATGCATTGACATTTCCAACACTGTTAAAAGTGCCCAGTCTGAGTGATGGTCTTTCTTACATTGGTGTATAATGCTTTATTTTTAAGTACTTCTAAAATACTTACAACAGTAACTATTACTTTTCCTTTAACACTATTTTTAGAGAGACCTTTATACACATAAGGTTTCTGCCTATAAGGCAGGAAAACTTTAGAAATGTTTCTACTTTGAGCAAGAGCATGGATTGTCTCTTACTTTTGAGATAAAATTATAGTCATCTACTAGCTGGGCACACCATTATTGTAGCTGGCAGGGTTCCCCCAGTTTGCCAGTTTAAGAAACTGGAGTCCAACGTTCCAAGTCAGAAAAGTGCAGCAGTCATCATTAGTACAGTACTTTGAGCTGTTAAAAACCAGTACCATGAGCATGTTAAGTTCATGCTCACTATAATTCCTAAGATTGGACAATGGTGAATGGAAAATGCTGATGAGCTTTCTCATGTTTGGGGGAGGAAGGCATGAATTTGCATACTCAGACAAGTTACAGTGCTTATGCACCAAGACCCAAGAATGTACCCCTATAAACTGCATGTGCAGGTATACCCACACACTTCCATTCCTTTTACTCATCTCTAGTTTAGGGGCCGACTCCATGTACCGAGAAAAGAGGTCAGTCCCGGAATTTCACAATTAAAAAAAAAAGGCGAAAAAGCCAATATATCCACATGTTCTCTGGGACCCTGGAGATAGAGAATAGGAGAAAGAGGTCTTTGTCAATACAATCTAAAATAGTTTCTATTTCATCTTCATAATCTAGTCACAATGCATGACAGACAATAAAAACAGACAAGTGATGGAAAATAAAAATCAAATATATTTAAAAATTTACAAGATTGCAGGAAAAGTACTATAAAAACCATTCAAGAATAGAGAAGACAATCCACATTTATGTTTCAGCACATGAAATTCTTAAGCAAGATGATCACAAACTGCTGAAAGGGAAAAGATGAATAGATCTTGTTTTTTTCCTTATTATAAACTGTAATGTGACTACTTCCCAACTCTTCTTGCCTCCCAAAATAGGATGAAATACCACACTTATTTAGGGCTGTCTTTCCCCTGTCTCTCCATAGTATAAGAACTATTTGCTGAAGCCATGCAACAATTCTAAATTTGAAGAGAGCCTATGAAGTGTAAGGACATTCACAAAGCAGCACAGGGCAGGCAGAATTTTAGGATTTATGAATTGAATACCAGTGCATGTGCCGTTCAAGAAATGGGTGTACAGTTTTTACATTAATCTTGGGTACATACAATAGATAATTGCTGCCTATAAATAGTGAATAAGATTCTCCTGCCTCAAACCTGTCACTTCTCAGATTCTGTTCTTTTATAGAGAGCGTGTTTTCTGAGTTGATGATGACTTGGCTGAGATCAGGAATAACACTCATTTCCTTATCATCCTGCTAGAGGTAGAGGTAGAGATACTGAACTCTCCTAGTGATACAACCCAGTATAAAGGCTGGTGCAACCTGAAGCTCTTTAGAATTTCTTTAATTCTAGCAGATGGTACAGAAGCCCAATTGGGGGTCTGAATCCTCACTTTGCTGAACATACCTATTATAGCCTTGGGCCAGGACCCCTGAGGGCAGCAGATTTTCCATGATGCAGGCCTGATTTCCCAGACACAGCCTGCTGCCTGCATCCTCTAAGGTTGAGTCCCTTGGCCAATATAGCTCCTGAAGTTCAGGCCATGGTCCTTACCCCAGATGAGCCCAAAGGAGTCTATTCTTCTGTAGCCTTGAGCCTCAGCTCAGTTTTTGCTCAGAGAGACTTGCTGACAAAGGTTCATGAGGTTCCTCCCCCCTCCCCCCCCAGATTTTAAAACAATTGGCTATTCAGCTTAGGGAAAAGTGCTGATGTTTGGAATGTTTAAAAAAGCCTAAAACATCAGCACTTTTTGTGGCAGCAGACAGGCCCAGACCTCCTCCCCTCTACCTTGCCAATGGGAGAATGCACAAAGTTGGCTAACATGCTCAATGGATATTGTGGTACCTAAGAAGCCAGTGGCTGAGAAATTCCATTAGCTCCTACTACTTGTCTGCAATGAGGCACAAGCACATTTGCTTCCATCCTACCAAAACAGAGGAAAGAAATGCTATTAAGGTGGGAGAGGGGGGAAGATGGGCTGTCTGCCCACACAACAGTGTTGGGGGGCGGGGGTTCCCAGGACAGAGCATGGGGCCTAAAAGGTTTAATGCCATTACAGCAAGTGAGGCAGGCGTTGGCAGGGAGGAAGCCAAATCCTGACCATGCAGGGTCTCCAAGTTCTAGGGTCCGAAGGGCCCTCAGTGGTCTTGACCCAAGGCTCTAATAGGTTTGTTCAGCAAAGTGAGCATTCAGACCCAGATTGGGCTCCTCTTTTTGCCTGTGGTCCTGAATGGAGACATGTGGAAGCTGGATGAAGAGGGTTCAAAGACTCTTTGTGGGAGGTTGCTTCCTTAAAACCAGGGGACCTCTTGCTAGATGAGGAAGCGGTTCCTTTAGTTGTTTAGGTGCAAAGAGCTTAGTCAGCTCACTGACTGTGCTCATCACTCTGAATATCTTGGCAATGACCGTCAGCCTTTTGATGGGTATCCCATCCTCAAAGCCCGCCAAATACCACCGAAAGCCTTCCCGTTTCATAGGGCCCTGTCTTGTCCGGTCCTGGCCAAATGGAAGGTGCCAGAGGGTAAAGCTCTTGAGTAGGTTCTACTTCTTGCTTTGTGAGTAGCTGGATAGATTATTCTGTCTCCTTACAGTAGATGCTCTGGTCATGGTGATGACCGAGATTATGACAATTCTGGTCGAAGGGGGCACTGCACTGAAGAATGGCCATGTCTGGAAGATGGAGCAGGTTCTCAGGCAGGCCTTCACTTCTTAGGCAATCAGGGTAGAGACCTCAGTGACAATGCTATCTGTCTTGCATCATTTCATGCTGAGTTCACATCAGTTGCCAGAGTCTTTGGAGACGGTGCACGTAGCACTAGGTGCAACCTTTCTAGAAAATGTGCTTTATGACCTTGCCTGAATCTGCTCTTGGGTGGTAGAGTTGGTGGTAAAGGTCTGTAGCTGGGGCATTGGACAGCTGATGTCGTTTTGATTACATGCTTCCCTTTAGGGGCAGTTTACTGTTCAATGAAGACTTAAAAGAAGTCAGTGAAAGACCTGGGAGAGGCCAGGCCTCAGTGATTCTTGGAAGACCACTTATGCACTGTCTCCTTCAAAGGATGGAGGCCAGTACCATCTTAGAGGGTAGTCCTTGGTCATCCTGTCATCAGCAGCTCAGAAGGGGCTTGACCATTCATTGCCCTTTGTCAGAAAATGAGATATTTTGGAGTCTCATTTTTCTTGGCAGCTGCCAATCTATTTTATGGTCGCAAGAAGGGCAGCACCAACTGACTCATACTGGATCTGAAGAGAGTCAATGCTTCCTTCTAAGTCCCACAGTTCTGTATGGAAACTTTTCAGTCAGTGATAGCCTTGGTCAGGCTGGGCAAGCTTCTTAATTCACTGGACCTGGCAGAGGCATATTTTCACATTACTATATAAAATTTTCACAAACACTTCATGTTTGTGTCTTAGACAGGCACTTTCAGTTCAGGGCTCTGCCCTGTAGCCTGGTAATATTGTCCTGGACTTTATTCCAAGCTCATGGTCAAGCTTCACAATTCAAGCCTTTGAAGCGAGCTTTCCTGAAGGATCTCACCTTGAAGATGGTATTTTATGGTAGCCATCTGTTCAGCCAGATGAGTGTCCAAATTGCAAGCCCTGTCTTGCAGATATCCTTATTTGTTCTTTTCAGATAATGATGTCTCTCTTCACACTGTCATTGTTTTTGCCAAAAGTTGACTCTCCATGTGAATAAGGGGGTCTCTCTGAGTATATTTGGAATGAGTATATTTAAAATCTTTGCAGAAATTCCATAAATTGGATGTGCATGGGATGCTCTTGTGTTAACAGGATGTTACCAACTCCTTTCAAATGTCTGATAAGCCTCTGAATCCTCTGTAGTGTATTAAAACTGTGATTAAAACAGCTTACATAATTAATTGGAAAGTTGTTCCAGTATTTTGCATGTGCATTCCACTTAGGCTCAGGTGACTTTCTGGGCAAAGCTTGGGTGGTCACACCAGAGGGCATTTGCAAGGCAGTGACATGGCGTATTTCTTTGTGAATCACTAGATTGATGTTTCAAGCCAGGGGTTTAACAGGCTTTGATAGCATAGTGATTTAGCAGATTGTGTTTTCACCCCTCCCAGTAAATGAACTGCATTTGTATATCGCATTGGTCTGGGACTGATCTAGCAAGATAAATATGAAATTTATTTATTCCTGTTAAATTTCTATCGAGTTCTACTAGACCAGTCCAAGGTCCTTCTTAGAAGACTTGGAACATCAGGAACATATTTTGGGATTTGCCTGCTCTCTTACTGGGTTTTGTATATAATCATTTCAGTATTATTGTTTGCAGATAAGTGCTGCATTGGTTCATATGGGTTCAAAAGTCAGTACCCTGTTTTGCTTTGGTAGCAGCATACTGAAAGGTTCCAGGCTGCAAAGCAGCTCAGTTCTTGTGTTGTGCTCCTAGGTGTGATCACGGCATGCCCTTGTTCATTAAACTAGATGGGTTACCTTTCATCCCTTAGGGCCAAGTTTAAAATCCTTTAACTCATAAGGCCTTGCATAAAGGTCTTTCCCGTTATTTATCCACTGCAACTATTCCTTATGTTCCCGGCTAAGCCCTATAATCTTTCATCCATTATCTTCTCATTCTTCCAGCTTCTCGCTGTGCTTCCCTTAAATCCAAGCAACATTTTATTTTATTTTTTCTGGCCCCTAAATTATGCAATCAATTGCTCCTTTATTTACGTGCTGAGCCTTCTCTGAAAAAGGCTAAGACTGGCTTTAAATTTTATTTTTGAACAGGCATTTGGTGCTCAGCTATCTGGGTCCTAAGATGGGATGTTTACTCTTAGCTTTTTCTTACTTTGCTATATTTTTGGTTTTCATTCTTCATTCTGTCCTATATTGATTTTCAAGGTCCTTTTTGATGGGCTTTAGTCTGTAAACCACTCTGGCCTGTTGTTGGAGAGAGCAGTGTAGTAAATTTTAAACAAACAATAATTCAGTATCTCTACCACCATCTGTTGTTAGAAGGACACAATCTATGGGACTCCTTTTACAAAACTGTGCTACTGATTAGTGGCATGCTGAATGCAAAAAAAGCCTTCTATTCCCAGGTGCTTCTTCACATTCAGTATGCTACTAATTGGTAATGTAGCTTTGTAAAAGGAGCCCATGGAAAGGAAATTAATAGGTATAAATAAATTTCACCTAATTCAATCAACTATTTTATATTGTATTTTTTTTTTTTTTGGGGGGGGGGGGAAATGTTAGGACAAAGCATTTTATATCATTTACCATTTTTATATGTTGTGGCCCATAACAGACAATTTGATAAGAAATATTGTCTTCTGTGTGTCATGGATATGGATACTTCTTTTGGCACAAATTTTATAAGATGAGATTGGATTTTAAGGCCTCTACTACACCAGGGGTGAGCAACCTCAGTTCTTGAGAGCCACAATCCAGTTAGGTTTTCAGGATTTCCACAGTGAATGCAAACAGATCTAATTCATATTCATTGGTGATATCATGAAAACCCAACTGGGTTGCAGCCTTCAGAACAAAGGTTGCTTACTCCTATACTACACACTTTTGACACTTTTTTTTTTTTTTTTACACAATGAAAGTTGGCAAAACGAGGCACAAAACAGACACGAGTATACAGAAAACAAATCAGAGCCATCTAAATTACACTAGCTTTAATTTTTTTTTTTTAAGTATAAAATGAATAGTTTATATCAATAAGTCTTAACCCTCTTCTGAAAGCACATCTAGCCAGTTGGATTTTCAGGATTATCACAGTGAATATTCATGAGATAATTTGCTTATATTGACACATTATTACAGATCTGCATACATAGTCATTGTGATAATCCTGAAAGCCTGACTTGTAGGTGCCTCCAGGAAAGGGTCGAGAAGCACTGGTCTATACATCATTATCATCTCATCAAGCAATAAAAAGGTAAACAATATAGAACCAGGCTAAACTTTCTCTTATGCCGTGAAAATGTACCAATTGTGTTACAGCTTTCCAGTACATTTTTTTCTCCAACCTGAGATCCATCTCCCATTGAATAAGCCCAAAGACAAAGGAGTTACACTCATAGCTGAGTTAGTAGGTGATCCTAGCTTGCTGAAACATATCACTACAGGAGCCTGAAAATCACACACTATCTAGGGAGAGGTAGGATATGTGTAGAATCACATTACCTCAAGTTTTTTTCCTTCAAATATTTAAATCTACTTCCAGTTTTATTTTCACTACTGTCCAATTACATCAGTAAGAATTGTGACATGCGTGCATTTGCAAAGATTAAAACTAAATGTGTAGCGGTCTGATAAGCCAAATATCAAGGACACGCATCATAGTCAGTCTTGCAGAGATAGATTTAATCTCCACTGCAAAATAAGCAGGACTGTATTTTAATTGTATATCTATTAAATCATTTTTTAAATTTCTCCATAAGTTGTCAATTGGGATTTCAGACATGCCAGTATATCTGAGATGATTGGTCTGACAGTCTAAAACATACAGCAGCCAGTGCAAATAGCTTTGAGACAGTCTGTGCAATCTGTGCAAAACTGCTGTACATGACTCATCTTCTACCAACCTCGCTACGCTCATGTCACCCCTCTCCTTAAGTCACTTCACTGGCTCCCTATCTGCCATCGCATACAATTCAAGATCTTTTTGCTTGCTGTCCTACAAATGAGTTTATTCTGCTGCCCTTCAATCTTCTCTCCTCGTTTCTCTTCTTATACACCTCCCAGAGAACTCCATTCCTCAGATAAGTCACTCTTAGCATTACCCTTCTCCTCCACTGCCAATTCCAGACTTCATTCCTTTCATCTAGCTGCCCCCTATGCCTGGAATAAATTACCCGAGTATGTCTGCCAAGCGCCTTCCTTTACCTTGTTTAAAAGCAGACTGAAAACCCACCTTGCTGATATAGCTTTCAATCCTTAACCCTACTCCTCTGCCCTCCAACTAGAGAGCTGCACGGGAACGGGGACGACGGGAATCCCGCGGGCATCCCGCGGGTTCCCCCTTTGGGTCACGGGGATCCCGTGGGGACGCCCCCTAGGGTCGCGGGGATCCCGTGGGGACGCCCCCTAGGGTCACGGGGATCCCGTGGGGACGCCTCCGAGGGTCGCGGGGTTCCTGCGGGGCTGGATGTACTCAGTCGCGCGGCTCTTCTCCCTACCTTCTCTGCTTGCAGCATAGAGCCGAACGGAAGTCTTCCCGACGTCAGCGCTGACGTCGGAGGGGAGGGAGGGCTTAAACAAAGCTGGATGTACTCAGTCGCGCGGCTCTTCTCCCTACCTTCTCTGCTTGCAGCACAGAGCCGAAAGGAAGTCTTCCCGACGTCAGCGCTGACGTCGAAGGGGAGGGAGGGCTTAAACAAAGCCCTCCCTCCCTCCGACGTCAGCGCTGACGTCGGGAAGACTTCCGTTTGGCTCTGTGCTGCAGGCAGTGCAGGTAAGGAGGAAAGTAGCCTCGCGGTTCGAGTGGCTACCAAGGGAGGGGGCGGTCCGCCCCGCCACACCCCGCCCCGGTTGCAGCACAGCCGGCCAGGTCCCCTTACTTTTGTGGCACTTCCCCGACCGACCGACAACAGCCCCGGTCCGACAATCCTCCCTGCCCTGTAGCCGCGAATCTAAATTATCTTCTTACAGCAGCTGTAATAAGGTAATTTAGATTCGCAGTTAAGGGTAGGGAGGTTTGTCGGACGGTCGGGGAAGTGCCACAAAAGTAAGGGGACCTGGCCGGCTGTGCTGCAACCGGGACGGTAGAGAAGGAGTGGGGAGAAGGACGCTGAAAGGCCATGGGGAAGACGGGAGGAGGGGGGGAAGGACTCTGAAAGCACTTGAAGACAGAGGAGGGAGAAGGACGCTGAAAGCACATGGGGAATACAAAGGGGTGGAGAAGGACGCTGAAAGGCCATGGGAAGGACGGGGGGGGGGGAAGGACTCTGAAAGCACTTGTGGAAGACAGAGGGGGGAGAAGGATGCTGAAAGCACATGGGGAAGACAAAGGGGTGGAGAAGGATGCTGAAAGCACATGGGGAAGACAAAGGGGTGGAGAAGGATGCTGAAAGCACATGGGGAAGACAAAGGGGTGGAGAAGGACGCTGAAAGGACATGGGGAAGACGGGGGTGGGTGGGGTGGAGAAGGATGCTGAAAGGCCATGGGGAAGACAGAGAGGGAGAAGGACGCTGAAAGGACATGGGGAAGCAGAGGGGGAAGAAGGACACTGAAAGCACATGTGGAAGACAGAGGGGGGAGAAGGACGCTGACAGGACATGGGGAAGATGGCGGGGAGAAGGACGCTGAAAGGAAATGGGGAAGAGAGAGTAGGGAGAAGACACTGGCAGGGAAGAAGACAGATGCCAGACTATGGGGGAGCGGAGAGAAGAAGATGGGTGCCAGACCAATTTGGAAGGGGGAAGAAAGGGAGAGGCACAGTAACAGAGCAAATGGAAGATGCAGAAGGAAGAGAGACAGTGGATGGAAAGAATTGAATGAGAACATGAGGAAAGCAGAAACTAGGCAACAAAGGTAGGAAAAGAATTATATTTTATTTTTTTATTTTGCTTCAGGATAAAGTAGTATATTAGTTGTGTTGATAAAAATTTATAAACATTAGAGGCTCTGGTAGAAACCCATTTGCAAAGTATGTATTCTTCCCAATTAATATTTTCAAATTAATAAAGTCTTTTTGCTTATTTGTAAATGGGTTTCTACCAGAGCCTTTAATTCAGTAGCATAATTAAATGAAATAACAATTTCTGAAGTTTATATGGACGGGTGGGGACGGAGGGGATTCCTCGCGGGGACGGGTGGGGACGGAGGGGATTCCTCGCGGGGACGGGTGGGGACGGAGGGATTCCTCACGGGGACGGGTGGGGACGGGTGGGATCCTCAAGGGGACGGGTGGGGACGGGTGGGACTTTGGCGGGGACGGGTGGGGACGGGTGGGATTTCTGTCCCCGCGCAACTCTCTACCTCCAACCCAGCCCGCTGATTAACCATTCCCCTTAATTGTATCCATGACATCCTGTTTGTCTGTCTTGCCTGTTTAGATTGTAAGCTCTTTTGAGCAGGGACTGTATTGTTTGTGACTCTGTGCAGCACTGCGTGCGTCTGGTAGCCCTATAGAAATAATTAATAATAATAATAATAATAATAGTAGTAGAAGACAGTCTCAGAACACCAGTATCACCATGAGGTTCAATCGTGTTCTATGGATGTCTAAGTGCTCCACATTGGAACTTCAATACACCAAATGCTGAAGAAAAATTTCAGCAATCCACCTTTTAAATCTACTTCACACAGGTCGTTGGTGAGGCCCCACTTGAAGTATTGTGTTCAATTTTGGAGACCGTATCTGGCGAAGGACACAAAAAGACTTAAAGCGGTCCAGAGGAGGGTGACAAAAATGATAGGAGGTTTGCAACAAAAGACGTATGAGGAGAGACTGGAAGCCCTGAAAGCACAGTTACTTACCGTAACAGGTGTTATCCAGGGACAGCAGACAGATATTCTTGACTGATGGGTGACGGCACCGACGGAGCCCCGGTACGGACAATTTTAGAGTGATTGCACTCTAAGAACTTGGAAAGTTCTAGCAGGCCGCACCGCACACGCGCCTTCCCGCCCGACGGAGGCGCGCGGTCCCCAGTTAGGATAAGCCAGCTAAGAAGGCAACCCGGGGAGGTGGGTGGGACGCAAGAATATCTGCCTGCTGTCCCTGGATAACACCTGTTACGGTAAGTAACTGTGCTTTATCCCAGGACAAGCAGGCAGCATATTCTTGACTGATGGGTGACCTCCAAGCTAACAAAAAGAGGGATGGAGGGAAGGTTGGCCATTAAGAAAACAAATTTTGCAAAACAGATTGGCCGAAGTGTCCATCCCGTCTGGAGAAAGCATCCAGACAATAATGAGATGTAAAAGTATGAACTGAGGACCAAGTAGCAGCCTTGCAGATTTCCTCAATAGGAGTGGAACGGAGGAAAGCTACAGATGCTGCCATAGCTCGAACTTTATGGGCCGTGACAGAACCTTCCAGTGATAGTCCGGTCTGAGCATAACAGAAAGAAATGCACGCTGCCAGCCAATTAGACAACGTACGTTTAGAAACAGGACGCCCCAATTTATTCGGATCAAAGGATAGAAAGAGTTGGGGAGATGATCTGTGGGGCTTAGTACGCTCTAAATAGTAAGCTAGAGCCCGCTTACAGTCCAAAGTATGCAGAGCCTGTTCTCCAGAATGAGAGTGAGGTTTTGGAAAGAAGACAGGCAGAACAATGGATTGGTTGAGATGGAATTCAGAGACAACCTTAGGGAGAAACTTTGGATGTGTACGCAGAACCACCTTGTCATGATGAAAGACTGTAAAAGGTGGATCAGAAACTAGTGCGTGGAGCTCACTGACCCTCCTGGCAGAGGTGAGAGCAATAAGGAAGAGAACCTTCCAAGTGAGAAATTTGAAAGAAGCCGTGGCCAAAGGTTCAAACGGAGGCTTCATTAAGGCGGAGAGAACCACATTAAGATCCCAGATTACAGGGGGAGGTTTAAGAGGTGGTTTCACATTAAAAAGACCTCGCATGAATCTGGAGACCAAGGGATGAGCTGAAAGGAGTTTTCCATGGACTGGTTCATGAAAAGCAGCAATAGCACTGAGGTGGACTCTGATGGAGGTAGACTTGAGACCAGAGTCAGACAAAGAAAGAAGATAATCCAACAAAGTCTCCACTGCCAGGGAAGTGGGATTATGATGATGGATAAGACACCAGGAAGAAAATCGGGTCCACTTTTGATGGTAGCACTGCAAAGTGGCCGGTTTTCTAGAAGCATCCAGAATGGAACGAACTGGCTGAGACAGAAGAGAATCATGTGAAGTCAGCCCGAGAGATACCAAGCTGTCAGGTGCAGAGACTGGAGGTTGGGATGCAGAAGGGTCTCCTGATGCTGCGTAAGCAGAGAAGGAAATAGTGGAAGAAGAATAGGTTCCCTGGAACTGAGCTGAAGTAGAAGGGAGAACCAATGTTGCCTGGGCCACCGTGGAGCAATCAGAATCATGGTGGCTCGTTCCCTCTTGATCTTGAACAAGGTTCGTAACATGAGAGGCAGAGGAGGGAAAGCATAGAGGAACAGATTGGACCAATCCAGAAGAAATGCATCTGCTGCCAGACGTTGGGGAGTGTAGAGTCTGGAGCAGAAGAGGGGCAGCTGGTGATTGTGAGGAGCTGCAAAAAGGTCTATCTGAGGAGTGCCCCACTGAGTGAAGATGGACTGCAGAGTCAAAGGATCAAGTGTCCACTCGTGAGGCTGGAGAATTCTGCTGAGTTTGTCCGCTAAAGAATTCTGCTCTCCCTGAATGTAGACAGCCTTCAGGAACAATTGGTGATCTGTGGCCCAAGCCCAAATCTTCTAGGCTTCCTGGCACAAGAGGCGAGAGCCTGTCCCACCCTGTTTGTTGATGTAGTACATTGCAACTTGATTGTCTGTGCATAGCAGAAGGACCTGAGGAAAGAGAAGATGTTGGAAGGCCTTGAGGGCATAAAACATCGCTCTGAGTTCCAGGAAACTGATGTGATGCTTCATTTCCTGGGCTGTCCAAAGACCTTGAGTTTGGAACTCGTTCAAATGAGCTCCCCAGGCATAAGGGGAGGCATCGGTGGTGATGACAAGTTGATGAGGAGGTAGATGGAACAGAAGACCTCTGGAAAGATTTGAGGATATCAACCACCATTGTAGAGACTGACGCAGAGATGATGTCGCAGATATGTGTCGTGAGCAAGGATCCGTCGCTTGCGACCACTGGGTAGCTAGGGTCCATTGAGGAGTGCGCAGGTGAAGACGTGCGAAGGGTGTGACATGGACTGTAGAGGCCATGTGACCCAAGAGTATCATCATTTGCTTGGCAGAGATGGAATGTTGTGGAAGTACCTGCTGACATAGAGATTGAAGAGTTTGAAGACGGTTGGACGGCAGGAACGCTCTCATCAGGACTGTGTCCAGCACCGCTCCAATGAATTGAAGTCTCTGAGTGGGGATGAGATGAGATTTGGGTAGATTGATCTCGAATCCCAGAAGTCGAAGGAACAGGATGGTTTGGTTGGTGGCCTGGAGTACTGTCTGAGAAGAATTGGCCTTTATCAACCAATCATCTAGGTAAGGAAACACCTGAAGGTGGTGAGAGCGTAGAAAAGCAGCTACCACAATCAGACATTTGGTGAACACTCTTGGAGAGGAGGCAAGACCGAAGGGTAGCACCTTGTATTGGTAATGACGATGGTTGATCATGAAGCGGAGATACTGTCTGGAGTCCAGATTGACCGGAATGCGAGTATATGCTTCTTTGAGATCTAGGGAGCATAGCCAGTCGCCGTGATTGAGAAGAGGATAAAGAGTGGCTAGAGAAAGCATCCTGAATTTCTCTGTGACCAAACATTTGTTGAGATCGCGAAGATCTAGGATGGGTCTGAGATCTCCTGTTTTTTTGGGGACCAGAAAATAACAGGAGTAGAATCCCTGCCCCTTTTGATCTAGAGGAACTTCCTCTATGGCGTTCAGAAGAAGGAGGGATTGAACCTCTTGAAGAAGGAGGGAAGACTGAGGAGTGTTCAAAGCAGACTCTCTTGGCAGACTTTGGGCAGGAAGAGTCTGGAAATTGAGAGAGTAGCCGTGGCGGATGATGTTGAGGACCCACTGATTCGAGGTGATGATTTCCCAATGGCTTATGAAATGAGTAAGGCATCCTCCTATGGGCTGTGGGAGGTGGACAGAAGGAGGAAGACTGGCTACGTCCTGGAGAACCAAGTCAAAAGGGTTGAGTGGATTTTTGTGAAGGAGGAGGTTTCACTTGTTGTTGCTGCTGTGCAGGTCTAGCAGCCTGCCTTTGCTGTTGCCTCTGACGCCTGGGTTGTTGCTGGGCCTGTGGTAAAGGACGAGCCACAAATCTACGTTGATAGGCCGACTGCTGGCGAAAAGGCCTGGTAAGTGGGGTCTTTTTCTTTGTCTTAAGGAGAGTGTCCCATCGAGTCTCATGAGCTGAGAGTTTTTGAGTAGTGGAGCCCAGGGATTCTCCAAACAGCTCATCCCCTAAGCAAGGTGCATTGGCCAGTCGATCTTGGTGATTGACGTCGAGTTCGAAACTCTAAGCCATCCCAGCCTCCGCATGGCCACCGACATAGCCGTGGCCCTAGAGGTCAGCTCAAATGTGTCATAGATTGATCTGACCATGAACTTGCGCAGTTGTAAGAGCGATGCAGAAGTCTGGCGAAAGGCGGATCTCTTACGATCAGGGAGGTATTTCTCAAAAGATGACAAAGTCTGAATGAGATGCTTGAGGTAGAATGAAAAATGGAAAGCATAGTTCCCTGATCTGTTTGCCAGCATCGCATTTTGATACAACCTCTTGCCAAACTTATCCATGGCCTTACCTTCTCTGCCAGGAGGGACAGAAGTGTACACTCTAGCCCCCGTGGATTTCTTTAGAGAAAAGGGAAATAGAAATTCCGAAAAGGTTTACGCGAGCGGGAAGGCGAATGAGAAAAAAGTTTTCAACAGCCGTTGAAAGTGCGTCTTCTTAGCTCCGTGGAAACTAAGAAACTGGGGACCGCGCGCCTCCGTCGGGCGGGAAGGCACTCGCGCGTGCGCGGTGCGGCCTGCTAGAACTTTCCAAGTTCTTAGAGTGCAATCACTCTAAAATTGTCCGTACCGGGGCTCCGTCGGTGCCGTCACCCATCAGTCAAGAATATGCTGCCTGCTTGTCCTGGGATAATATGTATACCTTGGAGGAAAGGAGGGACAGGGGAGATATGATTCAGACGTTCAAATACTTGAAAGGTATTAACTTAGAACAAAATCTTTTCCAGAGAAAGGAAAATGGTAAAAACCAGAGGACATAATTTGAGGTTGAGGGGTGGGAGACTCAAGAACAATGTAAGGAAATTCTTCTTTACGGAGAAGGTAGCGAGTGCCTGGAATATGCTCCCGAGAGAGGTGGAAGAGAGGAAAACGGTGACAGAGTTAAAAATAGCGTGAGATGAACACAGAGTATCTAGAATCAGAAAATAATAGTAAATATTGAAGAACTAAGGCCAGTACTTGGCAGACTTGCACGGTATGTGTCTGTATATGGCCGTTTGGGGGAGAATGGGCTGGGGAGGGCTTCAATGGCTGGGAGGGTGTAGATGGACTGGAGTGAGCTTTGACGGTGACTTCAGTACTTGGAACCTAAGAACAGTACCGGGCAGAGATTTAGATTCTTGCCTAAAAGTAGCTAAGGAGAAGAAGAAGAAAAAAAACCCAACAAATTTTTAGATTGAATCAGGTTGTGCAGACTAGATGGACCATTTGGGTCTTTTCTGCCGTCATCTACTATGTTACTATGTTAGATAATACCAAGGTGGTTGGTTTTGTAAGGATGTGGATAGTCTTTACAGCTATCTAAAGATTGATGTTGAAAGCTCTGGAGACTGACATGTTATTTGGGCCTGGAAGACAGCTTACCTCTATACAGGGACCTCCTTGGATGGAGTGGAACCTCTTTCAGTTCCTGGTTCTTTGAGTAGTATAGTGAAAAGATGCAAAATTTCAAAGACTGTTCAATCCTTTGTGCCAACTTCCTTCAGCTCTCCATATGCATACTTAGAACCCTAGCTCTGATTCTAGTTGGAGAAACAAGATATTTCTTCACTCCTCAGCCTTTGCTCCAATTGAAGCAATGAAGGGATCGATGATCACTTTAGCATAGCCTGTCCACAACTGTGGTAAAGCTTTTGAAACTGTGGTAAAGCTTTTGAAACTAGTTTAAACAAACTGGCCTTTATATAACTAACTAGAAAAAGCTCATACAAACACAGGCCAGAACTGCTTGGTGTGACAGCTTTATAAAAATGTCATGAGGATTTGTGTGACCTCATGATGGTCAGTAGTGGACATCATCTGTTTGTACTTGGGACACAACTTGATGCTACTGGTCTAGTTTTCAGAGTGACTAAATTGCCATGGCAATTTCAAATTATGAAAATCAGGGGCTGGCATAAAAGTATTGACAAAAATTTAACTTAAAGGGCCATAAAACTTGACTAGGGTGAACTAGGGATTTTTTAAATGGGAAGCTATAAAAGAAAATACTTCTCTAGAAGTTTGGTCAGGCTGTAGGATCAGAAAACTTGTCCAATGATCTCAGTGTACAGAGGGGAGCTGGGGGGTCACTGCAGTATGGGAACTACTGTGTGGCAGTGAAAAAATGCTTTTACCTTTGACAGCTCCGATAGATCACAAAATGGGTCATGTGATCTTTGCTGAATGAACAGTCTAATAAACTAATTAAGCTCAGAAGATGAGCAGTTAACAACTTCCAAATAAACCTTTGAAAATAAAGCCCCACCTAAAAGCAGTTTTGCAATACAAAAACTACTTAATTTCAAAGTACACTTCTCCCTCCGATTTCACGGGGGATGCGGGCAGAACATAGGCGTGAATATGGAAAAAACGCAAATAACTTTTTAAATGTTATTCACTGTTTTTAGAAAAAGCTGTCGTTTTTAGCATTGAAACCGCGAATAACTTTCCTGGGCTTTGAGCAGGTAAGCTGTGATTTCTGGGCTTGGAACAGACAAACAGCGATTTTCTGGGCTTGGAGCAGACAAGCAGCGATTCCCAGTGATTCACAAAGAATAGAGGGCTAGGAGCAGGCAAGCAGCGATTCCCACAGATTTCCCAGCGATTCACAAAGAATAGAGGGCTAGAAGCAGGCAAGCAGCGATTCCCACAGATTTCCCAGCGATTCACAAAGAATAGAGGGCTAGAAGCAGGCAAGCAGCGATTACCAGCGATTCAAAAAGAATTCAGGTCTTGGGCAGGCATGCAGACAAGCAGCGATTACCAGCAATTTTCTCCATGCATGCTGGGAAGCAGCGTTTTTCTCAGTGCACACTGGGAAGCATGGAAGCAGCGATTTTCAGAGTTAATAATAATAATAATAATAACAGTTTATATACTGCAGGACCGTGAAGTTCTGTGTAGTTTACAATGATTAAAAGTTACAGATTGAGTAGTAATAACAGAGTTAAGATTTAGCGGTCAGTTATTGTGGGGAGGGATTGTTCAGTGTAGCTGTCTAAGTACTTTAGGAACAAATATGTTTTTAGGTGTTTCCTAAATTCCCCATAAATATTCGTAAGCATGAGTAATTGTTTCAGGTCTTTACCCCATAATGCTGCCTGATAAGAGAAGAGATGTTTATGGTGTCTTTTAAATTTACATCCTTTAACCGGTGGAGAAACAAAATTCAAGTTTGAGCTTCTCTTAAGTTGATTGGTTGAGAAAGAGAAAAGGTCAGTTATATATCTAGGGGCTAGGCCAAAAAGTACCTTGAAGCAGAAATATCCGAATTTGAACTTCACACGTGCCTCCATTGGCAGCCAATGCAGGAGTCGGTAGGAAGGGGTTATATGGTCAAACTTCTTCAGACCCAGAATCAGCCTGATCGCCACATTTTGCACCAGTTGTAATCGTTGGAGGTTCTTCTGGGAAATTGCCAGGTAGGCTATATTACAATAGTCAAGTTGGCTCAGTATAAGTGAATGTATCAGAATTCTGAATGATGAAGCATCGAAATATGTTCTAATGGACCGAAGCTTCCAGAGAGTGAAAAAACCTTTTCGGACCAAAGAGTCCACCTGGTCTTTCATGGTTAGGCCCTGGTCTAGTATTACCCTATCCAATCTACTATGACGGTACTGGGTGTAACTGAGTTTGTTGATGCGCAGCGATGTTTTCTTGTCTGGTGAGTGTGGCGAGGCTATGAAGAATTTTGTTTTTTCTGAGTTTAGTTTCAAACTAAATTCAGTCATCCATTGTTCCATCACATTTAGTACTTCTGTTGCCATAGGAGTGACTTCGGAGAGAGAGGTCGTGAATGGAATAATAATCATTAAGCCATCTGCATAACTGAATAATTTTATCCCCAGTTAGGACAATTGTGCACCTAGTGATGACATATAAACATTGAAAAGCAGTGGGGACAGTGGAGACCCCTGCGGAACACCGGATGGACTACTCCAGATTTCAGATAGATTGTAGTTAAAGCGTACTTGATAAGTGCAGGACGTAAGGAAACCTCAGAACCAGTCTAGCACCTCACCTCTAATACCAATTGTGTCTAAGCATTGTAACAGTTTCCCATGGTCCACTAGGTCAAAGGCAGAGCTCATGTCAAATTGCATAATCAGTGCATTAAGGCCCCTACTGAAAAAGGAGCGTAAATTATCCAAGATGACCGCAATTACTGTCTCAGTGCTAAATAAAGGTCTGAAACCAGATTGAGTTTCATGTAAAAGAGAGAATTGATCAAGATATTCCATCAATTGGGTGTGTACCAATCCTTCCATGATTTTTACAAAAAGTGGAATGGATGCTACTGGTCTATAGTTGGTTGCGACTGCTAGTGATTCTTTACGATTTTTTGGAATTGGGGTTATTATGATGTGACCATTATTAGTAAGGAAATTTCCATTTTTTAAATTATTGGTCAAATAATTCAACAAAGCTAGTTTAAAGCTTGATGGGGCTGCTTTCATAATTTCTGGGGGACAGGAGTCCAAGACGCAGTATGATTTAGTGTACTTGTTATATAATTTGATATAATTGTTCCATTCTAAATTTTGAAAGGAGTTCCAAATCATATCCATTGATATTTCTTTGTACACTAACTATTTGATGTTCATGTATATCATTTGGTCAAACAGCTATTTCTCAGGTTTTTAATTTTTGAATCAAAATGCTGTGCTAGATCGTTTGCTGAAGCTTACTGTTATGCATGGATTGAGTGCAGCGTGTGGTGTCGAATAAGTTCGTAACTAGGTTGAACAGTTCTTTTGTATTGATTAATTTCGAGCTAGTGTTAGATGAGTCAATTTTGGATGAGTAAAAAGCTTTGCATTTTTCTTTTATCAATTGTTTGTAGATTTTTATGTTGGATCTCCAGTTGTTCTGGTCTGACAATTTTCCCATTTTTTTCCAGATCCTTTCCAATCGTCTTACTGCTTGTTTCATTTTTAGAAGTTCAGTGTCAAATCATTTGTTGTATTTATTTGAGCAGCTTTTGCTATTTCATTTAGGGGCAATTTCGTCTAAAATGGATTCGCTTGTTTTCATCCAGTGATCCCAGAAGTCAACCCCTTCTTCTATCTCCTCTCGTAATTCATATTGTGACCAATATTCCTCTGGATTGATATGGCCCCTTGTGAGATGTTCTTTTTTATGCTTGGGTGTGTTTTGGATTTTAAACAAGTCCAGATTAAAGTGAAATCATAAGTAAAGTGATCATACCAGATATCATGACACCAAGTACTGTCAGATATAGAGATGGAAGGTTCTCTTATCTCCTTTGTGGACATGGCTACCATATCTAGATGATGGCCTTTTTCATGTGTTTGTGTGGTTTGAGGGAGATTATAATTAAGCAAAGATAGAAAGTTTTAAAAATCTTTCGCTTCTGGATTGTCCTCTTCGTCTAAGTGTAAGTTAATGTCTCCTGCAATGATGTTATATGAAGGAGTAACTGAATTATGTAGAACAAATTCTCAGAAGTTCTCTTTAGCTTTTGTCCAGCTTTTTGGTGGGATGTAAAATAATATGCAAGAAAGGGATTCTTCTAGTTCCTTATTGCTAATTTTACAGGCTAATATTTCTAACTGGTCATTTTGGTATCCAAAAGTTCAAATTCAAATCCTTCCTTAATAATCATTGTTAATCCTCCCCCCCTTCTGCCATCACGATTTAGCATGTAAATTTTAAAATTATCTGGTAGGAGGTCATTTTTTATTAGTACAGTACAGTATGGTACAGTAATAGGAAAAAGTACTTTAATGATATAATTTTTGGGGGGGCGGAGTCAGCAGCCGAAAAATAAGTGAATCCACAGATATGGAAATCGTTGATACAGAGGGAGAAGTGTAACTGAGCCCATGTTTCTACTTTACAGGGATATAAAATATTTTAGCAAAAAATTGGTATCAACTAAAATTCTTAGGTTTCGTGAGGCAGATAGAGTATTTATAGTTTTCATATAATTACAGTTACTCTACCCTTCCTGTCAGAACATGCTTCCTTTCCTTCAGCCTCTTTTCCATGGCTTCCTCTATTCTGCAGGCCACTGTTCCTTCTAGCCTAGCTGTAACCCAACACTGTTCTTTCTGGCTGTGGGCCAACACCACCCAGCAGCTGATACATTTACTAGCCCAGTCCCAAACCGCTACTGTTGGTATTTGCTTTGGCAACCCTTAGCTAAAAAAGCACTAGCTGCTCTCACTCCCTATAGCAGTTGCCTTTATGGACTTTTTAGCTGTTCAACCTGTCTGGGATCTTTTTTCTTTCAGCCTTGCAATGCTATATGTTTTTACTTGTCAAGCCTTGAGTCATCTCTAGATGAAAAATCTTTATTACTACTAGCATACACCAGCTACCTGCTTCTAACTCATTCACACATAGTGCAAGGGCTGGTCACTGCTAAGATCCCCTGGTAATTTTCTCAACACAGTATTGAATGCAATTGACCCTCAGAAATGCCACCAGCCACTCAAATATGTTTCATAGTGGTTGGATTTATACATTATATCCTCACTGGGCCATTTTTGTTTTGTTTTTAAATTTGTGAATATCTTAGTTTTTCATAAAGTGCAACAGTGCCAAAGTAAAACTTATTATAGATAAGACCATAGAGTGGTCGCGTCGTGGGAAACACATTCTAATCGAGGGATCACAGCCCTGATGAAACCCGTGTTGGGTGAAACATGTTGGTGATAGTATCCCTTAGAATGGACCAGTATAGCTAAGCTAAGTATTAGCTCTTATCTATAATAAGTTTTACTTTGGCACTTTTGCACTTTATGAAAAACTAAGATATTCACAAATTTAAAAACAAAACAAAAATGGCCCGGTGAGGATATAATGTATAAATCCAACCACTATGAAACATATTTGAGTGGCTGGTGGCATTTCTAAGGGTCAATTGCATTCAATACTGCGTTGATAAATTACCAGGGGGTTTTAGCAGTGACTAGCCCTTGCACTATGTGTTGATTTCCACTTTCCCATCTTTATAGACTTTTTCAACTATATAGTTTGCTCTAACTCATTCACAGCATGTACCTTGATCTGGCACATGATCTTTTCTAATGGACAGGAAGTTATCAATGGCCAGGAAAAGGTTTTCCAAAAGCCAGAATTTCTAGATTAGTGGCCAGACTCAGAATGCATGTGTACTGAGCTCTAGGTCAAGTCAGTCTTTTGCCTCTGCCTGAGGATCATTCTTGCAATGTTTAAGCTACACAGAAAACAGGTGAAACAAAGCAATGAAACAACGTCCTGTAGAGTAAATCACAAAAGTTAGTTGGAAATCCAAAGGAAATGTGTTTTATGCATTTTTTACATCAATTTTAAATCTCACCGAGTTGTCACTGCCAATTGTCAAAAAAAGGTAGCCTAAATTCCTATCTCTTCCTTGACATCTCTGCCTGGCCTAATACAGTACTGTATTTATTTTCCCTGGCACGGCAACATTTATCCAATTAGAAGATTTGGAAATAAAGTACAGGCCCCCCCCAGACATGCCAAATAGCAAAGGCACAAAACATCTAAAAAGCTTTATATAATGTTAAAAAGTTAGCACATTGGTATGTTCTTGGGGTAAGTGTAGACCTTTATACCCTCCTTTTAAAGGAGAATATTCCCCTCCCTTTGCCCAGATTCTGAAAACCACATGCAAAGGGCAGCATGTGAGAGAACCTTTTATCAATGACACTTGCACTGGAATATTGCTACTCTTTGGGTTTTTGCCAGGTAACAGTGACCTGGATTGGCCAACATGAGGACAGGCTACTGGACTAGATGGACCATTGGTCTGAGCCAATAAGGCTATTCTTATGTTCATCTGTTGCAACTGAAGAACCGCCAAAGTCTGCCTCATATCCCAGCTCATTAAGTCCTTCAAATTAATTCAGTCTGTATAACCAGATCTCTCCCCACATACTATTAAGAGAATATATGCAAGTAACTCACTATTCTCTCTCCAGCCCAATTTCCTTTAACCCCCCCAAAAAAGCAGCTGATAGGAATGGCATTCTTAGCATGTTTTAAACATGCCCCATTGGTCTTTAAAAATAGTAAGATAAAACAGAATATTTACAGACATTATATGCAACAGACATCTCTCTATATATATTCACATGCATTGGTCCAAGGCTTCAAGGCCATACATGATGTCTGGATGACATTCGTATCATGTGATTCCAGTTAGCTAGGGTGGGATAGAGTTGTTTTGCTCAGTTTTGGTTTCAGTTATTGGCTCCTTAGCTCTTTCGGAGGTCGGCATAGACCACAGAGTCTGACTTGATGATTTGGCTGCTCTGTTTTCCTCCGGAATGGTCTAACTGGGCATATATGATTGGGCCCTGAGAATAAAAGTAAATGAAAAAATGGCATTAATGATGACTAAGAGCTCTACTACCACATCACCATGGACAGCCTTATGATAAAGTACATACATAATCCAAATAAAGTTATCCAAATAAAATGATTGAAGCCTGAGATCCTAAGAGTGGCCAACGCAATAGCATTACACCAGAAATTCATGGGTAACGCATGCATGATAAGGTAAGTCCCTAAAAACTTTAGAACGAGAAGATATGCAAATATAGTAAACATAATATATTTGACATTCAATATCTATGCATATGTTATTAATGAAAGAAGCTGGGCAAATAGGTGGCTTATAGTGTAGCACAGTGACATGGGAAAGCTGTAGACCCTAGTTTGAATCTCCTATTCACATGACTTTGAGCAAATCAATTACTCTGTGAAGGGAAGGGATGTCACTGTCAATTATGTTTCATGGTACTGCAAATTCAGATAATATCCCCTAATTTAAAAATAAAATCAATCATAACAAAATTAGTGGACTAGAATGCATACTTAAGGTACAAGAAATGGCAAAATAAACTAAATACATTACAATAGGTATATTTCAAGCTATTTAGTGGCATTTTTCCAAGTGCCATGGAAGTAGAGGTAGCCAACATTTCACATATAGGGCAACATAAATACCAGTCAGATATCAGCTGGTTACAGAGTAGCTTGTCCTGCCTAGAGTAAGCTACCTTAATTAAGACATGTACTAGTCAAACCATCAAGCAAATCTTAATCCAACTAGACGTACGTTGTTAGACTTGTAAATTCTATGTGCAATTCTTCTCCCTAGTTTTATTCTGGGGCAAACAACTACCTCGGAGGTCTTCTTAGCAAGTGCTCATCACATGATTAAGCTCATTTTTAAGTGGAGTTGGATGCAGTGTTCAAAGCTTTAGAGAACACCAAGCCAATGTGTGAGTGGACATACGAGGGTCATTTCATAAATAATGCACATTATTTTTTTTTAATTTACATGTTTTATTTTTTTTCCAAGTATTTATTTACAATCCTTCAATTTAGTCTCCTTCAATATAGTCTCCCTGCTTTACAATGACCGAGTCCCAACGTCCAGGCAGCTTCATTATTCCATCCAAGATACCGTTTTAGTTCAGTTGCCGAATGGCTCGGGTACCAGTAGAAGAAAGCTCTTCCAGAGATGCAAAACAATGTCCACGCGTAGGTTGTTTCAACTTTGGAAAAAGGTCGAAGTCTGGTGGACTCATGTCTGGACTGTAGGGAGCATGAGGTAACACCTCCCAGCCGTATTCGCGTAGTTTTTCAATGACGAGTGGAGAGTTTCATCTTCCCCATGACCAAAAAAATTTCGATGAACTCAATCAAAAGTCAAACAAATGATGATTTTTGCTCTACCTCAAAGAATAAAACAGCCCAGGAATAAATGGGTCACAGTAGGCTCAGGAAGACTGCGACATGTAACACAGAAACATCCACCTTCACTAATATTACCTCTACAGAATTCCTTCGCTCCACTAGTGCACTGCGATACTCAGGAAAACAGAAGGGAGGTGGGACTTGAACCAATGAAGGAAACTCAAGAGAACAAGAGCACCCTGAGTACAAATAAAAAAGCCAAAAACAGAAAACTATTACTGTTGGGGGATTCCATCATCAGAGGCATTAACCTTGGAACACAGGGCGAGGAGACCAAAATAGTGAAATGTCTTCCAGGATCCTCAGCTACCAGGAGTTCCAGGCAAATACTGACTATAATTAAGGAAGAAACTAAGGATTTTAACACTGATGTTGTTATCCATCTGGGAACAAATGACCTGGCCAACAACTCCACACTTGCAGCACAGAAAGCTTTTCGGGAGCTTGGTGAGGGTGTGAAACCTTTTGTAAAGACTATAGCTTTTTCTGAAATACTGCCTGCATATGGAAAAGGAGAGCAAAGAGTGAAAAACACAGAGGACTTTAATAGATGGCTCAGAGCCTGGTGTCATCAAGAAGGCTTCAGGTACATAGGAGGATGGGGAAATACATGGAAGGACAAGAAGCTATATTGCACTGATGGGCTACATATTACTACAGCAGGAAAAAGAAACCTTGCAGAGAAATTTAGACAATATTTTTCTAGGCATTTAAACTAGAAGGTGGGGGTGGTGTATGTACGAAGGACAATTATAGAGACCACCCCCGGCAAAAGAAAAGATGTGATAGTAGTAAAGGCTGCAACATAAGCAATATTAGCAACTCATTTCTTAGTATTGCAACGGAAAGTGAAACGACACAAAAATCCATACGAAAAAGGAGATTATCGCTGAAAAATAGCTGGAAAGCGATGACCACAAATGCTCGCAGTCTAAGCAACAAAGTTCATGATCTGCAAGCCCTGATATTAGAGGCAGATCTAGATATTGTTGCTATCACAGAGACATGGTTCAGTGAATCACATGGATGGGATGCAAACATACCGGGATATAATCTTTTTAGGAAGGACAGAGATGGTCATAAAGGAGGAGGAGTAGCTCTCTATGTAAAGATCAATATCCAAGCGACCGAAATGCAAGGGAGCTGGGGAGAGGAAGAAGCGATATGGATTGCTCTGAAAAGAGAAGATGGAACTTCTATCTACGTGGGTGTAGTCTACAGACCTCCGACTCAATCGCAGCAAATTGATAAGGATCTGATTGTGGATATCCAAAAGTTTGGAAGGAAAGAGGAGGTTCTGCTGTTGGGAGATTTCAACCTGCCGGATGCGGACTGGAATGTTCCGTCTGCGGAATCGGAAAGAAGTAGGGAGATTGTGGATGCCTTTCAAGAGGCTCTGCTCAGACAAATGGTGACGGAACCCACAAGGGAAAAAGCGATATTGGATCTGGTCCTCACAAATGGAGAGAGTATCTCTAATGTTCGAGTGGGTGCTCACCTGGGTAGTAGCGATCATCAAACGGTTTGGTTTGATATAACGGCTAAAGTGGAGAGCGGCCGCACGATACTTAAAGTCCTAGATTTCAAACGTACGGACTTTAATGCAATGGGAAAGTACCTGAAGAAAGAGCTTTTAGGATGGGAGGACATAAGAGAAGTGGAAAGACAGTGGTCTAAGCTGAAAGGAGCGATAAAAATGGCTACGGACCTTTATGTGAAGAAAATCAATAAAAACAAGAGAAAAAGGAAGCCGATATGGTTCTCCAACCTAGTGGCTGAGAAAATAAAGGCGAAAGAGTTGGCGTTCATGAAATATAAAAAAACCCAAGAAGAGGAGAGCAGAAAGGACTACAGGGTGAAACTGAAAGAAGCCAAGAGAGAGATACGTTTGGCGAAGGCACAGGCGGAAGAACAAATGGCTAAAAATGTAAAAAAGGGAGATAAAAATTTTTTCAGATATATTAGTGAAAGGAGGAAGATAAAAAATGGAATTGCTAGGCTGAAAGATGCTGGGAACAAATATGTGGAGAGTGATGAGGAGAAAGCAAATGTGCTAAACAAATACTTCTGTTCTGTGTTCACAGAAGAAAATCCTGGAGAAGGACCGAGATTGTCTGGCAAAGTTACACGAGAAAATGGAGTAGATTCTGCGCCGTTCACGGAGGAGGGTGTTTATGAGCAACTTGAAAAACTGAAGGTGGACAAAGCGATGGGACCAGACGGGATCCATCCCAGGATACTAAGGGAGCTCAGAGAGGTTCTGGCGAGTCCTATTAAAGACTTGTTCAACAAATCTCTGGAGACGGGAGTGATTCCTGGGGATTGGAGGAGAGCGGATGTGGTCCCTATTCATAAAAGTGGTCACAGGGATGAAGCAGGAAACTACAGGCCGGTGAGCCTCACTTCAGTTGTTGGAAAAATAATGGAAGTGTTGCTGAAAGAAAGGATAGTGTATTTCCTTGAATCTAATGGGTTACAGGATCCAAGGCAACATGGCTTTACAAAAGGTAAATCGTGCCAAACGAACCTGATTGAATTTTTTGATTGGGTGAACAGAGAGCTGGATCGAGGACATATGCTAGATGTAATTTACTTGGATTTCAGCAAAGCCTTTGATACAGTTCCTCATAAGAGGCTGTTGAACAAACTTGAAGGGCTGAAGTTAGGACCCAAAGTGGTGAACTGGGTCAGAAACTGGCTGTCGGACAGACGCCAGAGGGTGGTGGTTACCGTATTTTCACGCATATAACGCGCGCGTTATACGCGTTTTTACCTACCGCGCATACCCCTCGCGCGTTATATGCGTGAGCGCGGTATACCAAAGTTTTAAAACATAGTTCCCACCCCGCCCGACGCCCGATTCACCCCCCCAGCAGGACCGCTCGCACCCCCACCCCGAACGACCGCTCGCACGCGCTCCCATCCGCACCCGCATCCACGATCGGAGCAAGAGGGAGCCCAAGCCCTCTTGCCCGGCCGACTCCCCGACGTCCGATACATCCCCCCCCCCCCCCCCGGCAGGACCACTCGCACCCCCACCCCGAACGACCGCTCGCACGCGCTCACACCCGCATCCACGATCGGAGCAAGAGGGAGCCCAAGCCCTCTTGCCCGGCCGACTCCCCGACGTCCGATACATCCCCCCACCCCGGCAGGACCACTCGCACCCCCACCCCGAACGACCGCCGACTTCCCGACAATATCGGGCCAGAAGGGAGCCCAAACCCTCCTGGCCACGGCGACCCCCTAACCCCACCCCGCACTACATTACGGGCAGGAGGGATCCCAGGCCCTCCTGCCCTCGACGCAAACCCCCCTCCCCCCCAAGAACCTCCGACCGCCTCCCAGCCGACCCGCGATCCCCCTGGCGACCCCCACGACCCCCCCACCCCCCTTCCCCGTACCTTTGGTAGTTGGGCCAGAAGGGAGCCCAAACCCTCCTGGCCACGGCGACCCCCTAACCCCACCCCGCACTACATTACGGGCAGGAGGGATCCCAGGCCCTCCTGCCCTCGACGCACACCCCCCTCCCCCCCAAGACCCTCCGACCGCCCCCCAGCCGACCCGCGATCCCCCTGGCGACCCCCACGACCCCCCCACCCCCCTTCTCCGTACCTTTAGTAGTTGGCCGGACAGACGGGAGCCAAACCCGCCTGTCCGGCAGGCAGCCAACGAAGGAATGAGGCCGGATTGGCCCATCCATCCTAAAGCTCCGCCTACTGGTGGGGCCTAAGGCGCGTGGGCCAATCAGAATAGGCCCTGGAGCCTTAGGTCCCACCTGGGGGCGCGGCCTGAGGCACATGGGCCCAACCCGACCATGTGCCTCAGGCCGCGCCCCCAGGTGGGACCTAAGGCTCCAGGGCCTATTCTGATTGGCCCAAGCGCCTTAGGCCCCACCAGTAGGCGGAGCTTTAGGATGGATGGGCCAATCCGGCCTCATTCCTTCGTTGGCTGCCTGCCGGACAGGCGGGTTTGGCTCCCGTCTGTCCGGCCAACTACTAAAGGTACGGGGAAGGGGGGTGGGGGGGTCGTGGGGGTCGCCAGGGGGATCGCGGGTCGGCTGGGGGGCGGTCGGAGGTTCTTGGGGGGGAGGGGGGTTTGCGTCGAGGGCAGGAGGGCCTGGGATCCCTCCTGCCCGTAATGTAGTGCGGGGTGGGGTTAGGGGGTCGCCGTGGCCAGGAGGGTTTGGGCTCCCTTCTGGCCCAACTACCAAAGGTACGGGGAAGGGGGGTGGGGGGGTCGTGGGGGTCGCCAGGGGGATCGCGGGTCGGCTGGGGGGCGGTCGGAGGTTCTTGGGGGGGAGGGGGGTTTGCGTCGAGGGCAGGAGGGCCTGGGATCCCTCCTGCCCGTAATGTAGTGCGGGGTGGGGTTAGGGGGTCGCCGTGGCCAGGAGGATTTGGGCTCCCTCCTGGCCCGATATTGTTGGGGAGTCGGCGGTCCTTCGGGGGGGGGGGGAGGGATGTATCGGACGTCGGGGGGGGGGCATCAGGCTTTCAGGATGGGGACAGACCTTCAAGGGGGGGACAGTGCACGGAAGTCAGGGGGGGTGAACGGAGAGTCGGGACAGCGCACGGAAAGTCAGGGCGGGCGAAAGGAGCGTCGGGCAGCATGCGCGGTATACCCGTGAGCGCGGTATATCAAAGTTTTTGTGCAAATCATCGTGATTTCTGCGCGCTATATCCGTGTGCGCGTTTTATACGGGTGCGTGTTATTTGCGTGAAAATACGGTAATGGAAGTCGCTCGAAAGAAGGAAAGGTGACTAGTGGAGTCCCTCAGGGTTCGGTGCTGGGGCCAATCCTGTTCAATATGTATGTAAGTGACATTGCTGAAGGGTTAGAAGGAAAAGTGTGCCTTTTTGCAGATGATACCAAGATTTGTAACAGAGTAGACACCGAAGAGGGAGTGGAATGAAAAAGGATCTGCAAAAGTTAGAGGAATGGTCTAATGCCTGGCAACTAAAATTCAATGCAAAGAAATGCAGAGTAATGCATTTGGGGATTAATAATAGGAAGGAACCGTATATGCTGGGAGGAGAGAAGCTGATATGCACGGACGGGGAGAGGGACCTTGGGGTGATAGTGTCCGAAGATCTAAAGGCGAAAAAACAGTGTGACAAGGCAGTGGCTGCTGCCAGAAGGATTCTGGGCTGTATAAAGAGAGGCGTAGTCAGTAGAAGGAAGAAGGTGTTGATGCCCCTGTACAGGTCATTGGTGAGGCCCCACTTGGAGTATTGTGTTCAGTTTTGGAGACCGTATCTGGCGAAAGACGTAAGAAGACTTGAGGCGGTCCAGAGGAGGGCGACGAAAATGATAGGAGGCTTGTGCCAGAAGACGTATGAGGAGAGACTGGAAGCCCTGAATATGTATACCCTAGAGGAAAGGAGAGACAGGGGAGATATGATTCAGACGTTCAAATACTTAAAGGGTATTAACGTAGAACAAAATCTTTTCCAGAGAAAGGAAAATGGTAAAACCAGAGGACATAATTTGAGGTTGAGGGGTGGTAGATTCAGGGGCAATGTTAGGAAATTCTACTTTACGGAGAGGGTGGTGGATGCCTGGAATGCGCTCCCGAGAGAGGTGGTGGAGAGTAAAACTGTGACTGAGTTCAAAGAAGCGTGGGATGAACACAGAAGATTTAGAATCAGAAAATAATATTAAAGATTGAACTAGGCCAGTTACTGGGCAGACTTGTACGGTCTGTGTCTGTGCATGGCCGTTTGGAGGAGGATGGGCAGGGGAGGGCTTCAATGGCTGGGAGGGTGTAGATGGGCTGGAGTAAGTCTTAACAGAGATTTCGGCAGTTGGAACCCAAGCACAGTACCGGGTAAAGCTTTGGATTCTCGCCCAGAAATAGCTAAGAAGAAAAAAAAATAAAAATAAAAATAATAATTTAAATTGAATCAGATTGGGCAGACTGGATGGACCATTCGGGTCTTTATCTGCCGTCATCTACTATGTTACTATGTTAAGGCATCATCATCACAAAGTTCCATGTGGAAGAAGTGTCACAGCAGTGTATTATCGTGATTTTTTGCAAAAAATGCGCAGAGAAATGCACAAAACCCGACTTCAGTGCTCTTGGCTGGGCCACTCATTCTTCACAACAACGCTCGCCCGCACATAGGGAATGTCATTGAAAAACTACACGAATACGGCTGGGAGGTGTTACCTCATGCTCCCTAAAGTCAATACATGAGACCACCAGACTTTGACCTTTTTCCAAAGTTGAAACAAACTAAGCGTGGACATTGTTTTGCATATCTGGAAGAGCTTTCTTCCGCCGGTACCCGAGCCATTCGGCAACTGAACTAAAATGATGTCTTGGATGTAATAATGAAGCTTCCCGGACATTGTTGGACTTCCCGAAAGTGGTCAGAGGTGAAACTCAATTGTGACCTCTAGATAATGCAGAAGAACTCTACGGACTTCCAAGTAGTTAGATTTCCTCACAACATATCTCCTCTTTTGTTTTAAAAACACTGAAAACCAGCCATTAACTGATATGTTTTCCTTATGCTCAGGGACTGTGTCAGCGTCAAATTGCTTTTTCTGCAGTGAACAATCCAATCCAGGTCCTCTAGGACCTGGATCATCTGAGCCACCGTGCGCTGACCCTCGGAGAACGAGGGGCTCTGAATAGCTACTCATCTGAGTAGGGGTGTACTTGCAGACCCATCTGGCATAAGTGGACTGCCACGCCCACCATCACCTTAGTGAATGTACGAGGCGCCATTGCCAGGTCAAAGGGCAGAGCTGAAAATTGTCAATGATTCTTTTTGGTGCTGCTTCTTTTTTTAAATTCTTTTTTTTCTTCAGTACATGAAACCATAGAAACTGGAGGAGCGCTGGGAAATTGGAACAAGCATGTAAGCCCTGGGAGCTCCAGAGAGGCTAGGAACTCATCCGTGGCCACTGTCACAAGGACAGCTCGCACTATTTTCATGCGAAAGTATAGGATCTGGAGCGCTGTCTTCATGTGAGGTCCAGGAAAAGCCTCCAAGTGTCCAAGCCTCTCTTTGGCACAAGAAAGTATTTGCCCGAGTTCAAGGATAGGGGCAGCATTGGTTCTTCAGCCAGAATATCCAACAATCTTTGTACAGTGGCTTACACCTTGACCGCCTTGTCAGGGTGCCCTGTGGGAGAGACCACAAACCAATCTGCCAGAGGTCAGGCAAATTCTAGCCTGTAGCTGGACTGAACAATGTCCAGAACCCATTGGTCAGAAAATCTGATCTCAGGCCTCCAGGAACGCTGAGAGCCTACCTCCTATATGCAGAGGAGCAACCTCTGCCTGGCAGCATAGTGACTGCTTGGTAGAGGGAGCAGAAGGGGTAAAGACGCCTGTCTCCCAAGACCCTCTTCCTATAGTCCTGGAAGAGAATTGCTGTGATCAGGAACTAGAAGGATGGTGATATCGCCTGGAACCACGAAAATGTGAGCACCCTGAGCCTCTAGAGGGTCTGGGTCTGCTATCAGGCAGGGTCTAAGGGTGCAAGTCCACCACAGAATTCATCAAATCATCTAGACCCTTGCCAAACTATATCTGCCCCTGAAAAAGAAGCTTGCTAGAGCAAGCTTAGAGGTGGAATCATTGGCCCATTGTCTGAACTAGAGCAGAAATCAAAGAAGCCAATACTTTGTCCAAAAACAGAGAATGGCATGCAGAGCATCAGCCATATAATCCACACCAGACAAGAGAAGTGAGGAGGCGGCTTGACACCTCACTCTCTAGAATGCGCAGCCAGGACAGACAAGTGTGTGTGACGAAGGATGTTGATGAGGTATCTTTGACTCCCAAAGATACTTCCTCAAAGATTCTCCTGAGAACTACATCCACATAGCAGTCCTGCATATCTTTGAGAACCACGCCACCTTCGCTCAAAAGGAAGGTGCGCTTAGTCACCTGCACAACCACAAAGCCCTTTGTAGGCTGGCTAGACAGCTGCTGACATCCCTGTGCCATAGAATACAGATGGAACATGGCTCTCGCCATGTTGAGAGCCCCTTCTGGAGAATCCCACTGTTCCAAAGGAAGTGGAAGTAGTAGGATCATTGGGAAACAGCAATCATAATATGATCAAGTTCAAGGTTGAAGTAGGAATACCGAAAGGAAAGAGAACCATAGTGACAACTTTCAACTTCAGAAAAGGAAACTACGAAGCAATGAGGGAAATGGTAAGGGAGAAACGGCAAACGATAGAACATGCCTGGTCTTTTTTCAAGGACACGGTGAGCGAGGCGCAAAATCTGTACATCCCCAGATTAAGAAAAGGATGCAAAAAGAGTCAAACAAAAGATCCGGTATGGATCACTAAAATAGTGAAGGAAACGATAGGCAATAAGAAAAATACATACAGGAAATAGAAAAAGGACAAAACTGAGGAGAACTGGAAAGAGCACAGGAAGTATAAAAAAAAAATTTCACCATGTGGTTCAAAAAGCTAAAAGAGAGTATGAAGAGAGGCTAGCCAGGGAGGCACAAAATTTCAAACCGTGCTTCAGATATGTTAAAGGGAAACAGCCGGCTAGGGAGGAGGTGGGACCGTTGGACGACGGAGACAGGAAGGGAGTAGTGAAGGAGGAGAAAGAAGTCGTGGAAAGATTTAACATGTTCTTTTCGTCTGTATTTACGAACGAAGACACAACCAACATACCGGAACCTGAACAATTCTTCAATGAAAATCAAGCAGAAAAATTAACATCCATGAAAGTGAGCCTTGAAGATGTGCGCAGGCAGATTGAAAAACTAAAAACTGACAAATCCCTGGGTCCGGACGGAATCCATCCAAGGGTTCTGAAAGAATTAGAGGGGGAGATAGCGGAACTACTGCAGCAAATTTGCAACCTATCCCTGAAAACAAGAAGTGACCCGGGAAACTACAGACCGGTGAGTCTGACCTCGGTTCCGGGGAAAATGGCGGAAGCACTGATAAAAGAAAACATCGATGAACATTTGGAAAGAAACAAACTTCTGAAAACAAGCCAACATGGTTTCTGCAGGGGGAGATCGTGCCTAACTAATTTATTACACTTCTTTGAAGGAATTAACAAACGGATGGACAGAGGAGACCCCATAGACATTAATATACCTTGATTTCCAAAAAGCCTTTGACAAGGTGCCTCACGAGCGTCTACTCCAGAAATTGAAGAACCATGGGGTGGTAAGAGACGTACATAGATGGATCAGAAACTGGTTGGCGGGTAGGAAACAGAGGGTAGGGGTGAAGGGCCACTACTCGGACTGGAGGAGGGTCACGAGTGGTGTTCCGCAGGGCTCGGTGCTCAGGCCACTGCTATTTAATATATTCATAAATGATCTAGAAACAGGGACAAAATGTGAGATAATAAAATGTGCGGACGACCCTAAACTATTTAGTGGAGCTCGGACCAAAGAGGACTGCGAAGAATTGCAAAGGGACTTGAACAAACTAGGAGAATGGGCGACGAGATGGCAGATAAAGTTCAACGTTGAGAAATGTAAAGTATTGCTTGTGGGAAGCAGAAACCCGAGGTACAACTATACAATGGGAGGGATGTTATTAAATGAGAGTACCCAAGAAAGGGACTTGGGGGTAATGGTGGACATGACAATGAAGCCGACGGCACAGTGCGCAGCGGCCGCTAAGAGAGCGAATAGAATGCTAGGTATAATCAAGAAGGGTATTACAACCAGGACAAAAGATGTTATCCTGCTGCTGTATCGGGCGATGATGTGCCCGCATCTGGAATACTGCGTCCAATATTGGTCGCCGTACCTTAAGAAGGACATGGCGTTACTCGAGAGGGTTCAGAGGAGAGCGACACGTCTGATAAAAGGGATGGAAAACCTTTCATACACTGAGAGACTGGAGAAACTGGGTCTCTTTTCCCTGGAGAAGAGGAGACTTAGAGGGGATATGATAGAGACTTACAAGATCATGAAGGGCATAGAAAGAGTAGAGAGGGATAGATTCTTGAAAATTTTGAAAAATAAAAGAACAAAAGGGCATTCGGAAAAGTTGAAAGGGGACAGATTCAAAACAAATGCTAGGAAGTTCTTCTTTACCCAACGTGTGGTGAACACCTGGAATGCGCTTCCAGAGGATGTAATAGGGCAGAGTACGGTACTGGGGTTTAAGAAAGGATTGGACAATTTCCTGCTGGAAAAGGGGATAGAAGGGTATTAGAGGATTACATTACACAGGTCCTGGACCTGTTGGGCCGCTGCGTGAGCAGACTGCTGGGCACGATGGACCTCAGGTCTGACCCAGCAGAGGCATTGCTTATGTTCTTATGTTATGTTCATGATGCCACAGAATGCTGAGACTGAGTTCACAGTCCACACATGAGAGAGGAGGAAGTAGAAAGAGCTGGCTGGGTAACTAAGTTCAACATGCAGAGACTCTAAAATAAGCTCTGGTAAGGCCACAGACTGAAATAAACACAGAACCATGGGAATCATCCCCTGGATCTAAAGCTTTTAAATCAGGATCTAAAGAGTTGGCCTACATTTCTTGGGCCCCAGCAATGGGAAGAGCATCTCCCAAAACTAATGAGCATTTTGCAGATTCCTTATCAACTTTGTCTCCAGGATGGAGGTCTCCCCAAGTCCTGAACAGTGGCAGACTATGAAGAAAAGATGCTTTCAAACCAAAGCCACAAGGAGACAAGTTTAAGGCACAGAAGAACTACGCAGGAGAAGCACAGCTCTCATGAAAGGCTTGACACAAAAAATTTCATGTAGGAGT
Organism: Geotrypetes seraphini; assembly: GCF_902459505.1. Lineage (NCBI taxonomy): Eukaryota > Metazoa > Chordata > Amphibia > Gymnophiona > Dermophiidae > Geotrypetes > Geotrypetes seraphini. Next base: position 109,577,093 of record NC_047087.1, on the reverse strand, counting down.
CCTTTTACTAAGGCGCGCTAGCCGTTTTAGCACACGCTAAATGCTAACGCCTTAGTAAAAGAGGGGAAAAGTTTGAGATGGCCTCTGGACCATGGAGCATAGAGTCACCCTTAGATGACTTAACCTTGTGTTTCTTGGACTGCGGGGCGTCCACATCCTGTCAAACAGAACATTCAGCCTTCCGAATCATAAAAAAAGAAATGGTGCCCCAATGGGCTAGTCGCCCGTTTAGTCACCAACTTAGGAAGGGGAAAGGTTAAGCATGGTGCTGCCGTCTCTCCCTGCACTACGTGGCACAAGAACGCTCTGGAGGCGCTAAAGTTGCACAATCCTGGCAAGAATTTGAAGTAGAAGAGCTCAAGGACTCAATTCTGACAGGTTTTGAGGCAAAAAAATGCAGTTTTTGAAGTGCTGGGAACTTTTGAAAAAAAGATTGCTAAAATCCAAGATGGCTGCCACTAAGAAATTCATGTCAAAATTGCAATATTTTTCACACTAAGTTCAAAAATGGCGATTTTAGAATTTTTGAAAACTTTTGAGAACCTTTGTCCAAAGTTGAAAGCAAGAGGGAAGCCGGATTCCTCCTGCTCTGAGGCCTACAAAAATGGCGGGTCTTCCCCTCCCTGGTACAGCATGTGATACACGAGGGGGGGAGCTTTTTTTGAGGAGGGGAGGGGATGGTTCGGGGAGTACCTGGCATGGGGAGGGGTGGCATCCAGTGGCAGGAGGGAGTGGGCATCCCTCCTGCCATTTTTGTTGCCACAGGTTGCTGAGGCAGGAGGGAGTGGGCATCCCTCCTGTCTCTCGCGGGGGCAGCCGTCATTGTCAGGAGGAGGGTGCTGAGGGACCCATGGTTGTCATGGGGAAGTGGTTGCAATGGCTGTGGTCGAGAGGGCGGGGGGCCGGCACAACTTTAAATTAAAAAAAAATGGGGACAGATGTGCGTGGGTAACACACACATCTGTGTTCTTAAAAAAAAAGAAAAGAGAAAAAAAAAAAACGGTTTCCTGCCCCAAACAGCTGAGTGGCAGGAGGTTGCTTTGGGCCTCCCCTGCCGGCTCTGCCGATATGTGAGAGTTGCTCTCTCAGCGAACCATTGGATGGGAAAGACGTGGATTACAGTGGACCTCCAGGCAAATAATTTGTATGCAAACTTGTTAGTGCATCAATTGCTCTTTTGGAATTGGCCAAAAATCAGATTAGAGAGGACTCATGCGGTATTACTGAGCCTGTTTCAGTGCATCTAGCTTCGAGTCCTTTCCCTCAGGGCTTCACACTCTATAGGCTCAGCAACTACAAGACATTAAGATTTCATTTATGTATTACATATAATAGTAGGGTGTGTACCATGAGGTAATAAGCCACAGCAGAAGCAAACATGGATCTGTCTTGCTGAAACATATCTCCCTCCTTTTTTTCTAATCAGTGTTTGCGTTCTTCTTCCCTGCACATGACAAAGCCCCAGCTCTGCCATACACAGATGCCTCTGCTATTTTCTGGATAATAAACAGAGGAGCATTAAATCAGAGAATATTTATGTTCCTCTCCTACACTAAACCATTAAAAATGTATCAGACAGAACTTCTCATTTCACAAAAGAAAGATTTCTCCAATACACTGACTTTCAAAGAGGTATGATATGCCCCAGTATCTCAGAATGGAATTTGTCCTTGTTGCTCCCATTCTTTACCAATCTGCCTACTGTTCATAGTGCTGAAGACATATTCCAGCAATCAACCATAAACTACCCACTTGTAAAGCCCTCCTCTTGTCCAATATGGTTTTTGTTATCTTACACAATTTTTTTTTTTTTGGGAGGGAGAGACACAGAAAAACAACAGTCAACCCATATTAAAAAGGTCACACCCAGAACACCCACCTTTCCCATATCCAACCATAGATTTGTAACCTAAACAGCTTCCAAAGCTGTTGTCTGAACTGGTCTCCTGGGTTCCTTATGAGGTCTATCAGACAGATCTTACTGCACACAGTTTCCTTAGAGAGGAAGGAGATATACTACATAGGAATAGCAACTTCCCAGATAGGGTGTGGAAAAACCCCCCAAAAACTTAAGTAGTAGTATTCTGCAGGAGACAGCTTCATGTCCTCAAGGATGGAACTGAGATACACTAACCATTGAATGCACACAATGGTTAGTGCATTCAATGGTTATGTATTTTCCACCAGTCACAAAGAGGCCTGGTTGAAAATACAGTTCTGGTGACAATTTGAAGATACATTGATTCATGGGCCAGTAGCATTAGGACTGTAAACACTATCAACTTATTCTTGTGCCTTTAAGAGAGTAGAGGCAATGGCTACCAGGTGGATTTAGAACACTGCCACAACTATACTCAACCCTCCTTCAGGCTTCTGCACTCTCAGACAGGACCACCTAAAGACAAATCTGATACTGGACACAACCAAGGTGTACCTTGCAGTTTACAATACAATATAAAAATTGATAATCCGTCACCTTGTCAAAAGATATTAGTGCAGATTACAATAAAGTTAAATAAAAGGAAGCAATCCTTTCTGACTTGCATACATAAATTCTATAATCATCTAAGTCAGTGGTTTTCATTGCAAGGACAGTAAGCCAATAGCAGCCTGTGAAGCCTGTGCAGAATATCATCCCTCCCCTGTTGCAATCTGGCACTTTTTGTTTCCAGCGCTGTAATCCTGCACTGCTTGGGCTGTGGGCAGCGTGAATGAAGTAAACACACTGCCTTCAGTAGCCCTGGAAGCTTTCCGTGCCCAAGATGAAGGCAGCGTATTTACTTCATTCATCCTGCCTGTGACCCGAGCAGTGCAGGATTGCAGCTCTGGAAACAAAAAATGCCAGATCCCGGTGGGGGGTGGGGTGGAGGAAGGTTAAGAAGATGCCAGACCTCTGTGGGAAGAAAGATGGGAAGGGCAGAGAGAGGGAGGAGTTAAGGTTCATGGATGGAGAGGAGGGGAAGGGCAGAGAGAGAAAGGAGATGGTGCACATGGTTGGATAGGAAGGGAAAAGGTGGAGAAGTAGACATATTGAGAAGGAAACAGAAAAATGTAAGAAAGTTGAATATTAAAAGTTAAGGTGAAAATGGATGTAGGGTAGAAAGTGAAGGAGAGAAAAACAGCAAATGGATAAGGTCCTGGAAACAGAGTTAAGAGCACAAATAAAATGAAGTGTAGCCAGAGCCTGGGAAAATATGATTAGAAAAATAAAATCACCAGACAACAAAGGTAGGAAAATGATTTTATTTTCAATTCAGTGATTGAAATGTGTCATTTTTGAGAATTTATATCTGCAAGCTATATTTTGCACTGTTCAAGAAGAAATGCATTTCTCTCCATTTCTCTGGTGCTGTACAGCATGCAGACTATGGCATCATGGGTTTCAGTTGTGTATATTAGGACTTTTAGTTTGTGCTCCTGTATTATTTGCTTAGGGTTCATCTGTGCTCTGCATTGTGTGACCAAGGCCAGGTGTTTTGGTAGGTATGTCGAGAAGTGCTGTTAGCATCATGGCCCCAAGTAGGAAGATATCTGTCAGCTTTTTCAGCCCTTTTGGACCCAAAATAGCTCTCGCTTAAAAATTAGTAAAGACCAACATCTTAAGTAATACCTAATAGAGTCTCAGCAAATAAAACTACATTTTAAAGAGATATGTTTTCAATAATTTACGGAACCTTATACGGTTCCGTTCTCAGAGTCCCTGGGAGTGCATTCCAGAGTTTTACAGCTTGATATGAGAAGGATATCACCTGATAGCAATTGAAGCAAAATTTTCAAGCAGATGAAAATAAAAGTTGTAAATCTTTTGAGAGACAATTTACTCTTTGACAATTCTAAAGCAGGCAAATAAGATGGTGCCATCCCATGAAGGATTCAGAAGACAGTTGTACACATCTTAAATTTACATTGAGCACGAACTGGTAACCAATGGAGTTTTCAGATAAGGGCCCTATCGCATCTCTTAGCCCCAAAAATAAATTTAGCTGCAATATTCAGTAATTAAGGGTGATCTAAACACAAGTCATTTCTCTTTCCTTGTTTTTAACTCCATGTTTCCAAGATTATTCCCTCCACTGCATTTTTGTCTTAAACTGCACTGCTGCAGCAAGTTATTACCTGATGGGATCCAACAGGTACGCTGTTAACCAAACCCTCAGCATCAGAGGGCAGCTTCCGTGGAGCCTGCTTAACTGGCGACATCAAGCTTTCAGTAGTGCTGCAGCTGCCAAGATGGACAGACGAAACAGGGTGCACAGGACAATTTTTTCCAAAGATGCAAACAAAAGTAGATATGAAATGTGACAATGGCAGGAATGCACAAATCAATAAAAAAAAAAAAAAAACAGTGAAATAAATGAGCAACATAATGCGCACACAAACACACACTACCAAACTCACTGAGCAAAATAAGACATGTGCAACAAACTCCCCTGCGAGGAATCAGCACAATGCAATTTGCAAGCAATTTACAGAAGAAGCTTTAAGGACAACTCAAGGATATTTGCCACCGTTAGGTGAAACTTTAGCCATGATCCCCCTCCCATCCCACCCTACATTATCCAGACTCTCACCTTCTCTCCCCAATCTCCTCAGGATTTTAGTCTCTCACATTGCCAAGTTGAGAAACAGGATACTAGGATTGATGGACCTTCGGTCTTGACCTAGTATGGCAACTCTTATATTATTAAGCCACACACCCCTGTCAGGATTACCCTCACCTTTGGTGAATGTCTCTGCTGCAGTGCCCCAAATGCCCCTAGGAATGCAGATCTAAACCAGAGTCTGCAAGGCCAGTGTGGGGTATTCAGCATTTACGCACTGCCTTCTGAACTTACATTTTGGTGATAGCATGTGGTCATGGTACCCCACTAGCCAGACTGACTCTGGATTAGTGATGCTACTGTGCCACATTAGGCAGATACCTTGTTTGCTTTTCCTTTTAATCACTATTCCTAAACCCTAATAAGCTTGGTTCTCTGTTCACAGATTTGACATCCACTTCTCCAGCTTCACTCCATGCATACATGGAAACAAAATAAAAGTTCATGGATGTTTTCAGTGGCAAACATACATAATACTATTTCATGCTCAACTGTAAGGGAAAGCCAGATCAGTAATGAATAGGATGCATGACACAAACAATGAAACATTGAAAGTGTAATATTAGGGACCCCTGTATGGTTAGCTCTCCCTTACATACAGATACCTTAAAGGCCATAAAACTATCTGGAATTTCAGAAGTTCATCTCCTGTATCAACCTAGTATTCCAAGGGTCATATACAAGATTTCCTAGCTCCTGTCTCTGCTCTGCTACTACACTTACAAAAAATAATTCTTTGTTTTCTAGAACCAGTTTCCTACTTCAGTAATAAAAAGATCAAGGAACTTCCTGCAAACACCAGTGCAACAGAGAAAATTATCCTTTCCCTCCCCTTAATGGTCCTCCCCTTTTTATTCATATCCCTTTAGAGTTATACAATGCCTTCTACTTCAGTTACGGTTCATAGACAAAAGCGCGCGACAACAAAGGTGTGACGACAACCCAGCGCAGACAACTGAGCGCAAGGCAGAAGCGCGCCAAAGAAAAACAGTATTTTAAGGGGCTCCGACGGAGGGTGTTGGTGGGGAACCCCCCCACACACTTTACTTAATAGAGATCACACCGGGGAAAAGTGAAGTTTTCAGTATAATGTGGGGGGTTACAATCCCCCAAACCTCCCACAACACCGGCGTGATCTCTATTAAGAGAAGTGGGGGGGTTCCCCCCCACCACGCCCCCCATCGGAGCCCTTTAAAATACTTTTTTTCTTCGGCGAGCTTCCACCTTGCGCTCAAATTGTCTGCGCTGGGTTGTCGGCGCGCCTTTGTCGTTGCGCGCTTTTGACCTGTCACCTCAGTTATACTCAGGTTAGCATAGTGTACAGCTGCCGGTTAGTACATATTCAAGCGAAAAAGCTGTCAACAACAGCAGACACAGATTAATAGAAAAAACACCACTTTCATGGTGCATGCAGAATAGCAAGAATATGCATAAAAACACACACATCAAATTCAATCCATCACCTACTTTGTCAAGTTTACATGGAGAGGGAAAAGAGGCAGCTCACATCCCTATACATATCGATAACAGTTCAAAAGCAACCAAGATGCCCCAGGAGTCAGGATTAGAAGATGTCATCACCGTCATCAAGATAAACCTGTTAAACATGCTGCATGCATCAACGGTCTATGTTAAGTCTTTCCCAGCACCTCAGACCCACACAATGTATTTAGAAATGAATCATTTCTGAAATTTGAAATGGTCTCAAAATCTCCTGTCCACCAAAATCTCAATATATTATATATACACATCAAACATACATGTATATACGCATACACACCGGAGAAGTCAAAATTTACTGTGCATGTGGAGGTTAAAAGTCACTCTCCAACATATACTCAGAAAACCTTCCCCTCATATAGTTTTAGGGAACATACATTTGCAGAGACTGTTTTTGTTTGGAAAGGAAAGTGCTGAGAAGAATGATATTAGTTTTTTTTAAACTGTTCTTTTGCTAGTAATAGGGAATGAAGATTGTGGATAGAGAAACATTAAGGCGGTGACCTAATTTGCTTTAGTTTGTTAAGGAAATTGTCTGATTTCCTGAAATAAGTCCCTCCTGAAAGACTGAACTGTGGACTATGGCTCTTGTGAAGACTAGAGGAGAATTTTATGTATTTACACTAAAGCATAATAAAACTTTGACTCTTCATACCTCACCCTAAGTAAAACGATAAAGGGAAAGAGGGACCTGAACCTAGTGAACTTGGTTGGGATAACTAATCTTTAAAGGTCCTTGCCTGTGGAATTACCAGGTGGTTATTGCCTGGATCCTGCTACAAGGAAGGTTATTACAAAAAGAAACAAAATGGACATTTTTATTGAATTGACTAGAGCCAAATGAATTAAACGGATATATAGATTGGAAGCCTTTTATTTAAAATTTTTTAATAATGTTTATCTTTATCATATAGGATCTGATTTCATGGGAGATTTATAATGAATGATATCATTAGGATATTTTGTCACAATGCACTTTATATTTAATTATATTGAACTATATTTATTTATTGATACTGGATGATGGAGTTTGATATCAATTGGTAATATAAATTGTATTTTGATGCATTTAATTCAGTATTTACGATAATTTTTTAGGGGTTTAGTTTTTGACAACATGGAGTTAAGTTGGTGCTCTGATGATTCTGGGTTTAGGTGTTTATGAATTGTTTAACACTATTTTTAAGAAGGAGTTTTGTATGTGAGAGAAATGCTAGTGTATTAGAATGGACATGGTTTGGTATGAATGGTTTGTTACGCATGCGTTGTTAGTTATAAATTAGAAGATTCAGCGCGAGTACCTTGAAAAGGAATATATATATGATTGTTGGGCAATACGTTTGAGGTAAATCTTGACCCTCTCAATGCACTGGCGCAGTTTAATCTTAATTTTAATTTTAGTTATATGTTGACCTGATTGATGTTTAACACGAATGTTTGGACCACGAGTGACGTCTTTAATACGCATGCGCTGCGGTTTAAAACTGGTTATGCGGAGTCAGCGTTGAGATAGGGAACGTCATCATATTGTGCCTTGACAAGTACGCCAAGGTCACGTTTTGACTCTGTCAATGAAATTGTATGTGCTGCGGTTTAAAATCGCTGTACAGGGTCAGAGTTGAAATAAAGAATGTCATATTGTGCCTTAACAAGCACGCAAAGCAATGACTGTCAATGAGATTGTATGCGCCGTGGTTCAAACCGGTAAGTACATCATTACGTTATGCTTTAGCAAGTACGCAAAGGTTACGTTTTGACCTGGTTAACACAGCTGCGTGGATGACTATAAATGGCTTTCATAGTTAACAGTGAATTTAGAACAGCTCCAGAGCCGTAAAAGAGAGGACGCCGGAATTCAGGTTGGTTATTTGGAACGAATGTTTTTTGAATGAACAGTGCATTTGAGATGATCAATAGAGTTATTTTGTGTATGTTTCCTGATACGGAACGTTTATATGTGGGTTTGAAGTATTATTTCAGTGAATTATTTCTCCGGTAAGTCAGGGTTATATTTTGAGCCCTACACTACATCTGCACTGTTCCCTTTGAGTGGTATTTAGTGCCTTTCCACTTTGTGGAGTCTATTCATGTATTTAACACCTAATATTGATTATAAAAGGCATTTGTAGTTACCTTAGTCTTCGTCCCGTTAGGGAAAATGTTAGAAATTATGTTGTTAGTTGAATGAATGATGTGACTGTGAGTTGTGAGGTGCTTCTAAGGAACTTTTAGATAATTGTAGGTTTATGTATTCATTAGCAAAGGAGGTTATATAGAGTTTTGGTAAACATATCTATTACTGCCTATGTTTAAATATCTAGACAGTGTTTTTATTGAAGATAATTCTTATAAGGGGATTTCAATAATCTATATATTTTTTAACAAGGGCTTTTTATCACAATCTATTTATGAGTTTTCAATTTGGTTCTTTACTAAATTCAATATTAAAATAATAAAGAATATTCTGTTGAATGTATTTATGTATGAATTATGGAATGGATAGAAAGTTCATTATTGTAAATGTGATGAGTTTCAATGAGAGGGTTATGAGAAATATACATTAGTAATCGAGATGATTTTCTATTTGTTAAATATGTAACTGTATTAGCTTTTAGTTTGTGTATTTATGAGCTAAAATACAGTTTGAGGGTAATTGTGTAATTGAAAATTATTTTGTTTTTGTATTTATATTATACAGTGCTCCCAGTTGGAACCCTTGAAAAAGCCTGTTTAGGCGAAACGGGTCCCGTCGGGCATACTATTATTGTTGGAGCAAGCTATTTTTAAATAATAAAGAATATATATAATTGAATGACCAGCAGTTTTGGATTGATTTATTAAGAAGAAATTTATAAAGCATGGATTGAATATTCTGCTTGTTAAATGATTTACCCTAACAAGTGAGGTAACCTTTTGGACTGTGGTAACCATTTCACCTCACTTTCTATCTTCAATATTGATCGTGACAGTGAGAGGACCCATGAGCCCAGACCCTCATGCTTTGCTGGAGGAGGAGGAAGAATTTTTGCATACAGGAGGAAAGTAAGTGAAAATTTATTTTCTTCTACCCAACAAGTCCAGAATTGTGAGTTATCCCCCTCAGCTAGCAGATACAGATAGACTAGCAAGCTGTGAGCTCTGTCCTACAACAGGCCATCATGCAGCTCCAGCAAACCAGTATTCTCTGTCTCCAGCAGATATTGATGGACATTCCGTACAGCAAAGGGCTTCTCTAATAAGGAGCTCCTTGGTCAGGATGCAGTTGAATGGGAGCAAGAAGAGGAATTCAGGTCCAGCCTGAGGTGGTTGCATTTGGAATACTTGGAGAAGTCAAGGTCCCTGCCCTATCCAGGCATGCCCATTTAATGTGGCGTTAACGCTCCTCCCTCCCATAATCCATCTCTCTTTTTATAGATTTGTTATAAAGAGTAGGACTCCAATGCTCTCCTAACTAGTGACCAGACCATAGTGATTCTTAGACAGCAGAAGAGAGCTCCTATAGTTTCAGGATTGCTGTGTTCTTCCAAACCCCTATCGCCCAACACACATTTCTGAGGGCTGTTTAAGCATCTGGAGCAGTGCTAGAGGTAGAGTGGCACTGGAGATCATGAAATATAATCTTACTTTTTTTGTATTAGTCTAATATTCCAAGTACCTTAACAAGTTTAGATTCAAACAGGTTTTTTGTTGTTTTTTTTTCTGTGAACAGTGATCACAACTTCCTTAGCACAGCGATCACTGGCTACGACCCAGAAACAAAGTTGATGTCATAACAATGGAAGCATTCAACATCCCCGAGGCCAAAAAAAGCAAGTCAGGTCTGTAGCAATGTCAAAGTCAAGCTGATCGTCTTCTTTGACTCTAGTGGCGAAGTTCATCACGAGTATGCACCACATGGCACAAACCCCTACCACCCAACACACATTTCTGAGGGCTGTTTAAGCATCTGGAGCAGTGCTAGAGGTGGAGTGGCACTGGAAATCATGAAATATAATCTTACGTTTTTTTGTATTAGTCTAATATTCCAAGTACCTTAACAAGTTTTAAACTAAACACTTCAGTAATACTGTGATGCAGATAGAAATCCAGCAGCAAGAGGGGGTACCATCCAGTCTTTTACACTGAGTGTCACATGTATGATTATCTTCCATTTGGTAAGAGGTTATGTGTGTGTGCTCAATGCAGAGTTCCTAGTTCTCAGAACAAGTTCATTCTCTTGAGGCTAAAGCAGGAGACAGAGAAGGTACATAAAAGAGACTTACAGGGACAATGCAGAAAAATTCCCACCTCCAGTCTATCACTCCTTGTGCTGCTTTGGAGGAGAGAGGTCTTCTTAAAGGACAGCATCACCCTAGTAAAGTAGGATCAATCCTATAGTCAAGACCTACCCACCAGGGGATGCAACATCCTCTCACATTGAGAATGGGTCTCCAGAGGCTTCTGCCCAGGAGGGAAGGGTTAAGACAACTATTGTAGTTGGTGATTTGATCATTAGGCATATAGACAGCTGGGTGGCTGGTGGATGTGAGGATTCTCTGGTCACTTGCCTGCCTGGTGCAGAGGTGTCAGACCTCACATGTCACCTAGATAAGATTTTAGATGGTGCTTGGGAGGAGCTTGCTTTCTTGATACATGTGGGTACCAATGACATAGGAAAATGTGAGAGGGAGGTTCTGGAAACCAAATGTAGATTCTTAGGAAGAAAGTGCAGATCATCCAGGGTAGCATTTTCAGAAATGCTCCCCATTCCACACACACAACAAAAGAGGTAAGCAGAGCTCCAAAATCTCAATGCACAGTTGAGACGATAGTACAGATATTAGGGATTTAGATTTGTTAAGAACTGGGTAAATTCTATTCTAAAAGGATGAACATCAACTTAACCAGATGGAACCAGGCTGCTGGTACTAACATTTAAAAAGGACAAAGAGCAACTGTAAACTAAAATGGGAGGAAAAGCTGACAGTCACCCTGGAGCGCATGGTTCAGCGTTGAGTATCCTTGAAGAATACTACTGAAACAGGACATTTAGGGACTCCCAATAGAGAGGTTTCAATGGTGTCAGGAGTGTTTAAGGGGACAGCAGTGTAAAGGTTGCAAATTATTCCTGTAAACTTCTAAGCACAATTTGAAGTGTTTAAGAACATAAGAATAGCTTTACTGGGTCAGACCAAAGGTCCATCAAGCCCAGTAGCCCATTCTCACAGTAGCCAATTCAGGTCACTAGTACCTGGCCAAAACCCAAAGAGTAGCAATTTTCCATGCTACCGATCCAGGTCAAGCAGTGGCTTGCTCCATGTCTTTCTTAATAACAGACTATGGACTTTTCCTCCAAGAAATTGTCCAAACATTCTTAAAACCAGCTACGCTATCCACTCTTACCACAATCTCTGGCAATGCGTTCCAGAGCTTAACTATTCTTTGAGTGAAAAAATATTTCCTCCTATTGGTTTTAAAAGTATTTGTATACAATTTGAAGTATTCGTATACAAACGCTGGAAGCCTGAAAGATGGGAGAGTCAGAGTATATATAGCACTAAATGAAGAGGCAGATATAACAGACATCTTGGTGACCTTGTGGAAGTAAGATCATCAATAGGTATACTGTTATCAGGGTATGAATTACATCGCAATGGATCAAACAGGAGGGGGTTGCGCTATATCAGTGGTCTCCAAAAGATGGCCTTAAAGTTCATTTTTGTGGCCTCATTACACTGAGGTTCCAGTGAGAGATGCACCAAGTCTGCAGCAGTGTTAGCTGGCTTCATCTGTTTTCACTTCCTGTTTACTTCACTGAAAGTGAAAGCAGTCTGCAAGGCACATTTAATGCCAACCCATGCCACTGAGCCTCCAACGATACCTGCCAGTAAGAAAGAGTAAATATCACAGATGAGAGGGTGAGAAATCCAAAGTTGCATCTCTCTATGTTTCAAAGGCTGGCAACCAGGTCAGGCAGACTGGCATGTGAGGTGCAGAAATTAATTTAGAAACTTTGGAATAAAAAGGTTTTGTTAGAGCTTTGATGAATTTCTGTCATTATCATATTTTCTTTTTGGGGTTTAAAGTTATACACTCTAGCCAAAATAAAGCAAATGTTTTTAAACAATATTTCCTGATGTTAAGAGACTGGGGGGTCAAGAATGTTTGCTAAGGATCTGATTATTCTGAGCTTGAAAAAACAGTTAACAACTGCACTAATCTGAAGGCGGTAGGACAATTTACTGTCGATCATTACACCAAGGATTTTAACTGAACTAAGGGGGTTTATCGGGGTGCCATTGATAGCAATAGGAGATGTTAAGTGAATATTTTCTTTCTATGGAAAGAGAAGACAGTTGGTTTTGGAGGTACTTAACGAGAGCTTTTCAGAAACAAACAAAATCAGGCACTCTGTTTCCCCGAGAGCATAGTCTGCAACATCAGATTTCTTTAGCAGTTAGTGTAAGGGCACATGCGAAAAGGAGACTTCCACAATGGAATCCTACTTAAAATTATGCTTTTGGATCACATTTTCTCTTACCATCATTAAGAGTTCCACCTTCACATAGCTCTTTAGCTGAGGGGGGGGGGGAAGGTGGGAAAATTCCAGTTAGCCACACTTCTCACTCATGCTTCCACACAGCACAAAGATTTACTTTATAACCTATTGCTTCCTAGGTTTTCTTGATACTTGCCAATGAAGACTTAAAGTCCAAAGTGTTAGAGAACAAAAAAAAAAAAAAAAGGAGGAAGAATGAGCTAAGAAGGCATCATTCAAGATATACATTAATAGCAAGCATTAAAAGAGCTCTGGCTTCTATATTTACTTTGCTTCTGTTTTATATTGCTCTACAGCAGGCCAAACACCTCACCTGTCTGGAATGGCCTGAAGGCAATCTGACTTGCTAAATTACTTGTCAGCACATATGGTGGTTTTCTACAGTAATCTTTCTTTTTCAGTATATCTATAGATTTAAAGGAAAATTTATGTTCTCCTTTACAGTACACAGTCTATAAAAACATTAAAGAAACAATCCTCAAAATAAAGTACTATAGTTTAAATACAACAAAAAGACAGAGGTTTACACTTACTTCGATTCTTCACCACATTCAATATTTCTCCCTCTCATCTCTCTCTTCCCTATGCATCTGTACCTCACTCCTCTCCCACCACCATGTTCAATATTTCTCTTCCTCCCTATGCCCAACAATTCTCCTCTTTCTTCATTTCCCCGTGTGCACTGTCTCTTTCCCTCTCACTCAGACTCCCATGCCCAACAATTCTTTTCTATTCCCTTACCCACCTCAGCATCTTTCCCTCACTCCCTCCATTCTTCCATCCTATGTTCCAAGTTCATGCTCCCCTCCTGTCCTCCATCTCTCTTTCCCTCTCAGACACCCATACCCAACAATTCTCCCTTTCTATTCCCTCCACTTCAGCATCTCTTTCCCTCACTCCCTCCATTCTTCCATCATATGTCCCAAGTTCACGCTCCCCTCACTCCATTCTGTGTCCCAAGTTCATGCCCCCTCCCTCTCTCCTTCCATCCTTTGTCTGAAGTTTCATCCCTTCCTTCTGTGTCCCAACACACCCCTCATCCTCTCTCACTTGCCTCCCTCCCACAGGCGTTATCCCCTCTGGCTGTCTCCCTCCTCCCTACTGTACTTCTCATCTCAAAGCCGTAGTTTCTACACATGACCCGCAGCTGACCCGGAAGCCTTCTCTTCCAGTCCCAATGTGCCCCTCTTCCTCCCTTCTGTATCCCAACACATGCCCCTCATCATCCTTCCAACTAACCTCCCTCCCACATGTGTTTTCCCCTGGCCAGCTCCTTCCTCCCAGCCATACTTCTCAAAGTCGCAGCCACGGGTCCTATACACAGCCCACAGCTAACCTGGAAGCCTTCCCTCTGAAGTCAGAGGGAAGGCTTCTGGGTAAGCTGCAGGCCGCATGTAGGAGCCGCGGCTTTGAGAAGTACAGCTGGGAGGAGGGAGCCGGCCAGAGGAGGTAAACATTGTGGGAGGAAGACAAGTGGGAGGGATGAGAGGCATGTTGGGATATAGAAGGGAGGAAGAGGGTGTATTGGGATAGAAAGGGAAGGCTTCCAGGTTAGCTGTGGACTGCATGTTGGAAATTCAGCCCGGACAATGAGAAGAGAAGTACGGCAGGGAAGGGGGAGCTGGCCAGAGTAGATAACTCCAGTGGGATGGAGGCAAGTGAGAAAGAGGAAGAGGGGCATGTTGGGACAGGACGGGAGGAACAGGGTCATGTTGTCACATGAAGGAAGAAGCAGGACCCCAGTTCTTAAGTACACATCTGACCTATCAGATGTTCTTAAACCGGGGATTGAATGTATTCAATATTGCAACAATGAGGTCTCCTTTAAAATCAAAAGACTACAAAAAGGGATACAGATTTGTAAAAGACATATTTTGGCCATTTCCTATTTACTTTTGACTTACAAAGAATTGGTGCAAAAAACTCCACTGACAAGGCTAGAGATGTGTGGCAAGGGACTGATTTTCCTCAAGACAGGAGATTTTAATTCTGTGCCCACCTATACCTATATCCTATTAGGGAAAAAATGAAATAAAGATTACATTCTTACCTTGCTAATATCTTTTCTAGTAGATAGGTGTGTCATTCTGGATGATAGGGTATTCTCTCCATGCTCGCAAGCTATGCAGTAGGAATCCATTCTAAGTTTTCGATTCCTCCTCCTTCACCAGAGGGCTCTGCTGCCCCCTTCAGTTTGTTCCAATGAAAATGATAGCCCTATATAGGGACACATAAGAAGGAGGGGTATGGGGAGACTCCCTGAAATACAGTGCTGTTCTCTGAAAATAACAAAAGAAACTCGGATATGTGAAATATCGATAATGTAATGTGCCACACTTTCACAAAAAAATGTATTAATGTCATAAATAAGTGTAGGCAGTGCTGCTTTAGTTCAAGGGGGTGTATATTTCAAAAAAGGAGGAAAAAGCCTCAGGCAAATGCCCTCCCACCACCACAATGGTGGATGGGTGGTAATCTTCATTGGCAGAAAACCTCCATTGCACTCCCTGTTAAATAAACTATAAGCAGGGCTGTCTATGCAATCGATAGATGAAAAAACTAGATGAAAAAACTACTAGATAAGTTGAAAGTTTTTTCATCTATCGATTGCATAGACAGCCCTGCTTATAGTTTATTTAACAGGGAGTGCAATGGAGGTTTTCTGCCAATGAAGATTACCATCCAACCACCTTTATCCACCATTGTGGTGGTGGGAGGGCATTTGCCTGAGGCTTTTTCCTCCGTTTTTTGAAATATACACCCCCTTGAACTAAAGCAGCACTGCCTACACTTATTTATGACATTAATACATTTTTTGTGAAACTCTGAAAATAACAAACATGTTAAACACTGCAATGGAATATAAATACAAATCAGAAACATTTATGGAGTTCAAACATTCTCTAATGTGCTATAGCAATATTCTTTATATCCTGAAGGCTGACTGACATCAAAATCTCAGGTTTGACTGGAACCATCTGATTGAGAGAGTAGACAGGCAGAGAAATAACTCACAGGCAGGGCTCCAGAACGAGACACCTAACTGCTACAAAAGATATTAGCAAGGTAAGAACCTTATATCCTTTTCTAGTGTAATAGATGTGTCATTCTGGACGATAGGGATGTACAAAAGCAGTCCCTGAAATCTAAGGTGGGACCTCTGCGCCTGCTTACAACTCTAAGGACCAAAATGTGGTGTCCTCGCTTGCTGCTATATCCACTCTGTACAACTTGGAGAATGTATGCACAGTGGACCAGGTCGCTGCCCTACAAATCTCCTCGGGTGAAATCACCAGAACCCAAGAAGCCATGAACCCATGAAATTACCAGAACCCAAGAAGAAACCATGCTTCTAGTCAAATGTGTCTTCACGGAGACTGGCGACTGTTTGCCACAGGACATATATGCTGACGAAATGGCCATGTGAATCCATCTGGAAATGGTGGTCTTGGTCACTGGTCTGCTGTGTTAAGCCTGACTGGTGAACACAAAAAGATGGTCAGACAGTCAGAATTAATTTGTAACCTCTAGATAATGTAGAAGGACTATCTTCACATCCTGCTTTTTTAGAATCCGGTCCTTCTTCTTTGACTCTGTGGGTTAGAACGCAGGCAATCTTACTTCTTGAATGACATGGCAAGACAAATCAATCTTCACTAAAAATGATAGCACCACGCATAAGGAGATCCCCTGTCTCTGTGATCTTGAGGAAGGGCTCTCTGTGCAAAAGAACCTGTAGTTCAGAGACTCTTCTCGCTGACGTAATGGCCATTAGAAAAGTCATCTTTACGTTAAGATTCATCAAGGATGCTTCTCTAAGAGGCTCATACGGAGTTTGACTGAGGCCGAGCAAGACCACATTATGGTTCCAGGACAAAAGCGGTTGTTTCAACAGTAGACTAATCCTTAGCAACTCTTTCAGGATCTGGCTATTTCCAGATGAGACGCCAAGGGAGCTTTAGGTTCTCAGGTCCAGAAACAGGCAAATCCCTTCAGTTGGGCCCAGAGTGATGCCACTGAAAGACCCTTGTCAAGGCCTGTATACAAGAAAGCTACCACTCCTGAGATTGGATTGGAAAATGGCTCTGCCTTCTCCTTGATGCACCAGTGCTGAAATGTTTCCCAAGCTTTAGCATAAGCAAAGATCATCATATGCTTCTTGGCTTTGAGAAGAGTAGCAATAACTACCTCTTGAGTATCATTTGTGTGCTAACGCTGCACGTTCAAAAGCCATGCCATAAGGACAAAGCAATCCAAATCTTCTATGTCCACTGGACCCTGAGAGAAAAGGTCTGGCTGTAACCACAGTCTGAGAGACCTATGCACATCTGCAGACGTTCAATGTCCATATACCATGGTCTGCATGGCCAATCTGGTGACATGAGGATGACTTTCCCAGATGATTTGCAATTCTGTTGAATATCTGCCCTATCATGGGACACAGAAGAAACACGTATAAGAGAGTTTGTTCTTTGGTCATGGCTGGATGAACATGTCAGATCTTTGACTGAAAAAGTAGTCCACCTTCTTGTTTCACTCTGTAGCCATCAGATCAAATGTTGGGCAATCCCAGCAATGAACAATGGCCTGGAATGCTGTGGCAGATAAAGTCCATTCTCCCGCATCTAGTGTCTGCCTGCTGAGGTAATTGGCCTGGACACTGTCCACTCCTGCTATATGCACCACTGAAAGAGCATGAAGGTATAGCTCTGCCCACCGGAACAATAAGCGAGCTTCCAGACTCAGCGGCGCTGTGCACACTTAATGCCTCCCAGGTGATTGACATGTGCCACCACTGTAGCATTGTTCGAGAAAACTCGGACTGCCTGACCATCCAGCCTCTTCTCTAGCTGTTATAATGCCAAATAAATGGCCTGAAGCTCCAATCTATTGATTGACCACTTCCTCTAGGAGGTTGACCGATGCCCCTGGACTGCAGTGAGTTCCCCAACCAAACAGGCTGGCATCCATGGTCACAATCACCCACAAAGCCATTCTGAGAGGCATGCCTCTTGACAAAGCCTGTTGACTGAGCCACCAGTTCATACTGGCATGGGATTCCGGAGACCATGTCAGACATCTGCAGGGGAGTCTGATTGTGGAGACCACCACAATAGTAGCACATTCTGGAGAGATCACATATAAGCCTTTGTCCACGGGATCGTGTCTATAGTAGCTGCCATGGATCCTAGCTCTTTAAGGTAGTGCTACGTGAATGGAGCTAGCTTGCCTATCATGCTCGTCATCTGAGTACAAAGCTTATGTCTGCGTGCCTCTGGAAGACAACTCCCAGGAATTCCAGAGATTGGGATGGGACCAGTTGGCTCCTTCAAAAATTTTTTTTTTTTTTGCTGCCCAGCTTCGCTCCCACCGATACCAGTGACCTGCGTCGAGATCAACGACCCACAGGGCCCCAAGATCGCCTGCTTTCCTGCTGGGCCGGGCGTGTGAGCGCACTCCGCCCCCCAGAAGCTGCCGGGAGCTCTTAAATTCACAGCAGCTGAATGGCGCGCTGCCGTTCAGCATGCTGGCTAAGGCGCATGGCAAGGCTCGTGCCTTAGCGCACACCTTTGTGAAGCAACTGAGCGGAGCAAAAAGAAGAGACACCTTCCACCCAACTACCAGGCTCTGCCCTACCTGACCCATCTACGGGCGTGGGAGCCTGCTACCGACTGCCTGCTTCGACCATTCCTACCTCCAGCTCTGTAAGATCTCCCCGGAGTCTCTGACCGGACAAGCTTTTGCATGTCTGGAAAACTAAAGTACTGGCACATCTGGATATTATATTAAGTACTCGCATGACTCCAGTTAACCTGTTTGCATGACTCCAGCTAGGCTAGATAACTTAAGTTCTAATATGTACTGTTGGATAAGCGTTTAATCAAATATTTTAAATAAAGATAAAGATTATATTAAGTACGTGCATGTTTCCAGCTAATTCTAAGTTATCCTAAGTCATCTCCCCCGAGTCTCAGACCGGACAAGCTGATAAGTATTTGCACGTCTGTGTAACTTAAGTACTGTCATGCCTGATTAATATATTAAGTACTTGCATGACTCCAATTAATCTGTATGTACGACTCCAGATTGACTAGACAACTTACTACCGGCATGTCTGGATAATTGATTAAGTACCTGCATGTCTCCAGCCAATTAGAAGTTTATACTAAGTTTTGCATGACTGGTTAATCCAATAAGTTTTTGCAGGGTCCACCAACTACCAGCTCCACCTCCCATTAGCGGGACGCCCAGTCACCTTCTTCTAATCCTGACCCTACGTTTGACCGTCTTTCCCACCAGCTCAGTGAGCGTAGAGAAGCTAATCGTCCCCCTCTCTACACAAAATACAGCCTGCTCCACTTCCCTTCGATCTGCTGGCCTTAGTCTCATTCACTTTAAATTCCCTCTTTTAACCATATGGCCGAGATTATTATTTCTAGAGGTATTTTCTAAGGATTCCAGCTTCCTTCTCAAATTAATATTGTTCTTTATTAATGTTTCTCTAATCTGTTTAGAAACTTTCAATTGTTGGTGGATACATTGTAGGGAACTTTTGGTGTCATCAAATTCAAGTTTCAAGTTTCCCACCATAATCTTTTGGACTTTAAGTCTTTCTTCCAACTGACTCAGTTGGGGTTTAACTGATTTTGCCAAGTCTGCCACCAGATCTCAAAGGGAATCCAGGGTTACCTCTCTGGGTTTTTCAATATGAGAAGCATTTGTAAAATGAAAAGTCTCACCAGTTGATATCACCTCTTGGACAGCACTGCTCCGGTTGCAGATTACCCCTGCAGTTGTTGGACTCTCAATCTCCTCCAAACTCTCCTGCAAATGAGAGTGTCTCCCCTCTCTGCGGCCTCCGAGGGAAAGTACTGCCCATGCTCCGGAAGCACCTACTCTCGTGGGGAGCTGGTAATCTGAGGAGGGGGGAGGTGCTTTGGCGTCGGGGCTTAGTGCTGTCTCCAAGCCCAAGGAGATCACATCCGTTCCGCCCCTCCGGTGTATCTCCAGCAGATCTCCCGACGCCCATGGTGTCTCCTGCATACGCTGAAGGAGCTCCTCAATGTTGCCGAACACCGCTGCTCCGGACTGCCGCGAGGCTCCAGCAATACTGCGTCCTCTTTGTTTCGGCATTGAAGGGAAGGCAGATATCCCGGACAGCGATTCAAAAGTTGTTTGAGGTGAGACTCCACGGCATGTTACTCAGCTGAAAGGGTCTGCGGCCATCTTGGAGCCCTGGCTCTTTCAAAAATTTACTATCTAATCCAGGTTCTGCAGAACTCAGATTACCTGAGCCACTGTTTGTTCTCCTTTTGAGAACAACAGAGCTCTGATCATCCAGCCATCCAGGAATGGATGCACTTGCAAACTTGTCTTGCAGATATACACAGCTACCCCTACCATCACCTTGGTGAACGTGTGGGGTGCTGTCACCAAACCAAAGGGGAGTGCTGAGAACTGGAAATGATTCTCCAGAACATGAATCTCAGGAATATGTAAGCAGGCCTCTGTGAAATCCAGGGAAGCCTAAAATTCTCCCGCCACAACCATGATACTGACTGACCACATTGTTTCCATAAGAAAGTATAGAATTCTTTGTGCCACATCGACATGCAAAAGATCCAGAATGGGTCTCCAATCCTCTGAGCCTTTCTTGGACACTATGCAGTATATGGCGAATCTACTTGAGCTCAATTCATCGAGTGGCACAGACTCTTATGGCCTAAATTTCTACCAGTCTTTGGACTGTAGCTGAGATCTTGCATGCCTTCTCTAGGTGCCCCGCCAGAGAGTGCACAAACCAGTGTGCTTGTAATTGCTCTGAATGATCTCCAGCACTCAACAGTTTGATGAGATCTGCGCCAGGCCTCCACATACCCCGGCTCTGAACCTGGTTTCATTGTGGTTTTTTTGAGGTTGAAGCAGGATGAGAACTGGAGGCTGGGCTCCACCTAAGTCCTGAAAATCTCTGTCTTGATCCCTGATAGAATTTCTGAGACAGGGCTCCTCCCGAGTACTGCCAAAAGCATCTGGAGCCACGAAAATTAGACTGCCCAGGGCCTCTTGAGGTTCGCAGTCTGCTTTCAGATAAAGACTTCAGCTGTCGATATGCTACACTGGCCATAAGATCCAGCCCCTTTCCAAAGAACATTTGTCCCTTGAAAGGAAGTCTGCTGAGCATAGCCTTGAAGTACAAATCTCCCACCCATTGCTTAATCCAGAGCATTTTTCAAGCTGAGATAGAATAAGCTGAGACTTTGCTCATGATCCTGAGCGCAGCCGCCCATCATCCACTACCGCCCATAATCCACTACTGTTACCAAAAGTCAAAGGCTCGCTTTCCTCCAATGTAAGCCCATGCAACCTGGTAAGACAACAAAGGAGGCCGCTGCAGCCATTTTAATTCCCAAGGCCAGCACTTTAAACTGTCCCCTCTGCGATCCTGTATATACTTCGATACCACGCCTTCCTCACTTGACAGTGACATATGTTTGGTTACTTGAGCTAATAAGAAATCCACCTTAGGCTGAGCAAACAGCTGCTTACAACCCTGTGCCAAGGATACAGCTTAACCATTGTCTTGGCTATCTTTAATGAGCCTCCCAATGCTCCGTGACTAACACTCATACCAGGATGCCAGGTAAAAGATGAGGACTGGGCTCTCACTCCATTCAGGACAGAGCATGGAGCGAATGGAGCCTGTTGGGAATCCAGCTGTAACATCCTTAGGGAGTCAGTAATGAGCGCCACAAGAGCTGAGGCTTGAACAGCCGGCGTATCGTGGGGACATCCCCCTGGTCAAGAGCTACATCCATATCTTGCATACTCGCTCCTACTTGTGACCCTGTTTCTCCCCCAGCAGGGAGGGTTCACTCTGCAACAGCAAATGCATACAGATAGACCCTTTATCCTCAGTCTCTGTCTGAAAGGTCCATCAGAATCTGCCCAGCCTCTGAGACAGGTGTGCCCTGGAAGCACAAGCCACCTTGCGTGCCTCCTTGTTCGCTGCCAGATCTTTCATGGGAATCCTGGTCCTCCAAATAAGCTCTCCACATCAGATTGACAAATTCAAGAGAGAATGCTGAACCAGGCAGTGTTGACTCCCCTCTAGGTGATGCCATCTTGTGTCAATTGGGTTTCACGGCTTCCATGCTCCTACGTCTAGGAAAGCCACTATTCCAGGGCTCCAGAAGAAATTTTCTCCTGACAGACAGGCCCTCCAATGTCTCCTCAGCCCTAGAGACCTGAGGGGTGGCTAAGCCTGAAGCTTCTGCCTCCCCCCTTTCATGCGCTGCACAGCACGTGGTGCAATGGTGCTCTTCCAGCGTCCATCCAGCACAAATTTGGCATGAATTAGGGGTAAAACAGTCTGGGGACTCCAATCCTGTCAGTGTTGAGGCAAAATGAAGTGATCTGAAGGTTCTGGAGAACTCTGGGGGGAAAAAAAAAAAATCGGGAAATCCAAGATGGTTGTCAAAAATCAGCTCCAAAATGGCTTAACAGAAAATAGGATAGAGGTGGGGACCCTATAGGAAGTGCAGAAACCTGCAAAAAAAAAACAGGATTTTCAGACCCCTCCAATTTTGCCCATAGGCTGTAATAGCCTTATTCACTGTGACTTGTGCTGTGTATGTGCTACAGCCTGCCTCAGCTCTGAAAGTAGCTTGATCTGGGAGAAGAAATCAATGCCTCGGTATTACTGTTCCTCCAACACCAAAATCTTTAGGCTGCCAGTCGAACCAAAGTCAGACTGATCCTCAAACCCCTGTGGAACCACGCACATGAAAGGGAGGAGGCAAAATACAACCAGCACCCTGAAGAGCCATGCTGAGCCCCTTACAGGAGCCTAACACCTGCGTTCAAGTTCCACAAAAGTCTCTTCAGGCTGGTCAACAACTACCACACAAGGATTGGCCTGTCATAGAAACATAAAAACATAGAATATGATGGTAGAAAAGGGCCTTCGGCCCAACAAGTCTGCCCACTCAAATAACCCTCCCCCCTAAGTTCTTCTTTGAAGTGAACCACATGTTGATCCCATTTGTTCTTAAAGTCAGTGACGTTATTGGCCTCAACTACCTGAAGTGGAAGATCATTCCAACGGTCAACCACCCTTTCGGTGAAGAAGTACTTCCTAGTGTCACCATAAAATTTCTCGCCTCTGATTTTTAGCGGATGTCCTCTTGTCGCCCTAGGTCCTGTAAGGAAAAAGATGTCTTCTTCTACCTCAATACGGCCATTAACGTATTTGAACGTCTCTATCATGTCACCCCTCTCTCAGTGTTCCTCGAGAGAGTATAGCTGCAACTTACCTAGACGTTCTTCATATGGGACATCCTTGAGTCCTGAGACCATCCTGGTGGCCATCCGTTGAACCGATTCTATTCTCAGCACATCCTTCTGATAACGTGGCCTCCAAAATTGCACACAGTATTCCTGATGTGGTCTCACCATCGACCTGTACAGCGGCATTACCACTTCGGGCTTTTGGCTGACAAAACTTCTCTGGATGCAACCCAGCATTTGTCTAGCCTTGGATGAGGCTATCTCCACTTGATTGGCTGTCTTCATATCTTCACTAATGATTACTCCCAGGTCCTCGTTCTGCAACAGTTCTAGTTAAGGTCTCACCATTCAGAATGTAGGTTCTGCATGGGTTTCTGCTACCAAGGTGCATAACTTTATACTTCTTGGCATTAAAATTCAGCTGCCAAATAGTAGACCAGTGCTCCAGTAAAAGTATGTCTTGTGTCATCGTGTTGGGCACGGGTATCTCCACCCACTATGTTGCATAATTTAGCATCATCGGCAAATAAAGCAATTTTATCCCAAAGTCCTCGAGACAGATCTCGTATGAAGATATTAAATAGGATTGGACCCCAGACCGAGCCCTGCGGTACTCCACTGTGCACTTCTGACTTTTCAGAGGGAGTACCGTTTACCACCACCCTTTGATGTCTGCCACTGAGCCAGTCTTTAACCCATGCAATTAATATTTCTCCTAGCCCCAACGAACTCATCTTGTTCAAAAGTCTACAGTGTGGGACGCTATCAAAAGCCTTACTGAAGTCCAAATACATTACATCTAGGGACTCTCCCTTATCTAGTTTTTTTGTTACCCAGTCAAAGAAGCTGATCAGGTTGGATTGGCAGGATCCTCCCCTTGTAAATCCATGCTGGTGGGGATCCCTCAGTCTCTCATCATCCAGAACCGTATCTATATTGTGTCAGCTGCAGATCTCAAGTCTGCTTCTTCTCCATGCAGGCAGAGCTTTCCCCTGAACCTGGGGATCTATGGAATACCGAAAGCCACCAAAAACCATGACAAAAACAAGAAAATAATTTAAAAAAAACAGAGCAGATCAGAAAGACTCCTTCTAGTTCATGTGAAGCAGGAAAAACTGAAAGGGGCAGCAGAGCCTTCTGGTGAAGGAGGAGGAATAAAAAATCTGAAGTGGATTCCTTCTGCACAGCTCGTGAGCATGGGGAGAATACCCTATCATTCAGAATGACACACATATTGCACTAGAAAGGACCTTTATATAGACCCCAAAATAGCAGAGCCACCACCCCACATCTACAAAGGAAAAATATTCAGTAACATGTGCCAGGCACTAGCTCTCAGCTCTAGCTCTTTTTTATAATCCTGATGGAATTTCTTCTGGAGCTTTTATTTGGAAAACCAGGTGACAAATTTGTGGACAAAATGAAGAAACGTTTGTCTAAGAACACAAAATCCCTGTTTACCATAATACTAGAGGTGGCAGATTATTGAAACATACAGGAAACATTTTCAAGGGTTAAATAACATCTCCACTTTAAAATGGAGAACAGAAAATACATAGAGAGAGAAAAATAAAAAACAAAACAGAGGACGTCGGGAGGTGTCTTACCCAGAGTAGTGTTTTTTTGAATATTTCTTTTTGTAGATGACAAATACAATAATGGCAATTAACAGCAGAAGACCCAAAATCACACCTATCACGATTCCTGCCACAATTCCTGCTTTAGAGGGTGGTAAATTTCCTAAAAGAGTTGGAGATATGAAACAAAATATTATTCCATATATTTGACTGGAACATTTATAATACACAAACAAATGCAGATCAAAACATAATAAAAATTTAATTCAAGAGTGTTTTCATTGCCTGCTCAAGAAAATTCCCATCCATGAAGCCAGACCCTAAACACTTAGGCTAACTAATACTAGTTCTCAACCTACCAACAGGAAAAACTTTACTTGCCTAACTTCAAGTTAATCCATCTGTTATCTGGAGTTAGATGCTCTAAAGCAGCCATATGAGGAGAGTCTCTCTTCCCAAAGCTACATACTATTTTTTCATTAATGAAAAATGTGTATCTTTTATTAAAGACCAATATATGAAAGGACAGATAACATTTCAAACTATGGATGCTGCTTACATATTAGAACAGGGGTGCCCAAAAGGTCGATTGCGATCGACCAGTAAATCGTATAGGCAACTCTCTGGGTAGTGATGGCATATCCAGCTCCGCTAGGTACTCCTTAGAGTATCTGGAGTCGGACTGGAGGTCCAAGTCCAAAGCGTGGCCCATGTCCTGGACAAAGCGAGAGAAAGATGGGCGGGATGTTCCCGAGGCCCCGTGCGGGGTCGGTGAACGAGACCTCCATCGGGTGGAGAAGGATGGGGAGGCTTCCCTCGAGTATCGAGGCTCCTGCTCCGATCCACGCTCCGAGACCGGGGAAGCACTGTGAAAGTGTTCCAGGGTCGTGGATCTCCGACGTCTCGAGGAGCCCCTCGGAGACGATGCCGGGGTTCGGGGTACCGATCGATGTCGAATCGGTGACCTCGACCCGGACTCCCTCAGTGAAAGCCTAAAACCTCGGATCGGAGCCCCGGACCGAGGGGGAGTTCGGAGGATGCGTGGGTTGGAGAGTGATAGCTCCGTCACCCTCAGCGGTCCCGTACGAGGTGTAGGTGAACGGCCTCGTAGAGTGGGGGAACCCCGGGCCTTCTTGGAGGTACGGCGGTTCGAGGTTTCTGTCGTCTTAGCACGACGTTTTGCCCTGCGGCGGTCTGTGGAGGGAGAGCGCCTCGGGTGTCTCGGCGAGGAGTCCAAGGAGGATGGGATGCGGCGGAGCTTGCGCGCTTTTCCCCGAGGTGGCTCGACGCGAGGCTCAGGCTGGTCTGGCACATGCGGGGGTCGAGGCCGGTTGTAGATGGGCCATTGCAGCGGACAGCTCCGATGAGATCATCGCTCGGAGTAGGTCCTGGAAAACGGGCACGGACAGCATCGAGGGCATGTCCACTGCCTCGGTGCGCTCCACCGGGGGCGACCTCGTATCAGAGTATTCCCGTGTGGTGGAGGCACGGCCCGAAGGCTTGGAGGGCTTCGCCGGGGCTGTGAGCATGGGACTTCTGCCATGCGTCGCCGGTGTCCCCGAGGCTGGCTTCTTCGCTGTTACAGAACCTGAAGAGGGAAGAGGGGACTTACCCGGAGCCGAGGCTTTCTGCTGTCCCGAGGACTTCGGATTCGAGTCTCGAGGCGATGCCGAGGTATTCGGGGCCGACCTCGAGGCCGAGGTAGAGGGTTGGTCGGCGGCGAAGAGATCCGCCATGCGGGCTTTTCTTCGGCGGAGGGCCCAGTTCTGGAAAGTAGCACACTGGGGGCAGGAGTCGGTTGGATGAGCGGCCCCCAGGCAGAGGATGTACCGGCGATGTGGGTCTGTGATGGAAAGAAGCCGCTCACACCGGGTGCACTTTTTAAAGCCGGTCAACGGCCGGGACATAGAATTGAAACTGGCCGCGGCTCGAGTAGCCACGCGACCACGGGGACCCGGAAGCCTCCGGGTCAGTCAAAAAATGAAGCAGGAACAAGTTGAAACAAGAAAAAATTCACGCACAGCGACTTAATCGAGAAAAATAAGAAAAAATCGCGGTGCTAGAAGGCAGTTGGGGCAGAGCCTGAAGAAACACGACTTCTAGGCTCAGCGGAAAATTTTGAACTGGAGACCACGAGGGGATGCGCCCCCTAGTGGAGCAGGAAGGCACGCATGCGTGGAGCAGCAGAGCAAACTTAAATCTTCAATCAAGTTTGCTTGAAAATGCTTCCGCATCGGGGCTCCGTAGATGACGTCACCCACATGTGAGAATATCATGCCTGCTTGTCCTGGGATAATAACAAAACATAAAGTTTTACAGGATTGATATGGCGGCCAAGCAGGATTCTACTTTCGGTTCTTCCATTTTGGCAGCAGGCTCATTAGTCCCACCCTGACTCTATGGGACTGTTTTGTTAGTCCCACTTGTCCAGGCTTGAAGATGTTATCAGTCGTGGTGCGTCCAGAAGAACAAGGATCCGACCTCAGTGTCGGTACCACTGATTTTTGTCTTTCTTCAAGATGGCTTGGAAAAAGGACTGGTCGTCAGCTTTCTGAGGGTTCAGATTGCTGGTTTTTCTTTCCTTGGTCCTAAACTTCTGAGATGCTTTCTGGTCATTCAACTGGAAATTGTCAGGTTTCTCAGTGGCATGTTGCATCTTTGTCCTCTGCTATATCAACCCTGTCAGACTTGGAATCTCAATTTGGTTCTCCAGTCGCATGCTTGTCTGTCTTATGAGCCTGTGGACCAGATGTCTTTAATGGATCTCACCATCAAGACAGTTTTCTTGGTGGCCATTACTTCGTCCTGTATAGTCTCCAAACTTCAAGGTTTGTCCTATAGAGATCCTTTTCTTTGGATTACGGACTCCAGCGTGATTCTGTGCACTGTTCTCCCTTTTTTCTCCCCAAGGTGGTCTATAGTTTCCACATCCAACCAGTAGGTCTAACTGCCTACCTTTACTCCCTTGGGATCGCTCAAACATGATCGAGTGCTGAAGTTGCTGGATGTCCGCAGACTTTTGTTGCCATACTTAGAGGTCACAAATAAGTTTAGAGTGTCCGACCTTCTGTTCGTGCTGATAGATCCCGTATGTAAGATCAGGCTGGCTTCAAAAAGTCACCATTTTTAGATGGATCCATATGACTATTTAATTTGTCTATTTTGCTGCCAGAAAGAAGCCTCCTCTTTCTGTGAAGGCTCCTTCTACTGGAGGCATTTCCTCCTTGTGGGCAGAGTTAGCGGCAATTCCTCTTGAGATTTGCACAGCTTCTACTTGGTCCTCCTTACATACTTATGTTCTTAAGGAAGATAAGTTTAAGTTTAAGTTTATTAGGATTTTATATACCGCCTATCAAGGCTTTCTAAGCGGTTTTACAATCAGGTACTTAAGCATTTTCCCTATCTGTCCCGGTGGGCTCACAATCTATCTAACGTACCTGGGGCTCCCAGTGGCCAGGGCTGCACCAACGCGTCCAAGTCTTTGCTTCCTGGTTTGCAATGGCGTCTGAAAATCTGATCTGCTTTCTTGTTGGCCACTGACGCCATCAGGTTGAACCTTGGAAGACCCCCATTTCTTCATTATGAAGCTGAAGGCTCTCTGAGATAGGGACCACTCCCCAGGATCCAGAGTCTGATAGTTGAGAAAATCTGCCTGTATGTTGTCTACTCTGGTCACATGCACTGCAGAAATCACCAAGAGATGATTTTCCACCCAGGGAAAGAGTAGCTGGGCCTCCTGGTGCACAGGCAAGCTTCTGGTGACTCCTTGATGATTTACATATGCAACCGCTGTGGTACTCTCTGAGAAGACAAAGACCGCCTGGTTCCGGAGGAGGTGCTTGAAGTGCAGGAGAGCCAGCTGAATTACCTGATGCTCTAGGCATTTGATCGACCACTTTCTCTAGGACAGGGACCACTGTTCCTGGACTGGATAGTCTGTGCAAAGTGCACCCCAGCTGAAAACACTGGTATCTGTTGTCAGGATCTTCCAGGAGGAGATCCGGAGGGGAAGACCCCATGACAGAGAGATAAGGTTCAACCACCAGGCCAGACTGCTCTAAGCCTCCGCTGTTCAGGGGAACTGCACATGCAGCGGATTCTTCTGCAGACTCCAATGAGAAATAAGCACATTCTGAAGCAGGCGCAGGTGAGCCTTCACCCAGGGAACCACATCTATAGTAGCAATCATGGACACAGGACCTGAAGGTACTGCCAGGTTTTCGGAGCTGGATTCATAAGGAATGCTGGTATCAGCTGATGAAGCTTTGCCTTGTGCAATTCGGGCAGGAACACCTTGTTCTGTGCTGTGGCAAAGCGGACCTCCAGGTATTCCAAGTCCTATGTCAGAACGAGCTGGCTCTTCTGAAAGTTTACTACCCAGTCAAGGCTCTGAAACAGCTGAACGACCTGGTGTATTGTCTGATGCCCCTCAGACTCTGACTAAGCTCCGATGAGTCAGTTGTCCAGATATGGGTGGGCTTGGAGTATGAGCTTCCATAAGTGGGCTGCCACCACCACCATCACCTTGGTGAAGGTCCAGGGTACTGTCACCAACCCGAAGGGCAAGGCTGCAAATGAAGTGCTGATGCAGGACATGGAACTTCAGGATATTTTCTGTGCTCTGGAAATATGGGAATATGAAGATAAGCTGAATAGGCTCTCTGAATCTTGGAATCAAGAACTCCGCTCTTCAATGGTTCGCCTCCTTCCGACATCAGAGAATACAAACTGTGCTACTAGGCCCAAATAAATCAGAACCCAAACCCATTAAATACGATGTTTCCCAGGGGGCCTTGCTGTCAACTTATACCTCAGACCAGTCATTGATATTGCCCATACCTGTAAATACAAAATCCAAACCCATTCCTATGCTGACATACAACTACTGCTCCTGCTAGGTGAGAACCAATCTACCCAACTCATTAACCTCCATGACTGCCTCTTAGATATGAAGAACTGGATGATAGTCAACAAACTCCAACTGAACACCTCTAAGACAGAACTCTGGATTTAAAAAAAAAAAAAAAAACACCAGTTTCACCCGTCCAACATTTATCTTGAGAAACCACAACCCTAACAGCGCAGGACCAGTTGCGCAGCCTTGGGGTGATATTGTTTGGCCTCATTTCCCTCTCCGCCCACATCTCATGTCCCTCTCTGCCCAAGTCTCCAGTTCCTTCTACTACTTGCACCAATTATGAAGGATCAAACCATACCTCTCTAAACCCAACTTAGTCCAGCTCCATTACACCTACATGCTCTCAAGAATGGACTACTGCAACTCCCTATTTAATGGGATAACATAAAAGAACTCAAAACGCCTCAAGCCAGTCCAAAACTCAGCAATCCACCTCCTATACAACCTCAACTACCATGACCCCATCTCACTAGTTCTTCACATGGAACATGCCAACAAATGCTGCATATTCAAGACCTTCGTAATAGCTCACAAAAGATTCCACAACACAACCCCCACCTACATTATCTCCAAATTGCATCAGTACATCCTCAACAGCCCCCTCTGCTTCAAAGTGGAGAAACGGCTGTGCATCCCCCCCAAACGGAAAATGCAAGTAAACGCTCCTACAGCCACTTTCTCCCATGACTATGGAACCAGCTGCCGGCACAGATAAGATCACTGGACTCTCTAATGGCTTTTCGAAGAGCAGTGAAGACCCTCCTCTTCAGCTAAACTGATACCAGTAGATTGACTCCTTCATATATCTCTCCCCCCTCCACTATGTAATACTTTTTTCATCTTGTCATGTCCTTAATTTGCTTTGAGTATTTGCTTAATTTGCTTAATTTGTATTTTTGTAAACCATTCTGAGCTTCCGGGAAGACGGGATACA
This sequence comes from Geotrypetes seraphini, assembly GCF_902459505.1. Taxonomy (NCBI): domain Eukaryota; kingdom Metazoa; phylum Chordata; class Amphibia; order Gymnophiona; family Dermophiidae; genus Geotrypetes; species Geotrypetes seraphini. The sequence goes on along the minus strand of NC_047087.1, from coordinate 109,546,738 downwards.
AATCTAAATAATAAATAAATAAAAAGGCCTCCGTAAAATCCAGTGAAGCCAGATATTCCCCCGGAGCCATTGAAGAGATCACAGACCGCACTGTTTCCATCCTGAAACGGGAAATCTTGAGGGCTACATTGACCGCCTTAATATCCAGTTCTCGGAGTTTCTCTTTGGCACGATGAAGTATATTAAGTATCTGCCGGAGTCTGAGTCAGACTCTGGTACGAGCTCTATGGCTGCGATGTCCTGCAGCCTCTGGACTATGGCTTTGACCCTGGCCACCTTTTCCTGTCTCCTCGCCAGAGAGTTCAGAAAAAACTCTGAAGGGGGGGGGGTCGATGAAACTTGAGTTTGTAGCTGTGCCGCAGAATGTCCAGGACCCAGAGATCGTAGGTGATGGACATACACTCCTCCAGGAAAACTGAGTCGCCCTCCGATTTGCAGAAGACTGGCTGAGGGCCTGGTGTCCTAATTGTTTCCCTCAGAGTAGACGCTGATTGAACTGAAGACTGAGAATGCCAGACTCCATCAAACCATTGTTTGGCTGACTGATAGGATTTCTGACCTGAAGAACCCTCACAGTACTAACAGGAATGTCTGGAGGAACAAAAACTAGAGTACCCCGGTCCTCGAGGACCAGGGCCTGCTGTTAGGCAAAGACTTGGATTTACAGTCCTGCAAACTAAGCATAAAGTCATCAAGCCTTTAACTGAACAGGATAATTTACTGAGGGTTGCCTTGGATGAGGAATCCCTAATACATGGAGAGTAACCGATAACTTGCTCACCACCAGATCATACAAGGCATCAGCCATATAATCCATGCCAGAAACCAAAAGGATAGTTCTTGAAGCACTATAGTGTCAGGATCATGGCGAAGCTTGGAGTGGCAGGCTCTGGCAACAAATGATGCAGCTGCTGCTGCTTTCAAACCAGAGGCCGCAAATCAAAAAGCCGTTTCAGGATAAAATCAATCCTATTGTCCTGTGCATCTTTTAGCACAAACCCTCCCCTCACTAGGGAGCAAAGTATGCTTCACGACCTGTGCCACCAACGAGTTCACCTTTCGGGGCACAAAGCGCTGGTTAAACATGTCTGTCACTGGGTAGAGCTTGGACACAGCCCTTGTCACTCTCAGGGAACATTCAAGCTCATACAAGTAATCCGTGAGCATTTTAGCGATGTCCGAATGATCAGGAAAAGATGAGGACTGTGGCTTCATGCTACTAATGAGAGCATCCCACTGCTCCTGGAGGGCTTGAAGAGTCTCTTCACTGTTGGGTCCTCACCCAAATTCAGAGCATCCCCCAAATTATGAAGATCCATGATTGCATCTACAACCCTCACAAGTGGAGGTGCTTGTTGAGTAAGCAACGGCATGGTTAAATCATTAGGATTATCTATGTCATTTATTAGCGGATCATCCCTCACGCTCCTAGGGACTAGAAACCCGTGTCCTGTGGGGGAGGGACTCCCTGACGCCATAGGAGGCGGATTTTGCACCTTTTTCTTGGCTAGATAAGCTTGAAAGAGCATGTTAATAAATTGGAGGGAGGGGGGGGAGAACCCTCATCTGAAATAACAGCCGCCTCTTGAGAGCCTTCTTATTGCTCTTGGAGGATTTTAATACTTTTGATGATGAATCGCAGCTGCATTTCACTGGGGATGCAAGAACGCCCACCCCAGAACCCTCTTGACTTTTTTGAATGGACACGGATGGACTGGGCAGAAGAAACCCCTATAAGGGTCGATGGAGCCCAGGCTGGTGCCATTTCGCCCTCCTCATGTGGAACACAGCTACTGACCGGTCAGCCATCTGTCACAAATGAAGCTTATAGAGGCAAAAAATAACTTTAAATTCAATTTAAATTCAAATCAGAAAAATCCAAAATGGCCACCACTTGAGTGATTTTACTGAGTAAATAGCCCGGGGAAACTTCCAAAATACGGTGATTTCAGGGGTGTGAGACCCTCCAAAATTGCTGTCCCGCGCTGTCAGCCTCTTACTCACTGTGCCATGCTGAAAGAAACTAAAACAGTTATTTGTTGATGTGTTTATGTGAATGTATTTTGCATAATCAGCAGTTATGTAAGATCAGTGACATCTTTAGAATTTAGTTATTTGTGATGGAATTACGTGGATAATTTTGAATATGGACAGCAGTGTGGGTAACAGCAGTTCTTGTTAGACACAAGATGTATTGTTTTTAAATATTTTGTATGTTGATTGTAAACTGCCTAGATTTCTAAATAAATAAACAAACATGAGCAGAAATGACTGGTTACTACTGTTTTGCTTTGTAGGAAAGCAACTGAAAGTCAGAAAGCAGTCCTGAGTTAAGAGGGAAGGATCAGAAAAATATGTAAATAAGACTTCCTATAAGCAGTCTTGCGACACGAGATGCATAACCCACTTGTCCAGGAATAGAGTGGGATTGTACAAGAAGAATGGATTCTGTTGTATATTCAAATACTGTTTTCCTATGATATGGTGCACATGAAGTCAGTAAGCAGTACATTTAAGACAAATCGGAGAAAAGAAAATATTTCTTCCACTCTGGAACTCACTGCCAATGAAAATAATATAAGCAGTTAGTGCTGCATATCCCTGGAGTTTAAGTAGCATAGAATCTTGCTACTTTTTTGGGATCCTGCCAGGTACTTGTGACCTGAATTGGTCACTTCTAAAAGCAGTATGCTGATCTAGAAAGACCTTTGGTCTGACTCAGTCTGAGAATTTGTGTTTTCTTAAGTGTGAGCCAAGGGACACTGGGCACAAATTTCTATTAAACTGAATAAGTAGTTCAAACTTATTACTAGGCAAGAAATCACAGTTACTTACCCTGACAGGTGTTATCCAGGGACAGCAGGCAGATATTCTCACTGATGGGTGACATCACCGACGGAGCTCTGGTACGGACCACTTTAAGTGCATTGCTCCTTTAAGAACTTTAGTGCCTTCCCGCCCGACGTAGGCACGTGGTCCCTCAGTTAAGATAAGCCAGCTAAGAAGCCAACCTAGGGAGGTGGGTGGGTTGTGAGAATATCTGCCTGCTGTCTCTGGATAACACCTGTTACGGTAAGTAACTGTGCTTTATCCCAGGACAAGCAGGCATCATATTCTCACTGATGGGTGACCTCCAAGCTAACAGAATAGGATGGTGGGCGAGTTGGCCTTTAGGAAAATAAATTTTGTAATACAGATTGGCCGAAGTGCCCATCTCGCCTGGAGAATGACTCCAGACAGTAGTGAGAAGTGATGGTATGAACTGAGGACCAGGTGGCAGCTTTACAGATTTCCTCAATGGGAGTAGATCTGAGGAAAGCAACAGAACCTGCCATAGCTTGAGGCTTTGACACGGTCTCCAGTGCCAGTCTGGTCTGAGCATAGCAGGCAGCAAGATGCAACGAGATGCAGGCAGCAAGCCAGTTGGAAATTGTTCTCTTGGAAACAGGATGCCCCAACTTGTTTGGATCAAATGAGATGAAGAGTTGGGGAGAAGTTCTGTGAGGCTTTGTGCGATCAAGGTAATGAGCCAAAGCTCGTTTACAGTCCAAAGTTTGCAAGGCTGCTTCTCCAGGATGAAAATGAGGCCTAGGAAAAAATACTGGTAAGATAATCGCATGCATTGAACAGGCGTTAGTTTTTTAGCCAGCCGCAGGGGTTAGCGCGTGATGAAATGTCCGGGCTTTATAAAAGGAGCCCTAAGTGTTTAAGATAAAATGAAAAATAGAAAGCATAATTGCCGGACCGGTTAGCAAGCATGGCATTTTGATATAAACGCTTACCAAAGCGGTTCATTGTCTTTCCCTCTCTGCCAGGAGGAACAGAAGCATAAACACTGGCCCCTGCAGATTTTTTAAGAGTGGACTTCACCAGGAGAGACTCATGATGGAGCCCAGGCTTGTCAAAGCCCGGAATTGAAATCACCCTATAATGGGAATCAAGTTTACGAGGAGCCCCAGGAACAGTCAAAGGAGTTTCAAGATTTTTATAAAAAGTCTCCCTTAGAATATCATAAAGGGGAAGCTTAAGAAACTCCTTAGGTGGCTGTTCATAATCTAATGCATCTAAAAATGCTTTAGATTTCTTTGAATGAACTCCAGAGGAATAGAAAAAGTCTCTGACATTTCCCTCAAAAATTTGGAGAAAGATGTCTGTTCTGGTTTTTGAACTGGCTCTTGAGAAGAAGGATCTTCATCATCAGTCAAAATAGGCTCTTCAGAATCTTCCCAGAGATCCAAGTCCCACGTCGGTGGAAGACAGCGTCGAGAACTGGGTGTCGATAGCTAAACATGTGTCATCTTCTTCAATGATTTCTCCGATTTGACCAACATCGTCTCGGGAGATGTGTGTGAAGAAGAACGATGTCGAGCTGCATCTGACATCGGATCTTGAAACAAGCCCACCAGCACCGAAGAAGGCTTTCACTCTGGTGCCAAGGCAGTAGACACTGGTTCCACAAAAGTCGATGTCGACAATAAAGTCTCAGACCGCACCAGTGCCGGTAACAAAAAGTCAGACCGAACTGGTGCCGCAAGGGTCGATGCCATTAGCAAAGGCTCAGACCGGACCAGCACCGGAGGAGCTGGTGTCGCAATGACAGGGAATAAGAGTTGCAATTGCTCCCCGTAACTGGACTTGCAGCACTGCCTCAATTTGCTGCTGAAGAGTCTGCATCAGTACCGCTGGCTTTTTCACCGGTACCTTTGGTGCCGCTTTGCGCTCCGGAGATGAGGAGGCCGATGATGAGGCACCCACCTCAATTGGAGCCAAGTGTTTCTTAGAGCACCTCGAGGTCTGCAGGCTCACTGCTGAAGTGACCTGAGGGCCTGAAGGGGTGGGGGAAGGCTTCTTAACCGGCTTACCCACTGGCTGAGACACCGAGGTGGATTCCAGCGACGTCGAGTGATGTGATGCCGACTTCGATGTGGATTCCAACACTGGAACCGGTGCCGAAACTCCCCCCCATATTGGACCCGAAAAGCAAACGCTGTTGAATTTTACGATTCTTGAGGGTTCTCTTTTGAAGAGAAGAGCAATGGGTGCACGAATCAGCCCTGTGGTCTGGCCCCAAACATTGGAGGCACCAGCGATGCGAATCAGTGTTTCTATGTTTCTATGCCTGCAATCGCATGTGTGTGGGCGGAAGCTTCTCCTCTGACGCAATAAGTATAGCGGCTGCATTTTGCTGGCTTACATTGTAAGCATCTCCAGCTCTACTAGGGAGACGTGTAGGGTGAGCCTAGGCGGTCTTGCGGGCCTCCCTAGGCTCCAGGAGGTGCCTTCAATATAGGCGGCCTGCCTGAGGAGCATTTTTTTAAAAAACGTGCGTCTCAATTGGCTGATTAGACAGCTGTAGGACGCCTACAGCGGCCTAAAATCGGGACGCTCTTTGCAGAATCCGGGCCAGAGTGTATACTCTCTCCCTCTGGAGCAAAGAGCTGACGTAGGGCATCGCCCATATGTGCACTTAGTGTCACTTTATCTAAAAGTAGCTCAATATGTCTTAATTGGCAGTAAGCAAACCTGTTGTTCCATCGAAGTCCCACCCATTCCAGAAGGGCTTCAAAATCTAACAGCTCCCCATCCTCTTGTACTATATGTTCCAATCGCACTATCCCTCAGTTACAGGGACTGACTTATGGTCAGCATTGCTGATAGTTCTTGTGGTACGATTACCAGCCTTGTGTGGATGAGGGTGTATGACAGTGGGGGGGGGGAGTGATTATAGGGCATGAATGGGGTTTGAAATGGTTGATATGCGTGTGTAGGGAATGTTTTTGGATGGAGTATGGGTGCATGGACAAAGGTCGGCATAGGGCAGATGTAAGACCTTTATACCTGTGCCATATGTACATATAGCCGTAGAGCAGATCAAAGGTCAGGATTCATATTTAGATGCATGTGTACTGCAGTGGTATTTTAAAGCTAAATAAACCAAACACTTGCATTCACAGAACTGTGGAAACCATGCCAAAATTTTGCTAAAACAGAGTACATGATGAAAACAGAATTTTCAATGATGTATTTAAATTGTAGAGTCCTCAGAGCTTTCTCATATTGACACTGTGGCCCTTTACACGAAAAAAGTTGGAGATAAAGGCCAAAAGATATAAAAAGGATGGAGTCGGTCCAGAGGAAGGCTACCAAAATGGTATGTAGTCTTCATTATAAGGCATATGGGGATGGACTTAAAGATCTCAATCTGTATACTTTGGAGGAAAGGCGGGAGAGGGGATATATGATAAGAGTTGTTTAAATACCTACATAATATAAATGTGCATGAGTCGAGTCTCTTTCATTTGAAAGGAAACTCTGCAATGAGAGGGCATAGGATGAAGTTAAGAGGTGATAGGCTCCGGAGTAATCAGAGGAAATATTTTTTTTTTACAGAAAGGGTGGTATAAGTATGGAACGGTCTCCCGGAAAAGGTGGTCGAAAAAGAGACTGTGTCTGAATTCAAGAGGGCCTGGAATGGGCACTTGGGATCTCTCAGAGAGAGTGAAAGAAATATTGGTTACTGTGGATGGGCAGACTAGATGGGCCATTTGGCCTTTATCTGCCGTCATGTTTCTATGTTTCACTGTAATATTTAATTGCAAAATTTTAGTAAGTTTTTAATACTTGAAAGGGTAAAGACTTCTAGAAAGTAAGTGCTCCTTTAAGAATAAAATCACTCCCACTTCCAAAGCATATAGAAATAAAAATCATAGTCACCTCTCTCAACAACTTTGAGTTGTATTTCTCCTATAATGGTAGCATCTATGTCTATAGGATTCTTGACATCACACAAGTAGGTACCATTGTCTTGGAATTGCATATTTTTGATGTAAATGGATGCATCCTTCTTATTGAGGTCTCCAGCCCATGAGACTCTGTCTTTAAAGGGAACGACGTTTAAATTGAAATCTCTCCCAGCCGTATAATAGAAGAACTGGATAAGACAAAGAAAAGAATAAAGAGCAGAACTGTACTGCAGAGGTTAGCCTAGATGTTAGCCCTTTAACATATTATCTTGCACATGCCGATATGTTCGGCATGGATAATAGAAAGAGGACAGAGAACTTTGTCCAAACGAAAAGATGCATTCTTGAGTATTTTCTTTACCATTAATCCAGCATTTCCAAAGACTTTTCTAAAAACCCCAAAGCCATTCAGGTTTTTAGGATTACCCACAAAGAAGATATAGTTGCATAAACTGGATACACTGTAAATACAAACGTACATCATACACATTCACTATCTACATTTTGAAAATCCAACTAGTTGTGGGGCACCTAGTTATAGTACTTCTGATTAAACAAATGTTCAGTCCATTTTGGGCATTTACTCAAAAAAATATACCATAACAGTAAAAACAGGTGTAAATGTAACATGCAAAGAAAAAGAAATGTGCCAATATTGCAAGATAATGTACAGCAAAACTGCTTAGATTTATCCATAATACAGTTGAACTTCACCAAGTAAGGCTCATGCTTGAGCCATGGCTGACATGCCTAAGCTATAATGTTCTGAGAAAGAACTAACTTTGGCTTCACATATTTCAGTGTAGACTAACAATTTCCAATCTAATAGCCCACTTACTGGGAACATCTAAGGAATAAATTATGGCTTTTCTGCAAGGGAATTGGAAAGATGTTAATAGCTGAGCACTGGAAAAGTCAAAGATCTTCACATCACAGATCACTATGCAGAAAGGCCCTGAAAACAAAGGCTGGAACTTATATATAAGTCCTTTGATTTAAATACTGGCTATTTGTAAAGTACTAAGCAAATACCTCTCCTTCCTCTTTAAGTTAAATATCAATTTCAGTATGCAAAACTCTAGATTTGATAGTATGTATTTATGTATATGTATGTATGTATATGTAAATATCTAATGGAAAAAGTCCTCTCCTAGGTAAGTACAATACAGTTAAGGACTAGATAATATATCATCAAGATAGAGTTAAACTCTATCTTGATGATATATTATCTAGTCCTTAACTGTATTGTATGTATATGTAGACACAAAAAAAAATTTTTTGTACTCTCCAGTTAATCAAATCAATACTACAGATACCAAACACCCTTTACAGACGAAAGAAAAAGCCTCAGGTCTTGGGTGAGCCAACCACTGTTTGTCAATCGGGTATGCTTTTATTTCAAAAGGAGAAAAAAAAATTGTAACATCAAGACAACAAAAAAACATAACACACAAGATCTGAGGCTTTTTCTTTCGTCTGTAAAGTGTGTTTTTTCGTCTGTAGTATTGATTTGATTAAGTGGAAATACAAAAAACATTTTGTGTGTGTATTATTTCCTCCACTCCTCGCTTAGAACATAACATAAGAATAGCCTTACTGGGTCAGACCAATGGTCCATCAAGCCCAGTAGCCTGTTCTCACAGTGGCCAATCCGGGCCACTTTTTTGGAATTTTGTATGTATATGTCCACAAGTATCTGCAAAATAGATTGGTTATGATGGATTGTCTGATATGACATGTTTGGTTTTTAATAGCTGATTGTACTTAATAAACTCTACTTTATCTCTGGTTGATGTGTATGGTTCCTTCCCCACTTTCTTTCCTTTGTATGTATATGTATACATACACACACACATCTACCCAAGCTCATATTAGGAAACAAAAAGCATCTTGTCGTATGAACACATACCATCATTTATCTTTCTATGCTCTTTGTTTTATACTAGAAAATGGACTTGGATCGAATTCTATCCAAGAATGACATGGGAGCAGCTGTTAGCTCCACGACATTGTGCGGCCGTGGCCAGCAGAGTGGGGAGTAGGTCATGGCAACGGTGCTTCTGTCCCTATCCTGTAGCTGTTGAAGGTAGAAAAATAAATTCTTGATTTTTCCGAGGAGCACTTCTGCTAATGCTGGTTAAGTCACTGGCAGAATTTAGTTTTCTCTACCTGCTGGTAAGAAATGATAACACTTATTTGTGCAGAATGGTGCAGCTGACACTAAGATTATGATTAACAGCTTTTATTACTGTTCCCTGTTTAACGATCCATTAGTTCAGTACTTTTGGTTTTTGTTTTAATCAAGTTTTGTTCAAATATCCTGCATTTTAATTCCTGGTGTCTATCCTTCTATTGAAAGCATTTCTTAAATTTCTGTCTGCTTGTCACATAGCCTCTGATTTAATATGTTTTAAACCTTTATAGTTGACCTGCATTGAATGCTCTATTTATGTGATAGCCATTGAGGTAGGCATATTTAACCCGTGTCATGCAGTCTTTTTTCACTAGATTACTTTCTGTATTACAGTCACCTAGCCTCCTATTCCTTTCTGCCCTTCTTCTTTCCAGTTTCACTTTACTTTCAATCAGTATCTTTAAGTGTATCATTTTATTATTTATTACTTATGTACTTCTAATAGTTGTTTATCTGATTTATAAATGTCTAACAATATGTTTAGTTACATCTTGTTTCCAAAATTTCAATGTATTGGTCCATTTGTCTTTGCAAATTGATTTTATCATTTTCTGTTTAATAATACATATATATATTCTTTGCTTGATGTGCTTTTATTAGCTATGATTTTATTAGTTTATATTATGTTTTTATTATAGTTTCCATTATGTGTTTCATATTGGTTTATATTATGTGCTTCATATTATTTTTATTATTGTTATTAACTTGTCATGGCTCAATAGATTCTTGACAAAGGCACAGATGCCGAAACACTGTCAGTGTCGAGTCCTTGCAGTGCTACTATCAAAAAAGTGAACTTTGAACTTTACACCCATTGCTGAATTATTGACATCTCATCCTCACGACTCCTTCGTTGTGCCTAGATTGTTTCGTCGTTGAGGCCCCCTTGGGCTCCCTTTTTGGGGCCCATAAACAGGCTTCCAGTTTCACAACATTCAATCTTTTTTTGATTCATGAAGGGATTTCAAATCATCACTGCAGAAACCTCCTGTCCCGTGGGACCTTAACATTGTCCTAAAATCTTTCAAGTAGCCTTTTGATACAATGAAGTCCACTTCACTCAAGCATATTACCTGTAAAGTGCTCTTTGAGGGATGTACTTCAGCTGGAATAATATGTAAGCTTTAAAACCTGGATTACCTATGAATTGTTTTTCATCAGTCACAGATGTTTCCCCATAGACAGCAGGACTGGTGAGGCACACAGTGCCTCTAATCTTCCCGAGAGTTGCATTCCTTCTTGAGCTAAGGCACTGTCTGAGGAAACCTTTGTGCATGGGAAGACCTCTGTATGCTCAGAACATTATACTTATTTCTGAGCTCTGTGAAAGCTGTTCTGTCCTGGTGCCATCAGAAAGCACAATTACTTACCTGTAATAGGTGTTATCCACAGACATCAGACAAATATTCTTACATGTGGGTAATGTCATCTATGGAACTCACACTCCACTTGGGCACTCAAAAAAACACTTGAAAACCTCTTAGATAGTCACTTCATCAGCTACTTTAAACTATATCATGCCTCTTTTTAACTTAACTTAAACACACGTGGGGAATCTTAGAACACCACCTGTCTGATACAGCACAGTGTGACAGCACTTGTCACTGGCTCATCTAATCGTGTATTTACTACCTAAATCTATATTTTCAAGGTCTTTTTTTTACCTAAGTTTATATGTATTTGTTTTATATATTTTTAAATTTTTTAATTATATCTAGTCATGGTATTTCATGTAATCTACCAATCTAATAAATAAATTAGGCAATTACTCTAAAAATTTCTCTTCATGGATTTAAATTCATCACACATCGTTTCTATTCCTTCCAATTCATTTGTAATTCATTTTAAAGTAATTTCATTGCTTTTACATTCCCCTAGAAGTCTTAAATAACTTAGCTTATTCAATGTCGCTGTTGCATTAAACCCCCACCAAAGCGTTTTGTATCTTCATCAGGACGGGGAAAGTGCCATAACAACTACATTTCATTCATTCATTCATTTAATAGTGAACTCGCAGGCCTTGAGCATGCTCAGATGCTCAAGGCCCAGCAGACGAGTAGGCCGATCTTCAAGAGTGCCCAGATGAGGGTAAGAAGCGGCGGGGGGGTGCCCAATTGTGTCGGGGGGAGGGGGTCGGATCCTGGCGGGAGGGTGCCCAATTGTGTCGGGGGGGGGTGCCGGTTCGAGGCAGGGGGGGTGCTGGATCGCAGGTGGGGGGTGCTCGTAAATCGAGCCATGCTCGGTTTCCGAGGCACCGATTTTGCAAATGTTTTGCTCGTCTTGCAAAACACTCGCAAACCGGTGCAGTCGTAAACTGAGGTACCACTGTATTTGATTTTGAAGTACTTAGGTAACTGATTTGTAGCATTTTATCATGAAATAATCAGATATTTTTAGGGGTTTTTAGTTATTGGCTTTTACCTTTTTAGTTTTATTCAATTTGTTGTATTTTTAACTATTGTAAACCGCATAGAACTTTACGACCTTGCGGTATATAAACTGTTATTATTATTAAAGCAGTAATGATTTGTCATCAATTCTTGTATGGAAACACTCCAGAATTGTTTAAAAATAATATTCTTGGCTATACACCAAAAAGATCAATGCGCTCGTAGAATTTAGCTTTACTGAAGACGACTGTGAATCCAAGGCTAGTTGAGACTGGGAAAATGACTTTTTGTTGTGCTGGAGTTAAGATATGGAACTCCCTGGTCAGTCAGATATGAAATTGTTATGCAAACTTATTGTATTATTTTGTAGTCATGATTTCTGAGGACTGACTGTATGTTCATTTATTATGTTTTTGTTTTAAATTATGTATGTAAATTATGTAAACCTTTTAGTTTTAAACGGTACAGAAATTTTATAGAAATTTTTAAAATAAATAAATCCCATTTTTAATCATTTCCTAAAATACATTTTTGGAGATTGTGCCAGGTACTTGTGATTAGCTTGATGAACCTTCGTTCTGTCACAGTATGCCAACACTTATGTCCTTATATAATAAATTAAACTCTCAAATCTCTTATTTATTCTGTTTAAATTCAGCAGTCAGCGCTTTTTCCAGATTTTTGTACACCATTGTATGTGGAATATTTCTGGCAGTTTTTCCATACAACATAAAACCACACACAAAAGTGTGCATGTGGTTCTATTTCTTCATGTATTTTGGTCCCAAAATCCACCCTGCAAAATATTTCCCAAACATATCCTATTGACTTTACAGTCAATTTAATTTCCATGAAATTCACAATAGATATACAAGATAAATATGCATACTTATTATGGATATCCTGGAAAATGAAATAGCTAAATACACTATGCATAGGTACAGCTAAAATACAGACACTCTTACCGAGACATGACGTCCTCTACCCTCAGGCTTAAAAATCCAGGTGACTGCAGTGGTACTGCTCACCATCTCCGTTGACTTGAAGGTGCAGGGAAGCCTTGCCCGTGTCCCATTCTCCACTATAAGTTCCTGTGGGGTGTACACCTCAATTGCCTTCACAATGGTCACTGCAAAGAAACAGGTGTTGTGTAAGCAACAAAACAAAAAGAAGAGGAAACCATAGCATAGCTTCCAAACTGCCTAACCATATGCACTGTAGCAGCGAAAGACACAAAATCAGCAGGCCAAGCTGGGGCTTAGCTCTTTCTCATACTACTAAAGCATATACCTATATCTTTACTGCTCTGTCAGACTTGGGGGGGGGAGGGACCCACTGATCTCACAACATGTTAAAAGTGCATGGCTAGCTCTCTCTGGAATTCTTAACAGAATTTACAATTCATCAAGACTGCTTAAAAAATAAAAATAAAAACCACTTCTATGCAAACAACCTCAATGAATAATCTAAATATCAGAGGATATTCGCTAGCATTGCTGCTCCTCTCTTGGTACCTCTGAGAGAAAAAAATTATCTCTGGGCCCATTTTTAAGCCTGATCTGATGCTTCTTTCTTTCTTCAAGCTACCAGAATACTAATCTTCCTCATCAGCCTATCTAACAGCAGAAAGGACATGCTGCTCTGAAATGAGGGAACTGCAAAGTCATACTCTTTTCACGAGCAAAGAAGAAATCGGCAAAAAAGTAATATAGCAACTATTGCTTTACTAATGCCAAATAAATGCAAACAAATATCCCTCACTCCTTGGTAGTACTATAGGAAAATGGATCCTTGGTACTAGAAGATGTCAGATACCTAGAACAGGATGGTAGATGTTAAGGGGCTCATAATCGAAAGAGAAAAACGTCCAAAACCCGGCCTGTCGGCACTTGGACGATCATCAGCCAAAAACGTCCAAATGTCGATAATAAAACCGGGTTTTGGACGTGTTTCTAAAATGACCTAGGCTTTCATAGTACCGCTGAATGACCATGTCAGGAGGAGTGTCGAGGGCGGGGCATGGGCAGGCTTAGCCTTAGCAGCAGTGTTCTTCAACCTTTTTACACCCTTGGACCGGCAGAAAAAAAAGAATTATTTTGTGGACCGGCAAACTACTAGGACTAAAATGTAAAAACCCCGTTTCCGCCCCATCTCCGCGAGTCGGTCCCCACAAATCATCTGATCCCATCCACACAAGCCTCAGTTATGATTTTATATTGAATGTATTTTATTAAAGTATAAAAAGAAACAATATTCTGTACAATTGTCATTTTATAAATACAAATAATTCAGAGCAGGATCAACAAAACCCGTCTCGCCTCCCCTTCACATATATCCCCTCTATTATCAAGAAAACTGAACAAGCCAAATTATTACAGAATGCTACACAGAAATATCATGCTAACAGAATACTGCAGTCACACATGACAGGAATAGTTTTAGGGGAGTGCAACTAGGGCAACTGCCCCCTGGTCAGAGAGCGCCCTAAGCCAGCTGGAAGCTAAAGAAGCACTGCCTGGGCTTTGCAGTCCCCAGTTATGTCTAACACCAGCTCTAGCAGGATATATATTTCAAATCTGATATATTCTAATCACAAAATAGAAATAAAATTATTTTTTTCTACCTTTTGTCTGCTTTCAATCTTCTTTTCACTCTCTTCCTTCCAGCGTCTGCCCTCTCTGTCTCTTCAATCCAGCATCTGTCCCTTCCATCCACTGTCTGTCCTCTCCCCCTTCCATATGGTATCTTGTCTTCTTTCTATGCCCCTCTCCTCTTTCCATCCAGCTTGTGCCCCCTCTCTCCTTTTTACATGATTCATTCCAGCTTCACTGCTCTTTTCATTTTTATCTCTCCTACACCAGATCTATCATCGTTGTCCCTCTCTGCTTTTCTGCTGACCCCTTCCTATCATCAATCTCTCTACTTTCTCATGCCTGTGTCTCCCCTTCCCCTCCTCTAATCTCTCTGCCAGCTGTTTCCTTCCTTTTTTCATTCTCCCTTCCCTCCTCCTCCTGTCCAGCAGTAATTCTCTTCCCTCTCCTCCCAGCATCATCTCTCCTTCTCCCTCTCCAGTAGCAGCTGTCCCTTTTTTCCTTGCCCAGCAGCTTCCCAGATTCCTTTCCCTCCTCCCCTCCCAGAAGCATCTCTCCTTCTCCATCTCCAGTAGCAGCTGTCCATTTTTTTCCTTGCCCAGCAGCTTCCCAGATTCCTTTCCCTCCTCCCCTCCCAGAAGCATCTCTCCTTCTCCCTCTCCAGTACCAGCTGTCCCTTTTTTTCCTTGCCCAGCAGCTTCCCAGATTCCTTTCCCTCCTCCCCTCCCAGAAGCATCTCTCTTTCTCCCTCTCCAGTAGCAGCTGTCCCTTTTTTTCCTTGCCCAGCAGCTTCCCAGATTCCTTTCCCTCCTCCCCTCCCAGAAGCATCTCTCCTTCTCCCTCTCCAGTAGCAGCTGTCCCTTTTTTTCCTTGCCCAGAAGCTTCCCAGATTCCTTTCCCTCCTCCCCTCCCAGAAGCATCTCTCCTTCTCCCTCTCCAGTAGCAGCTGTCCCTTTTTTTCCTTGCCCAGCAGCTTCCCAGATTCATTTCCCCCCTCCCCTCCCAGCAGCATCTCTCCTTCTCCCTCTCCAGTAGCAGCTGTCCCCTTTTTCCCTTGCCCAGCAGCTTCCCAGACTCTGATAGTGGTTTTCTCCCCTCCCAGCAGCTCTTCTTACTTCCCAGCGCAGCGATTAACGAAGGCAGCCTCGGGTCCTTTGTTGGGTTGTGCTGCCTCTGAGGAAAGAGGAAGTTGCATCATCAGAGGCAGCCGCGACTCAGCAAAAGCCCCGAGGCTGCCTTCGTTAATCGCTGCGCTGGGAAGTAAAGGAGAGCTGCAGAGAGGGGAGAAAGCCACTGTCAGAGGTTCCCCAAGATCTCTCCGGCCCAGCGCACGCTTCTCATGTTGATCTTGCCGGCCCTGCGCGGACCGGCAGGAAGTTGAAGTAAGTCAATCTTGCCGGCCCTGCGCGGACCGGCAAAAATTTCCTGCAGACCGGCACCGGTCCGCGGACCGGCGGTTGAAGAACTGTGTTATACAGCACAGGCTCGACGGAACTTGGACGTTGTGACTTAGACTATTTAAAACATAGTCTAAGTCACAAAAACCCACCTAAAGTGACCAAATAAGCACTGCAAACACATAATACAGACCCCCAGAACTCAGAGTGGGGAATAGACTCTAGGCTCTGCCTGCCTTTTCCTTTATTTTGAAGAACAAACAAAAGAAAAATGAACATAAGTTCATTCATTTTCTGTCATTTTGTCTTCCAAATGGAATTAAGCACATATCTAATTAAAACAGGGGGAAACACTGAATAAGTTGTAAATGAAAATTCATGGTGCCATGATGCCAGCCAAGGTTCCAGTTAAGCTGGAGGTCCAAAGGAACAGGAGTTTAAACTGTTCAAACAAAAAAAGGGAATACATCAAAACTAGAACACCTGCCTTCTGTCTTACATGTCCAAGTCAGTTCACACTTGTGCTTCCTTCCTCATTGCTGGAGCTGCCAAGTTATTTGCTACCAGGAAGGAGATTTTTATCCTAATTCTGGATTTCTGTCAAGCCTATCGGGAAATTTTGGGACAGTCCTGGATTTCTGACTAACCCCATCCTGATGCATCATGGGACTTTCAGCACTGATTTCCTTTGGCAGAATCAGGCACTACAAATCCCACACTGCATTGGGATCACACTACCCCAGTGATCACCGACCCCCCCTCCATAAAAATATTAATCACAACTTGAAAATTGTACCTCTAGATCATCATCACCTGGCAGCCTGGCATAGGAAAGCCTAGTCGTGCTGCACAGAGGTGTCTTAAACCATCTTAGGGGTGGGTTAGGGACCCATAGAGAGGTGGACCCATGCCCATAAGCCCCTGTAATCACTGCATTGATATTGAAACATGTGCACTCCCCTATACACTCCAAAACCCTTTTTACTAGCATATAAGTGACTCCTGCAGCCATAAGGGCTATTGGGGTGGTAGATAAGTGGGTCTAGGGGATTCTGGAGGTGGTTTGGGGGGCTCACCATGCCCTATAAGGGAGCTGTAGTGAGATGAAGACATGGCACCCTTTTTGTGAAGTTCATAGCAGTGCCCTGTAAGGTACCCCACTATTTAGGTGCCATGTCTGGGTGTTCAGTCCATCACTTTGCAGACCCCTCCCACGTCCAACAGGGCTTGTTCTAGGCGTAATTGACTTGGCCGAAAAGTTGGACGAAAATGTGGTATAAAAGATCGATGATTTAGCGCCTTGGACGATCAGATCAGCAGTACATATACTTAGACGATTTTCGAAATGAAAATAAATTTGGACGTATTTTTCTAAAATGTGTCCTAAGCTATTTTTTACTTTGGACGACTTTCGACTTGGACGAAAATGGACTTAGATATTACTTTCAATTATGCCCTTCCACCTGTTCCAGATATATAAATTTGTTTCATTTGTTTTCAGCCAGCCCATTGCTGAAACAATTTTGAATTCTCAGCTCAGCTTTGCCAGATTTAACTGATCAGTACAAGCAGCAAAACTCGACAACCAAATCTCCAATCTACTAATTATGACCCCAGACGACAAAACATTCAGAAAAGAAATAAAGACTCTACTCTTCAAGAAATTCCTGCAAATGACTTAATAGGAGACTTAGAGGGGATATGATAGAGACTTATAAGATCATGAAGGGCATAGAGAGAGTAGAGGGACAGATTCTTCAAACTTTCGAATAATAAAAGAACAAGAGGGCATTCGGAAAAGTTGAAAGGGGACAGATTCAAAACGAATACTAGGAAATTCTTCTTTACCCAACGTGTAAAGAAGAACTTCCAGAGAGCATAATAGGGCAGAGTACGGTACTGGGGTTCTAGAAAGGATTGGACAATTTCCTACTGGAAAAGGGGATAGAGGATTACTGCACAGGTCCTGGACCTGTTGGGCCGCCGCGTGAGCGGACTGCTGGGCACGATGGACCTAAGGTCTGTCCCAGCAGAGGCATTGCTTTTGTTCTTATTTTCTTAATACCGCTAGCAACTTCCCAATTCCCAATACCACTCCAATACCTTCCCGATTCCCCAAAGCAACCTCATTTACTCCTTATCTCCTCTAGAAATTACCAGAGATCTTCTTCATGTAATACCTTTTTTGTAATTCTTTTGTAATCCACCTTGAACCGCAAGGCAGTGGCGGAATAGAAATCTCTAATGTAATGCAATAAAGAAAGAGTAGGGAGGGCAGGACAAGACTTTCTTTGATGGGTATTTCTTTTACACATTTTTTTTTCTTTTAAACATTGTAAAAAAGTTATGATGTATTTTTTCTTCTTTTCTGATCAGTTAAAAAAATGTGCCTGGAGTTCCAGGCTGATTAGGAAGTCAGTGAGGTACTTGTTAATACAACTTTGCTATCACTTATATCACTGACGGATTATGGATTTTTCAGATCGTGGCTTTTGCTAATCAATCTGCTTTGTGTGATATATATAAGAACAGAACTGGATACTTTAACATAATCAAATGAGTATTAAAGATTAACCTTTATGAAAAGATTAAAGTGGTCTTTTGTCTAGTCCTGTTCTAAAAAGATTTTGAAATGGTGATTAATATAAAAAGAGAAAACCAAACCAGATCTGCAACTATAGACTCACAAGAATCCTTTTTGGTCACTAACAAAGTAACATAGCAGATGATGGCAGATAAAAACCTGTATGGTCCATCCAGCCTGCACAACAAGTTAAACTCAAAGTAAGATGCGATACTACATATACAGACTTGATTTGTCCTCATCATTTTCAGGGCACATATTGTAGAAGTCTGTTCTGCACTGGCTTTTATTTTTTTTTTATTCAATCTTTATTAAATTTTAACATCTTACAGAATATTTCAATTCACAAATAGATAATAACATATATGTACTTATAAGAAGAAATTCTTAACAAGAACATATCAATATCTTATCCACCCAACCCATCCTTATCTAAATCCCCCCCCCCACTCACCCTCCAGCTCCCCACCCTACTCCTTTCCATTTGTCTGGCAGGTCATTCATGCGATCACACATACTGCTTAACAAAACTCTCAATTATCTTCTGCATTGCTGCAAAGAAGAAGTTTTTCGGCTGCTCCCAAAACCAGGTAAGAACCGCTTCCTTTACTTCATCATGCTTTTGTCTTTTTTGCTCTCCAGGTCGCCGTGATGCAGCCATGTCTCGTCGCCGGTGACAGTTCTCCCCAGAATACCCCAGAATACTTGGCTCTTCATACCATCTCATGAACTGGGTCATAACTTCCACATGCTGTTGCTTGTGCAGATCAGTAAGCTGTTTGGGAACCCATTGTGCGCAGACTTTCCTGTATCCCAAGTCATCATGCGTTATGGCAAATGCAGATTCACAGCTGTTATTCAAGTTTGCAGCCAACTGAGACGGAAGGTACCGCTGAGATAAGGCATCAGCCATGCAATCCATCCTGGAATTGAGAAAGTCCAAATCACACAGCACCGGAGTGCCAGGGCATGGTGAAGAGTGGGGAGGCATGCCCATGCAACAAAGGACGAGGCACTGCCAAATCCAAAAAGGCGCTTAGGGATGAAAGCTTGTCTTTAACATCCTGCAGGACCACTCCTCCAATAGGAGGGAAAGAAGTACGCTTGATGACCTAGTCACTGCTGAATCCACCTTCGGAGAAGCAAAATGCTTGGTAAAACTGCCCACCATGGGAGAAATCCTTGCCATGGCCCAAGCACAAAATAGGGGATCCTCCAGTTTACCCCAAATCACCGACAGAAAATAACCCACATCGGGGGTTACCAGGGACAGGTGGCAGGTAGCGGCCTCTTGATCACTCCTGATAGAACATTCCTGCTGAACTAGCTGAGCCTGCTGCAGAGTCAATTCCTGCAATGCTTCTGTGATGAGATCCACCAGACGAGCAGGTTTTAAGATCCTGCATGCTTTGGGATCATCAGACAGGTCCCGAGACATACACGGAGCCTGATCGCAGAGCTCTGGCAAACATTCCACATCAGTGGCTGCCGCCGAACCTCCCTGCTAAAGCAGAGGGATCATGACAGCACCCAAAGCCATCGCAGGCATCGCCCTTTTTACGCTCAAGAGTTCATGCTGGGGAACCAAGCAAAAAGACTCGGACCCAGCGGCGGCGACGTCCCCATGGGCAACCTAGACATCAATAGAATGATCAGAGGCATGAACTTCTGTACAAGATATGCCCGAGAGAGCCTATACACAATTCCTGGGGAAAAAGAGGACTCCTACAGCGAAAGTTGCTCTGTGCGCCTCAGACTTAGAATACCTGGAGGACTTTAAAAGTTTTTTTCTGGAAACATGCTTGCGTTACGCCAAAATGCCACCAGCGCTCGCTCACACAAGAACCCCCAAATGTATTTTTCATGGAAATTGGGGCAGAAGACTCTCAAGGAGGGTCTTCCCTGAGGCGAAAGGCACTGCTTCCGTACAGATTTGGTCCTCCTTGCAGGCCGCAGCGCACGCGGAATGTGGCTGCACAACTGACAGCCATCTGCCACAAATGAGGCATGAAATCAACATCTATGAAGTTTGGAGCAAAATCAAAGCTCCTAACCATAAAAAATATAGATTTATTCAAATTGGGGAAAAAATTCAAGATGGCCACCAGGTGCCGATTTTGTACTAAAATCGCCCGAGAAAGGAACAGGAATTCCCTGAAAATGGCGATTTTAGATTTTGGGGTGTAGGGCATACAGGAAAACCATCCAAAAAACCCTTTTTAAAACCCTCCCCAAATCGCCAAAACAGGCTGTCACACGGTTGGTTACTCACTGTTCCATTGTGCTGAATGGGAGAAGTGCAGGCAATGCTGTAGACGCATTTACAGAGCTCTAATGCCTCAAGAAGCTGTAAAGCTGGATTTCAAGTCTTCTGACTGCCCCACCGGCCCAACCAGTGACCTCCATCCGGCAGAGGCATGCAGTCCGGCAGAGGCATGCAGTCCGGCTCCGATCCCTGTAGAGCCTCCACAGAACTGTTCAGCCTGAGCTACACCCATTAGCAGACAAACCTGGAGTGAGCTACCTCCCGATACCGGAGCATTGATTTCTCCTGCAGGCTGTCCAGGGGGCTTACTGGTATAATCCCCCAGAACCCCCCCAGAAACAGATGATTGTCCAATTGTCTGTGATCTCCTGTCGTAAAGATGTCCCTGCAGGGAACCTCCACAGCACGAAGGCAGACCCATGAGGGAAATACCGAAAACATTACAAAAACTATCCAAAGAAAACACGAGCATAAGAAATAAGCTCCTACAGGCTTGGCACGCAGAAAGCAATACTGGATTCTACTGGGCATGCTCCAGGATATGATAGGAGAGGGAGGAGTTATGGCTTCAATCATCTGAAGCTTTCTACAGTGCCTGGTGGTCAGAGATGCATAAATCCCACTAGTCCTGGAATAAAGTGGGATTGTACAAGAACTATGTATTCTGCAAACAAACTAAACAGTTAAGGAAAGAGAATACAGTCCTGTTGAACACCTTTACCAACTGTGAACCAGCTTGTTTCACCATGTTCTGTCTTGATTATATCTTGTCCTACTATCTACAAACTCTGCACTAGAGCAATTATATGTTTTCGTACACCCATTATCCTAAGGACTCTGTCTAATGCAACATGGTCGACCTGATGAAAGGCTTTTTACGATAGTCAATACAACACACTAGAGAGCTGCACGGGAACGGGGATGACGGGAATCCCGCGGGACCCGCGGGGATCCCGCGGGTTCCCCCTTTGGGTCACGGGGATCCCGTGGGGACGCCCCCTAGGGTCGCGGGGATCCCGTGTGGACGCCCCCTAGGGTCGCGGGGATCCCGTGGGGACGCCCCCTAGGGTCGCGGGGTTCCTGCAGGGTTGGATCGCAGTGCACTCGAGCCGCGAGGGTAGTCTCCTTCTCCTTACCTGCCCTGTCGCAGCACACAGCCGAACGGAAATCTTCCCGATGTCAGCGCTGACGTCGGAGGGAGGGCTTAAGCAAAGCCCTCCCTTCCTCCGACGTCAGCGCTGACATCAGGAAGACTTCCGGTCGGCTGTGTGCGGCAGGGCAGGTAGGGAGAAGGCAATGGCGTACGAAAGAGGGGGGAGGGGGCGGTCCGCCCCGGAGAATGTGCACAGCCGGTCAGGTCCCCCGATCGACCGACAACAGGCCCTGCCGACAAATCTCCCTGCCCTGTAGCCGCGAATCTAAATTACCTCTTACAGCAGCTTCACTACTCCAGCTGCTGTAAGAAGGTAATTTAAATTCGCGGCTACAGGACAGGGAGATTTGTCCGACCGGGCCTGTTCTGTTGTCGGTCGGGTGCAAAAGCGCCACAAAGGTGGAGGCAGGGAGGGAGGAAAGGTGGAGTGGAGAAGAAAAGACGCTTAAGGGGGGAGAAGGCCGCTGAAAGCACTGGGGAAGACAAAGGGGTGGAGAATGCCACTGAAAGGACATGGGGAAGACAAAGGGGAGAAAGGCCGCTGAAAGGACATGGGGTAAACAGGAGGAGGGGGGGGGGGAAGGACCCTGAAAGCACTGGGGAAGACAAAGGGGTGGAGAATGCCACTGAAAGGACATGGGGAAAACAGGGGTGGAGAAGGCCGCTGAAAGGACATGGGGAAGACAAAGGGGAGAAAGGCCGCTGAAAGGACATGGGGAAGACAGAGGGGGGAGAAGGACGCTGAAAGGACATGGGGAAGGCAGAGGGGGGAGAAGGATGCTGCCTGACAGGACATGGGGAAGATGGTGGGGGAGAAGGACACTGAAAGGAAATGGGGAAGAGGGAATAGGAAGAAGACGCTGGCAGGGAAGAAGACAGAGGTGCCAGACTATGGGGGGAGCGGAGGGAAAAAGATGGGTGCCAGACCAATTTGGGAGGGGGGAGAAAGGGAGAGGCACAGTAACAGAGCAAATGGAAGACACAGAGAGAAGAGAGGCAGTGGATGGAAGGAATTGAATGAGAACATGAAGAAAGCAGAAACCAGGCAATAAAGGTAGGAAAAAAATTCTTTTTTTTTTTTTTTTTTTGCTTAAGGATAAAGTAGTATATTAGTTGTGTTGATAAAAATTTATAAACATTAGAGGCTCTGGTAGAAACCCTTTTACAAAGTATGTATTCTTCCCAATTAATATTTCCAAATTAATAAAGTCTTTTTGCTTATTTTTAAATGGGTTTCTACCAGAGCCTTTAATTCAATAGCATAATTAAATGAAATAACTATTTCTGTAGTTTATAGGGACGGGCGGGGACGTAGGGGATTCCTCGCGGGGACGTAGGGGATTCCTCGCGGGGACGGGCGGGAACGGAGGGGATTCCTCGCGGGGACGGGTGGGGATGGGTGGGAGTCCTCACGGGGACGGGTGGGGACGGGTGGGATTTCTGTCCCCGCGCAACTCTCTACAACACATAAAAGCTTCCTTCTGATATTCTTTCACTTTTCAACTAACAAGCATGCATAGGGAAAAGAAAAATAGACAATGTGAAAATCACAGTTCAGTGATAAGATTTTGAACTGATGCCACTTGATATGCCAGTACAGACTGGCACACCCAAAAAGATTATAGAAGAGACAAAACAAAAACCTGAGGCTTTTCTAAGGCAGAGAAAAATGAAAACATGTTGTCCTAACATTAAAAAGCACTTACACAAGAATATTCATTCATAGGTGAAACTTGAAAATATGCCAACCGTTGGGCTCTAAAAGAGATAACTGAAGCAATCCAAATAAATGACACAGACACAGGAAACCCTTCACAAATGCAGTGCACCTCATCTCTCTAGAAAACATAAAGAATTCAGTTTACACTTCTTTGGCTCATCACAAAGCATCAGCCAAGTGCGAGTCATGAATATCCGTTCCTTGTTGCTCACTCTCAGGGTTAAGCAGTGGTTTCCTATGTGGTGAATAATACCCATATTAAGAGATCCTCTCCAAACTGAAGAGCATTCACCGTTTCAGCCTTTCTTTCTAGGAAAATCAGTTCATGTCTTTTGCCCTATCTTTTTTTTTTTTCTTTCAGATGGATGCAACTAAAACTGCACACAGACAAATTTTTTTTCAGATAGTACATACTAGTACTATGTAGCAGCACATTTTCCGTGGCATTGCCCAACTGGTCACCTAAAGTAAAATGTACAACTCTATTCTACCTACATCTTCTCTCCTATAAACAATCCAATGTGTTCAAGGAGAGCGACCAGACAGAGAGAGATCACGACACCTTACTTCAGTGTTTCTCAACTCAGTCCTGGAGTACCCCCCTGGCCAGTCAGGTTTTCAGGATATCCACAATGAATATGCATGAAAGAAATTTGCATATAATGGAGACCGTGTATGCAAATCAAGTTTCTGCATATTCATTGTGGATATCCTGAAAACCTGACTGGCCAGGGTATACTCCAGGACCGAGTTGAGAAACACTGCCTTACTTCCCTTCTGGCTCTGCTCAAAGCTGCACAAAACAAAGGCAACAACAGCAACACAAGCCATGAGATGTCCAACAGGTGCAGAACTGCCTGTACTTATAGTCTCACCTCCTCATTCTATCTGCACACAGCCTGGTTAAAGAAAGTAAAGCCCTGATATTTGCTTGTGAGTAACCTGAAGAATTCTGTTAGATTGTAACTTTCATAGGGGTTTGTAGAGGTCCAGCTTGTTCTAATTTCTCAACAGGGTGTGCTAATTTTCTAGAACAGAGGTGACCAACCTCAGTCCTCAGGTTGGGTTTTCAGGATTTCCCAAATGAATATGTATAAGATCTATTTGCATACAATGGAAGCAGTGCGTGCAAATAGATCTCATACAAATTCATTGAGGAAATCCTGAAAACCTGAATAGATTGCAGCCCTCGAGGACCAACATTGGACAACCCTGTTCTAGAGAATAATGAAATTGCAGTGATGCCTTTTCATGTGCTTAAGGCCAGCAGGGAGCAGGGACCTAGCCTGTCACACACCCTCCCTCAAAGGAAAGCCCTGTATACCAGTACCAGAACCTTTATTTAAAAAAAAGAAAGAAAGAAAGAAAGAAAGGCATGCTTGTTCAGCAGCATTAGGAAATTGTGTTAGCCTACATTCTTTTCCATATAATTCTGAACATTCTATTTGCTCTTATGATAGATGCTCTGCACTGAGGATTTCATATGCTGTCCATGACTTCAAGCACCTTTGTCTAAATGACACCTAATTTGTTACCCAAA
This sequence comes from Geotrypetes seraphini, assembly GCF_902459505.1. Classification (NCBI taxonomy): domain Eukaryota; kingdom Metazoa; phylum Chordata; class Amphibia; order Gymnophiona; family Dermophiidae; genus Geotrypetes; species Geotrypetes seraphini. Next base: position 109,522,160 of record NC_047087.1, on the reverse strand, counting down.
ACTGCATACCTATACTAAAGCTAGGTTTATTTTTCCCTATGCACATCACTTTATGTTACCTATATTAAATTTTAATCTGCCATTTAGATGCCAGCTCCCAGTACTTAGCCATCTGACTGACAATTCTAGTGTTTCTTAGTTCTCTGAAGGGCAAGTAAATTGTATAGTGTTCTACCTGCCGGCAAATCTTCTCAGGAGTTGCCCGCACACCGATACACGCTCCCTAAGGGACTGCGCCTAACTCAAGACTACCTCTCCTTTAGGAGATGAGCAGGAGCCTGGCTCTTCTCCCAAACCTGTAATAGGTATGGTGACTGACTATACACATCTGGACTGGCTTGCTGCACACCCTGTAAGACCAGGTCCTAGAAACATGATGGCAAATAAAGGCCAAATGGCCCATCCAGTCTGCCCATCCAGGTTTTGCTGTTTCATTTGCTTTACTGAAGAATTCTCATTTATGTCTTTACTTTTCTGCAGAGAAGAACTAGTGGGAAGTGGGATAGACCACGTCAACCTTGAGACAGACAATCTTTATTTTGTATTTATAAACTTAAAACTATAATACATATAAAATCACATGAAAAAGTCCCATGTATAAAATGTTATTTGTTGGAGAAAGCCAATGGATGACCCAACATGGTCCATGTTTAGGCCTCCAACTGGAGGCCTGCCTCAGGGGTGTTGTTATGGGTCCATTAGGTGTCATTCCAGTGCTGGAAATACAAATTTTTAAAATGAAGCATCTGCTCAACTAAAAGAAACTAAAAATGTCTACAGGACTCATAGAGAAGTCAAAACCTGGGCTCCTGGGTTTCTGTTCCCTCTCTTTTGTTCTAAATTTATTTTTCTGCAAACATCAGATTTAACTAAGTTGTAAAATTTGGTGAAATTATTACTTTGCTAAAGGTAAAATGTTTCCTGTACTTCTTTAACAAATAAAAGTAACAAAACATTTACTTAAGTTACTATAAACACTGTATAAACTAGAGCCTATTTTTCATATTGCATTCCTCCCTTGGAAAATATAAGGCTGGATATTTCAGTGGCCTAGCATAGGAAGGTAGTAAGGGGTCTAGTATCCATACTGGTCCTGATCAGATTGGGGTCTTTGAAGGCTGTGAGGTTAAAATATATACTGTAATCATGGGATCCTAGAAGCTTATGTACCACAACATCTTTTAGCTGGAGCTCTAAAACAGTGTTTTTCAACCTTTTTACACCTATGGACCGGCAGAAATAAAATAATTATTCTATGGACCGGCATCGGTCCATGGACCGGCGGTTGAGGAACACTGGGCTAAGTCGTGAGCCAGACCCCACCCATCTCTACCCAATCTCCACCCCAGACCCCCCCCCCCATAATACTACTACCGTATTTTCGCGGATATAACGCGCGCGTTATATGTGATTTTACGTACCGCGCATACCCCTCGCGCGCTATATGCCTGAGCGCGGTATACAAAAGTTTTTTAACATAGTTCCCACCCCGCCCGACGCCCGATTCACCCCCCCAGCAGGACCGCTCGCACCCCCACCCCGAACGACCGCTCGCACGCGCTCCCACCCGCACCCGCATCCACGATCGGAGCAAGAGGGAGCCCAAGCCCTCTTGCCCGGCCGACTCCCCGACGTCCGATACATCCCCCCCCCGGCAGGACCACTCGCACCCTCACCCCGAAGGACCGCCGACTCCCCAACAATATCGGGCCAGGAGGGAGCCCAAACCCTCCTGGCCACGGCGACCCCCTAACCCCACCCCGCACTACATTACGGGCAGGAGGGATCCCAGGCCCTCCTGCCCTCGACGCAAACCCCCTCCCCCCAACGACCGCCCCCCCCCAAGAACCTCCGCCCGTCCCCCAGCCGACCCGCGACCCCCCTGGCCGACCCCCACGACACCCCCACCCGCCTTCCCCGTACTTTGTGTAGTTGGGCCAGAAGGGAGCCCAAACCCTCCTGGCCACGGCGACCCCCTAACCCCACCCCGCACTACATTACGGGCAGGAGGGATCCCAGGCCCTCCTGCCCTCGACGCAAACCCCCCTCCCTCCAACGACCGCCCCCCCCAAGAACCTCCGACCGACCCGCGACCCCCCTGGCCGACCCCCCCACCCCCCTTCCCCGTACCTTTGGAAGTTGGCCGGACAGACGGGAGCCAAACCCGCCTGTCCGGCAGGCAGCCAACGAAGGAATGAGGCCGGATTGGCCCATCCGTCCTAAAGCTCCGCCTACTGGTGGGGCCTAAGGCGCGTGGGCCAATCAGAATAGGCCCTGGAGCCTTAGGTCCCACCTGGGGGCGCGGCCTGAGGCACATGGGCCAAACCCGACCATGTGTCTCAGGCCGCGCCCCCAGGTGGGACCTAAGGCTCCAGGGCCTATTCTGATTGGCCCACGCGCCTTAGGCCCCACCAGTAGGCGGAGCTTTAGGACGGATGGGCCAATCCGGCCTCATTCCTTCGTTGGCTGCCTGCCGGACAGGCGGGTTTGGCTCCCGTCTGTCCGGCCAACTTCCAAAGGTACGGGGAAGGGGGGTGGGGGGGTCGGCCAGGGGGGTCGCGGGTCGGTCGGAGGTTCTTGGGGGGGGGCGGTCGTTGGAGGGAGGGGGGTTTGCGTCGAGGGCAGGAGGGCCTGGGATCCCTCCTGCCCGTAATGTAGTGCGGGGTGGGGTTAGGGGGTCGCCGTGGCCAGGAGGGTTTGGGCTCCCTTCTGGCCCAACTACACAAAGTACGGGGAAGGCGGGTGGGGGTGTCGTGGGGGTCGGCCAGGGGGGTCGCGGGTCGGCTGGGGGACGGGCGGAGGTTCTTGGGGGGGGGCGGTCGTTGGGGGGAGGGGGTTTGCGTCGAGGGCAGGAGGGCCTGGGATCCCTCCTGCCCGTAATGTAGTGCGGGGTGGGGTTAGGGGGTCGCCGTGGCCAGGAGGATTTGGGCTCCCTCCTGGCCCAATATTGTCGGGGAGTCGGCGGTCCTTCGGGGTGGGGGTGCGAGTGGTCCTGCCGAGGGGGGAGAAGAATCGGACGTCGAGGGGGGGCATCAGGCTTTCAGGATGGGGACAGGACTTCAAGGGGGGACAGGCAGATCTTCAAGGGGGACAGGCAGACCTTCAAGGGGGACAGGACTTCAAGGGGGGACAGGCAGACCTTCAAGGGGGGACAGGACTTCAAGGGGGACAGGCACGGAGAGGCGGGGCAGTGCACCGAAAGTCAGGGCGGGTGAACGGTGAGTCGGGGCAACCAGAGGAGAGTCGGGGAGGGCGAAAGGAGAGTCGGGGTGGCCAGAGGAGAGTCGGGCAGCATGCGCGTTATATGCCTGAGCGCGGTATAGAAAAGTTTTTGTACATATCATCGTGATTTCTGCGCGCTATACCCCTGTGCGCGTTTTACAATGGTGCGCGTTATATCCGCGAAAATACGGTAATTGCACCTTGCACATCCCATGCCTCATCTGGAAGCCTTCCCTCTGACGTTGCAACGTCAGAGAGAAGGCTTCCGGTTCAGGCGCAGGATGCCCGTAGGAGCCGCTGCCCGTGGCTTTGTGCACTGAACCAGTTAGGAAGAGGGAGCTGGCTTGAAGATAACGCCGCATCGATCGCACCGTAGACCGGCGGTTGAAGAACACTGTGTTGGGCCTGATGCACGTGCTGGCCCTGTGGACTGGCAGGAAATTTCTGTGGACCGGCACTGGTCCATGGACCGGTGGTTGAAGAACACTGCTCTAAAAGACATCTTCATGACATATAGGGACTCCTTACTAGCGATCTGACAGTAAGTATGAGAACCAGTGCAAACATTTAGCAATACTCCCACTCCACCTCCAAAGTCCTGCAATATTTTTCAATTCTAATCTGGCTATTTGGCATGTCAATGAAGGCTAAAAACCAAATATCTTCAAACAATAATAAACTTCTATTCATTATGACAGGGCTGGCCATACAACTGATTATGAAGAACTGGAAAAATTGGGTCCGGTTGAATTATGCATTCTAGTGGAACTCTTTATGTCATACTAGCTGATGCCCCGGCGTTGCACGGGTATTTAATTATAGCAATAACACTGTAAATGGATTCAAATAAAGATACTTTATAGTGGTGAATGAAATTATTTTTTTACAAGCTTAATAAAAAGTACAATATTCAAATTATAATGTGAAATATTTGACAAAATGAATACAATACAACTAACGCAAAACGTGATTATAAACAACATTTTTAGTTTCACCTCCTGGAGCAAGAACATATAAATTCTTGGGTGAACCCACCCTTGAGCAAGCAACATAGAGTTGTGGGCCGCGAGACCCCCAGAACATATCACCCCAGGTAGTGAGGGATCTGCATACCAAGTTTCGTTCAAATCGGTCAAGCCGTTTTTGAATTACTTTGAGAATGGCAGCTTTTTACATTTTTTCCATTGACATGAATGGGTGAAATCTGATTTTCTGTTTGTAGCTCCGCCCACGTGTGCAGGTGGGCCGCGAGACCCCCAGAACATATCAGCCCAGGTAGTGAGGGATCTGCATACCAAGTTTCGTTCAAATCGGTCAAGCCGTTTTTGCGTGATCGCGGCACATACACACACACACACACACACACACATACATACCTCCGATTTTATATATACTGTATATAGATTTTTAAAATGGAGGGTGTAATAGCCATTCAGCAGAGGCATTATAAGAGATTGCAAGATGTCTGGGAGCCATTAACAAAATTTTGTGAAGAGTGATTATTATTATTTATTCCCTTTTAATAATACATATCCAGAGTGGGTGGGGTTTCCTTAAAATATTTATGGTGGAGGGATATTATTGGAGGTGGTATGGGGGGTTGATATGAAAAACAATATGATTGAATATTAAGTGATGTTAAAGTGTAAATGTTTCTATATTATGTTGCACTTACTGGTAGTTTTAACATGAATAAAGAATTGGGGGAAAAAATTCTAATCGGGCTAAAACCTGCCCATTTTTTTTCTATGCCAAAGTTGGTTTCTGTTTGTTTTTTACGCCAACTCCTGTCACTGGTAGTTTCCCTGTGGCCAGTCGCTGGGCACAGCACCCAACAGTCCAGCTCCGGAGAACGAGGCCCTCAACTAACCGAGGTACCCTCTCACCATACAGCGCCCCTGAACTCCAACCCCGATGTGGGTTTCCACTTACCAAAGAGCTCCAGCATCAAAATCACGGCACAAAGCCTCACCGAGTCGAATCTCCACATCTCAATCTTCGCCAAACGGCACTTCCAGCCCCACAATGGACAACACCAGATACAGCCCAAGAGCGCGTCAGCTCACCTCAGCCTTCTCTCCTAACTTACTCCTCATTGGCTAAATCGGGCATCGTAAGGATCTTGAAACTACTTCGTCATCGTCTCGAGGATTGTCTACTACACTTTCTCTACCTCCCGATTCTGTTATTTAGTAGGATTCCTGGCCGACCGCGCAATCGGTGTTAAGCATAGCTTGGTTGATGTCAGAAGGCGGAAGTAATTGACTATTGGTAGATAGTGACTGTCATTCAATTAAAGGCTCCTTTTCTCCTCCCCTCCCCTTGGTGAGGAAGCAGGGGAAGGGCGGGTGAAAATGAAAAATGGGGAAGGGGTGATAAAAAAACATTCAGATAAAAATAACGTTTCGGTTTGCAGTCAGTAATTGTTCTTCTTAGGGGTGTGCTTGAACTCATTATCTAGTCATGATATTATGGAAAGAAAGGCAAAAACGTTGACAGTTTGTTTGTACACGATTTTCGAATACTAGTTATGCATTTGCCCAACTGCGGTGAAGGTGGTTTCTTCTTGAGTCACTGAAAAGCTTGCTCCATAGCGGCTCGTTGGTCTAGGGGTATGATTCTCGCTTAGGGTGCGAGAGGTCCCGGGTTCAAATCCCGGACGAGCCCTTGTTTTATTTTTATTTTTATTTTGGCAAATCCATGGGTCTGTTTAGAACACTTCAAGAATTTGACTTTAAGTGTTTTTTTAATTTAAATCTTTTATACCAACTGTATGATTTACTGTATATTTGGAAAATATACGGTTCGTTGTGTCCTTTTATCCATCTGCCTGCATATATAACTGTGAGGCCAAACAATGGCTGACATATTTGTACCAAACAAGGATTAGAGGCAATTGTTTTAAAAATCGCGCAATCAACGCCGGAGGGCTTCAGCAATAGAACGAAAAGCCGTTTGCTAGTTATTTTAAAATGATAAAAGAAAAAACATGCTAAAAGAAAAAGATCATCTACAGAGTATATTGGGCTGTGTATATATAATATTTACCGTCTATGATTTTATATTTGGGATTTAAAAAAAAAAAAATGTTATAGTTGTTTTAAAATTAGGGCTCGTCCGGGATTTGAACCCGGGACCTCTCGCACCCGAAGCGAGAATCATACCCCTAGACCAACGAGCCACTTCCATGTGTCAGCCCTTATGCTTGGCTCTTTAAATTAGTAATGTTTGGCTAGTGATGTTATTTCTCGTATTTGTGATGTTTTTTCCTGTAAAATCTGTTCTGGGGAATGGTTAGGATCTTATAGACCATTCAGTACGGTGGACACGCTAGGCTGCGAGGAGTGTTGATGAACTGGAACATTGTCAGCTTGGGCTCTGAGGAAGTGCTGGCTGGTGCAAAAGTCGATCAGTTTCCCACGTTATTGGTGCTAACTTTACCATTTAATGCACACAGCACGTGTGTACTCAATATCTGGTTGCACTGGTACTGGAAAAGCCGGTGTAGATTAAAACATCAGTATAAGCATAATTCTTAAAGAACAATCGAAAAGCATCTGATTAAACAAAAAAGCCTGCTCCTAATGTCGACGAACTTGCATCCGAATTGACGCCGCCTTAATTAATGGCAGCGTCTTTCACCACAGAATTCAGGAGCAATGAGGTTACTCTTGTGAGGCGTTATAAGACCCTATCCTAATTTGTGGCTGCGGATAAACGTACTTCATCTTGCCTTTTGTTTTTATAGATTAGCTTTTGTTTGAGCTTCGAGTTCCATTCTAAATTCATGTAAATCATCAATTTAATCCAGGCATATACCAGTGCTGATCACTAGTTATTAAAAGAGACAGGATATAAATATGCATCTGTTAAATGATTTAAGAGTATGGCTGAATCCAAGCTCGCGCTCGCCGGTAGTAGCCACGAGCGGGCCTCCATGGGTCTGGGCCCACCCAGCCTCGGTGCACACTCCACAGCGTCCGCATAGCAAGCTGGACTGTTCTATGAAGGCTCTCGTGGTCCTGCAGCTCCCTCCGTCTCTCCTTTAGCAACAGCAGCAATTTCAACAGGCCATTTGGGATCAAGTGAATAAATTATTGGATAATCCAGTAGCATTGACATACGATACCGTCCTATTTGGCACGTTCATGAGGGCTAAAAGCCAAATATCTTCCCATAATATGACAGGGGTTGCCATACAACTTATTTTGAGGACTTGGAAAAACTGGGATCGGTTAAATTATAATTTCTGATGGGAATCTTTATGCCACATTTTTAAAATGGAACCTATGTTGGCCATCCCAGGGACATTATAGGAAATTTTTGGATGGTTGGGAGCCATTGACAAAATTCTGTAAGGAATGATAACTGAACTGATCTTATTTTTGGCCCTTTCATCACACACATCCAGGGTGGGCGGGAGGAGGGGGGGTTGCACTATTATTTTAAGTTGGGTAAAATATTGTAAGATTCTATGTATTTGTTTTTCTTGATTATTTATTAGGTGGGTGGGATGGTTAAAATGATTGCTCGTATATATCTGTAAGATCATTGTGCTTTTCTTGTACTATTATATGTATTTATATACAGTGGAACCTTGGTTTACGAGCATAGTTCGTTCCAGAAGCATGCTCGTAAACCAAAATACAGTGGTACCTCGGTTTACGAGTGTTTTGCAAGATGAGCAAAACATTTACAAAATCGGTGCCTCGGAAACCGAGCGTGCCTCGATTTGCGAGCAGCGCCCCCTGTGATCCGGCACCCTCCCCCCACCCCCTCCCGTGATTTGGCAACCCCTCCCCCCCCCTCCCCGCTGCAATCTGAAGTCCCCCACCCGAACCCACTTCTTACTGTCATCTGGGCCTCGGCACCAGCATGTCCTGTGCGTTGGTGCCGGTGCCCGAAGATCGGCCACCTCTTCTTGCTGCCCCCCCTCCTCCCGTATGAACCGGCACCCCCCGCCCGAACAGGATGTGCCGGTGCCGCTAGAAGATCTTCCTGCTTCTGCCGGCCTTGAGCATGCATCTGCGCATGCTCAAGGCCTGCAAGTTCATGCTCTCTCCGAGATTCTCAGAGATCTCGGAGAGAGCGTGAACTCGCAGAGATCTCTGAGAATCTCGGCGAGAGGGAGAATTAGAAGTCCTTGAGCATGCGCAGATGCATGCTCAAGGCCGGCAGAAGCAGGAAGATCTTATAGCGGCACCGGCATGTCCTGTGGGCTGCATGCCGATGCCAGACGGGGGGTAAGTTTAAATTGTTCGGGCGGGGGGTGACGGTTCGCGTGGGGGGGGGTGACGGTTCAAGCGGGGGGCCTTTGCAAGCAGGGGGAAGCGATGCCGGTTATCGAGGGGTGTTCGCAAATCGAGTCAACACTCGGTTTGCGAGAATGTTTTGCTCTTCTTGCAAAACACTCGCAAACCGGGTTACTCGCAAACCAAGGTTTGACTGTATTTGTTTTGCACAGTTGTGGTTTGAGAAAATCAATAAAGAATATTAAAAAAAACAAAAAAAAAACAGGCTGCCTGCAGCTGACCCGGAAACCTTCTTTCTTTTGTTTTCGGCGACCCTACACCTCACTCTAACACAAGTTCCTATTCAACCTGGGTAGAAAACCGCAGAAACAAGGCTTCGGGGTCAGGCGTAGGAAGGATGCAGCAATCACTGCCGCTGCTAAGGGAGAGGGAAGGAGCTGCAAGACTGCATGAGCCTCCCTAGCCGAGCCCAGCTGCTTGCTTTCTCCAGACTGGGCCAATGGAAGGGAAGAGAAGGGGAAAATTGTTGGAACAGGAAGGGAAGAGGTGCTGCATGGGGTAGGAGAAGAGAGAGGGAGAAATAGACAAGGGGAGATCAGGTAGGAGAAATGTTGCATAGTAGGGCAATATTATGTTGAACATGTTTGTGGGAGGGAGAGCTGCTGCACTGGGACGCAAGAGGGAGAAAAGTTGGACATGGTTGTGGGAAGGAGGGGAAGATGCTGCATGGCTGGGGGAGGAGATATTAGGCATGGTAATGGGAAGGGAGACCTGCTGTATAGGTGAGACAAGAGAGGGAGAAATGTTGGGCATAGTTATGGGAGGGCACAGGTAGAACAGGATTGATTTTTCAGTGGGTCCTAGGCATACCAGTACACTGAGCCCCTGGCCCTGCTCCTCACCACACCTTTACTTCTTTATTTCTACTCAATTTTTTTTTCTCTTTATTTTAAAATGTTGGGATTTTTTTTCTTCACAAAAAAAAGTTGGATCTGGAGGTGTCCTGATTCTGTTTTGGTCTGTCACTGAACAGTCCCAGGCAGATTGATTCTTAAAGCTGGATCCAAAGAAGAACTCGAGATCCAACTTTACTGTGAAGAAAAAAAAATCCCTACCTTCCTAGGCAGAGCAGAAGATCTGGCCAGGGCACAGTAGAGCACAAACAAGGCAGCAAAGGAGAAGATCCAAGGACATGGCTGACTAGTTAAAAGCCGGGTCCTCTAGATTTCTTGGCTTTTACTTATTTTCCTTGACTCTCTTCCAGTTTTATACCCCATTTGAGATCATTCTTGATCCTCCCAAGGTAGGGTTACCAGATTTATGTCTGTAAAAACCTGGACATGTGGTCCCGCCCCTAGCTATGCCCTGTTCCACTTCTAGCCCTGCCCCGTTCTGCCTCTAACCCTGCCCTCCACAAAGCCTCATCTTTGGTTTTTGACCTCCAGGAAGATCTCTGAGCATGTGTGGATGCATGTGATGTCATTTGCGCATACTCAAAGGTCCTCCAGATGCGGCTGGGAGGTCGGGACTTTCCAAAACTTAGACAAACTACCGGGTTTTGGAAAGTCCGTCCGGGCACCCAGACAGTCCTCTAAAAAGAGAACATGTCTGGGTTTTCCCAGATGTCTGGTAACTCTATCCCAAGGTTTAGTACCTCCCACCCAATCATGTTGCCCTCACCCCCAGGCTTAGTACCCACTCAGATCACTCTAGGTAGCCTCCCTAGCTCAAATCTTTTTTCCTTCCAAGATTCAAGGTCACACATCCCCCTACCCAGACTCAAACTAAACTCCAACTCACTTTTGTTTGCCCCAAGTTAATCCCTTTAGCCATTTCATACCTGCTACCTCCTGGCTCCTACATCAAGCAACTCTTTTCTGCTTGAGTCACTCTCACATGACTCAGCCACATGCACAGGCCCAATGGCAGTGACTCCTGTTACTCCTCCTCTCTCCTGAGGCTGGATATGGACCAAATCTGCAGCACTTAGGCTATACACTGTGCAGCATGTACCCCTCCATTTTGCTGCGGTACCAGCAGTGCACAGCAGAAGACTGAATCACAGAGTCCTCACCTTCCTTTCAAAGGCAGCTGCCAACTGGGCTTCTTTGCTATGCCACAAATTTCAAGAAAACAATAAATGATGGTTGCTGACAACATCCACTCCCAACACGTTACTACATGTGATGACATCATCAGATCAGCACATCAAGCCTCCCTGAACCCTTTGGGTCTGAAGCATGTGCCTAGTTTGCCTATCCTTTAATCCTTCCCTGGGCTTTGGGGGACACATGTTGGACACGGAGGGGAGGGAAGGAGAGATGCTCTGTGGGGCTGGGGTGGGGGGGAGAAAGAAGAAATGTTGGACACAGGTGCAAAAGAGAGAGGTAGTGGACAATGAGAGGGAAGAGAGGGAGAGGTGGTCATAGGGGAAGGGAGAAAGAGGGAGATGGTGGATCTAGAAGCAGAAGGGATTGGAGAGATGCAAAACAATGGGAAGGAGGAAAGAGAGAGGGAGAAATGCTGGACCATAGTGGAGGTGATGGGGCAGGAGGGAGGAGAGATGAGATATGAAAATTTCAGGCTATGAGGGTAGGAGGGGAGAAATAGGGAGCAGATGCTGAGCTAGGAAGATGGTGAGAGGAAGAGGCTGGGAATGGTGGAATCATATGGGAGAGGCCAGGGAGTATGCATGAGAGAAGGATAATGATTGTATGGGGTAGAAATATGGTAAAGAGAAAAGGGAGAGTATATTGCACTAAATGAAAAGATAGATATAATAGACATCTTGGAGACCTGGTGGAAGGAAGATAACCAATGGGACACTATATCACAGTAGCAGGGTGAATCAAATTGGTGGAAGCTTAGTTAAAGAGGGCCTTGAATTGAATAATCTACAAATTCTACAGGAACTGAAACACATCTTAGAATCCCTACGGGTAGAAATTCCATGTGTAAAGGGGAAAAGGATAATGATAGGTGTATACTACCATCTGCCTGACCAGGATGAACAGACAGATGCTGAAATATCAGAAAGTAGAGAGGCTATCAAACTCGGTAATATAATAAGTGTTCCAGTGCAATAGGGATGGTATGCTAAACCATAGGGTTGTACATCTGTACTTGTGAGCATACTGCAGAAGATGTCAATCACAGCTTTTCAACTCCTCCTTCTCCCTGGTCTCTGCTGCCCCTTCAGTTCTTCTGCAGGCAAGCATGAAAGTGTCGTTCTAATCTGTTCCATTCATTCCTTTATTGTTTTGCATTTTTTTCAGTTTGTTGGTGGATTTTTTACATGGCTCACAGGAGTGCTGTGCCTGCTTGGACAGGATCAGATTTTAGTCTGCAGCTGGCAGGTGTATCCTTCAGGGACCTGTGCAGCCGTCTGCTGAAGATTTATGGAGCTCAAGATTCCAGGCCCTCAGCACTTCCTCGCTTCCTTGACTTAGTCAGGAGCTTGAGCGCAGGCTGTTAGGCATCAACAGTGTCCTTTGAGGCACTCACGGTGCTGACTGCAGTTTCGCCTCCTCCACCTCGTTTCTGCATTCGTCACAGCCCAGGGGCATAGAGGATCAATCCGACGATAGGCTGATTGGCAGTCCAAAGATCTCGGTGTGGCAGCTGACTGGCAACTTGAAACAAAGAACCCCTCCAGATCCAGCTACACTTTAAAGAAGCTGAAGTAGGCTATGTTACCATTTCCCCAGCACATGTTCTGTGAGTACAGGCTGCGATAGCCTATGGGGAAAAGCAGGAAGAGTCTTGAAAACTGTGTTTTGACTGTTTCTGCAATTAAGTCTTTGTTTCTCCTCCTCTAAAAATCCTTTTTTTTAAGTTTTTGGTCAGCTCTGAAGCATTTTTAAGTCGTTTACTGGGCCAATATGTTGCCATGGCAGCCATCTTGGACTGCCTGATTTTTTTCCCCCCTAAGTTCTCAGACCTCTTCAAAACACCTCATTTTGCCTCAAAACTGATAGGGATGGAGTCCTCAGACCCTAATACCTCTATATCATGCCTTATTTGTACTGGATGGGCGACTGAAGAGTGCCCTTGCGCCATATGTGTGGCACGAGATGGAGGGGCAGAAGCTTAGGGCTTAGCCCCTCCAAAGACCTCTAGGGCTAGAGAAAGGCAGATAGTCCCATTGGGAGGAATACAACATCTTCTTGAGCCCTGGGACAGCAGCCTTGCGTACTGTAAGGGCATAGATGCTTCACAGCCCAAGAAAAGGCATTTGTTCTGCCCTGAGGGGCAAGGAGAATTGCCCTCTCAGGCCTTTACCCCAGAGTTCATTAATCTCCTCTGGCAGGCTTATGCACAAGACAGAAATCCGCCCGTCAGACACATGAGTGAGCAGCCCAGTTTGCAGGCCTCTTTGGACACTCAGAGCCCGTTTTAATTGAGTGAAAGCTATTCTGGATGGTGACATAAGAACATAAGAAATGCCGCTGCTGGGTCAGACCAGTGGTCCATCGTGCCTAGCAGTCCGCTCACGCATCAGCTCCCAGGACAAAGACCAGTGCTCTAAATGCGCCAGACAATCGCACGCAGACAAATGAGCAGAGACAAATGCGCGCAGGACGTCAGCACACTGGATTAAAAGTTAAATTTAAAGCGCTCTGAGGGGGAGTGTGGGCGGGGGGAACCTCCCACTTTTCTTACAAGTGTTGGCGCTGCCATTGGGCCTCTGTAAAATAGATCATAAGAACATAAGAATTGCCGCTGCTGGGTCAGACCAGCGGTCCATCGTGCCCAGCAGTCCACTCACACGGCAGCCCTTAGGTCAAAGACTAGTGCCCTAACTGAGACTAACCCTACCTACATACATTCCGGTTTAGCAGGAACTTGTCTAACTTTGTACGGAATCTATCCCCTTTTAACTTTAGAGAGTGTCCTCTCGTTCTCTCTACCTTGGAGAGAGTGAACAACCCGTCTTTATCTACTAAGTCTATTGCCTTCATGATCTTGAATGTTTCAATCATGTCCCCTCTCAGTCTCTTCTTTTCAAGGGAGAAGAGGCCCAGTTTCTCTAATCTCTCACTGTACACCAACTCCTCCAGCCCCTTAACCATTTTAGTCGCTCTTCTCTGGACCCTTTTGAGTAGTACCGTGTCCTTCTTCATGTACGGCAACCAGTGCTGGACGCAGTATTCCAGGTGAGGGCGTACCATAGCGGCAAGGGAGCTGGTGTTACCGTTCATGAATCAATGATTCTGATTTTTTTTCTGGAAACAAATCGATTCACCCAAAGTGAATCGGTGAATCAATTCAAATCGCATGTTTTCCCTTTTTCCTTTATGTAAAACACGTTTCCTCTTTCCTTCCCTTTATGTGCAGACTTTGTTTCCTTTTCTCTCCCATCTTCCCTTCTTTTTATTGGCAGCCTGTCTCCCCTCTCCCACAGGTCTAATCTGTTTTCCTACCTTCCTCCTCTCACAACTTGGGCCTATCTCTCCTCTCCACTCTGATTCTTCAAACTTTATGTTGCTGGTAGCTATTAGAATTAGCCTTCTTCTGGCAGGCTGCAGGCTTTTGCTCTGCTGCATCTCTTCCACACTGCAAAAGGAAGTCACATCAGAAGAAAGGGCCCTGGGGTTGGCCAGAGGAAGGCCTCTAATACCTGCCGTCAACTGCAGAGTTTGAATTGCAGCCAGAGAAGAAAGAGAGAAACAAGGGGTTGAAGGAGGAAGACTGTGTGACGCCTATGATAGGAAGAAAATTCCTGGACTCCTCATGGCACACTGGTTCACAGCACACCAGCTGAAAAATGTATGGAGCAGAGACAGATGTGTGGGTGTTGTTGCTGAGCCTCTAGGACAGGGGTAGGGAACTCCGGTCCTTGAGAGCCATATTCCAGTCGGATTTTCAGGATTTCCCCAATGAACATGCATAAGATCTATTTGCATGCACTGCTTTCAATGCATATTCATTGGGGAAATCCTGAAAATCCGACTGGAATACGGCTCTCAAGGACTGGAGTTCCCTACCCCTGCTCTAGGAGTATGGGGCCCTGTGAGACCATCCTGCCTATGACCAGCCCTGCCAGATGCTTATCAGTCAACTCACTGGTGAAGAAATTGGTTCTGATTTGCCACAAATTGAATCAGTGGCGTAGCGAGGTTGGGAGGCGCCAAGGGTAATGCCCCCTTCGCTCCCTCCTCTCTGCCTCCGCTCCTTCCATGCACTCAACCTCATGCCACACTCACGCCCTCCCTTCTCACCCCTTTACCTCTTTAAACCATTGCCAGTGTACTCTGGTTTTGAAAAAGATGTTGGGAGGGTTTGGTTATTTGGGATGTACGAGTTTTGCTTTTGTTTTGCATTGGTGCAGCTGCTAGCACTGAGATGGCGAGCTTATGTGAGGTGACCCTTAAGCATATTGGCAGGTGGAAGGCTTTCAATGATTATATTAGGTCGACAGAGGATTGTGGATGGGGGGATTTGGGATGCTGGGAATGGTTGGGGCTAGCTGGGGGGTAAGGGCAGTTGGTGTTCTTTGTTTTATCTAGCTTGTTCCTTTCTACTTTCCCTTGGCCTTTTTTGTGCCTATATCTGTATTTGGATATTTTACAGATGTTGGCGCCACAGCCTTTCAGTGTGGATCATCAACCACTTGTGTGCACTGGCCTGGGTACAGGGCAGCATCTCATCTAGGTGACCTGCACTTAGGGTTGGCATACCTGGATGTCTGGATATCTTAGCTTGGGGTGTGGGGCTTGCACTGGAACTACTACTACTATTTATCATTTCTATAGTGCTGCAAGATGTACACAGCGCTGTACATTTAACATACAATAGACAGTCCTTACGCAGAAGAGCTAACAATCTAATTTGACAGACAGAACATCTCAGGGTGGGGGAGATTATGGTAGAGGAAATGATACAGCGGGTATAGGTATCTGACAACACTGAGTGGGAGTTGAAAGCAGTTTCAAAAAAGTGGGCTTTTAGCTTGGATTTGAATACTGTTAGGGATGGAGCAAGACGTATTGATTCAGGCAGCCTGTTCCAGGCATACGGTGCGGCAAGAAAGAAGGGACAGAGTCTGGAGTTGGCAGTGAAGGAGAAGGGTGCAGATAAGAGGGGCTTGCCCGATAAACGGAGTTCACAGGGAGAGAGATATTGGGGGTCTTCAGAGTGAATGCACATGTAAGTCAGTAAGAGGAGTTGCCTTTGTTTTATTGGTTGTAATCAGGTTATGGTTGTTGTCAAGGGGCGGGCTTCAAGTGAGACACGAATGGATTGATGTAGCCTACGACAGCCTTAGAAAAAATGTTAATGTTGAGGAGTTTTGGTTCCATTTATTATCAGTTTTCTCCGACTCCCCAACAGAGTAGGAAACAGATGGCATATTGAATTTGTGGATGGAGGAATCAACAAAAATGTTTGACTATATGTGTCCTTCAATTTCCAAATCAGTTCACTATGATCGTAAGGCCCCTTGGTATACTGTTGGCCATCGTGAGCTTAAGCGTGACTGTAGGAAATTAGAACGAAAGTGGAACAAAACTAAAAGAGGTGGATAAATTGAACTGGAGGATAAAAATTGCAGCTTATAAATCAGAAATAAAGCTCAAAAATCATATTATGGATATAGAATTGATAGTTCTAAAGACCAGAGTAAATCTTTATTTAAACATTGGAGATCTCCACTCTACTACTAATAAAGATAGTCATGTAAATAGAGTACCAAATGCTGATGAACTTGCAAAGTTTTTTGATAAGATTAAGGGCCTCTTTTATGAAGCTGTTTAGCACGGGCCGCTGCGGTAACGGCCCCAAAGCCCATAGAGATTTAAAGGGCTTCGGGGCTATTGCCACACGGCTTTGTAAAAGAGGGGGTAAAACTTTATGAGCCCCCTTCCTTAACGTAGATCAGAAGGACATATAATTTAATTTGGAAATAACAACTGATATCCCAGTAGATAGATACTGGAGAGAATTTGTACCTGCTACTGAACTTCAGGTCAGAACATTATGCAATAGACTAGAACGAAGCAAATGTTCCTTGGACCTGTTTCCATCTTTCATCTTTCGAGACATCTCCAATCAAGCTGTTTCCTGGTTATGATAAACCATTTTTAAATAATGGCTTTTCTTCCTGCATCTATGGGTCTTATAGTTCTTACTCCATTACTGAAAGGCACAGATCTAAATTCTGCTGCTCTGATGAATTATCGTCCTATTGCAAGCATTCCTCTAGTAACTAAGCTGATTGAGTCAATAGTTTCCAAACAACTTTCAAGTTATCTGGATAAATTTTCCATTTTGTTGCCCTTTCAACATGGATTCCATTCAAATTTTAGCACAGAAACTTTATTACTACAATTGATTTCTAAGATTCAAAGCCTATCATCCCAGAATCACTATGCCATACTATTACAATTTGATCTTTTAGCAGCCTTTGACATAGTAAACCATCATGTTCTAGTTAAACTGCTTTCAGATATGGGCATGGAGGCATAGGAGTTGGAACGGGGGTGGCTACAGGCGCTGTGTCCTCCCCCAAAATTTAGCCCTGGTGGTCCAGAGGTGCAGTGGGCAGGAGCAAGCTTTCCACGCTCCTGCCCGTTGCTAACCTGGTGGGTGGTGACAGCTGCGGGATGCGTTTTCTTCTGCCACTCAGTGGCAACAAGCATGCAAATGCTTTGGCACTCCTGCTCGGCGCTAAGTAGCTTTTTGACTGGCTCACGAAAATTCAAGGGAGCCAGTCAAAAAGCCACTCAGCGCCGAGCAGGAGTACCAAAGCACACTCGTGCTCATTGCCGCTGAGCAGCAGAAGAAAATGCATCCCGGGGCTGCTGCTACTCAGGGGGTTAGCAGCAAAGTAGGCTGGCAGGGAGGAAGGCTGGGTGTAGCATATGACAGGAGGGAGGGAAGGGGACTGGGTGCAGAGCCTGACAGGGGGAAGGGAAAGGGACTGGGTGCAGCGCCTGACAGGCAGGGAGGGAAGGGGACTGGGTGGAGTGCCTGACACGGGGGGAGGGAAGGGTGCTGGGTGCAGAGTCTGACGAGGGGGGTAGTGAGGGAAGGGGAATGGGTGCAGAGCCTGACAGAGGGGGGAGAGGCAACAAGCATGCGCATGCTTTGGCACTCCTGCTCGGCGCTAAGTAGCTTTTTGACTGGCTCACGAAAATTCACGGGAGCCAGTCAAAAAGCCACTCAGCGCCAAGCAGGAGCACCAAAGCACACTCATCTCATTGCCGCTGAGCAGCAGAAGAAAACGCATCCCGGAGCTGCTGCTATTCACGGGGTTAGCAGCAAAGTAGGCTGGCAGGGAGGAAAGCTGGGTGCAGCATATGACAGGGGGGAGGGAAGGGGACTGGGTGCAGAGCCTGGGAGGGAGGGAGGGAAGGGGACAGGGGGGAGAGCCTGGCAGGGAGAGGCTAGGAGTAGGGAGTTGGGAAGGCAGGGAGAACAGATGCTCAGGGGGTTGGAAAGACAGATACGGCACATACTGGGAGAGTGTTGGGAAGGACAAATGCATGGGGGGGATTAGGAAAGGAGGAAAAGAGAGATGCTTCAAAGGTAGAGTAGTGGGAAGGGAGAGAAAGAAATCCTGCCGGTGGGAAAGGGAAAAGGAAGGGAAGAAAGAGGAAGAATTGTTGGGCATGATAGTGGTGGAGAGGAGGAAGGGAGAAATTTTACACTGGGAGGGAGGAGAAATGACCCAAAGAAGGGAGAGATGTCAGACCACTGGAATGGGAAGGAGAGAAAGAGATGCCAAATCATGAAAGGGAAGGTGGGGAGAGAGAGATGCCAGACGGCAGAAAGGAGAGGAGAAAGATGTTAGACCTCAGGAAGAGGGAGGGAAGGAGAGAGAGATGTCAGACCATATGCGGGGAAATGGGGAAGACAGAGATGTCTGACCATGGGAGAGGAATGAGATGGTGCATAGAGATGGAGGGAAAGGGGAGACAGAGTGAGGAGATGGTGCACAGCAATGGGTGCAGCAGGGAAGAGATAAGAAGAAATGCTTCTTATACATAGATGGGAGTAGGGGAGCTTATACATAGATGGGAGCATGGTCACCGAGGCGCAAAATCTATATATACTGCGTATCATAAAAGGATCCAGGAGGAAAAAGAACAAAGAACATGCATGGCTCACTGTAGAGGTGAAGGAAGCAATCAGAGACAAGAAAACTTCATTTAAGGAATGGAAAAGGTCAAAAACGGATGAAAACTGGAATAAGCACAAACGACATCACCGTAGGTGCCATAAGGCGGTAAAAGGGGCCAAAAGAGACTATGAGGAAAAAATAGCCAAGGAGGCAAAAAACTTCAAGCCGTTCTTTCGATATATTTAGGAGAAATGACTTGCGAAGGAAGCGGTGGGACCATTGGATGACCATGGAATAAAGGGAGTGCTAAAGGAGGACAAAGAAATCGCAGACAAAGTGAACACATTTTTTGCGTCTGTATTTACCGAAGAGGATATACACAGCATATTATATGCTGGAAACAAAGATGGGAAACTATCAGGGTTGACGGTCAGTCTAGAAAAGGTATGCAGGCAGACTGATAGGCTTAAGAGCGATAAATCCCGGGACCGGATGGCAGCCATCCGAGGGTCATCAAGGAACTGAAAGGGACTATAGCTAAACTGCTTCAACTGATAGCCAATCTGTCGATCAAATCGGGAAAGATACCGGATGACTGGAAGGTGGCAAATGTTACACCAATCTTCACAAAGGGTTCGAGGGGAGATCCGGGAAACTACAGACCAGTGAGTCTGACCTCGGTACTGGGAAAGATGGTAGAGGTGTTGATAAAAGACCGCATCACTGATCACCTTGATGGACACGGTTTAATGAGGACCAGCCAGCAAAGGCAGATTTTGCCTGACGAACTTGCTGCATTTCTTCAAGGGAGTAAACAGGCGGTTAGACAAGGGCGACCTGGTTGACATTGATTTTCAGAAGGCGTTTGACAAGATTTCACATGAACGACTACTTCGGAAAATTGCAAGCCATGGAATTGAGGGTGAGATACTCACGTGGATTAAAAACTGGCTGGAGCATAGGAAACAGAAAGTGGGGATAAATGGAGAAGGTTATCATGCCGCTGTACCGGGCCATGGTGCGCCCTCACCTGGAGTACTGTGTCCAGCACTGGTCACCATATATGAAGAAGGACATGGTACTACTCGAAAGGATCCAGAGAAGAGCGACTAAAATGGTTAAGGGGTTGGAGGAGCTGCCGTACAGTGAGAGATTGGAGAAACTGGGCCTCTTCTTCCTTGAAAAGAGGAGACTGAGAGGAGACATGATCGAAACATTCAAAATACTGAAGGGAATAGACTTAGTAGATAAAGACGGACTGATCACA
Organism: Geotrypetes seraphini; assembly: GCF_902459505.1. NCBI lineage: Eukaryota > Metazoa > Chordata > Amphibia > Gymnophiona > Dermophiidae > Geotrypetes > Geotrypetes seraphini. The sequence continues at coordinate 109,502,356 of NC_047087.1, read as the reverse complement.
CTCTCCAAGGTAGGGAGAACGAAAGGGCACTCTCTAAAGTTGAAAGGCGATAGATTCCATACAAACATAAGGAAATCCTTCTTCACCCAGAAAGTGGTGGAGAGCTGGAACGCTCTTCCAGAGTCTGTTGTAGGGAAAACACCCTCCAGGGTTTCAAGACTAAGCTGGACAAGTTCCTGCTAAACTGGGACGTACGCAGGTGAGGCTGGACTCACTTTGACCTGGGGGCCACCGCGTGAGCGGACTGCTGGGCGCGATGGATCACTGGTCTGACTCAGCAGCAGCAATTCTTATGTTCTTATGGATAGATGGGAAGGGAAGGCATGGAAAAGTAGATTTTGAGAAGAAAGCAGAAAAATGGAAGAACATTGAATGTTAAAAGTTAATGCTAAAGATGGATGTAGGACAGAAAGTGAAGGAGAGAAAACCAGCAAATGGATAAGGTGGCTTTGGATACACAGCTAAGAGCACAGATAGAAGGAAGTGCAACCAAAGATTGGTGATTTTGGTTTTCAAACTATCTTTCCTAGACAACAAAAGTAGGGGAAATTATTTTATTTTCAATTTAATGATTGAATTGTGCCAATTATGGGAATTTACATCTGCTGTCTATATTTTGCACTGTTAAGAAAGAAATGCATTTGTTTCTATTTCTCGGGGGTTGTACTGCATGCAGAGTCTTGAATTTTAGGGTTTCGTTTATATAAATTAGGACTTTTAGTTTGTGGTGCTGTATTTGCATAGGGGTTATCTGTGTTCTGGTAGGAATGCATGTTTAGAAGCATATGTTCAGTGTGCTTTGTGTAGTTTAATTTTGTGGTTAACCGTTATGTATTTTTAATAAGATTATATTGTGTGTATATATGAAAAATGAATGGAAAAAATGGTATTACAATTAGTACTATTATGTGGGCGGGGTCTCGGGCGAAGCTTGCAGTGCCCCCCAAACAAAAAAGCGTTCCGCTGCCTATGCATGGAGGATAAAGTTCTGACCTGGTTCAAAGGATTGCTTTCATTGCAGTCCTATATAGTGAACTTTGGGGGCACAACATCTACAAAGTCTGATATTTTTATTGTGCTTGAAGTCAACCCTAATTTGATTAATCTTAAAGCCAACATAAATTCTTGCTTATCCAAATTACAATCATAGTCATCTCTGGTTCAAATGAAATTAAACACAACAAAAACAAAATTACTTTGGTTTGGTCCAGAAATCACAAACCTTCCTAGTTCAATTACTCTTAATTCCGGTGATGTTCTGCCAATTAAGTCTTCATCTAGACTAGTGTTGGGAATTTTTTTAGACTCCTCCCTCTCTTTCCTTCTGTCACCTATTTTATTAACATCATTTTACAATTTTGGTCTAATCCATCATTTTGGCACTACTATAACTCCATGTACATGGGTTTGAGCAAAGGAAATGAAAAAAGACTCCAGTTCATTCAAAATACTGCCGCAAGATTGATCTTTGGTAAAACACAGTATGACCATGTGTCACCTCTGTTAAGGAGTTTACATTAGCTTCCTTTTTTATTGAGAGTTCAGTTTAAAAGTGCCTGCAAAGTTTTAAAAATCTTACATGGTATCTTTGATTCGTTGGTCCCTCTAGCTTTAAATTCTTCGAGGTCTTCAAGTTGCAGAACTATCCATGTGTTTAAACTTTCTTTCCCCACTGTAAAAAGTGCCAGATCTATCAGTAAAATTGTTCATTCATTCCCCTATTTACTAACAGCAATTTGGATCGACCTACCTTCTCAAATAAGATCCTGTCTATCCCTTTAAGTTTTTCAAAAATTCTGAAAACTACTCTGTTTCAGCGTTTTCTAGCTGATAAGTTTCCACAAGGTCAACTCTTTCTATTAACTACAACTGTTGTTAACCGAGTCGAGCCTTGTTTCTCATGGATGATTTGGTATACAAGTCCAAGATTTAGTTTAGTCTGTGGCCTATTTATTTCCATATTTTATCTTTGGTTTTGTCACTGCTTTATAATATTCCTTTCGGGTTTTTTTTAGATGGGTTAAGTTGTTAGCGTTGTGCTTAAATGGTAAAATGAGGGGGTCATGGGCAGATACAAACATGAAGGGTGGGATAAGGCATGCCGGATAAGGGCAGTTTCTGTCCCCCATGTTAAAGATATTAATCTCTCTCATGATGGTATTCTGAATTAAATTTTTGTATTTGTGAAACAGACACAAAGATCTAGTGAACATGTTATGTACATCAGAGTAACCTCTGCTGCCCAGTAATGTTTTGTGGTAACAGAAGTTTCATCCGCCATCATAGGAGGTTTACTCTAATGTGGCAAACTGAAATGAGAGTTTAGGAAAGATTCATTAGAAATAGGATGTTGCAGTATATGGTGAATTGTACAGATGTTTATCATTTGATGATACCCAGTTTTACTTCTGCTGCTGGAAACAGAACCAGTAAGCAGACCCTGTTCCTAGTCTCCATTTTTCTTTCATATATCTTTCATTCAACATAGATTTAAGAATGGTGGAATGAGTAAGGACTGAGGAGGAGAAATGTATGGGATTATTTGCCTAGTCATCTGAGCTACTGCAATGGCACATTTAACAGTGGTTTCATGAAGCTTGGCTACTGTCATCCAGAAAATCTATCTTAACTAATGTTTTTCCTCACAGGGTTACTGGATAACTTGTAAGAACATAAGAATTGCCGCTGCTGGGTGAGACCAGTGGTCCATCGTGCCCAGCAGTCCGCTCACGCGGCAGCCCTCTGGTCAAAGACTAGCGCCCTGACTGGACTAGCCCTGCCTGCATACGCTCTGGTTCAGCAGGAGCTTGTCCAACTTTGTCTTGAATCCCTGGAGGGTGTTTTCCCCTATGACAGACTCCGGAAGAGCATTCCAGTTCTCCACCACTCTCTGGGTGAAGAAGAATTTCCTTACGTTTGTATGGAATCTATCCCCTTTCAATTTTAGAGAGTGCCCTCTCGTTCTCCCTACCTTGGTGAGGGTGAACATTTCTGTCCTTATCTACTAAGTCTATTTACTTCAGTACCTTGAATGTTTCGATCACGTTCCCTCTCAATCTCCTCTGTTCGAGGGAGAAAAGGCCCAGTTTCTCTAATCTTTCACTGTACAGCAACTCCTCTAACCCCTTAACCATTTTAGTCGCTCTTCTCTGGACCCTTTCGAGTAGTACTGTGTCCTTCTTCATGTACGGCGACCAGTGCTGGACACAGTACTCCAGGTGAGGGTGCACCATGGCCCGATCTGTTCGTGATCCCCTTTTTATCATTCCTAGCATTCTGTTTGCCCTTTTCTCCGCCACCACACATTGCATGGACGGCTTCATTGACTTGTCGATCAGAATTCCCAAGTCTCTTTCCTGGGAGGTCTCTCCAAGTACTGCCCCGGACATCCTGTATTTGTGCATGAGATTTTTGTTACCTACATGCATCACTTTACACTTATCCACGTTGAATCTCATCTGCCATGTTGATGCCCATTCCTCGAGCCTGATTATGTCACATTGCAAATCTTTGCAATCCCCCTGTGTCTTCACTACTCTGAATAACTTCGTATCATCCGCAAATTTAATCACCTCACTCATCGTACCAATGTCCAGATCGTTTATAAAGATGTTGAAGAGCACGGGTCCAAGCACCGAGCCCTGCGGCACCCCACTGGTGACGCTCTTCCAGTCCAAGTATTGTCCATTTATCCCCACTAATTGTCTAATTGCATTCTGTGTTAGCAATCCTGTTAGCTGATCTGATGGCTGATTGATAGGATCTAGGTCTGTGTTCTCCTCCCTGAACTAGCTGGGGTTGCTGCAGAGGGGGAGAGAGTCTCAGCTATTATACAACAGTGTCACCTATTGACTACACTCAAGGTTCATGGAGTGGGGCACTGCAATGATTAGGGTAAGTTGATGAGGGGGTGTTAAAAAACACCCTGGAGAGTTGCAAATATAGGCACTGTAGCGCAACAGAGGCCAGATCTGATTGAGATTAAAGCCAAAAGGAGCAGAAGGAAACTGCTGTATCATTAAAAAAGCACTGTTATTACTATTACTACTTCTTATCATTTCAATAATGCTGCCAGATGTACACAGCGGTGTACATTAAACATGTAAGAGACAATCCCTGCTCAATAGAACTTACATTCTAATCAAAACAGACAAAGATGGGTTAGGGAATTTCTCACAGAAGGAATTATAAAAGATATTGGTAAAAAAAAAGTTAAAAGCAGCTTTAAGAAATTGAGCTACTGCTTCTTTATAGACCTTGAGTTAACTGGCAATCATATTGCACTTCTCTGCGGAAGGGAAAATACTAGTAACCATTATAAAATGAAGCAAACAGGTCCTAACTCTAAGAAGAGCCATTGGTTATTTGTAAGAACATAAGAATAGCCTTACTGGGTCAAGCCCAGTAGCCTGTTCTTACTGTGGCAAATCCAGGTCCCTAGTACCTGGCCAAAATCAATATTCCATGCTACTGATCCAGGGCAAGCAGAGGCTTCCCCATGTCTTAATAACAGACTATGGACTTTTCCTCCAGGAATTTGTCCAAACTTTTCTTAAAACCAGCTACGCTATCCACTTTTACCACAACCTCTGGCAAGTTTTATGCTTCACTTTTATGAGTTGTTTGATCCTAAGTCTCAAATCATTGAGCTTTATTTTACATCCAGATACAGTACTGAGACAGACCCATACTTTTCATAAGACAGCAAACTCCTGCAGTTCCCTCTTATCTCCTGCACACAACCTTCCCAGAACATACCTCTCAATACAATGAGCCACCGAATGAACTTTATGCATTTCTTCAGTCATAGTAACATAATAAATGACAGCAGATAAAAAAACCTCCCCAATGTGGCTATTTATCTCTATTGAGAAGCATGACAAGTTAGAATAGTTATTGTCTTCTGAGAAAGTTTCACATTTGAAATGAAAGTGAGAAGTATGCTTGCAACATGAGACATCCATGTGGCTCCTTTGATCCCTCCAGAGGCTGGCCTCACCTAGAGATGGTTCAAGAATAATGGCCTTATACAGACTCAGTAATCAGCTGAAGGAGATTCTTCCCATCCAGCATCTAAGCAAAGATGATCAGGCCTAAAACTCATTCAGGAGGAAAAATGGCAGAAGACATTTTCAAAATAAAGTACAATAATGTTTCGTAAATCATGAAAGACATTTGAACCATTTTTTACATTTTTGATAATTCAAGAAATCATTTTTTATACACCTGAAAATAAAATGTACAGGCACAATGGAAAAAACTTGAAAGTTGAGAGCCAAAGCAAGGTTGTATATCAGTGCTGCACCAAAGCTGCTCCTACAGGACAACTGGAAGGATGGTATTTGGGAGTTCTGTACTCGTTCCCACTTAAGGATATAAAAGATTGTACAGTACAAAAGAAAGGCGGCAGTATAATCTCAAGCAACTTTAAACCCTTCTCTTTTGCATTCTGATACCAGGAATAATTTTCTCTGGTTATTGCTTGGGTGCGGAGGCTGCTGGAGTTGCTACTCTTTGACTGGACAGTTTGATTCTGGACATTCTAGTCATCTGCTTCCTAGATGAGTTTTTCCTAGAGAGAGCATGAAAAGAAAACAAACAATATGACATTCCACATGCTTCCTAGAAGATTACTGTTTACATGCCATTGCTTTGACAGTGCTTCTCAACCCACTCTTCGGGATATACTCAGCCAGTCAGGTTTTCAGGCTACCTACAATAAATATGCATGAAATAAATCTGCATGCACCATCTCCTTGGTATGCAAATCTAGGTCATGCATATTCATTGTGGACAGCTTGAAAATCTTAGCAGCAAAGTATGCCCTAAGGACTGGGTTGAGAAATACTGCTTTATGACATACTAATGGCAACTCCTTGCTCTCAACAAGGCATTCAAGCTTGAGCTTCTCCACCACCATCTCGGTAAAGACTGAGTTAAACAGAAAAAATAACTCAAAGGCTATTCACTTGAACCTCATTCCCAGATACAGAAATGAGAGAACCTCACAAATAGACATGAGGAGGAACCAGTCCATTATTCCTTGGTCTTCTCCCAGTCCTTGAGGGCTGCCAAAGGCCAATTTTTCAGAATATCTTTAATGAATTTATATGAAGAAGATTTGCCTGTTCACTACCTCTACCATATGCAAATCTCTCTCAAAAACCTGACCTGTTAATGGCCCTCAAGACCTGGAAATGAAAACCAAGGCCAGAGATTAATGTTTAATATTTGGCAGGTTTGTTTTGCTGATCCTTCCCCACAAGCATCCTCCTATCAAAGTTAACCCACCAAAAGCATCTCCCCCTGAAGGTACCCGCAGAGGTAAACCTCCCCCAAAGAGCAGTTCTCCTCCTGAAGGTATCACACCAAGCATCCCTCCTGTCCTGAAGCCTCTTCCACCCACCTCCAATCTATCACTAGTATTGAACACTACCACTAAAGGTTGTGTCAGCCATTTGGAACCTGGCATTGGCATGGCAGAAGGGATTGCTCCTGCCTGGACTACATTAGACTACCAGGAATGCTTTAAGATAAGACTGGGGAGGAGAGGCAGAGCTTCACAAAAGGGTAAATGCTCTTGGTGAATATCTTTAGGCGGAGGTCTGATTTAGGTGGGGGTGGGGGTGCGTTTGGAATGGGGATGCTTTTGGCAGGGGTTATGGAGGGAACTGGCAAACCTAAGTTGTATGGTATTAAACCCCCTACCTGGTTAGCTAACCGAATAAAATTAGCACAAGCTTGTTTGCTGTTCTAATTTTACCTGATTAGCTAACTGAGTAGCAGGTTGACTATTGTTACTATCTGGTTAACTTCTAGCTCTCTTAGAGTTCTTTTATATTTATAATTTGACGTATTTTTATCTGAATTGTAGTTATTGCTGTATGTATCAGTTCCATTTGTTGTGAACCGCCTAAAACCATCTTGGTCTGGCGGTATATAAGAATAAATTATTATTATTATTTTTATCTGCTCCATAACTCCATTCCCAGACTGCTTGGACACTACCTGGATAGTGCTATAGCATTCTGAAGGGCTATTCAGCAGCACTACCTGGGTAAATTCCTCTGAATATACCCAGATAGCTCACTGACCACGAGTTAACTGGGAAGGAACCTCTCCTATCTGGCTAACTCAGTTTGAATACTGGCCTCAACAGTTATTAGGGGACAAGCACCCCTAATTATACCGATTATAATTAGCCTTGTGTACTCATGACATCATCATCATCATCAGAAACTAATGATGCTAAAGTCAGGAAAACCAATATGGCTGCATAAACAATCCATTTGTCTCCTATGTTCCAACAGAGAGAAATTGAATGTTTATGCAATCTTATTGGTTTTCCTGACTTTAGCATCATTATTTCTGAGCTACGGACTGATAATGATGTCATGAGTATGCAAAATACAGTTCAGACTCACAAAAGATGTTCAGATGAATAAGCATATAAATGTTCTGTTTGCTGCTACAGTTCAAAAGTGAAGCTGGGTGCCGTGCCATAGATATGGGAAATCAAAAAGAAAAACAACTTATACCAGCAGAATAGGCTCTTTTGGTTGGCCTTATCCAAATCAGTGCTTGAGTTTCACAATCAATTTCTATTGAAGAATAATTTCATATTGATTTACAGCCTTGGGAATACCAGCATAAAACTCCCTTTTTTGGGGAAACTGTTATCTTGGTTTATACTCGGATAGGTTTATATTCAAGTATATACAGTATTCTGTTGGTTATGCTTGTAAGTGGGAGTCCCTCCCATGCTCTGCCTCTGTGTAGGTCCCTTTGTAAATAGGTGCTATGTAAATTAGGTGGCTGTTTGCAGAATGCCACTATCATTTTATGTGGATATGTGCACAAATATAAGTAGTAGTATTCTAGATATTTATGAGTACAAAAGTTGTGAATAAACGTGGGTGCCTAGATTATAGAATTCCCCTTCACATATCTCAGTACAGCACTGTGTACATCTGGTATGTGCAGTTCAAATGATGATGCTTACAATAACTTTAATATTGACTCAACTATGCAGACTTCTGATAAAATTTAATGCTAAGAAATACAAGGTCGTGTGCATTTAGGCTGCAAAAGTCCAAAGGAACAGTACAGTTTAGAACTTATGTGCATGACAGAAGAGTGGGACTTGGATGTGTTGATCTTAAGGTGACCAAACAGGTTGAAAAGGTGACAGCGAAAGCTAGAAGGATGCTAGGGTGCATAGGGAGAGGTATGGCCAGTAGGAAAAAGGAAGTATTGATGCCCCTGTATAAGACTCTGGTGAGACCTCATTTAGAATATTGTGTACAATTCTGGAGACCACACCTTCAAAAAGATATTAACAGGATGGTGTCTGGCCAGAGGAAGGCTACTAAAATGGTCAGTGGTCTTCGTCATAAGGCATATGGGGACAGACTTAAAGATCTCAATATGTATATTTTAGAGCAGGGGTCTCCAAAGTCCTTCCTTGAGGGCCGAATCCAGTCGGGTTTTCAGGATTTCCCCAATGAATATGCATTGAAGCAGTGCATGCACATAGATCTCATGCATATTCATTGGGGAAATCCTGAAAATCCGACTGGATTCGGCCCTCAAGGAGGGACTTTGGGGACCCCTGCTTTAGAGGAAAAGTGGGAGAGGGAAGATTTGATACAGACGTTTAAATACCTATGTGGTGTAAATGCGCATGAGTCGAGTCTCTTTCATTTGAAAGGAAGCTCTGGAATGAGAGGGCATAAGATGAAGTTAAAAGGTGATAGTTAAAAGGAGTAATCTAAGGAAATACTTTATTACAGAAAGGGTGGTAGATACGTGGACCATATCTGATTTCTAGAAAGCCTGGGATAGGCACATGGGATCTCTGAGAGAGGAAGAGATAATGGTTACTGCAGATGGGCCATTTAGCCTTTATCTGCCATCATGCTTCTATGTTTCTATGTAGAAGTCCCAATCATCTACTCCTATGTGGCAGCCCAGGCTGGTCATTATTCTGCATTAATAGTACTCACCTAATCGACTTAAGAATGTCATTATTCTGCATTAATAGTACTCACCTAATCGACTTAAGAATGTGTACTACTGTCCACTAGTCACCAGCAGACACCACTACATTAAGCATATTATTATACATCAGAGATGATTTAATCAGGAGTCAAATGGTTAAAAGCTCGAGCAGAGAGACAGGAAGAAATGTCTGCATGGTACATTTCTAAGTAGCACTATGAACTGTAAGCCCTGCAATTTTATCACTTACCCCAGATTCAGATTGTCACTGAGTCTGCTCAGTGCCCAGTTTCTGATTAGGTTTCAAACTCTGCTCCTCTATGGTAGGTTCTATGCTGGCTACAGTTTCTGAACTTTCTGAAGATTTCTGTTCTGGTTCCTGTATTTCTGTATGCTCACCGACTTCATCTACTGCATTATCCTTTTGTGTTCCCAGTCCAGAGGATTCCTCACATTCCTGGTGCTTGGCAGTGCCCTCATTAGGCCTCACCTCATCCTTAGAGTTTTCCACAGTGCCAGAGGCATTCCCTGCTGACTTGTCCTCAATTTTTGTCTGTTCTTGTGTCCTCATGTTGTCAGCCCTATCACCTTCTGGTGACTTCAGCTTTTCCTTTCTTTCCTCAAATACCTCATTGCCCATTTTCATCCCTGTAGTATTTTCTTCAGCTTCTGCAGTTGCCCCTAAATAATCCTCTGCTTCAATGTCAGATTGTGATTTTCGGAACCTTCTACTGGGGGGTCTGCGCTTCAATGAACCTCGAGTCCGTACCTATCAAAGACCAGAATACTGTTATTGAAGAGGACAAAAAGCAATTTTCAAAGCAATTTCCACAGGTAGAACAGGGCTTTGCTCACAGAAATGGCTATTTGAAAAGTATGGGTAAATGTATGTTGTTGTTCCACAATATGTTACCCACAGTTAGTGAAAGCACTAATGGAGGCAGGACGTAGCTGCAGGCAAGCCTGGGAGGATCTGGGCCTGTCTACTTTTGGCTCAGTGGCACAAGCTTAGTGTAGCTGACAGAAATTCTCAAGCTCTGCCAGTTGAAGACATCCGCAGCCCACCAAAACACCCTTCAGCCAACCTTGGCAATTAGCAGAAGCATTCCTGAGCCACCAACACCAGCATCTTTTGCATGCTCAGTTCTCACACATTCTCAGTTCGTGAGCATGGGCAGGTGCAGGGTGCAGGCATCAGTGGCAGGGAGCGCAGTCAATAATTGCTAAAATGGTCTGAGGGGAGTTATGATGGACTTTGGATGTCTTTAGTGCTGGCATGGCTTGATGATGTTAGTGCATGGAGCTTAATAACAGTACAAACAGCCTTTAATTTTTTCAATTTTTTTAACATATTCACTAAAGCTCAGACATAAGCTGAAGAACCAATAAGGAAAGCAGAGAGAAAGGGTTAAAGGGGAGGTGAGCTGGGCGATCTATGTGGGGGGTGGGGGGGTTCCGGCAGGAGGGATTGGGCATCCCTCCTACCGGTGATCTACAGGTGGGGGGGGGGGGTCCAGCAGCAGGGATTGGGCATCCCTCCTGCTGGAAGTCTTCGTGGACGATGGGAACGGGTTGCCGCTACACTTATTGCAGCAGGGAGATTCCTTGCCACGATAAGCTCAGCGGCAACCCGATTCTCTAACCAGCATCTGTAACATGGACATCAGTTAGAGGATCGGGTTCTTTTTAGGCGGGCTTAGGCACGATTCTGTATAGGATGACTGTTGGCTTCCAAGACCGGATGTCCTATACAGAATCCGGGCCTGAATGATTACCTCAAGGCTTTCTTAGCATAGGCCATTTCCCTTTGATCATGCCATGTCTTCCTCTCTACCTAGTATCTGTGTATTTTTCCCTAACTGTAAAAACAATGAACAACACATGGGATGCTTTCTTCCACAACCCAGTTCTCGTGGGTATATCGTATAGCAAATTGGTTATGGGATCTGGGCCTCAGAATTATGGACACCCTGATACCTCTCACTTGCAAAAAGGCCTGGTTTATGTATTTTGTGCATGGCCCCCATTAATTAGAGGTATCCATTGTCTTGTGGCCTGGGAACACTATGTGTATGTGTTTATACCTCCACTAAAATCAGAAAAGGTATTCATTATTGTCAGAAATACTGTCAGATTTTAGTAGGAAACCTGCCACTTGAATGGAAACTGAGACATTTTTTATGGCATTAAAAGGACAGGAAAGGTTAATTGCCATCTTCTATTGTGGCCAATAGGAGAATAGAATGTATAAAAATCATAGCCATTGCCCAGGTTCAGGGGGATTTCTGTTGGTCCCTGCAGGGACTTTGTTTCCCTGCTAGTCTATCAGAATTCCCCAGCAAATGCTCTGCGTGCCTTTTCAAATATTCTAAATATAGAAAAAGTGAAAGAAGTGCTCAGAACCATAAAACTCTTACATACTGGAGGTAAGAGATATGAGGAATCATCACTACCCTTCTTATGTTCCTATCCACCACCCTTAGCACCACAATGTGATACAATCTCACTTAACTTTTGGTTGGTAGGTACAATGATGATAATTTCACATAAAGTAGAAACTTGCACTCCCCAGAACCATCTTGTGACTTACACCACTATGAAAAGTGACGGTGAAAGATGTGTATCAACAATCTAATAATATGTACTACCCCAAGTTGATACTGAAAAAATTAAACCTAAATGGAGGAAAAGATCTCAGATTCACCACTTAGGGAACATGTATCATTCTCCCCAAGAATGTTGTGGTGATAAGTTTCTTTCATTGATCAAAAACCTCCATCCTATCCTAAATTGATAATCATTAATATTGTATTTTTGTTATATTTTTACTTTTTCTTAAATTAATGTTAGCATTATTCATCAATGATTGAATGAATATAATCACAGGAGCCCATAATACTGCAAATTATTCTACTCAAAAATAGCTCCCTTAGATATATCACATGAAAAGTGCAAATAGAAGGCAAACACTTATCTGTTGTTGATAAATCAAAAGTTGTTTGTCGAAATTCAAAGCGCACTCAAAATAAAGAGTCTCTGATGCTCTCAATATCTACACTAAATAGAGTTAAAGTGCTGAGTGCTCTACTGCTCGACGGGTCCCGTTTCGCCCTTGTAAATAGGCTTTGATCAGAGGATCCAAGATGGCGGATGGAACGGTCAGCTGAGCATTCTGGCACAGTCGCTCGAGCGAGATTCTGGTTTTCCTTTCTTCTAAGAGAAGTTTACTTTTGAAATGCTGAAAAGGAGGGGGCGCAGTACCACTGGAGCCTTGAAGCATTCCGGTCCAGCCAGACTCAGTAATATCGATGAGCTCCTGCACTGAATGCAGGAGGTGTTGGCTGCATCGGCACCCCCGTTGGAGGCACTCTGTAGCGAGACAGAGGTGGTTTACCCGGGACTGGAGATCATGTTGAGCCCCGACGCCAGAGCACCTCCCCCTCTTCCTCAGACTGCCAGCTTCCCGTGGGTGGAGGAGCAATCGGAAGGTGGTGAGCTTTTCGCCCCAGAGGCTTTGGATATCAGAGAGGGGAGCTTGGAATTGGACTCCCTACATCTGCAGGAGAGTCCCGTGGAGCCTGAGGTGAATTGCGTGGAGTCAGAGGGTGAATTGCGATCAGGAGAGTCGCCACCAGGAGGAGAGGTCAGTTGGTGTGAATAAAAAATTGAACCTGAAAAACTTTTCATTACATTAGAGAAACCCCGAGAGGTAACTCTGGATGCCATTTGGGATCTCGTGGCAGACCTGGCCAAATCAATTAAGCCTCAATTGTTTCAGCTGGAACAAAAAGTAAATACTCATGAAACTGATATTAAAATTGTCAAAACTGAATTACAAGACCTTAAAAACTCAAATGTTGCCTCTAAACAGATCACAGAAACATTAGTGAGAGATAATATAAATCTGAGAAGGAAATTGGAATCTTTAGACAATGTCTCTCGTAATAATAATCTCAGATTAATTAACTTTTCTAGAGTAGCAACAATATCTCCTAGAGATATGTTAAAACGGTATATGATAGAAGTATTAGAAATTTCAGAATTGTTGCCACCATTTGCCCAGGTTTACTATTTACCTATACGAAAAGAAGAACAACATCAAAAATTACAAAAATCACAAGATGATCATCAGCCATTAAATATTTCAATGATATTGGAACGTTTGGACAGGGAAATGGCTACACTGGCAACATTACTCCTCACAGTAGCCTTAGCACCAGATAAAAACTGATTGCTTAGACTTTTCTTCAAAAATAAGCTAAAAGAATTTCTTGGATATAAAATACAAATACAAATGTTTCCAGACCTAGCACGAGATACCAAAAAATGTCATCGTGAATTTTTGATCTTAAAACTAGGAGTTACTGCTCTTGGAGCAACTTTTTTTATCCGTCACCCATGCAAATGTGTGATACAGTATCAAACGCAAAAATATGTTTTCTTTGATCCTACCCAACTGACAACCTTTTTGTCGGCTGCTCGCAGTTTGAGTGCTTATTGTTCAATTTGGACATTTCCTTCAGCTGATTGAATTTCCTGTTTTCTTCTTTTTCCTTGATTTGTTTTTAGTAATTGCTCGCTGAATATACTTCCTGGATCCTGTTATTGAGGACTTGAGCTGAGCTTTAATTCTTTATTATGGTTGTTTATATTATTACAATTTGTAATGTTTGTTTGTTTCTTCACTTAACTTCATCTTTTTGTACAAGTGGATACTTGATATGTTTTTGGAAAATATGATAAATAAATATTTTTTTAAAAAAGTAAATAGGCTTCATCAGGAATCGAGTGCACGTATTTGGTTGATCATTTGAAATCACCAAACAACAAATTAAAACCCATAAGATTAAAAAGCACTACTCACATCACTCTATCATCGTTTATTCAATAAATAACCCTCATAATACAATATTGTATCCTAAACTCCCTTGGACAAGACAATTCCATTAGAAACTCCCTAACTTACTAACTCATATGCACAACAATGGCATTTTAAAGCCATTATGTCCCCCTGCGGGTTTACTTCACATGTTCTGGTCTTGTGACTGTATTCAGACCTTCTGGTCTTTTGTTGCGTTATATTTACAAACTGTATTGGGTAAGCAAATTCCTTTCAGGGCGGATGTACTGCTTTTTTCTCAGGTTGTTACCTTAGGCTTGTCAAGAGGGGGCAATTTGTTACTGCACAAAGCCTCTTTACTGGCCCAGAAATGTATTTTATTGTTGTGGCATCAGGTTGAGGCGCCCACTATCACCATGTGGAAAACTGAAGTGTTTACTTTGTTGAAATTTGAATATTTGGATGTTTGATGGGGTGGTCCTGGTCCCTGGAGGATGTTTCGCAGAATTTGGGCTCCTGTTTGGGAGGTTCTGTCCCATAGAGCACGAAGTTTGCTTTTGAACTTTTGACACTGGAGTGCAGGGAGGGAGGAAATTGGGAGGTGGGGGGTTGGATTGGGGGGGGGATCTTTGGTGAGGGGTTTGGCTCCTTTAGGTCTTCGTGAAGGATTAACACGGAAGACCTTTCTGGTTCTCCTGTTGTCTTATTGCATGCTGTTGTGATGTTAATATTAATAAAAATTATTTTTAAAAAAAGCCATTATGTCACATGACAGTAGTCCCAAATTGAGGTCTGGATGAGAGGAAGCATGCAGGAGGCAGAAAGAAAGAAAGAAATATTGGATGCACAGTCAGAAGGAAGTGCAACCAGAGACTCATGAAATCACCAGACAGGAAAGATAGGAAAAATGATTTTATTTTCAATTTACATATAAACATGATGGCAGATAATGGCCAAATGGCCCATCTAGTCTGCCTATCCACAGTAACCATTATTTCTTTCTCTCTCTGAGAGATCCCACATGCCTATCCCAGGCCCTCTTGAATTCAGACACAGTCTCTGTTTCTACCACCTCTTCCGGGAGTCTGTTCCACACATCTATCACGCTTTCTGTACAAAAGTATTTCCTCAGATTACTCCGGAACCTATCACTTCTTAACTTCATCCTATGCCCTCTCATTGCAGATTTTCCTTTTAAATGAAAGAGACTCGATTCATGCACATTTACATTACGTAGGTATTTAAATGTCTCTAGCATATCTCCCCTCTCCCACCTTTCCTCCAAAGTATACGGACTGAGATCTTTAAGTCTGTCCCCATACACCTTTTCACGAACACCACACACCATTTTAGTAGCCTTCCTCTGGACCGACTCCATCCTTTTTATATCTTTTTGAAGGTGCGGCCTCCAGAATTGTACACAATATTCTAAATGAGGTCTCACCAGAGTCTTATACAGGGGCATCAATACCTCCGTTTTCCTCCTGGCCATACCTCTCCCTATGCAACCTAGCATTCTTATAGCTTTTCATCCTGTTTGGCCACATACAATCACACCCAAGTCCCGCTCTTCCATCGTGCACACAAGTTCTTCACCCCCTAAACTGTACTGTTCGCTCAGGTTTTTGCAGCCCAAATGCATGACCTTGCATTTATTAGCATTAAATTTTAGCTGCCAAATTTCAGACCATTCTTCAAGCTTTCTTCATGTTATTCACACCATCCAGCGTATCTACGGTACTCTATTACAGATTTTGGTATCATCCGCAAAGAGGCAAATCTTACCTGCCAACCCTTCAGCAATATCATTTATAAAAATGTTTAAAAGAACAGGCTCAAGAACAGAACCTCAAAGCACACCACTGGTAACATCCTTTTCCTCAGAGCAATCTCCACTGATCATTACCCTCTGTCGCCTTCCACTCAACCAGTTTCTGACCCAGCCTGCCACTTTGGGACCCATCCCAATTCAGTGATGAAAATGTGTCCGTTTTGAGAATTTATATCTGCTGTCTATATTTTGCACTATGGCCCCCCTTTTACTAAACCGCGATAGTGGTTTTTAGTGCAGGGAGCCATGCTGAATGCCCTGTGCAGCTCCCAACTCTCATAGAGTTCCTTTGAGCGTTGGGAGCAGTGCGGGGCATTCAGTGCAGCTCCCTGCACTAAAAACCACTGTATCGCAGTTTAGTAAAAGAGGGGGTATATTTGTCTATTTTTGTATAGTTGTCACTGAGGTGACATTGCATATTTTATAATCATCTGCCTTGACCTCATTAACATTTTCTCTGCGTATAGTGTGCTTTGTGGTTTTTTAAATTTTTATTGTTGGTAGATCATTTTGACGTGGTCATTTTAAAAGTAGCTCGCAAGCCAAAAAAGTGTGGGCACCCCTGTTCTAAAGGGACATAGGCATCTATGTTGCGAAAGATATAAACATGATACTGTCAGCCTAGCATTACTAGCTGTAAGCATTTTCGGTTGGCCTAACCAATGTCAGCAGAAGCCTATGGGACATTATATCAATCTGACTCTGGAATGTTGATGCAGATAGACCTTAAATGCTCCTGCACAGAATTCACATATATTAAGCATCCAGCCAGACTGGATTGTTTATCAAGAAGATATGCTACTTGAATGAGACAAAGAAGCCAGAGACTAATCCCATCTACCATTTCTGTAAGTGTTACACCTTCCTTATCAATTAAACTAACCATTGTTTCAAACAGTTTACAAATTCTAAATAGAAAGATAAAGGGAAATACAATAGTTTCTATTTTTAGAATAAGATTCCAACCTATAAAAGCTTCCTGTCTGCAACCCCCCTCCCCTCCCCTCTCTCTCTGAAACCTGAAGTTTGGACTATCACCCCCCTCCCCTCTCTCTACCTACCTCTCTTTGTTTGTCCTCACAGCACCTATTCAGGAAGCTGTCTTTTGTCTCTCATTCACAAGAGCACAGAAGCAGTCTCTGAATCCACTCTGTATTTGTAAAGCTTATGTCTATCTCTGTCTGTACATTTGTAACCCAGTAAAGCTTATTTATCTTTCTAAAGATTGCCTTTCTGTAATATTAAGCCTATTTCTACATTATATTCTTTACGTAATCACTTCTGGCTGTGCTTGTTATTTGATTTTACTTCCTACTGAATCTTCAACGAGGGTATCAAACCTGGGGCCTGGCGGATTGTAAGACCACCACAATATATCATTGGGGCTTATTTGCTTCAACATTACCCCTCCAAAGCATTACAGTTTGGGGGCTAATCCTCACAGATACATCAAACATCGTCAATGAAGTTTTAAAATTTATCTATTAAATATGTTACTACCATGGGAAAAATTGTTTTGGCCATTCAAAGGATGGGAATTTTAGTTATTCAATTTAAAATTTATTTCACCCACTGTAAGTAATATTGCCGAAGGGCTATATGATAAGGTTTGTTTTTTGTGGATGATACCATAATCTGCAAAAGGGTAGACTCCACTGATAGTGTGGAGAACATGAGGAGAGGCCTAAAGAAGGTTAAAGAATGGTCTAGAATTTGGCGTCTATTTAATGCTAAAAAATATAGGGTCATGCATTTGGGCTGTAAAACCTGAGGGAGCTGTAGTTTAGGGCAGGGGTGGGCAAACTTTATGACCCGTGGGCCACAATGGGTTCTTAAATTTGACAGACGGGCCAGGCGATGGGGGGCGCGACAGGGGGGGAGGGTCACGGCTGGGGGGATCTGATGCTGCAGGAGGAAATAGCACTCCCGCGGCTGCCAGCTGCTGAAGCCTCCCTCCTGTGTTCTTGGTGCTCCATTGCCTCCTTCCTATGCCCCCAGTGCCTCCTTCCCGGACCTTGTCTCCAAAGTCAGAATTGACATCGGAAGAAGGCTTGTGGGTACGCGCCTGTCTCTTCCCTTCCCTTCATTGCGGCACCAGCGGGGCTGTGAGCGGCAGCAGCGAGCAGACAGACAGGCAGCCCATGTACCGCACTTTTATAAACTCTGCCATACGCTGCAGACAAGGGCAAACTACGACGCTGCAGGCCGGGTTAAAAAGCTAAACTGGCCGGATTTGGCCCGCGGGCCGTAGTTTGCCCATATCTGGTTAAGGGGGTAAAGTACTTTTGAGCATGAAAGAGGAGTGGGACTTGGATGTGATCATTTGTGATGATCCTAAGGTAACCAAACACAGAAAAGTCAACAGTGAAAGCTGGAAGGATGCTTGGGTGCATAGGGAGAGGAATGGCCAGTAGGAATAAGGAGATGATAATGCCTCTGTATAAGTCGCTGGAGAGACGTCATTTAGAGTCCAGAGAGATGCAATTTAGAATGCTGTGTACAATTCTGGAGAAAGCACCTTCAAAAAGACATAAACAGGAAGGAGTGTGTCTAGAAGATGGCCACTAAAATGCCTGCCCCACAGGGGGCACATAGTCCTGAAAGATGACACTCACTTGCTTAAGAAAATAGTTCCATTTTCTCCAGTGCTGGCTGTATGTAAAATCTTCAGAACATTTTACAACATTAGGCAGGGGTGGGGTGGGTGGGTGGTAGTTATCAAAGTACAATAAGTAGTCAGCTTTTACTGCACTTTAATATATCATCCCATCCCTGCTCTACCCAAACTATGGCACATGGATAATTATGAGCAATTATATGTTGAATATCCATGGACAGTGGCACCTAAGACATTTATCCAGAAAACAACTGTGATTACCCAGAGAAATGGCTTTGAATATTGAGCTCTATGATGTTACATTCAGTTGGAAACTAGGATTGTCATTTACCTCCTTCCATCCTATATATTGGTTTTCTCCAGGCAGGAAGCATTCTCATGCTATGCACAGGAATGGGTCTGGGACCAGATTGCTCTATTCTCTTTATGCAATGAGAAAGCTTTCTGAACTCAGAGCCAGGGTCATAACTACCATTTAGTGAGCCTAGAAAAAACCTGGGGCTGCCCACTGTTGGGGGTTCTTTGCATTAGCTCCTGGATTCCTGCTTTCTGCCTCTACAGTCAGTCACCTCCCTCTCCCTTCCATTTCGCCCCTTCCATTTCTCCCTTCCATTTCACCCCTTCCTATAGGTCTAGCATCTTTTCCTCTCCCTTTCACCCCCTCCACAGGTCCAGAATCTCTTTCTAACCTTCCCCTCATGGTTATCCAAACACAAATTAAATTATTTAGCTATGCAGACAACATCACTGTTTTAATTCCTATACATACTTCTTTCTCTCAAATTAATCAAACTGTTGTGGACATTCTTCAGACAATTGAATTTGGGATGGTAGAATTCAAATTGAAAATTAATACAAAATTTTTTTTAAATCACCAAATTTAAATGAAGATGTTACATCTATTGCTTTAAATGATAAAGTTTATAGCATCCAGCCAACCATAAAGATACTTGGTGTAATTCTAGACCAAACCCTTACCATGAGAAATCAGGTTGACTTGTTGGTTCGAAAGGGTTTCTATACTCTATGGAAACTAAGAACTATTAGAGCATATTTTGATATTAATTCCTTTCGACTGTTAGTTCAATCATTGGTCCTTAGTCATCTGGATTATTGTAACATCGTCCATCTTGCTGGAGCTCAAAAAAATCTTCAAAGACTGCGCATAATTCAGAATGCAGCAGTTAGATTGATTTTTGATTTAAAGAAGTATGATCATGTCACCGATTTCTATCGTCAACTGCATTAGCTTCCGGTTGAAACACGGGTTAAATTTTAGTTCGGATGTATTTGTTTTAAGGCATTAACAGGTGTAATCCCAGAATAGTTTTTGGAATCTTTCATCATTACAAATTCTAAACATTCTAGAAAATCTCATTCACTATTCTCGTTTCCTTCTGCAAAGGGATGCAAATATAAGAAATTCCAGGAACGATTGCTGTCCTTCCAGGCAGTCTCGTGAATTAGGGATCTGACTCACATATTTACACTTTCAAATTCATATCAACAATTTCGACGTGCTTTAAAGATGCATCTTTTTATAGAATCTTTTGGAAGTTAGATACTGGTTGTTTATTCATCTGTATTGCTAATCTCTGTGAACCGCATAGAACTTAATGGTATTTGCGGTATACAAGTGAGTTTTTATGTTTATGTCTGCAGCAGTAATAAATACATACTGTCTCCCTCCATGAAAGGAGGCAGGATGTGGCAGAAGGAAAGCCTCAAGGCTGGCTAAAAACAGCATGTTTTTCATCACTACTGTTGCCAGCTACCTACCGCAATTTTTGAGTACAGAGAGGGGGAAAGGGAGACATGATGGACCTATGAGTGAGGAGGAAGAAGAGGGAGAGATGCTAAATCCATGGGAAGGAAGAGGGAAGAGATGCCAGACTCATGGAGGGAGGAGGGAGAGGTATAAAAGATGAGATATCAGACCTGAGGTGAGGGGAGGAAAGGAAACCAGACCTCTTCTCCATCACCCCTATCTCTACACGCTCCTTTCCTACCTCCTCCTGCTGCATGTGTTCCACTTCCCTTCCCCTGTACCTCTGTAACGTTCCTGGCATGAGCAGCAACCCCCAAGCTGCTGTCATGCCAGCATCGGCTCTTCCTCTTACATCACTTCCTAGGCGCAGGTCCAGGAAGTGACATCAGAGGAAGCGCTAACACTGGCGCGACAGCAGGTTGGGGGTTGCTACTCACGCCAGGAATGTTACAGAGGTGCGGGGGAAGGGAAACAGTGTGCACGTGCCCTAGTGGGGGGAAAGGATGGAGAAGGAGCCCGGGAGGGGGGGGGGGGCAGAGAGGAGGATGGGTGCCTGTGCCCTCACCAAGACGATGCCCAAGATGGTGCCTCCCCTTTACTATACCACTGTATCAAATTCCATTTCCTTTCCCATATTGGAGCTCTAAACAGGTCCCCCTCTCAGTCTCCCAGCCCCCACTTCATTGGTAGAGATGGTGTCAAAGGGGTCCATTCAGTACTAGTTATGCATTGCTTAGAACCCTTCCAGAGTAGGTTTCTTACCTTATTGTAACATGGCAAGTGAGTCTCCTCAGGTGGATTTTCAAAGCTAACTGGGCCTTCATCTGATTCACTGGAGCGTGTTTGAATACTAGGACTACTGGGTGTAGAAGGAGGGCTATGGAATGGCGATGTTGGAGTTTTCAATCCAGGACTCTTAGGAGATGCTCCTGGCAGAAGTGTAGCTGGTGCAAATGCCAAATTGGCCTGCAAAAACAAACAAACAAATACTGCTAATACATCATCCTTGTATCACAACCTTTCCTTGGATTGTTATTCTAGAAACCCTCTTGATCTGAAAAGAACGCCTGCAGAAAATGGGACATCAGTGTCAGTATCATTTTTATTGCATTATTACAAACTTCTTGAAAGATGTAACAGGACATTGTAAAGTCTGCAAAGATGACTGAGTTCAAGTATTTGAGGATGAGCAGACTTTTGTGATATATGTTGGGCAAGTCAACCCTTGTAAAGTTTGCATGAAATGAGAAATTTTAGGGTGGATCTATTTGGCAGCCCAAATACAAATACTTGCTCAACATCCATATTATGTAATACAAATATTCATCACGGATTTATATTTACTTAAGGCTTACTGCAATGCTGCATATAAAATGCTACAGGGGTGCAATGCTTACAATTTAATTGTGGGAACAATTGTATAACTTGGTGCCCCAAATGCTGAGCACCAATCCTATAATGGCATCTGTGCACCTAGATGCCATTATAGTATACTATCATAAACCCAAATTAGCGCACTTAAATTTAGGTATGACCATTTGCATTAGGTCAATGGCAGGCATAAACGGGCATGCCTAACTGCACTATGCAATGTGTATAACTTATAGTAGTCTCTAAATTACAAGTGTAAATTGGAGTTATGCCCATGCTCCACTCACGTGTATATGCTAAGGCACTTATGCACTACGTAATAGAATAGTGCATAATACAATTACCCATGCATGTAAGTGCTACTGTAAATATCTCACCACATACACGTTCAAAGCACACATAACTGCTGGCCTCAATATGTCATGTCACTTTAAGAATTTTTAATTTTTTAATTGTTTAACAAGGCTCCAAATAGTCTCTCACTGTGTTTTTGGCCAATTTTTACAAGATCTTTCTGGCTTTTGTTTCTTATTAGTTTAATTTATTTAATTGCTTCTTAAAATTTATATGTTTAATCTTCTTGTATTTTCAACTCTAATATTTTGAATTCTTTGGTCTTTTATGTTTTGTATCATATTTAGTTATGTGTGCTATCTGAATTTATCAGTTTTTGATCGTGTTATATGTATCTTGCATTATATGACGTTAGGAATCGAGCATGAGTCGATGACACCTAACAACATAAGAACATAAGAATTGCCGCTGCTGGGTCAGACCAGTGGTCCATTATGCCCAGTAGTCCGCTCACACGGCGGCTCTTAGGTCAAAGACCAGTGCTCTAAATGAGCCAACCTTACCTGTGTATGTTCCGGTTCAGCAGGAACTTGTCTAACTTTGTCTTGAATCCCTGGAGGGTTTTTTCCCCTATAGCAGCCTCCGGAAGAGCGTTCCAGATTTCTACCACTCTCTGGGTGAAGAAGAACTTCTTTACGTTTGTACGGAATCTATCTCCTTTTAACTTTAGAGAGTGCCCTCTCGTTCTCTCTACCTTGGAGAGGGTGAACAAATGATCTTTATCTACTAAATCTATTCTCTTCAGTATCTGCAGCATTTCACACTGTAGATCACCGTCTACTCATCGATATGCTGTCCTCGCTTGTTATCTCATGGTTTTCTTCTTATCTTTCTCATTGCACTTTTCGTGTAAGCTCTAGAGGATCCTCCGCCGCCGCAATTCCACTATTGGTCAGTGTACCTCAGGGCTGAAACACGTTTGTGTCAAGTATCCCAGCACCTTTGGTCACTTTCATTGTTCTTTGTGGATTTTCCTGTGGAGAAGGAAGTTTCTTCTGTTTTGTCGGTCCTTTTACTAAGCTGCAATAACCACTAATATGTGCTTACCACTGTAGGGCATGCTCAGGTGTTCTGCAGAAATGTTGGGATCGGTGCACACTACCCATGAGCTACAAAATAACATTTATTTTTTAGCGCTGGGGACATGTTTGGGGGCAGAGGGTGGGTACAGCTATTCTTTTTTTAAAATTTTAAAATTCTTTATTTATCAATTTAAACTTTTCACAAATTAAAAAAAAAAAAAAAGGAAAATAATACAATGCCAAGAATTATCACTCATACATAACAGGGTGCAGCTATTCTAATTGGTTAGTGAGCATTGCTGCGTGCTGATTAGCGCAGGATTAGCATGTGAGCCCTCACTGCCTACAAAATAAGTGGTGGTAAGGACTTACGTGATAATAGGGAAATCAGTGTGTGGCCATTATTGGAAAAATAGAAAAATCTGCCTTTTACCGGCAGTGCTATGAGTAGTCTAAGCACATGGGAAAGACCAGTGTTGGGGCTAGCACAGGCTATTCTTAATCCTGCTTGGTAAAGGGTCCTTAAGACATTTACATATGCTTATTCCATAGAACCTTCTAAATTAAAATCAACTCCTTTAACACTACCAGCTGTTAAAGATACCGATTCTCCACTTATCAGTCTTAACCAGAAGTAACCTGTGACTGACCTAACTCTTCCTGAGCCTTAAACAAAGCCTTTAAATAGGAAGCTTCAAGAAAACCAATCTCTTCCTTTATATTTCACCAGACATTGTTTAATCTAATGCACTAGACTTCAACTTAAAATCTTTCCGGACTACTTGAGTCTGGCAAGAAACATCAAGAAATACATTAATACACATACCATCAGAAGCAATTAACCTGTTCCTTAGGAATTGAATCAATAGAGTATTTTATTAAATTTAAGATACTTGAAAAGATAGTTAACATAGTACCTCTCATAGATGACGTGAAGTTTTTAACAAAGCAGTCAGATTCACATCTCAAAGATCTCCTGTTCTAGCCCCTTGCCCTCAGTAATATTCTTAACACTTGAGGGAATATAATCAACTTTTTTACATATATATTTATTTATTTTAAAATTTTCTTGTCTGCTTTAAATCAAAGTGGATTACAATTTTTATTGTACAAATTCAAATATAACATACAAAACACACTTACATGAAAAGTACCCAAGAATCGAGTAAACAGACTCTAAATTATCAATCTCCTTTTCTGCAGGATTTCATTAGATTTCTAAAAATGTAATCCGGTTAATAGAAGGCCTGAACAAAAAGGTGTGTCTTTTTCACATCTTTTAAAAATTAATTTTATCACCACACAGTTGTAAAACTCCAGGCAATAAATTCCACATCCGTGGACCAGCAGTGGAAACAACGACTAGCAGACCAACAAAGAAACATCTTCCAGAAATACAGAACTCCCAATGACTTTTTCTTTCAAAATATGTTTTATTAAATGTCAATGCAAGTAGAAAAGAGATACAAATGCCATACACAAAAAAACAAGAAAGTACACAATCAAATAGAACCTACCATACCCACCCAATCAACCCTTCACCCTCCCTACCCCTCACCCCTCCCCACCCAACCTCAGCAATCAATCATTAACCAAAATGTGATCCAATTCCACAACCAAGAGGAATTATACATTTAGGGCTCCTTTTACAAAGGTGCATTAGGGCCTTAGCGCGCGCTAGGCTGTACCACCTCCTCTTGAGCAGGTGGTAGTTTTTCGGGTAGCCCGTGCTATAGCGCACGCTAATCCGGTGTGTGCTCTAAAAATGCTAGTGCACCTTCATGCCCTAGAAGTTAAAGTGGACCAAAATGGCTCCCACTGAGAGCAAAACACCCGTCCAGATAGGGTTTCCAAAGAGATCAATAACAATCTTTCCATAGACACTTGCTATATCATAAGCATGCGCCAATGAGCATGAGTGGGAGAATCAGAAGAGATCCAACAATGCAAGATCACTGTCTTTCCCATCAAAACAGTGTGATCCAGTAATCCTCTAACACCTTTAGGAGAAGAACGAGGCAGAGTGTCTAAAGTAAACAGCATTTCCGGACCACACACAACAGTATGGTGCCACATGTCTACAATATGCTGATGTACCTGCTTCCAAAGAGTGGTCACCATAGGACATGTCCAAAATTGGTGATCAGGAGTGGCCGGAGAGTAGCCATGGGTGGGCCTGAGAAAGCCTTAACCCATCCACTTTTGCTTCAGATCCACATAGCAGCTGCAGCCATTGGTTTACCTGGAAGGGTATCCCCAAGCCCTGCTATCATCTAAAGATATCCACAGCCCCCTGAAGTGCTGAACCCCTCTCAGAAAACTGCAGCAACCAGCGGTGGTGTTCCGAACTGTCAATTCCGTCATCCTGCACTTGCTTTGTTCATGTGTGAGATTTGAGTGTGTATGGGGGAAGCTGTGGGGCGAGGAGAGGAAATGTATGCCCACCCATCCTACCGCTGGACCACCTAAAAATTGCCTTCTGGCTATGCCATTGTAAAAAAAAAAAAAGGATGCAAAAGCGTGTAATAAAAAAATCTAACCCACTAGGAATAAGGTTAGTGTTAAGTGATGAGGATTGTAACATGCTGAAACTATTAGTCTAAATCATCCAGAACTTGCAGACCCAAATCATCTATTTCATATTTGTTGGTATAAGGGAAAACACAATTCTTAATTGTGAAGAATTGTGTTTTCCCTTATACCAATGAATATGAAATAGATGATTTGGGTCTGCAGGTTCTGGATGATTTAGATTAACTATTAGTCTGGCACTTACCTGCAGCTTTTCAATAAGAGGAGAGCTTTTCATCTTGATCTTGGGGATATGAGAAGTACCCAAAGAAGTCTTCTGTAAACAAAACAAAAAAACACCCAACAATTCATAGTCTAAAATGCAACTGGCTTGCAATTTGTTATTAAAGGCTGAAATCAGAGACCATCCTGCTCATCCACTTTTTAAGTAGGCCTCCTTTTTATTCCACACATTAGGCAATAATTGTATTAAGCAGGTAAAGTATGTTTTACACACAGAAGAAGGGTTTCATAAAATTGTATGACCACATGTGTACATACAAGGTACACACATGGAAAGAGTGCACTTGCTTTTGGCATTTCAAAGCTGACATTCAAAGTGATGGGCATTAGAGGATTAAGTGACTTGCCCAGAATCACAAGGAACAGCACTGGGATTTAATCTTACATTCTCTAGGTGCAGTCTAGGAAGCAGCTCTACCAGCGAGCCACACCTTCTCCCTTAAAAAAGGTTTACCATGAGATGTGTGTTGGCCTCCCATGGTAAATTTGCCAATTTTCTGGCAATTTCAGTCTCTGGCAATGTTCAAGGCCCAGTTAAAAGCCCACCTCTTCAAGAGTGCTTTTGACTCCTAACTCCTATCACCTTTGGTTCTGCATCCTCAACCTTATATGTCATATCTGTCTGTCCAAGTTAGATTCTAAGCTCTTCTGAGCAGGGACCGTCTATAAATGTCAAAATGTACAGCGTTACGTACGCCTTTCAGTGCTATATAAGTGATAAGTAGTAGTAGTAGTAGGAAATCCTGGGGACCTAATTTGGCTATACAGAGGAGTTTAGCAGGGTTAATGCTCTAAACTCCCCTTTTACAAAACCATAGCATGGTTTTTAGCGCTGGCCACAGTGGTAACAGCTCCGACATTCATAGAATCTATGATATTGGAGCTGTTACCACTATGGCCAGCGCTAAACACACTAGCGCAGTTTTGTAAAAAAAAAGGGGGGTAAGTGTCAGAGAATATAATAGCCTTAGTTTTAGAGGAATTCAGGACAAGTGTGTTATCTTTAAACCAAGTTGCAACTGTATCAGATTTGGTATTTAATTGCTGAATGCCATGCTCATTGGTTGGATCAATAAACTAAACTAAACTAAACTAAACCTTAAGTTTGTATACCGCATCATCTCCACGGAAGTAGAGCTCGACACGGTTTACAGGAATTACTAAAGAAAGGAACTCCAAAGGGAAGAAGAAGGGCTTGGTGGAAAGGAAAGAAGGAGGGGACTAAGTAGGGTGGAGAGGGAGGGAGTGGTTACATTTTAGAGAAAAGCCAAGTTTTCAAATGTTTTCTGAAGCGTTGGAGGGAGGGCGAACTTCGAAGAGGGGCAGGTAAGCTGTTCCATAGCTCGGTGATCTTGAAGAGGAGGGATGATCCAAGTTTTCCTGTATGGGAGATGCCTTTTAAAGAGGGGAATGATAGTATGAATTTTTGAGTGGATCTGGTGGAGTTAGGATTCGGGGAGAGCCAAGATAGTGGAAACAGGGGAGGAAGGATGCCTTGTAGAGACTTGAAGGCTAGGCAATAGTGCTTAACAGGTGAATATCATCTGCCTATACAGATGATGTTATTGCTAATACTGAACTTTGCGGTACACTATATGAAAGAGTATGGAGTGGAGCATTGATTGTCCCATAGGATGACATTATTTCAGTTGGTTAATAGGAATTGAACCAAGATTAGGCAGTTTCAGTGATACCTATATCTGAGCGTCCATCCAGTCAAATGGCGTGATTCACAAGATCCGAATACTGCTGAGAGATCTAATGAAACTAGGATCACCTGCTTGTGCTGATCTAGTCGAGTGTATATGTAAGATACTGTGCTTAGCACGGTGGCTTCATTATTATAGTCATCTCCAAAGCTTGTCTGACATGCATGAATAGAGTTTGTGGCTTCTTAGTACTGTTCCATTTGGTCAGTGTGTTTCTGCAGCCAGGGTTGAAACTCTTGGGAATACAGCCACACACAAGGTTTGCAAGTAGAACAACAGTTTTATTGAAATTCAGAATAAGGGTTTTCCAAGTCTGTTCTCCCAACAGGCTGGACAGTATAACCAATCACTTGGAGCTTTACTATTGTTCCTTTGAGCATTGTCCCTGACAGGCTCCACAATTCAGTATATGCTACTCTCTCCTTTTGCCTCAGGGTCCAGGACACAGCTTCCACAGGTTAAATAACCAATTTCTTCTTCATTCCAACATTTCTGTAGTTTCAGTCTCTCTCTCTCTTTCTGACACAGTTTCACTATATTTAGCCAACACTCACTCTTAACTTTGAGATTTCAAGGAAACTTTTCCTACCTCACTGAAGCCTCTGCTTCCAGCAAACACAGGGTAGCAGTCTCTTTCCCAGGATCTTCCTAGGTACTGCAGCCAACAGGAACATCCTAGGAGGATTCCTTTACTCAGGACCTACCTGAACTGTTATGCCCCAGGGCATTTAACCACTTCTTTACTTGAGCTCTATCCCTCTGAATCAGCAGGTTAGTGCCACATGCTGTAAAATGGTTTAACTTCAGCACCGGTGAAGGAGTTTGTTTAGGAAAACCTGCTGCTCTATCACGTACTCCCTTACAGTTGGCTACAACTATTTCTGCAAGTTTGGAGGTAAAAGACAAGTTGGGAATAAGGTGAAAGTTGGTGATATGATCACTTGGAAGATTCTGTCCAGAGCCCTAAAATACTATACTTCTTGCCCAATAGCAGTACACAACCTCTCCACCATCAGATTCCAGCATTGATATGGGAAAATAACCATGGGACCAATATTCAGTTATCTCCCACTGACTGGGTGATCTCCAGATTTTCAGTGCGACAGAACCAGATAGTGCCCCTGAAAATCTGAGGAAACTGCCATGCACTATCAAGTTAGTGCTAGGGTGGTCCAGGGACAGAGTGTGGGTGGAGATGGGAGTA
Organism: Geotrypetes seraphini; assembly: GCF_902459505.1. NCBI lineage: Eukaryota > Metazoa > Chordata > Amphibia > Gymnophiona > Dermophiidae > Geotrypetes > Geotrypetes seraphini. Next base: position 109,473,826 of record NC_047087.1, on the reverse strand, counting down.
ACCCAGGCACTGTCGATATTCAATGGCAGTACCCAGATAACAATTTAGTTAACTTCATTTACAAATGGAACGACAACGAGTGTCCACCTTGGACTCTCCTGGTGGTCTGCAGTTTCAGTCTGTGTTGGAACCCTTTTGGAATTCTTTGACTTCTCCTGCCCACAGTAGATTGTTGAATTAATGATTCTGTATAATCCTTTTCCCCTTTTATTTTGTCTCTATTCCACTGTTTGTCCATGCTTGCTTCTTGTTGGGTTGGGTGGTGGGGGAACATTCAAATTAGTTAGTTTGTTTGCATATTCTGTACTATTGCTCTTGTTTTGGACTCTGGTTACTATTGCTTGTTTGTTCTGCTTCTTAATAAAATGTTTTGGGGAAAAAAACAATTTAGTTAACTTAGGACAGAAAAAAACCTGTTTAATTTAACTGAGTAGCTATCCAAGTTCCACCGCTGAATATCAGTGGTACCCAGGTAACTTCCAGCATGCCTCCAACTGCCAGGACATTCAGGGTCAGCACCCAGATAGGTTCTGGTAGTGAATATCCCAGCACAATTCAGTTGGCCCCTGCCAGATGAATATTACCCCCCTGTGTTTTAAATCCTTGCATAACTGCTCAAAATTAATTTCCTTCCTCAAATTTTCAGGTAGCTTGTTCCACCACTCCAGGACCACTACTGAAAAAGCCCTCCTTCTCCACTTCACAAAATACTTGAATCTAACTGAAGGAACCTCTAAAATCAAACCCTGGTTAGATACAGCAAATGTGTAGAAATGTAAGGTACCAGCTCTCTAGAGAGATATACTGAACATTCATCACGCAAAACCTGAAATGCCAGATACAACTTAAATTTAATATGAGTTTGGAGAAGTAGGCAATGAAGGGCACTCAACAAAGAACAAGCTGATTCCCACTCAAGGACCTTAAAAATCAACTGTGCTACTGTATTTTTTTATTTTTTATTTTTTGCTATTTGAAGGCAACAGAGCAACTGTTCTGATAATCCAATAGATAAACCATTGCAATAATTCAATACTGCAAGCACAGACAACTGTACCACCAACCTAAAAAAATCAGCTTGCAGAAAAGGCTGCAACTGTTTTAAGGTCCTCAGCCTAAAAACACTGACATTACAGTCCATGATCAAAGGGACCTGTTATAACCCCTAATTCTCTTTATCCTGTTTTACTTACCTCCTCACCATTCTGTCCTGACTCAGGTTTGAGTGCATGCAGCGGAAGGGAGCAGGGTGGCTTCCTACGGGTTGGTTTATGGACTGGTACCTGGAAGTAAGAAAAAAAGAATAGCAGCCAGTCAGTCAGTCAGTAATCTGGATTAGAAATTGGAGCTGCAGTTTGCACAGGGCTGGTGTAACTGTTAGGCAGACTAGGCAATCATCTTAGTATCACTACTTCTATAATGCAGCGCCAGCTCAAGGGACTGTGGTTATCCAAGTCAACTTTTCCATTGGTTACCCTCCACCCCCGCAATCTGGTATCTCCTCCCCATCTCACCCTCACCTGTGATCTAGTATCTCCCTTTCTCTCTTAAGTCTCCTGCTGGACCAAGTGAAGCACTGACTTAGAGCACTAATGACATAAGGTGCCATACAGTGGTGTAGTACAGGGGGGCAGACTGCTCTTGGCGCTGCCGGCACCTTTCCTCCTCTTCCCCCCCCCCATACATCTTGAAACATTCACCAGCACGAGTAGCATCTTCCATTTGCAGCTCGTGCCAGCCTCGATCCCCCCCTTCTAACGTCTTAATCCTAATCACGGGCGCCAACCTCCCTCGCTATGCCACTAGTGCTAAAATCTCAGTCCTCTAGAAATCTGAAGATAAACCAGACTGGAATTTTGGTGACCTTTATAGCCAGCACCCTGTGCCTGGGCCTCACCTGGTCCATAGGTTGAACCATTGCTGTTATAATGAACCTGCAAAAATGCATATAATTGTAAATGTTTACACTGATGGCCAGTAGAGGCACTGTGACTATCATTCTGCAGAGAGTGCAGTTGCTTTTTTGCCCTGCCTGCCACATCAGAGAAGCACCACTGCTGAGTGGGCCTGAGCCCACCTGGCATCACCCGTGGCTATGCCACAGCCTTTCAACTTTTAAAATGGCTCTCTTATATCCTCTAGAAATGTTCTATCTTCTTTGCTGATGTAGTTTGTGTCTTCAAATGCTGAATTAAATTTACCACTATCCTCGCTTCTTGCATTGCCCTTGGTTGAATCTTACAGACCATTCTTATTAACCAGCCTTAAAGTAGTCTTCCCCTTTCATCTCTTTGCTAATACTGTTATAATCTCACCCAAGCTGTTTTATTACTCATGATTTAATCACATATAACCCAGTTGATTAGCAAAGGTTTGCTCTTCCTTATTCCAGATTCTTAGCCATGGGTCAGTGTCTCCCATTTTTAGCCAGGATCTGATTCAGTCTTTGTCACCTTGCAATATTAGCTATTGGTAAGTCTCTTTCATCTCCATATTTTAGCCATGAATTAATCTCTCACCTCCTTTCCAGCAGCGGTGGCTGCCTGGTTATTGAATTTTCCTGCAAGCTTAGCAACAGAGGGAGACTCTTGCTTTTCTTCTTTGGCACAGGTCTCTATTGATCTTCTCTGGAAGTTAAAAGAGAAATGAAATTATAGTTCCTATGCTTGAAGGAAGGCATCAAATTTTGAATACGCCAAATCCTCAGACCAAAAAAGAACCTTCTCCCATTTATTTTAGAGATGTCCAACAGTGCCACCTCATAGAAGTGCCACCATGGTACTAACACTGCCACTCCTGTTTTCTGCTCTCTAAGGGACTTTCCCTAAGTTCTATGAACTCTAAGGGAGACTCCCTCCCCTCTCCCCACCACCCCAGTCTTGCCGATAGGTGCTGCGATCTTAAACATGGCTCTTTCTTGCAACTTTGTAAAACAGCAGAAATAAGGGTTGGCTGTTTATTCTATAAGATACCAGTTAATTGTGGCATATTTGTTGGCTTTCGAGGACATAAGAGCACATCACTAATTCAAAAGCAGTACTGAATATAACGTTGTTTTCACAGATAATTTACAGTAGGTTTCTATAATAGAAATACACGAACAGAAACAATAAAATCAATGTGTTTTAAACAGATGAGCAGGGTGGCTGTGATAAGCCCTGTTCTTTCATTCAAATAATTTACTGGCATAGTTCTGAGTTTGCCCTTCCGCTTTATGAAGGTATCATTAAACATCCCATAATCAGCGTGAACTTTGGAAAACATATGATTTCATTTGTTTTGACATTATATTTCCAGAAATGGCTGAACGGCACTTCTCAGAATTGTTTACAGCTTAAATCTTCACTGTGAATCACTATTTGAATACTTTCTGTTGTTTATTCTCTCTTTAGCATCCCTCAGAGGGCTATTACTGGGCTCAAGGTTCTTAACTTGGGAGACAGAGCTGATTGCTATTAAAAGAATTCTAAGGTCTTATCAATATGAAAAACTTAAAAACAGGCGGTCATATTTTGTAAAGGAGTTATATATTTATTGGCAGCTGCTAAACATGTGAAAGTACAACAGGATGCCCACTATGGGTTCTGATTATGGCAGCTATTTCAAGCCTTTCCATCAAATATCCAATCCTATTTAACCAGCCAGGAATGGCTCTTGGCAAGTTAAATAGCACTTAGCTGGCTAAACGCTAATATTCAGTGTGAAATGGCTGCTAAATATTAGTGCTTAGCAGCTAGTCTGCTCACTGGCTATGTTGCGCAACATAGCTGGTTAGCACCAATATTCATTGACTGACCCGCTAAGTTCAATGGCCATATAGACCCAGCAGGTCTATCCAGGGCAGGATTAATCCTTCAGTGGGCCCTAGGCACTCAAATACACTGGGTCCTCTGGCCCCGCCCTGCCCCTGCTATGCCCCACCCCCTGCCCACCTCTCCAGATCAACCCTCAATTACAGAATAAAGGACCAAAACTTAGAAATTGTCCTATAACCTGCCATCAGCCCTACCTTTCCCTACATTCTCACCCCTCCCTTTAGCCTAGCATCAGCCCTACCCTTCCCTTACTTCCCCATCTAGCCAGGAATCACCCTTACCTTTCTCCCCATCCATCTGTGTAACATGGAATCAGCCTTACCCTTTTCTATCTCCTCTACCTCAGCATCATTCCTCTGCTTCCCTTCCTACCCCCCATCTATTCCTGTAGCCCTTACTTTTCTTTGCTCCCCCACCCCTCCCTGTAGCCTAACACCAGCCCCCACCCCAGAAACGCACTATTAAATATAAAACTTTTTTATTATTATTAAAAACTTCCTGGGCACTGTAGAGCCCACCCCTACCCAGAAAACCACAAACATTAAATATGAAATATTTTAATCTGGGCTAACTGGCTATGGAATTCATTTTCAAAGCATTTAGACACACTATAATAACTAATGGAACTTTGTGTGTCTATCTATAAGTGCTTTGAAAATACGCCTCATCACATTTTTAGTGCTAAAAATTTCCCAGAAATTCAATGCCGGTTGCTTGATCTAGCCCAGCATTGAATTTTCAGGTTTGCTACCAACCACAGGAGATAACTGGGCTGTCTCTCAAGTTCTGAATATCAGGTCCTCACGTGTTCAGTAGTCCTAAAGTAACTGTCTGGGCTATATACATGGCTGCTAAATATCCCTGTTATAAGGATAATGGTCTGTAGACACCATATTTTCTGTGCAATGGTTCTAATATTTATATTTTTTAACCATTCCTTTCCTGGAGGCACAACTGCTATTTGGTTCCTGCCTCTGCAGAAGAGTAGTGGAGCTGCATGTTGAGCCTGTTTGAATGCAGTTTTGTATTAAAATTTATTTCTGTACCCCTGCATAAGTATCATAACTAAAAATGTTTCTGAATGTGTTGAAATTACCTATTTAAAATGTGCAGGACACAACTATGACTACCAGAATGCAGACATCACTTCTACATATAGACAGAAGAACACGAAGATGAAAGAACAGATTGATGCAGTTAAAATGTTATCCCCAACCTTTTATACCAAACGCATCCATTTTCAGCCACTTGTATGTAAGATCATGTGAATTTCTCAGCATGTTTTTAAAGTTATTATTTTTTGTACCCAGAGGGTTTTTCCTGTTCCTTTATACTTCTACTAGCTTTATAGCCCGTTACATTAATGGGTGCTAGAATATATGTGTGTGTCTGTCTTCATTTCTTTCTCTCTCTGTCTCCTTAGCCGCTTTTTCCTGTCCATTCTCCCTTCTTTTTACCTCCCCTGTGTCCACCACCACCCCTTCACTGCTCCCCTTATCCAGCAGCAGCCCTTCTCCCTTTGTTTTACCTCCCCCCTGTCCATCAGCACCCCTTCCTGCTCCCCCTGTCCAGCAGTAGGCCTCCCTTCATTTCCCCCCCCCATGTCCATCATCACCTCTTCCTGCTCCCCCTGTCCAGCAGGCCTCCCTTCAATTCCCCCCCTGTCCATCAGCACCTCTTCCTGTTCCCCCTGTCCAGCAATAAGCCTCCCTTCCTTTTTTCCCCCCTGTCCATCATCACCTCTTCCTGCTCGCATTTCCCTCCCCCTCCAGGTCCCTGTGCAGCAGTAGCAGCATTTCCCCCCACCCCCTTCCCTACTTTTACCACGATGTGGCCTGCTCCTTTTGGCCCCTCCGCCTTCCATTCCTGCAGTGTAGCTTGCTCCAAGGGCCCCCCTTCCCTTATTGTGTTCCCCGCAGGCAAGCCCAGCTTCTCCCTTCACGTTACCTTTTTTTCATTCTGTTGCCCTCCCTCGCGTGGCTGCCTGCCTGGTCCCATTGAGTGGCTCGCGGCTGAAGTCTTTTTTGTTGGCGCTTCCCTGCCCTGTGTTTGTTTTGGTGTTTATCTCTTTGGCTGATGTATGTGGATTTTTTTTTTCTGTGTCTCTCTCTCCTTTTATTTTTTTCTTTCTTTCAATCTTTCTCTATTGCTCCTTGTCTTTAAGGGTTGTTTTTTCCTGTGTGTGTCTCTCTCTGTTTGTATATGGAGGTGTCATATGTGACCTATTTTTTTTTTTTTTTTTTTAATTAACTGAAGTTTCACAGAGTAAGTTTTTTTTTTAATGTATATTACCAGCATTTCTTCCCTCTTCCCACACTACTATGCCAGACCATGGGGGGAGGGGGAAGATGGAAATGTCTGACCACGGGAAAGAAAGAGAGGGTTGAGATGGTGCACAGGATGGAGGGGAAGGGGAGGCAGAGGGAGGAGATGGTGCACACCAATGGGTGTGGCAAGGAAGAGATAAGAAGAAATGCTTCATATGGATAAATGGGAATAGGGGAGAAGAAAGAGGGTGGAGGTGGGAAGGGAAAACTTGGAAAAGTAGATAGATTTTGACAAGAAAGCAGAAAAATGGAAGAAAGATGAATGTTAAAAGTTAATGCTAAAGATGGATGTAGGGCAGAAAGTGAAGGAGAGAAAAATAGCAAATGGATAAGAAGGCCCTGGATACACAATTAATGACACAGACAGAAGGAAGTGCAGCCAGAGACTGGGAAAAGATGGTTAGAAAAATAAAATCACCAGACAACAAAGGTAGGGGAAATGATTTTATTTTCAATTTAGTGATTGATATGTGTCAGTTTTGAGAATTTACACCTGCTGTCTATATTTTGCACTGTTCAGGAAAAAATGCATTTGTTTCTATTTCTATGGAGTTGTACTGCATAGAGAGTCTTCCATCTTAGGGTTTCGTTTGTATATATTAGTACTTTTAGTTTGTGGCCTTGTATTTGCATATCTGTGTTCTGCATGTGTGACCAAGGCCAGGTGTTCTGGTAGGAATGAATGTTGAGAAGCATACAATGTGTTTTGTGTAGTTTAATTTTGTGGTTAACAATTATGTGTTGTTAATATGATTATATTGTGTGTATATATATGAAAAATAAATGGTATTACAATTAGTACTATTATGGGGGGTTTGGTCTGGAGCTGAGCTTAGGCGGGATCTAGAGTGCAGCATGGGCAGAGCTTTTACCCCCCTCCCCCCAAACAAAAAAGCATTCTGATGCCTATGCCCACTACAATGACCATCCTAACCCTTCCCTCCTGGGTGGAAGCCCCTGGAGCCACATCCTTGTTGCAAGAATCAGGACCTCTCCTCCTGAAGACCTCACTGGCAGAATGTTATTCTGTTGAAGAAATTGCAGTGCCTCCCACAAGTTAACAAAAAATAGACATTTTACCTTGGCATGTAATTCTCAATTTAGCAGTGTACAGCAATGCAAAAGGTATTTTTGCTTGTGCCAGTTGAGAACATAAAGGCATAAATGTCTTCTTCAGGGCCACAACCTTATCAGAGTAATTCTGGAAGCATAACATTTCCTGGCCTTGGTATTCCAATTTGTGGCCCACCCTCATACCTCTTATTTCTTTTTATGGACCTGATTAAGCATCCACAGAATTACCACTCTTGGTCCTCGGTTCTGATCGCTGCAAGGCCTGATCCTGTGGGCACACTCGATTTCTATGAGGACCCACACTGCTGGTCAATTGCAGGCCCTGAGGAATCCATGTTTACAGAAACCCCTAAGGCTCCAATTCATCAATAGCTTCTGGCAAGCCAATTAGTCTCAAATTATTCTTCCTGCTTCTATACTTCAAATCGTCAACCTTTTCTTCCAATTACTAGCATAATTTTACAAGCCTCTGTCTCTCTTGGGTCATACAGTTACTGTCATTCTCCAATGTGTCCATATGCTGTACAACTGAGTGGAAATCCTGGATATGATTCTCAAATCTATCATCCATGATTCGCCATATGATCAAGCAAGGCTTCCACAGTCGTACTGACTTCTGTCATTAGTTTGGCCATCCACATTGCTCCCACCGTGGGTGAGGAAGGTCCTGCAGACTCTGCCACCTTGTGCTCACCCTCTCATCCTTGATCTTTCTTCTTTCTAGATGGCTTGGCAGTTATCTGACGTTGTGTGATAGTTATCCAAAGCTGCAGTAGGTATTCCAACACTAAAACTCCCCAAATTTAAGGCAACACTCCTGGAGTTGGTGCTATATTTAGGTAAAAAGGGCAGAAGGACCACAGAGCTGAGAGTCCTAGTGACCACTCAGCATCATAGCATCACAGCATCACATGACCCCCATGTGTCTTTTATAAATTAAAAAAAAAAATCGCTATACACATGATAAAAAGAAATGAAAAAAGAAACTTAGAAACAATACCAAGAAAGAAATCAATGGAGCCAAACACCCAGTTACTGTTTTGTATTCTATTTAGTGCTGCAGCTTTAAGAGACAAACACAAAGCACAAACCCTGCTGTCAAATGACCCAGTTCAACATGGGAGATTTGAGGCCAGCCCTGGATTTCTGACTACCCCCATCCTGGTCAGAGACTATAAAATATGTTAGTACATTATAATGTAAATTATAAAAGCAGGACTGGCCAAGAGCTTCCCTCCCTGTAGTGGATTGCTTGCCAGTTCTGCAATATATAGAGATAGATGAGACTACAAGAGGAGCAGAGTGGAGTTAGGAGGCAAAGAAGGAGGAAGCAAACAGGCAAATGTGTATAGCTGGAAACTCCTAGCATTCCTTCACTAATGTCAGTTGAACTACAGCAGGCAGAGGTTGTCCAAGAAGAAAACATGCAAAGGGCCAGATTAGTGCAAGCCTGTTACCCCTGCAGGAAAATCTAAGAGTGAGAATTCTTCAAGACAGAGTTCAGGCACTTGAAAGGGAGCTGAGAGCAGTTATGGAAAGAATAAATGCATCTAAGATTTCATTTATGTCTTATATATCACAATCCCAGTTTTACAACTGCTCAATGTGATTTACAGTTATACTGTAAAAACAATAAAACATTAAAACTTCGCCAGCTACTCCCAACTCCCACAGAGACGGCCTCAGTCCTTATTCCCCCTACAGCTGCCATCTTTTTGAAAGAGAATAATCCTTCACTTCTTTGCTCTGGAATACTCCTGCCCCCCCAATCTCAGATTCAAGAAGTTAAAATCTGATTTTAAAATCTGGCTTTCAAGCCTTTCAATTACATAAACTAGCCACTTGGACTGGGGCTGAATGGCTTTCTACCCTAGTCTGTCTTTCCATGTTTGTCATTGATCATCTTCTGATCTTCCATTGTACTTCCTGGATGTCATGCCCTTTAAAATCCTACAAACAGTTGGCCATCTGGGAAGCGCGAGATACTGGAGGGGCTAGGAAGTGAAAGATGTTGTTCTTGAATATCTGGGAACCATATCTGTAAGCCTTGCATCCAAAGGGACGCAGTGCGGTCTTACAATGGGTGTCCTAATTTGGGTGCTCATTAGTTGGGCTGGGAGAGTACTGGTGAATACTGGTGGGGCGGGGTGGAGAGTACCATTGGGGGTGGGGAGGGGGGATTGGGGAGGGAAGGTGCGGATATTGGAAGGTTCTGGCATTTAGTCACGAATGGGATCAGTGGGCATGGGTGGGCGGGAGAGGTGGTGTGGCATCTTTGGGGTTCATAAGAGTCCAGGGCCTCGGAGTGCCTTTCCGCCTCCTTGCTCTCGCTCGCCCTTGGAAGCAGTATAAAATCTGTTTTACTACGTGGGATCTAGCTAGGTACTTGGGACCTGGGTTGGCCACTGTTGGAAACAGAATACTGGGCATGATGGACCTTCAGTCTGTCCCAGTATGGCAATTCTTATGTTGTTTTGTCTATCTAGAGAGTGGCATTGAATGTATGTGCTTTTTAAATTCTCCAGTCAGTGTTTTAAAAATAGGTGCTTGCTACCATATTGACCGGTTATAGTATTCCCATCTGTATATGTCTTTGACATCTAATTGCCCAATATTCAAAATGATATAAGTGGGCAGGAGAGCATATGCTGTTGGCATTTTGGCATTTAGGATGGGGGGGGGGGAGTTTGGTTGCTGTTACTTTTCTTCTGTACATGCTTGTTATTTTATTTTATATGATGCATCCTTGTTTGTACTGTGCACCCTTGGGGTGCCCTGGCGTTTTCTTTGTTGTTGTTTGCATCAATAAAAAATTGTTTGAACCTAAAATCTTATAAACAGCTCTGCAGCTCTCATGACTAGGGTGGCAGTTCACTGGGAAGCACCAAGGGACCTTTGGCCGGGGCTGTGCAAACTTATGTATAACAGCCTCCTATCACTTTGGGTTGAGCCTCTTGTACTCAGAAGTTGCCATGAGCCCAAGGTGTCCCTTACAGAATTTAGTGAATATTTCCATCACCAGTCTCCAGATAAGAGGCTGGAGAAGTACAGAAATAAAGGTCAGTGATGTGGTCAGACAAAGCATGTTACCATCAATAAATCAGGAGCAATACACATTCAGCATGCAAACACATAGCAAGTGATCAGGCACCATTTGGGACTGGTGGAACAACTTTGGAAATGGTAGACAAGTAAAGATTTATTTTTATTTAATTATTTATATTTTGCATATCCTACAATTTTATGCGGATTACAAATTATTCAGGTACTCAAGCATTTTTCCCTATCTGTCCCAGTACTCACACTCTATCTAATGTATCTGGGGCACAGGGGGGATTACCATATATACTCGAATATAAGTTGATCTGAATATAAGTTGAGACCCCCTTTTTCCTCCCAAAAAGGAGGAAAAATGGTTGACTCAAATATGTCGGGCGGCTTAATATTCAAGTGCCCTGCCTTGTCAGGCTCTGCACCCAGCCCCCCTCTCTGCCAAACTCTGCACTCAGCCCCCTTCCCTCCCTCCCCTGTCAGCACTGCACACAGCCCCCTTCCCTCCCTCCCCTGTCAGGCACTGCACCCTTCCTTCCTTCCCTCCCTCCCCTGTCAGGCTCTGCACCCAGCACCTTTCCCCCGTCATACTTTGCACCCTCCCTCCCATGTCAGGCTCTGCCTCCTTCCCCCTCCCTGCCCTAGCCTCATACCTCATCTACCGATCCCTGGTGGAGGTGCAGCGGGCAGGAGTGAACTTTCCGAGTTCCTGCCCCGCTGTTAACCGGCTGCCATGAGATTGTTTCTTCAGCCGCTGAGCAGCACGAGCAGGAGCGCGATTTGGCGCTCCTGCTGGGTGCTGAGTGGCTTCTTTACTGGCTCCCACAAATTCTTGCACAGAACCATGAGGTTGTTGCAGTATATAAGAATCTATGTTATGTTATGGTATGCTATGGCAATAGGCTTTGAAGGACAGTAGCATAACACCAGCACAGCTTGCAAATGTTGCAGTAGAGAAGTCATTTAAAAGCCAGTGTCGCCGGTGGACCTTTCAGCATCCCATCACACATGCTCAAAGCCTGTTGTGTCCAGCCCCCTCTGAAAGCATGTAAGGGGGGAAGATGCTGAAAGACTCAGCCCTCACAGTGGCTTTTAAAGATCTTCCCTGCCATCGTGTTTGCCAGCTATGCTGGCACTGCACTGCTGCAACCCTCTTCCCCCAAAGCTTCTATTTTATGGGTTCCTTTGGTGGTAGTGTGGCAGAGGTGGAAGCAACAGTAGAAGGGGGAAGGGAAGGAAGGAAATGCTGACTAGCTGGGGGAGGGGTAAAGAGAAGGGACTGCTGGACACCTTGAGGAGGGATTAAGAAAAAGAGAGAGTTGCAGGATGTTTTGGGAAGGGGAAGGAAGAAGAGAGATGCTGAACAGTGGGGAGGAGGGGAGGGAGTGGAAGGGGAGAGGCTAGAGACTTGGAGGGGTAGGGAAAGCTCATGGCTGATAGTTCTCCTAGGGCAGGGGTAGGTAATTCCGGTCCTCGAGAGCCACAGGCAGGTCAGATCTTCAAGATAGCCACAATGAATATGTATAAGATGGATTTGTATGCACTGCCTCCTTGAGTTGCAAATCTATCTTGTGCATATTTATTGTGGATATCCTGAAAACCTGATTTGCCTGTGGCTCTCGAAGACCGAAATTGCCTACCCTTGTCCTAGGGCATCTGATATTTTTGGCTGGCTCTGTTCAGGGTATATATGTTAATAGCAGCTTGCAGTCTTTCATGAACTAAACTAAACTCAACCCTTCAATGTCTCCTCAGACCTAACAGAAACGCCTCCACTCAGTCCCACTCAGAACTCTTCTTGGCAAACAATGGGATCAATTTGGCAGTAACCATATTAATTTAAATGCTGGTGCTGGGGTTTAAATTGTTACATATATTCGGTACCACTGTATATATTGGGGTAGATTCAAGAAAGGGCGCTAAAAAATCGAGTGCTACTAAGTATTCTGTAATGGCAAAGTTGGGCACAGAAGTCATTACAGAATACTAGCATGAGTCAGTGTTTAAATTTAGGCCCAAGTATTTAGGCCATGTCAAAGGCTGGTGGTGTAAATATTTGCACCAAATACTGTCAGCTCTGCATGTAATGACAGCATTCCATTAACTTAGAACCTGTTAGTGCTATTCCAGTCCTCAAGAGCCACAGGCAGGTCAGGTTTTCAGGATATCCACAATGAATATGCATGAGATGGATTTGTATGCACTGCCTCCTTGAGATGGAAATCTATCTCATGCATATTTATTGTGGATATCTTGAAAACCAGATGTTAGGAGTGTTGATTCCAGGCTATAGCTGTATTCTGTAATGAAATCTTGGTGTCTAGGTTCTGTTATAGAACAGCCATCTATCATACAGCCTTGGGGGCACCCAGTTCAAGATTTTCCCCCAAGACTCATCAGCCCAAAACACCTTGAGATACTAATAACCACAGCCCGTCCTGCCGTCTGCTTCACCAGATCCTGGCTGCCACAACTGCTACTATTTTATTTCCTCCAACAGTATGAGTACACCAACCACATGCTGAAACCTCAATAGTCTCTCTGATACCAATCTCAGTCACAACTTATAAGTCTTGTATATTGGATCCTCAGATGGCTGCCATGGACTTATGATTTTATAGTCCAATTCTGCTGCCCAGTTCTTCACAGGTCCATAAATACTTTACTCTTTCATTTTTACAATTCCATTCACCCTGGACACTTTCCACAGTGGTGTTTTAATAACTTTCTCCTGGTCCTCTCCCGACATGACCATGGGCTCCTTTTACAAAGCCACACCAGCGGTTTTAGCGCACGCACCGGATTAGCGTGTGCTAGCCAAAAATCTACCGCCTTCTCAAAAGGAGGTGGTAGCGGCTAGCAAGCGGGGCAATTTAGCGCGCGCCATTCCACGTTAAGGCCCTAGCGCATCTTTGTAAAAGGAGCCCCATGTTTCAAGCTCTTCCTCAAGGTTGAGACTCCTCAATTTTCTTTTCTCTAAAATATAACCTTCATTTAAACATTACAAAAAAAAATCTGAGATTCTATTTTTATTCTCTACTTGAAACATACCAGGGATCTACCTTCCTCCTTAAAATATATCTTCACTTATAACTCTCAGCCCTAACTCCCTGATCAAACATTTGAATTAATAATTCCCACAGCAAAATTCTCTTAAAATCCCTATTATATAAAGGTTCTATTTACCAATATTTTACTTTTCCTCACAGGTTCCTCATACTACCCTCGTCACAGTACAGCTTCATTCATTAAAGCTCTGTCGGTGTCTGACATCTGTTGAAACTCTGTTTGAGAACAAACAGGAGAAACTGCCTTCACACCAGTGAACAGCAAACAAAACAAAGGTGACCAATTGGTGCTCAATCTCTTTTATTGTGATAGTCTCGATATGATTGTGTTTCGGCCCAAGAGGGCCTGCCTCAGGAGTCTTATAGGTCAAATCATGATAATTAAAACATTCATAATCTACAGAATCTTTTTGATCATCCTATGAAAGCACCAGTCTTTTTTTCGCAGTGCAGCCACGAACACTGGTTCTTCGAGCAGCAGTCAACAGCATACGCCGGTCGAAAAAAGAGATACGGAGAACAGGGACACAAAATTAAGCGTGGACTTGGGAATTGAGTACAGTTGTATGTTCAGGCCTTTTCTGATTCCCGAGCTCTATTTGGCAGCTTTCTACAGTAGTTTAGGCTGTCTTAATGAATTATTGTTGAGAAGTGTTTACCAGATTTGTTTTGTGTGTTTTTATTAAGTAAGCCACTTAGGGATAGGTGGGATATAAAATGTTTAAAGATAAATAAATAATAGACGTAGGAGTTGGCTGAGTATTGATTAGGTTCGGGAAATGGGGAGTTGGCACTCAGGTGGGGGAAGAGTGGATACTAAGGGTTAAATTCTCTAATATTTCTCAGTAAAATCTCATGGGCTGCTATCGCAGCCGTTATTGCAACGATTTCAAAAAGATGAATCATTCTCAAAAAACCGCACTTGCAAATGAGGTTCATTGAAGTTCACGAAGGGTTCCTACATTTACATGTGATTTGCCCATGCGCAGAATACACCATGAAAAGAGGTCATATACCTGTGCTCATGAATGGCTTGGATGGATATGAGGAGAGGTGTGTCAATCATAGGCATGCCAGCACTATTGGATGAAGGGGAAGGGAAGGGAGATGAAAGAGTCGGCTTTCATCAAGCGCGCATAACACACACTTAATACATGCACTCAAGAAGCGTGTTTTCATTGCCCCCCCACACTACTATAATTCATGTAAATCTTGTAAATTTTTTATTGTCAAATTTTATCATGAGCAACAGCCAGAAACGCATGCCTGAGATGTGATTTTCACAGTACTGGCACCTCCTCCCCACCTGGAGCAGTTGGTGATTTTTGGTCGCCAAAAGCTGGCACATGGCAATGATAGAGAATCGCCCAGAGTGCTCCTTGGAATATTGATGAGCCTATTTTAATATTATTGACCTAGTCGTACTATATTTGCATGGCAGAATTGGAGACTGTTAGAAAGCTCGGAAAAGACCTTGGTGAGTAATTTTGATAATTGGCCGCTAAAATGCACGCTAAACCACCTGGAACCGGTTTAGTGACCATTGTGAAGGGCATAGTAAGTTCTGAGAATCTTCTCTCAGTTTGATCAGGGATTCAAGGATTAGGAGGACAATAGGGATTAGGTCAATGGTCCCCAACCCTGTCCTGGAGGACCACCAGCCAGTCGGGTTTTCGGGATAGAACTAATGAATATGCATGAGAGAGATCTGCATATAATGGAAGTGTCAGGCATGCAAATCTGCTCCATGCATATTCATTAGGACTATCCTGAAAACCTGACTGGATGGTGGCCCTCCAGGACAGGGTTGGGGACCACCGGATTAGGTGATTGGTAAGGAGGTTAAGAGTAGGAGTAGGTTAGATGGGTGTGACCTAGGGTGAAAAAATGTAATGAAGGACTGCAAGTTTGTAGAAAAAAAAAGGGATATGGAGATGCTGAAAAAGAGGAAAGAGAGAGGTACTTGAAGATAATGAGGAATTATGGAAATGGAGGCAGTGAAAGTGGGAATAAGAGGCTGCATGGAGGGTAAGAAACAAAAGAAAGACCCCAGAGACAGGGGAGGAAGAAGAGAAGAATGACAAGAAAGATAGATAAGGGCTGGAGAGAATGTGAATACATAGAAAAGATGAGGGACTAGAGAATGGTAGGAGACAGGAGACAGGGAAAAATAAATAGGAGGACCAGTGAGATGGAAATCAGGTAGATGGGCTGGGGAGAGCTGATAGAAGGATGCTGGGGAGAACTGATAGAAGGATGCTGAGAAAATAGAGGAGCAGGGAGTTGGAGAGGAGTTGAGAGAAGGGAGAAGTCTACATAGAGGAAGAAAAGAGACATGAAGGTAAAAGGAAAAACATTGCTAAAGATTTAGAGGAAGGAAAGACGATAGTCCAGATTGAACAACACCTGATTTGACCACGTTTTAACATTTAACACCTACGTCACATAGAATATACAAAATTAACATACAATATAACAAAAAAATTACCAAAAACCCATAAAAATTAACACAACACAGAAAGCATAAAGTGCAGAAATTAGAAAAGGCAACATGAAGTTTAAAAGGCCACAGTATCAAAATTACACACAAAACAATTACACCTTTATTTCTACACAATTAATAAACCTTAAAAAAAAAAGTTTGTGTATGCACATGTACCACCTTTAAGATCATACAAGCAATCCAAGATCACAACTAAAGTATAAAATCTAAGCAGACTTTATAAATGAAGCCAAAAGATCCTTAAGGCGTCTTTTACCACAGATAAGTGGCAGATATCTGCCAGAGGACCCCAATTTTATTCCTATGGCCCTGTTGCAGATTACATGTGCTAATCTTTAGTTAAAAAAAAAACCAACGTTCTAAGTGCTTTTATGATTTTATATGATTTTGTCTGGCCCAATAGATTGTGAAATAAAGATGGAGGAAAGTTTAAAGAAAAACAACTACAAAAAGTATAATAAAGCAAAAGAACTCACAACCAGTTTCTGGAAGCACGAGAAACAGAGAATTATCAACACTTTGTGGTATTTAAATAGATGTCAAAAGGGTTTTTTTTTTTGGTTATTGTAAGTTTTGCTTGACTTTACTCATACTCACCAATGCAATACAGCTGTTGAGCTAGATTGAATTACTTATAAATCCAAAGTAATAGCATTACTGGGGGTAATTGTTACTGACTATCTTAAGGTGGACAAACAGATAGAAAGGATGTCATTCAATGCCAGAAGGATGTTTGGGTGCATAGGGAGAGGAATGACCAGCAGCGAAAAGGAGGTGATAGTGATAGTACTTCTGTATAAATCGCTGGTAAGGTCCTATTTAAAATATTGTGTACAGTTCTGGAGACTGCACCTTCAAAAAGATATAACCAGGATGGAATGTGTCCAGAGGGTGGCTACTAAAATGGTTCATCATAAAGCAGTGTCTCGCAAACTTTTTCGAGCCAGGGCACATTAAACCTAGTGTCCCCGGCTCGAGACACCCGGAAATGTGTTGGCGTCGACGTGGTGACTTCACGCACATGCGTGATGTTAGCATGCCACCGTCAGCACATGCGCAAAGGGCCTTCAAATGGGCCTTGAGCTGAGAGAAGAACCTGCGCTGGAGAGAAGGGCCGGCAGAGAGAAGAGGTGCCGGTGTCAGGAGATTGTTTACAAGACATGCCTCTCTTCATGAGAGGCACGTCCTGTAGACAGTCAGCCAGCGCCGGCACCTCTCCTCTTCCCTAGTGTACCACGGCACACAGTTTGCAATACACTGTCATAAACATGTGGACCCATAGGAGAGGTCTTAGGCACCTGGGCCAATCAGAGCCTTAGGCCTCCTTCCAGGGCATCCTGGGATGGAATGGATGTGGCCTAAGATTCTGGAAAGACCTTAGGCATCTGAGTCAATCAGGGCCTTAGGCCCCTTCCCAGTGCATATCAGGATGCACCAGGAAGGGAAGACCCACCATTTTGCAGAGGTAGGCCTGCTGCCCGGAGGGAGTAAGCATCCCTCTGGCTGGCCTTTCTTCACTAAAGGTACAGGCGGGGGTGTCAGGTGGTCTTAAGGGTACGGGGTAAGGGTCTAGAGCAGGGGTGACAAACTCAATCACACTAAGGGGGCAAAATCCAAAACACAGGCTTAGTTGTGGGCCAGACCCCGCCCCCATAATAATTTTTTCTATTCATTTTTCATATATACACACACACAATATAATCTTATAAACACATAATGGTTAACCCCAAAACTAAACTACACAAAGCACACTGTTTACTTCTCAACATTCATTCCTACCAGAACACAGCCCTATGAAAATACAGGGCCAAAAACTAAAAGTATTAATATATAAAAAAGAAACCCTAAGATTCAAGACTCTGCATGCTTAACGTGACCATTTATTTTTTTCATCAAAAGGGGACATCTATTAATTGTCAATCCCGCCCCCAATCCTGCCATAGCCCCGCCCCAATCCCACCTTAGCCCCGCCTCAACCCTGCCCTAGCCCCGCCCCAATCCCGCCCCCAATTTCTTCCATTCATTTTTCATGTACACATAATATCTTCATATTAATTCATAATGGTAACCTTAAAATTAAAAAAAAACTACAAAGCAAACTATACGCAGAGAAAATGTTAATTATCATTTATATTTGGGGGGGTTTCAAAGATGTCAAGGCAAATGACTTTAAAATATGCAATGTCACCTCAGTAACTATAGAAAAATAGACAAATATAGTGCAAAATATAGACAGCAGATATAAATTCTCAAAACTGACACGTTTTGATCACTAAATTAAAAATAAAATCATTTTTCCTACCTTTGCTGTCTGGTGATTTCATGAGTCTCTGGTTGTATTTCCTTCTTACTGTGTATCCTTTCTTTCATTTTTTTCTTTCTTTCTTTACTCAGGTCCAACAATTGTCCCTTTCTATTCCCTCCCTCCTTCCTTCCTATGTCCTTAGTGCCCCCCAGTGCCTCTGTCCTGTGTCCCTAGTGCCCCCAGTGCCTCCTTCCCATGTCCATAATGCCCCCCAGTGCCTCTGTCCTGTGTCCCTAGTG
Organism: Geotrypetes seraphini; assembly: GCF_902459505.1. Lineage (NCBI taxonomy): Eukaryota > Metazoa > Chordata > Amphibia > Gymnophiona > Dermophiidae > Geotrypetes > Geotrypetes seraphini. Next base: position 109,455,444 of record NC_047087.1, on the reverse strand, counting down.
CCTCCTTCCCATGTGCATAGTGACCCCAATGCCTCCTTCCCATGTCCATAGTGCACCCAGTGCCTGTCCTGTGTCCTTAGTGCCCCCAGTGCCTCCTTCCCATGTCCATAGTGCCCCCCAGTGCCTCTGTCCTGAGTCCCTAGTGCCCCCAGTGCCTCCTTCCCATGTCCATAGTGCCCCCAGTGCCTGTCCTGTGTCCTTAGTGCCCCCAGTGCCTCTTGCCTCTGTCCCTCCCCCAAAGCCAGCCTGCCTGCCTGCCTCCTTAACCTCTCTCCAGTGCTTGATTCACCATCCCCACCCGCAGATTCAGCCACCCCCGCGCGATTCAAACCCCTCCCCCCGCGCGATTCAACCCCCTGACCACCCATCGGCTCGTGTATCGCCGCTGCTTGCCTGTCTGCCTCCCTGCCGGGCCGACTGAAACGCTGGGCCGCTGCCACTGCTTCTTGGCTTCTTCCCGACGTCAATTTTGACGTCGGAGAGGAAGTTCGGGCCAGTCAGGCAGTGATTGGCTGGCCCCGAACTTCCTCTCCGACTTCAAAATTGACGTCGGGAAGAACAAGAAGCAGCGGCGGCGGCCCAGGTTTTCAATCTGCGTGGCAGGAAGGGAAAGTTATCTGCCGTCCTGGTGTCCCCGCACACCGCTTCGGGACGCTGTCCCTGAAAATGGGACATTTTTGGTGTCCCGAAGCGGTGGGTCGGGACAACGGGACGGTCGCCCCGAAAATGGGACTGTCCCGTTGAAAACGGGACGCATGGTCACCTTATTCATGCTGTACAACCCGAGAAAAATAAACAAATGTATTTCTTCCTGAGCAGTGGAAAAGATAGCAGATTAAAATTCTCAAAATTGACACAATTCTTGTGGTCTGGCTTCTTTCTCTTTTCAGCAGTAATTTACACCATCGTGTGGATGTCAACTCGCGCATGTCAGCAGCGCACCAGAAATGAATTTAACTGTGCCAGCCCCAACGACTCATCCTGGCTGGGGCTGGCACAGTTAAATTCATTTCTGGTGCACTGCTGGCATGCGCGAGTTAACAACCACATGGCGGTGTAAATTACTGATCGACACTGTTAAATTACTGCAGGGCCGGCACTTGGATGCGTCGCTGGGGTTGGCAGTTAAATTCATATCTGGTGCACTGCCAATCACACCAGCGGTGTAAATTACTGGCCAGCAATGGGGTGCATCGCTGGGGCCAGCCAAAACAGAAACCAAGGCGACATCTTGAAGGCCTGTTTACTTCTCCCTGGCGCTGGCCCTGAACCACAGGCCACATAAAACAGCCAGGCGGGCCGGATTCAGCCTGCGGGCCTTGTGTTTGACACATTTGTCTAGATCATTGGTTCCCAACCCTGTCCTGGAGGACCACTAGGCCAATTGGGTTTTCAGGCTAGCCCTAATGAATATGCATGAGAGAGATTTGCATATAATGGAAGTGACAGGCATGCAAATCTGCTCCATGTATATTCACTAAGGCTAGCCTGAAAACCCGATTGACCTAGTGGGCCTCCAGGACAGGGTTGGGAACCACTGGTCGAGAGGATTGGGGGGTGTTGTGGGGGGCTGGAGGTTAGGGGTGTCGCTGGCTGGGGAGTGTCAGGGGTTCTGGGGGGTGGTGGCAGGAGGAGGGAGTGTGCATAACTCCTGCTGGACTACTTTCTAGGGGATGTTGGTGGTTCAGGGAATGGTGGCAGGATGAAGAGGGCATCCTTCCTGCCGATGGTGTTTTGTGAAGGGTGTCAGGGGATCATAGGCTGCCGACAAGAGGGAGTGGGGGTTTCGAGGGATTGTGGGCCAGCTGCAGGAGGGAGTGGGCATCCCTCCTGCTAATTTGGGGGGTACTTGTCAGGGTGTCCTCTGCTGCGGCTGCTCAACTGATCAGGGGTATTTTTCCTTGGATCATCTGAGTTGTGGCTTCGGGGAGGCCTGCTGGTTCAGCTGATCGGGGATTCCCTTGCCACCATCAGCTGAGCCAGCTGCTTATACCTTTTGGTTTTGAAATATAGGCCAGCATTTTGTTGGCCTACTTTTCAGGCGTCTGTCACAGCCCTAGGGAGACGCCTGGGGCTGCTTAAGCTTGCCCAAGGCCACTTCCGGGCAAAACAACGCCCATGCCAATCCTTGGGCAAGCTTAAGTGTCCCTATGCGTCTCCTTGCACCCGCGACAAAGGCCTACAATGTAGGCAGCTGCCTCGTGGTTTTCTTTTTTTAAAAAGTGTGTCCCGTTTGGTTGCCAGATGGTGGTAGAATGCTACAATCGGGTAGGGGGGTGTCTAACCTTTATTTTGATTGAAGAACATTAATAAAAGTACAACTTGGAAGACATGCTGTGTTCTGCATTGCACACAGAAAACCAAACATCAGCTCAGTACTAATGATATTTTAGTCCAGCTCTCCCAAAAATGTCAGTTCTTATTCAGTTCACAAAATTGCAATAAAGCAAGAATTGATTTTTTTTTTATTGTGAGCAAAACAGACACAATTGTAAACATATCAAGAACAACCCTCAGAATATCACACACAAATAACTTTAGTGCTTTTTTCCAGTGTAAAAGTAAACAATAGCACATGGCTTAGTGCTTTTCTCAGTGTGAAGTGAAACCAAACTGCATAAACCAGGGGTATCAAACTCAATCACATAAGGGGCCAAAATCTGAAACATAAGCTAAGTCGCGGGCCAAATTTTTAATTAGGATACTTCGGGGTCCTTTTTATTAAGATACGCTAACCGATTTAGCACGCGCTAAATGTGCACCTTAATAAAGTGGAACCTACTGAACTTCTGGGTGTCTTTTTATAGAATCACCCTTTTTACTTAGAGTACAAGGTAATTCCAAATATTCTTCAGACATTTCCAGAAGCCTAGTTAACTCCAAACTATCAAGTTCATTATATAGATTATTAAACACAGAATGCACACATAGATGGATATTGACGACTTTCCTCTGAGAAGATATTGGTCTCAGAGAGAGGCTCAGGGGACTTTCTCCAAATGCCAGCAGTGCCCTCTGAACTCCCAGACTGTCCTATGGCAGAGCTCTTTGCACTGGGGTCTTTCAAGTGATCTCCTTTTCTGCCAGCAGTTCCAGACTATCCAGGTTTCTTGCACCTGACTCAGGGCAGGAGGGAAGCACCTACATTCCTGGACTTGAAGATATATCAAAATCTGGGGACACCGCAGGCAATTCTTCTACTACCTGTGACTCCAAGAATACTGCCCTGGAGCAGTCCATTGAATGGACAGTGATAGAGGTCATGAGTGAGGAAGCAAAACTCTGTTCAGTACAGCTGTTTAATCGTGTCAGAATTCAGTTTCCTGGTAGTTGTCAATATTTGCTGCACCTGAATCCAGGCCTGAGTGAGAGCTGAAACTTGACATCAGCATATTTAGTGAAATAAGAAGTTTTGCCGTGATGAAAGTCAGAGCCAGTCACTCAACTGTTTCGTGCTTTTCTCCAGTAATGCCACATTACTGTCTGCCTGTTCAACACATCTCTAACTTCACATTTAGCATCTTCCAGGAGGGTTTTAGGCAGGTTTGCATCTTTATAACGACGTTAAAAAAATAGTGCAAGTGGTTAGGAAATATCAATTGTATTACTTACCGACCAGGCGGATCCAAACGGCGATGGCAGCCGGGAGGACCAGGGTGCAGACAACCGGAAGGGTGCAGATGACCACAAGCAGCAACGCGGTGGGAACACAGCATCGCAAAGTGACAGCTGTGAGATGAGAGGTGCAACGCATCCTGTGCGTAAACCTACAGTTTTACATGCAGGATGCATTGTCTCTCTCAGCTCGCGGCTGCCATGTGGCTTTCCCCAATGGCTGATGCTCAGCACGAATAGCATGAAAATTATATGCATGCTATTTGTGCGGAGCAGAACCGGTAAAATGAAGAGGAACTGTGCCTGGAGCCTGCTCAGAAGAACAATCGCTAGGCACAGCTCCTCCTTATCTCTCCTGTCAAATTTTTTGCTGTTCTCCCTGCCCAACAATCAGTGCCATCAGGACTCCCCAAAGCCCCTGATCAGTGGCTTCTAGGCTTCCCCTGCTGCTCAGCTGTTTGGGGCTTTCCCTGCTAGCTCAGGGGAGGAGCCTTATGCACTTGAGCCAATGAGGTCCTTAGGCCTTTCCCAGTCAGATCCCAGGATGCACCAGGAAGGGGAAGGCCCACCATTTTGAAGAGGTGGACCTGCCAGCAGGAAGTAGTGGGCATCCCTCCTGCTGAACTTTTCACCTGAAAGGTACAGAGCTTGGGGGGGGGGGGGGGGCTCCGTCAGCATGGGGCATCCCTCCTGCCAATTTTTTTTTAAGTATGGGGCATGGGAGGGAGTGTTGGCCCAGCTGGGAAGCCGGCCCAGCCCACTAGACCACCCAGGCTTGGGGGGGGGGGGTGCTATTTATGGACTGTTTTTTTTTGTTTTTAATAGGGGACTCAGCAACAGGGTGAAACTTTTACAGTGGGGTCTGTTCTAGCCTTATTTTCCTGTTAGTACTTGAGCCAATCAGTACTCAGGTAATGACAGAAAAGTAAAGTTGCAACAGCTCAGACCCTGCCATAAAGTTTGCTTGGTAAATCTGAGTGTTCCTTGACCTTGCTGCATATTAGACATAGGGTTACTAGATTTTACTTTAGTAAAATTCGAACCCCTAGACCCGCCCCCCCAGGCCCGCCCAGTTCCACCCATCCACGTTCCATTACACCCCAGTCCTACCCCCAATCCCGCCCTAGCCCCACACCAGTCCCACCCCCCGCTGCCTGCTCTCATCAGGCAGGATTGCACGGATGCCCTCCTGTCCGACGCAATTTCAAAGGAAGCTTTTCAAAACCTGGACAAATTGCCGGATTTTGAAAAGCTGTCTGATCCCTGGACGTGTCCTCGAAAAGGAAGACATGTCCGGGGAAATCTAGACATCTGGTAACCTTAACTACATAGCTTTCTCATTAGAATACTTCTTGTAATGCATTAGCATGGGTTTCTCTGTAGCAACCACGGAGAATCCTTTTGTGCATCGGCAGAGCAGCTTTCCATGCTACTAAGTGTGCTTTAACTACCCTTACTGCCACGGAAAGCTTTTGAGCAGCATTGGGGGCCTGTATTTAAACTAAAGAAAGCATGGAACAGGCACATGTGCTCTCTTAGGGGAGGAAGAGATAGTGCATGGGAAGTCCAGATGGGCCACATGGTCTTTATCTGGTGTCATTTTCTCTGTTTCTATTATCATGGAAGGAAGGAGTCCTGGACAATTTTTAACCTTATCTACAAAGAATTATGCAAAGCTTTCTGGTGAGAAGCCCTAATCTTGTGGTTCAGCCTGGGAAGGGAAGAGATCTTTCCAGTTAAACTCCTAACAATCCTAAAAAGGCTAGGGCCAGTTTCTAGCTATAGAAATAATTAATAATAGTAGTAGTAGTTTTTAGGGCAATACAGTAATCAAATATTTCAGGGGAAAGAGAATTCTACCAATCACAACTTGTCTAAATTGTCTCTTTAATAGCTGCAAACCTGGGTGGAGCCATGATCAGCTTACATTGGATGACTAGTATGAAGCAGAGAACTCCAAATTTTTCTTATGAATATTCATTATAGATCTTGCTAAAACAACAACAAAAAACTGGCTATGAGGTCAGCAGAACAGGCTTGAGAGGCCCTGACTTACATTCTCCTAACATCATTCCTCTGCAAGCAAAGGTATTGTAACTCAGGAGAGCCACAGGTGCCACAGCACCCCTAAAATATTGCTGGACTCAGTATCTCCCTCCCTCCCTCCCACCCTGCCATAGCTCCTCCTGAACTTTATCATCAGACAACAGGCCATAACACAGAGGGCAATAGCAATAACAGATGTGAAAGTGCACACCCAGTCAGACCCTCTTCCGGCCCTCTGCAGTAGAACCCTTTAATGCAGTGTCCCACAAACTTTCTGGAGCCGCAGCACACTAAACCAGATGGGACAGACATGTGGGATCTATCCGCAAAGATAGATAGGGAGGGTCATTGGAGTGGGCAGACTTGATGGGCCATGGCCCTTATCTGCCGTCTATTTCTATGTTTCTATAAACGTAGTGGCTGCAGCTCGAGGCATTCGGAAGTGCGTGGACATCGCCATGATGACATCATATGCATGTGTGACATCATTACGTTGATGTCCGCGCATGCACGAAGGCCCTCCAGACGGGCCCTGAGATGCCAGTGGGGGGTGCCAGCAGGGAAGAGGGCTGGAGAGAAGGAGAGGCATCGGCGCTGGCTGACTGCCGACAGGACGTGCCTCTCGGAGCAAGATGCACGTCATGTAGGCAGTCAGCTGGTACCACACCTCTTGCCCTCCCCAGTGTGTGCGGCAGCACACCTGAAATCTCAGGAGGTACACTAGTGTGCATGAAACACAGTTTGTGATATACTGCTTTAATGCATTCCTCCCCCCAAAGGAAATCTATGTCACAAGGGACGCATCACAAAGTTCTACTGCTCAGGGCCAGAAAAGGTTCTGACTGAGGCAGGCCCAGCCATACGAGTTTCCATCTGTTACTGCTATTATATGCAGTGATTTGGCCTGTTGCCTGATGAAGGTAAAGAGCACAAAAAGCTGTGTAGAAGAGGGAGGGAGGTGCTAGACCACAAGAAGTAGGAAAAAGAGAAGGGAGATGCTGATCATGATGGATAGGAGGAATGAGAGAAACATAGATGGAATACTGGATGTAACTGAATGAGGGAGGCAAGAGAAAGGAAGGGGATGCTGGACATGGGTAGGAGGAGAGATGGGAGATATTGAGCATGGGGGGAGGAGAGGAAAGAGATAGCTAGTACAGAATGAGATCAGTGGAACATGAGAGTGTGAGGGGGGGAAGGTATTTATTTTTATTGGGTGGCGATATACATATCTGTGTTCTGCGTGTGACATTAAAATCAGCAGTATTATCTTGAGGGACAAGCTGGGGGAGCTGAGTTGGAGCTTGGACTCCCAAACAAAAAGTTATTCCACTGCCCCTCTCTTCAAGATTTGGTTCATCCTCCTTGTTTGTGGTCAACTTTCAAATGTTAATTTGAGGGACAGTTTAGGAGAAGAGAATGTGTTTTTAAGTTGCCTGGAAATACTCTGCAAAAGTGAATACCGTATTTCTTCGCAGGACAAAACAAAAAATGTAGCTCTGGTATAATCATATTTTCCAAATGCAGAAAAGTAGACTACTTTTCCTCCTTCCTCACCACTGGCGGGGTGTCTTTGCTGCCACCATTTATCAAGGCTTTACTTTAACTTTGATCATATTCTTAGACATTAGCCATTAATTTCATGAATCTATCTTCTGGCGCATCTCTATCCTTAAATTTATTTTTATTAGATCTTACAGAGCAACTAATTCTACATTTCCCACCATTCCATCATAATACATTGCTCTCAAGCCATACTACAATTATCATTCCTAAATTAATTTTATAGTTTTAATTAGGGTTACCATATGGCTCCAGAAAAAGGAGGATGGATTAAGACATCCGGGTTTTACTTCCATTGCTTTCAGCTTTCAGCTTCCATTGCTTTCCGTCCTCCTTTTTCTGAAGCCATATGGTAACCCAAGTTTTAATAGCTGAACAAGTCAATATCTACTCCCTTCTCCACTATACCACCCCATCTTTCAGATGATTCATCCATACATTCACACAACCAAACTCCCCTTTTCTATCATCAGATGACCATAAATCTGGTGGAAGGTTTCCATTTTCACTGAAATCTTTTTAGCATTTTTTCCTTCTGAGCTGTTAAATATTCCATATGCCTAAAATCCCACACTTTAATCAGCAATTTAACACCCTCTGGGGTATCCATTAGCATCCAACATGCTGCCACCACCAACTTTGCTCCACTGAGAAAGTAGTAGACCAAATTTGTTTTGTCCCATGTTCCCACACCCAATTTCTTATCTACATGATAAATACTGGGGTCCCACATTAGATTCCAGGCCTGCAGTATTTAATTCAGTATTGAATCATTCACCAAAAGGCCTGGATTTTCCTATTCTGTCCTTAAATTCTGCTGCAACATAACACACAGCTGCTGCTCAGTTCCGTCCTTCTTTTCCCTCTGGCAGTGAGAGGAAACAGATGGACGGATGCTCTCCGAGTATTGAGGAGATTACAAAGAAAAACTCAGCCACTTTCTATATTGCAGATTGTTACTGTTCAGAGATATAAGAATATAGTTACCTCATCTTTTTGTGTTTTCCCAGAATATCACAGGCCACATCCTTTCAAGGGACAATGGTCTGTTTCTCATAGTGAACTATGCGATTGCTGGAGAGTGGCAAACACATAACCTGATTATTCCTCAATTTTTGGCACTAATATAGATAAAATTGGACCATTTTAGGTATGTTAGTGACCAAGAGGAAGTGCAAAAGTGTCATTACAAGACTTGAAAGTGAAGGGGAATGGCTGATGAGAAAGCAGAATGATTTATAAATATTTCTCAGTCTTGAGGGAAGGGCCAGGAGTAGGACTGCAGAAAATGGACACAAACAGGAATGAAAATGTGGTAGATCAGGGATGCACTGGGAGAGGCTTACGACTGATTGGTTCAGATACCTTAGGCATCTCCCATAGGAGAGCCTTAGGCACCTGAGCCATTCATGGTCTTAGGTCCCCTTCCTGATGCATCCTGCCTCTTCTCTTTTTTTTTTTTTTAGGGGCCGGCGTGGCTATGGCAGACCCATCGGTAATTTCAAGTCATTCGTAGTGGTCGTTAGATTTACTGCATGCCTTATCAATGTTAGAGTATCAATCAAGGTGCTCATTTTATGAAGTCATTTGCATGGCACAGAAAAGCCCGAGGTGAGCCATTGTGGACATCAGCTGGTAAATTACATCTGCCACTAAACCAGTTTGGCAATGATCGTTAGATGCACGGTGAGTTTAGTGCATCTGGGCATATGTACGCATAGGGGTCACAGACAGCTGTGCATAGCTCTTTTCTGATTCTTTTCTTGCAGGAGACGCTTCTGCACCTTGAAGTGGTCATGGAGTCTATTCAGGCAATCTCTTCTCACTTTAGGACATGATCTAACACAGTGCTTCTAGTTTTCTTGAGCAAGATCCAGACAGAGCAGAAACTTAGGGGGCAATTCTATAAAATGCACCAAATGTTAGGTGCCCAGCATCTGGGCACTAAGGGCCAGATTCTGTAACTGGTGTCTAAAAATGATAGGTGCCTATTACATGTCAGTCACACTTAGGTGCCCATTACAGAATCTTGCTTAACTTAAAACTTAGGTGCCTGTAATGTAGGCTAGGGTTTGAAAGGCCTACATTATAAGTGCCTAGGTCCTTTAGAGACTATTACAAGTGACTAAGTTGCTTTTAGTGGCGCCTAAGTCTTTCTCTACCCCTAAACAAGCCTACTTTGGTGTTAGGTGTCTATCTTTTGTAGAATCATGCCTAAGAAGATAGGTGCAAATCTCCCAATTCATTTTTATTTTTTTTAGTTATGAGCATTTTAAAGCTCATTATTGAAGCCAATGTATTAATTAAGGTAGGCGCCTATCTATTTAGTTGCCTAACGTTAGGCGCAATTTATGGAATTCCCCAGTAAGTTAATCTGCTATAATAAAACCCTTAGCATGCATGTGCACTTCAATCTGCGTGTTTCTGTGCTTCCGTGCCACACATGCACAGTAGAAGGAGCCAGCGGCGGTTTCCCCATCGCTCTCCCTCCGCGACGCTGGTTCCTTCTACTGTGCATACGGAGGCACGGAGCCAGTGGCGACCACCACAGTGGCGACTCCCCCCTCCTGCCCTCACTCCGTCTAACACTTTTTACACAGTTCAAAGGTATGTGTGTGTGACTCAAAGGACCAAGGAGAGCACAAAAATAATAACAGCAGGGAAGCACGCATACTGACGCTCAGCATCCAGACTGTGGTTGGCGGTTGTTCAGGTTGGAGAGGGTGGAAACAACTAGCAGGAGGCAAAAGGAGTGATTTAAGGGTAGGTGGAAGAAGGGGGCTGGAGCTGAAGCATCTCAGCGCACAAGAAATAAAGACAGTCAGGCAGGCAGGGAGAGAGACAGAAAGACAGACAAAGAAAGAAAGGGGGCAGGGAGAGAGAAAGAAAGACATACAGAAAAGAAGAGAAAGAAATAAAGGAATGCCTAAGTCTACACATCTATTCTAGCATTCATTAATGTAATGGGCTAAAAAACTAGTATTTTATAATAGCATCTGGGCATCAAGATTCTACTATAGAGTCTAAGTTGGCATTTGGGCTCCAACACCTGTACCATGTAAAATGCAGTTAGTCCTAATGTTGGCACCTAAGCGTACAATTTAAAATATTCTATAAGTTTGGCACCTCAGTTTGTGACCCACCTATACACATTACCTTTGCAGATATGCACTAAAGCAGTGGTCCCCAACCCTGTCCTGGAGGACCACCAGGCCAATCGGGTTTTCAGGCTAGCCCTAATGAATATGCATGAGAGAGATTTGCATATAATGGAAGTGACAGGCACGCAAATCTGCTCCATGCATATTCATTAGGGCTATCCAGAAAACCCGATTGGCCTGGTGGTCCTCCAGGACAGGATTGGGGATCACTGAGTAAAGCACCTTGGTGCTAACTTAGAGCAGTGATTCCAAACCCTGTCCTGGAGGAACACCAGGCCAATCGGGTTTTCAGGCTAGCCCTAATGAATATGCATGAGAGAGATTTGCATATGATGGAAGTGATAGGCATGCAAATTTGCTTCATGCATATTCATTAGGGCTAACCTGAAAACCCGATTGGCCTGGTGTTCCTCCAGGACAGGGTTGGGAACCACTGACTTAGAGAATACCACCTAAATCAGGGGTCTCAAAGTCCCTCCTTGAGGGCCGCAATCCAGTCGGGTTTTCAGGATTTCCCCAATGAATATGCATGAGATCTATGTGTGTGCACTACTTTCAATGCATATTCATTGGAGAAATCCTGAAAACCTGACTGGATTGAGGCCCTCAAGGAGGTACTTTGAGATCCTGACCTAAATCCATTTGGGTGCCTAACTTCCATTTGAGTATTTAAAAGTAGGCGCCTAATAGTGCACTAGAACAAATTAGGGGGTTAATGGGCAGTTCTATAACTGGGTGTCTACAATTATTGCCTGGAAGCTGAGCGGTGGGAGCCTGTTCTATTAATAAAAGTGGCCACTTTCCTTTCTGGAACACTAGTATAATTGGATAGTAATGCACCTAGATCCTGATTCTATATCCGTCTAAAGTTAGGCGTCAATAGCGGTACCAATTCTCTAAAAACTTAGGCACCCATTATAGAATCACGCTTAGCAACCCCAATTGATGCCAGAGTTTTCTTCGCTTAAAGTTAGGTAATTTCTATGTATGAATATTGCTTTGTGCTGTGGTTTGTAACGTGACATAAAATACTCAATAAACATCTCTTAGAACTAAAGTTAGGTGCTGATATCGGCACCTAATTCACAAACAAGGCACCTAACTCGAAAACACACCCATGATCCTTCCCCTAACCATGCCCCCTTTTAGTGTAGGACATTTGAGCTAGGCACCACTGTATAGAATCATTTTTCAAGTTAGGCGCCTTTCAGTTGTCCAATTAAGGGCTCCTTTTACGAAGGTGCGCTAGTGTTTTTAGCGCACGCACCGTATTAGCGCGCACTATAGCGTGTGCTAGCTGAAAACTACCGCCTGGTCAAGAGGAGGCGGTAGCGGCTAGCGCGCGTGGCATTTTAGCACGCGCTATTCCGCGCGTTAAGGCCCTAACGCGCCTACGTAAAAGGAGCCCTAAAAGTGTTGAGGATCTATATTGGCATAGATTATGCCTATTGATCGATTAAGAGTTCTTATGCAGATCGGGATGGTGTGGGAAAATTTGAAAAGGGGGAACTATTCTTGATACAGCTTGAGGGCAAAACATGTCGAATGACAGGTCCCTTCCCGATGTTACTAACAGGAAAGATCTAAGATAAGTTGTTGAATTACTGCAAGATTTTTATACTAAGAAATAACATATTTAAATTTTTGATACTGCACTGAGCACTTTATATATAAAAAACATGAAAAAAAGGTAATGATGGGGCTAATGAAGAGGCTATAAGCCAAAGTGAAATGGTGACCATAGAAATCTCTGGCACCATAATGGCAAATCTGAAGCCCTGAAGTAATCTTATTTATCAATATAAGAATTTAAGGGACATTGAGAATTTATGTTGATTTAGTAAAACACAGCATTAATGTATTCAGTAACAGATGTGCATGAGTTGGAGCTCAGCCTTTATCTTCCCCCCTTGCAAATATGTGGGTATTTGCAGAATAACACTTAAGCACCATGCTAACACTTGTACATGGAATGCTGCTACTATTTGGGTTTTTGCCAGGTACTTGTGACTTGGATTGGCCTCTGCAAAGATGGGATACTGGGCTAGATGGACCATTGGTCTTACCCAGTAAGGCTATTCTTATGCTCATATATGCACAAATATGCACATACATACTAATATTCTAAACATTTACATGCAAAACATACACATAAACGTAAGCATCTAGATTATAGAATTGCCCTGCTAGAGTGAGTATCAAAGTTCTGGGTCTTTCTGCCTCACTTAGTAGTAATAGTTCTTAAGGCAAGAACAGAACCCTAACTTGGGACAACCAATAATGCAACAGAATATAAATGCCGTAAGACAGCAATTCTACTTATAAACAGGAACTGGCAGGTATGCATGAATTCAGACCTCAAGTACCACAAACAATAAAAGTAAATTATGTGTGATGTAAAGTTCTTTCTTAGTTCAACTTGAATATTTGAAGAACCCTCCAATGACAAATACAATTAATACTTTTAAATAGTTAGTTACGCTGCTTTGACTAACCAGAATTCAATTGCAAATTTCTTCTCTGTACAAAAAAGCACCATCTTAGTAGAGAAAAAGTTGCTCTATCCAATGCTTTTGGAACCAAAGTGATTGCTGGTGTCAAATATGCAGATAAATACAAAGCTTTAAAGATGGGTAAAATTTGTTAATAATATTTTTGCTGCTCTGTTTGACATGCAGTATCATTGCAAATAAATGAAAGCAGGCCTTGAAATTTTCATAGATTCGTTACAAATCTATGGCACCCCAAAGATGAAGCCAAAAATTAGCAAATTGAGTTTATGACTAACTTTGGCATTGAGGCATCAGAAGAGCACTTAACCTAGACTTTTAAAACTCTAAAAGCTTATTAAGTACTAAAAGTTGCACCAGTAGACTATATTTCAGGCTGATGTTAGCAATACTCTGTGTACAGGAGGCCCTTGAAGTTGTCCATTTGTTTCGTACGACATGCACAAAAATTTTAAAGCCTCTACTTAGGCACCTCTTACTACATGAATTTCAGGTTTTAGGGGTTGAACTTTGCATGGCTTAGTGCATGCCAAGTTTCATTAAAATCGAAGATGGTAAAGTGGGGACCACTTGTTCAGTTGACACAGACTGACCCAAATAGCACATTTAAAACAAATTTGAGAAAGCATTTTTTCAGTTAACATACAATTAAGCTATGGAATTTTATGCTTGCAAATGTGACCAAGGCCAGTTATACAGCTGAGTCTGTAAAAAGTTTTGGACACATTTCTGGAGGGCCTTAATTTATGTGGGCTCCAATATAGAGCCCTTGAGCCAGAGTTCAAGAGTAGTGAGGATAACCTGGTGCTATTGCCCATCCTCCAAAAGGGGATGTGAATGGGTTGCTGGCCCACCTTTTCCCTCTCTTGGCTAGTGAGGGTGGTGATCATTGTGATCACTGCTTCTGATATTGCTTATTTACCAAAGCTATCCTGGAAAAGACCTCAAACACCCAGGTGTTTGAAATGCTATGTGCAAAAATACTTTAATGGGGCTATGAACATCATCATTGGTCAAAAAAACGGATTTACTTTTTATCTTTTTTATTGTGTTAATCAAAACAAAATTGTGTGCACTGAAAAACATTAACTGATACAGTCAATCAATGGCAGTGTCAATATAATTATGAAAAATTATTTTTACTGCCAATTGCCTTGTTTTTAATATTTAATGTCAGCCATTTACATCCTCAAGAAATAATAATAGCACTTAAAATTAATATACTGATTGAATAAGCAGAGTCAAGCTTACAACATCGAATAAGTACATCCCCTGAAGAAGCCATCCTGAAGTGAAACGGACTGGCCCAAGTTCCGTCGGGAGCAAGCTAAGTGCTATTCTTATTATTTCTTGAGGATTTAAAGTAAACCCATTTTTTTGACCAATGATGATGTTCATAGCCCCATTAAAGTGTTTTTGCACATAGCACTTCAAACACCTGGGTGTTTGAGGTCTTTTCCGGGATAGCTCTGGTATATAAGCAATATCCGAAGCAGTAATAACAGACAATATCATATCTGATATTTATTGGTCTTTTGGACATTTTTGGATTATACGTAGATAGTTTCCACCAGTTTTTTTTTTTTTTGTGTTTTCAATCATTGTGATCAGACAATTGGTCAGTATAGGATAAGGGAAGACCTTGGTTAAGGTAGCTCACCCTATTTCTGTTCCTTTTCCTACCCACAATACCTCTTGGCTCACTGGCTGTTGGAAAAGGTATAGAATAGCTCAGGGGGAGGGGGTGTTCCGTAGCCAGTTAAGAGTGATGCACAGGGCTGCACCTCAGCAGGCAGATGGCCAAGAGTTTGCAGGTCAGCACTACTCAAAGGGTCAGGCAGAGGCCCAAGCCTTGAGGTTGCAGACTGGTGGGAAGAGTTGTGCTGTTTAGGGCATTAGCCTGATGGGCTGATATGGCGGGCCAAGGGCTGACTTTGGGGCAGATATGGTTTTCATGTAGTCATGTAATAAAGCTGTGACCTTGTATGCCAACTGGTATATTAGTGTGTTTATTGTGATGCATGGTAGGTGAAAAGGGAGCTAACGGATAAATCCTGTTCACTAGGGTCATATCTAGATTTGTAGCAGCTTTATCTACACAATGCTGCTGAAAATCATTACTGAAAATCCATAAGGTATGTGAAGAGATCTAGGGGATAGGATTCTACTAGACCGCCAGGGCTAGTGGTGATTAGGAGGTCGGGCTTGGCTGACCTGACCAGGGTCTGCTGGGTTGGGTCAGGTAGGTGGACCTGTTGGACCACAAGGCTATTCTTTTGTGAGGTGAGGGGGGTCAGAAGAGGTCCACTGGGGATTTTTTTCATAGTTTGGAGGTGAGTCTGGGCACGGTTTTCCTTTTTTTTTCTCGAATGCTTTTTTATGTTAACTTTTCTGTCAGTCCCAAGATGCATTGGGTGGGGCCTAATTACCATATAAGGGAGTTTTCTCTTATAGGTTAGTTAGGCCCCGCCCAGTACATCACAGGATGCATTGGGCAGGGGTGGGACACCAAATTTTTTATTACACTACCTAGAGTAGGAGCAAGGAAGCATCCTTCCCTCCTCTCTCCTGCCTCTTATAGAGATATGAAGGGATCTGGAGGTGGGGAGGGAGGGCCATAGCTAGTCCATCAGGGTAGATTTTGGAGGAAGGGAGTCCTGGCCTGGCTTTTTCTAAGATTTTTAAGAGGAGGGTTGGGAATCCAATGGGCCAGCAGAGCCTTTTTTGAGAGAGTCGGGAGGGATCCACCTGACCACCAGGGATTTAAGATCAGAGGGAGGGATACAATGCTTGGCCTGGCCAGAGTCAGCTTTATTTAATTGATAGGAAAGGGTTGGGATATTAGGGAGGTTTGGGGGGGATTGGGTTGGTGCTCAAGTGTGAGGTGGGCCTAGTACAGCACAGGATCATTGTTGCAGAAGCCAATTCAGGGCAGGGTGGTTGAGTTGATGAGAGAGAAGTGGTGTCATTAGACATCCCTTCTCTCAACTAACCCTCTTAACGTTGACCTAGACCTGGCATTATTTTTCTGGTGCTAACTGCACCCATGAGATTTTTTCTAAATAAATTTGTATGGGGTACTAAATGACTATATTTAAATGTGGTCTGTGCTAGTGTGATAACCATGCTGAAACCATTAGGGCACTGGGCACACTAAAGCCAGCACTAATCACCTTTAGTGCTGGCATCAAGTTTTGAGCATCAGTATACTAACACCAGCACTAGCCCAGCATTAATCACCTCTAATGCCAGAGCTAGGTTTTGAGACTCAGCCCAGAGTGAGCAAGATGGAACAGGATCTGCAAAGCACTTCTCAGTGACTTAGATTGGCCATTGTTGGAGACAGGATGCTAGGATTGATGGACCATTAACGACCTATTATGGCCAGCACTCACATAACACTTCACCTCTAATGTTCCCCTGTCTAAGTCTTAATGGAACCAGTTGACATAAATGAAGAATCCAATTTCCTGTCCCTCTTTTCTTCCTTTGGTGAGAGTCAGATGTATTTTTCATCTTTTTGGCTATTTAATCCCTTGTAAACTAACAGTAAATGCACTGAACCAAGAGATGCATTAACCAAACCACAGCAGTTTCACTTCTCAAAAACCTGAAAAATAAATCTTTCACAGAGATGATCTTCAGATTTCTTTTTTTTTTGGGGGGGAGGGGAGGGGCAGGGAAAGGGAAGGCAATTCAAAACCTGCCTCATGCCTGAAGATGGAGCTCCACCTGCTGCTCACCAGCTATAGCAGTGTTTTTCAACCTTTTTTTGGGCAAAGGCACACTTGTTTCATGAAAAAAATCACGAGGCACACCACCATTAGAAAATGTTAAAAAATTTAACTCTGTGCCTATATTGACTATATATAAAGTAATTCTCTTGAATAGGAATCAAATAAACACAAAGAAAGTATTTTATAATGCTGCCACCGCCAACAACACCGTTGGCGGCGGTGGCACTCAAGTGGCTAAAGAGCCGCAGTTTGCCGGCCTAGGGACAACACTGGAGGGTGGCCAGCTGTGCACCCCCTTGGGATGTAAACCCGGGGTGGGGCAGACCGCCCCCCCCCCCACCCTGGTATGCCACTATCTGTACCTCACTCCCTCCCTATGACCAAAAATTATCCTTTCTTCTATTCCCCGTGTACACAACCATCTCTTTCCCTCCTTTCCTCTCTCCAAAGTCCATGCCTTCTGTGTCCAAACACTCATTCCCTCCCCCACCTCAGCATCTCTTTCCCTCCCTTCCTCTCTCCCAAGTCCATTTCTTGTGTCCAAAAACGCATTCCCTCCCCCACCTCAGCATCTCTTTCCCTCCCTTCCTCTCTCCCAAGTCCATTTCTTCTGTGTCCAAAAACGCATTCCCTCCCCCACCTCAGCATCTCTTTCCCTCCCTTCCTCTCTCCCAAGTTCATGCCTTGTGTCCAAAACGCACTCCCTCCCCCCTTTTGTGTTCCGTGTTTGCCTACCAGCCCATCTTTGCAACTTTCTCAGCAAAACGAAGCTCAAGCCGCGAGGCTTGTCTTCTGCTTCCTGTCTGCCCTGCCGCACACAAATAGCCGAACGGAAGTATTCTCCGACGTCAGCGCTGACGTCGGAGGGCAGGCTTTGCTTAAGCCCTCCCTCCGACGTCAGCGCTGACATCGGGGAACGCTTGCGATCGGCTATATGTTAGCTGCAGGGCAGGCAGGAACAGAAGACGAGCCTCGCGGCTCGAGATTAGAGAGTTGTGCGGGGACAGAAATCCCACCCGTCCCCGCCAAAATCCCACCCATCCCCACCCGTCCCCGTGAGGAATCCCTCCGTCCCCACCCGTCCCCGTGAGGAATCCCTCCGTCCCCACCCGTCCCCGCGAGGAATCCCCTCCGTCCCCACCCGTCCCCGCGAGGAATCCCCTCCGTCCCCACCCGTCCCCGTGAGGAATCCCCTCCGTCACCATCCTTCCCTATAAACTTCAGAAATAGTTATTTTATTTAATTATGCTACTGAATTAAAGGCTCTGGTAGAGACCCATTTACAAATAAGCAAAGAGACTATTAATTTGGAAATATTAATTGGGAAGAATACATACTTTGTAAATGGGTTTCTACCAGAACCTCTAATGTAAATATAAAATATAAATACTCAGCTGATGAGAACCCACAAACTGTCAGCTGAGGACTTCCTTTGCAGTTGGCCTGGGGTCCCTTTTGCCAAGCTTGGCAGGCAGCAGTAGCGTCCCTGAGTCACAGATGCTGGCACCTCAGTGGCTCATGGATGCTGCCAGCGACTGCTGCGCTTGGTGGAGGGGAGTTCTGACCATCTCTAGAGGAGGTCCTCTGCTGGCGGTGCTTGGGGATCCCCACCAGTCACAGCAAGGGCCAACAAGTACTTCAACACTGTAGAAATAAAACCAGAAATGCATTTCCTTTTCTTTTGAACACAAAACAAAGATATCTGTCATATACATTTCCCAAGGCAGATGACTCTATGCAATGTCACCTCGGTAACAAAATACAAAAATAGACAAATACACCCCCTCCCTTTTTACTAAACCACAATAGTAGGTTTTAGCACAGGGAGTTACGCTGAATGCCTCGCGCTGCTCTCAATGCTCATAGGCTCCCTGCGCTAAAAAACAATATTGCGGTTTAGTAAAAGGGAGCCATAGTGCAAAATATAGACAGCAGATATAAATTCTCAAAACAGACACATTTTGATCACTAAATTGAAAATAAAATCATTTTTCCTATCTTTGCTGTTTGGTGATTTCATGAGTCTCTGGTTGCACTTTCTTCTTCTGACTGTGCATCCAATCTTTCTTCCTTTCTTTCAGCCTCCTGTATGTTTCCTCTCCTCCAGACCTCATTCTCTCCCCCAACTTTTTCTTTCTGTCTCCCTGTTCCCCCTTCTTTCTGTCTCTCTGTCTGCCCCCTTTCTTTCTTTCTCCGTGCCCTCCCCCAAGCCACTCGGTTTGCTGCCACCGCCATCGGGGAATAGTCCCCAAGCCACCGCTGTCCCAAGCTTTCCCTGCAGAAGCGTCGCGCTGACCAGCATTCCGCTCCCTGACGTCAATTCTGACGTAGGAGAGGAAGTTCCGGGCCAACAAGGCATTTCTCCTCATTCCATCCAGCCTGAGCCCCATCTCTCCTTGATCCAGCATTTCCCTTCTGTGTCTGTCAGAATTACCATTCCACCTATTTTCCAGCATCACCCTTCTTTGTGTCCATCTCACCTATATCCCTATCTCACCACTTTTTCAGAATCTTCATTTGTCTCTGTCCTTGTCTTTACCCCATATTCACCATTTGCCCTTTCAATGTCTTTATCTCCCCCCCCCCACACACACTTTTTCAGCATTACTTCTATGTCTCTATTTCACCTCCTCTTCATGTCCCCTCTGTATCTCTATCCTTATTCAGAAGGTCCTGCTTACCCTTTCTCTTCTTTGTGTCACTATCTCCATTTTCAGCTTTCCCCCCTTTTCCTTTGTTACTGCACCCTGTAGCCAGAATCTTTCCACCCTCTCTCCACTCCGGCCCAGCCCAGTATGAAATATTTCCTTTTGTTTCTCTCCCCTCTCTCTTCTCCTCCCTCACCCACGAGTCCTGCATCTGGCCCTCTCCCTTCTACCTGCACCTGGCAACACCCCCCTGCTCCGCGGCTCTCTTAAGCAACTCGTCAGCAGCGGTGATCAAGACAAGCTGCCGACATCGAGGCCTTCCCTCTACGAGTCCCACCTTTGTGGAAAAAGGAAGTTGAAACAAGCGGGACTCGCAGAGGGTAGGCCCCGACGCCAGAAGCTTGTGTCGATCGTTGCTGCTGAGTTGCCGAAGAGAGCCGCAGGTAGAAGGGAGAGGGAGATAGGAAGGCTGTAGAAGCTCCGGAGCATGACACCGAACCCGGCCAGGATGATTTCTTTTTCAGGCTGCTGCTGCCGCTGCCATCCCCCACCCGAAATGACAAAAAACAGCCTAATGCCCGCGTCGGGAAATAGCCATGCTGAGCAGTGAGCTCAGCACGTACACAGATGAAAGCCTTGCTTGCTGATTGGTCCGGCGGCACGGTGGGGCGGGGCCGCCGGACCAATCAGCAAGCAAGGCTTTCATCTGTGTACGTGCTGAGCTCACTGCTCAACATGGCTATTTCCCGACGCGATGCCAGACTTGTAAGCTGCATGCTTGCATCGCCAGAATTTAGGTAGGTTGTTTTCATCCCCGTGGGAGTCCCGTGGGCAAGGGGGCGTCCCCGTGGGAGTCCCGTGGGTCAGGGGGGCATCCCCGTGGGAGTCCCGTGGGCCAGGGGGCGTCCCCGTGGGAGTCCCGTGGGCCAGGGGGGGAACCCGCGGGATCCCCGCGGGACCCGCGGGATCCCCGCGATCCCCGTTCCCGTGCAGACCTCTACTCGAGATGTATTGAACTCCGCGGGTCCCCTGTCCAGCTCTCTCTGTCCACGTGGGGCGGACCGCCCCTCTCCCTAGACTGGTGGTACTGCCCTGATGGCGGCCCTGACCGTACGGCACACCAGGCAACATCTCGCGGCACACTAGTGTGCCGCGGAACAGCGGTTGAAAAACACTGAGCTATAGAACCCTTCAGAGGTTGCACCAGGATATGGACACAGGATTCTGGGACTGGCCTAGATTTCTGTCCACCACATCCTGGTGCATCATGGGACTTGCATAAGCAGTATGGTAAATGGCAAGCTTATTAAGGGGCAGATGCACAGAACTCCACAAACTGATACAAAACATCGGATTACACGGTGTTTGTGTTTTACTGGATGATGCTCAATATCAACAGTATGCAAATTACATGCACGCTGTATGTGTTGTGCATTGGCGGTAAAAGGGGGAGAAACATACCTAGTGCCTGATCACAAGAGTTGTTCAGTAGGCACAGTTCTTGTGTGCAAGCCCAGTAGAGTGCAGAGCCGTGATTGCTGGAGCTCTGAACAAGAGACAAGCAGCAACAAGGGTACAAACAATTTCCTTCCAGTTGCAGCTAAAGCCTCTGTTGCTAAAACGAGTTTGGGAGTCTTTTTAAATGTTGAGTTCCACAGCGATTTTAGATGCAGCATTTAGGCATCAGACACACACAAAAAACGCAATGGTCACTCTTGCAGACTAATTTGAAGCAAAATGCTCCTACTTTCGTGCTACTGAGGCTCCAAACCTGCTGGAAATGTTTGCACGCTAAAAGGTGGGCATTCCTTGCTGTGTGCATTACATGGAGTGCTCATTTTAATGAGCTCCTTGTAATGCATTTGCATAGGATTCTCAATGGCTGTTACAGTCAATGGTAAAAGTAGGGTTACCAAACTTTTGCTATCCCGCCTTGTTCCATCCACAGCCCTGTCTTTTTCCACCCCCCAACCCTCATCTCTTCGGGGCCACATCTGGAGAACATCTGCGTATGAGTGGATGTGACGTGATGGGCCGCCGCGGGAGCGGACTGCTAGGCGTGATGGACCTCTGGTCTGCCTCGGCGGAGGCAACTCTTATGTTATGTTCTTATGTTCTTATATGTGCGCATGCGCAGATGCCCTCCAGACATGGCCCCGATCTCAACGCTTTTCAAAACCTGGACAAAGTGCCGAGTTTTGAAAAGCTGTCCTGACGCCTGGACAGTCCTCTAAAAAGAGAGCATGTCTGGATAAGTGCGGCGTCTGGTAACCCTGGGTAAAAGCCACTGAGAGCCCTTTTGTGCATTGGAGACTGAACTAACATGCAAGTTAGACTGGCTACAACCAGTCTTGCTTGCAGGGTAAGCTTTTGAGCATCTGCCAGTCAGTGATAGTCAATGTGCCTAGTGAAGCAGCTTCTAGGGACAGCAAAGAGCAGCTGTAGTCAATGGGCGGGGTCAAGTAGAACATATCCCATACTGCTTTGTGATAAAAGTTCAAAACCAGGACTGTCTGGAACTAGGTAACTTAGCATCTCTATAGACATACAAACAACTGTCTCCTGGTGTTGGAAGAAGAGAGACACAGCAATCTAGACTGGTAACGGAGTTCTAAAACAAAAACAGTTATCTGCATATTGTTTTATCACCCATCAAATACAGCAGGATATCCCCACCATCACAGTACACCAGAATATCACATCTTTCACAAAGTGTGTTATTTCTAGCTCCTCCAGCAGGGAATCTCTATGACCGCCATATTGCACCAGAATGTCAGATGTCCTGCTAATTCTTCAATTTCAACGTTTCCTTTAGAATTAGCCATCTTGTTTCAGGCACCATAAAGCTAATTTCCACCCTGAGAATTTTTGCTAGATTTCTTGGCCCTGTGATCTTTTCTTTCCACCGAAGTTAGCTTGCAGTATGTTGCAACATCCTCTTTGACAGTGTTACAGTACAGCTTAATATGGCAGTGAAGCAATTACATACATAAGGAGTATGATAAATGGGAAGTTTATTAAATGACAGTTAATGTGCCAAACCCACTAAGTTCCTTTGAAATTTGCAGAACAAAGCAGTGTACCGAAATTCAGCCTCTGCAGAAATTGCTCCTGTATTAATGCAGCTGTTCAAAGTGTGCAGTTCCCCCAGCAAAGGGTTAGGGTAAATGTACATTTCTAGATCTGAAACACTCCCTCTGCATGGTTTTGGGAATGAAGTAGGGAGAGGTGCACAATTTCAGCCCTTGAGGATAGCAAACTAGTTTTCAAAATATCCAAGAAATAGATCTGCATGTCCATTGCCTTCTTTGCATGCAAATCAGCCTTATACATATTTAGGGTTACCAGATGTCCAGGTTTCTCTAGATATGTCCTCTTTTTGAGGGCTCTGTTGGGTGTCTGGGTGGCTTTTTTTATTTTTCTGCTTTTATCCAGATTGTGGCGAGAGCAAGAAGAAATACGCGTGGGGCCACTCTGCTGAAGCGTGCGCTGCGACTGTTGGCCATGCCAGTCCTCTGCCCTGGAACAGGAACTGACATCAGAGGGGGCAAAAGACCGGCACAGCCAACAGCAAGTACCTCAGCAGAGCGGTCCTGCATCGGAAGCAGAAGCAGGAAGGAACAGAAGCCAAGGAGGTAACAAGGGTAGGGGAATGGGAAAGAGGCTGATGAGAACAACTGGATCAAAGAGTAGGGAGGTCAGGGAGATGCTGGATGGAAGGATGAGGTAGGAGAGAGAGGGGTCATACTAAATGAAAGGAGGGGGAAAAAAAGGGAACCCTGGATTGAAAAGAGATAGAGTGGAGAAGCTAGATGGAAGGATGGGGAGAGAGAGTGTGTCATGCTAAATGGAAGGATGGGAGAGAAAAAGGGGACCCTGGAAGGAAAAGGGGGAGAGGGGGAATGCTGGATGGGAGAATGGGGAAGACACTGGATGAAAGGGAAGGGGGACATGCTAAATGGCCCTGACTGCACACGGCTGGCAACCGCGTAGGAGAGGGGTGGGGCTGGGGGCAGGGCCATGTGTCCACATTTTTGTCTTCACAAATATGGTAACCCTATTTATTTATTAAAGGTATTCTAGAAACACGACTAGTTGGCAGCTTTCAAGAACTGAACTTGTGCACCCCTGGTGGAAAAGGATCTCTCTGATATAAGGCAGATAGTGCATTTTGCTTAAACTGCAGAACTGCAAGAAGGCTGACCAATTGCACCCCTATATTTTCAGTTCAAATCGTAATTGAATTTTTAAATAGCAACATGTTGATTAACAATTCACCACTTACATCTAACTTATTTATTTAAAAATTTGTATCCTGCTACATCCACAGTTCTGAGCGGGTTTCTCCAAAACAGTGTTTCTCAACTCAGTCCAGGAGTACCCCCTTGCCAATCAGGTTTGCAGGATTTCCACAATGAATATGCATGAAAGAAATTTGTATATAATGGAGGAGGCATATGCAAACCAAGTTTATGCATATTTATTGTGGATATCCTGAAACCCTGACTGGCAAGGGGGTACTCCAGGACCGAGTTGAGAAGCACTGCTCTAAAACATACATAGTCAGGTTGACAAAACAAACAGACATGAAAAGTACACTCTACTACTATATTCACTAGACATTTTGTAAGAATACAGTAAAACAGAAGTCTACCTGCAATAAATGAAAACTTACTTATATTCACTCTCAAATAACTATAATTAAGACATTACAATGAATTGTTATTATTGTAGATATATTCTTCAGTTCTAAGTTCTTTGTGAAAGCCAAGAGCTATCATTCTGTACTTACAATGAAGCAAAACCAGACCTGGATAAGCCTGCCAGGGATGATCCAAGTCAGCCCTATTCTTAACAAGATTCAAAGAGCAGCTCGTTTACTAGGAATAAAACTGCACAGGTTTACTGCTAGCACTCCAAGACAATGCACAGATTCCTGTCCAGCTGTCCGCTACATTTTTCTCAAGTGTAAGTTTTTAAAAAGAATATTTTAACTGAGTCAATACCATGCATCTTTCCAGCACAGTCTGTAGTGTGTACCAAAGGCCCTCTTTTCAGACAGGAGTTTCTTATGTTTTACACCAGTGGTCTCAAACTCGCAGCCTGGGGGGCCACATGCGGCCTGCCAGATACTATTTTGAGGCCCTTGGTATGTTTAACATAATCACAAAAGTAAAATAAAACAGTTTCTTGATCATATGTCTCTTTAGCTATAAATTACAATATTATTATTACGACTTAGCCAAAAGGAAAGATTTATAAACCATAAAAAGTTTTACCTTATGCAAAATTGTCATTTCTTTATTAAGACATTAACTATTTTTTTCTGAGGCCCTCCAAGTATCCAAAATGTGGCCCTGCAAAGGGTTTGAGTTTGAGACCACTGTTCTACACCCATTGTTTTTTAATACAAGAGACTTGCATATGCTTTGGCTTCTTTGGGTTTTCGTAGTCAGGTCACAGAGCCTACTAAAAGCAGTGAAGTTATGAAGTTGCAGATGCCTCAGCCCACAGCACTATGGTAGCTCTAATAAAGCTAGATCCTTTGACTGTGCAGTATGTAATAAATGGGTTTGTTGACTTGCATGTTATTTCCCATGAAGCAAATGTCCTGCACTCTAGACTGCAGGAATAAGTGGAGTAGATGGACTGGATGTTATCAGGTTTATTACACACAAATGATAATAAAATCAAGCAGCTATTTCCTATATAATCTGTGAAGCATCTACCGAGTCTCCTGATTGCTCCAGTGATCAATTCCTCATACATAAGAATCATAAACATGGCTAATCTTATTACACAGACCAGAGTCGCCTATGGCTTCTGGGGAGCAGGGAAGAACAACAATAGGTCCCGACAGCCACCCAAACTCAAAGAACCATCGGGTGTTTATATTTACTTTCGGAGAGCATGGGCACTTTTCAAATAGCCCGTTTACCCACCTTGATCATGACCACATATGTATATGAAACAAAGTTTTCACATTTAAAAATACTGTGTCCTGTTATGTATTTTTACAGATTTTATTATCCGAGGCATGGTGTTAGGGCCATCACAATTGCTGAGTTCAATTATCAAAATCTCAGGAGGGTCTAAGGCCTGAAAATTAAGGGAGAGCACAAGAGTGCAGGTTTGCTTAGGGCGCCTAATACCCAGCTTCGTTTATAAAGTAACTTGTAAACTTACGGTTATATTCATAGAAACATCCTGGAAAGCTATACCTACCCTGAGCAGAGATGCTTAAACTTTATGTTATCCTTTCAAGTGACTACTGCAGTAAATTTGTTGAAAATGGGCCCTGGGCGGGATAAGACTCTCGCATTTCAAGCAGGTAAACAGCAATTTTGGCTGGGTAAATACATTGGTGGAGCTATGTTGTCTTATGGTGCATTTCGTAAAGAACTTAAGTCAGAGCTGTCTGACAAATTTATTTCTTAAATGTGGGTATTATTGTTAGCAAAACTCTATTTTGAGTATATCTAAGTAACTGTTGTATTTTTTAACTATTTGTATTTCGCTGATTGTCCAGCCTTCTTCTGTGTAAACAGCCTAGAAAATCATTTGGTTATGGGTATAGAAGAATAAAGTTATGTTATGTTATATGAGTGACTGTATATTTCAACTCTTCTCCCTTACTCGAATACCTGTAGGAGTGACCTGCTCTTCACCAGGAAACCAACAGGCTGAATGCTTGTGCTTCAGGCAGAACAATCATTACCCCTCACAGGTCAAAAACATCCCATAAAAACTGCTGCAGCATTAAAAAAAAGAAAAATTACCTCCATTTGTTTCTGGATGCAGGGGGGTCTCCTCTGGAAAAGAATAATCCTTCCCCCACACCCTTTTTTATCTGTTTCTTCTGATGAGTCCTCTCTAAAATCTCCCTTTTGCCGGTGCGGTAAAATTTCTTCAGAGTGACGGATGAGAGGGTGCAGTAAGAGAGCTCAGCCAGTGACCTACACAATAACCAGCCCAGCACTGTCAGAACAAGAAGGGAAGGAGGGAGAGAAGGGGGGGGGGGGAGGCAAGCAATCAGGGTTTAAATATAGACACAAATCTAAACAGATATAGTCCTTCCCAGCGTACAGGATTCAGAGAGGAGAGGGTGTGTGTGAGAGAGAGAAAGATACATTCACACCACCACTGATCTGCCCAAACATGGGGACATGCTGTAATGTACTTCCTCTGCCTCTATCACAAACTCTCCACCCCTTTATCTGTGTGTGTCTCTCTAAACCCACAACCCCTTAAGCACTTCAGCAAAATGCTAAGAGAAAAAAAAGACCAAACTTGAAAGGGCACTAGGTGGAGTTTAAAATGTGTAGGTAGCACGTGCGGAACTGCAGAACGTAGAAAGAGACAAGCGATCTGGTTACCGAAAGAAAGATTGGCAGCTGGACTAGATGTGCCCTTGGGACCTTCTGTAACTGGCTTCCTGCAAGCCATCCATTATTCGGAAGAGAAAATACCACAGTCAAAATTTAAAGGTAAAGTTAGCACAAGCACAATAACTCCACTGGGCTCAGGCTCAGCTAGTCCCATGTTTACCCTTTTTTTAATCTGAGGACTTAGCTACTACTTTTACTACAGAAAGTAGGATTTGATTGATGCATTGAGGATATACAGTAACTGGACGACTCATCCTGTGTCTAAGGACCTGGAGCGATCTGCTAGTCCTAGTTAAGAGAAAATTGCAGCCTCTGTGCACACAAGATTTCAGAAGTATATAAGGAAATAGTAATTACCCACTCCTGGTGTTGGTCAGCTGATGGTACTACTTCTAATATCTGAGATGCCATAGGCAGCTCCTGGTTAGTTTGAGATAATATTTATTTTGATTTATGCATTTTATACATGTGCAAGTATCTCTCTCTCACTCTTATTTATATATATAGATATAGATGGTGAGGAGCGTTCAATAATTTATCTACCTTAATAAGAAAATTTTCTTTTATTTTTCAATATAGCCCCCTGATAGCTCCATACACTTCATCCACTTTTCCTGCAATGACTTTAACCCTTTTGAAAAGAATTATTCTCTTTGACCTTCAAACCAGAACGTCACAGCTTCCTTGATGTCTTCTTCACTTGAAAATTGTTGTCCTTGGAGAGATTTCTTTAACTCTGGAACAGGAAATAATCTGAGGGAGCTAGGTCAGGACTGTAGGGTGGATGATACAGCTGCTGAAACCCACATTCTCTGATGTCAGCCAGTGATTGTCGTGATATGGGCACCGGCGCATTGTCGTGAATGAGCAGCATGCCTGTTATGAGTTTTCCTTGTCTTTTGTCCTTGATTGACTCCCGCAAAGCAATCATTCTGTTGGAGTAATTCTCCCCAGTTATGCTTGTCTTGTGTAGCATGAACTCCAGAAGCAAAAGTCCAGCATCCTAGAAGACAGTTGCCATGACTTCTCCTGCAGATTTTTCTGTCTTGAACATTTTTGGGGTGGGGGATGACTTGTACTTCCACTGTATTGACTCCATTTTGGACTGTGATAGACACAAGTCTCATCTCCAGTTAATAAACGATGAAAAAGATTCATTTGGTCTTCACGGAGCATCTCCAAATTCTCCTGACAGCACTGAAGCCTCGTGGCCTTCTAACATGGCGTCAGCATTCTTGGAACCCATCTTGCACTAACTTTTCATGAATTATTTTTTAAGCTGTACCTGCCGAGATACCCATTTCTTCAGCTATTTGGGAAACCTTAATTCTTCTGACAAAATTAAATCTTCGACTTTCTTGTACATTTCTGTGGACGTTGTTTCCACACACAGACGGTCCAATGTGATGGTCATCTTCAATGGACTCTCTACCCCACTTAAATTGCTTATTCCAAAACTTTACCTTTGTAGGATGATGGAGCAGACTCACCATAAACTGCAGTCATACATTCAAGGATCTTTTTTGGCTTTTTCCCATCTTTTATGAAAAATGTTGTCACTGCTCCATATCTAGCAGTTTCTTACTTGATTCGCACGAGGACTCTTCTGACATCCTGTCTCTTGGAATGTTAGACTTGCACTGAGCAGCAACGATGCATCAGTAACCTTGAGACACATCACAACATGTACAGACTTGTTTTAACACACTGGTTACTTTCTTTCTACCTGGTGTGTGTGGGTGTGTGTGTGTAAATGATGTACAGAAAAGGCAAAAGTCTGCATGAACCTAAAATGTCCCCATAGTAAACAATCCGCCCACATTCAGCAAAGGCCTCCTGGAAAAGCCACACTTTTCTTAGCCTTCTAAATTGCAAGTATTTGAGGAAGAAACATACCTCATCTACTAAGATGTTCCATTGAATGGGCACAATGACTGAAAATAGACTTCCTTGTGCTTCTCAGAGTAACATGTTCCTTATCTCTGTAATCCTTCCACCATTCTAGCTACAATATTCTGTATCACCTGTAAATAGCAAATGGTCTTCAGTGGAAGTAATTTTATAAATGATTTACTGCATGTACAATAGCTCCTATAAAATTACCCCAGTGGTTAAGTGCATAAAAATGCATCAGGTGACAAGAAGGTGCATACGTATTTTTACGTGACCTATGTGTGTGACCTATGTGTAGATGTGCATCTTAAGCTTTCTTGGCTGAAATCATGGTTTTTGCAGCTGTCTGGGGTGGAACCGTGTTCAGGTGTGCTTGACCAACATTAAAGCCAATTCTGCTGTAGCTTTCTTCAGTGTGATGCTGTGTGGTTAGCTCTCTGTGCTGGATTTTATGTAGAGGTCTAGATTGGTTAATGTCTGTCCAATCACATTTAAACTCTTTAAAGGCAGGAAAAGTTGGTCCTCAGTGCTGATTTTGTGGGTGCTAAATTTATTGTATGAGTGGTTGCCAAGCATTGACCCTTGTCTCCATTAAGGTTGTGGGGGGTGTCTTGTTATTTCTACCTCTTCTATCTTTCTAGGCCATCAACAGGATCTTTGCGTCGTTGAATGTGATAGTATGACCACAATGGAAATGGAAAGCTATAGCTGATTTGTGTGTGCTCTTGTAGCCTCTTCTACAGTGTGGCCAGTTTCAGCTAGATTTGAGCAGCCACAGCTGCAAGGGATTTTGTAGACCTGAGCAGCTTGGAGGAGGAGGAGCCAAACCATTTGTGCCAGGAGTATGTGATAATGGTGCACTGTATGCCATTTTGATATTTTTCTTTTTAGCAGCTTCCCTTTGCAGTCAGTCACCCCCTGGATTTAAGGTAGAATGACAAGCTTCCAACGACAGGACAGAACAGAACAGACACCTATGTGTCTTTATAAAACAGCCTCAAAATACAGTAAATGCCTGCTATAATATTACCCTCCATTACTATAATAATAATAATAATCTAACTAGCTAAAACTAACACCTGTGCCATAATTATTGAGTATGAGTAAAACTTTTATGGTTGAAGTGGCCAAATCATTTCTCAGTTTCCAAAATAATACCCAAAACAAAAGATTCTTGAATCCCTTGCATGTTTTTTCACCCTATGTATAAACCTGTATAACTATTATGATGGCCTCCTTAAGCAGAGCTAACAAAACTTGTTCTGAGGACCCAACAACCAGTTGGATTTTTCAGCATATCCATAATTAATATACTGTACATGCAGAAACATTGCTAGTATCCTGAAAGCCCAACTAGCAGTGGGACCCAGATAGATAGATATATTTAGAGCTACCAGATGATTCCAGATCATTCGATATAGGTTTGCAAGTCTTGGTTTTATGTGCCTATCAGATGACATTTACTATTGTATGGAGTTGTGGTGCGCTTTGGTAGCCAGAGCTGGAATCTATGGTTCACATGTTTCAAATTTGTGCTAATTCAAGTTCTGCCTTTGTTTAGGAAATCAGACCTAGAGGCTGATTAGATAAAATCAGGTCAGGCTTTGTCTGGTCCCAGGTGACTTGGGGCCATTTGAGAACTTTCTGTCCTTCTGTGTGGGACTCTGAAGTACTTCCATGATACAGCAGCCCCGTTCGAGATTGATTTATTACTGAAAAGCACATTCCTCCCTCTACCCTGATATAACCAGTGGTGGGCTGCCTCATTGTTTTCAAATTTTAACATTCTTATAAATTACACAGACCTAAGAGTAATAAATGGCTGATTTTCAAAGGGCTTGGGAATGTAATTGCCAATAGAGGTTAGGTTGGGGTCTGACTATTTGCAATTCAGAAGTGATATCAAAACCAGGCTATTTGGGCAGGACTTTGGTAAAAGTCATCTAATTTGTGAGGAGGAAACTTTGTATGATTTGTATGATATGTCACCCTGTATATGAATATTTATAATTGTAATGTAATTTTGTAAATGTATATGTTTGTATTATATTGCTTATGTGATGTACATCACTTTCAGCCCTCATTGTAGTTTGCCTATTTATTTGATTGACTACAATACAAAAAGTCACTCCTCTATTAAGCATTCAAATATTTTCATAACAATGACTATTTATGTTTTCATCAAAAAATGTATATCAAAAACTATGGGCTCCTTTTACAAAGGTGCTCTAGCGTTTTTAACGCATGCACCGGATTAGCACGCGCTATAGTGCGCGCTAGCTGAAAAACTACCGCCTGCTCAAGAGGAGGCGGTAGCGACTAGCGTGCGGGGCATTTTAGCGCATGCTATTCCGCACGTTAAGGCCCTAACGCACCTTTGTAAAAGGAGCCCTATATATATGCTCAGAGACTTGAAGGCAAAAACAAGGGGCAAACCCCAAGAATATCACCTCACCACCCAGGCACTGCATATGTTTAAATAGTGTTGAAAAACATTTTTTCGCTGCATCACACAGTCAACTTGTTTCTTACTATTCACATGCACGATATGCAAAGCACTTATCTTGTCAAAGGTTCCAACGTGGCCCGTTTCGATCCTGCGTCAGGGAACCAAGATGAAAGCTTGAATTAACTTTAAAGATGGCTCAGTCTCTTCCGAAACTTGGAAACTTGTTTGTTTTATGTGCTGGAGCAGAGGACAAGGAAGTCATATTGGTCCTGGGAGAAGGAGGACCAATTCCACATTAGCGCCCACAAGGATGTTGCTCCCCATGTCCACTCCCCAAACTACATGGAATGATTCACAACGTTAATAAAATGAAATAAGTTGGCTGCTTTGAAATTTAATGAGATGAGCTCCTGAATGAAGCTCCTACTTTCACTAGGCTCTTACATTCACAAGCCTAAAACGTAGATGCCTCCAGGGGGATTTCAGACAGGGAAAACCAGAAGCAGCTTAGTACTGATATTTAGCAGAGAACAATTTAAAAAGTAATTTCTATGAGTAAAGCTGTGCTTGTAAAACTATGCATTCAATATGCATACATAGCTTGTACACATAGTGTTAATTGAACTGAGCAGAGGTATTCCCAGGGTGGCGTTGTGTGTGCCACAGAATAGGTGTAAATATACTGTAAGGGCCTGATTCTGTATATAATGTCCCCCCCCCCAAAAAAAAAAAAAATCATTGCTGACTGGAACGGATTCTACAAGGTGATGTCAGAGGAGGGGCAAGATCGCAGCAGAAAGAAGACACTCCAAAGCCGTACAGCAGCTTGCAAAGATCGCTAGCGCCAGCAATCTTATTGCAGGCTGCTGAAGTTAGGAATATTGATTCCAGGAGGCCAGGAGGAATACGCAGGCCTTCCGGAGGGGGGATAGTCCTTCGGAGAGGGGTGCAGCCTTCCGGGGGGGGGGGGGGTGCAGCCTTCCGTGGGAGGGGGGTACAGGCCTTCATAGGAGATAGGCAGGTAGGCCTTCAGGGGGAATGCAGGTCTTCAAAGGGGGGGACAGGCAGGCAGGCCTTCGGGGGGGATGCAGGCCTTCAAAGGGGAGAGACAGGCCTTCAGGGGGAACAGGCAGGCATGCCTTTGGGGGGATGCAGGCCTTCAAAGGGGGGAGACAGGCAGGCAGGCCTTCGGGGGGATGCACCGATGCAGGCCTTCAAAGGGGGGACAGGCCTTCAGGAGGAACAGGCAGGCAGGCCTTCGGGGGGATGTAGGCCTTCAAAGGGGGGGGACAGGCCTTCAGGGGGAACAGGCAAGCAGGCCTTCGGGGGACAGGCTGGCAGGCCTTCAAAGGGGGGGACAGGCTGGCAGGCCTTCAGGGGATGCACCGATGCAGGCCTTTGGGGGGGGGGGACAGGCCTTCAGGAGGAGGTGCAGGCCTTCAAGGGGGGGGACAGACCAGGGGAGGGGGACCCTGGTGTAGAAGTAAACGGAGGGAGGGAGGGAAGGGGGGTTCAAAGAGACATGCATATGCTGGACTTTGGGGGGGAAGAAATAATGGGTCTGAAAATAGAGGAGAGGAAGAGAGATGATGGACAATGGGATTTAGGAAGGGAAGGAACAGAAAGAGAGAGAAGTTGGACATAAGGGATGGTGTGGAGGGAGATAGAGATACTGGATAGGAGGGTAGTTGGGAAAAGAAAGGGAGAGATCGTGGACCCTGGGGTAGTGGGGAAGGAGAGAGAGATGCTGGATGTAAGGCAGTGGCGTACCTAGGGTATGTGGCACCCGGGGCCCATCATTTTTTGACACCCCCCCCCCCCCCCCCCATGTAAAAAAATTTTTTTTTTTTTTTTTTTTTTTTGCAATAACCATGAAATGGAATAAATGGTCAGAATAGAAACAGGCAGTGAAAATTTTCTTTTATTGAATCTCATATATGTAACCATTATTCCAAACATAACAAAACATAAATTATGTCTAAATTGTCATGACATTAGAAGTACATATGGAGTAGTTGCAGGCAGTGGCGTACTTAGGGTATGTGGCACCCAGGGCCCATCATTTTTTGACACCCCCCCCCCATCTATATGAAAAATATGATTTTTAGTACCAATCTACATATCGCACCACAAGAGTGTACCTAGGAAAAGGCTGCATCTTAAACACTGCAGTGAGCACTAGAACACCAACACATACATTGTAAAACTAAACAAGCCAGATCCCGCACAGTCAATTGGTCCTGTAGTCAATGCCAACTGAAAACTATGTCTTTTTCATACACACAGAACAGAGATACACCCTCGCCCAAAATGGAATAATCACAAACTAAAAATAGAAATATGTAGACAAAAGTTAAACTGATCCGCCAAGAAACCAGACTCTGGATACAATGCAACACCACAAAAAACAGTAACACATGTCCTCTAATACAGTGCAAAATATAAAGACAGTAGATGTAAATTTGAAAAAACTGATACATAACAATCACCACTTTATAAATTAACAAATAAAAATAAAACAAATAATGAGATATAAAAAAATACAATTTTATTGGACTAATCCCCGTAAGCTCGGTCCCCATCCCCGCAAACCACCTGATTCCATCCACACAAGCCTTGAATTGTTTATATTAAAGTATAAAAAGAAACAATATTCTGTACAATTGTCAATTTATAAATCAGCGTCTTCTCCCCACTCTCTTCCCCATTTCCCTTCAGCATCCTCAGCCCACTCTCTCTTCACTTTCCTTCAGCGCACGCACATAAAAACAAGCAAGTAATTTTATATCATTTTCATTCTATTCATTCATAGAAATTAAAGTCTAGATAATGCCAGTCACATAACAAAACATGATTTTACAAAAATAATTCCCTGCAGTCAAGCCTGCAAGGATTATTAGATGTCTTTCAGCAGTTCCCCTCCCTCCCTCCCCCTTACCTTTGTGGCCAAGTCAAAATGATCTACCAACAATAAAATTTTAAAAACACAAAGCACGCTGTACGCAGAGAAAATGTTAATTATCATTTATATTCCGCGGGTTTTCAAAGAGGTCAAGGCAGATGACTTTATGCAATGTCACCTCAGTAACAACTATACAAAAATAGACAAATATTCCCCCTCCCTTTTTACTAAACTGCGATAGCGGTTTTTTAGCGTAGGGAGCTGCGCTGAATGCCCCACGCTGCTCTCGACGCTCATAGGCTCCCTGCGCTAAAAAACTCTATTGCGGTTTAGTAAAAGGGGGCCATAGTGCAAAATATAGACAGCAGATATAAATTTTCAAAACGGACACATTTTGATCACTAAGTTGAAAATAAAATCATTTTTCCTACTTTTTTGTCTGGTGATTTCATGAGTCTCTGGTCCTTCTTCTGATCCTTCTTCTTTCTCTCTCCCCCTGGCTCCCCTCTTTATTTCTGCCTTTCTTTCTCTCTCCTCCTGGCCCCCCTCTTTCTTTCTGCCTTTCTTTCTCTCCCCCTTGACCCCCCTCTTTATTTCTGCCTTTCTTTCTCTCCCCTTGGTCCCCCTCTTTCTTTCTGCCTTTCTTTCTCTCTCCCCCTGGCCCTCCTCTTTCTTTCTGCCTTTCTTTCTCTCCCCCTTGACCCCCTCTTTATTTCTGCCTTTCTTTCTCTCCCCTTGGTCCCCCTCTTTATTTCTGCCTTTCTTTCTCTCCCCTTGGTCCCCCTCTTTCTTTCTGCCTTTCTTTCTCTCTCCCCCTGGCCCCCCCTCTTTATTTTTTCCTTTCTTTCTCTCTCCCCCTAGCCTGCACAAAGCCATCGTGCCGATTTCTCCACTTCCACGATTCTTTCCCTACCCTCACCCCCAAGCCAGCAGCCGATTTCTCCCTGCTCCTTCCCCGATGTCCTGAACTTCATCGGGCAGCAGCAGCATTCACAATTCACTGATGTTGCCCGCTTCAGGCCTTCCTCTCTGTCGGGTCCTGTCTTCATGAAAACTGGAAGTAGGCAGGACCCGGCAGAGAACAAGGCCTGAAGCCGGCAACAGCAGCGAATTGTAAACGCTGCTGCTGCCCGAAGAAGGTAATGGAGCACCGAGGCAGTCCGCTTCTCCCCCCTCCCAGCCGAACCCCCGCTGACCCTCCTATCTCCCCCCCCCCGTGAACCTTTCCGACCTTCCCAGCGAGAGCAGCAAACCTCCTTCGCGGCTTTCTCCTCCCTCTGCCGCGTTACTGATGACGTCATCAGTGATGCGGCAGAGGGAGGATAAAGCCGACGCTACTGGAGGGAGGTTTGCTGCTTTCGCTCGGAGGGTCAGAAAGGTTCACTTGGGGGGGGGGGAGAGAGATAGGATGGTCAGCGGGGTTTCGGCTGGGAGGGGGGAGAAGCGGTCTGCCTTGGTGCTCCAAGGCCTGGCGCCATTACCTTTTTCGATAATGGCGCCGATGCTGCTTTCGCTGGGAGGGTAGGAGCGCGATAGGGACCGGGCCAGCTGTGCACCCCCCCCTAAGGCGGCACCCGGGATGGACCTCCCCTTCGCCCCCCTTGGTACGCTACTGCCCTGGGGAAACAGCCTGCAACAAGATCGCGCGATGCCAGAGATCTTTGCCTGCTTCGGCTGTTTCCTCCGCCGCGGTCCCGCCCCTCCTCTGACATCAGAGGAGGGGCAGGACCGTGGCGGAGGAAACAGTCGAAGCAGGCAAAGATCTCTGGCATCGCGATCTTGCTGCAGGCTGTTTCCAGACGCGACACCCGGCGCAAGGGGGGGTAACTGGACCGGACCGGGAGCACCCCCTCAGGGCTTGGTACCCGGGGCGGACCGCCCCCCCCGCCCCCCCCCCCCCTTGGTACGCCACTGATGTAAGGGTAGTTAAGAAAAGGTGGATCTGTGGATGGAGATGAAAAATAAAGAAAGATGCCAGACCTCCGGGGGAGGGAAGGGAAACGGAAGGGGAGGACAGAGATGGCAGATGAATGGTTAGAACGGAGAAAGAAGAAAGAAGGAGACCCTGGCAAGCAAGTTATCAGAAGGCAACCAGAACCTGGGACCAACAAGATTTGAATGACCAGACAACAAAAGGTAGAAAAATTAATTTTATTTTCCCTTTTGTGATTACAATATGTCAGATTTGAAACATGTATCCTGCCAGAGCTGGATTGTTTACACCACAGCACCAGTGTGGTTAGGAGAAGGCAAAGGGGGTGAAGAGGCTATAAAAGGGGTAAAGAGGCTGTAAAATAAACCCACCAGGATGTTTGAAAAAAAACACCCAATTGGGCAGGAACATCTAATCGAACTGAATTGAAAAATCAGTTCAGTAGGCTGAATCGAATCGAATCGAATTTTTTTTTTCCTGAATTGGGCAGCACTAATTTCCACAAGTAATCTCAATGACCTATGAACTTTTCTTTTAGGAAATTATCCGAACTTTTTAAAAATCCTACTAAGCTAACTGATTTCACCACAATCTCTGGCAATGAATTCCAGAGTTTAATTATACGTTGTGTGAAGAAATATTTGCTCCGATTTGTTTTAAATCTACTACTTAGTAGCTTCATCACATGCCTCCTAGTATTTTGGGAAAGAGAAAAAAAGCGATTCATATCTACCCTTCCCCCCCTTCACTCAGTATTTTATTGACCTATATCATATCACCCCTGAGCCGTCTCTTCTCCAAGCTGAAGAGCCCTGGCCGTTTTAGCCTTTCCTCTTAGAGAAGTTGTCTCAACCCTTGTATCATTTTTGTCACCCTTCTCTGTATCTTTTCTAATTCCGCTATATCTTTTTTGAGATACAGCGACCAGAATTGCACACAGTATTCGAGAGCGATATAAGGGCATTATAACATTTTAATCTTTGTTTTCCATACCTTTCCTGATAATTCCTAGCATTCTAAGGGAAGAGTGTGGCGCAGTGGTTAAAGCTACAGCCTGGGGTTGTGGGTTCAAACCCATGCTGCTCCTTGTGACTCTGGGCAAGTCACTTAATCCCCCCATTACCCAAGGTACATTAGATAGTGAGTCCACCAGAACAGACAGGGAAAAAATGTTCTGAGCTGGGAGAACAGTATACAAAATTGAATAAATAAATTCTATTTGCTTTCATAGCTGTTGCCAAACATTGAGATGAGGGTTTCAACGTATCCTCAATAATGACATCTAGATCCTTTTCCTGGGTAATGACTCCTAACATGGAACCCAGCATCACATAGCAATAGTTTGGGTTCCTCTTTCCCACATGCATCACTTTGCACTTATTCACATTAAACGTCATCTGCTATTTTGATGCCCATTCTCCCAGTTCACAAAGTCCTCTTTCAATTTTTCACAATCCTCTTGCAATTTTAACAACTCTGAACAATTTTGTGTCATCAGCAAATTTAATTATCGCACTAGTTATTCCCATCTCTAGATCATTGATAAATATGTTAAAAAGCAGTGGTCCCACACAGATCCCGACTCCCCCACCCAGCAACATGAGGATAGAAGGCTGTAGGTTTAACCAGTGTGCTATACAGTGAGCTAGCAAGTTGCATAGCAATTGTAAAACTAGGTCCTATAGGCATTGTAAAGGAAGTCTACTGTTCAGCATAGTTTGGGCTTCAGATAGACCCGAGTTCTATGGATGAAACTTAGGCACAGTTTGGACGTCCTTAATGCGATCTGCTAAATAGCTCTCTGGGTTTTTATTTTTGCTTTATTAAGCTCAAAATACATTTAATAAGGTACCACATAAACAGAGCACATCAAAACAGATATATTGCATGCAAAACCTTCTATTTTTGTAGACAAACAGCAATGCTATTTGCTAATTAGAGGAAAAGATCAATTAACTGAAGCATAGCACATGAAAAACACAGCTTTATGTTTCTTGCTAAAAAGCTACTCTTTTTTTCTGACTAAACAGTACTCCAATCAGCTCATTCTTGAAAGCAAAGAAAGCACGTGAAAAAAAAATATATAGATTGCATACATAATGTCATTTGCAAAAGCTTAAAATACAAAAAACAGATACAGACCTTAGCATGGCTTCTACTTCATTGCAAATGAAGGTGTGCAACTGCATAATCAAAAGAAACGTCTAAGTCCCTAGGCACAGAAAGTAGGCAGCACGGAAACGTCCATTTAAAAAAAAACCAACCCATCCAAAATGAGTTGGTTTTTTTTTTAAAAGAATAGCCTACCTCTACGTTCAGCAGTTTAATTGCCCAGACCACCATTACATGTATCCTTACAACACATTCCCAACAAAAAAAATCACCCAAGTCCCAAATGCCCAAAATAAGAGCTTTTAAGTGAAGGATTGTGGGATGCACTGGGGAGGGTCCTAGGGCTTGATTGGCCCAGGGATCCTAGCAGGGGCCCTAGCAGGGGTCAATTCCGGTTGCCCAAGGTACCTAATGCCCCTCCTATGGGCAGGACCTTAGGCACGTGGGCTAACCTAAGATTCCTGTTGGCCCAAGTGCCTAAAGCCCAGAGCAGTTTGACTTGTATTTGGAAATGGATGGGAAGCCAGTGAAGTGATTTTAGGAGAGGGGTAATGTGATATAGCGGTTCTCAAAGCATTGTGAAAAAATGAACGTTATGATGTACTCACATAACAGCACATCAAAAAGCATGCAGGTAGCACAGGAAGATCCCAAACTTATCGCAGGACATCTGAGCATGTCCAGCAGTAATCCATTTTAAGCACAGCAGAGAGGCATCATTTGTTGGAGGGAGGGTGGGACAAGCTGTCATGAGCACTGTTCTACCATTCTACTGTTCTACTATTGGCAGGCCCAGAGAGGGCGGTGGGACTGGGAGGTTAGGGAAGGGAGGCTGAGATGCTGGGCGAGCACCAATTTATAGTTGCAAGGGGCACCAGAAACATTATCTTTATCCATGGAAAGGACCCTTTTATCATACAAGATCAGTGGTGTAGCGAGGGTAGGAGGCATCCAGGGAGGTGGCACCCCCCTCCCCGTGCACTCCATTCAGCCGCTACCACTCCTGCCACATTTGTACCCGCCCTTCTCCCTCCCATCAATGCACACTGTTGCTCCTACTATACCTCATCTGCACCAGAACTTGTACAGCCAATCCTCGATATCCAACACCAATACCAATTCACTACACCTCACACCGTGAGGCTAAGCCCAAGTTCCCTCCATTCCCACCATACAAACTAGAGAATGACACGGTGAAAAAATTGGTCCCCGTCACCGCCCCGTCCCCGTCACCGCCCCGTCCCCGTCTCACCATCCCCGTCACCGCCCCGTCCCCGTCTCACCATCCTCTTCACCGCCCCGTCACCGCCACTGCCACCCCATTCACCGCCCCGTCACCGCCACTGCAATCCCATTCACTTTTCTTTATTTACGTATAAAGGAAACATTCTTTAAAACTTTAAAACTTAGTTAAATATTAGTTAATAACTATACAAAAACAAAACACGCAGAGAAAAAATTAATTAATATAAATTCTCAAAACTGACACATTTTGATCACTAAATTTAAAATAGTTATTTATCATACAGTTTTTCAATCACTAATCTTCCACCACCCCTGGGGCTAGCAATGCAAAAACAAACACGACATGTACTTTAAATGCTTACAATGTTAGCCTATATGGTAAGTAGACGCGGCCGCTGTACCTAATCGCGGCAAAGATCTCCC
This sequence comes from Geotrypetes seraphini, assembly GCF_902459505.1. Classification (NCBI taxonomy): domain Eukaryota; kingdom Metazoa; phylum Chordata; class Amphibia; order Gymnophiona; family Dermophiidae; genus Geotrypetes; species Geotrypetes seraphini. Next base: position 109,415,819 of record NC_047087.1, on the reverse strand, counting down.
TGCCGTGATTAGCATAGTGACCGCGGCTACGGCTGCAAGTCTCCCCTCCCCCCAGCGATCACGGCAGGAGGGCACCCAACCCCTCCTGTAGACCCCCCCAACGGCCCTCCCGACAATCGCAGCAGAAGGGTACCCAACCCCTCCTGCCGGTCCTCCCAATGGCCTCCCCTAAGATCGCCGGCAGGAGGGTACCCAACCCCTCCTGCTGGACCCCCCCCCAACGAACCCTCCCACCCCGGAACCCCCTTAGTCTTACTTTCCAAGTTGGACCGGACGGCTCCTCACACGTATGGCCAGCAGGCTTGCCTCCGTCCAAATGAGGCGGGCCCGCCCCTACCCTGCCCAACCCACAGGATCCTAGGGCCTGATTGGTCTAGGCACCTAAAGCCACTCCCGCTATAGGAGGGGCCTTAGGTGCTTGGGCCAATCAGGCCCTAGGATCCTGTGGGTTAGGCAGGGGAGGGGAGGGGCGGGCCCGCCTCATTTGGACGGAGGCAGGCCTGCTGGCCAGACGAGCGAGGAGCTGTCCGGTCCAACTTGGAAAGTAAGACTAAGGGTGGTGTTTCGGGATGGCGGGGTTTGTTGGGGGAGGGACCGGCAGGAGGGGTTGGGCACCCTCCTATTGGCGATATAGTGGGCCGTTGGGGGTGCCGGCAGGAGGGGTTGGGCACCCTCCTACCAGTGAGGGCGATCGTCGGGGGGGGGGGCGGGTTCTATTGGCAGGAAGGGTTGATCTGACAAATGAGGAGCACGGTGAAAACACAGGTAAATAGCGGTTCCTAGAAGGGGGGACATTGGCCTGCGGGGACAAATCTATTCACCGTTTTTGCGGTCGGTGAAAGGATTTGTCCCCGCGTCTGCGGCGATTTGCTAATGAGGTCACCATAACCCGCAGCCAAACCGCAGCCACGCAGCGGTTCGCTGCGGGGATCGCTCCCCGTGTCATTCTCTAATACAAACCACACGACCACCCAAAGCTAGGCCCACTTCCAACCACTCTTCCCTCCCCCCACACTCCCTCCAAGCCCCGCACTATAAAACAGCGGTCACTAAAAAAACTAGCCTACTCCCACTACCTCCCAAACGAAGTCACCACCCATCGGAACCTACGAGGCTACTACCTCAACATAAGATCGATGAGGAACAAATCCATCTTGATCAAGGATTGGCTAAACGAAATTAACCCGGACCTTCTGCTACTCACTGAAACTTGACTACTATCGGACAGTGACATCATTATCAAAGATTGTCTCCCCCCAGGCTTCAAGATTATAACTCTAGCTAGAACCTGGGGAAGGGGAGGAGGATTAGCAGTAATATACAGAGACCACCTAAATTGCGCTGTTCTTAACTCTGAATCTTCGCCCAACTTAGAGATATTATCAGTATCACTAACCTCAAAAACCCTAACAGCCTCCCTAACAACTATTCTGTTCTATGTCCCACCAAAAAAATGGAACCTAGCCAAGGAGGACTTCACGGAATTCTTGATAACCAACTCCCTAGCAAGCCCGTACACCTTACTATGTGGTGATATCAACATTCACCTAGAGCAAACAGACCAACCAGATTTTTGGTCACTCATCGCTCAATTAGACTACTTCACGCCACCCCCAACCAAAACCCATCAAAAAGGTCATCAGTTAGACCTGGTGACTTTCTCCTCTAAAGAACCAATCAACCCCAAACTCTGCTGGAAAGAAGATAACTGGTCAGACTCCCTATGGTCTGACCACAGATTATGTTACTTCACTATTGACTGCCAGCAAAGAGCCAACATATACAATAAAACAAGAACCAATAAAACCCACACTTCCAGAGGCAAGATCGACCCAATAGAATTCTGGTCCCACTATGAGAATATCATTACTCAGAATGCAGAAATAGATCAATTCATGTCCTCATGGACTAAAGACAGCACAAGCATTCTAAACAAAATTGCCCCCCTAAAAATCCGCAGAAAGAGAAGCACAAATCTAGAGGGATGGTATGACTCCGACCTGCTACTGCTAAAGAGAGACCTAAGAAAATCAGAAAGAGTATGGTCTAAATCTGGTATTCAAGAGCACAGGGTTGAGTGGAGATCAAAAGTAAAATACTACAAAAACCTCACCAAGGAAAAACGAAAAAATTTCTACACCCAAAAAATAGGAAACGTCACAAACAACAGCAGAAACCTTTTCAACCTGGTCAACGACCTCTACAATCTCGAGACACTCACGAACACCCAGGAGGATTTCACCCTAACAGCCAGCACCCTAGCAGATTTCTTCAATTCCAAAATACAAAAATTAAGATCATCTATAACGCCCCCTGCCAATCCCCACGAGTACTTTCCTATCCTCAATGACACAAACACATCCTACTGTGTTCTAGGATCCAGAACCGACCTAAGTTGGAACCATTTCACACCCATAGACTGGCAATCCTTCAACAAATACTACAACAAATACAATAACTCCTACTGCAGACTAGATACTTGCCCCCCTAATGTCATGAAAACTGCCCCAGCCCACTTCAAAGCCAACATGCTGTCATGGGTCAACGCTCTACTATCCGCCGGAAACTTCCCAGCGGAGCAAGGCCACATCCTGATAACCCCAATTACAAAAAACTCAAAAGAACCTTCCAACATCCCATCTAATTACAGACCTATCGCCAGCATCCCACTAGTCACCAAAATAACTGAGGGGGCAGTAAATGCTGAACTCTCCACATACCTGGACAAATTTGACATCTTACACGACAACCAATCAGGCTTTCGCTCTGGCCACAGCACAGAAACCATCATTGCCTCTCTACTCGACCACCTGCACTCGCTCTTCAGCCAGAGCTCCAGTGCCCTAATCTTGCAACTTGACCTAAGCAGTGCTTTCGATCTAGTTGACCACACCATTCTCCTAAACTGCCTTGCACACATCGGCATCTCCGGACAGGTTCTCAGCTGGTTCAACGGGTTTCTAAAAAATAGATCTTACAGAGTCATCAAGAATGACTCCTACTCCCATAGCTGGGACAACTCTTGTGGTGTCCCCCAGGGCTCGCCACTATCCCCCACCCTATTCAATATCTACCTCGTCTCCCTGGGAAACCTCCTGCACAACTTCAAGCTCAAATTCTTCATTTACGCAGACAACATCACAATAATCATCACACTAACCAGTTTCACCCTAGAGCTGCTTGATTCTATATCACACTTACTCAGGCAGATAGAACTCTGGATGCTATCCCATAGTCTAAAATTAAACGCTGACAAAACTAAATTCTTCCTAGCCTCTCCCAACGACAAACTCAAAACTACCTCAATCCAAGTGAATGGATCGGACTTCCCCCTAGAACAAACCCTAAAAATACTAGGAGTCACCCTAGACAAACACCTTTCCCTTGAGAAGCACACTGATCTTACCATCAGGAAATGCTTCTCGGTGCTCTGGAAACTCCGCACCATAAAAAAATACTTTGATGACAACTCATTCCGACTGTTAGTACAATCTTCCATTCTCAGCATCCTCAATTATTGCAATATCATGTACCTAGGCGCCATGAAGAAAACCACCAGGAGACTAAAACTGATTCAGAACACTGCTGTCCGCCTTATATTTGGCCTAAACAAATGGGAACATATCACCCCTTTCTACCATAAACTGCACTGGCTGCCATTTGAATCCAGAGTACTGTTCAAGTTCGCATGCCTCAGCTTCAAAACGGAGTTTGGTCTATCCCCAAGCTACCTCATCCCCCACTTTAAATTAAATCACAACAATAAGAACTCTCGCAGAATTCATCTATTCGCCTTCCCCTCCCCTCCCTAAAACTATGCCCTCTCAAACGATTCGTTGACAAAACCTTCTCCTTCCAGGCGGCCAAAATAAACTCATGGCTTGCCCAAATTATACTTGACGCCCCCACTTACCTGGACTTCAGAAAAAAACTCAAAACTCACTTATTCCACAGACAGAATCCCTAACACTCCCACTCGCGACTTCTACTCCCTTCAATACACTTAAACCCCCACCTTCCCCCCCCCAGGTTCCCTCCAAACCTATTAACTTCCCGGTCACTCATGTAGATTCCATGTACTATATTCCCTGTATACTCCTTGTATCATACTCCTTGTATTCGCCTTGTATATTCCTTATATATTCCTACTGATGGTATTTTATATCAACTTCATCTTGTTAAATTCTTGTTAACTTCAATGACATGTACATTCCAAAAAATTGTAAATTCCAACGTTATTTTCTTGTGTAATCTTATTAACTGCTGTGAACCACCTAGAACTCTCTGGGTATGGCGGTATACAAAATAAAGTTATTATTATTATTTATTATTTAAATCTTCACCACCACGAGCAGCCTTTCCGGCCTGCTGCTTGTCTAGCATTAGCTTTCCCTCTGATGTCACTTCCTGGCTCTGTTACCAGGAAGTGATATCAGAGGGGAGCCAGGCAAGTGTGAGCAGCAAATTGGAGAAGTTGGTGAAGATTTAAAGAGATACAGGGGGAAGGGAGGGCATGAGTGTGGCATAGGGGGATGTTGAAGTGCCAGTGCCCCCACTAAGATGGCGCCCAGGGCGGTCCATGCCCCCCTTTTACTACGCCACTTCACAAGGTACTGCTTCATAGAACTAAAGCAGGTCAGCATAATGTACTGCTAATGCTGGACTGGAGTTAGGTTATAGAAGCATGATGGTAGATAAAGGCCAAATGACCCATCATGTCTGCCCATCCACAGCATCCACTCTCTCCTCCTCTCCCTAAAAGATCCCAAATGCCTGTCCCACACTTTCTTGTTATGTGCAATCTTATAGTCCGCTGAATCCTTATTAATTAGAGTTCTAGACGGTTATAGGCAACATATGGTTACATAGAATTTTGTATAGAATTAAATCTATCATAATGAATTATACATGCATATTCATTAAACAGTTAAATCTGTTACAAAGAATTATACAAATTATCAAATTATACATAGAGTCTGAGGTAATACGAAGTCTGTTCAAAAGGTTCCAGGACAGTTTGAATTGCGCCCCAACGGGATGGTCTTTTGAGACGTGCTAGGTGGAGTTGAGTAACTTGAAACCTCACAAGTAACCTCCTTTTTTCGTTGATATCTGTTTTTGTCTCTGAGCTACAGCAGTTTTTGTGAAAGTGTGTTTTCTTGATCAGCTATTTTTCATCATTTCCGACCTCAAAGAGCTGCGCTACAGTGTGAAATTCTGTTTTAAATTGGGTAAGACCGCTACAGAAATTTATGAAATGTTGAAAGTGGCTTATGGGGAACATGTCATAATCATGGAAGGTGTTTTGAATGCATTAAAATTTGCAAATTTGGCGTAAAAACGTGATGATGGTTCTTCCCCAGCCACCTTACTCTCCTGACTTGGCCCCTGATGACTTCTTCTTGTTTCCTAAACTTAAATCCACGTTGAAAGGAAAGCGATTCGACACCACTGAAGACATAAAGCAAAATTCAACGTAGCAACTTTTGACGATTCTTGAAGATGCGTTTAAGGATTGTTTCCAGAAGTGGAAACAAAGTTGGGAAAAGTGAAGGGGAGTACTTTGAAGGGGACCCAATGGAATAAGTTGCAAGATTGTTTAATAAATTTTTTATAAAATCAGTCCGGGAACTTTTTGAACAGACTTCATACAACATAAATAGCAGCTGACCTTTAACATGGTCTTTGTTTTGAGTGACTTGTGTTCCTTTGTCTTAGACGGACTTTCAACCTTGTCATTTACATTTTCTATATGATCTCTATTCCCAAGAACAATTTTCTTTCACAGTTAGGGATTTTTTTTATGTCCATGGGAGATTGACGCCTACACTTCACTACATAGAAACTGGCCTATCAAGTTCAGATTCTTGCTCCTTGCTGCTCAGGGCAAACAGCTGCTTCCTTTTCTGTGGAGATCAGCTTCCATGTCTTTACCTGGTCCTTGGGAGGGGGGGGGGGTGTTCCATTGTGTTTCTTCCTCTCTGGAAAGTACCAGACTACAATTTTCATAAAGCAGCCAAGCAACTAACTAAGTTCTGCATTTATCAGCCAGTTGCAAGATCTTTTTTTTTCTTTCTTTTGTCTTGCTAAAGAGGCAATTCTACAAGCGAGTTCCTCCATTTAGGTGCCCCAAGGCCAGGCAATGAAGGCCTACTCCAAAACAGCATTTGAATGCCCAGATTCCATTATCAAATACTAGTGTAACCTGGTATTGATGTGCCTTGCATTTATGTGCTCACAGTTATACCAGCAATTGACTACAGACTGATAAGCGAGTGATGGGATGTTATCTTTTACTATCTAACGCCCCCCCCTTTTTTTTTTACTAAGCTGCAGTAGAGGTTTCTACCATGACCTGGAGTGCTAAATGCTCCAATGCTGCTCTGATGCTCATAGAAATTGTTAAGGCCCGATTATGGCTGTACACACTCTGTCATTTGACAAGCAGATGCATCTGGGGACAATATCTAAGAGAAAACAGACACCTATTGTCTCTCAAACATGTCCACTTTATTGAATGTTCTATACCTCAATTTATATCATCTTACATGGGTAAGGGTCGTCAGCATATGACGTAAATGCAAACCATATCAGATCACATGCAACTTTAAAAGAAATAACAAAATCCTTTACTTATCTAAAGCCAAAGTCTAAAGGTGCTTTGGCTAACAAAGTTTTATCTAAATTTTCATACAAATACAGCTAAGAAAACAATTAGATTCACTTTACTACAGAATAAGAAAACACATCTCTCAAATATACAATGGCCTTGTAGTATATCAGCAGGAGAAGGCAAACAATCTGGATTTACAACTTCAAACACAACTTAAGGAAAACTACATAATAGAATAGCCTTATAATATTTGGCAAGAGAAGGCAAACAATATCTGGATTAAACATAGCATAAGGACACACATCTTTTCAAATATAGATGTCCTTGCATTATTACAGAGAAGGGATTAAACATAGCATAAGAACACACATCTTTTCAAACATGGATGTCCTTGCATTATTACAGAGAAGGAAAAACAAACAGGGCCTGGGTTTCTTACTGCTCCAAAACACATTCTATGGAAAACTACAAGACGTGTCCCTTCAAATCCCCTCTTACGTCATGTAAATGACGTCATGAATGTACAGCATGAGCTTGGAGGGAGAGATATTCCAAATATGTCTCTCGAGGAGGAGTTTTAGGAGCTGTAATACGAATAACACAGCGCATGAGCAGTCGAAAACTTACATAAGAGACAAGAATGCAGATAATAATAGTGATTAAGACAATAAGAAGGTCTTTTACCCAGCCCTGCATCCAACTGAAATACTGGTCCCAAGGATGAGATAAACCAGAGTTATGTTTGAGCTCAGCAGAGAGGTCTGCTAATTTCTGAATGGCCATAGTAACTTTTCCTGTAGGACCTGTATTATCAGGAATAAATGTACAACACGATAAAGTACTGGGAAGAATTTTACAAACACCCCCCTTCTCAGCTAAAATCATATCTAGGGCCATACGATTTTGAAAAGCCATCTGAGAAGTGGGGCCTAACTGATCAGCAATACCTTGCAAGGCATCTCTAGAGTAATTCACAAAGCGTTGCTGATTATAATAAATGTAATTAATCCAATCAACATTCTTATTGATAGTAATAAGGGGAATAAGGGATTCAAACCCAGCCTTAACCTGGTCTCGGGCCTTGAATTCATCTGGGACCCCTCTTGGGACCCCTATAGCATCTATATATACATGCGGATCAAAACTACCAAGGAGATCACGTCTATGTCGAGACAGAGGAGAGGAAGAAAGTGAATAAGAGGAAGAGTGCCCTTCAGAAAGGATATGCAGAGGCATAATAACCTTAGCTAAAGCACACTGGCCTATCCACTGGCTGGGTAGCTTAACACGGAGCCTAAAGTCTCCACAGAGCCAGTAAATATCACCTAGAGTGAAAATCTGATGCTGTAACAATGGGGCATACCTATAATCCAAGACAGAACAATAACCTGGGGGAAAGTTGCCCACAAAACTTCCCTGTGTCAAATTAGAAACATGACATGTGTAATTACCCTTATAGATAGTAACGGCTATGTCAAGTGTTTTCTGTCCTGGCAGCAAAGGGTATTTAGAACGCCACAGCGCACAAAGGGGATCAGTAAAATTAGAGGAGATATTGGTAAATAACCCAAAAAAGCATGGTTGGATACCAGGAGGGAGGTCCAGAGGTACGGTTCCTAGATGGGGTCTAGCTTGAGCACATATGTAACAATTACTCTTATTATGTTGATCAGCAGTGAATTTCATCCATTCTAACCAAAGGTTACGTTCTGAAAACCCTACCTCAACAGCCATAGTATCTTCAAAGGTGGGATTGGCAATAGCCATCATGTCAGTAAGTTTATTGAATGTAGGGGCCAGTGGGTTAGTATTTTTGGGGCCCCCACAAAATGGCGGGAGAGGATGAGTGGAGGTAGATAGATCCCGTAAGAAAAACTGATGGGTCGGATAGCTAGACCCACCCTTAAACCATATGCCCATAACGTACATACCTTCATCAGTAGGTCTAGGGTTGTCAATAGTAAGAGAAAGCTTAATAATTTGTTCAGGAGCCCTTCTCCTATAACAGTTTCCAGTCTTACGAAGGGTCATACGAGTAAGCAGAGATTTACCATTTTGATCCACTTTTTTTAGAGCACTTTCTGGTCTATAAGCCCAGTCAGTGCCAGTATTCCACCCTACTGCTCCCCAGGATGCACACTTATCCCCCCAACGTAAGTCAGTAACACATATATATATATCTTTAGTTTTAGGAATCTCTGAGGACCAATGGCATAGCCTTGGGATATCAATTGATGAGCAGTCCATAATGTCACAATACTCAAAGGAGAAGGTGGCAACTTGCACACTACTGGAATTATACCAAAAGGTAGTATACTGTCTATCTTTCTGAATTCCAATTGAAGGACAGCCTTTGCGAGGGAGTAGTCCAGCTTGACGTCTCAGTCGCAAAGAGGCGCCGGGGGTGCTGTTTGCAGATGAGTACATTGTTGGAGTGTCATTTACAGATGGGTATGGGCAGAAAGTGTCGTGAACCCAGGACACATCATCCCTGTAGACACAGTTAGAAATGATCCATACAGGAAAGAAAACTAGCAGCAGCGCTGCCAGGAGGAGAAAGATAAAGTTGGTGGAATGCTGTGATGAGATCATCATGTTGTTCCTCTGAAGGGGGTGAAATCTGCGCAGAGACGGCTTGCTTCTGGGGTTTTAGGTTAACCCTCTTCAAGCGACTTGCGTGGATCCAAACAGGAGACTCCTCAGTGAGTACAGCGGTCCTGGTCACAGCGATCACAGTAGTGGGAGGGCCAAAGGGGAAATCCGTCTGCTTCCGATCCTTGAAAAGCTTCTGGATGATGACTTCATCACCAGGCTGGAAGGAATGGGTAGGAGTCTGTGGAGAGAAAGGAGAAGTGCAAGACACAGTTCTTTCAACATGCCCTAATGTTTCAATGAGCTTCCGAACATATTCTTCTTGTATCAAAGGAAGATCACTACTCTCAACTATGGAGGGTCTGTCTACCCATGGGGCGGGGAAAGGTCGTCCCATGAGAATCTCAAAGGGAGAGTAGCCAGTGGTGCAGTGAGGCTGCATCCTGATTTCAGCTAAAACAATAGGGAGGAATTTTTTCCAATTCACAAACGTGCCAGCTGTGGCTTTCCTGATTTTGTCTTTAATAGTCCTATTCATGCGTTCGACAATACCAGAACTCTGTGGGTGATATGGAAGATGAAATTTCCACTCAATACGGAGTGCGGTAGCTAAAGCTTTGCATACTCTGGCAGTGAAAGCAGGACCATTATCTGAATTGATGTGTATGGGACATCCCCACCTAGGGATGATTTCACGAAGTAAAATGTTCACTACAGTCTGAGCAGTTTCATTTGTAGTGGGAAAGACTTCAGGCCATCGGGAAAACATGTCAACAATAACAAGAGCATAATCCTGGCGGGTCCCAGTGGCATGAGGTATATGAGTAAAATCAATCTGTAAGTGTGAAAAAGGAGAAGTGGGGTAAGTAAGATGCTGGTGTGGTGCTTTATGGGGTATGTTGGGGTTAGCACGGAGACAAGTTAGACATCGAGCTATATATGTCTGTATCAGGGAGCGAAGATCAAGAATGAAAAAATCACTGGCAAGGAGCTGGAGTGTCGAGCGAGCACTACGATGACCAATGCCATGATATTGAGCAATGAATAAGGGAGAACTAGCGGCTGGTATACAGGGTTTCCCCTCTTTGCACCAAAGTCCGTCCGAAGGGCGGCTTTGGGCACCAGCAATTTGCCAGGCATCAAGTTCAGAGGGGGTAACAAAGGATTGAAGCTGGGAAAAAAGAGAAGAAGGGGGAAAAGCAGGAGGAGAAAGAAGAGGAAAGAGAACAGAAGAAGGAGGGGGGTCCAAAGCAGCTTGTTTAGCAATGCGGTCAGCCAGAGCATTACCTCTGGCAACTTTAGTCTGAAGGCCAGTGTGTGCACGACAATGAAGAATAGCAACTGCAGCAGGCAGGAGTAAAGCAGAGAGAAGATCCGAAACAAGGGAAGAATGAGAAATAGGCTTACCATCAGCGGCCACAAAGCCGCGACGCTGCCAGATAACACCATGGTCGTGTACAACACCAAAGGCATATTTAGAGTCAGTATAAATATTAACGCGTTTACCAGAGAAAAGGTGACAGGCGCGAGTAAGAGCAATGAGTTCAGCAGCCTGTGCCGATGGATAGGGGAGGGAAAAGGCCTCATGGATGATATCAGGGAGTTCAACCACAGCATATCCTGTGTGGAAGGTGTTGTCACTAGGACGTGAGCAAGAACCATCAACAAAAATGGAGGAAGCATCAGGGAGAGGAGTAGAGGACAAATCAGGGCGAGGGGAAGTGTCTTGATATATCAAGGAGACACAGGAATGATCAGGAGGAAGCGCATCCTGTTCACCCTTAAGACCCAAAAGACCATTTAAAAGTAGAGCAGGGCCATATGTCGGGGCAGAATATCTGATGGTGAGATTGGGATTAGAAAGGAGGATGACCTCATAACCACTAAGGCGCTGAGCTGACATATGCTGGGTATGAATATTGCGAAGGAGGGCTTGGACATCGTGAGAAGTATGAAGGGTAGTGGGGTGACCAAGGGTTAGAGGAGTAGCCATCTCTACCACCATAGCACATGCAGCTAGGGCCCTTAAACAGGCAGGCATGCCTTGAACTTGAACAGGGGTAACTTTAGAAAAAAAAGCAACAGGGCGTAACTTACCGCCATGATCCTGAGCCAGGACGCCCGCCATAGTTTTACAATTGTCACGAGCAAAGAGATGAAACATTTGTTCATAATCAGGAAGACCCAAGCCGGGGCTAGAAACCAAAGCACATTTCAAATGTCCAAAAGCGTCCAACATTTCTTTAGTCCATCTGATAAGATCAGTCATTTCAGTACCTAGGGTCTGTCTCAAAATCTGGTCATAGAAGGAACAATCAGGGATCCATTGGCGGCAGTAACCAATCATACCAAGAAAAGTAAGCATGTCTTTTTGAGTAGCTGGGCGAGGCAAACTCAGAACAGCAGCAATGCGAGAAGTGCTAATTTTCCTCTGACCATGAGTCAGGACAAAACCCAGGTATTCCACTTCAGTTTTACACCATTGTAGTTTCTTTCGTGACACCTTGTGACCACACAGAGACAACCATTGTAAAAGGTGCAGACTATCAGCTTGACAGGTCTCCTGAGTTATGGAACACAAAAGAAGGTCATCCACATATTGAATGAGAATAGAACCATGGGGGGCAGTCCATGACTGTAAAGTAGCCCGCAGGACAATGGAGAAAACCACAGGGGAATCAACATATCCTTGAGGCATTCTACACCAGGTATACTGCTGTTGCTTAAAAGTGAATGCAAAAAGGGGCTGAGTGTCCTCATCAACAGGGACAGAAAAAAAAGCATTCTTCAAATCAATGACTGAAAAAACATGAGCTGCAGGTGGAATGGAGGAGAGTAGAGAAGGGACATCCGGGACAATGGGTGCAATGGGAATCACCAGAGCATTAACAGCCCTAAGGTCTTGAACAAAACGGGGGGTGCCATCAGCTTTGACAACAGGATTGATGGGCGTATTGTAGGAAGAGATGGTGGTTTTAATAATACCAGAGGAAAGAAATGAAGCAATTAGTGAAATCATGACTTTCTCCTTTTCTTGGGAGATTGGGTACTGCTTAATGAAAACAGGAATGAGTGATTTCAGAGAAGCACGATAGGGGGTACATGAAATAAAGCCTACATCAGTGTCAGTAGAAGCCCAGACCGGAGAGTCTGGGGGAAGGGGCAAAAGTGTGTCAGGGCAAGTAGAAAGGTAAAGGGTGGACGGAGGGCGAATGGGAATAACGGAGGAAAAGACATGCAAACCTCCTGTATCATCTGTAGTGAGCTGAATGAGAAGAGGAAAAAAAAGATCTCGACCAAGAAGGCTGACAGGGCAATGGGGAATAATAAGAAAGGAGTGCTGAAAAAGAGTAAAGCCTGTATCAGGATGAGCTACAGACAGGGGTGTGGTACGATAGGATTTAGTCAAAACCCCATTAATTCCCATAGAAGGTTCAGCATTCATGCGTGGGCCCCGATAGTAATCCTCACTGATGGTGCTACAAGTGGCACCCGAATCTACAAGAAAAGGCACTGGACTCCCTTGTACAATAAGAGATATCATAGGAGAATCCTTAGCAAAGGCAGAGACCAAAGTGAATGCTGGGGTGTAAACCTCCGGGCCCCTTCATTGGGGAGTAGGGGGGCTGTGCCAGGAGATAGGAAAACGAGGAGAAGTGGCAGATGGTCTCACAGTAGAGGGAGGGGTAGGCACCACCGGTGGGGCGGGCTGAACTGGTAATGCGGGGGGTCTGGGATGAGGGCATTGATTAAGCCAGTGACTAAGGTCCCCACAATTAAAACATCCAGTACTTCTGGATGGATTATTACCACCTCGACCGGAGACTGGAGCCCTCCCCCTGCGAAACCCGCGACCCCTTCTTCCACGAGTAGTAGTCAGGCGCGGTCCCCAGGTGGGTAGCTGGCCCTGATGCAGGATTTCCCGAGGTTTAGAGATCTCAAAACAACCTGCTGCCTCTTTTTCCATTAATTTATTTTGAAATTCAGCACGAGAACTAGTGGGCCATTCTGAAATCATTTGTTTGACCAGAATTTGCAAGGGAGAACGGAGGTTAGAAAGGAAAGTCTGAATAAGTAGGGAATCCATATTAGCATGAGAACTGAGACCCGCCTCTTGGGTCCAGGTTTCATTAAACCTCTTCCAGAAATCCACAACAGTTTCACCTGATTTCTGTTTGCAGGCTACTGCAATAGGAAGGGAAGATCGAGACTTAAAACACCGATCAAGCTCTGCCTGTAATTCATTCCACATAACAGCATTTCCTGCTTCAGTATTCAGTCTATAAGCAGTAGCTGTGACAGTAGCAGGCTCTAAAACACTAATACTAGGGACGTTAGACCAGTCCCAAGGGGAACTGTGTCCAACAATGCCATCTATAATAAGGCGCATATCTTCCTGCGTATAATTTCGACCCTTGCATGCTCGTTTTAAATAGTGAAAAGTCGCACTAGCAGAGACAAGAGGCTTGGGGCAGTGTTTAATGATCTTGTTAATGTCTTCTAACTCAATGGGTTTCTTCAAAAGAGTATCCCCCACTGTGAGAAAGGGCATCTGTTCTTGCATCAGCTCCTGTACTTCCGCAACCCTTTGAGTACCGCTACGAGTGTGGAGGGGTGAAAAAGAGATTATCGGCCCCCGAACAGTGGGGCTGGTCGTGGATACAGTGGGAAATGTAATGTCTTGTGACAAAGTGTCAGCAATCTGTCCTGATGCAACTGCACCGGACAGGACGGGAGGTGGAGGAGGAGGAGAAATAAGAGTACTACCGATAAGGAGGTCAATATCATCCTTAGATAAAGAGGGATAAAGTTTAAGAGGAGCACTGGGTGAAGGAATTTGTAAATGATAAGGAGGAGGGCTAGCAGCACAGATAGATTGTTCTGCAGCATGTAATTGAGCAGGGGAAAGAATGGACAGCTTGGATGTTTTATCTTTATCAGTAGCTGACCAATAAGGAGCATATGTAAGCCAATTAATGCCTCCCCTTCTCATATATTCTTTGTCCCAGTGCGGATCCCCTAAATAATATGGCCATGCCTCATGATCCCCCAAACACAATCCCTTTATCATATCCATATGAAACGTATCATTTGCCCCATCTCGGGGAAACGGACTCGAACTATGAAGTCCTTCAGTCCAGCCAGCCATATTATCTATCCAAGGATCAATAAGATAATATCCCGTGTCACATACACGGGCAACGTAAGCCTTACAGGTCTCAGCTTTCTTAGGGGGGGGGGGAACCTTACTACCGTTCTGACCCATTACAAAAACAATATAGCAATGCAGGAATCCCGCTTATCTTACCTTATAAGCGAGATACAGAACAGTAATATACAATATAGTCTTATACTCTATAAAATCTTATCTCTAAGCAATAGAAAAGAATAGCAATAGAAGAGAGAAAGCACATACAAAAAGTGTTAACCCCACAAACGACAGAGTGCGCAGGCAGCTCTATAAGTAATATAGTTCTTCCCAAAAGAACAATAGGAGTTTCTTTATTGTTATAAACTCCGCTATAGACTTCCCAAAAATCTATATTTAACAAATAAAGGGTGGGAACAGGGCACCTAATACCCGTGAGTATTAAAGAACAGAATTCAAAATTCAGAAATACTCACAAAATACCGGTGATATCAACGTCCCTCCCGGAGGAGCCCCCACTGTTAAGGCCCGATTATGGCTGTACACACTCTGTCATTTGACAAGCAGATGCATCTGGGGACAATATCTAAGAGAAAACAGACACCTATTGTCTCTCAAACATGTCCACTTTATTGAATGTTCTATACCTCAATTTATATCATCTTACATGGGTAAGGGTCGTCAGCATATGACGTAAATGCAAACCATATCAGATCACATGCAACTTTAAAAGAAATAACAAAATCCTTTACTTATCTAAAGCCAAAGTCTAAAGGTGCTTTGGCTAACAAAGTTTTATCTAAATTTTCATACAAATACAGCTAAGAAAACAATTAGATTCACTTTACTACAGAATAAGAAAACACATCTCTCAAATATACAATGGCCTTGTAGTATATCAGCAGGAGAAGGCAAACAATCTGGATTTACAACTTCAAACACAACTTAAGGAAAACTACATAATAGAATAGCCTTATAATATTTGGCAAGAGAAGGCAAACAATATCTGGATTAAACATAGCATAAGGACACACATCTTTTCAAATATAGATGTCCTTGCATTATTACAGAGAAGGGATTAAACATAGCATAAGAACACACATCTTTTCAAACATGGATGTCCTTGCATTATTACAGAGAAGGAAAAACAAACAGGGCCTGGGTTTCTTACTGCTCCAAAACACATTCTATGGAAAACTACAAGACGTGTCCCTTCAGAAATCCTATGAACGTCAGAGCATTTAGCACCCTGGGCTACGGTAGAAACCTCTACCGCGCCTCAGTAAAAGACGGCTTACATTGGAGTTCCTTTTCCATTTGTTTTTATAGATTATTTTTGTAAGCCGCTTTGGTCTTTTGTTCAGCTAAGCGGTATATGAAATGTTTTTAATAAACCTAAAATGAAGCATAACCGTGGTCACATGAATGAGGCAAGGATGCGTGTAACTTTCATGGGATATGTTGTATTTGCATTTACTGAAAACAGAGCATGATATATCATGCATATTAATTAGGAACATCCTGAAATCTAAACCAGCTTGAGAGCTGATGGAGGGAACAAGGACCAGTTTCAGCACCACTGAATTAGTCTCTATCCATGCCTTCTGATAGCACAGGTGATATAGTTTATAGGCAAAACCAAGGAACAGATTTGTATGTTAGTATTTTCTGTACAGACCTCCTCCTTCCAGTGATATAATAGGCACATCTGTACATCTGATTCTCACGTTTCTGAATCTTAGATCTACCTTTTTTTGCATCTTTTCTCACAGTTTTCTGCTTTGAAGGTTTTGGGGCTGTTGTTCCCCCCCTCCACCCAAGCGGAAGCTGCTTGAAGTCTGCAAAAGGAAATTGGTGGGGTGAGATAAAATCGTGTAACGGTATTTGACAGAGAGGTTGACTGCAGCTGCTATAGTTCACCTCCTTCTGAAAGGAAGACACTGCCCAGACCACCTAGCAAAGCCTTCTACATTTAATCTGCTAACTTATCAATGAGTACAGTTAGAAGAAATAGCACCTGTGCTATTTCATTTCATATCACAGCAGTAATGCCAATGGATTGGCAGGAAAGAGGCTCAGCTTTTATATTATTGGAAATCATGATATTAGCTTAGGTCTAACTAAATCACACCTAAGGTCCATCCACCACAGCCATATGGTGAATGGCGACTGCGTAGAAGTGTATGATATCACAAAACATGTATAAATTGGTTCATCTTGTCAATTGTGTTGCCAGCTGGCCCTGGTTGCAGTAACTCTATGGATGCTTGAGCACTCAGGGCCAGCTCAACCATTAGGCAAACTAGGCAGTCATCTAGGGCATCGGTTTTGGATCCATACTCAAAAGATTTGTGGTAGAGGAATCTCTACCCTCAAATCCAGCATTGAAAAAACTGTGTTATCATACTCAGAATAATGAGCATGCAAATTCATGCTGCATTAAAATCATAAAGCAAACTAATCTTCCCTGACCCCAAAGCACGGGTGAGGGGAAGAGACAACTATACCCACGAAAAAAAGCTCAAAACCAAAATAACAAGGAAGATAATAATAATCATAAGTGGTGAATGGGGAGCCCTCAGTCACACAGCTCACCACGGGGTATATGCAACCCCTAGTGTGCTAGCTGTCACAATATTGTGCCCATATGAGCATAAACTGTGGAACATCCTCGGGCTCACCCGGAGTGTAATTCAATGTGTACTAGTGCACCAACAAACTTTGTGCTAAAAGTGCAAATGAAAATACCGAAGGTATAAATTGTCTCTGCCTCATATCCGAGGGTGCAGTAGCGACCAAATCAAACCATCCAAGCAGGGGCAGAAAAACAAGTGCAAAGCCCTTAGCTTCTCCGTGGGTCAAAACTCTAGGTAGCCAACGGAACTCCGTTTCGGGGGTGTAAGAACCCCCTTCCTCAGGAAAACAACTGCTGAATGCTGCAATGTAGTGTAGCATTTCTTTTTGATGATTAAGTGCAGAGTTTCTCAAACTGTAAAAACAACGACAAAACTCAAAAAGATTCCCAGTGGAACAGTTTCCTGACAAAGAATCATGAAACTACTGAGCATAAGTTTGTCTGTCTTGATTAGATTGTAAGCTCATTCGAGCAGGTATTGTCTCTTACATGTTTAATGTACAGCACTGCATATGTCTGGTAGCACTATAGAAATAAGTTTACTGTTTGAGGGTAATTAATTCATATTTTAGGACTGGGCAAGGACTTAAGTCTACTTTCATTTTAAGAACTGGTTGCAGGTATGACCTTATAATTCTGCTTCCTAATAGAATGAGATTTATAATTTAGCAGTACAGCAGTTTTAATATGTGATGAAGTTGAATTAATAGCCGAGGTTTCTTAATTTCAATACAAACAAAGGAACTGGTTTAGTGGAAGCCTGTGTAATCCTGTATTTCTTTTTTCAACAATGCTGAGATAGGAAGGGCTCTCAAGATGATTTTGCAATGAGTCTTGAAATAAATCTTAAGTGGTATGATGAAGAAATCACTGTCTTTGGCTAAGACAAGATCTGAAAAGTTTATGAATCAGAAGAAGGGGGGGGAGGGAGAGAGAGATGCTACAGAACGAAGAGAGTGAGAAAGAGATGTGGCAAGGAAAGAGGATATTAGAGCTGGAGGCATGTAACTCATGTTGTGTGTGTGTGACGTATGTAATTGGAAGGGCCCTCTTCTTTTCATGGAGAGTTCCCATCTTTCCTCTTGCATTTTGGCAGCCTAGTGGCACAATGCAACTAGTGGGGCTCTCCAGGTCTTGCTGGTTGAAGAACTGATGGGGAGCTAGGACAAAGCAGCCATAGAAAAGGAGATCCCAGGTGAGTGGCGAAGCTAGGACTGAATGTGCCTGAGGCAGAAAAACAGATGGGCCCTCTATAACACCATCTCTCCCAAGCTAGTAGGGATCGGGGTGGGGGCAGTGGAACAAACCCTAGAAAAAGCAAGCATATTCCAGGCCTAAATAGAAAACCTATCACAGTAATAGAAATTGAAGTGGAAGATGTCACAGATGAACATTTCCCAGAGCTGACATATTACAATTAATAAATCCAGAAACAAAATATACTTTTTTTCTACCTTTGTTATCTGGACATTTGTTTGGTCTCATTGCCTCCTACTTTTCTCTGTTTCTTCTTAACTTACCCCAGGATCTCCTATCTTTTCAACATTTCTTCTTTATCTTTGACCATTATCCATCTTTCTTATACATGCCTATCCATCGTGTCCAGTGTCTACGCTCTGAGTCCCTGCCCCTATTCTACCCCCATGTTCAGTATCAATTCTCTGTTACCCCATTTTACTCTGTCCGGCATCCCCCCCCCCTCCAATTCTATATATAGCACTCAAAATTGTTTGCACATTTTTCTGCATGTGCCTAAATTGTGTATGCAATTTAATTGCTTGAGACAATTAAAATTGATAATTGAATGCTAACAATCAATTATCAGCACTAGTTGGCGCTAATTGGCAATTAATGGTATTTACGCATGCATCTTTATAATCACTATAATATAAAGATATACAAGGATATTTTTTCTGTGCAAATCTGAAAAGGGGGTGTGGCCATGAGAGAGGTCTGGGCAGGTCTGGGGCATTTCTAGGATTTTTGTGCAGTGTTATAGAATTTGGAAGATTCCGACCTAATTTAGGAGTGAGGATATATATCAGGGTTCAGCTGTGGTAAATGCTTGTACCTAAAATCTGGTGTGGATCCTGGCGCTAAGCATTATTCTATAAATGGCGCCCAACTTTGAGTGCCATTTATAAAACAGCACTTAGGCCTCGATTCTATAATGGCACCAAGTAGCGCAACTCTAAGTGAGATTCAAGAAAATTAAGACACACTATAGAATCGTGCTTAGCACTGCCCAAGCAATGCTGGTGTGCCTACCCAGCTTAGGCCCCGCTAAGTATCCTCACTTCTGGCACCTGGTTGGTTTTTTTTGTGTACCAGGTGCAGAGTTGCACCAATAAAGGTGTACATATAGGCGCAGATATGATGCCAGTGTGTTACAACGTTGTGATGCCAGCATGTTTCAATGTCATGATGTCATTGGCCCGGGGACTCAGAGAGAAACATGGCAGGTTGCAGGAGGCAGCCCAGGCTGTTCCTCAGAAAGGAACAGCAATATTTTGTCCGCCCAGGCCACAGAAGGAGCTATGTATGATACGGAAGGGCCTGGGAAAGACTTATCCAGAGATTCAGTTCAGAAGCCTCCTTCTCAAGAGATGCAAGTATTTGTTCAGTGGTAGTGTTGTTTCTAATGCCAGTATAATAGTATAATGCCAATTAAAATATAATATATAATATAATACAGTATATTATATTATACTTTTATTCTGCATATTGCATTTATGTTCTGTGTGTGTCACTGAGGTATTCTGTTAGCATTAATTTTTCTATGTAGTATTCTCTAGTCATTTGGCTTGCTCAGTTTTCCCAGTAGATTATATTTAGGGTTACCATATTTGCTAAGTCAGAAAAGAGGACACCTGACTCCCGCCCATGCCCCACCCCACCCCCTATCCCATCCATGGTGCCCTGCCCCACCCCGCCCCTACATAATATAATACAGTATATTTATATATAATATAGTATAATATAATGCCAACAAAAATACCATTACTAACAAATGGCAAAGGACTGTGCATTTTACTGCCACAATTGTACTGGTCTGCTGGCCCTGGGGCACTGCAAGATCGAGTAGCATACTTGCTGAGATCTGAACTCCTTATCACTGAATGACAAATCGGCTGTCTAACCACCAGACTAACCCCTCACCTGCCTTTCATACTTCACTCAATGTGTAATAGAACTCTGGAATTTGTTGCCGGATAAGGTTGCGAAAGCAGTTAGCTTAGCAGGATTTAAACAAGATTTGGATAATTTCCTAAAACAAAGTCCATAAGCCATTATTGAGATGGCTTGGGGATATCCACTGCTTATTCCTGCCCTGGAAACAATCACTCTGCAGCACTTCCTGTTCCCGCATAGATGGGACACTGCAGAGTGAAGACTTCCGGAAAAGGCCGATGGCAGAAGGATCATGTCGCTAATGCTGCCAGCTTCCTGAAGTTTTTAAATTGCAGCACCGAAGGTACCGGGGACAGGGGAGACTCACAAAGCTGTACCCGACTCCAGGGTGGCCCGGGTGGGGGACTGGAGAGAAATAAAGGCTGTGCTGGGGAGGTGGGGCAGTTTAGGGGCGAAACTAGTGGGATGTAGGGGCGGGGTGGGGCAGGGCACCATGGATGGGACAGGGGGTGGGGTGGGGCATGGGCGGGGGTCAAGTCTCAAGTGTCTTCTTTTCTGACTTAGCAAATATGGTAACCCTAAATATAATCTACTGGGAAAACTGAGCAAGCCAAATGACTACAGAATACTACATAGAAAAATTAATGCTAACAGAATACCTCAGTGACACACACAGAACATAAATGCAATATACAGAATAAAAGTTACCATAAACCATACACATGCATTAAATGGAAACCCCAAGAAGCCAGACCTTGCAAATAGTACAACACCAGAAAATTAGAAAGAGATACATTTCCTCCAGGGGAATCTGGATCAGAGAAAGGGACCATCTGGTACACACATCTGAGTTTCCTGAGGATTTGAGCCCACCACCCGTGATTGATGGAGCAAGCATCCTTACCCACTGGACCATCTCCTCAGTAGGAGAGCATGCCCATCTGTGCATGTTAAAGGACAATAGTCCCCATGGGAAACGGGGCCTGCAGTGTGCAGACAAAGGACAAAGTCCTCTCCCAATGTTGATAGTATGATTTTGATCAGCCTAATAGCAAACAGCCCCCCTAGATCCTTCAGCAGACCTATTAATGTGACTACGTTGTAACAAACGCCCTCATTTTCCTGCTATTAGATCTCACTCAATATGATGTACAAATTGTGCCTAGCGTCACTCACCTGAAAAGTATGCTTGCTTCTGGCAAACCTAAAATATAGGTGTGGAATTAGGCGCCTAGCCAAGCTGATTCTGTAATAAGGTGCTTAAGTGTAAACTAGTGTCTCACAAACTTTGTTGAGCTGCGGCACACTAAACCTAGTGGCCAAAGCTTGAGGCATCTGGAATTGTGCAGTCGGTGACATCCTTGCATGTGCAAAGGCCTCTCCAATTGGGCCCTGAGCCGCCAGTATGGGGTGCCGAGAGGGAAGACGTGTGAACAGGAGAGGCGCTGGCTGATTGCTTACAGGATGCGCCTCTTGCCGCAAGAGGCATGTCCTGTAGGCAGTCAGCTGATGCCTCTCCTCCTCCCCAGCAACTCGCGGCACACTTAAAATCTCAGGAGGCACACTAGTGTGTCACGGCACACAGTTTGCGATACACTGGTGTAAACCATGACTATTATTTCCTAGTGCACCTAGAAATTCATAGGCACACTGTAATAGAATATGGTCATATTGCTAGGTGCCTACGTTCAATTATTGCCAATTGAGCCTATAAAACCATTAAGTTAGGTGTCTAGATCGGCTAAGTATCCGGATCTAGGCACCTAACTTTGGGCTGGAAAGAATAAAAAAAGAGGTCTCAATGATAGGAAAAAGGCAAGAAGAGGCCAGAGACCAAATAGGGATTATTATAGCAGTGCTGTAGACAGAAGCTCATTTTGTTTTGAAGAGTCTATCTGTGGGAAAATTAATAGGATACTGGAAACTTCTATCCCATTGTCATAAGACATTGTCTTATTCGGGACCTTGTTACAAACTAAGAGTCCAATTAGTGCAAGTCAGAACAGATTACTTCTTATTATGACAGGGATAGCGATGCAATTAATTACAAAAAATTGGAAAAATTTCTGGTGGGAAACCCTGTGCCAAGTTTATAGATATGAGTCAATGAATTCGGAACAGCTGGGACATTACAAAAAATTTAATGAGACTTGGAGGCCATTGGCGACATTTATAAAAACTGATCACTAGTATAAGCCTTTAATTTCTATAAGGAGGTTCACACACATCTAGGGGGGGGAGGGGAAAATATATATTATATTATTCCTTGATTGATATAGTGGAAGGGGGGTGTTGAAATATAGTTTGTATTATTATTGATCGATTGTAAGTGCTGTCTATGATAATAACTGTTTGTAAAATTTAATGCACTTTGTTCTTGTTTTGAAAATTAATAAAGAAGTTTAAAAAAGAAGAGTGTGTATCTTTCACAAGTCAACTACATATAAGTTAGTTCAACAAAAAAGTATCACAAATTGCTTACCTTTCTTCTTTCTTTCTGCCAGCTAAAGGAAACCAAATTGTCCTATTGAATGAAAAACATGAGGTGACAGCACCCCCTTGTGGTTATGATAAGTAAGGCAGTTTATAGCCTGGTTTGGTACGGGTAATTTGGCATTATGTCTGTTCTCCTATACCTCACCGTTTAGAAACATAGAAACATGAGGGCAAATAAAGCCAAATGGCCCATCTAGTCTGCCCATTCACAGTAACCATTATTTCTTTCTCTTTCTGAGAGATCCCACGTGCCTATCCCAGGCCCTCTTGAATTCAGACACAGTCTGTTTTCACCACCTCTTCCAGGAGAGACAGTTCCACGCATCTATCACCCTTTCCGTAAAAAAGTATTTCCTCAGATTACTCCGGAACCTATCACTTCTTAACTTCATCCTATGCCCTCTCATTGCAGAGTTTGCTTTCAAATGAAAGAGACTTGACTCATGCACATTTACATTATGTAAGTATTTAAACGTCTCTATCATATCTCCCCTCTCCAGCCTTTCCTCCAAAGTATACAGATTGAGATCTTTAAGTCTGTCTCCATACACCTTATCACGAAGACCACACACCATTTTAGTAGCCTTCCTCTGGACTGACTCCATCCTTTTTATATCTTTTTGAAGATGCGGCCTCCAGAATTGTACACAATATTCTAAATGAGGTCTCACCAGAGTCTTATATAGAGGCATTAATAGCTCCTTTTTCCTACTGGC
Organism: Geotrypetes seraphini; assembly: GCF_902459505.1. NCBI lineage: Eukaryota > Metazoa > Chordata > Amphibia > Gymnophiona > Dermophiidae > Geotrypetes > Geotrypetes seraphini. The sequence goes on along the minus strand of NC_047087.1, from coordinate 109,392,486 downwards.
CATACCTCTCCCTATGCAATCTAGCATCCTTCTAGCTTTTGCCATCACCTTTTCAACCTGTTTGGCTTAAGATCATCACATACAATCACACCCAAGTCCCGCTTTTCCGTTGTGCACATAAGCATTACACGGCTCTTCCCCCTCCTATCTAAACAACCGCTTAAACCAAATCTCCACCTCAAGACACAGAAGAACCTCGAACCCTTTCGCCTTCCCCCCACTCAAAGGCACACAACGCAAGAAAATGTTTGACAACCTTCTGGCAACACAAGCAGCAAAAATCAACCATTCCATCTCCAATCTTATGACAATATCAGACAACTTCAAAACATTCAGAAAAGAAATCAAAACCCTGCTTTTCAAAAAATTCATCCAAATATCTTAACCCCTCCTCTTTTACCTCCAGAAGATTCACCTACCTTCAGATAACCTTCCCCCAAATTACCCACCTTAACACCTTCCAATTAAACAAATACCATAAATAGATTGTAACCTACCCTCTCTAACTGCATTCCATATGTATTTTTCATACAGTTCTTCACTGTCAGTTTAATTTCCATCCTATAAGTTCACATAGAATTTTTCTTTTTTCAACCATCTTTATTTTCTCTTCTTTATTAATTTCCAGGTACTTTAGTTAGATTGTGAGCCTTCGGGACAGTAAGGGAATTTTTTAAGTACCTTCTTACTTCTCATTTATAATCTTAATGTATATTTTCTTCAAACCGCTTAGAACCTAACGGATGTAGCGGTATATAAGAAATAAATTACATTACATTACATAAGTTCTTCACCCCCTAAACCAGTGCATCTCAAACTGTGTGCCGAGGCACACTAGTGTGCCTCCTGAGATTCCTGCCAGCTGACTTCCTTATGCGGTACAGCGACAGTGCTGCTTGAGTCGCCGAAAGCCTGCATGTTTCCCCCTTCTCTCTAGCATTGTCCAGCTTCCCCCTTGGCCTCCCGGTCTCACTTTTAAAGCTAGTTACAGCAGCCTGCAGAGGATCGCCAGTAGGTAAAATGATTTTATTTTCAATATAGTGATTGAAATGTGCCAGTTTTGAGAATTTATATCTGCTGTGTATATTGTGTGTATATGAAAAATGAATGTAAAAAAATTGCATTACAATTAGTAAAGGGGATGGGATCTTGGGCAGAGCTTGAGTGGGTCTAGGGAGTGTGGTTGGGGTACTCAGTTGATATTTGTTAGACTTGGGGGATACTTAGCTTTAAGTAGTAGTACTGTAGGCAATCAGCTGGCGCCAGTGCCTCTTCTTCTCTCTGGCCCTTCCCTGCTGGCATCCCCTACTGGCATCTGGAGGGCCTCTACACATGTATGGACGTCAATGTAATGTCACGCATATGCATAATGTCATCACGGCAACGTCCTCGCACTTCTGGGTGCCTCAAGCCGTGGCCACTACCTTTAGTGTGCCCCGGCTTGAGAAAATTTGAGAGACACTGCCCTAAACTGTACCATTTCCTCTGGTTTTTACAGCCCAAATGCATGGCCTTGCATTTCTTAGCATTAAATTTTAGCTGCCAAATTTCAGACCATTTGTCAAGCTTCACCAGGTCTTTCTTCATATTATTCATACCATCCGGCATGTCTACTCTATACAATAAAAAGCAATAAATGCACTACATTAATGATGACCAGACCCTACACAGGCAGTGTTCTGGCTTTGTCAAGCCTTCCTCAGGGGTCCTTAAAATGCAGTAACAGATATTAAAAAAAACAAACAAACCAGTAAGTCTGTAAACTGAGTACATGCAATGTGGCGTGACTTCTGGAGGATTGGTTTGCAATGCGCATTTTTTACTTTAACTTTAATCTTGAGTGTTATTTTGAAAGCACCTATGGTTGATCTCTCTCTCTCTCTGTCGAGTTGTACATATTACAATGGTGTCAAGCTTGCATGGCTGGCAACTGATATCCTCCTTGTGACCAGGGCCGGATTAACCACTAGGCCAAGTAGGCACGTGCCTAGGGCCCAAAATGGTTAGTGGGGCCCACTGAAGGAGACCACTTAAAAAAAAAATTTCAGATGGCAACAGCCCGGCACCCCTTCCCCCGCAGCGATCGGCAACACCGCCCCCCTATATCGGCGAAACAGGGCCCCCTGCCACCTCCCCCTCAATCGGCGAAACAGGGCCGGCGACTGCTTTCTCCGGCCACTGCCGAAGCCTGTAAATAACTTTAACATACACCGCAGGGCTCTAACAGTGCACGTAATGCTACCGGCTTCCCTCCTCCTCCTCCTCCTCCTCCATCAACCAAATGGGAAGTTACGTCATGAGGGGGGAGGAAGGAAGCCATCAGCAGCACGCGCACTGTTAGAGCCTCGTGACATGTGTTAAAGTTATTTACAGGCTTCGGCAGCGGCGGGAGAAAGCAGTCGCCGGCCCTGTTTTGCCGATCGAGGGGGAGGCGAGGGGGCCCTGTTTTGCCGATCGAGGGGGGTCCCGGTGTTGCCAATCGCTGTGGGGGGGGGGGGGCTTCGGCAGAGGCAGGACAAAGCAGTAAATGAGTGGAAGTCACAGGCCTGGGGAGGGGAAGATGGAAGGGCAGTAGAAATACGTTATGTTGGAGCAGGGGATGAGAGGGAGGGAGAGAAGGGGAAATGTTGGACAAGGGCAGGAGGGGTGCTAGATCATAGGGTGACAGGGGGGAGAGAACAACAGGAAAGAGAGCGGAAGCAATCTTTGACCCTGAGGGGGAGGGAAGAGAGAGGTGGTGAGATGATTGATCATGGGGAGAGGGACAGAAGGGAATAGAGATGGGATAGTAAGATAGTGAAGGAATGAGGACAGGGAGATGTCAGGAGAGAAGATACTGGGCTACAAGAATGGAGGGATGGGATATGCTGGAAATTGTGAAATTTATGGGACCGACCAAGAGACAGGGGTGGCAAGGACATGAATGAGAGGAAGATAACCTCTAGCCCCTCACCGCTGCTGCTTTCCCACATGCGCCTGATGGCATAAGTTCTTCCCACTTCCATCATCTGCCCTCTTCTCTCCCTCCCTCCACCCCAGGCAATTCACTGAAGGGAGCAGGATAACTGATGGAATTGCCTGGGGTGGAGAGAGAGAGAGAAGGGGGGCAGATGATGAAAGCGTGGAGAAATTGTGCCATCAGCTTCAGGCGCATATGGGAAAGCAGCAGCAGTGGTGAGGAGGTGAGGGGCTCTCACCACTGCTGCTGCTTTCCCACATGCTGAATGGGGGGAAGAAGATAGAGTTAGTGAGATAGAGGAGGGATGAAGGAAAGGGGTAGCAAGCTGTGAGTAGACACAGTGAAAAGAGGGAAACTGAGGACTGAATAGTAAGAAAAAATTTAATTTAGACGGAGGCAGGAAATAGAAAAGGAAGAACAGAGAAGAAAAGGGAAGAGAGAAGAAAATTCCCAGAAATGGGGGAGACAGATATCAGATCTGAGTGGTGGAAAGAGAGAGACACTAAAAACCACAGGGGGGAGAGAAGGAGAGATGGAATGAGAGAGATGCCAGACCATGGAGGGAACAGAAGGAAGATGATGGATGCTAGACCACAGAGGGGCGGGGGGAGCAGAAGGAGAGATGGCAGAGGGAGGTAGAGATTTTCTGGAAAGGGCAGACACTGGATAGAAGGAAGGGAATGACAAGTAGATGAGGAAAGCAGAAACCACATGACAGAGGTAGAAAAAAAGTCTATTTTTTTATTTTATTGCTTTAGGATAAAGTAATATTTTAGCTGTGTTGATAAATGTTTAGAAATGGTGATCCTTTTATTGGACTAATCTAATATAATAAAATCCTAAGCCGCACATGCGCACTCTTACCTGCGTGCTCCCGTTTTCCGTGCGCTGTAGGTCCCCCATAGGTAGGAGTGCGCATGCGCGGCTTAGGGTTTTGTCAGCTTCAGGCGGCACGGAGGCTGTCAGCCGCGGCAGCTCTTGGCACCTGCAGGCCGCCGCGGCTGTCGGCAGAGGGCAGACGCAAGGTAAGGGGTGCTGCTGGACAGGGGAAGAGATGGGGTGGGGAGAGAAAGGAAAGGAGGTCTACTGCTGGACAGGGGAGCAGGAAAGAGGTGCTGGGGGAAGAAAAAGGAAGGGAGGCCTACTGCTGAACGGGGGAGCAGGAAAGAGGTGCTAGGGGAGAAGAAAAAGGAAGGGAGGCCTGCTGGACGGGGGAGCAGGAAAGAGGTGCTGATGGACAAGGGAAGAGACGGGGGGTGGTAGAAAAAGTAAGGGAGGCCTACTGCTGGACAGGGGGACAGGAAAGAGGTGCTGCTGGACAGGGGGGAGATTAAAAAAAGGGAGAAGGGCTGCTGCTGTATAAGGGGAGCAGTGGTGGACACAGGGAAGGTAAAAGGGAGAATAGGTGGACAGCCGAGGAAAAAGAAAGACAGAAATACATATAGCGGCTAAGGAGAGAGAGAAAGAAAGAAATAAAGACAGACACACACACATATATTCTAGCACCCGTTAATGTAACGGGCTATAAGTCTAGTTTTAATATATTTTTGGCTAACTTTCAGAGACCAAATTCTCCTTCCTCAGGTCAGGACAGGATATTGTAACAGCAGTATACTTTACTGACCTAAGGAAAGAGGGTTTGACCTCTGAAAGCTAATTTAAAAATGTATTAGTCCAATAAAAAGTATTTTATTTTCCATTTTTGTTTTATTTTTATTTGTTAATTTGTAAAGTGATTTGTTATTTCTCTTTTTTTCAAATTTACATCTGCTATCTTTATATTTTGTTCAGTATTGGGGGATATGCACCACTGTTTCTTCACCCCTAAACTGTACAGTTCCTACAATTTATAACATAAGGCAGCATGCTGAATGCTTTGCACTGCTCCGATGGTCACAGAATTCCTATGATCGTCAGAACAGTACAGAACATTTAGCCCGCCAGCCAGAGCTAAAAACTTCTTCCGTGCTTTTGTAAAAAGGGGGTAGGGAGTTTAGTTTGTGATTACTTATTCCATACTGGGTGAGGGTGGTTCTGTGTCCTGTGTATATGAAAGACATGGTTTTCTGTTAGTGTTGACCAACCTTGTTTGGTGAAATGCATCAAGCATGGTTCCCGGGAGCACCTTGAATATACCAGATTTGAATCTCCTTATTGGCTGCCTATCTTCTTTTGTTCCACCTTGGATTCTCTGGTGGACCTCTTGCCTTGTTGTTTTGTTACAAATGTGGAACATACTAGTTACTATGTATACATATGGGTTACAGTTGGACGACATAGAGTGAGGCAGTTGAGAGGAGTTGCAAACTTGGTTATTAATATAGACTTATGTTTCGGATTGTATTACTGCTTTACAATGCATTTGAACACTTTTATATATGCATGGAAAGGGTTTAGAGTTAAAGTCCTGGGCAAGTAGGTGGGAAGGGAAGGAAGGGGGGCTTTGTTCAGAGATGTTTGAGGGTTGCATAAAAGAAAAACTGCACTGGTATGCTAATCTTTGTTTGTTTTGAATTAAAAAAATAAAAAGAAATACAAGTGGAAATAAAGAAGTAAATAAGAAAACAGATAAATGGGGGCGGAGCACGACCGGGGGGGGGGGGGGAGGAGCAGTGTACTTGGGTGCCTAGGAGCCCTCCAAGAATTAATCCTGCCCTGCTTGTGACCTGAAGAGGAAAAAGTGGATAGTGACAGGCCAAACGATTTTATCTGCTGTCATCTACCATTATTAACAGCAGACCAAATCTTGAGTTTTATTGAAAGGAGTTTCACACGCTCAAACCTCACCAGATAATACAGGCAAATACAATAATAATAAGACACCAGATAAATTTCCCCTTGAAAAAGTCAGATAGCTCTCTAGAGCTGGCTACCCTCAAGCACGTGGTAACGTCGCGGGAGAGAGGGCAGTTCAGCAACCTCCAGCTTCAAAGCTGGAGTTGTTTACCTTCCCGTTTTAGCTCCTCCCCTTGCGCGGCCGCCCATTGGCCACAGCAAGCTTGCGCCGCCTCCTGTAGTCTCGCGGCTGCGGCGTCTCGCGCTCCCTTGCAGCTGGGGCTAGTTTCGTTTGGTCTTCTTTACGACCGGCGAGTGGAAGATGTTCGCCGTGGCCGGTTCCTGCCCCGGAGCGCTGCTCCGCGGGTTCCTTTTGCTACTGCTATCGCTGTTCGACCTGACTGCCGCGTCTCTCTTGCCGCCGCGCAACGAGACGGCGCGAGTTGCTCGCTTCGTGGCTCACCTCTGTGACTGGGGCGCACTAGCCACCGTGTCAAGCCATGAGCCGGTGCGCGGTCGGCCCTTCGCCAACGTGTTCTCGGTGAGTGACGGGCCACTGGGGCGCGGCAGCGGGGTTCCTTACTTCTACCTTACCAACCTGGAGATCTCGGTGCAGGACTTACAGGTGAGCAGCGCTTCCTTAACCCACATTACTAGCCATGCGGACTAGAGAGTTGCGCGGGGACAGTAATCCCACCCGTCCCCACGAGGAATCCCTCCGACCCCACCCGTCCCCGTGAGGAATCCCCTCAGTCCCCACCCGTCCCCGCAAAGAATCCCCCTCTGTCCCTACCTGTCTCTATAAACTACAGAAATAGTTATTTCATTTAATTATGCTACTGAATTAAAGGCTCTGGTAGAAACCCATTTACAAATAAGCAAAAAGACTTTATTAATTTGGAAATATTAATTGGGAAGAATACATACTTTGTAAACAGGTTTCTACCAGATCCTCTAATGTTTATAAATTTTTATCAACACAACAAATTTATCCTGAAGCAAAAAAAAAAAGAATTTTTTTCCTACCTTTATTGCCTGGTTTTTCTCTTCTCTCTGCGTCTTCCATTTGCTCTGTTACTGTGCCTCTCCCTTTCTCCCCCCTTCCAAATTGATCCGGCGCCCATCTTCTTCCCTCCGCTCCCCCCATAGTCTGGCATCTCTGTCTTCTTCCCTGCCAGCGTCTTCTCCCCACTCTCTCTTCCCCATTTCCTTTCAGCGTCCTTCTCCCCCCATCTTCCCCATGTTCTGACAGCATCCTTCTCCCCCCTCTGTCTTCTACATGTGCTTTCAGTGTCCTTCTCCCCCCTGTCTTCCCCATGTCCTTTCAGTGTCCTTCTCCCCCCCCCCCCATCTTCCCCGTCCTTTCAGCATCCTTCTCCACCCCTTTGTCTTCCCCAGTGCTTTCAGCTCCTTCTCCCCCCTCAGTTTTACCTTAAGCGCCTTTTCCTCTCCACTCCACCTTTCCTCCCTTTCTCCCTCCCTGCCCCTTACCTTTGTGGCGCTTACCCGCCCGACTGACAACAGAACAGGCCCGGTCCAACAAACCTCCCTGCCTTGTAGCCGCGAATCTAAATTATCTTCTTACAGCAGCTGGAGTATTGAAACTGCTGTAAGAAAGTAATTTAGATTCGCGGCTACAGGGCAGGGAGGTTTGACGGACAGGGCCTATTGTCGGTCGGTCGGGAGACCTGGCTGGCTGTGCTGCACCCAGGACGGACCGCCCTCCGCCTTGTACCACTGCCTTTTCACTGCCACAGCACACGAACGGAAGTCTTCATGATGTCTGCGCTGACGTTGGAGGGAGGGAGGGCTTTGCTTAAGCCCTCCCTCCGACGTCAGCGCTGACATCCGGAAGACTTCTGTTCGGCTGTGTGCGGCAGGGCTGAAGGCAGGTAGGGAGACGAGCCTCGCGGCTGAATACATCCAGCCCCGCAGGAACCCCGTGACCCTAGGGGGCGTCCCCACGGGATCCCCGCGACCCTAGGGGGCATCCCCATGGGATCCCCGTGACCCGAAGGGGGAACCCGCGGGATTCCCGTTGTCCCCGTTCCCGTGCAGCTCTCTAATGCGGACCCTGGATAGGGCGACTACCACCTACTCGCTGGTAAAACACACATGCCTGCCCGAGAAACTCCCTCCCCCTTGTCCGTTAATTAGATTGTAAGCTCTACTATGCATGGACTGTCTCTTGAATGCTTTAATATACAACATTGTGTACCTCTATCCCAGTATTTCGCAAACTTTCTGGCCAGCGGCACACTAAATCCAATACCCTGGCCGGAAGGCACCCAGAAGTTGACACGATGAGATTGCGCACCTGTGTGACATCATCGTGTCAACATCCATGCATGTGTGGAGGCCTGTCTGGCTGCGACCCCGCGGGTGGAGGGATCCTGGAGGTGTGGAGAGAAGAGGAGAGATGCTGGCCAGGAGGAGAGTCGTTTGCACCAGCTGACCTCCTACAGGATGTGCCTCTTGCCGCGAGAGGCACATCCTGTAGGCAGGCGGCCGGCGTGGGCGACTCTCCTCCTCGCCATTGTGCCGCGGTACACAGTTTGTGATACACTGCATAATAAGGGGGGAAGGGCACCGGCACCCGTCCTCCTGTCCGACCCCACTGCTGCGCATGCCCTTCCCTTTCCCCGTTCCTCTTTAAGGTTCCCAGCGTGAGCAGCAACCCCAACTTGCTGCCCGCGCCAGTGTTGGCTCTTCCTCTGATGTTACTTTCTGGACCCACGCCTAGGAAGTGATGTCAGAGGAAGAGATGACAGGGTTGCTGCTCGCGCTGGGAATGTTAAAGAGGTATGAGGAAAGGAAGGGGCACGCGCAACAGGAGGAGACGGGACAGGAGTGGATGGGGTGGGGCGGGGTAGGGACGCCACTGCCTCAAGCAACTCTCACCCTCGCTACGCTACTACTTCTAGTATAGAAATGAGAAGTAGTAGTGGCAGTAGAGAATGACACAGGGATAAAGCTTGTCCCTGCAAGCACTGTCCCCATCCTGGCCCCTGCCCACTGGCTCCATATCCATTCCTGCGAACTCTGTCCTCCATTTGCAGTAGCCTCAAATACTTATGATTTTATATTTAAATCTTTTTATTAAAGTATGAAAAGGGACAATATTCTGTACAACTGTTTGTAAATCACAAATGGAGCCTTCCATTTCTCTCTGATTTTGGTATAACCTTCCCAAAGATTAATTGTTTTTACATCATCTGGGAAGGTAATTGGATTCTTTCAGCCATTGGGTGCAAGAGAAGAGAACCTAAGCTGTGTAGTGGATGAACAGGAAAATAAGTGTCTATTAGTGTTCTTCATTGCAAGGCCCGTGAGCCAGTGGTGGCCCTTGGAGATCTAACAGCTTTGAACAACTTTGTCATCAGCAAATTTAATTATCTCACTAGTTATTCTATCTCTAGATCATTGATAAATATGTTAAAAAAAACAACAACAACAAAAACCCAGTGGTCCCAGCATAGATAGACCCCTGGGGAACCCTGCTAGCTACCCTCCTCCATTGAGAATATTGACCATTTAACCCTATTTTGTTTTCTAGCTTTTAACAGTTCTTAATTCATAATAGGACATTACCTCCTATCCCATGATTTTCTAATTTCCTCAAGTCTTTCATGAGATACTTCCATCAAATGCCTTTTGAAAATTCAGAAACATAATATCAACCGGCTCACCTTTATCTACTTGTTTATTCACCCCTTTGAAGAAATGTAATAGATTGGTGAAATAAGATTTTCCTTGATTAAAATCTATGTTGGCTTTGTCTCATTAAATCATACTTATGTATATTGTGGACTCCTTTTATGAAGGTGCGCTAGGGCCTTAACGCATGCAGTAGCATGCATTAAATTCCCGAGCGCGCTAGCCACTACTGCCTCCTTTTCAGCAGGCGGTAGATTTTCAGCTACCGCGCGGTAATTTTGTGCATGCGTTAAAAACCCTAGCACACCTTTGTAAAAGGAGCCTTGTATGCTCTGTAATTTTGTTCTTTATAATAGTCTCTACCATTTTGTCTGGTATGAACTTCAGACTCCCCTGTCTATAATTTCCCAGATCACCTCTGGAACCTTTTTTAAAAATTAGCGTTAAATCGGCTTTCCTCCATGTGGTCTTAAGCCTAAATGGAGCCACAGAGACTCAAGTTAGTAGCAGTGTTTTTTTAGCCTGGTTGGACTGACTGTCAATATTTGGTCATCACATTAGGCATTTAGGATATTGTAATGTACTGCTAGGAATGTAGAAATGCTTTAATATCCTGTACTTCTTACAAGTATTTTATTACCATTTCATTTTTATTAACCCCACACCCCTGAAACAAAAACAACCCCCCACCCCCAAAAAAAATTAGTGCACTGTATTCTGTTATAACATGGATTTTTCATACTCTTAATGGGAGTCTAGTAGATGCAGGGGGGATTTTGCATCAGACTGCACTGTAATAGTGAAGAACTTGCCTACTCTGTCTGCATATCACATTTCTGTCATGTGATGGGATCTGGTAAAAACTGATAATCCCAAAGCACAATGACTCAGCTTTTTTATTTTGTGTGTTTTAAATGAGCTTGTATAAGGAAAGCCAGCAAAATGTATCGCTGTAAAAGCAAAATGATTTCATTAGGAGTTTAGTAATACCAGTAGGACGAAGTTAGCAATTTTGTTAGCAAAATATGGAAATTTCTCATATTTCAGCAAAATGTGTCTGGCTCTCATTTAATTCACATATTCAATCATCCCTACTGTGCAGTTAAGCCTTCAGTCATTTATTTCAACCACAGTGTGTTCTGAAAGTGAAACTTCCAGACCAGTAGTAGTAGTAGTATGGCATGGTTCAAACAGCCACCGTGCTTCCCCAAAAATAAGACAGTATCTTATATTAATTTTAGGCCCAAAAAAAGCACTAGGTCTTATTTTTAGAGTATGTACATGATCATCTCTCCCTTCCTCTCCTTCATCCCAGTTCTTCCTCTTTCCTTTCTCTCTCCTACATGTGCAGCTTCTGTCCTATCCTAGCCTCCCTCCCATCCCTTGTGCAGCAGGACCCTTGCCCAGCTATCCTTCCCTCCCATCCCTTGTGCAGGACCTCTGCCCAGCTTCCTTCCCTCCCTCCCATCCCTTGTGCATCAGAACCCTTGAGCGAGCACCGCCCCCCCCAGCACCCGTACCCACCACGCGGCCGAATCCCCATCCTTCCTACTCTCCCATCGGAAACCTGCCACAAGCCTTAATTACCTCCCTAAGCAACGTTGGGCCGGCAGCACGCTAAACAGACTGCTTCGGCCTTGTCCGTTCGTGAATTCAGTCTGCCGCGTTACTGATGACCTCATCAGTAATGCAGCAGACCGAATTCATGAGCGCACAAGGCCGAAGCAGCCTGTTGAGTGTGCTGCCGGCCCAACTCTGCTTAGGGAGGTAAGTAAGGCTCGTGGAGGTGTTCCGAGGAAAGGAAGGATGGGGATTCGGCTGCATGGTGGGTGTGGGTGCTCGGGGGGGGGGGGGTGCTCTTTCAAAGGTTCTGCTGCACAAGAGATGGGAGGGAGGGAAGGGAAACCGCTGGCGAATCCCAGGACTAGGGTTTATTTTAGGGGTAGGGCTTATATTAAGACCTACTCTGAATATTCTGCTAGGGCTTATTTTCAGGATAGGTCTTATTTTTGGGGAAGCACGGTATTTGAAACCAACCACCCAGGAGGGAGAGGCATCAGCAACAGCTAGAGCAGGTTATCCAAAAGTCAGACGGGGCTGCATTCCTGGTTCACAGATCAAGTTATTGTAAGGAGATGAGAACAGGGAAAAAAAGGCATCAAAAGGAGAAAGTTCTTTTAGCAAAAGAAGAAAAATTCCTAATGACCTTGGTCCCAACCATTCTAGATCAAAAGCTGTAAGTGGTATTTCTAATACCTCTGAGTGATGTTTTCTATGTGCGCCAGGGATCTGTGCTGAAATCAACCATCGTTCTGGCATAGACTTAATGGAAAGGAAAATGTCTCATACCTGATCATTTTCTTTCCTTTAGTCAAGCCAGATCAGCCCACAAGCCTACACTCTCCGGTTTTCCTTAAGTGTTTTTTTCTTACAGGTAATAGTTTCTTCTTTTCATTTCCTTCACATAGATCAGGGGTGCCCACACTTTTTGGGCTTGCGAGCTACTTTTAAAATGCCAAGTTAAAATGATCTACCAACAATAAAATTTTAAAAACACAAAGCACACTGTATGTAGAGAAAATGTTAATTATCATTTATATTCTGCGGGTTTTCAAAGAGGTCAAGGCAAATGACTTTATGCAATGTCACCTCAGGAACAACTATACAAAAATAGACAAATATACCCCCCTCCCTTTTTACTAAACCGCGATAGCGGTTTTTAGTGCAGGGATCTGCGCTGCTCTCGATGCTCATAGGCTCCCTATGCTAAAAAACGCTATTAAGGTTTAGTAAAAGGGGGCCATAGTGCAAAATATAGACAGCAGATATAAATTCTCAAAACGGACACATTTTGATCACTAAATTGAAAATAAAATCATTTTCTTTACCGCTGTTGTCTGGTGATTTCATGAGTCTCTGGTTGCACTTTATTCTTCTGATTGTGCATCCAATATTTCTTCCCTTTCAGCCTGCTGTATGCTTCCAGACCTCATTCACTCCGCCAACTTTTTCTTCCTCTCTCCCTGTCCCCCTCCCCTTTCTTTCTGTCCCCCTGCCCCCTTTTCTTTCTGTCTGTCTTTCTCTCGCCATGCCCCCTTTCTTTCTGTCTTCCTGTCCCCCCTTTCTTTATGTCTTTCTTTCATTGTCTCCCTGCCCCTCTTTCTTTATGTCTGTCTTTCTCTCTCCATACCCCCTTTCTTTCTGACTTCCTATCCCCCCTGTCTTTCTTTCTTTTTCCCTTCTGTCTTTCTGTCTCCCTGCCTGCTCCCAAGCCGCCACTGCTGTCGCCATCGGGGAACAGGCCTCCAAACTGCCGCTGCCGCAATTGGGGAACAGGCCTGCAAACCACCACCGCCCCAAACTCTCCCTGCTCCCCCACATAGAAGCGTTGGGACAACCAGATTTCCTCTCCCCAACGTCATTTCTGAAGTCAGAGGAAGTTCCGGGTCAGCCAGAATTGACGTCGGTTGGGGTAAGTTGGTTGGCTGGGCGCTTCTGAGTTGGGAAGCAAGTAGAACGCGAAGGCAATGCGATCAACTCGCGTTGCCTTCACGATCTACCAGTCGATCGCGATTGACCTTTTGGGCACCCCTGACATAGATGCCTCACATCTTCTGACTCTGTGAAATACCTGTGTGTTTGCCGAGTATGAGTCTCTGTAATGGGATAAATGTCCTGTCACAAGGCTGGGAGCATTGCTGAGAAAAGAATACCTGGAAAGGACTGTACCAAAAGACAACATGGGTCTTAGGGTAGCCTCTTAAACCCCCTACTTATACTTGGTGTGAATAGTAAGGCCCCATAGTTGGGTAGTGATGGTTGACAAGGAAGACTGTATGGATGGTGGCAGGGGTAGGTTATCCCTCACAATCCCATATGAACTAATTTTCAGACAGTTGGGAAGAGTTGACTGCTTCTTACTATCTGAACTCAATAGACTAATTTGCATCTTTATTTTGCATGTGTTAGAAAATTAATGAAGAGGGCTGTTTAGAAGGGGATAAAACCTCCTGGAAAAGTAAGCCAGGGCCTGAGAGGGAGAAGATATACGTTTTCCTCAGTCTTTAGGAACTTTGTGGACAATTGGTTATACTAAATGAAACTCCTTACCCTGATTGTACAGGGAGCCCGATGGTAGGACTCCAGGGGAAAGGTGACATAAGAGGGGAGAGAGTGGTCTCTGAGCTAAAGCTCTTAGGGACAAAGACTCTTATAGGTGATCTTTGGGAGGAAGAATGCTGGCTTAGGCCCAACCCCTGACAAACCTACAGAGTGACCAAAGAATCTAGAGGATTGACCCGATCACAGCCTCTTTCAATAATATTAATAGTGTAGATTCAGTGGCATGTTAGCAGAATTGTTTTTGACTATTTGAAATATGAACATTCCAGGCTGCATGATACCCTTGACTGGCGAAGTGACTATTTTTTACTGGTTCCATTCGCTGGTAGATGGACATAACCCATTCATTCTGGCATGACTAAAGGAAAGAAAATTATCTGGTAGGAAACAATTTTCCTATATTCACCCCCTTGAGTTTAGGACGGTACAACTATTCTACAGATTTAGTGCATTCATTTAACTTGATTACCGTATTTTCTCGCATATAGCACGCGTGTTATACGTGGTTTTTACGTACCGCGCATACCCTTGCGCGGTATACGCGTGAGCGCGTTGTACAAATTTTTTTTTACAAAGTCCCCCCCGAAGTCCGATTCACCCCCCCCCCCCCCGCAGGACCGCTCGCACCCCCACCCCGAAGGACCGCTCGCACGCACCCGCACCCCCACCCTGAAGGTTCGCTCGCACCCCCACAGCCTCCCGACCCCCCCATCATGTAGAAGCTCCTACCGGTGTCCTGCTGCTTCCTCTTGGCGGTCCCGACACCCGACACGATCAGGGCAAGAGGGAGCTCAAGCCCTCTTGCCCCCCCCCCGACTCCCCAACACGATCGGGGCAAAAGGGAGCCCAAACCCTCCTGGCCACGGCGACCCCCTACCCCCACCCCGCACTACATTACGGGCAGGAGGGATCCCAGGCCCTCCTGCCCTCGACGCAAACCCCCCTCCCCCCAACGACCACCCCCCCAAGAACCTCCGACCGCCCCCCAGCCGACCCGCGACCCCCCTGGCCGACCCCCACGACACCCCCACCCCCCTCCCCGTACCTTTGTGTAGTTGGCCGGACAGACGTGAGTCAAACTCGACTGTCCGGCAGGCAGCCAACGACGGAATGAGGCCGGATTGGCCCATCCGTCCCAAAGCTCCACCTACTGGTGGGGCCTAATGCGCCTGGGCCAATCAGAATAGGCCCGGGAGCCTTAGGTCCCACCTGGGGGCGGGGCCTGAGGCACATGGGCTTTCAGGCTTTCAGGGTGGGGACAGGACTTCAAGGGGGAGAGGAGAGTCGGGGCGGCCAGAGGAGAGTCGGGGCGGGCGAAAGGAGAGTCGGGCAGCATGCGCGGTATATGGGTGTGCGCGGTATATAAAAATGTCTACATAAATTTGTGTTTTCCACGCGCTTTACACGGGTGCGTGTTATCTACGTGAAAATACGGTACTCTTCTAGCAATATACCATATATCTCTTTGTTTTGCCTTTGAGGTTTGTTTGTTTTTGGGTTGTTTTTTTTTTTTTACATTCCATTGCCTTTGTGTGTTTAATTGTTATTGGGTAGATGTACTTAAAGGAAATATATAAATAAAGGGTCCTGTTACTAAACTATGGTAAGCATTTTAATGCAAGTTAAAAAGACACTTATCACAGGATACACTTGGGCATTATATGGTAGTTTTAGGATTGGCGCACACTTCCCAAGGCTAAAAAATAACTTTATTTTTTAGCTTGGGGATGCGTTTGAGAGCGGAGAATAGGTATGCCTTGCCTTATTTGGTCAGCACAGGCACAATGCCATGCACTAACCCAATTAGCATGTGGTTAGTCTAGTATCCCTCATTGCACAGTAAATAGGCGGCTATAAGGGCTCACATGCTAATGATCATACACTAATTTGAAAATTAGCACGCAGACATTAATTTTGAAAAAGGAAAATGCAGTCATTTTACAGCTTCACTAAAAGTGGTCTCGGTGGAAGTCACTTTTTAGCACAACTAAATTAGGATAAAACAATGGTTGCTTGGCATTTATTTTCCGGGACAGCTTAATTTTAATTGGATGGGAGTGCTTTTGTAATTTGCCTTCTATTTATTTCAGGTGAATCCGAATGCTTCTCTGACAATGTCCTTAGCACAGACTCTTTACTGCAAGAAGGAGGGCTATGATCCCCAAAGCCCCCTGTGTGCCCATATAATTCTGTCTGGGATCATTGAGAAGGTAGGAAGTTGGAAAACAAATTTGGTAAAAGTCCGTATCAAGCAGATAAACTATTCAGAGGAACAAAATGTGTTGATTTGTACAATTATGCTGGTGTTTCATAATAACAAAGACTCTTGACCAATGCAGGCAGTTGGAAAAGCTTATTGCAACAATGAAATAAACAAGTGATGCGACAAGATACTATAGAACAGGGGTGCCCACACTTTTTGGGCTTGCGAGCTACTTTTAAAATGACCAAGTCAAAATGATCTACCAACAATAAAATTTTTAAAAAAAAACCACAAAGCACACTGTACGCAGAGAAAATGTTAATTATAATTTATATTATGGGTTGTTGTTTTTTTCAAAGAGATCAAGGCAGATGACTTTATGCAATGTTACTTCAGTAACAACTATACAAAAATAGACAATTATATCCCCCCGTTACTAAACCCCGATAGCGATTTTTAGGGCAGGGAGCTGCACTGAATGCCCTGCGCTGCTCTCGATGCTCATAGGCTCCCTGCGCTAAAAACTGCTATTGCGGTTTAGTAAAAGGGGGCCATAGTGCAAAATATAGACAGCAGATATAAATTCTCAAAACGGCCACATTTTGATCACTAAATTGAAAATAAAATCATTTTTCCTACCTTTTGTTGTCTGGTCATTATTCAAATCTTGTTGGTCCCAGGCTCTGGTTGTCTTCTGATAACTTGCTTGCCAGGGTCTCCTTCTGAAAAGGATTAGGTCCCAATTCCTGCCCCATACTTTCTCTGCCATTTGGAAGACAGGTGCACCTGGGGACATATTGTAGAGGCAAGAAATGATCTCCAAAACATGTCCAATTTTATTATGAGCTTCACATCTTTTATATCATTCTAAATGAATCAGTGTTGTCAGCATGTGTCAGCATGTGACGTAAGCACAAACCATATATGGACACAGGTCACATGAAACTTTAAAACACATCAGCATTTTTCTATCTCAAGACTGGAGTCCAAAAGGTCAGAAAGGCCTTGGGCCAGCAAAGCCTCTTAACTAAAGCTGTTTGCAAATATGGCTTATAAAAACAATTGAAGTCACTCACAACAAGATAAGAACATATCTTTTCAAACATCAGAGAAGGAAAAACAAACAGGTCTGGTTTTCTTACAGCTTCAAAACATTCTATGGAAAACTACCAAGGTATATGATATGTGTCCCTTCACCTTCTTTCTTCTTTCTCAGTGCTAACCATCCATCTTCTATCTCTCTCCTCCCCTTCCGTTTCCCTGGAAGTCTGGCATCTTTCCTTTTTTTCGTCTCCATCCACAGATCCACCTTTTCTCAACTACCCTTTCATCCAGTATATCTCCCTCCTTCCCCACCACACCAGGGTCCACCATCTCTCCCTTTCTTTTCCCAACTACCCTCCTATCCAGTATCTCTATCCCCCCTCCACACCATCCCTTGTGTCTTACTTCTCTCCCTTTCTGTTCCTTCCCTCCCTAAATCACATTGTTCACCATCTCTCTCCCACTCCTCTGTTTAAGACCCATTATTTCTTCTTCCCAAAGTCTGGCATATGCACGTCTCTTTGAACCCCCCTTCCCTCCCTCCCTCTGTGTACTTCTACACTAGGGCCCTCTTCCCCCGAAGGACTGACCCCCCCCAAAGGCTTGCATTGTCCCCCCTTGAAGGCCTGCCTGTTCCCCTTGAAGGCTTGCACCCCGCCCCCGAAGGCCTGCACATCCCCCCCTTCCCGAAGGCCTGCCCTGCCCCCCAGGTAGGCCTGTGTGTTCCTCCCTGCCCTCCCACATCCATTTACCTAATTCCAGCAGGGAGCAGCCTGCAGAGAGGATCGCTGGTACTTTAGCGATCCTTGCAGGTTGCAGTAGGCCTCAGGAGCTGTCTTGCCTCTGACTCAGAGGAGGGGTGGGACCGCGACAGAGGGAAGACAGCTCCTGAGGCCTAGGGCAACCTGCAAGAATTGCTAAAGTACTGGGAGGCCAGGGAGAAAGCCGGACACCACAGCTGACTTCCCAACTTACCCTCTCCCATAGCCCTCTAAAGCAGGAGTGGCGGCGGCCAGCCAGCATGAGGCAGCGCTGCCAATCCTGCTTTAGGGGGCGAGGGGGAAGGGTCAATCACAGAAATGGGAGGCTGATTTTTGGGTTTTTTAAAAAAAATCGTATTGATTCACCCGATGTGAATCAATTCGAATCAGGCAGCACTAAGAAGTCCTTGGCTCTTACCTCAACAGGCTTCTTTCTCCTGTAGTGCGCTAAGCTTCATCCCCCACTGACTTTCACCTCGTCCTGTAGTGCGCTAAGCTTCATCCCCCACTGACTTTCACCTCGCCCTGCCAGCACTTTGATTGGCCGGCATTCTTCAAGAGGTGGGCCAGTCAGGAGGGGAAAAAAAGAGAAGGGAACCCGCATGGCTCTGCGATCGACTGGGGTTGCCTGAGCAATCGACAAGTCGATCGCAATTGACATATTGGGCACCCCTGCCATAGAACCTAGCATTTGGTAAACCTTTGACTTTTTGTACCCTTATGCAGCTTTCTTTCTGTTCTCCAGTTTGTTTTAACCTTAACTGAATAACTATAAAATAATTTCTGTTCTCATCCTGTTTTGAAAACTCATGCAATTAAGGTTTTTCTAATCCAGAATATATAGATAGGATATATTAAAAAAGTGCTCATTGGAAATAAGACAGCTGCTGTATTTTATTCTAATTCTTTATATTGTAGCTGTTGTGTCTTTCCTAAAGGATCTTTAGTTGAATAGGCAAGAAATGCAAGTAACGGAGACCTTCATTTTCATATTATTTTTGTTATTCTTGTGCAAAGGACATACGAGTCTTGATATTCCCATAATCGTGAATTGATTGCAGAAGGATAAAATTTGTATTCTTGAGCTCCGCCTCCTTCTCGGTTCTGTAAAGCCCCTTTCTGTTTTTTTCCTTCTGATCTGCTCTGTTAATCTTTTATTATTTTCGGGATTTTTCTCTGAGTTCAAGGCTTTCCGGTGTTGGAGAGGTCCCCGGTGACCCAGGGGCAGCTCTGCCTGGGAAACTGTCGGGGTTCCTGTCCAGCCAGTCTGCCTTGAAACTTGTGGCGCTCGGGGTCTGTTCCCTTCGAAGCTTGCTTACATCCTAATTTATCAGGTGCTTGAACACAGGCTGTTTGGCCCTGGTTTTTGGTCTAACAAGGCTTAACGGATGCCAGCTGCGTAAATTACTCCCTCTGCTCGCACATAGATCCGGGGGGGTTGAAGTCTCAGTTGGGCTTTATATCTGACTGGCAGCCTGAAGATCCCAGCACATGGAACTGGTGTGCTGTGAGGCAGTGTCTTCTCCATGCCCAGTTTCTGTGACAGCTGCAGCAGGCTAACCCAGCATAGACAGACAATGAGTACTGCCTATTGAAGTCTATGGGAATATTGGGGAGTGGGGATCTGAATGTGCAGGTTTCAAAGTTTCCTGAGGCTGGTTTTAGGGTTCCCTACCTCCAATAACCCCTTCCCTAAATTTTTTGACCCTTCGGTGGAATTACCTGAGCCGTTTTTGGAGTGACCACGCTGCCGTGGCAACCATCTTGAATTTCCTGATTTCGAATAAAAGCTTATATCTTCCTAAGAAATTAAAACTACTTGGGATGGACTCTATCCTGTCACCATTACTTTTTAACATCTTTATGTCCCCTCTTTTGACTTTGGGTCAGTCCATTGGCTTCACCATATTTGCTTATGCTGACGATGTGCAATTAATTCACCCTATAAATCTTAGAGGATGTTGCTTCCATTAACCACAAACTAGAAAAAATGAAATTGTGGTTAGATTCAAATAGGCTGTCCCTCAACATCAATAAATCAAAACTAATGATTTTTCCCTTTAAAGGGGGAATAACTCTCCAGGCTCCCTTGAAATTTGAATCCCTCCCAATTAAAGTCGTACCCACTTTAAAGCTACTAGGAGTCACTCTTGACTGTAAATTCTCCTATCACAATCAAATTAGTATGGTGGTCCAGAAATGCTTCCACCGCCTTAGAATGATACGTTCCCTTTCCAAACTATTAGACCCAGCATCTCTGAATACACTAATCCATTCTTTGGTAATTTCTTGTATAGATTATTGTAATGCCCTTTATAAGGGCATTACAAAAAAGGAAATAAGACGCCTTCAGATAGTGCAGAATACTGCTATCAAAATCATTTATGGTGCAAAGAAATATAACCATGTTTCTCCTCTTCTATTCAACGCACATTGGCTACCCGTTGAACATGGAATTAGCTACAAAATTTTACTAATAACTTTTACAACTCGCTCAAATAATCAACCAGAGTTTATTGATAAACTCCTAATTCCCTATTATCCCACTAAATCTCTTCGTTCTACGTCACAAAATCTCCTTGTTATACCATCATTAAAACTAATTAACACGTTGAGATCCAACAACTTCGCTGTCACTGCACCCTCTCTTTGGAATTCGCTGCCTAATCATTTATGGATCGAATCCACGATAAAGCAATTTAAAGCAAAACTAAAAACATTCTTATTCCAAGATGCTTTTGGATAAAAACTGTCCTTTTAAGGACTAAAACAATTACAGCTTCTAACCTCACCTACTGTTTTACCCCTAAGTGTTCTTTTTCTCAAAGATTGTAGTTCTGTCCTTCTTTCCTAATTGTGTGCAGTTAATATATATGTTTTGGTATGTGTCTACTAACCTAACCCGGTTCTGTATAGTATTTAACTCCAACTTGTTTTGTTCCTTTTAAGATATTTTTTTATTACTGTATACTGCCTAGAAATTTGATTAAGTGATAAAATTTTTTTTTAAGAAACTTGAAACTCTAGAAGAGATACCCTTGTATCATGCCAGATTTGTGATGGATGACTGGTGGAACAATTGCTATATGCCGAGGAGCAGGTGAGGAAGGGGTGGGAGCCTTGGGCTTTGCCTCATTCTGGCATCCTCAAGGTGGGGGATCATAGAGGACTCCTTGTCCAGTGAAAAGAAGCTCTCTGGAGCTTTGGGATGGAGCTTGGGCAAAGCACAGATGCGTGGATGCTGCGGAGCCCAGGAAATGATGAAATGAAAGCCGGAAAGGCACCTTGGAGGTCCCTAGTAAGGGATTTACCCCAGATTTTATAAGTATTTGGTATTGTTTCGCAGGCCAAGTATAATTACACTGAGGGCCAGATTTGGCCCGCGGGCCTGAGTTTAACAACCTGCTCTAGGCCTAGGAGCATTAGTATTACAGTTTTCACAAACAGGTACAGTTGCCCATTACTTTAGCTGACGTGTTGTCAGTGAAACTCTTATCATTAGGGCTTGTTGTTAGCGCCTGCTGGGAACTGTTAGGGCCTGTTGGGAGCTGATTTTCTTATCAGTGAAGCTCCCAAAACTAGTTATTCAGACAG
Organism: Geotrypetes seraphini; assembly: GCF_902459505.1. Taxonomy (NCBI): domain Eukaryota; kingdom Metazoa; phylum Chordata; class Amphibia; order Gymnophiona; family Dermophiidae; genus Geotrypetes; species Geotrypetes seraphini. The sequence goes on along the minus strand of NC_047087.1, from coordinate 109,371,371 downwards.
AACATCTGGTCTGAATGACTGGAATTTGAACTGTCTCATATTGATAACATCAAGCAGATGACTTGTTGTTGTTCATTCTGTATAACCTAGATGTAACCTCATATTTTGGGAGCATGTACTATCCTGAATGTGTTTAGAAGGTAAACATTGCGTACAAATGTTTGTATAAAGGGATGCCCCTTAGCGAGGCTTGGGGAAGCTCATCTGTGGGGCAGATGTGTTGCCCAGGAACCCGTCCCATGAAAGAGCTTCTTGCTTGACCATTAAGGGCTTCCCAGTTTTGTGAGAGTCATGAGGATGCAGCAATTATCCATGGCAAAGTATTATTTCTTTTCTTTGTAAATAAACACTATACCAGTGTTCTCCCCAGGGCCTTTTAGCCGGGTGCACCGCCTGGCTAATTTAGATGACCGCCCGGCGATTCCTTCTGCTGCCGCCGATGCTCCTTTCCGGGCTGACTCTCTGCTTAAAATTTTGTTTGACACCTGCCTTTTTTTTTGCCAGCATGCTTTTACTTGCTTTGGGCCTTCCTCGTTGCTGGATCCTGCCGACTTTCTGTTTCTGCGAAGGCAGGACCCGGCAGCGAGGAAGGCCTGAAGCAAGTAAAAGCAGTAAGTTGTAAGCTTCCCTCCGGGGCTCTAACATGTGCGTGCCGGCTTCCCTTCTCTTCCCTCCCCCCCATGGGACACAACTTCTGGTTTCGGAGAGAAGAGAAGGTAAGCCAGCACGCACACGATAGAGCCTCGGAGGGAAGCTTACAACTTACTGCTTTTACTTGCTTCGGGCCTTCCTTGCTGCCGGGTCCTGCCTTGGCGGAAACAGAAAGTAGGCAGAACCCGGCAACGAGGAAGGCCCGAAGCAAGTAAAAGCAGCAAGTTGTAAGCTTCCCTCCGTTGCTGACCTATGAAAGATAGGTCAATGGAGGGAAGCTTACAACTTGCCTAGCAACTCTACCGACGGGTTTGTGAGCTGGGAGGGATGGGAAGAGAAATGCTGCTGCAGCACCGAATAGGGGAGGGGGAAGAGAAATATTCTGCTGCTGCCCCCATTTTGGGGGAAGGGAAGAGAAATGTTGCTGCTGCACCCAATTTTTTGGGGTGGAGGGGGAAGAGAAAAGCTGGTGCACCCAATTAGGGGGGGAGAGAAAAGCTGCTGCACCCAATTAGGGAGGGGGAGGGGAAGAAAAGTGCTGCAGCAGCACCCAATTGGGGAAGGGGAAGAGAAGTGCTGCAGCAGCACCCAATTGGGGAGAGAGAGGGGAGAAGGAAGACCAGGGAAGGACGAGGAGAGGCAACAGACACCAAAACTATGGGAGGGAGGGAAAGGAAAGATGCTACCAGATCATGGAGGGGGGAGAGATGTCAGCACATATGGGGGAGAGGGAGGAGGGAGATGCCAGGGCATGGGGGGAGAGAAGGGAAGGAGATAGAGATGCCAGACCATGGGGTGGGGTGGGAAGGAAGGAAGGAAAAGAGAAGAGAGAAATGCCAGAGCATAAGGGAGGGGGTGAAGCTGAAATGAATCATGTACAAAGGAAGAAAGGGCACAGGGTATACAGTTTATTGAAGGGATATAGAAAGAGGGAAGATACCATATGGAACAGAGAAAGGGTGGACACTGGATGGAAAGGGCAGAGAGGGTGGACAGTGGATGCAAGGGGCAGAGAGAGGGTGGACAGTAGATGGAAGGGGTAGAGAGAGAGAGGGCAGAGGCTGGGTGGAAGGGGCAAAGAGAGGACAGATGTTGCATGGAAGGGAGCGAGGACAAACGCTGAATAGAAAGAAGAGAGCAAAAAGAAGATTAAAGCAGAAACGACAAAAGGTAGAAAAAATTTTTTTGTTGCTTTACATAGAATCAAGTAGTATTGTAACTATGTTAATTAAAGTTTATAAATAGGAAATTGAAATAAGGCAGTTTTTTGGGGACTAAACACCTTTCCTCAGGTCAGGACAGGATACCATAACAGCAGGGGTGCCCAAATGGTCGATCGTGATCGACCAGTAGATCGCAAAGGCAATGTGAGTCGATTATGTTGCCTTTGCAATCTTTTTCTTCCTACCTCCCCGAGCCAGGCCAGGCGCATACAAGTGCCAGACTCACAAGACTTCACCTCTGACGTCAATTCTGACGTTGGAGAGGTAGTTCTGGGCCAGCCAATCACTGCCTGGCTGGCCTGGAATTTCCTCTCTGACGTTAGAATTGATGTCAGAGTTCATGAAGTCTTGTGAGTCCGGCGCTTGTACGTGCCTGGCCTAGCTCAGGGAAGCAGCAGGGAGAAATCGGCGTGGTTGCTTAGGTGGTAGGGAAAGAATCGGGGAAGTGTAGAAATCGACGCGATGTCTTGGGGGGGGGCAGGGGGAGAGAGAAAGAAAGACAGGCAGGGGGAGAAAGAGAGAGAGAGAGAAAGAAAAGCAGAAATAAAGAGGGGGCAGGGGGAGAGAGAAACAGGCAGTCAGGGGGAGAGAGAAAGAAAGAGAGACAGAAAGAAAAGGAAAGTGGCAGAAAGAAAAGAAATATTGGATTTACAGTCAGAAGAAGGAAGTGCAACCAGAGACTCATGAAATCACCAGACAAAAAGGTAGGAAAAATGATTTTATTTTCAAATTAATGATTAAAATGTGTCCGTTTGTGAGAATTTATATCTGCTGTCTATTTTGCACTATGGCCCCCTTTTACTAAACCACAATAGCGGTTTTTAGCGCAGGGAGACTATGAGCATCAAGAGCAGCGCAGTGCATTCAGCGTATCTCCCTGCACTAAAAACCGCTATTGTGGTTTAGTAAAAAGGGAGGAGGTATATTTGTCTATTTTTGCATAGTTGTTCTGAGGTGACATTGCATAAAGTCATCTGCCTTGACCTCTTTGAAAACCCGCGGAATATAAATGATAATTAACATTTTCTCTGCGTACAGTGTGCTTTGTGTTTTTTAAAATTTTATTGTTAGTAAATCATTTTTATTTTAAAAGTAGCTTGCAAGCCCAAAAAGTGTGGGCACTCCTGCTGTAGAGCCATTCTTGTATGACTGGATGAGCTATATTTATCTTTTTTTTTAGTTGTTTAAATTCATGCAGAAATAAATGGCTAGACTGAACCTAATGACTTCATTAACGCCTTTCCCTTTTTTTAAACCTCTATACCATTTGAAAGAGGGCAAATATTTAATTATTTTCCTTCTAGCATTAGATGCTTCTTAAATTTAGTAAAAATATTCTGGCACAAGTCTCAAACCTTAAAGGAAGTCATATTGAGCATTGGAAAATAATAATAATTAACTAATAAAAATAGTACACATTTAGGGCTCCTTTTACTAAGTTGCGAAAATGGTTTTAGCGTGTGCTTAGCGCGCACAGAATTACCACACGCGCTAGACGCTAATGCCAGCATTGTGCTGGCGTTAGTTTTCCCACGTAGTGCAGGAGTTTGCGCGTGCTAAAAATGTTAGCACACCTTAGTAAAAGAGGGGGTTAATTTACCCCACCCAGCTACTTTTTCTTGTCACCCAGCTGGAAAAAATTTCTGGGGAGAACACCGCTATACTCATTCTTAAAAGAAGCTAGTGTTTTTGTACTAGCCTGTTGTGACAGGTACGGCTAGGCAAAACAGGCTGTTAGTCATTCGAGCCATAGAACCAGTTCTGCCCGCAAAATCGAGCTTGGGCAGATACTCCACATATTTCATAGTTACCAAAAAAGAATCAGAAGATTGGAGACCGATTCTGGATCTGAAGTTGGTCACTGCAGCCTTGAAGGTGCCGTATTTCCACATGGAGACCATTTGATCAGTCACTGCGGAAGTCACACCAGGGGAATTTCTGACCTTCTTGAATTTGATGGAGGCCTAACCCTGTGTTCAGATTTATCTAACCCTCAGAAGATTGTTGAGATTCCATGTGTTAGGGAGACACTTTCAGTTCTCTGCTCTTCCATTTGTGCTGGCAACAGCGCCGCACACCTTCACTAAGGTCATTGTGGCAGCGGCAACCCATCTCCAAAAAAGGGGAATTCAAGTGCATCCCTTCTTGGCTGATCAGGGTCCCGTCCAAATTGGAAGGAGAGAGTGTGGCGAGTCAAGTGGTCCAGCTTTTGGCAGGAACTGGGTTGTATCGTCAGCTTTCGCAAGAGTCACTTATAACCGATTCAACAGTTGGAGTACTTGGGAATATGCTTCAACATGGCGGAGGGCCGTGTCTTTCTACCCAAGTCTCACAAATGGAAGCTAGTGAAACAGATCTCAGACTTCTTGATGATGCCAATTCTTACAGTGTGGCATTATCTCCAGATGGCAAACATTGAGGTGGTTCCCTGGGTGTGGGCTCATATGTGACCCTTCAGCATGCTCTGTTGTTCCACTAGTCGCCTCATCGCTACAGAAGCAACTGGCATGGGTGATAGAAGCTCGGCAGAATCTCTAGCAAGAGGAGTGCCACTCTGCATCTCCTCTTGGGTGATTTTGACAACCAATGCTAGCATCTACAGTTGGAAGGACATTGCCTAGGGCGGGGGTAAGGAACTCCAGTCCTCGAGAACCGTATTCCAGTCAGGTTTTCAGGATTTCCCCATTGAATATGCATTGAAAGTAGTGCATGCAAATAGATCTCATGCATATTCATTGGAGAAATCCTGAAAACCTGACTCAAATATGGCTCTCTAGGACTGGAGTTCTCTATCCCTGGCCTAGGGCATCCAGTCTAAGGCTGATGAACTCCATCTCAGAGGAAGTGGTCCATAAACCAACTGGAGCTATGGGCCATTCGACTCACCTGGCAAATTCTGGAGAGACACCTGGAAGGCAGAGCAGTCAGGGTGTTTTCAGACAATGCAACAGTAGTGGCTTTTGTCAATTGTCAGGGAGGCACCATAAGTGATCCACTGAGCCTCGAGGCCAAGCTGCTATTTAGTTGGGCAGAGCTCCATCTGCAAGCAGTTTTCAGTGGTGCATGTTGCGGGAGTAGAAGGTGTACACACTGACTATCTCAGCAGGAAGACCTTGCACCCAGGGGGTGATCACTATGCTAGAGAACTTTCGACTGCATAGTAGAATGATGGGGGCTTCTGATGATCGACCTCATGGTATCTGCGGACAAAGAAGGTGGTTCAATTTTTATTTTTTTTAACAGAAGAGTCAAACCAGGAAGCGAAGGCTTGGATGCCCTGGTCCAACCTTGGCCAATGCAAGGTCTGCTGTACATGTTTCCCCTGTGGCCTATGATAGGCCAGGTCATCTGTCAGATAACGAACAATCATGGATTGGCTGCATCAGCTGTAATATGGAGACTCAGTGCACCTGCAAAGAGACAAAGGTCTCAAGCTACCAGTGCACACAGATCTTTTATCTTGGAGTTCAGTTACCCTAGTGAATCTGGAACGTTTTGGTCTTACAGCATGGCTTTTGAGCGCACAGCCCTAGTGTGGAAAGGCTATTCAGAGGTGGTTATTGCTAACCCTCCTTAGAACAAAGAGGCCAGCAACAATTGCAGCTTATACTAAGGCCTGGAGGTTGTTAAAACAGTGGTGCACAAAGGATTAAGCAAATCCTTGAAGAGTGCCGGTGTCTGTGGTTTTGGCTTTTCTGCAGGCTGTCCTAGAAAAGAGGCTGGCAGTAGGTTCCCTTAATGTGCAAGTTGTGGGTTTCTCCTGTTTCAGAGCCTGAGTGGAAAAGGGGTCCTTGGCTTCGCATCTGGATATAGTCGGATTTTTGAAGGAGGCACTCGGGTTGAGACCTCCAATAAGACAGCCATTTCCCACATGGAACATTAACATTGTCCTGAGTGGTCTTAGCAAGACACCCTTTGAGCCTTTGCAGGAGGCTGAATCTAATGGTGAAGACAGGTTCTTCTAGTGGCCAGCGAGAAGAGTGTCAGAGATACAGGTGCTTTCATGCAGGGAGCCATTCTTCAGGTTTACAGAAGTGAGTTTCTTTTCATTTTTGCCAAACGCCAAATGTGGTGTCAGCTTTCTATGTCAATCAAGAAGTCAGATTAGCCACCTTCCAAACCATGGGTTCCAAGAGGAAGGACAAAGTGTTGAACTTGCTGGATATATGGAAAAGTCATCTTCGATACCAGTGAGTTTTGTTTTCCAGATCATCTTTGTTGTAACCAGTGCTGTGAGGTTAGGCAAGCCAGTGTCCAAAACGACCATATCCAGATGGATTCATATGGTTATCTCATTGGCATATATTGACTGTGGAAAATCTGCCACTTGCCTTGAGGGAGGTGTGGCTTCATCGTGGGCGGAGACAAAGGCAGTCCTTCCTGAGAAGATTTGTAGAGCAGCTACATGGTCCACTCTCCATACATTTATGAAGTTTTATAGGGTGGATGTGGCAGAGAGAAGATATACTCCTTTTGGGTCCTCAGTGTTAAGAGCAAGCTCATCTGTCCTGTCCTAGACTCAGGAGATGGCTTTGATACATTACCTATTGTCAGGATTCGTATGTCCTTTGCACAGAAGGGAAGATTAGGTACGATGGGGTGCTGAAAAGTTCTCAGCCCAACCAAGAATGGAATGATGTGGAGCCATGAAACTTGCAAATTATTCCATGAAACTTGCACATATTCATCCCTAAGTTCAACACACTTGGCACATTGTGTCTGAAGTTTCTGTAACCCTTCCAAAAAATGCTGTAATGCCTGGTCACTGAAATACTGCTCTGCTGCTGCAATCACCTCCGAATCACTCAAAAATCGTCACCATTTCAAATTCTTTTTAAGGTTTGAAACCAGAAAATAATCAGATGGAGAAAGATCTGGTGAGTAGGGTGGATAATCTATGACTGAAACCCCAACTGCGTCACAACATCCATCATTTTGCCAGCTTCCCTCCCCTTTTTTTCTTTCAATGCCCCCTTTAATTGGCACAGCAAGTTTCAGTAGTATTTTTTCTGCATACAGTGTGCTTTGTTTTTTTTAAATTTTATTGTTGGTAGATCATTTTGACTTGGTCATTTTAAAAGTAGCTCGCAAGCCCAAAAAGTGTGGGCACTCCTGCTATAGACTATCTCCTTTTTGAATATAGATGCTGATGGGTGAACTGGTCATTTCTCTGGGCTGTTATGGAAAAAATGTGGCTTAGCGAATTATTTGGAGCTTGAATTCAAGCTTTTTATAGCTCTCCTAAGGTGTGCCTTGGAATTAACAGTTCCTACACTATTTTCTTTCCCATTGAGCAAAGAACACGTCAGGGTTGTCCACTCTTCCCCTTGCTTTTTTGCAATCTCTATCAACTCATTGACTAGCTATATTAGGACTCACCGAGATATCAGTGGGATCTGAATGTGAGGGGAGGAACATAAGATAGCCCTTTTTGCAGATGATATGTTGCTGTATTTGAGGGACCAAGTGCTTTCCTTGCCTCTAGTGAAGGAAATATTTAGACTTTATGGTAGGTTGGCAGGGTCCAAAGTCAATAAGGATAAATCTGAACTAATGGGTATTACCTTAATGGAGGGGGAGGAGCATAAACTATCTAAAAAGATCTATAAGGGGCAAGGGAGAATGGCGGAAGGGCAGTTCCTAATCTATTTTGTTGGACTCGACAATAGCAGAGACAAAACTGGGGATTCGGTTACAACGACATTTCTTGAGGGCCCTGCCCATATTGGTTATGGGCATCATTTACCCTGGGGAGGTATCTGTTCTCTTTGTACAACATCTGATGTGGGTCTGGGGACATATACATAAGAAATGGGGCAGGGAGGGGGTAGTTTTCCACATTAGTTCCTATTTGATGGGAGCCTTTGAACGATGGGAGTGGGAGGGACTCATTACATTATGAGGTGCTATGCAGGGAACTAATGTCATTACATTTTCTACATTGCAGGACAATTATAATCTACCGACAGGAGACTTTCTAACTCGTATGCAATCGGGACACTTTATTGTGTCACAGGATTCGACTGGAGATCTCTGAGCATGTGGGGAGTTCCTGAAAAATTTATGGGTACTATTGAGGGGGGTTCCTAGGACTAATCTCTGTGATATATAGATATCTAAGAGGGCTGGAGGAACTGCAGTACCCTTATAAAAAAAACAAACAAACAAACAGTGGGGGGAGATCTGGGAATGAGATTTTTTGGAGAGAGAGTGAAGAATTATATGTGCAGAGGTACAAAGGGCTTCTACTTGTATATTGGTTCAGGAAAATGCTTACTAGGTGGTATTATACTCCTGTCAGATTGCATAATATGTACTCAAATGTATCAGATATATGTTAGCAATGTCATGTGCAGAAAGGATTTCTTTATGCATATTTGGTGGTATTGTACCCCACTTTAGGTATTTGAGGAGTTGATAGTGTTACCGTTATCAACATTGGTGGAGAAAGGAGTTACAGCATCCGCTTAGAGCTGCTTGTTGGGCCTATTTAATGAAAGACGGTGGTTTTGGCAGCGCAAGCTGCTGTGTTTTGGGTTCGCACAGCTAAATGCATTGAAGAAAGCTGGGTCACCCACAGAGAAGTGTGTGGTGCAGTAGTTGGAGCTACAGCCTTAGCACCCTGGGGTTGTGGGTTCAAACCCTGCACTGCTCCTTGTGACCCTGGGTAAGTCACTCAGTCCTCCATAGCCCCAGGTACTTTAGATAGATTGTGAGCCCACCGGGACAGATAGGGAAAATGCTTGAGTACCTGATTGTAAAACCGCTTAGATAACCTTGATAGGCGGTATATAAAAACCTAATAAACTTGAAACTAGAATGCATAGAGAGTACAACTGCAGGAGCTGGCCCAGATGGAATGCTTAATAGCTAAAAAGAGAGGACATTAAAAGCTACATCAATGAGATAGAACTTTAATATTAATTTCCTAAATGGCTCCAGTAATTAAAGGAGAATGGGGGTGGGAGGGGGGACATTTGAATAAGAAGAGAGCCCGGAAGAACCATCGGAGCTTTTCACACATGTTCCTTTTTATGTTGGGAGTAAGGGGTAGGGGAGTTTAGAAGGCAGGGGGAGTTATATATTTGATATAAAGAGGAGATGTACAAGGCAATTTACAATGGAAGGTGGGAGGGTATTGAAGGGAAGGATTTTGACCTGGGACTTGTAGGGTAATTGTAACGAGTGTTATGTATCTTTTGGAATTATCACAGTATTCCCATTTTTGCATTGCATCTCTGTATATTTCACAAAATTTCAATAGAAATTGAGAAAAAATGTTCAAGCAATGGTAACCTTAGTAGCCCATCAATGTTCCATTCCCATTGGGGACATCTGTAAAGCAGCCACCTGGTCCTCAGTTCACACTTTCACATCCCAGTACTGTTGAATTATTCCAGATGGGATAGTTGGTTTGGCCAAGCAGTTCTAATAAGTTTATTCTCTATTTAGTTGCCAACTTCCCGCCAACCCTGTTGGTTTTGCCATGCTCATGGTAGTTCTCAGAAGCTTTTCTCAGAAGCATGAACCTAGCATCTAAGGAGTCCCACATGTGAGAATATATATTCTCTACTTGTCCTTGGGTAAAGCAAAGTTACCTGTAGTGGGTGTTAACTGATGACAGTAGGCAGATATTCTCACAACCTTCCCACCTCCCCTATTGGCTTCTTAGCTTTGTTACTGAACTGATGGTCCCATGAGCTGGCTTCAGGTGGGAAGGCACAGATGCTTGCGCATTGCGGGTGGTCTTCAAGTTTTTAAACTGACTGCACTTGTTTACTGTCTGTATTGAGGCTCCATGGATGACGTTACCCACATGTGAGAATATTTGCCTGCTGTCCTTGGGAAAACATCTACTACAGGTAAGTAATGTCGCTATCTGCATCAAGGGATTTAAAATTCTGAATAAATGCTTGATCTTACAAATGAAGTGTATTAAATTCAGTTTGTATAATTGAAAGATCACTTACCTGTAACATTTTTTTGCTTTGCTAGGTGAATAGTACAGAGATGGACTTTGCAAAGCTAGCACTTTTCAGTCGGCACCCTGAGATGACTAGTTGGCCTCCAGACCACGGCTGGTTCTTTGCCAAACTCAATATCACCAACATATGGGTATTGGACTATTTTGGTGGAATCAAAACTGTGACGCCAGAGGATTACTACAGTGTGAATCCATAGTAAGCACCTCTTCATAAAATATCTTAGTATTCTCTACTTGTAAAATATTAATCATTAGATAATGTTTTTGTTTAATATATCCATCAAAAAGAGGAGGCAAAACTGCCATCTTAATTTTGTGCTCCCTCTGATTTTTTTTTTTTTATACTGTTTCAGAGTATTTGTATGGTCTTGTGTATAATCCAATCATCATGTCACTTCTAAAAAAAAAAGCCTAGTGACTCAGCACAGAAGATAGCCAGTTTAATTTCCAAGTCAGCAGGGAGTAAAGAAAAGGATACAGGGGGGTTATGATAGAAAATTAGAAAATGATGACAAATAAAGACCATTGCATTATCATTATAATCATTGCATGACAGCTAGTGACCAGATTAGGTTTCATGATGGGGTTCTGGAAGGTAAATAGCCTTTTGCCCAAGTCTGTCACTACAATGACCAGACCAGGCTAGTTCTGAATGAAAGTTCATGGTACCAGATACCAGTCCTGATCCTAGTTAGAGCTTGAAGCCCAGAAGAGCAGGAGGAAACTATATTGGATCTTCCACAAAATACAAAAAAAATAAAATTTCACAAACTGAAACAGCATCTGGCCAACTTCCTTTTTTTAATTCTCCATTTTAGTTCCTTCTTCCTATTTTTTCTTTTCATATTTACTTTCAGGTATATAACTTCTATCATGATTCTATGTACTAAAGGCCATTTTTACATTATTAGGATTTTTCCCTAAAATGGGTATAGGTATAAATAGTTATCGATTGATGTACACGACATGAGCACCAGCCAAGAACTGGATCATGCTCCTAGATTTACTATGTAAAATTATATCAAGAGCTACTGTCTTGTCATGCCCCCGGCTGCTTTGTAAAATCTTGTCTGTCTGGTTTGGATATATTTTCTTTCCTGTTATTTGGAGTTCATTTTCTTGAGCTTATTTTAACTTTGTAAACTACCCTTCTAGGCAGTTGAAGTGGTACAGTGGAACCTGCTTAATTGCATAGCTGCCATGCAAACTCTGCGTATGTGATTAACCGAGCTAGTCGAATAACTGGAACATATGTTGAAACGTATGTGCATAGGCTTAGACTGTACAGTACTGTATATTGCAGTGTATGGAAAGCCCAAAATAATACAAATGTGGAACATGATGGTCTGGATGAAATAAGAGTTATTAAAAAAGTTAAAATCAAAAGTTCACAATGTGACCAGTCAAAATACAGTAATGAATTGAAAAGTCACAATCAGAAGGTCACAGAATGATCAGTCGTAATGGTAGTGTAGCTACAAAAGCAATGCACTCACTTCAACAGAAAACCTATTCCTAAATAGCTACTGTATAACACAAATAAAATAGTGTGTACAGTATTAAGCAGAAAATTTTATACTCATTCCTTTAAATCTAGTATTCTGATGATCTATTCTACTTTGATGCAAAATAGTCCTGGATTTTTGACTGCTTTTGCATGCTTAACAGCTTCGACTGCACAAAGTTCTCTACTGCATAGAACAATGCGTAATCTGGGCAGCTAACGCTTTCCATCCACTGGCACAGTCTTTAGCACGCTAATTTCCTGAGCTGATATCAGTGTTACTGTCACTCTTCTCTCTCCCCACATTGACACCAGGTTCACCATTTGATCCTCCTGACCAAGCCAGCTGCAGTGATGAACAGATCTCATCATCGGTTGGCATGCCGTGACACTCTGCCGTTGCATCTATTTCGACAAACTATTCAAATTCCTCAGCAGTTAAGCTAACTGATAGCAGCAGTAAATCATCAAGATCATAGGTGTCATGTTATCTGAGTCTTGTTTCTGGTGTGCCACAAAGCCAGCCTTGTGGAAGCAGTAATAACCGCCTGATGCAGCATATGAATTGCTTCAAGTGATGTCATTGCTTTTGCAAGGCTGTTTGCTGACAGATTCGCCTCACTGCTCTCAGTTTTAGCTATGATTTTTTTTCAGGACACGATGGTAGTGGGCCATCAAATTTCATATAATGCCCTTGTGACAAGGTTGAATGCAACATGTTTGACAACAGGAAAACCAGTTTCACATGCTGGAGGTTTTTGTCAGCATAATTGGGATGAGCAGAACAGTTGTCAGCAATAACAACCTTTCTGCCTTGCCTCTTCATGTTGCCATCAAAAGCAATTAGCTACTTGCCAAAAAAAATAGTTGACGTGATCCATGCATTAGAACTGGTCCACTAAGCGTCATGTCATGACCACATGAACCACACTGTCAATGCAGTCTCAACATCAGCAACTTTTCCAACGAGTCCATTTTTGTTCAGGATTGTTGTTACATCGCGATTTCACATGTTTTAAAAATTGGTTGAATGGAAAAACAAGCAGGCAGCATATTCTCACATGTCCGTGACATCATCCATGGAGCCCCGACACGGACAGTGAAAAGTGTAGAATCACTTTAAGCTTTAACAAGCTTTTAGACTGCCCACACCGCGCATGCGCAAGTGCCTTCCCACCCAACGCCAGCTCATGAGGTCGTCAGTTTTTTGTTTTCCGCAGAGCGAAAAAGACGCATCTCTTGTTTCTCTGTCAAATTGCCTTCCCGTCTCTACTTTTTATAAACTTTTTCAACTATTTCTAGATTCCTTGCCATGTTTTTAGACAATCTAAAACCAAATGGTCCCTGAATGACTTTATAGGTTATCCTTTCAACATGCTTAACCAGCATTCAAGTTTCAAGTTTATTAGGTTTTTATATACCGCCTATCAAGGTTATCTAAGCGATTTAACAAACAGGTACTCAAGCATTTTCCCTATCTGTCCCGGTGGGTTCACAATCTATCTAACGTACCTGGGGCTATGGAGGACTAAGTGACTTGCCCAGGGTCACAAGGAGCAGCGCAGGGTTTGAACCCACAACCCCAGAGTGCTGAGGCTGTAGATCCAACCACTGCGCCACACACTCCTCCGTGTTGAAACTGTCTTTTCATACTGTTCAGGATTCCACCATGGATTGGACTTCCTATAAGGTGGCCTTTTCTGTTGTCTGGATACAAACATGCAAAGATAAGTGGCGGAATCTAACATGGGTGTAGAGCTTGTTAAGTTAGATTCCTTTCTCATGCCAAACTACGAAGACAGCCAAGGTTTTTCCCTAGTGCTTTGGCACTATCAATGAACATTCTTTTTATTAACCATTGCAGCAGAATGGTTCATTGCTTTATTTTCTAAGCAGGATCAACCAAGTTATTTTTACTGATATGCGCCTTCCACTGTACCATCAGTGTTCATACAGTACTTTCCAGGAGGCTCATATGATTACTTTCAAGTATTTTCCTTACATGTGTTTCTCCTATTGTTAATGGACATTATCCACAACACCCTTTACTCCATAACCTTTCTTATTCTAAAGGACCCAGAGTTTGGGAGTGGCTGTAGGGGAGAAGGAGGCCACTACATCCTTTTTAAGATTTTTTTTTTTAAAATTTGAGGCTAGTGCTCTCAAACATCAATGCGCACTTCTAAATCCTACTACATTAAGATTGTAATTCTAGACCTGTTCCTGCTCAGCATACTACACAGGTCACATTCATATTTTCAGTTTCATTTTAATCTCTGGACAGAGCAAATGGATATGCTTGGATGCACTTAGCATATACAAGTTTTTTATAGCATCTCATAGTTCCATTGGAAGTGGTTCCAGTACTGAAATCAAACCATACCTTTCTCACAGGTCCTTGTATCAATCTTCATTCTCTGTGTTACTGTTCTACCTGTTATACTTTTCTGCAGTATGCGAGAATCTTGTTAATCTGCTTTACATGTTGTGACCTCTAGACTACTCTTAGGTCATTTCTTTTAATTGAGAGTATATTCGTTCTTACTAACATACTACACTCACATCTCTGTAAGTATGTTCCTTATGAGAAGATTAAAAAACCCTCCATGGTGGTAATGAAAGCCGGTAATCTTGATCCTCCATCTGACTCATTTTAAATGACCTCCGGATCAAAAAAAAAATTCACACATTTTGTCTTAGTTGATGACCTTGTGTACTCTTGCTATAACCATTTTCTATTGGTCTAGCAGCATTACTTTCCTTTTTCCTTTCCCAAGAACAGAAAGATTTTGGGCTGCAGTAGGGGAGCAGAGTGGGTTGGTCTGTTGACTTCTTTTTACCATTATACTTCTATATTTCTGTAGGAAATATCTTAGTTGCATTTCACCCTATTTGTAGTTTCCTCAATGGGGTTAGCTTTTAGAGATTTTTGCACAGTTCTTTGGTTTCTATTTCTTGAATTCATACATAAAACCTTGTTCTGAGACTATGCTGCCTTATATCTGGCCCTCTGGGATTATGCTTATGCATAGGTCACATGGCATCCTCAATCTGTTATCTCACTCGTCTCAGTGCTTCAGTGTTCTCTGGCATCTCAGTGATCTCCAACTTTCAACCTTTTATCTGACAAGATCAGGTCAATTTACCACTTCAGCATTCTCTTCAGTGATTGATGTATCTGGTCACTCTCCATTGCATACTTCTTTGTGCAACACTGAAGTTTTTCTCCTGGTTGCCCTGTTCCTCTCAGGTTTTTTGCTACTTAAGACCACTTTCTGTGGAGCACATCTATTGCTTCCCAGGAATATTCTTTTCAGCTCCTCAACTCTCCAGGCACTTTGCCTCTTTTCGTTGCGTAACTTACTATCAGCTCTCTGCTTCAGTTGGTACCACTGGCTCAGAAGTAATTTCTTAGATTTTTGGGTACCATGTGTCTATCCTCAGTTACTCTTGGTCCTTCTTCTATACTAAAGTATGAGGATGCAGAGGTTCAATGACTTTGTTTTTTCCTATTCACCTTCTGGGTACACATATGTGGCACTTATTTACTACTCGGGGGCCACATCTATCATGGCTTGTTCTCTGTTCCTTATTTCGCTGGGGTAAAATTATATATTTTTTGATTCCCCAGTTTCTAACGTACCATTCACAGGGGACAGTAGTTTGAAGGTTCCACTACTTTCCTTCTAGAAATATGCTTTCATGGGCTCAGGTCCCACTTTTACTAATGCACCTTAGTAACGCTCTAACCTTACTAAGCTCCTATTTCAGTACATAAGGAATCTTTTAAAAAAACCAAAAAACAAATATTTGACTAACTTTTTGTTTTTACAGGGATCTTAAACAATTCTGTTTACTCTTTCCTTTTTAAATCTCTGTGGAGATTTCATGTTTACTAACATATTGCTTGTGTCAAATGCTTCCCCTTTCTATTCTCTGCTGATTTCTCGTTTAAGGCTTATTACAATCCTTTCTCAGCCCTTGCGAGATGACTGACTAAATTAATAAATAATACATACTTAGAATGTATATATTATTTTATTAGGAAGTTCTTTTCTCCACAGTAAGCCACTATGTCGTTCCAGTTTCATACTTCATAGCATTGTCTTTTCTTCCTTTCTAGGATGGTTCATCCTTTTTAGCCTCTACGGCTATTCTTTAAATGTGAATCATACTTTCATTACTTACAAAAGTCTGTTCCCTTTTTCATTTAAATCTACTCTGGGACATGACTAGTGTCACTACAGGAAAATTCTTGAAGATTGGAAGTGAGGTAAGTTGAACAACTCAAACAGTGTACAGTCCTCACTTGAAAGGATGAACTTATTCAAAAAAGAAAGAACAACCAACTTGTAACGTTCTTCAAGAGGAAGCCAAATCAAGTGCTCCTTGCTGGAACCCTTGATAAAGCCAGTCTGGCGAAACGGGTCCCGTCAGGCTTATGAGCATTGGAGCAAGAATAAAAAGAAAAGAAAAATATTTTGAATAAAGCAAGATGAAGAACGTTACAAGTTGGTTGTTCTTTCTTTTTTGAATAAGTTCATCCTTTCAAGTGAGGACTGTACATGACTAGTGTCAACAGCTCATTTGGTCTCCTGCTCCATATGGATGCATTTACCAGTAGTCTTTTCTTATTTGATTCTTGAATCTTTTTGGTGTCTCTATCGCCTATGTTTAGATTCACCTGCTTGTAGGAGGTCTTTTTCTTATTTTATCAGCCTCCATACATATATGGATTCTGGGAATTCTTCTTTTATCTCTAGCAGAGCACGGAATTCCCCTATTCATTTTTTTCCTTTATGTTCCTTCCCTTGCCTCCGTGCTCTCATAAGACATTGAGTCTAGGTTTTGCGAGAAACTCAAATTTTTCAGAGTTCTTGGAACCCAACTCTCCCCCCATCTCTTTTCTAAAGCTAGGAAGTCCCACATGTGAAAATATGCTGCCTGCTTGTCTAAAGATAAAGCACAGTTACTTACCGTAATAGGTGTTATCCTGGGAAAGCAGGTAGATATTCTCACAATCCACCCACCTCCCCTAGTTGGGCTTCTTTGCTTGGGCATAGAACTGATGACCTCACAAGCTGGCATCAGGCAGGAAGGCACTTGCATATGCGTGGTGTGGGCAGTCTAAAAGTTTATTAAAGCTTAAAGTGATTCTACACTTTTCGTGCTGGGGCTCCGTGGACATCACCCACATGTGAGAATATCTGCCTGCTGTCCCAGGATAATGCCTGTTATAGTAAGTAACTGTGCTTTTTGAACTTATGTATTTTATCAGAAATCTATTTTATTAATATTTCAGGTAAACATACAATAACAAACTGATGAATAAAACACACACAATACATTAATAATTGAACAGCATTTAGAAATGCCAATCCTCCCTCCCCTCACCCCCCCACCCACCCCACAGATCCCTCATTCCAACAACCAAGTCAGTAGCTCTGAGACAGCTTAGTTCTTATGGTGACTCAGTTCACAAAAAAGGAATCACTAGCCCTCCCTCCCACCCAATCTTTCCCCTACTCTTGAGAGTTAGTCAGTACAGTTAATCCGCTATATATAATATGAATCCCTGTCAAGAAATATATCAGTCTGATGACTCCATATAGCATGCTCAACAGAGACTAACCTAATGTCCCATACCAATATCAGCACCGAATAGATTAGTACAACACCCGTAGGAATAACAGGACCTTGAGTCCCCGTTGACTGATCTGACCACTCCCGGCCTCCCGCCCTAACCCCAAGTATCCCGAGCCAGTGAAATTAAGAGCAAAGAACACAATGTGGAATATTCAATGGGGCATATACTTGAAACAAAACAACACCCAGGAACCATCCCCCTTATTACCTAAAGATGCAATGAATTTAAGACTGAACTGTGAGCCCTAGGAGACAGATTCTGAATGTATGGCTCAAAAAATTGCCAAAATAATCTTGTGGGGGGATGTGGTTCTAGCTTCCAGAAGCATGAGCATATGAAGAGTTGCTCTCCAGTGCCAAGAGGACAGTGGGGATTCCTCAAGCCAGTTCTGCAATATGCATATCTGACTTACAACAACCACCTTACGATAAATCAGTCCCCATACTCCCTTTATTATCATTTCCCCCCCCCCCCCCATTGGAGGAAAAATACAGTCTGGTAGGAGAGAGGTATAATTGTACAGATCAAAGTCCTCAAAAAGGAAAAAAACCTCCCTCCAAAAGGTATGAATGAGAGGTCATAATCAAAAGATGTGCCCTAAAATATTATATCCCTGTTTACATTTAAGACAAATATCAGTATTGTTTATCCTAAAATGATAGGCCTGCACTTTTGAAACATATGCTCGGGAGACCACCCTAAAGGCACTTTCTCAATAATATACACTGGAAGTTGTTGCACTTATTAAATTGAAAGCTCACTCAACCCTATCGGATTCAGCCGGAGATCCCAAGTCATGCTCCCATCTGACAGCATAGAGATTATAACTTCATCTTCGAGACAAAGTCCATAATATTTTATGGTAATATGATACGGAGGACACCAATCCTCCGCAGGTGTGAACAAGTCCCCCAATTTGCATCCCACTCCTACTATAAGGCCAGCTCTCTTTAAATA
Source organism: Geotrypetes seraphini (assembly GCF_902459505.1). Classification (NCBI taxonomy): domain Eukaryota; kingdom Metazoa; phylum Chordata; class Amphibia; order Gymnophiona; family Dermophiidae; genus Geotrypetes; species Geotrypetes seraphini. The sequence continues at coordinate 109,353,405 of NC_047087.1, read as the reverse complement.
CCCAATATAATATTTTAGCTGGAAATATGCATATTGGCCATTATTCTGGACCACTGAATTATCCATAAGGTCTTCAAATGACACTTATGCCACCCTCCTCATTCGCAAATGATAATACGTGTGCTAAATTGGAGTCAGCCCATCTAATAATAGAACTATTATCCAAGCACGGAAGGAAATCTAGGTTCCCCACAATAGGGAGCAAGTGCATAGGTGAATGCTCAATATTCCATAATTTCAACAGGGCCTTCCACAAAGCATGTATATAAGTAAGCAGAGAGTGTCCCTTCAAGTGTGGAGGCAATCTCAATCCATCTACCTATTGGAGGTAATGTAGATGAAAGAGTTGAAACAGGGAGCCTTCCATATCCCCTGGGGTGAAGGGCTCATCAGGACCTGAGATCAAAGGAGGCTCAAAATACTTTCAAATACCTTTTTTTTTTTTTTTTTTTTCTCAAATATATTTTATACTCTCAAATACCTTAACACATCATACTGAAATTAAACAGATGCCAAAGGCAGGACACAGATCACCATACTTTGTCACTTTATTCCTCTGGTTAATTGATCTGGCAACAAGGTGTCTGATGAGGCCTAGAGGGTGAAAGAGTCTTATGTTGAGCTGGATAATTACAAGTGAACTGAAACATTCATTTTGCTACTGGTGGATTTTGGAAACAAGACAACCAGCATTCAATTATGACATTTACAGCAAACAAGATAATTGAATTTAAGGAGATACAAAGAAAGAAGATTGCGATTTGAAACACTGAGAATTGAACATTTTATAGGACATTTATCTGAGTCGTCATAATTAGGAAGGGGACTCTAATTCTTTAGAAAAAAATAATGTTAAATAATAAGAGTATATTTTAATTATTTATAGAGTATGATGTAATGATTATGTATAAAGATTTGTTAAATAAATGAAAATATTTTCTATACAGCTTTTTTGAGTAAGTTAGCCCACCTTTGCCTCAGGTATAAACTTAAGTGACTTGCCCAACATCACAAGCAGCAGCATTGGAATTTGAACAGGACTTCCTTGTTATCAGCCCAGTGCTCTAACCACTGGGTTACTTCTCCATTTCTATAGATAAGGGAACATCTCTCTGTCTTTCCCCCCCCCCCCCATCAGCCCCTGACTCCTGCATAGAATATTATTTTAGCTTCATGTCAGTTTTGAAGATAGTAATAAAAAATTATTAAAAAATAATAGCTTTTTTTTCTTCTCTTAGGTGTCCTATCATGTGCCCATCTTGGAGGAGATTCTCAGATGCTACAATTGAAGCACTGGAGGGCTTTGCTTTTATATGGAATTTGATGCTAAAAGTCAACAGTTCACTATAAAGCAGAGCAGTCACTTTGTATAACCAATCATCCTTTGATTATTTTGGAGCTTAACGAAATATATTTTTATTATTTCTGTGCCTTCTTTGGTGTATGGGAAGCCTCCTTTTTTTATCCCTGTGATCTTTCAATTCTAGATCTTTCTGAACAAATGTATTACATCTTCATGCAGAAAAAATATAATATTCCACCAATACAGAGTTTTTTTTTAAACTAGCCTGGATTAATTGCTCCTACTTTTGAACTTTGATTTAGTTCAAAAGATGCTTTTAACTGGTTGGTGGATGAGAGCAAGATGGCGGCACTGACTGATGTGTAAGAGGGAGCTCTGATCGGTCCTGATACCACCAAGAGAAATCATGATTAAATGGAGAGGGAAGCTGTGCTCCTACCCGGCCGAACTAGCTGAGAAAATACCTCCAATTACCAAAGCCTTTTATGTAAACTCAGGGAGTCTGATAATAAAACCAACACAAGATCAGGAGGAGGGAGCCAGTTTTGATCTTACTGGCTTCCTCGAAGACTCTAGATCAGTAGTGACTAAGTCAACCCTCATTAAAACATTTGCTTTAGAATACGATAAAGATGTGAAATTTCTGGGTCATTCTGTGATGACTTTTCCTAACCTTTGTAGGCCTACACAACTAAGAAAAGCTTTCTTAGCTTTTAAAACTCAGGTTTTAGACCTCAGAGATGTGTTATTTGCAATTTCCATGTAAATGTATTAAGTGGTTGGAGAGAACTTATCTATTTCTTAACCCAGAGCATTTAAAGAATTTCCTGGAAGCTAGGCAACTTACAATCCCTATAGCTGTATCCATTCCTTCAGAGGGCAATGTAAATATTGCGAAAGTAAATTGAACTCCATTTAATCCATCAGGAAAATCTTTAGATTTTTATAAAATAATTTTCTTTATTTTCCCCTGAATTTCTGTAATCTTGCTCCTGTTCCTTATAATTTCCTAAATATGGGAGTTTACTTAGAGATATGTATTTTGTTAGGTGGTCTATATATTCTTTTGTGTTGTTTCTTATTGTAACTATTTTCTTCAACAAGTGTAAGCTTATAATATTGAAAAATTGCAAATAAAAAAATAATAAAAAAAGACGCTTTTAACTGCACTATACTTCTTTTGACAGATGTATATATCAGTTTTTGTCTAGCATATAAACAAACAGGATTTGAAACTGCTCAAAAGGTATTGCTAATTTCTGAGATCTTGCAGTTTCCTTGTACTCATCAGTGCATCCATCCAAATTGAAAATGGAGCTGGAATTTAGAATTGGAAGCTTCCATTTGCCTGTTTTATATTCCCTTCCAGTTCATCTGGCCCAGTCACTACAGTGAGAGTCTTCTGCTAAGGCCTTTTGATAGGGCTCTGTCTAGAACAGTGATTTTCAACCTTTTTACACCTGTGGACTGGCAGAAATAAAATAATTCTTTTGTGGACAGGCAAACTACTTAGACTGAAATTTAAAAAACACATTTCTACCCTGTCTCCGCGAGCTCAGTCCCTGCAAACCATCTGATCCCATCCGCACAAGCCTCAGTTATGATTTTATATTGAACGTATTTTATTAAAGTATAAAAAGAAACAATATTCTGTACAATTGTCATTTTATAAATACAAATATACAGAGCAAGGATCAACAAAACCCCTGTCTCCCCTCCCCACCCCCTTCAAGAAAACTGAACAAGCCAAATTATTACAGAATGCTACACAGAAATATGCTAACAATACTGCAGTCACACATGACAGGAATAGTGTTAGGGGAGTGCCCCATGGTCAGAGAGTGTCCTAAGCCAGCTGGAAGCTAAAGAAGCACTGTCTGGGCTTTGCAGTCCCCAGGTGTGTCTCTAGCAGGATATATTTCAAATCTTATATATTCTTATAACAAAATAGAAATAAAATTATTTTTTTCTACCTTTTGTAGTCTCTGGTTTCTGCTTTTATCTTCTTTTTACTATTTTCCTTCCAATGTCTGCCCTGTCTCTTCAATCCAGCATCTGCCCGCTCCATCCACTGTCTGCCCCTTCCAGAAACTGTCTGTCTCCCCCTGCCATCTCTCTTGTAGACCCCCCCCCCCTTTTGGTCTGGCATCCATCATCTTTCCTCTGCTCCCTCATGGTCTGGCATCTTTCTCCTTTCATCTCTCCCTCCCCCCTGTGGTTTTTAGCATCTCTCTCTTCTCATTTCCTCCGCTCAGATCTGTCTCCTTCCCCGTTCTCTGGCATCTCTCTCTTCCCCTCTCGTCTCTGGTCTGCCTTCTTTATTTTCTGCCTCCATCTAAATTAAATTCTTTCTTACTATGCAGTCCTAAGTTTCACTCTTTTCACTGTGTCTACCCACAGCATCCCACCCCTTTCCTTCACCCCTCCACTATCTCACTAACTCTATCTTCTTCCCCCATCCAGCATATGTCCTTTTTCTTTATCCCTCCTTCCATCCAGTATGTGTTCTCTTTCTCCACTTCCATTCAGCATTTGCTCTCCCTTCTCCCCATTTCCATCATCTCCCTCTTCTCTCTCCCCCTTCTCCCCACTTCCATCATCTATCCCCTTCTCTCAATCTCTCCATCCACCACAGGCCCATCTCTCTCCCTTCCTCTCACCTCTTTTTCTGATTTTGTGAACAAGATCGGTAACGCCCCCCCCCCCACCCCGGCGATGACACTCAAGATCGGCAACCGGCCTCCTTCTCCCCAGGCATCAACAGCACTTCAGATTGGTAACGCGGTGCTCAGTCCAAAGCTTCCCTCTGACTCGAACTGCCTGGGCGGAAACAGGAAGCTGAGTCAGGGAAGCTTTGGGCTGAGCACTGCGTTGCCGTTCTGAAGTGCTGTTGATGCTGGGGGAAGAAGGAGGCCCGTTGCCGAACTTGAGTGCCGTCGTGGGAGGGGGGGAGGCCTGTTGCAGATCTTGAGTGCCAGGGGGGGCTGTTGCCGAACTTGAATTGCGTTGCGGGGGACCTGCCGATGCCGCTCATCGCTGTTGCAGCCCAGACGCTGTCGATGGCCCCAATCAGATCTTGCCGGCCATGTGCGGACTGGCAGGAATTTTCTGCGGACCGGCGGTTGAAGAACAGTGGTCTAGAACACTGTAAACATGGGACCTAAGAGAGGGAGAGGAGGCAAACAAACAACTACCATCCCTCACCTATAAGCTTTCTCTTTGATAATGTTGCATGAATCAAAATCATTGATTGGGCTGTTGCTCCTTTGTGGGTCAATCATTTGTTATCTGCACTGCACAATGGCTGGAATTTCTTTCCTTCAAAGAACTGAATATTGGCTGTGCAACATCCTAGAACCATGGAGAAGAGGAACCTAATCTGAGAGTTGAAAAGTGGTCTTCATTTTACTTCCACTGAACCAAACATTGTTGGAAACTATCTGTAAACCATTTTCCCTGTCTAATACTAATTGATGATTATACAATAAGGGGCTCATAATAAAAGAAATCAAACGTCTAAAAGTGGCCTAAATGGGTACTTGGACGATCAAAAAGCCTGATCGTCCAAGTACCCATAATCAAAGCTGGTTTTAGATGTATCTAAAACCAGCTTAGGCCTTTCCCTTGCCTCTAAATGCATAGAGCGAAAAGAGCTGTTTTTAGAGGGGGGAAAGGGCGGGCGAGAGGTGGGCCGACCTACACCTAGGCATACAGCAAGTATAACCAAAACATTTGACAGGTTGCCTAGTCGGCACTTATACGTTTTGACTTAGACTAAGTCAAAACAGGTATAAGTGCCGAAAAGGGGCCGCTGAGCTGATCGCTGCAGCTCAGCGGCCCCAGTAACCTGCCTACGCCCTACTGCAATGTTCGCTGCAGGAGAGATGGCTCATCTCTCCTGCCACAATGGTGATCGCCCACCCCCCTCTGAACTGCCACACTTCGGGGTGAGCATCGTGGCAGGGCATCTCCCCTGCCGGCGATCCTCATCCCGACGGTGTTCTGGGGAAGAAACAGGTACTACAGAAAAGATGGATTACACCTCACCAAGGAAGGAGCAAGAGTATTGGCAGGCAACATGAGGAGGGCTATTGACAGGGCTTTAAACTAAAGGTCAGGGGAAAGCCGACAGTCAACCACCAGTTGATTGCCCGGGTGACAGAATGCCCCAAGGAGGGATCCACAGACAGCTGCCCAGACATAGGGGGTGAAAACCACGGAACAAGTGAGGGAGACAACATAGGAACACATACAGATACCGTGAAAGACAAAGTGGAGGCTGCAGAACTTGGAAAGTCCAAGAAGGGACCACAAAGGGAACTTAAATGTATGTATACGAATGCTAGAAGCTTGAGAAACAAAATGGGAGAGCTAGAGATAATAGCAAGACGTGACGAACTAGAAATCATTGGCATAACAGAAACATGGTGGAATGATGAAAATGAATGAGATACAGTACTACAGGGCTACAAGCTACACAGAAGATATAGAACAGGACAGAAAGGGGGAGGTATTACCCTATATGTTCAGGAAGGAATAGAATCTATCAGAGAGGTAAAGACAAAGGGGAAAGAAGCTGGAGTCCCTCTGGATCAAGATTCCTAGACGCAACGATGCAGACACAAAAATTGGCCTTTACTATCGCCCCCCCCCCCCCCCCCCAGGACAGACGGAGGAGACAGACTCGGAAATGATAGAGGAAATCAAACTAGGATGTAAGACAGGAAATGTAATGATCATGGGAGACTTCAACTTCCCGAGGATCGACTGGAACCTGGGAACCTCAAACTGTGGTAAGGAGACGAAGTTCCTGGAAATGATAGGGAATTGCTTCCTAGGACAAATGGTGGGAGAGCCGATGAGAGGAAACACCACCCTAGACTTGGTTCTAAATGGCATTACTGGTCAGACAGAAGAAGTAGAAGTCACTGTCCTGCTTGGGATGAGCGATCACAATGTGATCAACTTTAAACTAGACATCGAGAAAGGGAAACGTACCAAAACCTTAACCACGACTTTCAACTTTAAAAAGGAAGATATGATAGCATGAGAGCCATGGTAAAAAAAAACGGCTCAAGAAAAGGATGGATAAAATCAGAACGGTTGATCAGGCATGGTCCCTACTAAAAAATACTATCACACGAAAGCACAAAACCTCTACATTCCACAGATAACCAAAAGGCGGGAAAATAAAGGCAAAAGAGAACCGGCATGGCTTACTAGAGAGGTGAGGGAAGCCATAAAAGGAAAGAAGGACTCTTTTAAAGAATGGAAACGCATGAAAACAATCGAAGCTCGGAACAAACACAAGGATGAGCAGAAGAAATGTCACAAGGCGGTGAGGGATGCCAAAAAGGACTACGAGGAGAAAATAATGCAAGAGGCCAAGAACTTCAAGCCCTTCTTCATATACATAAAAGGAAAAAACCCCACAAAAGAGGCGGTGGGACCATTGGATGACCAGGGAAGAAAAGGGTGCATCAAGGAAGACAAATTGCTGACAAACTAAATTCCTTCTTTGCGTCTGTCTTTACACAGGAGGACAACCAGGTGAACAACCAGGTGGATAAAGGGGAATCTATAGACATCATTTACCTTGACTTCCAAAAAGCCTTCGACAAGGTACCACACGAGAGACTGCTTAAGAAGATATGGAACCACGGGGTGCAAGGGGAGGTCCACCGATGGATCAGAAACTGGCTGGCAAACAGGAAGCAGAGGGTTGGAGTAAAGGGCCATTACTCAGGCTGGAAAGGGGTCACGAGCGGAGTTCCACAGGGGTCGGTGCTAGGACCGCTCCTGTTCAATATTTACATAAACGACCTAGAGGCGGGAACCAAGTGTGAGGTCATTAAATTTGCAGATGACACCAAACTATACAGCAGGGCTCAAACCAGGGAAGACTGCGAAGATCTCCAAAAGGATCTAACGCAGCTGGAAAAGTGGGCCGAAAAATGGCAAATGAGCTTCAACATAGGGAAATGCAAGGTCATGCACGTGGGGAAAAAGAACCCGATGTTCACATACAGAATGGGGGGAACACCGCTAGGGGTCAGTAACCTGGAGAGAGACCTGGGAGTGATGGTAGACGCAACACTGAAGGCATCGGCGCAGTGCGCCACAGCCTCAAAGAAAGCAAACAGAATGTTGGGTATCATTAAGAAGGGTATTACGACCAGGACGAAGGAAGTCATCATGCCGCTGTATCGTGCAATGGTGCGGCCGCATCTGGAGTACTGTGTCCAGTACTGGTTGCCGTACCTCAAGAAGGACATGGCGGTACTTGAGGGAGTACAGAGAAGAGCAACTAAACTGATAAAGGGAATGGAAAATCTCCCATATACCGACAGATTGAAGCAGTTGGGACTTTTCTCACTAGAAAAGCGGAGACTTAGAGGAGACATGATAGAAACCTTCAAGATCCTGAAGGGCATAGAAAAAGTAGACAGGGACAGATTTTTCAAATTAAGGGGCACCACAAGTACAAGGGGGCACTCGGAGAAATTGAAAGGGGACAGGTTTAGAACAAACGCTAGGAAGTTCTTTTTCACTCAGAGGGTGGTGGATGCATGGAACGCGCTTCCAGAGGCTGTTGTAGACAACAAAACATTAAATGGTTTCAAAGAAGGTTTGGATAGATTCCTAGAAGAAAAAGGGATTGAAGGGTATAGATAGGTATAGACCACTACTCAGGCGATGGGCCTGATGGGCCACCGCGGGAGCGGACGCTGGGCAGGATGGACCTATGGTCTGACTCAGCGGAGGCAACTTCTTATGTTCTTATGACACCACAACAATACCAGAAGTAGTGAAAGTGTTCAAAGGAGTAATAGAGGACAGCCTCACCACAGTAGAAGTGGACTTGGACCAGATATACTACCAGATTGACCAACTTAAAGGTGACAAATCCTCTGGGCCTGATGGAATTCACCTGAGAGTCTTAAAAGAACTGAAGGTTGAAATCGGAGAGCTATTGCAAAAACTTGCCAACCTGTCAACTAGAACTGGTCAGATACTGGACGATTGGAAGATAGCAAACATCACACCAATTTTCAAAAAAAGGATCAAGAGGAGAACTGGGCAACTACAGACCTGTGAGTCTTACGTCTGTCCCTGGAAAGATGGTTGAAGCACTGATTTAAAGATAGCATAGTCCGGCACATGGACACACATGACCTGATGGATGCCAGTCAACACGGCTTCAGGGATGGGAAATCATGTTTGACAAATTTACTTCAATTTTTTGAAACATGAACAAATTGATAATGGAGAACCAGTGGACATAATATACTTGGACTTCCAAAAAGCATTCGACAAAGTCCCACATGAAAGACTTCTCAGGAAACTACAAAGCCATGGAATAGAGGAAGATATACTAAGATGGATAGGCAAATGGCTGGAGAACAGAAAGCAAAGAGTGGGCATAAATGGGAAGTTCTCAGACTGGGAGAAAATGACTAGCGGTGTGCCCCAGGGCTTGGTACTTGGGCCCATCTTATTTAATATTTTCATAAATGACCTAGAAGAAGGAACATCCAGTGGGATCATCAAGTTTGCTGACAACACAAAGCTATGCTGGGCAATCAGATCGCAGAAGGATAGCGATGTACTCCAGAGTGACTTGTGTCAGTTAGAGAAATGGCAGATGAAGTTTAATGGAAAAGTGCAAAGTGATGCATTTAGGCAATAAGAACAAGGAATATGAGTATAGAATGTTAGGTACAACTCTGGGAAAGAGCGAACAAGAAAAGGACCTGGGTGTACTGATAGATATGACCCTGAAGCCATCGGCACAATGTGTGGCGGCGGCAAAGAAAGCAAATAGAATGTTAGGCATGATAAAGAAAGGAATCACGAGTAGATCGGAGAAAGTTATAATGCTGCTTTATAGGGCAATGGTCGCACCACACTTGGAATACTGTGTTCAACATTGGTCTCCCAACCTAAAGAAGGATATAAAACTGCTGGAGAGGGTGCAGAAACGAGCAACAAAGCTAATAAATGGTATGGAGAACTTGGAATATGATGAACGACTTAAGAAACTGGGACTGTTCTCCCTTGAGAAGAGGAGACTGCGAGGGGATATGATTGAGACTTTCAAAATATTGAAAGGCATCGACAAAATAGAGCAGGGAAAAAAATTATTTACAATGTCCAATGTGACACAGACAAGAGGACATGGACTGAAGCTAAGGGGGGGACAAGTCCAGGACAAATGTCAGGAAGTTCTGCTTCACGCAGCGAGTGGTGGACACCTGGAATGCTCTCCCAGAGGAGATTTTTGCAGAATATATCGTTCTAGGATTCAAAAGCAAATTAGATGCACATCTCCTTACGAGAGGCATAGAGGAATATGGGTGACTAAAACTACATCAGGTGTACACCAGACTGGGCCCCGCGTGTGCGGATCACCGGACTCGATGTACCGTAGGTCTGATCCAGATGAGGAAAAAGCAAATGTGCTAAATAAATACTTCTGTTCTGTGTTCACAGAAGAAAATCCTGGAGAAGGACCGAGATTGTCTGGCATAGTTACACGAGAAAATGGAGTAGATTCTGCGCCATTCATGAAGGAGAGTGTTTTTGAGCAACTTGAAAAACTGAAGGTGGACAAAGCGATGGGACCAGACGGGATCCATCCCAGGATACTAAGGGAGCTCAGAGAGGTTCTGGCGAGTCCTATTAAAGACTTGTTCAACAAATCTCTGGAGACGGGAGTGATTCCTGGGGATTGGAGGAGAGCGGATGTGGTCCCTATTCATAAAAGTGGTCACATGGATGAAGCAGGAAACTACAGGCCGGTAAGCCTCACTTCAGTTATTGGAAAAATAATGGAAGTGTTGCAGAAAGAAAGGATAGTGTACTTCCTTGAATCTAATGGGTTACAGGATCCGAGGCAATATGGCTTTACAAAAGGTAAATTGTGCCAAACGAACCTGATTGAATTTTTTGATTGGATGACCAGAGAGCTGGATCGAGGACATATGCTAGATGTAATTTACTTAGATTTCAGCAAAGCCTTTGATACAGTTCCTCATAGGAGGCTGTTGAACAAACATGAAGGGCTGAAGTTAGGACCCAAAGTGGTGAACTGGGTTAGAAACTGGCTGTCGGACAGACGCCAGAGGGTGGTGGTTAATGGAAGTCACTCGGAGGAAGGAAAGGTGAGTAGTGGAGTCCCTCAGGGTTCGGTGCTGGGGCCAATCCTGTTCAATATGTTTGTGAGTGATATTGCTGAAGGGTTAGAAGGAAAAGTGTGCCTTTTTGCAGATGATACCAAGATTTGTAACAGAGTAGACACTGAAGAGGGAGTGGAAAATATGAAAAAGGATCTGCAAAAGTTAGAAGAATGGTCTAATGCCTGGCAACTAAAATTCAATGCAAAGAAATGCAGAGTAATGCATTTGGGGATTAATAATGGGAAGGAACCGTATATGCTAGGAGGAGAGAACCTGATATGCACGGACGGGGAGAGGGACCTTGGGGTGATAGTGTCCGAAGATCTAAAGGTGATAAAACAGTGTGACAAGGCAGTGGCTGCTGCCAGAAGGATGCTGGACTGTATAAAGAGAGGCGTAGCCAGTAGAAGGAGGAAGGTGTTGATGCCCCTGTACAGGTCATTGGTAAGGCCCCACTTGGAGTATTGTGTTCAGTTTTGGAGACCGTATCTGGCGAAGGACGTAAGAAGATTTGAAGCGGTCCAGAGGAGGGCGACGAAAATGATAGGAGGCTTGTGCCATAAGACGTATGAGAAGAGACTGGAAGCCCTGAATATGTATACCCTAGAGGAAAGGAGAGACAGGGGAGATATGATTCAGACGTTCAAGGGTATTAACGTAGAACATAATCTTTTCCAGAGAAAGGAAAATGGTAAAACCAGAGGACATAATTTAAGGTTGAGGGGTGGTAGATTCAAAGATAATGTTAGGAAATTCTACTTTACAGAGAGGGTGGTGGATGCCTGGAATGTGGAGAGTAAAACTGTGACTGAGTTCAAAGAAGCGTGGGATGAACACAGAGGATCTAGAATCGGAAAATAATATTAAAAATTGAACTAAGGCCAGTACTGGGCAGACTTGCACGGTCTGTGTCTGTATCTGGCCATTTGGTGGAGGATGGTCTGGGGAGGGCTTCAATGGCTGGGAGGGTGTGTCTGTATATGGCCATTTGGTGGAGGATGGGCTGGGGAGGGCTTCAATGGCTGGGAGGGTGTAGATGGGCTGGAGTAGTTTTAACGGAGATTTCGGCAGTAGGAACCCAAGCACAGTACCGGGTAGAGCTTTGGATTCTTGCCCAGAAATAGCTAAGAAGAAAAAATTAAAAAATTTTAATTGAATCAGGTTGGGCAGACTGGATGGCCATTCGGGTCTTTATCTGCCGTCATCTACTATGTTACTATATTATGTTCTTATGTCATACTATATTATGTTCTTATGTCATATTAATTGAAAAGTATTTTGAAACTGTAAGAGGTCCCAATTTTTCTGGACAGTGAAGTATGATAATTTCTTTTGAACATTTTGATTCTTGTGGGTTTTTGTTATTAGTATTGGGAAACAGATTGTGGTAACCTAACCTGAATAACCCATGAAATCTGAGATATAATACTTTCTATAATGTGACATTTTTCATAAACTGATATGGTGACTGCCATATGTTTTCTCCTATTGTCACAAGTTGAATGTCTTCAAAGTATTAATATGCATGTTGATCCTTAGTGTAGAAGGTGCAATTTTCCTCATAGCCAGAAGAGGGAGCCTCAGGCTTTAATTTGAAGAATTCATGGATTACTCAGGCTACCAAGTTTACAAAGGTATGTTTTATTTCTCTAAACAAAAAAAAGGAAAGAAGAACTAATTTACATGGTGACCTGGGCACAAAAAGGAGAAAGGAGCAAACAAACAAGCTAACAGAAAACCTGCTTCTCTTAATTCAGCTAGAGAAATTTCCTCTTTTACCTCAGCAGAATAAAATAATTTTAGGGTGCCTGGATTGAAACAGAGAACATGATGACAGATAAAGACCATACGCTTTAACTAGATTGCTTAGTTTCCCTAACAGCTCAGTTCTGTGATCCCTTATTGTTCCAGATACTGTCTTCATCTCAACTGGGAGTCTGTACTATGCATCCACCACATTTTCTGTAAAGCAAAATTTTCTTAGATTAGCCCTCTCTCCTACCCTTTGGAATAATATCCCATTCCACTAGTGGACAGAATGCTAAATTTTGAGGTTTGTGGGTACCCTTAAAATTTACTTTTCTTGGAAAGTATTTACACCTTCACAGCAAGATTGCCCCTTCACTCTCCTGTCTTTCATTTTCACTACTCTTCCCCATCCTTTGTATCCAATATTTCATTAATTGTAGTATTTTCTTTCACCTGGATTGATAAAATTATTCGTATTGTAACCTAGGCATCCTTTAGTTTCTATCTTCCCCTTCAACTCATGCTTCATTTGTACACTGCCTAGATAACTATTATTAATTGTGGTATATTAAATAAAACTGAGCTATGAACTGTGAGATAATATAAAATACAACATACCACTGTCCTCAAATACACAAACATCACAGATCAAGGCTGACAATGAATTAATGGCTCATTAAGGCTTGTTGAAATAGACACACTTTCAACTATTCTATGACATCAAGAACATTCTCAATTGTGTCTGTGGCTGAAAAGGCACAGATTCTCATCTCAGCCAGATGAAATTGTCAAACAGGGATTATTCATCTTACAGAAGCCCTAACCATGTAAGGAGCATGTTGGTCTATAAATATGAAAAATTGTATTTAAATACTGAGGTGCATCCAGTGGCATAGTAAGGATGGGATGGAGGGTGGACCACTCCGGGCACCATCTTCATGGGAGGGGGGACTAGCGCCTCTCCTCTAACCACCCCCTCCTGCATACCTCTTTAAACGTTCACTGGCATGAGCAGCATCTTCCACTTTCTGCTTGTTCTGAAGTTGGCTCCCTTCTAATGTCACTTCCTGGCTGAAGGACCAGGACATGATGTCAGAAGGGAGCTGAGGCAGGGACAAGCAGTGGGTGAAAGGTATTGCTCATGCCAGCGAACATTTCAAGAAGTATGCGGGAGGCATGGAAGAGTGAAGGGGGTGCATGGTGTGGTGACGCCAGGTACCACCACCCCGGGTGCCAACCTCCCTCACTACGCCATTGGGTGCATAAATTAGCCCGAGAGCGAGTCTTGATGGGTGCAAGTAACACGGGGCTGGAAGGTTCTCGTGGCGACCCATTGGGATTGGCTCTGGGAGGGTTAGGAGGAGGGGCAGGTGAGCGGATAGTCGGCATGATTGGGTAAGTGCTGTCCCTCCGTGCTTGGGAGTTGGGGATTTGTGGGGAATAGGTTGCGGGGCGGGATTAGTAATTTTGTATAACATGCAGCCACAGAGGTCAGGGCTTGCCTGGTCCTCAGCGTCAAGGTTTTTCCCACCCTCCCTCCCGGGTTGGTTCCCAGGTTGGGAGCTCAAGAGTCGCAGGCGGGGTTAGAGCTACCAAAAGCCAGGGCTCATCTGGAGATGAGCGGCAGAAGGGAAGCTGGTTCGGAAGCGGGTCTCAGATGGGCTGGTGACCCGGCTGATGGGGCAGGGCGGCACCTGCCACCCCCCTGATCCTTGCTGACAGGGGCGGGGTCACTGGGCCAAAAAAAGCTGTTTTTGGTTACTGTGTGGTAGCTTGATGGTTGTACAATTAGTTATTTGTTGTTATAATAAACAGAGCTGCGACTCGTTTTTTCCAAAACTGTTGTTATGTGATTTATTCAAAGGGATATATATAGGATGGGGGTCTGGGGGTGGGGGGATAGGAGACCGAGAGGCCTTTCCAGATCCAGTTGTTACATCATTCTGTGTTGATAAATGTCTTCAATCTCTTTCCAACAAAAATTAAGTTCACTGTATGACTGGCTTTATGAGTCAGTCCCTCAACCAACTGTGTAATTCCCAAGGGTGTCAAAGACAAAAGAAAATCCTTATAGGCTTCTGATAGAATCAAATCTATGTGTGCATTAAAATCACCTACAATAATGGTAGTATCTAAACTGATTTTGGAGGCTACAAAAGATTCAATAAGATAAGAACAAGCTAAACAAGCAAACTAAACTTTTGTTGATAATATCCAGGGTTGTTTCAAGAGACTATGTCTAACTTTTGCATTGGCACCCTCCTCCCACACCCACAATATGGTATCTCTCTCCTTCCCCCCCTACCATCTGTAATCTAGTATCTCCCCTTCTTTGAAGCCTCCCCCTCTTGCTGGATCAGACGAGATACTGGCTCAGGGCACTGATGATAAAGGGTACAAAAATCCCAGTCTAGCGTCTATTCATCTAGAAGTTTGAGGATAGACTAAACTGGGATTTTATACCCTTTATTACCAGCATCCTGGGCCAGGGTCCAACCTGGTCTATAGGTTGAGTCGGCCCTGATAATAGCCAATTTCAGATATTGTGTTTATAATCTAAACCCCTCCATTACAAAGCTGTGCTGGCATTTTTAGCACCGGCCGCTGTGACAACAGCTCCAATGCTCATAGAATTTCTATGAGTGCGCTGTTACCACGGTGACCAACGCTATAAGTGCTTGCATGGCTTTGTAAAGGAAGGTTAGTCCCCTGGGTAAAACGCCAGGTCCGGATGGATTTTGGAGTGAGTTCTATAAACTATTGGTGGACGAGATAGTAACACTCAGATTATAAACCTCAGCCAACACCGGTGCTAAGGGCTTTCTTCCTCGATACTTGAACTTAGCGCATATTATTGTCCTTCTGAGACCTGGTAAAGACCCTCATTTACCTGAATCATATAGGCCTATCTCTCTGTTGAACTTTGAGGCAAAGCTCATGGCAAAAATTTTGGCTACACGTCTGGCGCGGGCGTTGCCCTTGGTGATTTCGGAATCTCAAGTGGGATTTGTGAGGGATCGACCGGTGACTAAGAACATTCGACGTATCTTGTTGGCTCTGGAGCGTGCGGGAGCAGAGGGAACCCCCTCCCTGCTTATTAATTTTGACGCCGAGAAGGCCTTTGACAGAGTACATTGGGGTTATCTTTTTGCGGTGCTTTGGACGTATGGCCTGGGTCCTTTCTTTTTTGGTGCGATTCAGGCGTTATATAGTGACCCGGCTACGCTGCTCTACGTCAATGGGGCTTTTTCTAGTATTTTTAATATTCGGCGTGGCACTCGACAGGGATGCCCCTTGTCGCCGCTCTTGTTCGTGCTTTCTTTAGACCCCCTGCTTCGTGAGCTCCAGGCTAATGTGGATGTTCGCGGCTTGGCACTAGGTGATTCTCACTTTAAACTTGCAGCATTTGCAGATGATCTCCTGGTGTTTTTAATGGACCCCCAGCACTCCTTGCCCGCATTGTTGGAGAGCTTGCGGGAATATGGAGATTTCTCAGGCTTTGCTCTAAATGTATCAAAGTCAGAGGTTTTGGCTTCTTCGGACCAACTTCGGCAGCATTGGGGGGGGGGCAGCTTTCCGTTGCGCTGGGCAGACTCCTCATTTTGCTACCTGGGGATCTGGCTGACTATGAATCTTCCCCGACTGTATCGACTTAATATCGAAAAACTTCTCGCAGACACTAAATTGCTGTTAGTCAAATGATAAGATCTGCCACTTTCCCTGTTAGGTAGAATACACTTATTTCGTATGGTCGTAATCCCGAAATGGCTCTGCGTTCTCCAGACTCTCCCCCTCTCTTTGTTGCAGAGAGATGTTAAGACCTTGGCTTCCTTGTTATCCCGGTTCTGTTGGGGGGGGGGGGGGCGGAGGCCCAAAATGCGCTGGTCTTTGTTAGTTGGACTGACTACCAGGGGCGGTTTTGGGGTGCCTGACATCCGGGTTTATAATCAGGCTTGCTTATTACGTCATGTCAGTGATTGGGTGTTGGGCACCTCTTTTTATACTGATATTTCCCTGGAGCGGGATTATTTTTATCCTCTTCATCTTTTGTATCTTCTTCATGCCCCTCTATCCAAATTGCCGAGTCCCTGTAAACGGAGTATTCTTTTCCGCTCTTTGTGGATAGTGTGGCACCAGACTCTTAGGTTGTGGAATCAGGATTCCCATGTTAGTATACTCTTGCCTTTGGTTGGGAACTTAGCTTTCCCTCCGGGGGTGGGCCCGTCAATTTTTGGTCGCTGGCGGGCTGGGGGAGTGGAGCAGTTACGGTGCAGGCTGATGGGACGGTTTCTTGTGATGCTTTGGAGAGGAAGGGGGTTCCGGGGCTTGGCCTTCCTTTTGCTTATTATCAACTCAGGCATTATGTGGGCTCTCTCCCGGGGGCTCCCTGGGCGGGGACTTTGGGATCTATCTCTGTGCTTTTTTGACAGCTGAACAAGACACTAGGGTCTCGATTTCATATTTTCATAGCCAGATTATGGCCCTTCGCCCGCCTAGGGTTTTTCCCGGGGTTTTGGACGCTTGGCAGCGTGATTTGGGCAGGGACTTGGGGGGCACTTTTTTGTTAAGAGTACAGCTGGACTTCTATAGTGCTGAATTGCGAGAATGTCACTGTTGCACAGTCCTGCGGGCTTATGTTTCCCAAAGTCAGGCGTACTATATGGGCTGTACTGACACTCAACTCTGTGTCTGTTTTTCTGTGGAGGTTAACTCTTACTTTCATGGTATTTGGAGTTGTGCAGGGATTCAGGACTTTTGGAAGGCGCAGGCTTCCTTCTTACAGGACCTATTGTAGGTTCCCGTGCCTATCCTAGTGCTTCCTATGTTATTTGCTCATTTTTCTATCTTCTCTGTGTACACTTCTTCAGAAAAACTGTTTTTTAGGAAGTGTTTCATTTTGGGGAAGAAATGTATCTTATGTTGTTGGCTCTCTTCTGAGCCCCCTTCCTTTTGGCTTTGGAGGAATCGACTTCATGAACTTATGGTCTGGGAGGCCCGTTTGGCCTGTTCTTCTCGTCGCCGGAGCAGAGACTTTGTCAACACTTGAACTCCATACTTGAACATTTTGTCCCCTGCGAGTCGTAGCCATATCCTGAATAGACTCCAGATGTAATGGAATATCTCTATTTGACGTCTCTCCTCCCCCCGTTTGGGTGTTGTGGTATATTTTTCTTGGAGGGGGTGGGAGGGAAGGGGGGAGGGTGGGGTTCTGTCTGGGGGGGTTGGGTTATTGATCTGGATCATGGAGGACATCAGAGTCCAGTCCTCCGTGGTAGTTGGTTGTTATTGTAAACCTTGTTTTCTTCTATGGTTATACCTGCTATTGTCATTGCTCAATAAAAAGATTTAAACAAAAAAATTATTTATATTTTGAAAATTTATACAAGCACATACAAACGTGTTCAGGAAAACTTCCCCCCATCTTTTTCCTTTATAGTGGTATATGCAAGAGTGAAGATTTTTCTTTTTCTTATCTCTCAGTGAGAGATTTTTCTTGACTAATTATGCGCTCTCTTTTTCCTGAACATGTTTTATATAAATTTTCAAAATATAAATAAAGAATAAAAAAATTAATGATAAATTAAGAGATTTTCAAAAAAATCATAAGTGCGCTATCCCCTTTTATTAGATCAACTATCAATTTCTCAGTAATAAGTAGGAGGCAGTTCTAATTTGCAAGGACAAAATCTGATTCTAGTATCCAAGATTGGTTGCACTTACCATATCAACTTTTGCTTCTAAAACCAAATTATGAATTACTATTGTCCTGTTTTATTTTATTTTATTGTATGTATGTATTTATTACTTTTTTGAAGAAATTCAGCCAAGGTGGTTTACATAGACAGTCTCCGCAGAAAAAATATTCAAATAATTGTAAGTAGCAAACTGTTCTATAATATGTACTATGTTGACACAATGCACAACAAAATATCTTAATAGATAGCATAGGGTGTAAGAGAAGGTGAAACATATCGACAGACAAGGTAGAGTAAAAGGAGTTAGATAAAAAATAAGAGGACTAAAAGAAAGTTACACATGAAGTCCATACTGATCAAACACTAATTACAACTAATCTCTAGGGTTCCATTTACAAAGCTGTGGTAGAGATTTCTACTGTGGGCCGGTGAAATAGAATTCTTATGAGCATCAGAGAATTTATGAGCATCAGAAAATTACCTTGCTGGCTCTTGGTAGGAACCTCTACCGCAGCTTTGTAAAAGCCAGCGCTAATTTGTAAACCTACTAATTTTCCCAAACTAGCATATGATGCAATTTTTACAGGTGTCATAGCTCTCAACAATGAACTCTTACTCCAATTCATTTTAAAACATTGATATAGGTTCCCATACATTCACCTTCCATATCTAACCATAAACAATAATTATTAAAATATAAAGGGGGTTCTTTGTCCTTTTACCAAAGATTTTCCGTTAATGAGCCTTAATGCAGGATTTTTCTGTACATTTAACTATAAATCTAACTTGGCACTTTTAAACAATTTTTCCCTTTTTATTATGTAGATAACATAAGAACATAAGAGATGCCGCTGCTGGGTCAGACCAGTGGTCCATCGAGCCCAGCAGTCCGCTCATGTGGCAGCCCTTTTGGTCAAAGACCAGTGCCCTAACTGAGATAGCCTTACCAGCGTAGGAACTTGTCTAACTTTGTCTTGAATCCCTGGAGATTGTTTTCCCCTATGATAGCCTCCGGGAGAGCGTTCCAGTTTTCCACCACTCTGGGTGAAGAAGAACTTCCTTACGTTTGTACGGAATCTATCCCCTTTCAACTTTAAAGAGTGCCCTCTTGTTCTCCCTACCTTGGAGAGGGTGAACAACCTGTTCTTATCTACTAAGTCTATCCCCTTCAGTATCTTGAATGTTTCGATCAAGTCCCCTCTCAATCACCTCTGTTCTAGGGAGAAGAGGCCCAGTTTCTCTAATCTGTCACCGTGTGGATGTATAGAGCCATTCAGCAGTTTTGGAGGAGAATTAGACCAAAATAGGAAAAATATTTGAATTTAATTGCCCAATCTGCCCTTGTATTTATTATTTGGAAAGTATAGATAAGATAGTGGTAGGGTTTCTATTTTGGTCAAGAAAAACTGGGCTAATGTGCTTTGAATAGGGGAATTCGTGCTTGCGGGGTTTGTGAGTGAGCAATCTGTTAGTTTCATGAGCAGTCTGAAGAGTTTCTTGTGGTCTGGTTTGTCAGTTCCTATCAGCTCTGACTATTGTTTTTGTTTGTGCTGTTTGATGTAAGAGTTATATTGTGCATAGTTGGTTTTTTTCCTCCACGTCTATTTAAGCTGTTGATCACCTGATTTTCTCCAGGCTCGTTCTCGTTGTCTGTATTTTCTTTTCATTTTGTTCAGTACTGGTATGAGCCAGAGTTTTTTTTTGTCCTCTCCTAAATAATTTATTTTCAGTTAATAGCGCTATGGTATTTAGTGTATGCTCAATGGATTTCAGTCACTCTGTGCAGTTTATGTCAGGGTTCTGATCTGGTGATTGTAGTGTCGCAGTGGTTCTATCCCAGAACTTCTGGGTATCTATCTTTCCTTGCATTTTGATTGTTGTTCTCTTTGGATTAGGGTTTGGGTGGTGGGGATGCAGTGGAGGGTGAAATTGCATAGATAGTGATCTGTCCAGACTGAGGTTGACCATCGATGAATGATAATAGGTTTGGTTCATTTGCTATGATCATATCTAGTGCACAGTCCTTTTCATGGTTTGGGCTCGTTGTGTATAAAAAGGAGAAATTGTCCAGGAATTTTCTGAGGTCATGTGTGCTTTCTTCTAAATTGTTTTTGAGTGGTAAGTTGAGGTCTCCTAATATTATCAGGGAGGTGTATGATAGAGTAGTGTTGATTATAAATTTGTATACTTTGGTGGCCAATTTAAACCAGGAACCAAGGGGTCTATAGCAGAGTGTCATGCCTAGGGGCTGTTGTGTGGGGTCATGTTATAATTGGCAGAGTAGGATTTCTATATAGGGGTCACATAAGCAGTTGATTTTCTTTATTTCCTGGGAATTTTTGTAAATAATAGCTAAGCCCCCTCCTTTTTTCTTTTGTCTATTTAGTTGTATCATGTTATTGCCTGCAGGGCTTGTTTCCAGGATTAGGGGATCAGACTTGTCCTTTAGTCATGTTTCTGCAAGGAAGGCAATTCCAGGTTCTGATTCTGCTATCATATCTCTAATTAGGGTGGTTTTGTTACATATACCATTGCATTTACATAGCAGCTTGGTAATGGTGGTTGGTGTTTCTTGGATCTTTCATATTTGATGGGTTTCAGTGCTCTATGTGTGCTTTTGTTTGGCTTTCTGTGCCTAATCTTCCTCGTGTGTGGGAGGGGCCTTAGGCATCTGAGCCAATCAGGTCTTTAGGCCCTTACCCGTGCATCAGTTGATGCACCGAGGAGGGGAAGGCCCATTATCATTTCAATGTTTCATAGGGTTCTTTTATTTGAACTTGCCTGGATGGGATCTGCGTTGTGGTGCTTAATTAGTTACAGTTCTAGAAAATTTGTCCCCAATATTTAGCTCATGGTGGTCAATGTTTTTTAAACGTCAGCCACCATGAGCTATTATAGCCAGATATTCAGTGCTGGACCATGCTCAGAGAGTGATGCTGTGTATCCAGGTATAATGTGAACGCCAGGATTTATCCAGGTATTGGCAATACTCAGACCAGTATCCAGATAATTACCCAAATAAAGTTCAGACAGCTTTTAGGCTGTCCTAAGAGTATTCGTATAATTACCCAGTTAGTGAACTGAAAATTGCTGCTAACCTGGTAACTCCTAGCTCTGCCCCACCCTGCCACTATTCAGAGAGAGCCACTATCCAGATATCTACCCCTTAATGTTTTGTTATTGCTATCAATTGGGTTTTTTTTACCTGCGCTAGCAGAAGAGCTTCAGATTATGTTGTCTCACTTTCATGCACTGTTCGTGCTCCCTATTATGTTTGTGGTGGTTGGTTTTTTGGGGGAGGCTTGGCAGTTTTCTTCCATTCGCCTGGGCTTACAGCACAATCAAAACAGATTTTGGGATCCTGCGTCATGTACTTTCATTTGAAAGTACCTTGAGGTGTCTCTTTCCAAAATTACTAGTAATGAAGTTACTAAGTACAGTGGTACCTTGGATTACGAGCATAATCCATTCCAGGAGCATGCTCCTAATCCAAAATGCTCGTTTATCAAAGCGAGTTTCCCCATAGGAAATAATGGAAACTCGCTTTGATAGGTTCCCACCTTCCACTCCCCCCGAGGCCAGAAGCGCTGCTCCCCCCCCACGAGAACCGGCATTGCTCCCCCCCGAAGGCTCCCCACACGAACCGGCACCCCCCCGCCGCCATCGGGCACCCCCCCGCCGCGACCTGAGGTCCCCCCAACCCACCCGAACCCTCTTCTTACTTTGATGTAGCCTCCGCACCAGCACCGGCACCAGCATGTCCTGTGCTGGTGCCGGTGCCTGAAGATCTGCCTCCTGTGCTGGGCCTTGAGCATGTGCGCATGCTCAAGGCCTGAGAGTTCATGTTCGACGTGAACTTTCAGGCCTTGAGCATGCGTACATGCTCAAGGCCCAGCACAGGAGGCAGATCTTTAGGCACCAGCACAGGACATGCTGGTGCCGGTTTGGAGGCTACATCAAAGTAAGAAGAGGGTTTGGGTGGGTTGGGGGGACCTCAGATCACGGCGGGGGGGGGGGTGCCCGATGGTGGCGGCGGGGGGGTGCCGGATCGCGGGTGGGGGGGGGGGGGGGGCGCTCGCAAATCGAGGCACGCTCGGTTTGCAAGGCACCAAGTTTGCAAATGTTTTGCTCGTCTTGCAAAACACTCGCAAACCGGTGCACTCGTAAACCGAGGTACCACTGTAGTAGATTTAAAACAAACGGGAAAAAATATTTCTTCACACAATGTGTAATTAAACTCTGGAATTTGTTGCCGGAGAATGTGGTGCAATCAGTTAGCATAGTGGGGTTTTAAAAAGGTGTGGATAATTTCCTAAATGACAAGTCCATAGGCTATTATGGAGATGGCTTGGGGAAATTCACTGCTTTTTCCTAGGATAAGCAACATAAAATCTGTTTTACTACTTGGGATCTAGCTAGGTACCTGGGACCTGGGCTGACCACTGTTGGAAACAGAATGCTATGTATGATGGAAATTCAGTCTATCCCAGTATGGCAATTCTTATGTTCCCCCCCCCCCCCCAACCAGTAACTCGCTTTATCTCAGCTCGGAGCTGGGATTCTCAACCCAGTCCTTGGGGCACATCAAGCTAGTCTGGTTTTCAAGATATCAATACAAAACAATACAACTTCTTCTATCCCGCAAGATATCCACAATGAATAAGCACGAGACAAATTTGTATGTGCTGCCTCAATTATATGCAGATCTATCTCATGCATTTTCATTGTAGGTATCTAATGGCCGGGTATGTCCCGAAGACTTAGTTGAGAACCCCTGGAGTAGAGTAATAGTCCTTGGCTGAGGGCCATGCAACCAGGTTTCTTTCTGTAATAATGGACTCTAAATCCAGATGCCAGGTGTAATCATGGCATAATCTCGATTTGATTTCCTCCCCTTGGAGGCTATCAACGTGGTCTCTACAGCACCCCCAACTGACCCGGGGAGCAGAAGACTCAAGCATGCATTAAACCCATATTTTTGCAAGGTTTGAGCCAGCCCTACTGCTTCTGTTTTCTTTTCATTTGTTTGTGTGTGAGTGCTATTATTTTCCTATATTCTATATTTTTATTTATTTAAAACATTTATAATCCGCTTTAAACCAAAGTGGCTCACAATAAACATACACAATATGGAATACAACACATTTCCACAACAATCTTAAACAATAAAAACTAAGCCAATAAAAACATAGAAGGCAAAGAAGAATACTATGCATCACGTCTTTACAAAGATGAGGAAGTTATCAAGATACATCCCCTGCAATTAATCTAATCCTCTCATGTCAAGAAAAACGTATGTGCAAAAAGATGAGTTTTCAATCATTTCCTGAACTGCAATAAATTTCCACAGAATCTTAAAATTCCTGAAAGAGCATTCTACAAACCAGGCCTAGCAATTATTGCATTTGTATTTTATCATCATTACAGCACAAACACAATAGAGCTACTGCATTCTTAGTAATTTTCTCTTTATACTTTTTCCTGCACCTTGACATATAACAATATACGTCCACGGAGAGCATGCAGAGTCATTTTTATTTTTGCTGTTGGCATTGAAAAGCTGCCAGGACAAGACTTATTTGTCTGGCCAAATCTTAATAATAATAATAATAACTTTATTCTTCTATACCGCCATAGTCAGATGACTTCTAGGCGGTTCACATAGATTAACATTTAACTAAGATAACTAAACAGATGGAGGCAAACACTTGGCAGAATTCAGGATATTGGTCTGATGACATAGATTAATAGGATTTGAACCAATGTTGCTCGCATGAGCAAGGCGATTAGGAAACTTGAGTGATAGCAGTAGATGAAATCATTGTAGTACCTAGAAGCTGCAGATTTTTTTCTGCTAGAGGCTATTTTTTTTTAATTTACATGTTTTATTTTATTTTATTTTTTCCAAGTATTTCTTTACAATCCTTCAATATAATCTCCCTGCTTTGCAATGACCGAGTCCCAACGTCCGGGAAGTTTCATTATTCCATCCAAGACATCATTTTTGTTCAGTTGCTGAATGGCTCGGGTACCGGCGGAAAAAAGCTCTTCCAGAGATGCAAAACAATGTCTACGCATAAGTTGTTTCAACTTTGGAAAAAGGTCGCAGTCTGGTAGAGTAGTTGTCTGTTCTGTAGGGAGCATGAGGTAACACCTCCCAGCCGTATTTGCGTAGTTTTTCCAATGACGACATTCCCAATGTGCGGGTGAGCGTTGTCATGAAGAATGAGTGGCCCAGCCAAGAGCATGTGAGGTCGGGTTTTATGCATTTTTCTGTGCATTTTTTGCAAAAAATAACGATAATACTCTGCTATGACACTTCTTCCACATGGAACTTTATCTGTAATGATGATGCCTCATGATCATAAGGAAAAATCATCATTTGATTTTTGATTGAGCTCGTTGAAATTTTTTTGGCCGTGGGGAAGATGGAGCTCTCAATTTGTCATTGAAAAACTACACAAATACGACTGGGAGGTGTTACCTTGCCAGTCAGGTTTTCAGGATATCCACAATGAATATGCATAAACTTGATTTGCATACTCTGCCTCCATTATTTGCAAATTTCTTTTCTGCATTTTCATTGTGGATATCCTGAAAACCTGACTGGCAAGGAGATACTCCAGGACCGAATTGAGAAACACTGACTTAGCCACTTCCTCACGTACACACATATAATCAATAAAAAAGAAAAACTTTTTAAGGGGACTGATTATTGAAATGAAGAGCTCTTTATAGCATGTTGTTTACAATTAACAATCTATTGGCCTATATAGACTTGGTGGTTTACAATAAGACACAATAGAACCATCCTGAAAAGAACACCAAAATTCTCAAATAGGACAGATCTAATCCATGCACATCCATACAGAAAGGACAAATATATTATTTCTTCTTACTCTGCACTTCCAGGCACACTAATTGATCTTCCACTCTACCTCATCCTGTAAATTGAATGCCAATTAAAAAAAAAAAAAAAAATAGGTGAGTGAAACTCTGATCCTGATGGTCCTTATTCACCATCTGTATTGCAGAGATTTAACAACAGGATTTGTATAAGTTTTGTGTCATTAAGAAAAATAGGTCAATAGTAACTTGTTTTAGCTTATGATATTTTGTTTAATGGGATTACGTTATGGCAACCAGGACAAAAAGAAAGCTGCAATGGATGTACAGAGCAGCTAAGATTTTAACAAGAAACAGCTAGGTTTCCTGGTGTGTGTGTGTGTGTGAACTTCGTTGGTAACTGGTAGACTAGAAGAGCTTTCAGATGTTCAACTTCCTGTGGAGGTGACAGAAGAACAAGCTGAGTGAAGGAGTCTTTTTTTTTTCTCCTTCGGTATAGTCCTATAAGGGACGTTTAAATTTTAGCTGGGCTTCTCCTGATATCTTGATCCAAAATGAAGATCAAGTGGATTGTCCTTTCGGCTTTCTTGCAGGCAGATTTTCAACCTACAGGTAAAGGACACACCTTATTACAAATACAAGTTTAGACGTAATGAGTTAAAAGATATCCTAATTGTCCTCCAGACCTTAGGAGATATATTACCCATTACCGGTGTGGTTTAGAGATTAACCCTGGAAGCCATAAAGAAATTTTTATATTTTCTGAGATGGAAAGAACTTTGGGAAAGGAGAGGGTAAGACAGATAGCCATAAGACATCTCAGGCAGGAAGTAAGTCACGGGTCACGGACCTGTTAAAGAATCATTGTTTTAAAATATTTGAGATTTCTGGAGTTCATAAAGTTGATGAACTCATTTAAAGCTGTTCAATATTCTCCTTTGTAATTGAGATGATGGATTTTAAATCTAGAAACTTTTGAATTTGCATCGGAATCAAGTACATAGAGAATATAGGCCCGATACAGAAGGATGTGCAGTAAGGACTAATATATCATGGTTACAGAGTAAAATGAATGACATTTACCCATTACGACCAATCATTTTCTGCACATTTGAGATATCCAGGTACACAGTTGTTTTGTTTTGGCTCTAATTATACTTGTAAATGCATTTTGAAATAATATTTCTTTTTATGTGGTCATTTAGATGATATTTTTAGCCTAATTCACTAAGCTGTTCTCCCATTCTGTATTTATGAGGAAAAACAAGTTTTGTGAATTATGCCTTTAATAAGGCCATCTAGCATAATAGAAAGCTTTCTGTGTTTTGCAGAGATCCCACCATCCTGTCTTCTCTCTGTGTAAGCTAAAGTTTTGGCTTCATGCCTAACAGGTCCGTTGCTGTTGAACTTCCGCTCATCATGCACCTGGCCTTCTCTCACTGAAGGGGCTTATTTTCTTTTTCTCTTTCTTCTACGCTTTGTGATAATTCCTCCCTTCCTATTATTTGCATTTCAAACCCCAATCTTGTTTATACTGTGAGTTGTGACCATTTCTCATACAACATCCAAATGCTATATAGTTAAAGGGCAATGCAAGTATGCCTTGAGAACATTTTAGGTCATTTATTATGCCTCTATTGTGTGTCCAAATTGTGCTACTTTCACGAGGTTATAAAAACTAGTGTGCAAAACACGTATCCTCTAAGAGGAAGGAAAAAAAAAGTTTCACAGAGCTTACGCTGATTGCCAGCAAACAGAATGATATTCCAAGCTACTGGATTCTTTAATGTTTTATTAATGTGTGAAGAATGGAAAATAATTATAATTCAGTCGACAGTTTGCAAAATACCTATGATTAGAGCTAGAGTAAAAGATGGAGGATTTTTGTGCTTATTTTTTATTACAATATTATCGGGTAAGAGAGAACCTTCCTTATGTACAATTGAGTCAAACTGTGTTGACTAATCTGAGATTTATTTTATAGGAATTTTAAACAAATTGTTTGCATTTGCCCTTTTTTGTGTGTGTGTGTTTTTTTTTTTTTTTTTTTTGTTTTATCTGTGAACATAAGGCCTAAGTAGGGGATATTTGCTGTGACATATTACATAGTAACAGAGTAAATGACAACGTCATCCATCCAGTCAAATTCATTATCAAGGCAATATTGAAGGCTCATCCCACCAGGATAACACATTACGATTCTGGACTCTTAAAATTAATCTTTACTGTTTTCAAAGTAGAGAAGCACTACCCTTTTGAAGGTTTAATGGGAAGAAAATAACAGCCCTTGCAAGTTTAAAGTAGTAAATACAAAGTTATAGAAGGTACCTCCAGCCATAGTGTAAATGGGTTTGAATGGGTAGGGTTTAAGCTATAACAGAATTTACTTTCACCTGTCTTTGTGAACCTTGACTGCTTGAAAACCATTTCTAGTCCTTTTATTAAATTTAAGAATATCAGGAGGATTGATCATGTATGTTCAATATGTTACCTCCAAGATACACTGACTAAAGTCTACTTCCAAAGATCACCAAAAATACCCTTAACCTCCTGGGGAGCCTAACTGTGCTTCCGTATCCATGCCCTCTATCACTTAATAAAGTTTGTTTGTTTGGTTGTTGTTTTTTTTGGGGGGGGGACTTTTTTGTGTGTGAATCATTTTTATTTTTCAAAATAAATATACAAAGTATACAAATAATTATTATAAATATACAGATATACAGAAGATAACTCAAACATGAAACAGACTAGTTGTACATATCACAGTTAATAAGTAGGGAGATAATATTAATTATAAGCCAATACAACCAGTGTCTCATGTCAACCAAATCCAGCAGGGCCAGCACATATAATTTCAGCTGAGAGTATATGTGTGAAACATAGAAGAGAGATCCCAATGAGCGTCGTTAATAAATAAATCATTAATTAATAAAGTTCTTTTAATTTCCTTTTCAAATCCAAGCTCAAGGTGACTCACAGACAGATATAGTTAAGTATTTTCCTTCCCAAGAGGGTTTAAAATTTATTTACACATGCTTATCTGTGCCTCTCTTTAAGCAATCCAAGGTACTTCACAATGGTGCAGACTTAGGGCTCTTTTTATTAAACTGTGCTAGCAGTTTTAGTGCATGCTTAGCACGCACTGAATTGCCGTGCACGCTAGACGCCATCACCACCATTGAGCTGGCGTTAGTTCTTGGCACGTAGCGCGGGAGACAGCGCGCGCTAAAAACGCTACTGCAGCTTAGTAAAAGGAGCCCTTAATAGCATACATCATATACCATACAACCGATCAATCCTTCAAGTACATATTAGCAGTCACCCAGTACCCTTCTGAAAAAGCCTGTCTAATTAGCCAGGCTTTACCTAATTGTTTTGAATCTTAATTAATAAAGCTTTCTCCTCTGTGGGAGTCTTTTTTTTCTGTAGCATCATAAGAACATAAGAAGCGCCATCTCCGGATCAGACCGGTCCATCAAGTCCGGCGATCCGCACACGCGGAGGCCCTGCCAGGTGTAGACCTGGCGTATTTTTAGTCACCCTTTATGCCTCTCGTAAGGAGATGTGCATCTAGTTTGCTTTTAAATACTAGGTCGATTCCGCAATAACTTCCTCTGGGAGAGCATTCCAGGTGTCGATCACTCTCTGTGTGAAGCAGAACTTCCTGATATTTGTCCTGGACTTGACCCCCCTTAACTTCAATCCGTGTCCTCTTGCCCGTGTCAAATTGGACAATGTAAATAATTTTTTTTTCTGCTCTATTTTGTCAATTCCTTTCAGTATTTTGAAGGTCTTGATCATATCCCCTCGCAGTCTCCTTTTCTCAAGGGAGAACAATCTCAGTCTCTTAAGTTGTTCCTCATATTCCAGTTTCTCCATGCCTTTTGCTAGCTTCGTTGCTCGTCTCTGCACCCTCTCTAGCAGTTTTATATCCTTCTTTAGGTTGGGAGACCAATGTTGGACGCAGTATTCCAAGTGTGGTCTGACCATTGCTCTATACCACTCTTGGAATACTGCATCCAACACTGGTCTCCCAACCTAAAGAAGGATATAAAACTGCTAGAGAGGGTGCAGAGACGAGCAACGAAGCGATGTAACTGTTGTGATATATGCAAGAACAAGGTAATGTAAAATACATACAGCAAAAGCAGAGCATAAATGCAAGGCAAACTTATTTTCTTAGGAGTTTTGCTGAAGTATGTTCACTTGTGTCCCTATAAAAAAATATACTAATGTTATCAACTCTTCCGTAGCATACGCAGCCCAGCAAAATCCTTTAATGCCTAATTTGAATGCATTTTAGATGTGTGAGGGGAAAAATCCATTTACAGTGTTCTAGTGAGCAAAGATGGTATTTTTGAAAAATTTTAATTGTGCCGGTTTTGCAATTGTGCAATGTAAGTAAGGCTTGAAAATGTATCCCAAATTGTACATAACGTGATTTTTCCCTACTGTTCCTCTTTTTTACACCCTTTTACTAAGCTGCGTTAGGGCTTTAACGTGCGGAATAGCGCACGCTAAATTGCCGCCCGCGCTAGACCTTAATGCCAGCATTGAGCTGGCATTAGTTTTAGCCACGTAGCGCAGGTTTAACGTGCGCTAAAATGCTGCGTGCGCTAAAAACGCTAACGCAGCTTAGTAAAAAGAGCCCTAAGTCTCAAAAAAGAGAGAAATAAAAGTTAATTAATACAAATAAGAATATCACAAAGCACCTTCAAAAGAGAAACATACAAGCACTGAGAACTTTTTTAAAAAAATAATTTTTTTAATAATACAGTTCGTACAGAACAGGATGAAGATAAACATTTCTTAGATAATACAATACAGAAATAACCAATTACTTAAAGAAAGAATCTTCCTAGCCCACTACTATGGAGGAATTACAGACATTATTACTGATTAAAATATAAATGAAAATATAAGCTGTTTAAAAAAAAAACCTGCGCTAAATGCTATTTACTAACTCCAATCCAAGATCAGCCCTTATTCCCGTGAGTCTAATCCTTGTTCACGTAAATCTAGAAACTGTTGCAAGTGTATAGGAACCCAAAAAATGAATTATTTATCTTAATGTCTAATAACACACTTGCAAGGAAACTTTAAAAAGAATAAAGCAACAATGAGAATTTTTAACCAGTGGGAATGAGCAAGGAGAAATTACTATATATTTTTTAAAAATATATGTAAACTTGAGACACAATTCATGAATGAGACAGAATTCGCAATATATAATCACAAAATATTATCCCACAAATTAGGAACTAAGAAAGGAAAAAACAAATTCAGGAAATATACATGACAAAATTCTGATGCCCCATTTCTGTTTTGTTTTGTGGTTTTGGGTTTTTTTTAATCTTTATTGAATTTCCCAAACATTGGCAGTGCATTACAGATAATATAACATTAAAAATTTGAATAAAATGCACCTTAATATACAAATAAAAAAGAAAATAACCATTTCCCCCCATTTTCTCTTATTATAACATGTTACCTCATATTAATTATTACCAATATTATACTTATATAGTTTAATTCCTCAAAATATCCCTCCCTCCCTCCCTCCCCTCCCCCCACCTTGGATGTGTAAGGAGATCTACGAAAGAAAAACAATAATTATATTATTCTTATTGTTTGTTAACAAATGCAGTCAATGGGCTCCATATTTTATTAAATACATTACTAAAACCTAAGCATTCTGCATTTATTATTTCATATTTATACTTATTTCTGACTACGGCTGTATGCTGACAAAAAAATCTACCTCTGGAACAACATGAACTAAATCCAAAAGAGAAGAAAATCAGGATGGACCAAAGAGAATTTACTCCTCCTGAGTTAGATACCAGTTTGCATTACAAACATAAAGTAAGACAGAATCTGGGTTTGTGATTTTTAAATATTGTTATAGTATTTCAATATTATAATGGAACACGTGTGTTTCTAAAACTCCTCAATGTGACCATCCTGCAGATATGGGAGCCTGAGATGAGTGATATGGGATCTGAACTCATGAACCCCGTGTTTTCATTGCTGTTAACAGCAGATCTGGCTCTAAGTGATTGGTTATTCTTAGAATCCTTGTAGCACTCTGATGTGTACTTAATGCGTGCAGATTGAATTTAGCTCTGGATAAAAAGACATTTATATAAATCTAACAATCCTGTAAACAAGAGAAGTGCACACGCAAAATACTTGTTTTGGGATTTTATGGCCTTTCCCCCAATTTCAGAAATTTTAAAAATTGCTTCACATGTATGTTTTGACTTTTAAAAAAATGTTAAAATGTGTTAGAATCTTTTAACATGCACAAATTACTCCCCCTCCCCTTTTTTTTTTTTTTTTTTAACAAAGCCATGTTAGGCTGTTTTATTGCAAGCCACGGTAAATAGGAATTCTATGAGTGTCAGCGCTAATACCACTGAGGCCGGTGAGAAAAAAGCCTAACGCGGCTTTGTAAATGGAGCCCTAATTGTTCACATTTTAATTTGTAGGTTATGACTCATTAAATTGATTTTACACACATACTAAAGGTTTTAAGGGCCCCTTTTATCAAGCTCCGCTGGAGGTTTTTAGCGCGAGCCAGTGTGGTAAATGCTCCTACGCTTATAGAATTCCTATGAGCGTCGGACCACATACCTTACCGGTCCAAGGTAAAAACTTTTAGTGCTAACACAGCTTGATAAAAAGGGGCTGGGGGGGAGGCGGTAAGTGTGCTAAAAGGTGTGGTAGCCGTGTTAATCCATTTTTAAAAGGTAATATATATTGTAGAAATAAAACAAAACATAAAGAAAATAAAGAGATACCTTTTTTATTGGATTAACTGAATGCATTTTTTGATTAGCTTTTGAAGGTAACCCCCCTTCTTTAGATCAAAAAAAGCAAATGTTGACAAATATTCTGATCTGAAGAAGGGTAACCTTCGAAAGTCCAATTAAAAGGTATCGCCTTATTTCCTTTGTGTTTTTTTTATTTATCTATATAACCTTTAGGGGTGCTAACAAACCAGAGACATCCTGATGAATATATGTCCCTACGACATATATGTTAGAAAATTGGGCATAACTGTTTCATGAACAGCGATATACACATACTACTGCACCTACCATTTCGATGTAAGTAAGCACATAGGAATAAATTGACTTATTATTCACCAGACCTATTATTTTGGCATTGATTGATGCTACAGATTTATAGAGATAGTAACTAATGCATGCTACTGGTTTTACATGTATTAACACATTTATGGGCATTAATGTACTTTAAGTCCCACTTTAGCAAAGGGACCTGGTTACTAATAATGTAACTTGTTAACATGGGCTAACATGGTGGTATTCATTAATAACAATGCCTGTCAATCCTTCATTGAACTGTAAAAATACTATGAGTGCATTTTATTTACTTATGTGGACGGGCATTTTTGACTATAATGTCTAATTCAAAATTCAGATGTTTTTGCAAGTGCATCCAGAAAACGGGAATATGGTCATTTTTGAAAAATGAAACGTCTTAGCTGGGTTTTTTTTTAATGACCATTTTTCCTCTGTGCTTTTTTCCAATATGCATTTTTCTTTGGAAGCCATCTTCAAAAAAATTGCCCAAGTGAAAAATGCCCATAATACCAGCATCAGGATGTGGGAGGGGCCAGCATTCATAGCAGGAAGGCCATATGGACATCCCAGCAGTGCTGTGGGGCACTTAGGGGGTACTGCAGTGAGCTTCATAGAAGGAATCCCAGGTACACATGTCACCAGAACCTCCTTACATTGTATAGGGAGCCCTCCAAAATGCCCCCTCAGCCTACTGTACCCAACTGTATGCCACCCCAATAGTCCTTATGCCTGCAGGTGTCATCTATATGTCAGTACAGTAGTTTGTTTGGTTTATTTTTTGGTGGGGAGGGGGTTGGTGGATTCCTACTGTCCACCACAAGTGAACTTGTTAGGGTTACTTATTGCTTTGGATCCCCTTCTCTGGAGTCCACTGCACTGACCACCAGGCTACTCTAGAGATTGCTTGCTGCTGTCATACAGGCTGGTATGTACTGTCCCACCTTTGGGAAGTGGGAGAGGGTCAGTAACCACTCAGGGAGAAAGGGAAAACAATGCCTTCATCTCTCAAGTGGTCAGCTGGTCAGTTTGGGCACCTTTTTGCCTCCTCTTTGTTGTTGAAACATGTCTAGCCCCAAATGTTCAAATTGTGCCCTGGATATTTTCTAAAATGTTTATCACAGAATAACCCACCTCAGAAGCTGCTCATACCATGCCTCTAACATGTCCCCTTGAGATTGAAATGAACCACTGAGAAATGATATATATACGCAGTTGTTTAGAAAATAGGTTTAAAAAATACCAACTTGGAAGGTTTCAAGTTTCAAGTTTTATTAATTTTAATATACCGACTATCAAATTAATATCTGGCCGGTTGACAATAAATTTAAAAGATAGGAAGGCTAAAATAGAATTAGTGTATTAAAAATATTGTGTGAACATGAATAACAATTACAAGACAAACTAGAGAGTGAGGGAGAGGGGAGAGGAGGGGAAAAGTTACAAATTTAAGAAGAAGAAGGGGATAGTGGGGTTAGGATAAGACATAGAGGGTGGGGTCGCTTTATCAAAGCGGTTTGTTGCTGGTAAGAGGATGGGAGATGAAGAGTCTAAGCGTTAGCGAATGCATCACGGAATAGGAAAGTTTTTAGGCCTGTCTTAAATTTATCTAATCGTTGTTCATCGCGGAGTTGCTGTGGTAGGGAGTTCCAGAGGGTTGGGGCAGTTACTGCGAAGTTTACTTTGCGTGTATAGTAAAAATCTTTTATGGAGGGAATGGTGAGAGGAGCGTCCACCTAGTGCTTTGCCATTTTTTGGATGTTTTTCTCTTATTACCTGCTTTATTGTAATTTACACCCAAAATGAGATATAATAGAAAATCAATTAAAATAGAAAAATACAGTATTATGACCATAAAAAGATCTAATATACATTTCTAATAAATGACAGCACCATTCCTAATACAATAATATTTATTTTATTTATTTATTTACAAATTTATATACCGTGTATTACCTATATGGTTTCCATAGTAACAAGCATAAAATGTGAAACATAAATAAAAGGTAAACATAAATAAAAGTCATATATCATAGATATGGATAAAATAAATTGCTCAACAATTTAGGCCTTCTTTTACTAAGCCATGGTAGAGGTTTCTACTATGACCTGGGACGCTAAATGCTCCAATGTTCATAGGAATACCATGCGCATCGGAGCATTTAGAACTCTGGGCTACTATAAAAACCTCTATTTCAGCATAATAAAGGGGGGGAGGTTAAATTATAATTAATCAAAATTAGTATTGTACAATAATATAAACTACATGCAATTCATATAAAGCAAAACACTTTAATTAGATTAAATCACTAATTTTATTTTTTCTT
Source organism: Geotrypetes seraphini (assembly GCF_902459505.1). Lineage (NCBI taxonomy): Eukaryota > Metazoa > Chordata > Amphibia > Gymnophiona > Dermophiidae > Geotrypetes > Geotrypetes seraphini. Next base: position 109,319,199 of record NC_047087.1, on the reverse strand, counting down.
GATTTAGTATTTTGAAGTCCACAAGAAGTCATACCAATAGGTTCAAGAGGTTTCTTTGGGTTTTTTTTTGGGGGGGTGGCAATTATCAAGGTGTGGTATAAGAACATAAGATCATAAGAAACGCCTCCACCGGATCAGACCGAGGTCCATCCAGTCCGGTGCTCCGCACACGCGGCGGCCCATTTAGGTACTCTTTTTTGGAGACCCGACTTTACCGTATCCCTCAATATGATATGCAAGAAGCTTGCGCTTGAATCCCAGTACAGTAGTTTCTGCCACAACCTCCTCCGGGAGTGCATTCCAAGCACCCACCACTCGCTGTGTGAAGCAGAACTTCCTGACATTTGTCCTGAACCTGCTGCCACCCAGTTTCAGGCTGTGACCTCTTGTCCGTGTCACCTCTGAATATGTTAGCAATGCTGCTTCTTGGTCTATTTTATCAAATCCTTTTAATATTTTAAAAGTCTCTATCAAATCCCCTCTCATTCTTCTCTTCTCAAGGGTAAACAGTCCCAGTTTCCTGAGTCGTTCTTTGTAGCTCAAATGCTCCATCCCTTTAACAAGTTTCGTGGCTCGCCTCTGCACTTTCTCCAACAGAGTTATATCCTTCTTGAGGTATGGAGACCAGTGTTGGACACAATATTCTAAGTGCGGTCTGACCATTGTTCTATAAAGTGGCAAGCTTTTACCATACCTTGATTTACCATGGGAGTCACCGCCTACCTGCCGAATCATAATACTTCAGGTAGCTGACTACTGTGGTAAATTAATAAGACTGCTTGCGAGCCACCCTGGAAATTGCATTATTCTAGCAGTAAAGACCATCATGCCTAAAACCTTGGCCTGATCCTCTTGTGCTGCCTCCACCCCTCTCTGATCTCAACCTCCCTCTGATTAGGACTAAAGAGTGACACGGGGACAAAGTTTGTCCCGTCCCCACAGGCACTGTTCCCGTCCCATCTCTGCAGGTTCCATCTCCATCCTAACCCCATCCCATGAGCTCTGTCCCTATCCCTGCCCCGTTCCCATGGACTCTGTCCTCATTTGCACAAGCCTCGAACACATGATTTTATATTTCATACTTTTTATTAAAGTATAAAAAGGGGCAATATTCTATATAACTGTTTATAAATCACAAATAGACCCTTCGTTTCTATCTGGTTTTGGTACAACCTTTCCAAAGATTCAGTTGCCTGTGTTTTTAAATCATCTGGGAAGGTAATTGGATTGTGTTTCAGACACGGGTGTAGAAGAGAAACTAAACTGTGTAGGGGAAGAACAAGAAAGTAAGTGTTTATTAAATATTAGAAATGTTCCTTGATGCTAGCAACAATGGATGAATCTGTTGCAGTAACAGTAAGACAGCAGAGCAACTGGGCACATGATGGAAGGATGTTGCATATGGCATATAAGACACCAAATTATGTCATTTAGCAGCAGTTCATTGAGAGGGACATGATAGAGACTTACAAGATCATGAAGGGCATAGAGAAAGTGGAGAGGGACAGATTCTTCAAACTTTTGAAAGCTACAAGAACGAGAGGGCATTCAGAAAAACTAAGAGGGGACAGATTCAGAACCAATGCTAGGAAGTTCTTCTTCACCCAAAGGGTGGTGGACACCTGGAATGCGCTTCCAGAGGGTGTGATAGGACAGAGTACGCTATTGGGTTTCAAGAAAGGATTGGATGCTTTCCTGAAGGAAAAGGGGATCGAAGGGTATAGATAGAGGATTACTATACAGGTCCTGGACCTGATAGGCCGCCGCGTGAGTGGACTGCTGGGCGCGATGGACCCCTGGTCTGACCCAGCAGAGGCACTGCTTATGTTCTTATGTTCTACAGTTTTTTAAAAAATAATTGAATTCAGTTGCCAGTTGTTCAAGATGTATTAGGTTTTTGCATACTGATACTAGTCTCAAGTTTTTAAAGAATGACATAGGGACAAGTTTGTCCCTGTCCCCATCCCTGCCATTGTGGGCTCTGTCCCTGTCCCCGCCCTGCAGGTATTCATTCCTGTGTCATTATTTAATTAGGACCACCCCTCATCACACACCCCGATCAGGCTCTCCCAAGCAAACACCCCCCGAAAAGGATCCCCCACCCCCATTATGATATCTTACTCCCTAGTGGTATAGTGGCAGGCAGGAGCAATCCCCAGTTGCTCCTGCCCACTGGCACCATCCCTCAAAACAACACACTTAGCAGTAGCCTCACAGTACAACTGCTAGGAGTCATGCTTCCAAATAAATTTACTGAAGAATAATGTGGAATAAGCAACAGATAGGACAATTTCAGAAGTACTTATGGGACTATAAGTTTATATTCAGACATGAAATCCCTACGGAGTTGCTTTGAAAATGTGGGCCCCTCTGGGCTAATCAGAAAACAGGAATAAAAGATTACCAGAAATACAAGCCACAACTAGGAATGAGCTGGCTAGAGCCAGACTCTCATGAAGTACAATATCTACTCCTGGAAAACAAGTGCCCTCTAGCTCTAACCCAAAGATTACTAGTTTAAGGCTGGCTCGTGCCTAACAACGGTTAATAATGGGGGAAAAACTGAAATTTAATGCCACTGGAAGAAGAAAAATGGTGGTGGGGATTCCTGTGGCAGGGCATTTCCCGCTGCTTTTCTTGTCCAGTCTTGTATTTGGTTCCTATCTTGCCTTGCTTCCCGATACTTCAGGATTCAATTTCCAGCAATTTGTCAAGCTCTTTGCTTTGAAATAATGCTTGCTTGTTTGAGAGGTAAACTGGCATTATCTTGAGCAATTTCCCCTGCCCTTCTCCCCTCTCCCCCACTCAAAAAAAAAAAAAGAGCTATGAAGACTATTATACCTCTTGTGAGTACAAAGTACCTGTCTACTTTACATATAGTTTACAGCAGATGAAAAGCATACAGTGTGAGAAATGTGAAAAGAGAACTTATATATCATAGTGTTTATACTAATATACTTTGGTTAATACTTTTTGTATATTCTGGTGTTAATTATTACATATTGTCGAGGTATGCAGGAACTGCCTGGAAGGGAGGGGGGAGGGAGGGAGGGAGATAAGACATTCTTGAGACATTCTCACAGCATAGGCATTCCATTCTCATAACACAGGCAAGTATCTGGGAGCACATTATACATGCTGCTTCAGCATTACAGAATGTAGGCTTTGTTAAAATAGCAAATTGAAGGCCATAAGAATTGAACTGGAAGGTTTGAGCATGTAATGGAAGGACTGGGTATGTGAATGACCATATAGGGGAAGAATTAAATAAGACGGGAGTCACTTAGGGGACTGACAGAATGAGAGTAAGGAGAGACATAAACAGGGGCGTGGAAAACAGAAGTACAGCAAATTGCATTTGATAGGTTCTGAACTACAAATACCCTAACCAATGGGTATGTAGACAGGAGGGATCAGAAATGTGTGAACTAACTATATAATGCATAATTACATTCAGCTTTGTGTTCCTTCTCTGTATGTAATGCACTCTTTCTTGTAAGACAGAAAAATAAATTGGATTATGCTTCACTATGGGCTCCTTTTACTACACTGCGCTAGCAGTTTTGCGCTGCAATACCGCGCGCACTAGATGCTAACGTCTCCATTGAGCTGGTGTTAGTTTTTGGCATATGTAGCGGCAATGTAGCATGCGCTAAAAACGCTAGTGCACCTTAGTAAAAGGAGCCCTATGTGTCTCTCTTAAGGGTTCTGGTGGGAATCCATTATTTTTCATACGCAGTATACGAAAATGCACTAAACAAGCCTGTGCAGGGTACCTCAGCTATAAAAGCATTACTATACTGTGACAAACCAAAGGTCCTTCAAGCCCTTCTATCTTGTTTCCAATAGAGGTCAATCCAGGTCACAGGAACCTGGCGGGATCCCAAAAGAGTAAGAAGACTTGATGCTGATTATTCCAGAAATAAGCAGTGGATTTTCCCAAAGTCTACCATAATCACAGTTTATGGACTTTTCTTCCAGGAACTTCTCCAAACCTTTGTAAATCCCTGCCATGCTAATCACTTTTATCCCTTTCTCCAGGTTTTCAGATTATCTGCAATAACATAGAAACATGACAGCAGATAAAGGCCAAATGGCCCACCTAGTCTGCCCATCCACAGTAACCATTATTTCTTTCTCTCGCTGAGAGATCCCACATGCCTATCCCAGGCTCTCTTGAATTCAGACACAATCTCTGTTTCCACCACCTCTTCCGGGAGACTGTTCCACACATCTACCACCCTTTCTGTAAAGTAGTATTTCCTCAGATTACTCCGGAGCATATCACCTCTTAACTTCATCCTAATAGAAACATGACAGCAATTCATAAGATTAGCATTCATTGCCGCAACTGTATGCAAATTCCATGACCTAACCCTTCACACTCTTATCTGTAGTAAGAAGGGTCATTAACCCCATTTTTACACAGGTAAATGAAATATTTATTGTCCTTTTCATGCACAGCTGCTTAGAAATGTACTGATAAGTTTTTGGTTTATCCGTTTGTTTTCTCTGGCTCGTTTGCCCTTCCGATTTAGTCAAAACTAGGTTGGGATGTTGTTCCATGAAATTTCATTTGCGACTACCTAGAGATTTTCTGCTCCCATTTTTTATCCCTTTGAAAATGAGTTGTGTACCCTGTGGGTAGTATGAGAATTGCCCTTGATTTGAATTGAAATTAAAGTGATGAGTGGAGGGAAGCAGGGGTTGGATTGCATATGGGAATGTGCATGCTTATCTGGATTCCGTGCAAGAATCGCCAGTGGGCAGATTTAGATGGACTGATGTAACCTTTATCTTCTGGCATTTGTTGGCTAATATGCAAAGACTTTTGTTTTTATTGTTTTTGCCTGAAACATTTTAAAACCTTTCTCTGAGAAATTGAATACTTCATTTATTTATTTATTTTTCTATAATTCACCAGGTCTATACCAAGAGCTGTGTAATTAGTACAGCTCACTCAGGGCGCACGGAAGATGGCGAGCCAAAATTGCTCCCTGTCCACTATGTTCTCTTCTCCACGGGGCAGTGAGCAAGGGTGCTGAGAAGCCTGTTCCAATTCACTGTCTGTCCGTAGCCTTCCAAAATCCATTTTATAAAGTTCATTTAGATGCCTTGTTAATTGTTATGAAGGTTGCAGTCAGACTGGAGGATTTTTTGAAAAGCGGATCTCAAGGTAGATTTCTTGGACTAACATTAATACAAAGACCAAAATCTCAGCTCATCTGCTTTCCATTAACTTTGTTTATATATTTACTCTTCATCTAGGAAACTGATTTCAAATTTTCAGAAGGAATTTTCATTTGTAATCATTGAGATACATTAGCGTTGAATATTATATAAGGAAATTTTAAAAAACAAACAAAAAAACCCCATTTTGGATAGGACAATGAGGTAGGAATTGGGGTATCCAGGTCAGGATATTGTTTGAAATGCCAATGGTATTGAATTCCAATACTTTGGAATTCCAATACGTTTACAGTCTCTTACATGTTCATGTGCAATATCTTTGTATGATGGAATTATAAGCAGCTGCTTATTTAAAGATCTCAAATTCCTACCCACTACATAAGGATTTAACAGCCGTGCTAGATATAATGGCTCATCTACTTTCAATACCTTATGTGTAATAAGAAGTAATTTCTAAACAATTTTGTATTTTACAGGGAGCCAATGAGCATTTTTCATAAATGATGAAATATGATCAAATTTACAAAGACTGTGGACTACTCTAATGGCTGTGTTCTGTATTATCTGCAATTTTTGAATATCCTTCTGGCATAATTCTGCATACAGAGACAGTGGCTTTCTGAAAAGGCCATTTTACACATGTATGCAATGTTCATGTGCAATGCCACTATTTCCATGCTCAGAAGTTTCTAAAATGACTCCTTACTGCCTCTTTTACAAAGCCACGCGGCAACAATCCCGACAGAAGCCCTTTAAATGTCTTTGGGCTTCAAAGCCGTTAGCGCAGGGCAGCTGCTAGCGCGGCTTTGTAAAAGAGGCCCTTAGTGTTTGGAACTATAGAAGAAAATAAATAGCAGACACGGTGAGGATAATTTTATAACAGGGTACCTTGGGTAAGCGCCTACAAAGCTTATCTACCAAGGTGCTATTTTAGAAAGACAAGTAAGTGCCTACTCTTTATAAATGATTAGTATATCTAGCAGAGAACATGCCTGGAATGTGGGTGTAAATGAAGGTGCACATGGGCATCGGAATGGGGGAGGCCACAGGAACCACAAGCTCCTCTCCAAAGGCTGGAGGTCGCTGGTCAGTTATGGCTCTATGCCCCGCCTACCTCCTCCTGGCGCTGTACTTTTAAATCTTCAGGCAGCCGCCTTGCAGCATCAACAAGCAAGCCTGCCCCAGAACCCTTCATTCTGGTTCCAGGGGCAGGCCTACTCGTTGACACTGTGCAATGGCTGATTTAAAAGTACAACGCTGGGAAGAAGTGGGTGGGGGAGTTGGAGGTTGGTGAGAGGTCATGCCACAGGTCTCTGCTGGGGCCTAGAGTGGAGTCACTAGGAACCCCCCCCCAACAAAACAACATTCTGCTGCCTATGAAGATGCATACATTATGGGCCTGATTCTCTAAAAGTGCGTCCCGATTTTAGGCAGCTGTAGGCGTCCTATAGCTGTCTAATCAGCCAATCGGGATGCAAGTTTTTTAAAAAAAATGCTCCCCAGGCAGGCCACCTATATTGAAGGCGAGGCCCGCAAGACACCTAGGCCCTGATTCTGAATAGGACGCCCGGGAGAGGCGTCCTATTCAGAATCGGCCTAAACTAAACCCCGATTCTGTAACCGGCGTCCATGTTACAGATCCAGGTTAGAGAAATGGGTTAGATTAGACATGGCCCGCTACACTTATCGCGGCAAGGGATCTCTCTGCCGCTATAAGTATAGCGGGCCGCGGCCCCCTGACCAGGAGGGTGCCCAAACCCTCTGCCCGAAGACGCCCCCCCCGACACTACCGACCGCCCCCCCCTGACATTACCGATCCCCTCCCCCGACAATATCGATAGCTGGCAGGAGGGTGCCCAATCCCTCCTGCCCGAAGACGCAACCCCCCCCGGCGCTAACCCCCCCCCAAATCTCCACTAAACCAAACCTGTTCTTAGATGGGTCTTGCACGTCTTGAGCCGGCAGGCATGCCTCGTCGAAATGAAGCAGGCCCGCCCCTTCCCGGCCCATCCCGCCGAAGCCTAAGGCCTGATTGGCCCAGGCTCTAGAAGCCTGGACCAATCAGGCCTTAGGCATAGCGGTTCCGCCCATCCCCACTAAGTCTAAGGTCTGATTGGCCAATCATTTTGCTGGCCTACATTTTAAGCTTCTCCTCTACTAGGGAGACGCGTAGGGCCGCCTAGGTTCAGCCTAAGGCCCGCCTTAGACGAGCTTAGGCATCTTGCGGGTCTCCCTAGGCTCCCGGAGGTGCCTTCAGGCTTGCCTGGAGAGCATTTTTTTAAAAAAAACGTGCATCCCGATTGGCTGATTAGACAGCTGTAGGACGCCTAAAATCGGGATGCACTTTGGAGAATCAGGGCCTATGTGTATATGAGTGTAGTGTAGATTGTCTTATTTTATAATCTACACACATAGGCATGAACTCTGAACTTACTCCGCACCTGGAATCTCAAAAGAAAGGGTGGGGAAGGGACACAATCAACCAACTATGAGAATAAACAATTTATTGAAAGTGCAACACATATAGTACCGTATTTGCCGGCGTATAGGACGACTGGGCGTATAAGACGACCCCCCAACTTTTAGTTAAAAAATAGAGTTTTGTGTTATACTCGCCGTATAAGACGACCCCTTCTTCCTTCTCCACCCCTTTGTATTCCCCCATGTGCTTTCAGCGTTCTTCTCCCTCCTCTGTCTTCAAGTGCTTTCAGAGTCCTTCCCCCCCCCCTTCTCTACCGCCCCGGGTGCAGCACAGCCAGCCAGGTCCCCTTACTTTTGTGGCACTTCCCCGACCGACCGACAACAGCCCGGGTCCGACAAACTTCCCTGCCCTTAACCGCAAATCTAAATTACCTTCTTACAGCTGCTGTAAGAAGGTAATTTAGATTCGCGGCTACAGGGCAGGGAGGATTGTCGGACCCGGGCTGTTATCGGTCGGTCGGGGAAGTGTCACAAAAGTAAGGGGACCTGGCCGGCTGTGCTGCAACCGGGGCGGGGCGGCCGCCCCTCTCTCTTGGTACTCTCTCTCTCCTTACCTGCCATGCCTGCAGCAGAGCCGAACGGAAGTCTTCCCGACGTCAGCGCTGACGTCGGAGGGAGGGAGGGCTTTGTTTAAGCTTTGTTTAAGCCCTCCCTCCCCTCCGACGTCAGCGCTGACGTCGGGAAGACTTCCGTTCGGCTCTGTGCTGCAAGCAGAGAAGGTAGGGAGAAGAAGAGCCGCACGACTGAGTACATCCAGCCCCGCAAGTAAGGGCATGTAAACTGTACCCGGCGTATAAGACGACCCCCGACTTTGGGGAGGATTTTAAGGTACTAAAAAGTCGTCTTATACGCCGGCAAATACGGTATATACAAAAAAACATAAGTAGCAAGGCCTAAAAAAGTCTTTATATTCTCTATTTCCTGGACCCCAACACAGTCTGTGTTTCGGCTGAAACAGCCTTCCTCAGGGGTATGTTAATGAAGGCCAGTAGATGGCGCCAATGTAAAAGCAATCAAACCAAAACCTGAAAGCTCCAAAACAGTTTGTCAAGGCCTGCCTCTCACACGTAAAACCAAACAAAGATTCACTGCAAAAAACACTGCTGAAGTCATCCGAAACACAGACCATGTTGGGGGGGAAACAGAGAATTTAAAGACTTTTTTAGGCCTTGCTACATATGTTTTTTTGTATATACTATATGTGTTGTACTTTCAATAAATTGTTCATTCTCATAGTTGGTTGATGGTGTCCCTTCCCCTCTCTTTCTTTCGAGATTACATTTCCTACATGGGGTTGTTTTTTCCTTTTTTTTGTGGATAGAACATCTCACTCTACACCTAAACTTGTCCACAAAGTAGGTGCCTTGATGCCAAAGTATATGCTCTTATTCACTCAGGGTCATATTCTGTATATGGCACCTAAAAAAAAAAAAAAAAAAATCAGTGCAGATTAGGACAGCACATAGGGCCAGATTCTGCAACCAGCGCTGGTATCGGCTGGCGCCTCTGATACTGGCGCCCGTTGCATGTCAATGAAGCACCGGTGCAGGTTGCAGAATTGCGGCCAGGTCAAAAGTAGGCGGCGGAAATGTAGGCCAGGGTACGTTTGATGTGAATCGCATCTACAGAGATGCCTAAGGTAATTTCCGGCGTTAAGCACACCTCCGTCAACCTTAGGCGCCAGTAGGTGCCTCCGGTGCTGGAAATGTAAGTGCTGGTGGGCGCTTATCTTTTGTAATGTGATTTTAATTGCTTTTAAATGATGTGGTCAATTGCAACGACGGTAGGGTGCCTACCGCCAACCATCTTCTTTCCCCACTTTCAGAATCAGGGCCTTAGTGCATTTCTACAAGGTGCCTTTACCCTTTATATAATCGCGCTTTGTGCCTGTGCTTTTCTTAACTTAGGTGCGCCCATTTAGGCCAGCTAAGACCAGGCCTGAAAGCTTGCACCTAAGTTGTGCGCACATCTGGCATATTCTATATCAGTATGCATAAGTTTTAGGGATGGCCACGATCTGCTCCTAGCCACACCCCCTTTACAAATTTGTGCACTGCAGCTGGCGCATACGTTTTGTAGAATTGCGCTTTCCAAGTTGTGTGCATAACCTTTAATTAGTACCAATTAGTGTCAATTACAAGGTGTTAATTGTCAATTATTGACTGATTAAACCAATTAAGTTGTGTGTATATATCGGCTACATGCACTGATGTTTGCATATGACTTTAGGCACCATATAGAGAATTTGGGAGTTAGTGCACATACATGAAGGATAGTGTTATAAAATTACTTCCAGTATGTGCATTTAATGGTTAATGCAACAGTTTGAATGAATGCTGTCTCTGTGATGTTTTTTTCTTAGGTACTTTAGTTACCTCCTGTTTGGCCTCATTTGGCCTTTATCTGCCATCATGTTTCTATCTAGTCTGCCCATCCACAGTAACCATTATCTCTTTCTCTCTCCGAGAGATCCCATGTGCTTATCCCAGGCTCTTATAGAAACATGATAGCAGATAAAGGCCAAATAAGGTCAAAGAGGGGGATAACTAAAGTACCTAAGAAAAACATCACTTGTATAACAAGAAATGTAGAAAGGCTGAAGGAAAGAAGAAGACACCCCAGGGAAAGCTTCAGAACAGTAGTAACAAAAAACCAGAAGAAAACAAATGAAGTAATTCGGTTACATTGCAGGGAAGTATAAAAGAAGATAAAATGTAGATGCATTAATTGGTTAGTGCAGCAATGCCCATTTCCTCCCTTTGACACATCCCTCAAAAAACAACAAAAAAAATTACTGTGCATTTACCGCATGCACATTCCAAAACTATGTGCCACTTTAATGTGTTATTCCATTTTATGGTGCTTAGTAAAAGGACCCCTTAATTACTAGGGAAGAGACAAAATCCTGGAGAAGGACCGAGATTCTCTGGCAAAGTAACACAAGAAAATGGAATTGAGTCTGCGCTGTTCATGGAGGAAAGTGTTTATTAACAAGTTGAAAAACTGAAGATGGTCAAAGCGATGGGACCATACGGGATCCATCCCAGGATACTGAAAGAGCTCAGAGAGGTTCTGGTGAGTCCTATTAAAGACTTGTTCAACAAATCTCTGGAGACGGGAGTGGTTCCTGGGGATTGGAGGAGAGCAGATGTGGTTCCTATTCACAAAAGTGGTCACGGAGATGAAGCGGGAAACTATAGGCCAATGAGCCTCACTTTGGTTGTTGGAAAAATAATGGAAGTGTTGCAGAAAGAAAGGATAGTGAACTCCCTAGAATTTAATGGGTTACAGGATCCGAGGCAACATGGCTTTACAAAAGGTAAATTGTGCCAAACGAACCTGATTGAATTTTTTGACTGGGTGACCAGAGAGCTGGATCGAGGACATATGCTAGATGTAATTTACTTAGATTTCAGCAAAGTCTTTGATACAGTTCCTCATAGGAGGCTGTTGAACAAACTTGAAGGGCTGAAGTTAGGACCCAAAGTGGTGAACTGGGTTAGAAACTGGCTGTCGGACAGACGCCAGAGGGTGGTGGTTAATGGAAGTCGCTCGGAGGAAGGAAAGGTGAGTAGTGGAATCCCTCAGGGTTTGGTGCTGGAGCCGATCCTGTTCAATATATTTGTGAGTGACATTGCTGAAGGGATAGAAGGTAAGGTTTACCTTTTTGCAAATGATACCAAGATTTGTAACAGAGTAGACACTGAGGAGGGAGTGGAAAACATGAATAAGGATCTGCAAAAGTTAGAGGAATGGTCTTATATCTGGCAACTAAAATTCAATGCAAAGAAATTCAGAGTAATGCATTTGGGGATTAATAATTGGAAGGAACCGTATATGCTGGGAGGTGAGTGGCTGATATGCACAGATGGGGAGAGGGACCTTGGGGTGATAGTGTCCGAAGATCTAAAGGCGAAAAAACAGTGCGACAAGGTGGTGACTGCTGCCAGAAGGATGCTGGGCTGTATAAAGAGAGGCGTAGCCAGTAGAAGGAAGAAGATGTTGATGCCCCTGTACAGGTTATTGGTGAGGCCCCACTTGGAGTATTGTTTTCAGTTTTGGAGACCATATCTGGCAAAGGACATAAAAAGACTTGAAGCGGTCCTGAGGAGGGCGATGAAAATGATAGGAGGTTTGCGCCAGAAGACCGGAGAGACTGGAATCCCTGAATATATATAACCTAGAGGAAAGGAGGGACAGGGGAGATATGATTCAGACGATCAAATACTTGAAATTTATTAACGTAGAACAAAATCTTTTCCAGAAAAAGGAAAATGGTAAAACCAGAGGACATAATTTGAGGTTGAGGAGTGGTAGATTCAAGAGCAATGTAAGGAAATTCTACTTTATGGAGAGGGTGGTGGATGCCTGGAAGGCGCTCCCTCTTCACTTCCAGCACCCACCCACCACCCCCCACCGGTGGCTCAGGGCCTCGCCTGGAGGTCCTTCGTGCATGCGCAGATGTCAACATGATGCATGTGATGTCATCGCATCAACATCCACGCACTTATGGATGCCCTTGAACTACGGCCACTATGTTTAATGTGCTGTGGCTTTGCAAAGTTTGGGAGACACTGCTTTACATGACACATAGGAAATTGTTTTTTGATGCAATTTACAGCATTTTCTCAACTCAGTCCTGGCGTAACCCCTTGCCAGTCAGGTTTTCAGGATAGCCACAATGAATATGCATAAACTTGATTTGTGTGCACTGCCTCCATTATATGCAAATTTCTTTCATGCACATTCATTGTGGCTATCCTGAAAACCTGACTGGCAAGGGGATACGCTAGGACCGAGTTGAGAAACACTGATTTACAGTATGTCTATATAGTTGATTAGCACTGTGCAAAAGCCACAAGGTTTGATCAAGAACATAAAAGCCAAAAAGTCAAGATATTTTCCAACCTAAAGCACCTGCCATTGACACCTTTAGAAATGACAGTATAACCCTAAAATGAAAAAGTATGTGTACCTGAAGCAAAAACTGTCTGAAACTGAGGAGACCATAATTAATTCCTTCTGGGACATGGGAGAAGGATGCAACCTCAAAACAAAACCAAACTTAGCAATCTTGAATGGTAAAATTTGGACTGAGTCTAGCACCTCTATAAATCAATCAAAACTAAAGATCTCACCCAAGGTTAAAAAAAAAATAAATAAATAAAAATACAGCTAAGAGGAAATAAATCTGCTGGAAAGAGTAGTTACAGAATCTCATCCACCATTAGACACAGAAAATCAAAGGGTGACATCAGGCACTTAAACCCAGATAAGCATGTGGCTTAGAAAATGAAATATTCAAGCAGCAATATGTAAACCTAGGAAGCACTAACAAAACAGGTAACCTGATTCTGTATGAGCCATATCCCTAAGACAGGGTCAAAGTGGCTAGGACCACCAGTCAATAAACAGGGCTTACCACTAGTTCAAATAAGTGCAAAGAGTGTGGTGCAGTGGTTAAAGCTACAACCTCCGCACCCTGAGGTTGTGGGTTCAAACCCACACTGCTCCTTGTGACTCTGGGCAAGTCACTTAATCCCCCCATTGTCCCAGGTACATTAGATAGATTGTGAGACTACTAGGACAGATTGGGAAAAATGCTTGTGTACCTGAATAAATTCATGTAAACCGTTCTGAGCTCCCCTGGGAGAATGATATAGAAAATTGAATAAATAGAAGGGGGAAGCCAAAATTACATTTCTGTACATTGGGAGCAATTCGATAAAGGGGCACTTATTTGGAGGCCATTCTATGAAGGTACCTATGTACAATAATAACATAGCAGAGGAAATACACCAGCAGACTTTGCATTATGCTTTCTACTTTGTAGCCTCAGCTGCTTGGAACAATCTGAAGATACACAGTGAACCCTTTCTTAACAAATTATTTTTTTTAAAATTAAAACCTGGTTATTTACGCAAGCTTTTTGAAAGTATTCATGACTATGGGTTATGCTGACCACCGTGCATTTCAAATTAATTGTAGTTCCTTTCCAGTTCTTATAAATTAATTTTGTAAACTGCTTAGCTTTGCATCACAAATATTCAATATCATAACAGTCTCTCAGGTCTCAAACTGCAACAACCCTTTAAAAAAAAAAAAAAATATATATATATAGCACTGTAAATATTACATTGAGTTCTACTGCCAACTCCCAAATCCACCCCTTCTGCTTTGCTACGCCATATGCCTGGAACAACCTGCCTGAATTAGTACGCCAGGCTCCATCCCTGGCGGTATTCATAAAAATCCAGCCTCAAAGCCCACTTTTTCAAAGCTGCGTTTAGGCCCTAACTCTTGCAGCTTGTAACGCACTATATTTGTTCTCATTCCCTATATAGCCCCTACCCTCACAATCTCTTCTTCGCTTGTTTGTCCCTTCATGAGCACCATATATTGATCTACCCTATTTCTTGTGTGCCTGTCATAACTTACCCTGTTTTATGAAGCTGTATTAGGGTTTTTTATCGCCAGCCATAGGAATTGTGTGAGCGTCGGAGTGTCGGAGCCAGCGATAAAAAACACTATTGCAGCTTCATAAAAGGGTTTTAGATAGTAAGCTCTTTCAAGCAGGGACCGTCTCTTGCATTTGGTAGTGCTATAGAAATAATAAATAGTAGTAGTAGCAGGTCTATAGCATCAATTTCGCATAATCATTACAAATTTTTATATATATATATATGTATACATATATATATATATATATATATATATAAAGACCATTTAGCATGTGGCACTATATTTCATGTTTAGTGTGCTATTTCTCTAACTTGTCATTACATTTAATAAATTGCCTAGAACATCTGATATTGTTTTTATTATAATTCTTTGTTGATATCCTTCAGGGACAAAATCTAACCTATTACATGGTAGGTAGCCCTTTCTTTTTATTTATTTATTTTTTTCCCCCCACCTATAAGAAAAATGCCTGAAGGTGTGTATGTGTTTGACATTTTTGAAGTCCAGGGCAGAAATTTAAAAGGAGGGCTTCAGAGCCCCTTAGAATTAGACAGTCTTAGGGTTCCCTGTGGCATGGGAGCCCAGGGCCATTACCCTAGGTGCACTGTCTAATGCTGACGCTGCCTGTTTCTCTCTACGCTTTTGTTAATGATATACATATTAGATTCCACGTTCTCTCCATAGGGAAGTGAAACAGTCACCTCAGAATCTTGAAAATGAATCTGTTCCTGTGGGAGACGGTGAGGTCATGTATTTTATGCCTTTGCAGCGAAGTGTGTTCTAATTATCTCATACAGCGTGACGGTGTTAATTGAGTTTGATGTTACTTAATATTCAGCGTTTTTGAAGGGGAAGAGAGCTCAGTGGTGAGAGTCCCATTAACGACACTTTATTGCTAGACTGTCAGCAAAATAATTGTTTTCCTGTTGGAAAAAAATTCCATGAATGGAAAAATAAGGCATAGCCGGTGATAAATAAAATAACTTTCATGTATTCTGAATACATGCATATTTTTAACTGTGTGGTAGCAATTGGGGAAATTGTTTCCCCTGATAGTCTGTTCAAGCACAGATCACAGCCAGAAGTTGATTTAACCTTTAGGATGGTAGATTCAATGAAATATGCCTTTTAGTTAATTTTATCCAACATGACTTACTGTAAAAATAATTATACTTAGTGAAAATGTTATGTATCTTCATATTTACTAATGAGACATGGAAGCTTTAATGGAAAAGCTGATGATTATCAAGACATTAATGAGTAATAAATGTTTTATGCCTTGTATATGAGTAATGACTGTCGATTTCTAGTTTAAACACAAATAACATGTGGGTTGGAATCAGTAGTCTGAAAAGCAGTTTCCAGTATGTTTGAATGACACTGACAATTCAGAGAAGATTTTTTTTTTAATAGTAAATGCAAGGAGAAAGCTTCAAGACTATTAACAAGGTATGACTGGCAAAATAAAGGAAAAAATTGCTTACTCCTTATAGCTGTTTAGTTAAAATAATCTTCATTCCTTATTTCAAGAAATAGATTCTTATGTCCTACGTAGGAATAACTGTGGGTAGGAGGATTTCCCCCACCTTTGTCATTTTTAATCATCTTGTTGAATTTCACTGTTGGTTAACATTTCCACCCATGTCAGCAGATTGGTTCGAGCAAGTCCTCCCGACTGTTCTCCTGCATTATTGTCATACCAATGCATCGTCTGAAGACCATATGTACTAAAGCAGTGGTTCTCAAGCCTGTGTAGGGGGCCTCACCTATACTGTGTAGGGGACCTCACCTATACCGTGTAGGACCTCACCTATACCATTACTATACTGTGACAAACCAAAGGTCCTTCATGCCCTTCTATCTTGTTTCCAATAGAGGTCAATCCAGGTCACAAGAACTTGGCGGGATCCCAAAGGAGTAAGAGGACTTGATGCTGATTATCGCAGAAATAAGCAATGGATTTTCCTAAAGTCTACCATAATCACAGTTTATGGACTTTTCTTCCAGGAACGTCTCCAAACTCACTTGAATTCAGACACAGTCTCTGTTTCCATCACCTCTTCCGGGAGACTGTTCCACACATCTACCACCCTTTCTGTAAAGTAGTATTTCCTCAGATTACTCCGGAGCATATCACCTCTTAACTTCATCCTAATAGAAACCTGACAGCAATTCATAAGATTAGCATTCACTTCCGCAACTGTATGCAAATTTCTCTCATGCATATTAATTGTGAATATCCTAAAATCCTCAACTAGTTAGGGTATCCTAGGACAGGCTTGGAAACCACTGTACTAAAGAAAGCCCCTTTACTGAGAACACAGTTGCCAATGCTGATAATGTGAACATAGATGGGTCGATTATTCAAAGTGATTTAACTGGCCAGAAACAGCTCCTGGTAGTTAAATTACCTGTTCGGGGCTAACCTCTAATTTTCAACAGCACTTAACTGGTTAATGCCGCTGCAAATAACTGGTTAGCATGAAATTGCAAATCTGCTATTTTGAGAGCATTCCAGGGGCGGAGTTGACACTTTGGCCCGTTAAATGCTGTAATTCAGAACCAACCAGCCATTTTTATTCAGCATTTAATTAGCTATGGGAACCCTGTATCAGACTTAACTAGCTTTGTGTTAAAGCCACCTTCGCAAAACAGATATTGAGTGCTGAAGCTCAGACAGGGCCTGACCTTGAACATCTGGGAATAATGCTGGCAGTAGTCAACAAAATGCTGAATGCCACCGGCTGAAATTCAATCCCTTCATTTCCTTTCATATTAAAGAATAGGCTTAATGTTCTTTAATGTTTTTATAGACCGTGTACTCTACAGGATCCAAGTTATGTAAACCGTTTAGTTTTAAACGGTATAGAAAATTTTTAAATAAATTCAACTTAGGAATGGTTTAAAAAACAGAACTCGTTCTTAACCTGGGAATTGCCTGTATTTATTTATAAGTAGTCCCGAGTTAAGAATGAGTTAAGTTGTGGGGGGAGGGGGGGTTAATTGAAAATTTAATTGAAAAATTTAACAAATACAAACATACTAAAATAATCAAAACAATGATCCAATAAGCTGCAAACATCAAGTCATAAGGTCATATATAATAGAGCCATTTGATATTAACATTTCAAATCCTTGCAAAACTTGTCAAGAGGAGCCCAAATCCTAATGAAACTGACAATGTTATGTTTTTTGGGGGGGGGTTGTAATTCTTTATTGATTTTTATAACTTACATCAAATGCATCAAAAGGTATCAACCATTTTAACTTAAATATATCACTTGAAATTCTACAATTTTTCATATTAAATAGAATTATCCCTTTCCCTTCCATCCTTTCAACATCTCATAACGCTTATACCATATAATAAAATCCCCCCTCCCCCCCACCCCATTCTTACATTTGTACAAATCAGGGAAAATAGTACTTATTCATTGCAATAATTTGTTAATGGCCCCCACACATCTTGAAAGTTATTAAAATTTCCTTTCTGAATAGCTAATGTTCTTTCCATTTTATAAATATGGCACACGGAATTCCACCAAAAACTGTAGTTTAATCTACTCCAATTTTTCCAATTGCATGTTATTAGTTGTATGGCAACTCCTATGTAATTATATGGATGTTATTATGTTTGAGTGCTGTAACTTCCTCATATTTTCTAATAACACATAAGTGATTCCAGCATTCATGAGAGTTAAGTTTAGAGTTATCCTTCCAATTACAGATGATGTGGTGAAAGGCTAACGCAATCATAAAATCGAAGATTTTTTGGAGTGATGATGATAATGAGATATCAGGGTTCAAGGAACGCAGTATGATAGATTTATAAGACAGGGTTATCCTATTTTTTATATGATTTATGGAAATAATTCTTGTCCAAACATCTGACCAAAATATCTGTAAATTAGGGTGTGAAATCTATTTTTTAATATTAAAAACTGAAAAAAGAATGAATCTGGCAGATGACATACTTTTTTTTAGTAATTGAAAGTTTCAATGAATTCAAACCAGTTATTTTCAGTGCTGACAGAGTTAAAAAAAAGCATGGGATGAACACAGAGGATCTCTAATCAGAAAATAATGGGTATATATTGAAGAACTAAGGCCAGTACTGGGCAGACTTGCACGGTCTGTGTCCTGTATATGGACATTCAGTTGAGGACGGGCTGGGGGGGGGGGGTTTAATGGCTGAGATGGTTTAGATGAGCTGGAGCAAGCTATGACGGAGGCTAAAGTAGATGGAACCTAGGCACACTAACCAGCAGAGCTCTGGGCTTCTGGCCCAGAAATATCTCAGTAAAAGAACAATTTAAATTAAATCATTAAATTATGAGAGTGTATGTTTGGGCAGACTGGATTGACAATTCGGGTCTTTATCTGCCATCATTTACTATGTTAGAAATAAACTCAGTAAGAAAGATAGGTACAAAGCCCAAAGGCAATTTAAAAACAAGAAAAAAAAGAGGAAACTGCTCCCTCCCCCCTTCCTGTAGAGCTTCTACTTAATCAAAGTCAAAGAGGAAAATAAAAACAAATAAAGGAAAAGTAGAAATGAGATTTCATGAGTCGAAAGAGTCAAATTTATATCCCCTAAGGGGTCCTTTTACGAAGCTACCTTAGATGCTAATGTGCACCTAACACAGGAAACATGGCTTAAGGTGGGACACGCTAAAGCATTCTGCATTAGTTTTTCCATCTGTGCTAAGTGCACAGTATTTGATTAGTTTTCCCTTTTTTGGGGAGGGGGCATGACAGCGGCAGCGAAGGGCACGGATGTACTAATGAGCTAGTGTGCTGACATTAACGCCACATGCTAACCGGTTAGTGCATTCACAGTGGCATAGTGAGGGTGAGAAGAACCTAGGGTGGTGGTGTCCCTCCCCCACCCCAACTGTGCCTTCCCTGCTCCCTCCTGCAGCACTGTGCGCCCCTTCCCTTGTCCTGTACCTCTATAACGTTCTTTTTTTTAATATAAATCTTTATTCATTTTTAAAACTCACAATAAGTGTAACATAAAATACAATCATTTTATACTTTAACATCACTTAATATATCATCAAATTTGAACTCATCAAATATTCCCCCTCCCTTGTACCCAACAATTATTCATAAGCAAAAGAAAACATGAAATATTCCTAGGCGTGGGTCCAGGAAGTGACATCAGAGGAAGAGTCAACGCTGGCGCGACCAGCAGGTTGGGTTTGCTGCTCGCACAGCAAATGTTAAAGAGGTATGAAGGAAGGGGCGTGCACCCACGTTAGGGGGGGCAGGGAAGGAGCGGGGAGCGGAGAAGAGTCCCCCACCAAGACGGTGCTTGGGGCAGACCATCCCCCCCGACCCCACCCCCTTATTACACCACTGTGCATTCATAATGCAGAAGCCCTTAGAGTTGCCTGTCAATTACTGACAGGCTCCGTTTCCAGAATCGCAGCTTGATGGGACTCTAGGCACTGGAATTGTAGGCCAAGGTTTCACAGCCCTAGATTTCTGGTGCCTAAGGTCCCGTCAGAATCGCAGCCAACGGGTTAGGGACGCCAAAGTCTAGTGCCACCCCCTAACCATGCCCACTTCTAGACTTCGGTCTCACTATGTGCTGCTAGCCACCAGGGATCTAGGCGCCGGTCCCGGAGGCTGTAAAGCGGCATCTCTTCTTTTTTGTAAGTACTTTTTAATTGTTTTTAAATGATACAGTCAATTACTGAGTCGTTTAGCACCAGTTAAAACAATTAAATTAGGTGGCGGTAGGATGCCTAATGCCATCTAACATTAAGCTTCTCGACGAGAATCCGGGCCTTAGCGCTTTTGGAGGTGGTATATGTTCCCAAATTTGTTTATTAAATGGCTATGTGCTAATATAAACATTCAAAATAATTTTCTTAGTAGTTTCTTTGATCTTAAGAATTTGAGTTGGGGTGGCATGCGTTGATTTCCAAGAGGGGCTGATCTTGAAAAAGCTTAAGGGTGAAACATGTTGGCCAGTGCCTTCCCAGCACAAGACTAATGCATAAGACTGACACACTGATAACATGAGCCAGAGTCAGGGCCGGATTTTCCTATAGGCTAACTAGGCTTCAGCCTAGGGCCTCAAGATCAAGAGGGGCCTACATTCAAATTGTTAGCAAAATTAAAATTACACTATTCTAAAAACCGTGAATACTAAAACACTGAACCAAAAATAAGGAGAAATTCTACACTTCAGGATTGGAACCGGCTCCGACCGCAACGGGGCACCGACTCGGCTTCTCCCTTTCTTTTTTTCGCCCTGGGAGGAGGATCGGGGAGGGAAAGACATCAGTCCGGAAACAGCTGGGCAAAGCCCAGCCCCGCGGGGAGAGAGGCAAAACGTGGATCCGTCAGGATAGGGCGGCCCAGACTGGCATCGGGGTAGGATGGGGTGGGGGGTTTCAATGGAAGGGGGATGGGAGGCAGGCATGCTGGCATCAGAGGGGGGTGGGGGGGTTAATGGAAGGCAGGCAGGCAGGATGGCATGGGGGTGTTCAATGGAAGGGGGATTGGAGGCAGGTGGGCATCGGAGGGGGGTGAGGTGAGGAAGGACGCACTGGGGGCATTATGGACATAGGAAGGGGCAATGTTGTGTGTTATGTTTGATTAGTTATTGTTACAAGTACTATATATGGTGCTGAGAATAAATGTCCAAATAAGTGTTCTCGACTTTTTTTTATTTATTATCCGTGTCACATTTTTTATAAAGGTTAGTACCAATAACAACATGTTTCATTTAACATATTGATATATATCACAATAATAATGTATTTTATTATCTCTCATGTAATTTTCAAACTTAAAAATGGGAGGTGAAAGGGCCTCATAAGTGGAATAGCCTAGGGCCTCTTTTCATCTAAATCCGGCCCTGGCCAGAGAAAACGGCTTCAAGCTAAGTAGTTGGTGGTTCCTTATATGAATTATTATGGCTAACCGAACAGGTAGCATTTTAAATGAATGAATGAATTTAAGTATTAAAACAAAATAAAAATTAATATTTATAAAAAGAAGTAAAAAATATATAGCAAAGCAGATTGGATGATGAATTTATGCCGTGACTGATACACGCGGCTGATAGAATTATCATATGGCTGGTGGTGGCATACTGACAAATCTGCTTAAAAAAAACAAGATATTTTGGAAACTACTATGAAAATTATTTTGACAGGCTGCCTTAGAAGATATTTGTATCAACCACTTCAGCACAGAAGTGATTATTCTTTCATGGTTACACTAGAAATAGACTTGGCGCACAGGAAAGGCCCACATAAGGATGCAGTAAGCCCGTTTACCAGCACAGTTTAGTAAAATGGATCCTTACCCTAGCCAGATAGCAACCTTCCATCCTAATTGTACTGATCAAACCTTCAAACCTTTATTTAAAAAAAAAAAAAAAAAGTTCTCCAAATGAACTGGGTTGTGAAACACAGATTTGCTTCCTCTAGAGAACACCAAGATCTTACAGGGTAACCACAAGAATAAATTGCACCATTGCCTGGGGCCTCAGCAGAAGAAAAGACTTCCTGGGTGCATGCATGACCTCAGATACTTTAGGGAACAGCCTTATCCACTGCCCACAGAAAAGAACATTTTTATCAAAATTATTTTTTCAGAGTCCTAATCTTATTCAGCACTTAAGTAGCCAAGGTAACTGCATACATAGGACTGCTTAAAAGTCAGACTTATCTTTATGTGGTTTGCAATAAGTGGTTAAATGCTGAATATTGCACTTACCCCTCCTTTACAAAGCCACACTAGCGTTTTTAGTGCCGGCTGCCACGGTAACACTCCGACGTTCATAGAATTCCTATGAGCATCCGCAACGTTACAACCGTGGCCTGTGCTAGAAATGCTAGCGCGGCTTTGTAAACCCATAGCTCATTTTTAGCGCCGGCCCCGGCAGTAACAGCTCCGATCCTCATACATTTCCTATGAGCGTTGGAGCTGTTATTGTCCCGACAGATGCTAAAAACCACGCTACAGTTTTGTAAAGGGGGGAGGGGTGGAGGTATATTTTTACTGGCTCTAAATACCCAGAAATTCAGTGCTGGAGCCCGGTATGGCCCCACAGTGAATTTCTCAGGATAATATGGGTGGCAGTAAAACGCTGATTGCCGCTAGCTGAATATCAAGACAACTAAGCAGCTTTAGAAGAAAAAAAAAGTTCTATGTTCACTGCCTTGTAGCTTTTTCTTTACTAGCAGGATGAAAGGATAAATTTTGAGCCTTTTAATTTTTTTTTTGCACAATGTATTGGCAATGAGAATTAGTTAACAGTTTCACCTCTCCTGTTAAGTGTGTTCATAGCTTAGCATCTTAGCCATGGGATACAGTAGCCCTGTATAGCAAATGAAGTGGGACTCAACAGACGTGTATACCTTATAAAGAGATCTTCTTGAATCAGAAATTGCCACATGTAAGACATACCTTGCACACCAGTGGCGCAGCAAATTCTGTTTAAAGTCTGTTGTACAAAGAGATGTCGGAACGCTGCATGGTTTGGGGGGCCCAGGAGCTCCACCCTAGCCCCGGTGGAACGCTACAGCGCAGGCCTCTGCCCAGCTCCCGACTCTCCACCCACCTTCTCCCGGCGTTGTAATTGTAAGTCTTCAGGCAGCGTCAGCGAACAGGCTGCGGCCTCCCCCGTTCCGACGCCTATGGTTGTACAGTATATTGGGGCAGGCTAGAATTGATCACACCACAGAAGCAATGCGCTTATTCCTGGGAAGGGTGGATGTCTGCTGCTTCTGTAGGGGTCCTGATGCTTCTCATAAAACTGACATTCCATCCCATTCTTCTTGTGCGCTTTTTCAATTTTGTGGAATGCACTTTCCCTTACCCTGTGCCATGAAGATGATCTATTGTAGTTCAGACAAAAGGTTAAGGCTCATTCTTTCCAGTAGGCTTAGTCAATCTTTTGTTTTCAAGTTTGTAGAGATCTGGAATGAACTCCCTGACTCCATTAGGCTTATAGGCCAGCTGCAATTATTCGTAAGACCCTGAAAACTTTGTTGTTCTCGCAATCTTTAAATGATTTAACCACAGTCTCAACGAAATGATAATACTATAGTTCTTACTTCTCTCATGCTTCTTTCTCCATGTACTCTAGTCTTAATCATATGTGAACCGAGTCGAGCTTCATTGGGAGATGACCCGGTATGTAGGGGTGTTTCCATATTTGCACCTGAAGGTTAGGCCTCTATGAGATCATCAAAGCCTGAACCATTGTCTACAAGAAACCATGGCTCTTTCTGAACCATTCTGCAAGAAATCTTTCCAGCATGAATTGCAAGAAGAAAGAAGAAACATCTTTACTGTTTCTGCCTGATGCATTATGGGTATGTACCAGAATGTTATTCTACTCAAGGACATCCATCTGTGCCTTCATAATGGGACTGTGTGATTCTGGGGGAAGTTATCCTGTTCTTATCTGTCTAACGGCCCTGGGTCTACCAGCATATATGATACTTTACACAGAAAGGCTATTCATCCAAGTTCTGTTTCTGGATTGGTCCGAGGAAGTCATCTGATGAGATCCAAGTGAGAAGGTGCTAATTAATTAGTCTGTGTTGGGATGAGAGAAAGCTCACATCTTCCCACAGGTGTTCTGCACGCGACCTTTTCTTTTAATAATTAGATCTGTGAAGTTACCTCGGGTGACTCTCTGCCTCAGAGAGAGAGATTTGGACTTTAAACAGCTCTGAATTCAGCACTAAAAGGAAACTTGACTGCCAATGAATTATAGCCTTCCCCAGGACTGACGAACACGTGTACCTTTAACAAAGGATTTCTGACATCTCCTGGAGCTAACAAGAAAGTTTTTCTTTCCACCTAATTTTCACCGGAGGCTAATCAAAAGGTGAGAATACGGAATTTACTCTCTTATCAGCTGGGTTAGATAAGGATCCGATTGTGATAGAGGACAAGGTTTGTAAAGTTACCTTGGTGATAATATAATCATTTGCTAATCAGGGATTATTATTATTATAAGGAATTGTGTAGTGTGTGTGTAACAAGTAGTTTTACTTAGTTTCTAACAAGTGTATTGTGATAATTATGTACTGAGTTTCATTTATGTAATCAGATATTTTGTGTACAATATTTAGATATTGCAGCTGGCTTGTGAATTATATTTTTCTATTTTCATAATAAAAATATTTCTCATTAGCCTGGGTTTGGTGTCGTATAAATAGACCTAGAAATTTGAACCTGGATCAGCGTTTATGGTTTTCCCTAGACAACACTATCAGAGACGTAATTTGTTTATGTAACTGATTAGTATCTACCATAAATCTTGCTACAGGTATACAAACCGAAGATTAGATTAGATTCTGTTATTTGATGTATGACAGCCCATTCATTGATCTGTTGCTTGTATGTTGATTTTTATTTATAAGTTGTTTAGTTTATTGTATGTTTATGTGTTGTATATTTATATGTTGTTTATATGTTTGTATATTGTTTAGTTTATTGTATGTTTATATGTTGTATATTTATATGTTTAGTTTATTGGCATGTCTTGTTTTGCATTGTATATTTTTTATGGTGATCTTATGTTTACTTTATTATGATATATGCAAATTTTTGTGACCTGCTTAGTGCTTTAGACGTACAACATCTAAATATTTTGAAAGATATAAATAATCTGCCTGGGGAAAGAAGGAAAAGGAGATAAAATTGTATGCTATTTAGAATGCAAGACTTCACTTTATTGTCAGGGTTTTTTTATTGGAGATCATCTGGGCTGGATTCTGCAA
Source organism: Geotrypetes seraphini (assembly GCF_902459505.1). Lineage (NCBI taxonomy): Eukaryota > Metazoa > Chordata > Amphibia > Gymnophiona > Dermophiidae > Geotrypetes > Geotrypetes seraphini. Next base: position 109,294,303 of record NC_047087.1, on the reverse strand, counting down.
ATAGCACTGTTATTGGTCGGTGCCTCCAAACACGGCGCCATTTGCATGTCATCCGTGCAATGGTACCGTTTGCAGAATCATGACTATGTGACATGTAGGTGCCGAAAATGTAGGCCAGGGTTTTAAAGGCCTACATTTCTGGAGCATACCTTTCATGAGAATCACGTCTAAGGAGGCTCCTAACTGTGTCTAAGGCCACTTCTGGCATTAACCACACCCATAGTGGCCTTAGGGGCTTCCTTAGATAGGAGAACTGCATTGGTTTTGAAAACACCCTTAGGTGCCTCCATCTTTTTAATCATTAATAGTAAGATAGCTAAGTAACCATCATAAATTAATTTATATCAACTCATATATTTTTGGGGGATCATCAGAAACCCTTGCAGTAATCCTTCATTGCTTCATACAGAAAAATTGCTCATGAATCATCATTGATCCTTTTAGTTATTTAATTTAAATGGTATCTTTTTCCATTTATTCTTATTTCTTCTTATATTAAAACTTAAATTACAGCACATATCTTTTCAGTTAGATCACTGTCGCCTGGGGAACTCTTGCTGACATGTTTCCCCTATTCAGGCTTTTTCAAGGCTGTCCCCAAAATCTAGGGCAGTCTACCACCCAGTCTTTCTTTTTAGTTGACAAGTCCATCTTTTTAATGGCATTCCAATTGGTTTTTAATTGGCGCAGTCAATTACTGCACTGATTGAACAAATTAAAACAATTAAGTTAGGTGGCGTTAGGACGCTTAATGCCACCTAACTTACAGCGCCGTTATTAGAATCTGGCCCATTATGCCTACAACAAGCACAAATGTATCTCAATATACATGATTGAACCTTGATTTAATAGAAAACCATGGCATAATCTTTCAATATAACAATCACAGCTGAAGCATCTCTTCTGACCCTGATGTTGTTTGTATAGGCAATGACGGGTGTATGGAACTGCTTTATCACCTATTTTCCACATACCCCTGAGCTGACATTTCATTTTCAGCTTTCCACAAGTCAGCGGAAAGTATCAGTAAGAGACCCCAGCCTGGTTTCAACAAGAATTGTTCACTAAACCACATAGGGTGGAATGTTTACCATATGTTTAATTTATTGAGATGTTATCTTGCTTTGTGATGATATAAGCACATTCCACTATATAGTAAGAAACTGACCACTATGAGTGCCTCAGTGTGAGAGACAAATAAGTGAATCATTGGAGTAAAATATGGACTGAAAGGAGTTTTGCCCATTAGTGAGTCACTTCCCCTCACATTTGTTTAATGATGCTGTGTTTACAAAGAAAAGCCCTAAAACCCCTAAAGAGCCATATTTGCCTATGGAAGTCCTGACTGATACAAAGAAGTTTCCGGATACTCTTGCAAAAGCATATCCTCTGCATTCACAAAGAAGAACAGTGAACATATGAGGAGCCTGACTGGAAGGGAATGACGGGGGCGATTTTATTAGGGTTGTGCGTTCATTTTGAAATGAAATAAGGGTAATTTCATGAACAGACATCTAGGTGGAAAGTCCAAACAGGCACCCATTTTATGCTTATTATATAAAGGCAATCAGAACACTCCCAAAATGGAAAAGAAATCCAAAGAAATCATATTTTATCCTGCATGCCATAAATCTGAAAACGTCTTGAAAATCAACAACAGATTAGTATTATAAGAGAACCAAGCTTTTCAGAAAAAATTGTCGTTGCTTTTTATGGGAAGCTGTTACAAATGCAGAAATCTGTACAGCTCTCTATTCTAAAAGCTTCCTCACTTTCACCCTTCAAATACTTTTGTCCAGACCAACACAGGTAGAGAGAGAGAGAGAGATCTGAAGCAGCTGGCAAAAGATAGCGCAAGAAAGCACTTTTTAAAAACCCACCTCCTCCACACTTCCCAAGACATACTCGCAGCCTATTTCAAGCACATGCCCCCTCCCCCAGCACACACGTACCCTACTATGCATATATCCTGCTATTATGGTAGCCACCACTCATTCGACCACTCATATGCACTCTCAAGCATGCACACACACACACACCATCTTTCATTACTTAAACTGAGTTGGATGCAGCTTTTTTTGATGTCTTGAGTCATCTTTCCCATTTATCTTATTTTTTATTCCATTATTGGAGCCTGAATTTGAAATAGTCTGCAAAAAGGGTTAGTTGGGTTGCGTTATTGGTTTTCAAGTACCCTGTTACCTTTTATTTTACCTTTTTTAATTTCTGGAATTTGGGGCCTGACTTCACATTTGGGGAGGGATATAAGGCCTATGTTTTTGGTTTGCTTTTGACCTACATTTTCTCTACATGTGGAGGTCCTCGGAGATTGTTACTGATCAATATATTCGCAGTACTTTGTCTGTAGTCATTTCACAGTACTCTGTTAAGTTCCACATTAATCCTGATGATGTCTAGTTATATGCTCTACTAGGTATCAATCTAAGGAAAGTAATGGCTAACATCATTATCTGCTTGACTGAGATCTGGAACTGGATAGTTGCAGCCAAATTGCAATTTGATTGATCTAAATAAGAGACCTAGATATTTGACCACTTTGTGAATTTTGCCAGGATTCAAACCCCAAGACCCTGTCTACTAGAGCAGTGGTTCCCAACCCTGTCCTGGAGGACCACCAGCCAGTCAGGTTTTCAGGATAGCCCTAATGAATATGCATGCAGCAGATTTGCATGCCTGTCACCTCCATTAAATGCAAATCTCTTCCATGCATATTCATTAGGATTATCCTAAAAACCTGACTAGCTGGTGGTCCTCCAGGACAGGGTTGGGAAACACTGTACTAGAGAGTGAAGACTTGTGACTGATCAATAGAGGTCACCTAGCTACACCCCATGCCAATGATAATATAACATAACAATTAGCTTATATACCGCAGGACTGTGAAGTTCTATGTAGTTTACAAAAAATGAGATACATAATTGAATGGAAGAATTAGTTCTCCAAATATGTGGTGAATAGGTATGTTTTTAAATGCCCTCTAAATTCTAAATAAGAACTGGAAGTCATGATCAATCAATCCAAATCCTTACCCCAGAGAGCCGCCTGATATGACAAAAGACATTGGTGATTTTTTTAATGTTTACAACCTTTTACAGGCGGAAAGACAAAGTTCAAATACGAGCTTCTCATATGTTTATTAGTGGCAAGAGAAAAAAAATCAGTTAAATATTTAGGAGTAAGACCAAACAAAATCCTGTAACAAAGACAAAGTTAAACTTCACCTGGCAACCAGTGCAATTCTCGAAAAAAAGGTGTTATATGGTCATGATCTCACAGCAGCTATGCACTGCTAATCATTCAGTTAAACCAGTACCAATCTCCAGTGAAGACACCTTGTCTATATTCCAACAGTTTTTTTTATTGCAAAGGTAGAAAATTAACAGGAACTTACTGTAGGCTGTAGAAGGGGGTGAGGCAAAACAGATTAAATCATACTGAATTGTTGCCCCAGATGCTGGAACAGTATTGGAGAATTGGAGAACACAGCATGTGCAAGCAGTGGTACTCTCAATTGCACACTCTGATTAAAAAAAAAAAGATGCCTTGCTGAGGGGAAGAGAGATCAGTTGGGGCTGCTCATGTGAACCAGATGTTGCCTTCTTTTTTTATGACTTGGAAACAGATGAGGGGATGGGGGGCAAGAGTTATCAAGCAGGCAAATGTGCCCGAGTCTTAGCCAAAAGGAAAGCTCCATAAGTCAGTGGAAGCAAGGAACATTAGCCCAGGAAGGACCAATTACTGTAGAACTACCAAAATGCAGGAACTTGTAGTTCACAACACAACTGTACTTAATATACAGTACATAAATGTAGCCTTGGCTTCCACCTTCCTGTTCCACGCGGTGGGCTCCAGTCAGCTCTTCGGGTCGGGGGTGGGGGGACACCCGCCCGATACCAGGGCTTACAAAAAAAAGATGAGATGAAAACATAGATGGGTACAGTCACTTACGTACTCATGAATCATACTAGAGTTTGGGCGCAGGCCGAGGTCAGACAACTCCGGTAGACCAGAGGATGAGCAACTCCGGGATTCCACTCACCCCACTCAAGCTCCTCACTCCCCCTTCTGAATGAAAGACAGCTCAGTCCAAGGTGTAAGTGAAAACCACTGAGACATTTATTAAACTTGTTTGCAGAATAGCCTTTGACTATTTACAGTATACTCAGCATGAAGGCAGACACTTAGGTTAATCAAAAAGATTACCCTCTGGTTTGTATTCTCTGGTTTTCTTTTCAGTCTTTACCCTCTTCTGAGATCCTGTGAGAAATATTTTCCTTTACAAGTCTGTTCTTGGGAACTCATCCAGGTACCCTATTCTCTTCTCTTGGTAGTTTGCTCATGGAAACCAAACTAGGGGCTAAATGCACTAAACACAGTCACTAAGACCATGCGAGTCGCTGTTGGCCGATTGAGGAACAAGTTTCCATGCAGATGATTTGCACGGAGGTTCACCGTTATCCCCGTTGGACCAGTCGCTCTGAGAGTAACTGAACACACGTGCAGAGCCTGTTTGGGAAAGCCCGAACAGCTGAGTGGCAGGGGAAGCCCCGTATCAGCCTCCTGCCACTCAGCTGTTGGGGCTTTTTTCTTTTTTAACTGCACAATATCTGTCCCATTAAAAAATAATTGCCTGTAGTCACCCCCACCCCCACTGATGATGGCCCCCCTTCACCAACCCACCCATCCTGGAGCCAGAATGGAGGGAGGGATACCCACTCCCTCCTGCTACCACAGAACCCCCACCTTGTGCCAGCCAAATCAAAAGGAGGGATATCTAACTCCCAAGGTCTTTCATGTATATGCAGTTCTGCATACAAATTATTTATTTTCATTTGAAAATAATCTGCCAATTGAACAGCTGAAGGGGTAGTTCTCCTGTCTGGCTGCAAATATGTGAAGCATCAGTTAATTTATTAACGATATGAAAAAGTTTAGTGATGTGAGAAATATCTTAATTGCTTTTCTCCAATCCGTTCTGTCATTATCAGTTCTATTCTTAATCCGCTTTCTTTCAAACCATCAACATTTTTGTTTTAATATATGTTTTATATGATCGTAGTTCTTCTATTGGGATTGTGACTCTCCTTGAGCTTATAAATATAAGTGAGGAGTAAAGGTTTTTAATAAAAACGAATCACAGTTATTAACGCTTGAATGCTGATTTGGTTTTGTGATGGGTTGTGGTGATTAGCTAGAGCTGCTTCATTAATGGCTTGTATCTTTGGGGCTTGGAAATCTGGTTTGTTATTAATTACACATGTGCTGAGTTGTGCAGATGTTCCTATTGAAAATTTCAGTCCAGCGTTCAAGCAGAATTATACACTCACTCTGGTATCTGTAGATTTTCGGTTCCTATGCAGATAGCAGCAGACTGAACATCGGTTTAATCATTACACCACGGGGCACATTTAGGGTAAGGTGAGAATATTTTATGATCTTTGTTTATTGAAACTGATTTTTTATAGTATATTTTGTTTTACTGTAAAATGCTTTAGTACTTTTCTGTATCAAGCAGTATATCAAATTAATAAATCTAATCAGGCAGTGCTAAACTAAATGGATAATAGTGGTCAGCAGATGTATATGCGTTAATTAAATGACATGACGAGCGTTTAAATTAATAGGTCAACTGCTGTCACAGAAAATTGTCCTTTGTACCTGCTTTGAGCACCTAAGTGACAAGGCAAGTGAATATTTTAAAGAAATAAATACACTCCAATCCACACATTCCTAAATCCATACCCATTCAACTCCCTACAGAAACAGGGAAACTAACTGACACAGTTCCTCAATTCCCCCCCGTCCCCTGCACATACAAGTTCAAATATATATATATATATCTTTCTTTAGAGATGCCTTCACCCTCGCCATCCTACATACAATCCAATCACTTACTGCACCCCAAAGGCGCTCTACCTCCCCCACAAACTCATGCACACAAAGTAATCCATTATGCTGCCACCACCCACATTCACACATACACTTCTCCCTCCAAATCCGCGTAGATTCGGTTATTAGTGATTTTAAATTTTTTTATTTTTTTTTTAAAAAAGCTAATTTCGGACCTTCTCCGCCTCCCTCCCTCCCACTTGGTGGTCTAGTGGGCTTTCGGGGCAGGAGCGATTTTCCTTTGCTTCTGCCCCATGTGAACTCGTCTAGTATTTTTAATATTTGATAAAATATTGCTTTTATTTACCTATTTTAATTGTTTTCTACAATCTTTTTATATTGTACACCGTTTAGACACTTGTTTTGATAGATGGTATATCAAAAATAAAGAAACTTGAAACTTGATCCTCTATTTTCCCAAAGCATAAATCTCTCCTAAACCAACACAGATCCATTCTACAATCCGTTTTGGAAAACATTCAATCTGAAAACCATACTTCCTCCTATTCTCTCAACTCATTTCTTAGCAGCTGAGGATTTAGTAGGCATGGAGGTCACTGGTGTGTGTATGTATGAGTTTTCTGGGTATGCAAGTTGTTTCTTGATATTGAAAACATCTCACAATGGAAATTTCTTTTCAAAGTATAGCTGCTTTGGTATTCTTTCGATTATGTACCATCTCTTTCCCCATCCCATCCCTGCCCTACCATTGCCCTTCTCCCTGTTCTGCATTCTTTACTATCCTCTTGCTCCTTAAACTGTCAAGATATAGGCATAATACAAGTTCTGATATAATATAACAAAGTACCTGTATATTATATTCGTATTAAGTAAACCACTTTGGCTGCACCACAGAATGTGTAACCCATTTTCCAATCCAGTACAATGCACTAGAAAGCTCTCTAAAGGTTCAGAATTTAGTTACATTCTCTACACAATAGGCTCTATTCATCTTCAAGAATATATATCATGCTGTCCTTAGATAACAGCAGTTACAGGTAAGTAACTTTATTTTATTCACTAAACTGTGACTTTACTTGGCTGTTTCTGAAAGCTTAGTACATACTGCATACTAAAGTCATATGTATAATGTATGGAAACTACACCTTTAGGGGGATCCCCTTACGAGTCCTGTGGATATCGGGGGATCCCCGTGGGAGTCCCGTAGACCTGGGGAGGTTCCCTGTGTGAGTCCTGTAGCCCTGGGGGGATCCCTGCGGGGTTCCAAGGGATTCCAGCAATCCCCGTTCCCATGCAGACCTCTAGTCTGAACCATGACCTTTCCTGCCTTCTGGACCTGCTGCCTCTTCCCACCATCCACCCCTGCCCCAGTTATTTGTTGATGCCTATTTCTGACATGGTTTAATATTTATTAATCTGAAACTGCTTTATTGGCTATTGCCATAGAGTTTTACTGATAGTATCGCCATGGGAGACATTTGATGTTATAGTTTATATGTATGTTGATATTGAGTTTTTGTTCACTGTATTTGTATTATATATTTTATGTGTGTCAATTCTGTAAACCACTGAGTTTCTGGCGGTATAAAAATTTTTTAAATAAAAAAAATAACAACATATACAAGATAAGCCAAATATCATTTATGCATGTTTAAGCCCGTTACATTAACAGGTGCTAGATAAAATGTGTAAACTTTTAGCACAATGGGGCACTGAGGCCATTCTTTATTTCTTTCTCTTTCTTTCTTTGCTTCCTGCTCTCCCTATCCAGCAGTAGCCCTTCTCCCTAACTTTTACCTCCCCTCTGTCTAGCAGCATCCCTACCCTGATCCCCCTTTCCAGCAGTAGCTTCTCCCTTCCTTGTAGCTCCTCCCTATCCAGCAGCAACCCTTCCCTGCTCCCCCTGTCTAGCAGTAGCCCTTCTCCCTTCCTTGTAGCTCCCCCTGTCCAGCAATAGCCCTTCGCTCTTCCTTGTGGCTCCCCTGTCCAGCAGCACCCCTTCCCTGCTCCTTCTGTCCTTCAGTAGCCCTTCTCCTTTCCATTTAAATCCCCCTGTCCAGCACCACCCCTTCCCTGCTTCCCCTGTCAAGCAATAGCCCTTCTCCCTTCCTTTTACCCCCCACTTGTCCAGCAGTACCCCTTCCCTGCTTCCCCTGTCCATCAGTAGCCCTTCTCTCTTCCTTTTACCTCCCACTTGTCCAGCACCACCCCTCCCCTGCTTCCCCTGTCCATCAGTAGCCCTTCTCCCTTCCTTTTACCTCCCACTAGTCCAGAAGCACCCCTTCCCTGTTTCCCCTGTCCAGAAGTAGCCCTTCTCTCTTCCTTGTAGCTCCCCCTGTCCAGTAGCATCCCTTCCCTGCTCCCCCTTTCCATCAGTAGCCCTTCTACCTTCCTTTTATCTCCCCCTGTCCAGCAGCACCCCTTCGCTGCTACTTCTGTCCAGCAGTAGCCCTTCTCCCTTCCTTTTATCTCCCCCCTGTCCAGCAGCACCCTTTCACTTCTCCTTCTGTCCAGCAGTAGCCCTTCTCCCTTCCTTTTATCTCCCCCCCTGTCCAGCAGCACCCTTTCACTTCTCCTTCTGTCCAGCAGTAGCCCTTCTCCCTTCCTTTTATCTCCCCCCTGTCCAGCACCACCCCTACCCTGCTCCTGCTGTTCAGCAGTAGCCCTTCTCCCTTCCTTTTACCCCCCACTTGTCCAGCAGCACCCCTTCCCTGCTTCCCCTGTCCATCAGTAGCCCTTCTCTCTTCCTTTTACCTCCCACTTGTCCAGCACCACCCCTCCCCTGCTTCCCCTGTCCATCAGTAGCCCTTCTCCCTTCCTTTTACCTCCCACTAGTCCAGAAGCACCCCTTCCCTGTTTCCCCTGTCCAGAAGTAGCCCTTCTCTCTTCCTTGTAGCTCCCCCTGTCCAGTAGCATCCCTTCCCTGCTCCCCCTTTCCAGCAGTAGCCCTTCTCCCTTCCTTTTATCTCCCCCCTGTCCAGCACCACCCCTACCCTGCTCCTGCTGTCCAGCAGTAGCCCTTCTCCCTTCCTTATACCTCCCCCTTTCCAGCAGCACCCCTTCCCTGCTCCCCCTGTCCTTCTCCCTTCCTTGTAGCTCCCCCTGTCCAGTAGCACCCCTTCCCTGCTCCCCCTTTCCAGCAGTAGCCCTTCTACCTTCCTTTTATCTCCCCCCTGTCCAGCAGCACCCCTTCGCTACTACTTCTGTCCAGCAGTAGCCCTTCTCCCTTCCTTTTATCTCCCCCCTGTCCAGCACCACCCCTACCCTGCTCCTGCTGTCCAGCAGTAGCCCTTCTCCCTTCCTTATACCTCCCCCCCTTTCCAGCAGCACCCCTTCTCTGCTCTCCCTGTCCAGCAGTAGCCCTTCTCCCTTCCTTTTACCTGCCCCCTGTCCAGCAGCACCCCTTCCCTGCTCCCCCTGTCCTTCTCCCTTCCTTGTAGCTCCCCCCTGTCCAGCAGCACCCCTTCCCTGCTCCTCCCATCCAGCAGTAGCCCTTCTCCCTTCCTTTTACCCCCCCCCCGTGCAACAGCAGCATTTTTCTTCCTCCCCCCTTCCCTGGTCTTTCTTCTCCCTCTTTCACTCTGTCTCCCTAAAAGGTGCTGCAGCAGCATTCCACCCGCGGTGTCACACAGAAAATCAGCAGCATTTCTCATTCACAACTCGCTGTTCCTGCTTGCTTCAGACCTTCGTCGCTGCCAGGTCCCACCTACTTTATGTTTTTGCGAACTACGAAAGCAGGACCTGGCAGTGAGGATGGCCCAAAGCAAACAGGAGCAGCGAGTTGAAGCCTCCCTCCCTGCCCTATCTTCCGCCAATGGCGTCCTAGCCAGGAAGCAATTTTGGCCATGCTCTGGGGGCTGTAACACTGTACTTGCCAGCTTCACTTCTCCTCCCTCCCCCCTCTTCGGTTTCAGAGGAACAGGATCGGGAAGCCGGCAAGCACAGTGTAGTCAGAAGTCAGTCGGCATCAGAGATCAGGAAATCAGCTGAGGCAGGCACTGCGCATGTGCGGGCACGGTACCACGGATCACGGACCCACCAAGTTTGAAGTGCGCATGCGCACTAAGGGTATTATTATAGCGGATAAAACAGTCAGTACCTAGTCAAGTTGAAACCATTGAATGGTTGACAAAATGACAAGTAATAGGCTCAACCATGACGGTCTACCCTACCATTTCCTACATTAAAAAAGCATACCCAAAAGAAATGTTCAGAGAGAACAGAATTTCATTTGCCACAGCTCTACATTTTTAGATTTTGAACAAAGACAGTAAAAGCTTGTACTGCGGTATTTATAGAAATTAGTGGTGAAGATTAGAGGCTGCACCTGCTTAGGGTAGCAGCCATTTTGTAAAGAATCCCCTATCACAAACAGAAGTTATTCTTTTTTTATGAAATGGTAAGGCCCCCTTACTGACCCAGATATCATGGATTATGAATTGCAACCACATTTGGCATTCACAATCATCTGGAACAACTTTGGGCTTCTATATTTAGCCCGATTTAAACATTGTATACTACAGTAAGGCCCAAATTCTCAAAGCTGCACCGTCACCTAACAAATGGTTTAATTGGTGATAAATGACACAGTAATTGACAGCGTCATATAAAACCAATTAAAATCTAATTTTAAAAAAATGTAGGTGTTTGTAAGCGCCTACAAATGACAATGGCCAACTCCCATCCACAAAGGCACCTCCCGGCGCCCATGTCTAAAATAGGCGTGGCTTACATCAGAAGTTGATGGTGCTGGTAGGCACCTATATGACGTGACTCTCGTCGAAAGTAGGCGCTGGAAATGTAGGCCTGTTAAAACCCTGGCCTACATTTCCAGCGCCTACTTTCAAAATGGCCATAATTCTCTAAACCAGGGGTGTCAAAGTCCCTCCTCGAGGGCCGCAAGCCAGTCGGGTTTTCAGGATTTCCCCCATGAATATGCATGAGATCTATTAGCATACAATGAAAGCAATGCATGCAAATACATTTCACGCATATTCATGGGGGAAATCCTGAAAACCCGACTGGATTGCGGCCCTCGAGGAGGGACTTTGACACGCCTGCTCTAAACATCACATGACTGACAGCCGATCAACGCTGCTTTTGAAAGCAGCCACCCGTTAGTGGTGCCATTTAGAGAAACGGCCCTAAGATCTTTTCTCTCCGTGCTGTGTCCACGACAAAAGCCTTGCATAAATTTTATAGAGCCTAAGAGTAATTTCTAGTGTTACAGTATATACTGTTGTGTGTTAAATTTAGGTGCCACTCATCAAACTGAGTGTTGTAAAGATTCCCTAAGGAAACAGAAGCTGACACAACCTCTATATTATGTTACACCTTATGAACTCCAAAAGGAAGTTCTATTTGGAATAATGCATTATAGGGGAGGGAAAGGGGTAGCAGAAAATTTACAAGACTAAAATCCAGTGTTAGGTAGGATTTCAAATCAAGTAAATTGAAATAACAATTTAAAATCAACAATTTAAAATCATCTAGATTTACAGAAAGCTTTTGATAAAGTTCCTCACGAGAGGCTCCTGAGAAAATTAAAGTGTCATGGGATAGGTGGCAAAGTTCAGTTGTGGTTTAGGAATTGGTTATCGGATAGAAAACAGAAGGTAGGGTTAAATGGTCATTTTTCTCAATGGAGGAGAATAAACAGTGGAGTGCCGCAGGGGTCTGTACTGGGACCGGTGCTATTTAACTTATTTATAAATGATCTGGAAATTGGAACGACGAGTGAGGTGATTAAATTTGCAGATGACACTAAACCTCTCAAAGTTATTAAAACACATGCGGATTGAGAAAAATTGCAGGCAGACCTTAAGAAATTGGAAGACTGGGCATCCAAATGGCAGATGAAATTTAACGTGGACAAATGCAAAGTGATGCTCGTTGGGAAGAATAACCTGAATCACAGTTACCGGATGCTTGGGTCTACCTTGGGGATTAGTGCCCAAGAAAAGGATCTGGGTATCATCGGAGACAATACAATGAAATCTTCTGCCTAATGTGAGGGGCCGCCAAAAAAGCATTTAGGATGCTAGGAATTATTAAAAAGGGAGGGTTAACAAGACTAAGAATGTTATAATGCCCCTGTATCGCTCCATGGTGCAACCTCATCTGGAGTATTGCGTTCAATTCTGGTCTCCTTATCTCAAGAAAGATATAGTGGCGCTAGAAAAGGTTCAAAAAAGAGTGACCAAGATGGTAAAGGGGATGGAACTCCTCTTATATGAGGAAAGACTAAAACAGTTAAGACAGCTGAGGGGAGATATGATTGAAGTCTACAAAATCCTGAGTGGAGTAGAACAGGTACAAGTGGATCGATTTTTCACTCTGTTAAAAATTACAAAGACTAGGGGACACTCGATGAAGTTACAGGGAAATACTTTTAAAACCAATTGGAGGAATTTTTTTTCACTCAGAGATTAGTTAAGCTCTGGAACACGTTGCCAGAGGATGTGGTAAGAGTGGATAACGTGGCTGGTTTTAAGAAAGGTTTGGACAAGTTCCTGGAGGAAAAGTCCATAGTCTGTTATTGAGGAAGACATGGGGGAAGCCACTGCTTGCCCTGTTATCAGTAGCATGGAATATTGCTACACCTTGGGTTTTGGCCAGGTACTAGTGACCTGGATTGGCCACTGTGAGAATGGGCTACTGGGCTTGATGGACCTTTGATCTGACCCAGTAAGGCTATTCTTATGTTCTTTTATTTTTATTTGAAATCACTCATTTACCCTGATTTGGGTTTTAGATTTGAAATCACATATTTAAGTGATTTTGTATCTTTTTCAGTTATTACATCAGAAACCATTTGCAGATGGATGTTGATTTAACCCTTTAATTGGCAGATGGTGAAACGGCTGCTTTATGTAACTTGATGTTGAACGAGAGCGTCAGTGCCAATAAAAAGGTGTTTGGAGATGCAGATCCATAGAAGATACATGTTGCGTCTGAGCAACAATGCCAAATAGGGATTCATAGATTTATTACTGTGGTGGCCAATAATACTGGCAAGGTCTAAAATCAAACTTAAAGTTACCAAAGTCTGTAAACTCTATTTATAAATTAACTCTTGCCATACATGAACTTGTAATTTGCTTATCAATATTGATGGATTGGTCGATAGTCCTGCCTCATGGCAATTACATTTAATAGTACAGTAGTACCTTACTCTGCTGATTTTTAAATCATTTGTTAGCTGATTTCACTTTGAAATTACAATTGACTTGGGGCCCTTTTTTTAAAAAAGCCACGGTAGCGATGCTGCCACAGTAAATGCACCGCAGCCCATTCAATTCCTATGGGCTTCGGTACATTTACCACACAGGATCACTACCATGGCTTTGATTCGGCTTTCAATGTCAAATTCATTTTGTACTTAGTTATTTTCATTTTGATCTGAAATACTTGTCAAAATGATTTTATTACTACTACTACTTGTCACTTATATAGCACTGAAACGCTTACGCAGCGCTGTACATCTTGACATTTATAGACTGCCCCTGCTCGGAAGAGCTTACAATCTAACTTGGACAGACAGACAGGATATATGGGGTTGGAGATGCAGAACCCAAGGTGAGAGGAGAGTCGAAAGCACTCTCAATGAGGTGGGCTTTTAAACGGGCCTTGAACACTGCCAGAGATGGAACCCACAGTAGAGATTCGAGCAGCTTGTTCCAAGCATACGGTGCAGCAAGGCAGAAGGGAAGGAGTCTGGAGTTGGCAGTTGAAGAGACGGGTGCAGCTAGGAGGGTCTTACCAGCTGAGCGCAGCTCATGAGGGGGATCATAGGGGGTGATAAGTGAAGAGAGATAGTGAGGGGCAGCTGAGTGAGTGACTTTGTAGGTCAGTAAGTGGAGTTTGAATTGTATTTGGAAACGGATGGGAAGTCAATGAAGTGAGAGGAGAAACATGAGTACCCAATACTGCTGAACTCATACCCTACATACCATGGCTTAAGTGTGAGGTTCATTTCTGTCATGATATATGCAAAATTAATATAAATACATACAAAATTGAAATGTGTGAGTATGAAAGCAATACAGTAGATAGACCAAGCAGACAGAACAGTAGATGCAGAGGACTAATAACATCAATGATAAGGTGGAGAAATAGACCTCAATCATTAAGTACTCACGGGTCTCGTATATATAACCCTCAGCCCTCATCATTATCAGTCAAGTGGAGTTTTGTAGACCAATAATGATGAGGTCTCAGGGGTTCTATATATTAAATCCTCCACAATCAGACAACCCCAAGGAAACCAACAATTCAATACTCCAAACACCTAGGGGATATACTCACTTGGTCCCTAATTAAAAGGAATTAACTTTCAATATAATTTTATACTGTCATAATATATTCAGCTCATAGGATTATTTTAAGGAAAGGAGGAAAAAGCCTCAGACTCCCAGCCTACCGCTACTCATTAGCTTTTAAGCAGGCTGTATTCATGAGCTACCTCATTGGCTCATAAACCTCCTCCTTCCTTTTAATTAGGAAACAAGTGAGTATATCCCCCCTAGGTGTTTGTTATATATATTAAACCCATGAGTACTTCTGCTGGCTTTTACAATGCTGCGGTAGAGGCAAATGCTCTGACAGTCGTATAAACGTTGGAACATTTACCTCACCGACCCATGGTAGAAACCTCTATCACGGCTTTGTAAAAGGAGCACTTTTCGTGCTATTTGGCATGTTAATGAAGGCTAAAAGTCAAATAACTTCCTGTAATAATAAACTTCTCTTTATTATGACAGGGGTTACCATACAACAGGGATAGGCAATTCCTGTCCTGGAGAGCCGGAGCCAGGTCAGGTTTTCAGGATATCCACAATGAACATGTATGAGATAGATTTGAATGCACTGCCTCCTTGAGATGCAAATCTATCTCATGCATATTTATTGTGGATATCCTGAAAACCTGTCCTGGCTCCGGCTCTCGAGGACCGGAATTGCCTACCCCTGCCATACAACTTATTTTAAGGAACTGGAAAAACTGTGATCGATTAAATTATACTTTTTGGTGGGAAGCTCTATGCCATACTTTTAAAATGGAATGTATGTTAGCCATACAACAGAGACATTATAGGAAATTTATGGATGTTTGGGAGCCATTGACAAAATTCTGTAAGGAGTGAATGTTGATTTTGCCCTTGGATCATACACGTCCTGGGTGGGTGGGGAGATATTTTTATTTGAATGCAATTGTTGGATATGTAGAAAGGGGGGATGATATGCGTTTTTATCATAAATATAATTTGTAAAATGTCTGTATAATATATTGCACTTATTTTTTGCTTTAAAATGAATAAAGATATAAAAAAAAAGAAAAAGGAGCCTTTAATAATTGAGGTCTTTTTCTCCACATTATTATTATTGATGCATTGACTACTGTTCTGCCTGCTAGGTCTATCTACTCTATTGCTGTATTAGTCGGTAACTAAAAAGAAACTGATCTGGGAACAGTCATCTACTGAAAGCCTAGTTGGTGGTCCTGATTTTACTTTGTCTGACACATGCAGCTGGTCCGAGATCAGCAGTTTGCATTGCTACATTGGGGAGGGCATGGAGGGGGGTGTACCAGCTTGACAGGAAATAAAACAGAAGGCCCTTCAAAGCAGGAAAAGAGAGTGACTTCTAAGAAGAGTTGCCAGCATGAGCAGGGTGCTGATTCAGAGGTGGGAGGGGTTGATATTTTTTTGTAAGTGGTGTCACAAAGCAGAGCTACTGTTTCCAAAACTGGGCCAAGCCACAGGCGCAAAGGACTTGCTTCATTGTCGCTGCTTGTCAAAGTGGCAGCAATTAAAGGTCATGGCTCAGCAATCTGCTTTCTTTATGTTGCTGAGAACAAGCCTCTTTATATGAAAGATCCTGAAGTCCAACCAAGCTGTCAGGCAGGTAGTCTTTTGTTTTTAATAAGACTGCCTGACGTTGTCACCCAGTTTGTGTAGGGTGCTGTTGCTATAGGTCAGGGGTAGGCAATTCCGGTCCTCGAGAGCCAGATCCAGATCAGATTTTCAGGATATCCACAATGAATATGTATGAGATGGATTTGCATGCACTGCCTCCTTGAGATGCAAATCTATCTCATGCATATTTATTGTGGATATCCTGAAAACCTGACCTGGCTCCGGCTCTCGAGGACCGGAATTGCCTATCTCTGGTATAGGTTATAAAAGTTGTATCAATGTCCATATCATGTGGAATATTACATGGCACTTTAATTGTTATAATCTTTTCTGGAAGTTTGATGTTGGTCACCCGAGGCTGGCAGATGTTACTTTATTTTTGAAAAGGACAATATTACAAGGTATGAGGGCCATCTTAGCTAAATGGTTGGAAGTGGACCCTCCCCCCTTTCCAACTCTATAACCCTGGCGGTCCCGGAGGATCACATTACTCACTTTGGAATGTTTTGGCCTGGATGACTGGGATACCAAAAGAGACCGTCTTCATACTACCATCCGGGAATCATTTTGGACACCGCCGACTCCGACTGCACATAGCCGGATGCTTAATGGCTGAGATCTCCTGTTATTTGTATGGTTCACTCAAGGGTGGGGTAGGGAGAGTTACTTTTGTTATAATGCTGTTGAATGTTTGGATACTGTTTATGATCTGTATTACAGATCTGATATACCCGTGTATGAAAATTTAATAAAAGTTTTGCAAAAAAATAAACAAAAGTTGTATCAATGTATCTCACATGTGTCTGAGGCATTATTAAGCTATATCTTCAGCAGGTGTTTTAACCTAATACAGTATATCTTCAGGATGGCTGAGTTGTCCTTCCTATCCCTGCAACAGGATGAGATTAATAGGAAGGACAATTCTAGTTACATCGATGCAGTTGATATCAGTATTCTTGTTCCTCTCGTTAATGATGATACAAAAGATCTGAGTATCCTGAAGTTAGTCCTTGATAGAAGATTGGGTGGTTGCAAACAAATTAAAGATTAATAAAGATAAAACTAAATTTTTATAGTTAGGTCCTTAGGACAAGGTCAGACGTGATTTATTGTTAGTCCTTGGTAATAGCAATTATGTTTTGGATATGCAGGCCAGAGTTCTAGGGGTTCAATTAGATAATCTTCTTTCCATGGAATATCAAATTAAATTGATAATTTAAAAAATCTTTAACATGAGAGCTGTCTAAATATTCTGATGGGTCAACCTTTATTCTTGTGGTGCAATCTATTATACTGTCCAAGGTTGATTATTTCAACATTGTTTATTTAGGATGTTCTAAGAAACTATTAAAAAGGTTGCAAGTTGCAAGAAGATTGATATTCTTTACCTACCAATTCCTACACTGGTTGCCAATGGAGGCACGTGCGAAGTTCAAGCTGGGATGTTTCTGCTTTAAGGTACTATCCGGTCTAGCCCCTAAATATATAACTGACCTCTTCTCCTTCTCAACCAACAGACATAAGAGAAGTTTGTCTCCCCATCGATTAGAGGATGTAAATTTAAAAGACACCATCAACATCTTCTATCTTATCAAGCAGCCTTATGGGGCAAAGACCTGGAAAAACTATTTATACACGCTAATAACTATGGTGAATTTAGGAAAAACCTAAAAACATACCTGTTCTTGAAGTACCTAGGTAACGAATCTGTACAATCTCTCCCATAACAACTGATCCCTTAAACTGTTAGCCACTAATCGTGTCGGTTAGCCACAAATCTCTAACTATGTATGTTCCATTCAATTTGTAGCATCTTTCTAATCATTGTGAACCGCAGTGAACTTCACCGTCCTGCGGAATATAAACTGTTATTGTTATTATTATCTCTAAGAGTAAATTACACTGGCTTCCAGATATTGCCAGAATTCATTTTAGGCTCTGTAGAATGGTTTTTAAAAATTTTGATGGTCTGGCCCCACAGGGTATAGTGGATCTTATTACTACTGCAGGCAGGTAGGACAGATCACTCCTCTACATTCAGTTTCCTTGCCAGAAGTCAACTTCTTTTTTCCATCAGTCCCCCTCTGTTTGGAATGAGATCCTTTTTTTTTTAAGAGCAGAAGGTAATTACTTGACATTTAGGAGATATTTGAAAACATATTTATTAAAAACATTTCTGATTAATCAATGCAGTCTTTCACATTGTAGCTTTTTGAACTGTATGAAGAATCTTTTTCATTATGCTTATAGTCAAATATATTTTATTGAGCTCAAGAAAACCTAGCAGATATACAAGACGAAATGCAGACAAGCTCAAATTTTTTTTATATATTACAAAACCCCTCCCCCCTTCAAGTAACCCCCCCCCCCAAACGAACCCCCCCAAACCTCTCCCCAGGTCCTCCTTCCAAGTACAACAATATAAGCAAAGACATAGGCATACCAACTGTAACATGGTGATACAGAAAAACATTTAATCAACAGTTAAGCAAACGGCTGCGAGCCAAGGGAGTCATGGTAGTCCAAAAGGGTTCCCAAGTGCGTTGAAAGATGCGCCCTGGCAGAGAGGAAAAGTCCATCACATCCCTCCATTCCCACATCAGGAGAGTAATCATCCGACATCGCCAAATGGAATAATCTGGCGCTTCACCCTCAAGCCATTTCAGCAAGATACATTTCAAGGCAATAAGGACAGTCCACTTAAGGAAAGCAGTAGCCCCCCTTTGACGTGGGTAATAATGGGGAACAGCTCCAAATAAGAACAAAGGGGAGCGCTGAATTGTAATGTTCCAAGTGCGCTCTACAAAAAGAAAAATGGCATTCCAAAAATATTGAATATTAGGACAAGTCCAGAACATATGTCCCAAGCCCGCTTCAGGGGCCTGGCATCTAAGACAGTTAGCTGTCTCGCGGAACCCAGAAAGGTGAGCCCTCTTAGGAGAAACGTACAAACGGAAGACCAACTTATAATGTTGCTCCCAAAAGGTGGTATATTTGCGAAGGTCAGGCAACCTACTGACAGCCTGCAAAAGTATATCATTAGGTAACGCTACAGCAAGATCACGAGCCCAAGCATCCCGCAATTTAGAATGATCAAACAAGGGGGCTCATCCTTCAAATGGCGATGATGGAATTTAAGGGGAACAGGAAGTTGGGAACCAATGGTAAAAGCCGTAGACAGCATCTCTTGGCAAGAAGCCTTCAAAGAACTAGAGGGTAAAGAAGAAATGTAATGTTAAATTTGCATATAAGCAAAATAATCGGATGGGAGATCAAAATCTTCCTGCAGCTGTGCAAAAGACTTAATTTTTCTATCATCATCAACCAACTGAAACACATAATGAATGCCTCTTGTTTCCCACCGAGCAAAACTAAGCCCATCCACCCCAGGGAGAAAGGAGCTATTAAAGCGGATAAGCAGAAAAGGAATTATAGAAGCAGAGAGTGATTTTTGCAGACCCAGTGCCAAACCTTCCACAAGGGACGGTGTAGCACCCTAGTAGAGAGAGGCTCAGGCAAAGAAGAAGGAATAGAGTGAAGATATGCACTAAAATGAGTAGTTCGGAAACAGAAAAGTTCCAAAGGGGTGTTGGTGAAGGCAGAAGTGAAAAGATCATTGATATGGTGCATGCCACATCCAATAGGTCAGATAGCGAAGGTTCAACAAACCCAGTCCACCCTTGTACCACGGAGCTGCTGCCCATTTGTAAGGCAGGCGAGGCCGCTTCCCAGCCCAAAGAAATCTCTGAACCAAGCATTCCAGTCGGCATTCATCCCGAGAAGTCAAATAAAGAGGAAGGACTTGAAAGACATATTTCATTATGCTTATTACCTGGATCTGTTCACAGCTGAGTATTTGCTTTTTCTAATCCACCATGGGCACTCTTTAGGGCAGAGGCAGAATATAATGTAATGTAAATTAGCCATATAATTATCCAGGGTCCATAGTGCTGCCCAGGTAACTCCTGGCTCTGCCCCAGACCACAATTGGATAATGCCATAGCAGTCATGATGGATAATAAGCAGCATTCTTTGGTATATGCCACTGAATATTCAGGGGGGGTGGGGGGGGAGAGTTAACCGGTCAACACTAGATAACTGGGTGGAAGCCTCTCCTACCCAATTAACTAGTGCTAAATATCACCCCTGTTGTTCCTAAAACCTGGAATGATGCATAAGCAGAACTGAACCAGTAACAAGCACCTAGTATTGTTCTTGTTTGCTTTTTGGTGTGAAAAAAATTGCGTTTTGTTTCTTTTCCATCTTCACGTGGAAATGATGGAGCCATGTAGAAGAGGTCAAAAGGAGAATGACATGAAGATGAGTGAGACAGAAGTGAGTACAGTGGTAGAAGTGTGGTAATGGGGAGTAGCAGAAGGAAAGATGGTAGAGGCACTGATAAAGGACCACATTATTGAGCATCTTGACGGACAGGATCTGATGAGGACCAGCCAGCACGGCTTCAGCAAAGGAAGATCTTGCTTGACGAATTTGCTGCACTTCTTCAAGGGAGTAAACAGGCAGATAGACAAAGGAGTCCTGGTCAACATTGTATATCTGGATTTTCAGAAGATGTTCAACAAGGTTCCGCATGAACAACTACTTCAAAAAATTGCAAGCCATGGAATCGAGGGTGAAATACTCACGTGGATTAAAAACTGGCTGGCGGATAGGAAACAGAGAGTGGGGGTAAATGGACAATACTCGGACTGGAAAAGTGTCACCAGTGGAGTGCCACAGGGTTCGGTGCTTGGACATATTTATAAACGATCTGGAAATTGTGAGGTGATTAAATTTGCAGACGATACTAAGTTTTTCAGAGTAGTGAAGATGCAGGAGGATTGCAAAGATCTGCAACGTTACATAAACACGCTTGAGAAATGGGCCGCAACATGGCAAATGAGGTTCAACGTGGATAAGTGTAAGGTGATGCATGTCGGTAACAAAAATCTTATACACGAATACAGGATGTCTGGGGTGTTACTTGGAGAGACCCTCCAGGAAAGAGACTTGGGAGTGCTGGTCGACAGGTCAATGAAGCCATCCGCGCAATGCGCGGCAGCAGTGAAAAGGGTGAATAGGATGCTAGGAATGATTAAGAAGGGGATCACGAAGAGATCAAAGAAGGTTATCATGCCACTGTTCCGGGCAATGGTACGCCCTCACCTGGAATACTGCGTCCAGCTCTGGACACGGTACTACTCGAAAGGGTCCCGAGAAGAGTGTCTAAAACGGTTAAGGGGCTGGAGGAGTTGCCGTACAGCGAGAGATTAGAGAAACTGGGCCTCTTCTTCCTTGAAAAGAGGAGACAGAGGGGACATGATAGAAACATTCAAGATACTGAAGGGATTAGACTTAGTAGATAAAGACAGGTTGTTCACCCTCTCCAAGGTAGGGAGAACGAGAGGGCACTCTCTCAAGTTAAAAGGGGATAGATTCCATACAAACGTAAGGAAGTTCTTCTTTACCCAGAGAGTGGTGGAAAACTGGAATGCTCTTCTGGAGGCTGTTATAGGGGAAAACACCCTCCAGGGATTCAAGACAAAGTTAGACAAGTTCTTGCTGAACCGGAACATACACAGGTAGGGCTGGTCTCAGTTAGGACATAGGAGTGGACTGCTGGGCACGATTGACCACTGGTCTGACCCAGCAGTGGCAATTCTTATGTTCTTATGAAACAGGAGGTTGGGAAAGGAATGAGATGGGAAATGGGAAAGCTGGAGCATGTGAAAGGGAGATGGAAAGTTGATAGGTAGCAGAAAAGTTTTTAAAAAAAGGGGGTGAAATTTGAGTGGATGGAAAGACAGAAAAGAAAAAAGGGTGGGAAGAGCTAAAAAAGGAAAGTATATCAAAGACAAGTATAATGAGGGAATGAAACAAGATAGGAGAGAGGAGAAAAGTAGCCAATAGAAAGTTACAGGAAAGCAGTAGTGACAAAATGGGATCAACATGATGGAAAAATAAAATGTCCAGACAACAAAGGTAGACAAGTGTTTTAGTTTAAATTTATTAACCAGAATATATTAGCTTTGGGATGTGCTTATCACAAATCTTAGTATTGGGTTCAAAAGTTAGCAGACAGTCGATGGGGGGGGGGGGACAGTGGCCCTGAGCCCCAAATGGGAGTGTACCATTTTTCTCCCACCCCCCATGCCCCTTGTTCAAATGCATAATTTAAATACCTAAGCAATAGGGAATCCCAAAGCCTTGCCAGTGGAAGACCTCTTCCATTAGCCAGAAGGTATGAAAAAGAGGTTAGATTTCATAGCTATAAAAATTGCAGATAGAAGACAGGCAAAAAACCTTAATTAAGACTTTGAATATTCGGTTGGCAAGGAAGTTTTGTTTTGTTTTTTTTTAAAGCCAGTGAGGTTGTTACCCTTTCTAGTCCTCAAGCAAGACAAGTTCTGACTTGGGACAGGGCTCTGAGGCTTTTTCCTCCTTGTAAAAAGTATATTTTCATGGTTGAGAATTTAATAATTTATAAATAAAGGTACAAGAGAAGTGGAGGAGTGTATTAGATTTGAACCCCACTATGTACCTTTCTCCATTGAGAATATTGACCATTTAAACCTACGCTCTGTTTTCTGTCTTTCAGCCAGTTCTTAATCAATAATAGGACATTATCTCCTATCCCATGACTTTCCTCAGAAGTCTTTCATTAGGTACTTTGTCAAATGGCCTTTAGAAAATTCAAATACACAATATCAGCTGGTTCAACTTTATCCACATGTTCATTCGCCCCTTCAAAGAAATGCAGTAGATTGGTGAGGCAAGATTTTCCTTGACTAAATTCATGTTGGCTTTCTCTCATTATTTCATGCTTATGCATATGTTCTGTCATTTTGTTCTTTATAATAGTCTCTACCAGTTTGCCCGGCACTGACATCAGACTCACCAGTCTATAATTTCCCAGATCACCTCTGGAACCCTTTTTAAAAATTGGCATCACGTTGGCTACCCTCCAGTCTTCTGGTACTATGCTTAAATTGAATCATCTTTTTTCTTTGATATTACTGAGTATTAGACTATAGAAGTTCACCCAGAACTACTGAAGTTACTGTCAGAGCTTGATCCCTTGGGTTCCAACTCGTATGTGATGATTCTAAGGTGGCCAAACAGGTTGAAAAGGTGACAGCGAAAGCTAGGAGAATGCTAGGGTGCATAGGGAGAAATATGGCCAATAGGAAAAAGGAGATATTGATGCCCCTGTATAAGTCTCTGGTGAGACCTCATTTAGAATATTATGTATAATTCTGGAGACCGCACCTTCAAAAAGATATAAACAGGATGGAGTTTGTTCAAAGGAAGGCTACTAAAATGGTCAGTGGTTTTCATCATAAGGCATATGGGGACAAACTTAAAGATCTCAATATATACACTTTGGAGGAAAGGCGGGAGATATGATAGAGGCGTTTAAATACCTGCATGGCATAAATGTACATGAGGCAAATCTCTTTCATTTGAAAGGAAGCTCTAGAGTTAGAGGCATAGGATGACGTTATGAGGCGATAGGCTCAGGAGTAATATAAGGAAATACTTTTTTACAGAAAGGGTGGTAGATTCATGGAATAGTCTCCAGATAGAGGTGGTGGAGATAAAGATTATGTTTGAATTCAAGAAAGTGTGTGGGATCTCTTAAGGAAAGGAGATAGTGGATGCTATGGATGGGCAGGCTGGATGGGCCATTTGGCCTTTATCTGCCTTCATGTTTCTATGTAAACTTCCATCCTGCATCTGCCCTCTGTCCTCTTCCTTCCAGCATCTCTCCAGTGTTCCCCCTCCATCCAACATCACTATCTATCCTCTCTCCCCCTTGCATCCAGCATCCGTTATCTCTTTCACCCTCCTTCCATAAAGCATTTCCCCTCTCTCTCCAGTCTACCTCTTTCATCCAGCATCTACTTTTTCTCTTTTCAGTCTCCCCGTTCCATCCAACATCACAGTCTACTCCCTATCTCTCTCTCCTTCCTTCCATCCAGTGTTTGCTTGTTCTCCCCCTTTTCCATAAAGCTTCTACTCTCTCTCTTTCTTCCTCACTTCCATAAAGCTTCTGCCCTCTTTTTCTCTCTCCTTTTCATCCAGCATTAACTCTCTCTCTACCCATTTCATCCTCTCTCTCTCTCTCATCTTCCATTCAATCTGCTCACTCACTCCTCCTTCCCTGACCTCTATCACCGCTGCTGCTTCTCTAGTCCCACTAAATATCAATTTACCACCTGAGTTGAGAAATTTCAACACACAAGTTCCTCAGAATGCCACACTAGATATTCGTGTGGTAGCCGTCCTCATAGGAACTCTTAAGTGTGTGAGTTTGTTATTTTTTAACATTTCATAAAGTGCAAGTGCTTCAATGAATAATTATCATTTTTGTTGTATTTTTAAATCGTTATCATTTTTGTTATATTTTTAAAGAATTACTGCAAAAGCAAATACTTAGCTTTTATAAAACTGGGTCTGCCTCAATCCCCACCGACGCGTTTCATAATTTCATCAGGGTCGGGGATAGGGAGAGCAGAGCAGTTTGAAATCTGAGCATATATGCCCATCTGAGCAGATAAATGGCCCATCCAGCCTGCCATATATGCTCAGATTTCAAACTGCTCTGCTCTCCCTATCCCCGACCCTGATGAAATTATGAAACGCGTCGGTGGGGATTGAGGCAGACCCAGTTTTATAAAAGCTAAGTATTTGCTTTTGCAGTAATTCTTTAAAAATATAACAAAAATGATAACGATTTAATAATACAACAAAAATGATAATTATTCATTTTGTGTTGAAATTTCTCAACTCAGGTGGTAAATTGATATTTAGTGAGACTTTAATATCTTTAATATCTAGATCTAGCAATATGCTCAGATTTCAAACTGCTCTGCTCTCCCTATCCCCGACCCTGATGAAATTATGAAACGCGTCGGTGGGGATTGAGGCAGACCCAGTTTTATAAAAGCTAAGTATTTGCTTTTGCAGTAATTCTTTAAAAATATAACAAAAATGATAACAATTTAAAAAATACAACAAAAATGATAATTATTCATTGAAGCACTTGCACTTTATGAAACGTTAAAAATAACAAACTCACACACTTAAGAGTTCCTATGAGGACGGCTACTACACGAATATCTAGTGTGGCATTCTGAGGAACTTGTGTGTTGAAATTTCTCAACTCAGGTGGTAAATTGATATTTAGTGGGACTTTAATATTGTTGCTTTGGTGCACATTTGATTTTGCTTCTCTAGTCCAGCAGCGGAAGTAAAACAAGCTAAACCCATCATGGAGCTACACTGTACATAGGTACATTATGAGTTAATTTGAGTCCAAAGAACACAGTGCATAAGATAGGGTGTAGGGCATGGTCAGGGATGAAAGATGCGAGAGCTGCTTTATTCATCAGAAGGAGAAACTTGAATGAGATCCAATATGTAATGGGTAACCAGTGCACACAGGTAAGAAGGGGTGTGATATGATCAAATTTTTTGTCCTGCATAGAACTCATGCTGCCATGTTCTGTACAGTTTGAAATTGAATTTGAGAGAGTGGTAAACCAGCATAAAGAGAATTGCAGTAGTCTAGCTGTGAAATCAAAAATGCATGACAGGCCATGTGTAAAGTGGAAAAGTCGAGAAAATCATACAAGTGAAGAGAAACAAAACAATATCTTACAACTTGTAGCATGGCCATCCCTTAGAGCATAGCAGGGACTGACACACAACCACAAAATAGCCCTGGCATGCTTCCCCAAGAGGGAGGAAGTACCTGTGGTGGAAAGCTTACCTTGTGGATAAAAGTCAGAATGGCACCACACAGGTAAGTAGTCAAAATAATGATATCAAATTTATTTCTCATCAAAACTTGGCAAAACAAAATGTGAAAAAAGAACCCAAAAATAACAGCAATCATGAGCGAAACAAAACAATAATGCTGTACTCACCAGCCTGGTCTAGTTAATTTCTAAGCATTCAGCTTATGTTCCAGGTAAGTCCTAATAGAATAAAGCATAAGTTCAGTCACAAGTACTCTTTGGGCCAAACACAAAACTATATCTTTGCACTGCTGTAGCTCTTCTCTCCTTTGCAGGGATTAAGGAGCAGAAGGTTGGCGGATTTGCCAAAGTAGTACCTTGCCGAAGCAAAATACAAAAATAGACCCACAAAAATCCACCACATAGATGTTGGGCAATCCTGCTCCCAACTTTCAGGGTTTTCACAGCTCCAGGAAGGACATTGCTAGTGCTGCCTAACTGCAGCTAAGCCTCTGCTTGTAGCGGCCATCTTGGCAGAAAAAAAAACTTTCAAACATCCCAAAACACTTTGTTAGCAGTTCTCTTTCCTCAGCCAACAATCAATTTATCTTCCTCAAAAGTGACAATTTCACACAACATTTCTGCAGCTAAATAGTTGTCCCAGCAGCAAAACAGCCAAACCCCAAAAATCCAGGAAAAAAAAACGTTTCAAAACAAACACACAGTCCATTTAACTTACTTCCATTTCTTCTGGAACAGCAAGTTCTGGCAGAGCACTCCAGTCCATGGCCTCTGGTTCCTGGTTCCTCTGGGCTTCTTCCTCTGCCTCTGGGCTTAGCATTTCTACATTTGCCAGTTCCTGAGAAGGTGGGGGCTCCTTCCACGTGGGAGCTTCCCTGGGCTGCCCCCTTCTCTGAGACAGCCAGCTCTCTAAATGCTGGAGAGCTGCTGTGCCACGTCCAGCCCAGGGGAAGGGCTTTCTGCCGCTAAGGCTGCCTTCTAACTTGTTTGGTCAGTAGTTTCAAAGATGGAGGATTTAAAGGGACCAAACCGTTTTTCCCAGGGCTATGTACTAAGTCCTGCCTAAACTCAGCCTGAGCTTTCTGGTCCTGTTCCTGACCAGCAGGGACATAATGGTCGGCCCTAACCAGTTTCACTGGTCGATTTCTGGGGCTCCTAACTGGCACAAGACTGGAACAGGAATCGGGCTTGTGACAAACTTCACACACCTGCTTCTTAAATAATAATTGGGAATCAAACCAGGCCCCTAGTTATTTAAAAGTAGTGACTAAACCGAGTAACATGGGTTTGTTCAAATAATACAGTGCCAAAATAGAAGGTGGCAATGGTCCATTCAAACTTTTGCATGAACTTGTTAACACACATTAAAGCAAATGCACTAGCTCGCTAAAGATTCCATGCCCATTCTCAGCGCCCTAGCAAAAATATATATTTTTTTAATAGCTAACACGTCAGTGCACACTGAGAGGCAAACTACTGCAAATCGCTTTAATGCATCTTGCAGCAATTCTTTTTCCTCACATGAAGCTCACATTAGCATGCTTAATGTAGTTTAGTAAAATAGTATGAGCTGTCTTTTTTTTTTTTTTTTATAAATCTTTATTCATTTTTAAAACTCACAATAAGTGTAACATAAAATACAATCATTTTATACTTTAACATCACTTAATATATCATCAAATTGGAACTCTCATCAAATATTCCCCCTTCCTTATACCCAACAATTATTCATATGCAAAGAAATCATGAAATATTCCCATACCCCCCCCCCACACACCCTGGATGTATATGAACAAAAGGGAAAAAATTAATATGTATTATATGGAGTAATTTGTAAATCTTTACAGTATCTTGTTAATGGCTCCCAAATAACCTGAAATTTCTTAAAATTTCCCTGCTGCATGGCAATTATCCTTTCCATTTTGAATATGTGACACAAAGAGTTCCACGAAAAGCTATAATTCAGCCTATCCCAATTTTTCCAATTATTCATAATCTGTTGTAAGGCAACCCCTGTCATAATGAGTAAAAGCTTATTGTTATTAGAGGATATTTGGCTTTTAGCCCTCATTGACATGCCAAACAATACGGTGTCATAGTACAAGCTGTCTGATCCAGCGGTGGCAGTTATTGGTAGGTGTTGTTGCTTATCTGAACAAATAATGAAACAACAATAAGAAACAATCAAAGAAGCTTTTATTTGAGAGTTTGAATGTGTCATTTTATTTAGGGGTATTACTCTTTTCAAGCAGTGACAAAGGAAGCTGTGCACTGAATCGTGGCCACCCTCAGGCCTATTCCACCTTACGCAGATTGCTACCAATTTTTATGTTAGCAGCTCATATTTGATGGAGACTAGATAAGAGTTAAAATACAGCTTTAGATGTGGCTTGTCGATTGCTTAAATAGTGCCTTGAAAATACTTTAAAGATAACATTGCTGTCGCTTTCAAACTGCAGCAGAAAGATCTTTAAAGAGAGCCAGAGACAAGTGACTTCCTCACTTATAGGTTTCTATCTTATTCTTACAAAGGACACGTAATTAATACACAACATGCGAAGAAAATAAAAGATAAAGAGAGTTGCGACATCCAGAAATCCAGTCTGCCCAAGACAAAACACTGAAAGTGGCATACGGTGTTTGCTGATCCTCATCTTTCATGAGGACAACTAGGTTAGCTTTCTCTGTGTTCTTGGGTGCTGAAGAAAAACCATCCAGAAGACCACCATGTTAGAGGGCAGGAATCTGCAGCTTCCAGCAGTTTCTTTCCGCCTTGAATAGCTGCCTTTGCCATTCTTCAGAGACTACCTGAGAGAGCAGAACATTAGCTGTCTCTACCATCACCTTTCCAGAAGGAGAGGCCGAAGAAAGGTGCGTCAGCGCTTCCATTGGTTGAAGAGGTGTATAGATAGTGCTTTCTTTTCGGACCAACAGCTAAAATATGAGATATGAGAACTAGAAAAGATTCAGAGAACAAAAATGATAAAAAGGATGGAAAGGTTTCATAGGTTAGAAGAGACAACTAAGAGGATACATTGATAAGAGGTCTATTAAATCATGAGCAGAGAGAAACATGTTAATAGGGAAGTTATTTAAGCTTTCAAATAGTACTAGGCAGTAGTGATTCCTTGCCAAGTCACTGATCTAGGGTTTTGTTTTTTAAACTTATTTCTTTTCCCCATTGGTGAAGCTGGATTGGAAGGTGGAGGCTGACATTAGTTCTGACCTGGTAACTATTCTTTTATTAGTCCTAGTACAGGGCTACATTTCTAAAGGACACTCTAAGAAACTAATTCAGCAGATTAAAAATCAATTTGAGAGAGGATTTTTTTTTTGTAGTTGATGCAGAATTAAGCTGGCCAAATCTAGTAGTCTAGCTGAGTTTTAAAAAAAAATGTCTAGGCAAGTCTTTGGTGAAAAGTCCATCAACAATTACGAGTATTAGTCAGGTGAAGGCTATATCCCGATTCTTTTTATGTGTGACTTATTCACTGTTTACTCCTCATTGCGTTTATTTTACAACATGGAGGTGCCCTCTCATCAAGGCTACAGTTTTCTGTAGGAGAAGGTGCCAAGGATGCGTCAGGATAGCTGAACTGACACACTTCCTCAGCCTTTCTGTATAAGGGGAAAGGGATTGGGACTTGTATACCGCCTTTGTAGTTTTACAACCAAACTCAAAGTGGTTTAAATATAGGCATTTTCCCTATCTGTCCCGGTGAGCTCACAATCTAACGTACCTGGGGCAGTGGAGGAATTGAGTGACTTTCCCAGGGTCACAAGGAGCAGTGCAGGGTTTGAACCCACACAACCACAGGGTGCTGAGGCTGTAGCTCTAACCACTGTGCCACACTCTCCTCCTTAAGATAACATTAGAGCAGATTTATGTCCCATATAAAGTATATTTGCTGCCCTAACCCCACTATTTACTCCTGCAGTTTTTGGGGTTTTTTATTTATTAAAAAATGAATATACCGCATACAGCTATGCGGTTTCCATATCACATACATAAAATCTTGTTTCCCTCCAATTATACATATAACATAGATATGTCTAAACAACATCGTTGATCGTCCCTATAATAGGGATAGAGCACACATTCAATCAATTCAGAAATACAAGCAAGCTTTAAATCATACATTGATGTCAGTTTCTATATAAAATAATGAGAACTACTCTGGTGGTCAGATTTTTTTTTTTTTTTTAAACAGCTAAGTAAATATGTAAATCTATGAAAGGGATTCCACTATAAAAAGCTTAAACTGTAAAACAAGCCTTTGCTGCTCTATTACAGCATAGTAGAATTCCCCTAATTTCTCAGTCTAATTTAGAGGTCCTTTTATTGAGGTACACTAAGCTCTAAAGCAGGCTTAGTGCTCCGAAAAAGGCTTACTGAAGGATGCACTAAAGCAGTTGTCTCAAACTCGCGGCCCAGGGGCCACATGCGGCCCGCCAGGTACTATTTTGAGGCCCTCAGTATGTTTATCATAATCACAAAAGTAAAATAAAACAGTTTCTTGGTCATATGTCTCTTTAGCTATAAATTACAATATTATTATTAAGACTTAGCCAAAAGGAAAGATTTATAAACTATAAAGAGTTTTACCTCATGCAAAATTGTCATTTCTTTAATAAGACATTAGCTATTTTTTCTGAGGCCCTCCAAGTACCTACAAATCCAAAATGTGGCCCTGCAAAGGGCTTGAGTTTGAGACCACTGCACTAAAGCATCTTGCGTTAGCTTTCCCTTTCGCAGTATTTCTTTTTAAATTTCTTTTTGGAAGGGGTGTGTTGGGGGCATGGAAGAACTATTCAGGCAGCCCACTCACATTAGCACAGGGTCACTGCAGGAGAACTTAGCACCTCCTAAATAAGTAAGTGGTTCTGTTAATTATTTGCATTTGCTGGCACTAATGGCACTATCAGCGCACAACCTGCAAATTAAAAAAAATTTGAGAATGGTCTATTTTATGTCCATGCTAGAAATGGGCTTAGCATGTGTGAAAGTCCCACCTTAGGACGTGCTAAGTCCATTTCATAGAGCATCTTTGTAAAAGGGCCCCCTTAGGAAAGTGAGGCAGGGTTTGTGTAAGTAACTGGAGGCTGTACTGCCGCTCTCCTTTTCAAGCGATGACTGAATCTTCAACCACATCAAGGGCAGGCAGAGAACTGGTGGCTAGACAATTATTTAGGTCAAGCAAAAGTTGATCTGAAGGTATGCGATACTGCATAAAATCAAATTCTTAGCAGAGGACCCTTGCTTGAAAATAAGGTTAGCACACCATTAAGATATTTAAGAGGGAATTCATCAAGCAGTGTTAGGGCTTAATGCACCTTTAATGTGTATTAAAGGAATTAGTGCATACTAAGGTCCCCTTTTATGAAGCTGTGTTAGGCTTTGTTATCACTGGCTGTGGCTTTTTTATCACTGGCTGTGGCGGTATTAGCTCAGGCGCTCATAGCAATTCTATGAATGTCGAAGCTAATATAGCCAAGGCCAGCGATAAAAACACCTAACACGTCCAGGGTGGGTGGGAAGATATATTTTTATTTTGAGTGCAAATTGTTGGATGTGTAGTGGGGGAGGGGGGTGATATATGTATTTGTCATAGAATATAATTTTAATTGATATTAAGTGCTGTTAAAGTATAAAATGACTGTATAATATGTTGCACTTATTTTTGGCTTCAAAATGAATATAGATTTATTAAAAAAAACAAAACAAAACTAACATGGCTTCATAAAAGGGGAGGGGGAGTGAATTCTAATGCCTTTTTTTATACCTATGGGCTTGTACCTTTTTTCTTTTTAACTAGTCTCTCGCATTGGGGTGGGAGGGGGGGAGGGGGTGACTGTTTCTTGATTTGGTATGTGTGGTTGGTGAGTGGATGGTATGTGAGTGTTGGTGTCTGTTGGGTTCTGTATAGGTTGCTGGGGCATTGGGGGTAAAATGAAAAATGAGGGATTGAAGGTTTCGGTCTCTAATCTTTCTGATTGGAGCATTTACAGTTTCTGTTATGTGCTGTGATATTATATATCTGTGATGGGGTGCTAAGGGCTTGTACCTTTAAAGATGCGCTAATTCCCTTAATGCACAATAAGGTCTGTTATAACCTAATGCTGCTTGATGAATACCCCCTCCCCCTTATTATTTTCCTGAAGTAATTTAAGAAGTTGCTCATTAAAGACCATGTAAAACCTTTCAAAAGGTCTCTTAATCCCCACACCTGATTTGTTCAGGCCTTTTATGTGGATGAATCAGCCCCCTCCTTGAGTCTCACTTTGCTTTCCTCTTCTTTTTCTGTCTTGGCTCATTTTATTCATTCTTGCTTCCTCGTTCTCTTGATCAAGGACGGCATTTGCGAGCACATCGAGAGGAATGACCTACTGAGAACAAGCCAGCATGGATTCTGTAAGGGAAGGTCGTGCCTAACGAACCTTCTGTACTTCTTTGAGGGAATAAGCAGTCAGGTGGACAATGGGGAACCCATAGACATCATTTACCTCGATTTTCAAAAGGCTTTCGACAAGGTGCCACATGAAAGGCTGCTTAGGAAGCTGTGGAACCACGGGGTGGGAGGGGATGTGCACAGATGGATCAAGCACTGGTTGTCGGGTAGACTGCAGAGGGTCGGAGTGAAGGGCCAATATTCTGACTGGCGGGGAGTCACAAGCGGTGTGCCACAGGGATCGGTGCTGGGGCCGTTACTCTTCAACATATTTATCAATGACCTGGAAAAGGAGGCAAAGTGCGAGGTTATAAAATTTGCAGACGATACCAAACTGTGCGGCAGAGTTAGGTCCAGGGAGGAGTGTGAGGACATGCAAAGGGACCTGGACAAGCTGGAAGACTGGGCAAACAAATGGCAAATGCGCTTTAACGTGGAAAAATGCAAGGTCATGCATATAGGGAAAAAGAACCCGTTGTTCAACTACAAATTGGGGGGGGCATTGTTGGGAGACAGCAGACTTGAGAGAGACTTGGGTGTGCTGGTGGATGCATCACTGAAGCCATCTGCACAGTGCGCAGCAGCCTCGAAAAAAGCCAATAGGATGCTGGGCATCATAAAGAGGGGTATAACAACCAGGACGCGGGAAGTCATCATGCCATTGTATCGAGCGATGGTGCGTTCAGTATTGGTCGCCGCACCTCAAGAAGGACATGGCGGTACTTGAGAGAGTCCAAAGGAGAGCAATGAAACTGGTAAAAGGGCTGGAACACTGCCCATACGCCGAGAGGTTGGATAGGCTGGGGCTCTTCTCTCTGGAAAAAAGGAGGCTCAGGGGAGATATGATAGAGACCTTCAAGATCATGAGGGGCATAGAGAGGGTGGATAGGGACAGATTCTTCAGACTGAAGGGGACAACAGGTACGAGGGGGCATTCGGAGAAACTGAAGGGAGATAGGTTCAAAACAAACGCAAGGAAGTTTTTTTTCACCCAAAGGGTCGTGGACACTTGGAATGCGCTACCGGAGGAAGTGATCAGGCAGAGTACGGTACAGGGATTCAAACAGGGATTGGACGGATTCCTGAGGGATAAAAGGATCGTGGGATACTGAGGGAGGAGCTGGGATGTAACACAAGTATAGAAAGCTAACCAGGTAATAAGTATAGAAACCCAACCAGGTCGTGCATGTGCAAGAACGGAGGGTTAGGACTTCGATGGGAAGATAGGACTTCAATGAGAAACCAAGGTGGCAAGGGAGCCCCTTCTGGTGATTCAGACAGGTCGTGACCTGTTTGGGCCGCCGCGGGAGCGGACTGCCGGGCAGGATGGACCTATGGTCTGACCCGGCGGAGGCACTGCTTATGTTCTTATGTTCTCTGCCCTATCTCTGCATTTTCTTAGTCTTCTGTCTCTTTGGCTAGCAATAGCCACATCTATCAAAGGTATCTTTGAGCAATATTGCCCTTAAGATATATTGACAGCTTTGGAACCTCTGAAGAAGGCTGGACATCTGCGGTGCAATGCTCCCTCTAAGGTTCGGCCGGGTGCGTACATATTTTTTTCTCTAAGCAACAAGTTCTTTAAAAAAAATTTGTGTGAGCAACAAATTCTAAAACTCAACAAATTTTGCAGATCTGCAAGTATTTTTGAGAGCAAACATGTAAAATCTGTGAGCGACGCTCCTAGAATGTATGAGCGATTGCTCATGTGCTCAGCTTAGAGGGAACATAGCTGTGGTGACCAAAATTGTCATGAGTTGGCTGCTCAGGATGATAGAATACACAATGTGATAAATGTCTTAAAAATCTAAGACAGAACATTAGATCTTCAGTACATATCATTATATTATCATTATACATTATATATTAATTAATATCATATTATAGCTAATACTGCTCTAATAAGACACTTTCATTCATTAGCAGAAAGATGACTGTGGACAGTGACTAGTTACTGCCCAAGCAATTCAAGCAAATATCTTAAAGCAAAAAAGCTATTACGCTACTTTTTTTATTTATTTATTTATTTTTTTAGCAAAAGTGAACATTTCTTAGTAATTTTCAAAAACTTGAGCTTTCGCCACCTCTCTGAATGAAAAATGCTAACCTGGACCATAGGAGATACTGTCAATTATTTCTTTGGCCTTAAAGTTAAGTGCTCATTCTATGGAAATTTCATAGCTAAATGCTAATGGCGACTGTTTGAATTTATTTTTTTTTTTTTTAAATCTTTATTCATTTTCAAACTTAAAATAGTGCATATAATAAAACATACAGAATATTTGAGAAACATCACTTACATTTTATAAGAAAATATATGAAAATTATTTTCACCCCTCTCCCCTCGATTTCAATATAATTTTTTTTTAAAAACCAATCAATATTACATTTATATTTTTAATACAGCAATCACAATATACTGTCTTGCTCCCTCCCCCCCCTGGATGTGTGAATTATAACCAAAAATATAGGGAAACACCATTCAATTAGAATTAATAAAATTAGTCAATGGACCCCAAATCCATTTAAACCATTTGTTACCCCCTTGCTAACTGCTTGAACTTTTTTATTGGATAAGAAAGGACCAACCTAATATATTGGCATCTGATATGTGCTAAGTTTTAAAATGTGCATTAAATCATAGTTTATAAATTTGCCCAAGTGATGATCAGACTTGATTCAACAGAACAGCAAAGTTTCTCAGAGCATAAAATGTCTCTCCGTGTTGTGTGCTTTGTGTGAGTCCCATCTTTTATCATTTGGGAATGACTTTTGGAACTGCCTCCACCAAAATTTGGCAACAAGTTCATGGCAGAGGCAACTGGCTTTTTTCAAAGTGGAGGCAAGGCAGAGTTGCCAATTTTCAAAAAGCAACAACAAAAAAGCCCAAACTGTTAAAATCACTTTGCATTCTCTTATAGCATTGGAATGGCTGAATCAAGTTCCATCAATATAACCATCAATGTAGTGGGTCATCAAGAAAGCATTCATACCAGTACATCAAGAGAATTGTAGCAACGGGAATTCAGATTTTGACCTCAGAGTTTAAAGTACTCATCTGGTCTGTCATTCGTCATTAATCCCTGCTGATATTCTCATATTTTCAACATTTTATATACTTTTCGTAATCTTTTTGTTTTACTTATTATTATTTTCAATAGTATAATATTTAGATCACTTAGCTTCTTTAGCGAGTATGCATTCTGTGATCTACTGGTTCACCAGTGCTGTCCCAGCATTAGAGTAAATGTTCCCCCATGTCAACGTGTTTCGCTTAACTTTATCAAGGCTGGGGAGTCTGCGGGAACATAAAGCACAAAGAAAACCCATTAATGTACAGTAATAATTGCTAAATGCAAAATATTAAAAAATTAGCACAACTTACCATAGTTTTAACTTTCATACTAACACGCCGGTAATAACCAAAAGATGGCCGCGGCGTGCGCCCCACAATATAAATACACTCATCCCTTGACGTCACCTCCAATAAGGAGCGAACAGCTGAGCAGTACAAAGCTGTCAGAATACTAACAGGCTAGTTAGACGTCAGCCTGAGCTAGCCAATCAGAGGCTTCATTCAACCCCTCCGGAGCCATAGAACCTAGCATGAACATTCAGCGCAATTCTTTTAAATTGAGATTCCTCTCTATATTTCCACCCTCCCACCCTACATAGACAGAGTCCAGTACCCTCCACCTCAGGTCATCCAGAGTATGGCCACATAATTGCCAGTGTCGGACCAGAGGGGACGTTTCATTTTTAGTATGGACACGCGATTTATGCTCTGTCAACCGTGTTTTTATAGATCTCAGTGTTCTACCTACATACAATTTAGGACAGGGACACTGGATCAGATAGATGACATGGTCAGAGTTGCAGTTAGTTTTAGTTTTTGAATGATAGGACTCACCCGTACAAGGGTGGATCCATATTTCACCTGACATAGTGTAAGGGCACCACTGACATTTCCCACAAGGTAAGTGGCACCCTACAATTTTAGGTCTCGGGTCCCTGAGCAGATTGTGATTTACATACTCCCCAATGTTTTTCCTACGTTTATATGAAAAAATAGGGCGCTCAGCTAAAGTAGGATTGGTCAATCTGGCTATGTGCCAATATTTCATAACCAGTTGAGTGATATGATGAGACAGAGGAGAGAATTGTTGAACAAAAGCCACCCCCTCAGATTCAGAACATTTCTGTTTTTCAAGAAGTAGCCATTCTCGATGAGCATATTTAGCTCGAGTGTATGCTTTTTTTACTACTTCCCGGGGATAGCCTCGCTGAAAAAAAGTCTCTTCATTATTTTGGCCTGAGCCCGAAATTCATCTAGGGAGTGGCAAATACGCCGCAGTCGCAAGAATTGACTAATGGGAAGACTTCTTCTGAGACCAATGGGATGGAAGCTGTGGTATCGAAGCAAACTGTTCCTATCAGTTTGCTTTCGATATATGGTCGTTAGTAATTTACCTTGCTTCTTTATAATTTTTATGTCCAAGAAAGCAATTTCACAATTATTAATAGTGGCAGTAAATTGTATATTAGTGTTCAGTTTGTTTAAATCTGCAATAAATCGATGGAGATCAGCTTCAGAAGATGACCATATACAAAATATGTCATCAAGAAAACGTTTCCAAATTACCATGTGGTCAAACAAGGGCATCTGATATATCAATTCTTCCTCCATATTTGCCATAAAAAGAGTGGCTAAAGACGGGGCCAAAGAAGCCCCCATCGCAATGCCCTGACATTGTAGAAAAAACTCACCATGGAATTGAAAGTAACTACGGGTAAGTACCAAAGTAGCCATCTCCATCAAAATTTCAATTGATAAATGCGGACGAATAGTTTGTTTGGAAAATATTGTCCTGAGCAGATTTAAGGCTTGGTCCACAGGAATCATGGTATATAACGCCGTAACGTCAAAGGTAACCAACAGCCAGTGATCCTGGATTTCTTGAATTTCAGATAATATTCGAAGCATGTGAGTTGTATCTTTAATAAATGATTTGACATGCTGGAGTTCTTGCTGAAGAAAAAGATCTAAAAATTTTGACAATGGTTCCAGTGGGGAGTTCCTCATCGAAACAATCGGACGTCCAGGGGGGTTCTGTAAGTCTTTATGAATTTTCGGGAGAAAGTAAATGTTGGGGGTAGTATACCAGTTAGGGTTCAGAAAATTTGCCTCACGGGTAGTAATCATTTTCAACTTGAAGGCTTTAGAGATCAGCTTGGATATGGTAGTATTTAATTCTACAACAGGGTCCTCTCTCAGTTTAAGATAAAATTGAGTATTGTTTAATTGTCGAAGAGCTTCATGGATATACATCTCTTTTGAAAGGAGAACAATCGCACCTCCTTTATCAGCCCGGGTAATGATCAAAGAAGGATTATGTTGAAGTTCTTCTAAAGCTGACCATTCTTCCCGAGTCAGATTGTATTCAATAGGGGAGTGTACATTCTGGCTCTCCATCTCTTCCACATCTGCCAGGATTAAATCTCTGAAGGTCATTAAATGTGGGTGTAAGGGAGCCGCAGGACACCAGCCAGATTTGTTAGCAATCAAAGTCCCATCACTACAAGAAGAGCGATCTAAAAAGAACATTTTAACATGTAATTTACGCAAAAAACTGAAGATGGACAATCGTGTTTCAAATGCATCATACCTTGTAGTCGGGACAAACCCCAAACCCAGTGTTAAAACCGCTTCCTGGGTAGGAGATAATACAACTGAAGATAAATTCACTATGGGGGATTGTTCCGAGATTGTGACCGGGTCTGGGGGCCCGGGGGGGCCGGGGCATAACCTTGTTGTTGATACTGAAATCCGACTCGTCTTGAGCCTCGGTTCTTCTGTCT
Source organism: Geotrypetes seraphini (assembly GCF_902459505.1). Taxonomy (NCBI): domain Eukaryota; kingdom Metazoa; phylum Chordata; class Amphibia; order Gymnophiona; family Dermophiidae; genus Geotrypetes; species Geotrypetes seraphini. Next base: position 109,256,446 of record NC_047087.1, on the reverse strand, counting down.
GCCGCGTTGCCCTCGCGGGTAAAAACCCTTTTGGCACTGTTGGCCAGTGGCAGCATATGGCCGACCTCCACTACGACCACTAGATGAGCTTAAGTCGGTAGAAAGGTGGTTATCCTCAAATGGTTGTTTATTGATTGCAGCGTTTCCCTTGAATAACCATAGATATACTTGGTTATTCTGATAATCTCGCTCATCTCTTCGATATTTCTTTATTTTTGACTGTTTTATAGATTCCCTGTAGCTATCCATTTTCTGATTGTGATCACTTTCCAGAGTCCTAAAATCAGACTCATTCCCACAGGCTTGCTTGATTGTTGCTTTTAACTCTTCCATACTTTGTTTAAGTTCTTGTTCTAACACTGTAATTTGTTCTATAATAAGAAGCATCAGGTCCAGTATGTAGCAACTGCTATGATACCACGAGGCTTGCGAATTCAGAAAGGTCCCATCTTATTTGCCCAAAATAAGCAATTTAAACACAAATGGTGTGCTATATTGAATAAATGTAGTATGGACCTGATGCTTCTTATTATAGAACAAATTACAGTGTTAGAACAAGAACTTAAACAAAGTATGGAAGAGTTAAAAGCAACAATCAAGCAAAATGGATAGCTACAGGGAATCTATAAAACAATCAAAAATAAAGAAATATCGAAGAGATGAGCGAGATTATCAGAATAACCAAGTATATCTATGGTTATTCAAGGGAAACGCTGCAATCAATAAACAACCATTTGAGGATGACCACCTTTCTACCGACTCAAGCTCATCTAGTGGTCGTAGTGGAGGTCGGCCATATGCTGCCACTGGCCAACAGGGCCAAAAGGGTTTTTACCCGCGAGGGCAACGCGGCAGACAGAAGAACCGAGGCTCAAGACGAGTCGGATTTCAGTATCAACAACAAGGTTATGCCCCGGCCCCCCCCGGGCCCCCAGACCCGGTCACAATCTCGGAACAATCCCCCATAGTGAATTTATCTTCAGTTGTATTATCTCCTACCCAGGAAGCGGTTTTAACACTGGGTTTGGGGTTTGTCCCGACTACAAGGTATGATGCATTTGAAACACGATTGTCCATCTTCAGTTTTTTGCGTAAATTACATGTTAAAATGTTCTTTTTAGATCGCTCTTCTTGTAGTGATGGGACTTTGATTGCTAACAAATCTGGCTGGTGTCCTGCGGCTCCCTTACACCCACATTTAATGACCTTCAGAGATTTAATCCTGGCAGATGTGGAAGAGATGGAGAGCCAGAATGTACACTCCCCTATTGAATACAATCTGACTCGGGAAGAATGGTCAGCTTTAGAAGAACTTCAACATAATCCTTTTTTGATCATTACCCGGGCTGATAAAGGAGGTGCGATTGTTCTCCTTTCAAAAGAGATGTATATCCATGAAGCTCTTCGACAATTAAACAATACTCAATTTTATCTTAAACTGAGAGAGGACCCTGTTGTAGAATTAAATACTACCATATCCAAGCTGATCTCTAAAGCCTTCAAGTTGAAAATGATTACTACCCGTGAGGCAAATTTTCTGAACCCTAACTGGTATACTACCCCCAACATTTACTTTCTCCCGAAAATTCATAAAGACTTACAGAACCCCCCTGGACGTCCGATTGTTTCGATGAGGAACTCCCCACTGGAACCATTGTCAAAATTTTTAGATCTTTTTCTTCAGCAAGAACTCCAGCATGTCAAATCATTTATTAAAGATACAACTCACATGCTTCGAATATTATCTGAAATTCAAGAAATCCAGGATCACTGGCTGTTGGTTACCTTTGACGTTACGGCGTTATATACCATGATTCCTGTGGACCAAGCCTTAAATCTGCTCAGGACAATATTTTCCAAACAAACTATTCGTCCGCATTTATCAATTGAAATTTTGATGGAGATGGCTACTTTGGTACTTACCCGTAGTTACTTTCAATTCCATGGTGAGTTTTTTCTACAATGTCAGGGCATTGCGATGGGGGCTTCTTTGGCCCCGTCTTTAGCCACTCTTTTTATGGCAAATATGGAGGAAGAATTGATATATCAGATGCCCTTGTTTGACCACATGGTAATTTGGAAACGTTTTCTTGATGACATATTTTGTATATGGTCATCTTCTGAAGCTGATCTCCATCGATTTATTGCAGATTTAAACAAACTGAACACTAATATACAATTTACTGCCACTATTAATAATTGTGAAATTGCTTTCTTGGACATAAAAATTATAAAGAAGCAAGGTAAATTACTAACGACCATATATCGAAAGCAAACTGATAGGAACAGTTTGCTTCGATACCACAGCTTCCATCCCATTGGTCTCAGAAGAAGTCTTCCCATTAGTCAATTCTTGCGACTGCGGCGTATTTGCCACTCCCTAGATGAATTTCGGGCTCAGGCCAAAATAATGAAGAGACTTTTTTTCAGCGAGGCTATCCCCGGGAAGTAGTAAAAAAAGCATACACTCGAGCTAAATATGCTCATCGAGAATGGCTACTTCTTGAAAAACAGAAATGTTCTGAATCTGAGGGGGTGGCTTTTGTTCAACAATTCTCTCCTCTGTCTCATCATATCACTCAACTGGTTATGAAATATTGGCACATAGCCAGATTGGCCAATCCTACTTTAGCTGAGCGCCCTATTTTTTCATATAAACGTAGGAAAAACATTGGGGAGTATGTAAATCACAATCTGCTCAGGGACCCGAGACCTAAAATTGTAGGGTGCCACTTACCTTGTGGGAAATGTCAGTGGTGCCCTTACACTATGTCAGGTGAAATATGGATCCATCCTTGTACGGGTGGGTCCTATCATTCAAAAACTAAAACTAACTGCAACTCTGACCATGTCATCTATCTGATCCAGTGTCCCTGTCCTAAATTGTATGTAGGTAGAACACTGAGATCTATAAAAACACGGTTGACAGAGCATAAATCGCGTGTCCATACTAAAAATGAAACGTCCCCTCTGGTCCGACACTGGCAATTATGTGGCCATACTCTGGATGACCTGAGGTGGAGGGTACTGGACTCTGTCTATGTAGGGTGGGAGGGTGGAAATATAGAGAGGAATCTCAATTTAAAAGAATTGCGCTGGATGTTCATGCTAGGTTCTATGGCTCCGGAGGGGTTGAATGAAGCCTCTGATTGGCTAGCTCAGGCTGACGTCTAACTAGCCTGTTAGTATTCTGACAGCTTTGTACTGCTCAGCTGTTCGCTCCTTATTGGAGGTGACGTCAAGGGATGAGTGTATTTATATTGTGGGGCGCACGCCGCGGCCATCTTTTGGTTATTACCGGCGTGTTAGTATGAAAGTTAAAACTATGGTAAGTTGTGCTAATTTTTTAATATTTTGCATTTAGCAATTATTACTGTACATTAATGGGTTTTCTTTGTGCTTTATGTTCCCGCAGACTCCCCAGCCTTGATAAAGTTAAGCGAAACACGTTGACATGGGGGAACATTTACTCTAATGCTGGGACAGCACTGGTGAACCAGTAGATCACAGAATGCATACTCGCTAAAGAAGCTAAGTGATCTAAATATTATACTATTGAAAATAATAATAAGTAAAACAAAAAGATTACAAAAAGTATATAAAATGTTGAAAATATGAGAATATCAGCAGGGATTAATGACGAATGACAGACCAGATGAGTACTTTAAACTCTGAGGTCCAAATCTGAATTCCCGTTGCTACAATTCTCTTGATGTACTGGTATGAATGCTTTCTTGATGACCCACTACATTGATGGTTATATTGATGTTTAAATTTGAATGTTGAGATTCTATACTCGAATTATATGAAGAGGATGGATCAAGTTCCAGCAGACTTTGGGCTCCTTTTACAAAGACGCGTTAGAGCCTTAACGCGCAGAATAGTGTGCGCTAAAATGCCGCACGCACTAGCCACTACCGCCTCCTCTTGAGCAGGCGGTAGTTTTTCGGCTAGCGTGCGCTAATCCGGTGCGTGTGCATAAAAGGAGCCCTTTGTGTAGGTGTAAGCTCTTTGGGAGGACATAAGACTTTTCCGGTTTTAAAGGTTAGTGAATTATTTGGAGGGAATAAGAGGTAAAGTGGTGGTGGTGGAGGCTAAAAGAAATTCATGAAACATTAAAAATGAGCCTAGAAGGTCATATTTTCCACTGGTGTTTAATCACTGAAATGTGCCAATTTCAAACCGAGGTTTTTCATTTTTCTGATTTATTTTAAATATATATATATTTTTTAACTTATGTAGGAATGTGGTAGTCTTTGATTACTTTTTAAAGAATTCTATGAGATAGTTTAAAAGTCATGCTTTTGAAGTCTTCTTTCATGTAAAAAGTTTCATTTTGCTTTATATCTTGATTCTTTCCTAAATTGCAGTCCCTTTCTTTCTTATTAGTATTGTGAACCACCTTGTTGCATTTTATTCCATTTCGGGCCAGAAAAAGCCTGTTTACTTTCTGACCTTAACATTATTTTTTTTATGTTGGAACTACCTTTTTGTTTTCAATATCTATCTAATGAGACAAGTTGCACAGCTTAAAATAAAATGATATGGAAAATAGCTTAACCCTGCTTAGCCCCACCCAAAGATTTTAATTCTGTAAATAGCACCATTTCCTTCATAATAAATCTTTTTTGGCGACTTAAAAATTAATTTTACCTGTACAAAACATTCTTTTATTCTATGTTTGAAATCTGCTAATACAAAAAAATGTCAGTTCATTTCTCAGCTTTGAACATTTGTCAGCACGTGAAACGCTGATGCTTAGAGAGAGAACCCAGACGGTTTCAATACTTCTAGTCACCCAGAAGAGATTCTTTAAAAAGATATGGTTAAAAAAACACCAGTCATTTGATCCATTGCATATTTATTGCCTTATTAAAAAAAAAAAAAAACCAGGCATTGTGAAAATTCCTATGAAATATTTTTAATAAACTTGGCCAAAATATACATACTCGTAATACAATTAGATTTGTAATTATAATTCTTTGATAATACCTTATATAAGAAACTAGTGTTTAAAAAGTTATTAACAGACTGAACATGCTATACATTTTACAGACTTATTCTGAACAACAGAACTTAAATAGCATATGTAATTGTATTATCCAAGATTTAATTTAAGAACCTTCAAGTTGTAACACAGATGTCTTGTTTATCTGCAAGAAAGACAAAGTGAGAGATGGTGAAGATTTTATATTATTTCCCAACAGGTTTGAGACCAGTTTAAAATATATCCTACATTCCACAAAGATACAAAAATATATAAGCAAGAGAGCTGCAATGTCCTGTATTTGTAGATTTATTGACCCAAACCATTTCACAGTGGGGGAATATTTTAAGTGCAGTAGCTTAAATTGCCATCTCCGTTGTGTGCTGTCAAAATTTATTGATAACATTCTGTGAGGGTGTAATTAAATAGCAGTCTAAGGAAATAAAATATACACTTTGAGCTCCTTTTACTAAGCTGCGAAAGCGTTTTTAGTGCACGCTAAACCCGTGCTGCATGGCTAGAACAAACGCCAGCTCAATGCTGGTGCTAGTGTCTAGCACGCACGGCAATTTGGCACACGCTAAAACCGCTATCGCAGCTTAGTAAAAGGAGCCCTTAACACCCAAGAAGGGCAGTTTGTTTTGATTTGTAAAGATTTTTGCAGTGAAATTGGATGTATTTATCTTTAAAACAATTATAGACTTCCTGTAGTGTGAAGCACAGTAATATTACCTGGCTTGGCCCATTTACTGTGCAGTGTGTTCTATAACTGTATTTAGAGGGTCATTTACTAATGCTAAGTACATGCTAATGGCAGTATTGCGCTCTGCTAGGGTTCACAAAGGTTTTGTCAAAATCCGTTTTTATTTTTGTCCTAGAAAAAATTAAGACCTCGGGGATTCATTGTGATAGTTCTTTGGATTTTAAATCTCAAATAGGTATGGTGGTCAAGGGTTGCTTTTTTCATTTGCGGTTTATTAAACAACTAAGACCATTTTGAACGAATCTAATTTGGCAAACATTGTGCATGCTTTAATAATTAGGCGATTAGATTATTGCAATTCCTTGTACAATGGATTAAGTAAGAATTGTTTAGCAAGATTGCAACTAGTGCAAAATACGGCTGCTAAATTGAATTGGAAGAAAGAAATCAGATCATGTTACACCTATATTGTCCTCTCCCACACTTTTAACAAAGCTGCGCAAAAGGTTTTTGGCGCCAACTGAAATGCTGAATGCTCTGCGCCGACTCTCATAGGAACTCTATGACCGTCGGAGCAGCCAGCGCTAAAAACCTCTTGTGAGGTTTTGTAAAAGGTAGAGGATTAGTTAATTTGCACGGATTGCCTATTACAGGATAAATTCTGATGGAAAGTTACTTGGGTATCTGTAAGCTATTGAAAACATGGTTTTTTTACTGAAAATCTTTGTATTGTGGAATGAACACAGGAGAGTCAGATTGCTATTGGGAATAGCTATTTATCAAGGTCTTTTATAGAGTTAATTAATGATTTTGATAATGAGGGCTGCCATTAGATGATTATTATATTTGAGGCGGGTCCTATGGATGTGATGGTATAATTAGTATAATAATAATTGCTGTTGCAAAATTAGATGTTTTAAGTTTGCAACTTGTTATAATGGGCTGTTTTAGAATTGTAAGCCACTATAGCACTTTAGTTTTTAGTAGTAGATTAAGGACTCCTTTTACGACGGCGCATTAGCGGTTTAACGCACGTAATAGCGTGCGCTAAACCACCAGACACGCTAGCCGCTACCGCCTCCTTTTGAGCAGGTGGTAGTTTTTCAGCTAGCGCGGGGGTAGTGCGTGATTAAAAGTCGCGTGCACTAAAGCCACTAACGCAGCTTCATAAAAGGATCCCTAAGTATTAAAATCAAATCAATATAAAAAGGTTAACACTGGAGACTCATATACCAAGAATAATTGAATGCACTGATAAAGAGGTGTGTGTGGCATACGGATACCGTAACTGGAGATGCCTTACTGATACCCTGAAATGGGATTTAGAAAAGTTTTTAGATTATTTTGGACTGGCAGATGATGGTGAACACAGCTTAATTCTGCAGGAGGATTCAAATGGCAGATGATATCAAAAAATAATTTCCCAAATGTTATTTTAAAATGAATAATGGATAAAGAAAGCATTTCCTTTTCAAATTCATTTAGCTGAACTTACTGTATAAGCATTTAGCGCCGATAGTCATAATGAAAAGTACTTATAATTCAGTCATTTATTTAAAATTGGCATGCTGTTAAGTAATTTATCCTTGTTAATCCTTTAAACTTGGAGTTAAGTGATTAATTAAAACATGGTAGAACTTATTAGAGAGAATAAAAACATTTGTCTATATAAACTGCCATGGATGAAATGTGTTTATTATACAATTTGCTGCATTTAATTTTTGTCATTTTCCAATTGCAAGGGAATAAACATAGGATTTAGAATCTGAAAATAATAGTAAATATTCCTTTTTTTCTCCTTATATTGTTTGATATTGTAATTATTATTAAAATTTATAAATAAAATTTAAAAAATCATTTCTTTAGTTCTTTCTTCATAATTTTGTTTTATGTGAAATTGTATCATGTCTCCCTTTTGTTGTGGGCTTGGAAAGGATTTTTGTATGAAGGTTTGAAATATTGTAAATTTGTGGAGGATTCCTTTTTTTCTCCTGATATCGTTTGATATTGTAATTATTATTAAAATTTATAAAAAAAAAAAGAAAGAAAAAGAAAATAATAGTAAATATTGAAGCACTAACGCCAGTATTGGGCAAACTTGCATGGTCTGTGTCTGTATATGGCTGTTTAGTTGAGGATGGGCTGGGGAGGGCTTCAATAGCTGGGATGGTGTAGATGGGCTGGAGTGAGCTTTGAAGGAGACTTCAGTAATTGGAACCTAAGCACAGTACCGGGCAGAGCTTTGGATTCTTGCCCAGAAATAGATAAGAAGAAAAAAAAAATTAAATTGAATCAGGTTGGGCAGACTGGATGGACCATTTGGGTCTTTATCTGCCGTCATCTATTATGTTATTATGAATGAGCAAAAAGTTTAAAAGACTAAATTCTCGCACTTTGAAATAATTTATGGTTCGTGGTGTACTAAGTTTGTGTGTGTGGGGATGTATGTACGTATGTATACGTGTGTGTGTGTGCATGTATTTTACAGGGGCTAGAAGAGAAAATGAATATGGGTCAGCAACAGAGCAAAGCTTACTTTTATTCCTTTTCCCTGTCTAATACTTCCCTTATATACAACAGCATATATAACTATATATTTAAAGAGATACTCATCTCTGCAGAAAAGCACATGTACTATACGGCTATGTCTGAAAAGACAGGTGAATATGCATATTCCAACATAAGCATACACTTAAAATATAAGAAATATATAAATAAAATAGAGATGCATAGTTAATTAAATTCATAGTTTGCTTCATGTCTGAAAGGTTTCAAAACTTGATAGTCTATAATGATTTAATTAATTTTGGTCAAAAATGTTTTTTACATAGAAACTCAGTAGGTGATGATAGCTAGAGTACTTTTGGTCCATCTATTATGCAAAATTGCTCTTGTCCACAGTTCTATGAATACATCTCAGCTGTTGGCCATGATAGCTTGACCGCTTGTAGGATATCGCTCATTAGTCAAGCTAGCTTTTGTCGCCTTTCTCTGCTTTCCTGGGTAGACAAGCAGATAAATTCTATACTTAATCCAACATCTTATCTGTTATTAAGAACATAAGAATTGCCGCTGCTGGGTCATTCCAGTGGTCAATCGTGCCCAGCAGTCTGCTCATGCAGCAGCCCTTAGGTCAAGTGCCCTACCCAAGACTAGCCTTACCTGCGTACGTTCTGGTTCAGCATGGACTTCTCTAACTTTGTCTTGAATTCCTGAATTCCCTTATAACAGCCTCCGGAAGAGCGATCCAGTTTTCTACCACTCTCTGGGTGAAGAAGAACTTCCTTAGGTCACAAGATGGTGCTCAACATAATGCAACACATCAAAGGGGCACTTCTATAACTTCTATAACCCCCCATGTTAGGTGCTTCCATGCTGCACAGGGAGCGTCTATTCTAAAACGGCATCTGGGCATCCAGATTGTGTTAGAGAATACTAGCACAAACACACAGTGGCATGACTAAAGTTAGGCACGCTCGCTTACGCCAGGCCAGTCATAGGCTTTAAAGAATATGCTTTGTGACTTACAGTATTCTGTAATTTATGAATGTAAGTGGTAGACAAGCTCAAGTCCCCAAAATGCTCTACCTATATATATGCGATTATATGCTAAAGCACTTGCATGCTCAATTATAGAATAGCCGATGGTAAAAAAAAACCAAACAAAAACCCGAGGATTTGCAGATATCACACAGAAATACAAGAAGTACACATCATGCTTCAGTAGAACAAAAATTTTATTCTTAAAAGGGAGTCTCACACACTAAAATCACATTTTGCCCACCACTGAGCTGCAGAAGGGTTTGTACGCTTTTTTAAATGTTATTCTGTTGTTAACACAATAACATTTTAAAAAAGCGTACAAAGTTTTAAAAGAACCTATAAATCTAGTGTTACATGCCAGTGGAGATCACTATAATCACAAACAAATGTGAGACTCCCTCGTACGAATATAGATTTTGCTCTACTGAAGCATGATCTGCTTTTCTGGTATTCCCTTACAGAATAGTGCATAGTGTACTTGGGTGTGCAAGGCAAGCATTTGTGCAGTTATAGAATCGCTTTTCATGAGGTCAATTTTATAAACAATTTTTATTACATTACATTAGTGATTTCTATTCCGCCATTACCTTGCGGTTCAAGGCGGATTACACCCAAACTAAAAACAAGAATTACATTTCAACTTTGAAGTAATAGAATAAACGATGAGATAAAATTTTAAGGGATAATTATGGGTTTTAGATAATGTTTGGTAATTAGAAAAAATTAGAGAGTACTAAGGGTTTATAGAGTGTTGGATGTTGGGTTAGGATTGTTGTGCTGGATAGGTTTAACGTGTTTTTTGAAGAGTATGGTTTTAATTTCTTTCTTGAAGGTTTGTAATCTGTGGATGAAGATAACAGAGTGGTGAGTTGTTTATCCAACTTAGCTGCTTTGGAGGCTATTAAGTTGTCATAGAGTTTTTTTCGTTTGACATTTTTGGATGGTGGGTAATAGAATAGTGAATGGGTTCTTCTGTGTCTGATTGAGGAGGAATGATTTAGTCTGTTATTCCAGTAAGTTGGGCTTTCTCTGTTGATAGCCTTGTAAAGTAAGCAGTAGAATTTGAAGTTCACTCTCGCTTCTATTGGAAGCCAATGCGAGTCATGGTATGCCTCTGTGATATGGTCATATTTTTGTAGTGAATAGACAAGTCTCAGGGCTGTATTCTGCACCATCTGCAATTGCTTCATCATGGTTGCGTGACATGGTAGGTATATGCAAAATGCTGGTTTACATGCATAAATGAGTGCTTAGGACCAGTGTCAAAGTATTCATCATGATGGCATATCCGTATTTTGCCAGTAGGCAGCTATAGGTGGAGTTTGGTTGAGCATGAGCAGAGTTTTCAAATAAACATGTAGATTATAAAATACACTAATCCAAGTGTACTCACTTAGAGCTCCTTTTACTAAGCCGTATTAGCGTTTTTAGCGCACGCAGCTTTTTAGCTCGGGCTAAACCCATGCTATGCGGCTAGAACTAACACCAGCTCAATGCTGGCGTTAAGGCCCTAACGCGGCTTAGTAAAGAAGCCCTAAGACATGGCTCAACAGCAACAAATGTCCATGCCTGCAAGATCAGTGTGATTACTGTTGCTTTTGCTATTATGTTACACAGCACATTGCCACGGCATTTCTTTGTTCTCTTAATTCCAGGTACCCTATTATAAAGTTACCCTCAAAGTGGCATAAAATAATAAAACAATTAATCATATGCTATTTCAAAGCCTCAACCCTCATATCTTCTTACTACCTGGCTTTGTCATGTTGTAAACAGCTAGCAAAGCTGGTGAGGCTGTTGCATACCCTGTACTTTCAAATTACAAAGTTGCATTTTTCTCTCTAAAACAAGATGGGTAATTAAAGTAGCACCATAAATTAAGCGGGTCTATTTTTTATTTTTTTTCATTGCTGTTCAGCCTTTCCCATTACTAGCCAAGAGCTGTGGAGGTAGGGATAACATAATAAATTGTAACATTAAGCTGCTTTCATCCCTCTTCTGTTTTGGATGGTTTTCTCTTGTTTTTGTTTTCTGTCTTTGTGTTCTGCCTATGCCATTACTGAACAAACTAGTTTTCCAAACCATTTTATGGTGCCCTTTGTCTATAGGCATTTATTTAAACACGTCTAGCCTCCTCTGCCTGCCTTTGGGCCCATGGGGATGTCATTGCTCCTCCAGGTCGACCATACTTCTGATGCTGCAGTTTATCTTGAGTTAGCAAGGATCATATGCCTGGGTCATTGCTTCTCTGGGCCAGTTGTCTTGGCTAGCATATGCTCTTTACAGAGTGCCTTTGTATTGCTGGTACTGCAACAGCAAAGCCCCACAAGCAGACGTCACAAAGCACCCTAAGCAAGCACATTAGATATAGAGAAAAACTGGAAAATTGTGAATATTTTCATTATTAAATAATTTTGGATTGGTTTCTAAGTATTTTAAGGTGAACATCTAAAACTGAAATTTCTACTCAATTTGCATTACTGTTTTGGATACATAGATTTTCATGGAAACTTAGGGCCTCTTTTACAGAGCTATAGTGATTCCTAAGCAGCAAATACAACACAGCCCATTTAATTCCTTTGAGTTGTGCTGCATTTGCCGTGCCGGGACTTGCTTTGTTAAAGGGGCCTTTAGTCTCCAATGTGGTTGCACACATTTTATTGCATAGTCCAGTGGAGGAGGGAGAGAGGGGGTTTTAGAGGGAAGGCAGTTTGAGGACCATGTGAGGGATTTATTTGTTGATATATATTCATTTCTTTAAAAATTAAAAGTTCCTGTTTGACCTTTTATGTTTGAGAAGTGATTAGGTTTACTTGGTGTATATTTTGCTTCTTATGTTTTATGTATTTTGACTTGAGCTTCTAATAAAAAGACCTCTAAAAATAAAAAAAAAATCTTAAATAACCCATCTACAACTTTTTACAAAATATATCAAAGTGGTATATAGAAAACATCACTGGAAAAAAATAAAATAAACAGAATGAAAAATATTTGCAAGCTCCTCTAATTTATTTACATATATTTAAATCTAGCTCCTACACTGACAAAAAAAAAGCAGTCATCCCCTATGGGGTCCTTTTACTAAGGTTTGCTAGCCATTTTAGCAAATGCTAAACGCTAACGCATCCATTATATCCTATGGATGCGTTAGTGTTTAGTGTGCACTAATATTTAGCGCACGCTAAAACAGCTAGTGCGCCTTAGTAAAAGGACCCCTATAGCTCTCATCTGTCTGAGAATTTATGAGATCATCAATTATTTTGTGGAACAGCTCCGTTTGTCTCCTTCCGTAATTCCTCTGGCATTTTGTTCCACAATTCTGGGACCACCACTAAAGAAAGTTCTGGCTCTCAGACTCTCTGAAGAAGTTGTTTAATTGACAGTACCAACAAGAATACCCTCTATCTTGATTTCAACTGTCAAACTGGTAGATTCCAATTCAGTTTTTTGGCAAGGTACTGGGGGGAGGGGGAGAAGGTAGTGAAGGGGAAATGAGATACATATGGCCTTAAAAGGCCAGACGGGGAGGGGGAGAGAGGACACAGCTAAGAACTGCCTAAGGTATTAAATAACTTTGGGCTGGAGTTACCTCTAAGGATGGCAGAATGTTTTTCTAGTTCTGAAAATTAGCTCCACGATTAGACTTCAAAGAATTTTTGATAACAATATTACTCTTTCAGGTTTCACAACTACATTTGACTTCTTCCTTCAACCAACCTTACATAATGCAAATCTGTTTTACTTTTTGGGGAGCTTGTAAGGTACTTGTGACCTGGATTGGCCATAAGATATTGGGCTTCATGGACCTTTAGTCTGTCCCAGTATGGCAATGCTTATGTTATTATGAGACATGGCATACAGCTCTCCAGAGCCAGTTGGAAATGAATTCAGTAGGCTCAAGAAAGATGTATCATCACAAGCTGCTGGCTGACCTTTGTATATAGCACACAAAGAAATTACTACTTGCTATAAATTTCTAGATATAAGAAGCTATCAAATTAAAACCAAGCTCATCTAAAATCTAAATCTATTCTGTATACTTTTATAGCACCTTGTCTCTCTAGTTGGATCCATAGTTTACAGAAAGCACAAGATGCAAATTGTAAATATTAAATACCACAAATAAATAATTATGAATACAGACTCACTAGACTAAATAAAAATTACGGATTATGAATAATTAATTATACGATTACATAGTGAGGATCAATTAAACTTTTCTGAAACAAGAGTATCAATTTCTTACAAAACCTAATATAGGATTGGAAAGACTTGAGCAAAACGGTAAGAGTCTTCCATAATTGTAGGGCTTTATAAGAGAAAGATTTCTCCAAAACCTTCTTGTAACGCACAGCTTTAAAAGATGGAAATATTAGATCATAATTAGACTCCAATCTACTTGTTCAGCTACCCCACCTCTGCTGCCTTCTCCCCCTACCTTACATTGACCACTGCTCTCTTTGTAACCATCAACTTCTGTTTCCACTACTGTATATGGTCTAGAACTGAAAAGGTATGACGGGATTTAAATAAAGCTTTATTATTATTATAACAAGGAAAGAAGATCTTCAAGGAGTCAATCCATTCAAAATTTTGAATATAAAACAAGTCAATTTAACATCAATATGAGCTTGTAAAGATTTCCAGTGTAAATCTACCAAAAGGGGTGAGATGTGATCAAATTTCTTTTTTCCTAAAAATTAGTTGGGCAGCAGTATTTGTATTGATTGCAACTTTTTAAAAATAGTGTCATTAAGACCACTGTATAATGAGTTACGATATTCAAATTGCGGCAGAATATTAGGCAGGAACGAGTTGATCTCAAGAATCTTATTTGGAAAAAAAGCATCTTAACAATATTACTGACCCGAGGCTCAAAGATGGGAAGGGAGTCTAAAATGACTCCCAAAACTCAAGAAGTAGTTTCAACAGTAAAAGTAACATTATTTAAAGTGAAAACTATGGGAAAAGAAGGGTCTAGAGCGCTCAACGTCAACCAGAGAATCTTGGCCTTAGGAGAATTTAATTTTAATAGATTGTGAATGAACCAGTTCTTTACCTTATTGATACAGCTTGATAATTGCAAATATGAATCATCTACATTAGACGTTAACTCTTATAAAAATATCATCTGATATTTATAAATACAGTGACTCACCCTTGTCTAATTTTATAATTTAGGTGAGACAGGAGCTCTGAATCAGAAAACCTGACTGGCTCATGTGCCCCAAGAACTAGGCTGAGAAGTCATAAAGATGCTAAACAAAATAGGGTACAAGGGTGAGCCCCGAGTAATGCCACAGTCCAGTCTCCAAAAATCAGAAACAATTCTTTTAGTTTTCACTATGTAAGTGTGGTTTTGCAAAAACTTCTTAAACCAATCAAATACAATACCAAACAGCTCCATGTAGCTCAATACAGGGATCTGAATGCTTAATTTAATACTTAATCCAAAATAGATATAAATTATATTGCAGGCTTTAAAGTTTTTCATTGTTATTCTAAACTAGCTACCCCCTCTTTTACTAACGCGTAGCGAGGGTTTTGGCGTCGGCAGAAACTGCTCCGACGCTCATAGGAATTCTATGAGTGTCGGAGCAGTTACCACCGCTGCTGGTGCTATAACCCACCCTATGCGTTAGTAAAGGAGGGGAAAAATGTCTGAAAGAGGGAAGTGAAACGTAAAGACTGGATGAGCTTAATCATGTGATGCATGTACCAAAGCGGTGTTGTCATGCTTGCTGGCTAATGGGCTAGTCATAAATCTGAAAAAAAAAAGTGAAGCCTTGTTACATAGAGTCCTGGGGCTGTTGCCCTTTTGGATAGTTCTGGCCATTCATATTCGATCTGAGGTAAAATATCTTAGTGTCATGTTGGACTCCCAGTTTTCTAGGATACTTGATAGTAGGCTTGCTTTAGGAGGAAATGATCTATAAGATATGGATATTACACCATTTCAGACCCCACAATTTTCAGATTGTGAAGTTCACACAGTAACTCAGGCTATGGATTTACCTTGCTTGGATTGTCGCAAAATTATTTATTGGGGTTTACTGGTCATACCCTTACAAGCTTTGTAATCAGCATAGAATCATGCAGCCAAATTGATTAAAGAAAGCACAAGGTTTGGCCATATTTTGCCAACTTCTACTAGCTACTAAGGTTGCCCATATAAAGTCAAAAGTGTTGACTGGACTGTTTCAAGTTTTACATGATGGGAACTTTATGAGGAGGCTTTGCCAGCATGGTTTCTGCAAGGGAAGATCGTGCCAAACAAACTTATTGCATTTCTTCGAAGGGATTAACAAACAGATGGACAAAGGAGACCCCAATGACATCATATATCTAGATTTCCAAAAAGCCTTTGACAAGGTGCCCCATGAACGTCTACTCCGGAAACTGAAGAACCATGGGGTGGAAGGAGACGTACATAGATGGATCAGAAACTGGTTGGAGGGTAGAAAACAAAGGGTAGGAGTGAAGGGCCACTACTCCGACTGGAGGAGGGTCACGAGTGGTGTCCCGCAGGGCTCGGTGCTCGGGCCGCTACTATTTAATATCTTCATAAATGATCTAGAAACAGGGACGAAGTGCGAGATAATAAAATTTGCAGATGACACTAAACTATTTAATGGAGCTCGGACTACAGAGGAATGCGAAGAATTGCAAAGGGACTTGAACAAACTAGAAGATTGGGCGACGAGATGGCAGATGAAGTTCAACGTTGAGAAATGTAAGGTATTACATGTGGGGAGCAGAAACTCGAGGTACAACTATACAATGGGAGGGATATTATTGAATAAGAGTACCCAGGAAAGGGACTTGGGGGTATTGGTGGACATGACAATGAAGCCGACGGCACAGTGTGCAGCGGCTGCTAAGAGAGCGAATAGAATGCTTGGTATAATCAAAAAGGGTATTACAGCCTGAACGAAAGAGGTTATCCTGCTGTTGTATCGGGCAATGGTGCGCCCGCATTTGGAGTACTGTGTCCAATATTGGTCGCCGTACCTTAAGAAGGATATGGCGTTAGTAGAGAGGGTTCAGAGGAGAGCGACGCATCTGATAAAAGGTATGGAAAACCTGTCATATGCTGAGAGATTGGAGAAGCTGGGTCTCTTTTCCCTGGAGAAGAGGAGACTTAGAGGGGATATGATAGAGACTTATAAGATCATGAAGGGCATAGAGAGAGTAGAGAGGGACAGATTCTTCAAACTTTCGAATAATAAAAGAACAAGAGGGCACTCAGAAAAGTTGATAGGAGACAGATTCAAAACAAATACTAGGAAGTTCTTTTTTACCCAACGTGTGGTGGACACCTGGAATGCGCTTCCAGAGGACGTGATTGGGCAGAGTACGGTACTGGGGTTCAAGAAAGGATTAGACAAATTCCTACTGGAAAAGAGGATAGAGGGGTATAGATAGAAGATTACTGCACAGGTCCTGGACCTGCTGGGCCACCGCGTGAGCAGACTGCTGGGCACGATGGACCTCGGGTCTGACCCAGCAGAGGCATTTATTATGTTCTTATGCCAGTAAAATGGCATTACCCATGATGCCCTCTTCTCTCTGCTGAACAGAATTTGATTTTGGTACCTTTAAGGAAGGTGCTTTGTAAGACAGACATGAGCCCAATCAATTGTTTTTGTTGACTACAAGTTAGACTAAAAGTTATCAATTATGTTATCTATGGTGATAAAATGAGAAGCTGAGTTGATGGAGTTTAGGAAACTAATTTATTTTTTAAACTCATTTATTTAAACAAGTTTTAGGATAAAATCTTTTAAGTTTTGAGAAACTGGGAAAAACAGCAATGCAGATGATGCAATTATCCCCCCCTTTTACTAAGCCATGGTAGAGGTTTCTACCATGGCCTGGAGTGCTAAATACTCTGATGCTGCTCCGACACTCATAGAATTCTTATGAGATCATAGCATTATCACCCCAGCCCATGGTAGAAACCTCTACCATGGCTTAATAAAAGAGGGCCTATGTTAAGCGTTTTTGTGCTTTGAATTTTCATGTTTTTATTATTATTTCTATAGAAAAGCTGATATACAGGCTACAAGTAGGGCATCTGATTTTAACTAATAAAACACTCCTGATGCAAAAAAAATTAAATATGTGTTCAGTGGATAAACATCATTTTCCCTAGTCCTCTCTCACCCCTTCATTGGCTTGACTTGTATCCTCCACTGAATTTTTGTCTCTGTATATTTAGGCAGTGCCAAAGAGAAAATATATGCATTTGATTCCACCCAAAAAATTACCAAGTAATGATGCCTGTGGCATGAGAACACTGATAAACACAGGTACCCTGAAAGAACTCATATTTACTTGGAAATAAGCACCTTAACTTATAAGAAGCATCTAAGTCCAATATAATGGTATCATTGTGATTTCCATTTGTTGTTTTATTTGCATTTGTTAATGTGCAGTACACGGAGTGGACTATGTCAGCTTTTGAAATTTATGTCTGCTATCTTTATATTTTGCACAGTAAAGGGAACCTGCATCACTTTCTCTTTCTCTGGTGTTACACTGTATGCAGAGTCTGGCTTCCTGGATGCTCAGTTTAATTTATCTCTACATATCTCTGGTTTTAGTTTGTGGTTACTTATTCTGTATACAGTACTGGGTGAGGGTCTATCAGTGTTCTGCATGTGAAAGAAAGATGGTTTTCTGTTAGCATTGGTATATAGATCTACTGTATTTCACGCATATTCAGGTAAGTCAAGAGATCTGAATCTGAAAACCTGACTGGCTTATGTGCCGCAAGGACTGGACTAAGCTAACTAAATGACTTGATAACAGAGATAAATGAGATCAAGTTTCTTTATTTCCGAAAGAGTTAAGTTATATCATTATTATGCTAATAACAACAAATTCCAAATGAAACTTACCCCCTATTATACGAAACTGCGATAGCAGTTTTTTAGCGAGGTGAGCCGCGCTGAATGGCCCATGCTGCTCCTGATGCTCATAGAATTCCTATGAGCGTCAGGAGCAGCATGGGCCATTCAGCGCGGCTCTCTGCAGTTTAATAGAAGAGTGGGGTTTGTCTTTAATTATAGATCAATTGCAGGTATTCCATTTTTTTGTAAAACTGATGCAAGGTCTGGTTAACATTGAATTGATGAATTATTTGGATCAATTTTCTATCTTACATGGCTCCCAATCTGGTTTTTGTCCCCTCCAAAGTACGGAAACAGTTTTAGCTATTTTACTGGATCATCTTCACTAATTATTCAGGATAGGTAGGAATGCACTGGTCTTATAGTTTGATTTGAGCAATGAATTTGATCTTGTGGATCATGGAAATCTGATTAAATATTTAGATTCAATTGGTATTTCGGGTTGTGTTCTCCAATGGTTTTTAAAATATCAAATTTATCAGGTTCGTAGTGATGAATATTCTCAAATCTGGAGTAACATAAGTGGAGTTTCACAGAGTTCTACTCACTGTTCAATATTTATTTGGCATCCTTAAGTAATAAACTAACAAGTCTAGGCTTGAAATTACATAGTTATGCAGATGATATAACTATTGTAGTCCATATTTCTTCATTAACATTGGATGCTCAGCATTTTGAATCATCCATAATTATGTTTGTTGAGCAATGGTCAAAAGAATTTAGACTAAAATCAAACTCTAATAAAACAAATAATTTTTTTTTTTGGCAAGTCCAGCTAATAAGATCAAAGAAAATTCTTTAACGTTGAATGGAATTAATTATCCTATTAGTCCAATTATTAAAATCTTAGGAGTATATCTTGACCTAAACTTATTGTTCGATGCTCAACTTGATGCTTTAAGTAAAAAAAAGTCTTTTCATACTATGGAAGCTTCGCACAATTAAATCTTATTTTGACTTTTTGTCTTTTAGATTGATTGTGCAGTCCTTGGTTCTGAGTACTTTAGACTACTGTAACATCATTTAACTAGGGTCTCCTTTTACGAAGCCGCGGTAACGGCTTTAACACGCGCAACTTTTATTCACGTGCTAACCCCCGCGCTAGCCAAAAAGCTACCGCCTGCTCAAGAGGAGGCGGTAGCAGCTAGCACGTCCGGTGGTTTAGCGCGTGCTATTATGCGCGTTAAACCGCTACCGCGGCTTCGTAAAAGGAGCCCTAGGTTCTTATCAAAAAATCACTAGGAGTATGCGAATCATCCAAAATAAGGCTGTGTGTCTAATTTTCAGTCTACAAAAATCAGAACATGTAACACCATACTATTGAAAGTTGCATTGGCTTCTGGTAGAGGCACGAATAATTTTTAAATTGGCCTGTATTTGTTATAAAATATTATATGATCTTATACCAAGTTACCTTTTAGATCATTTTGAACTAGTAGAAAGCAGACGTTCAACACAAACTTATTGTTTTCCCTCTCAATAAAAGGTTGTGTATACAAAAGATTTCTTAATAGAACCCTATCCTTTCAGGCAGGACTTTGGAACAAAAGTTTGATCTTAAATTCTTCGTCTTACTAGGCCTTTAGAAGATCGTTAATTTCTTAATGTTATATTTTATATACAGATTAATGTACTGTGTTTTGTGGCGTACTTTGCTGTGTTTTTACAGTTCTTACCTTTTATTGTAAACTGCACTGAACCGTGAGATATTGCAGTATATAAATAAATTTATTATTATTATGCCTTTTCCCAATATTGCAGGTGATCCAGGCGATATGAATCTATTTTGTACAAGTTCAGTAACCAGTAGGATCAAGTGACTATGGGAATCTGGGCTCAGCCTGCCTGTCTGACGTTGCTTCCTGGATATCTCACAGTCATCTAAAATCAAACACAACCAAGAAAGATCTCCTTATCTATCCTTCTAAACTTGCCTCTTTGCTTCTCCTGTTCTCTATAGCAGTGGATGACACCATCTCCCTGCCTTATCAGCTCACAACCTCGGGGGCATTTTTGACTTGTCGTTCTCCTTCTTCTCTCATATCCAACAGACTGCTAAAACTTGTCATGTCTTTCTCTATAATATTGCTAAAATCCATCCTTTCCTTTCTGAGCATGCTGCCAAAACCCTTATCAATGCCCTCATCATCTCTCATCTGGATTACTGCAATGTGCTTCTTACCAAGGTCATTATACCCACATTACTTCTCTCCTCAGGTCACTTCACTGGCTCCCAGTCCATCTCTGGTTCCCAGTCAAACTCATCTTACTGATGCTCAAGTGTACTTGCTCTGTGGCTCCTCAGAATTTCTCCTCTCTTGTTACCCCCTACACTCCCCTCCAGAAACTCTGCTCGTCAGACAAGTCCTTCTTCTCTGCACCCTTCTCTTCTACCGCCAACTCCCATCCCTGTCACTTCTTACCTTGCTGTGCCGCATGCTTGGAACAACCTACGAGGTCATGCCAAGGGTTAGGGTCACTAGGACTGAATGAGCGGGTCAGTAGAGTGACAGTATAATTACAATTATTCTTTAGGGGTCAGTAGATTTAAGAGGGTGGGTAAATAGTGTGGGCAGACTTGATGGGCTATGGCCCTTATCTGCCGTCATCTTTCTATGTTTCTATGTTTCTATAACCTGCCTGGCTTGCTACGTCAGGCACTGTCTTTGGCGGTATTCAAAGCCAGACTAAAAGCCCACTTTTTTGGAAGCTGCATTTAAACACTGACCCAACCAACATATTTGTTTATCATTCCCTTAATAGTCCCCTACCACCTTTTAGCTTCCTCTGTGTGTGTCATAATTAGATTGTAAGCTCTTCTGACCAGGGACCATCTCTTGCATATACAATGTACAGCACTGCATGCGCCTGGTAGCACTATAGAAATAATAAATTGTTGTTGTTGTTGTTATTTGAGGTGCTATCTGAGCTGGGTCCAGCATGGCTTGCCAGTCTTCATTCTAAATATTCATCCTTACATAGAGGGCACCTGTTTTGAAGAGGTGAGAAAGGCCATTGGCATTTCAAATGGATACTTTTCAATACTATTCTGCAATTGTTCCCTGTAGGAACTCTGTCCAATAATGATGTGTTCTGCTATTTCCATATTCTAGATTAGGAAGAAAATCCTTTTTGGATAGATTCTACTTAGGCTTGCCTTCTTATGCACTGCAATCCAAGATAGGCTCTCTCATTTTAATTTAATGACCAATTTTGATTTCTACTTGTAGATATCTTATACTGGCCATTTTGCTAAACTGTAGTAAGCACTAATATATGCTTAATGCAGGAAAAATGGCCTAAAACATTCATTAATTTAGTCATTACATGTGATAAGCATACAGTATTTATACTTTTAATTTATTTTTTTTGGGGGGTGAAGTAATATCAGGGGTAGAAAATAGGCATTACCAGCATGCTAACACATAATGCAGGAGGCAGTACGTGATCATGTGTTAATTTTTTAAATGGCTGTGTGCTAATGCTAACAGTAGCTTATACCGGTAGTCAGAAATTCAACAAATAGAAAAGATGCCTATTTTACAGTCATGCTAGAAATAGGCTTAGCACATGGTAAAGTTGCATGCTAGGGGACACTAAGGCCTAATTCTAAAAATGGTGCTGTTAGGAAGTCGCTCTACTGGTGCCTAAGTTAATTGTTTTACTTGGCTATTAATGGCGCTGTTACAAATCAATTAAAAACAAATAAAAAGAAAAAAAAGTAGGTGCCTAAAAAACATGGTGCCAGAAGGCCCAGAATTGCATCTATGCCCAAACCGACCATGTGCCCAAGGCCCCGCCCCCAGGAGGGGCCTAAGGCTCCCGGGCCTATTCTGATTGGCCCAGGCGCCTTAGGCCCCACCAGTAGGCGGGGCTTTGGGACGGATGGGCCAATCCGACCTCATTCCGTTGTTGGCTACCTGCCGGGCAGGCGGGTTTGGCTCCCGTCTGTCCGGCCAACTAAACAAAGGTACGGGGAAGGGGGTGGGGGTGTCGTGGGGGTCGGCCAGGAGGGTCGCGGGTCGGCTGGGGGGGCGGTCGAATGTTCTTGGGGGGGTGGTCGTTGGGGGGAGGGGGGTTTGCGTCGAGGGCAGGAAGGCCTGAGATCCCTCCTGCCCGTAATGTGGTGCGGGGTGGGGGTAGGGGGTTGCCGTGGCCAGGAGGGTTTGGGCTCCTTCCTGGCCCAATGTTGTCGGGGGGGGGGGGCAGGATTGGCTGGGCCAGGAGGGTTTGGGCTCCCTCCTGGCCCGAACAACTAGCGGGGGGGGAGTCGCCAGGGCCAGGAGGGCTTGGGCTCCCTCCTGGCCCGATATTGTCGGGGAGTTGGGGAGTCGGCGGGGCAAGAGGGCTTGGGCTCCCTTTTGCCCCTATTGTGTCGGGGAGTCGGGGGGGCAAGAGGGCTTGAGCTCCCTCTTGCCCCGATGTTGTGTGTGTGTGGGGGGGGAGTGATGCATCACGGTAGGAAAGATGCCTCATCTCCCCTACCGCGATGCCATCACTCCTCTATCCGAACTGCCGCGGGTCGCGGCAGTTCGGGTAGAAGAGTGATGGCATCGCAGTAGGGGAGATGAGGCATCTCTCCTGCCGCGATGGTTAGGTTGCCGGGCCGCTGAACTGATGGCGCCAGCGGCCATCAGCTCAGCGGCCCCTTTTTCAGCACTTAGACCTGGTTTTATTTCGTCTAAGTGAAAAAGGTCTAAGTGCCGACTAAACTGTATTGGTTATACCTGTTGTACGGCTAGGTGTAGGTCGGCCCACCTCCCGCCCTTTCCCCTCCTCTAAACACACCTCTTTTCTCTCTGTGCGTTTAGAGGCAGGGGAAAGGCCTAAGCTGTTTTTAGATACGTCTAAAAACCAGCTTTGGTTATGGGTACTTGGACGATCAGGCTTTTTGATCGTCCAAGTAGCCATTTAGGACACTTTTTAGACTTTTTTTTATTATTATTATTACCCCCGTAGTCTGTAGCAGAAATGAGGAGAAACATGATACAAACATTCAAATACCTAGCAGGTTTCAATAATGTATCAGAAAGAGGCATCTTTATCTAGTGGCAGAATTTGGGCATGCATAGCCAGCGGTGTAGCCATAGATAGTTTTGGGCCTGTCCACTTTTGTCCTAGGCCCACCTGGCAGTAACTGGCCTCAACCTAACTGGCAAACAGAAACCCGATTAGTTTTGCTGGTTTTTAGCGGTCTATCAGACCCGCATCATTCCCTCCCGATTTGTCCATCCAGAGCATGAAATCTGGACTCCCTGAGGAAGTACAGGACCTCCTAGCTGCGGCGTGCTAATAGCTCTGAAGTGTCCTGCCCTCACAGGAAGTTAGTGTACTAGTGGGGTGCAACAACTTCCTGTGAGGTCAGGCCATTGCAGAGCCATTAACATGCTTGTGCCTGGAAGGTCCCATTCTGGCTTGGACAGGCCAAATACATGTTGCAGTAGCAGTGCAAGATGGATAGGTATTTCATTTACTTGGGAGGGGTTAATGAAATTAATTTTTTTTTCACTCACCCAGTTTGGTCTTGGGCCCTCCCTAGATCGACTGTCTGGCTATGTTCCTGGCATAGACTAAAGACAAAGGGATCATAGCAGGATCGGGAGGGAAGAAACCAAGTTGAGAAAGCCATGCAAAACACAGTTCAGTGATTATAAATGAATGAATGGATCAACTTAGGGAGATCATGTGGCCTTTATCTATTAACATGCTTTCTATATTATGAAATCTACTCTACCAAATGAAACAGAACTGGTGAGAACCCCCTGAAATTGTCAGCTACTGATTCTGAAGAGGAAGTGGTTAAACCAACGCAGAGCTCATATTGAAGCAGAAGGAATACATTTCTTCACAGGCACAACGTTATAGGTCACACAGCTTTAGATGGAGGCATCTTTAGCATAAGCTCTGAAGATCATCTTCCGTTGCCTTTCTGCTATTTGTTGGTGTACCTCAGGGATCTGTCCTAGGACTTCTTTTCTCCATCTACACTTCTTCTCGGTGCACAAATTTCAACCCACAGGTTCCAGTACCACCTCTATGCTGATGACTCGCAAATCTACCTCGCCATGCCTGAAATTTCTATGGGAATCCAGGCCCGATTCTCTGCCTGCCTCTCTGACATTGTGGCATTGTGAGCTTCGCACTGGTCTACCGCTATACTACTTCTATTAATTACAGTGGTGCCTCACACAACGAACTTAATTGGTTCCAGGAGCAAGTTTGTTATGCGAAACGTTCGTTATGTGAAACGCGTTTTCCCATAAGAATACATGTAAAAAAAAATAATTCGTTCTGCAGCATAAAATATGCTAAGATGACATAAAAAAAGATAAATTTTTGGTTATTATTTTTATTTAGATACATCTAAAAACATAATTGTTTTTTAAAACAACACACATTTTTTAAATTTAAAGACAGACTAAGTAGAGTCTAATTTTACAGTGAGAGAGGGCAGAGTCTCAGCGGCAAAAACTGGGACTTAACTGTTCATTTTTTTTTTTTTTCTACCGTGTTTCCCCGATGATAAGGCAGGGCCATCAAATAAGACAGCCCCCCCTTTTTAGAAAAAAATGTAAAATAAGGCACCCCCCCGCAAATAAGCCACCCACCGATACCTGCGCTTACCCGAATCGGGTGGTACGGTGGGTGACTCCGTGTGGTCCCTGGCACCCCCGACACGATCGGGGCAAGAGGGAGCTCAAGCCCTCTTGCCCCCCCGACTCCCCGACACGATCGGGGCAAGAGGGAGCCCAAGCCCTCTTGCCCCCCGACTCCCCGACACGATCGGGGCAAGAGGGAGCCCAAGCCCTCTTGCCCCCCCGACTCCCCGACACGATCGGGGCAAGAGGGAGCCCAAGCCCTCTTGCCCCCCCCCCGACTCCCCGACACGATCGGGGCAAGAGGGAGCCCAAGCCCTCTTGCCCCCCGACTCCCCGACACGATCGGGGCAAGAGGGAGCCCAAGCCCTCTTGCCCCCCCGACTCCCCGACACGATCGGGGCAAGAGGGAGCCCAAGCCCTCTTGCCCCGCCGATTCCCCAACTCCCCGACAATATCGGGCCAGGAGGGAGCCCAAGTCCTCCTGGCCACGGCGACCCCCTAACCCCACCCTGCACTACATTACGGGCAGGAGGGATCCCAGGCCCTCCTGCCCTCGACGCAAACCCCCCCTCCCCCCAACGACCGCCCCCCCCAAGAACCTCCGACCGCCCCCCCAGCCGACCCGCGACCCCCCTGGCCGACCCCCACGACACCCCCAACCCCCTTCCCCGTACCTTTCTGTAGTTGGCCGGACAGACGGGAGCCAAACCCGCCTGTCCGGCAGGCAGCCAACGACGGAATGAGGCCGGATTGGCCCATCCGTCCCAAAGCTCCGCCTACTGGTGGGGCCTAAGGCGCCTGGGCCAATCAGAATAGGCCCGGGAGCCTTAGGTCCCTCCTGGGGGCAGGGCCTGAGGCACATGGTCGGGTTGGGCCCATGTGCCTCAGGCCCCGCCCCCAGGAGGGACCTAAGGCTCCCGGGCCTATTCTGATTGGCCCAAGCGCCTTAGGCCCCACCAGTAGGCGGAGCTTTGGGACGGATGGGCCAATCCGGCCTCATTCCGTCGTTGGCTGCCTGCCGGACAGGCGGGTTTGGCTCCCGTCTGTCCGGCCAACTACAGAAAGGTACGGGGAAGGGGGTTGGGGGTGTCGTGGGGGTCGGCCAGGGGGGTCGCGGGTCGGCTGGGGGGCGGTCGGAGGTTCTTGGGGGGGGCGGTCGTTGGGGGGAGGGGGGTTTGCGTCGAGGGCAGGAGGGCCTGGGATCCCTCCTGCCCGTAATGTAGTGCAGGGTGGGGTTAGGGGGTCGCCGTGGCCAGGAGGACTTGGGCTCCCTCCTGGCCCGATCGTGTCGGGGAGTCGGGGGGGCAAGAGGGCTTGGGCTCCCTCTTGCCCCGATCGTGTCGGGGAGTCGGGGGGGCAAGAGGGCTTGAGCTCCCTCTTGCCCCGATCGTGTCGGGGAGTCGGGGGGGGCAAGAGGGCTTGGGCTCCCTCTTGCCCCGATCGTGTCGGGGAGTCGGGGGGGCAAGAGGGCTTGAGCTCCCTCTTGCCCCGATCGTGTCGGGGAGTCGGGGGGGCAAGAGGGCTTGAGCTCCCTCTTGCCCCGATCGTGTCGGGGAGGCGGGGGGGCAAGAGGGCTTGGGCTCCCTCTTGCCCCGATCGTGTCGGGGGGGGCAAGAGGGCAAGAGGGCTTGAGCTCCCTCTTGCCCCGATCGTGTCGGGGAGTCGGGGGGGGCAAGAGGGCTTGGGCTCCCTCTTGCCCCGATCGTGTCGGGGAGTCGGGGGGGCAAGAGGGCTTGAGCTCCCTCTTGCCCCGATCGTGTCGGGGAGTCGGGGGGGCAAGAGGGCTTGGGCTCCCTCTTGCCCCGATCGTGTCGGGGAGTCGGGGGGGGCAAGAGGGAGCCAGGCGGAGAGAGGGCAGTTAAGCGCAGTGCCTGCGCGGAAGGATGCAGCTCGGGCGACTTCGTTGTGTGAAACGAAGTTCGTTGTACGAATCAAGACATAAAGTTCGTTGTGCGCAGCGTTCGCTGTGCGAGGCGTCCGTTATGCGAGGCACCACTGTATTTCTATAGCGCTACCAGATGCACGCAGCGCTGCACAGAGTTACAAAGAATAAGAATAAGTCCCTGCTTGAAAGAGCTTACAATCTAAACAGGCAAGATAGACAAACAGGATGTCATGGATACAATTAAGGGGAACGGTTAATCAGCGGGCTGGGTTGGAAGTCAGAGGAGTAGGGTTAAGGATTGAAAGCTATATCAAAAGGTGGGTTTTCAGTCTGCTTTTAAACAAGGGAAGGGAAGGGGCTTGATGGACAAACTCGGGTAATTTATTCCAGGCAAAAGGGGTAGCTAGATGAAAGGAATGAAGTCTGGAATTGGCAAAGGAGGAGAAGGGTAACGCTAAGAGTGACTTAACTGAGGAACGGAGTTCTCTGGGAGGTACATAAGGAGAGAGAAGCGAGGAGAGATATTGAGCGGCAGCAGAATTAACACACTTGTTGGTCAGCAATAAGATCTTGAACTGTATGCGATGGCAGATAGGGAGCCAGTGAAGTGACTTAAGGAGAGGAGAGACATGGGCGTAGCGAGGTTGGTAGAAAATGAGTCGTACAGCAGAATTTTGCACAGATTGCTATAACATATCTCTCCACTTCAATCTGTCCAGAATGCTACTGTGCGCCTCATATTCTGCTAGGGTCGTTATACCCACAGTACTCCTCTCCTCAGGTCGCTTCACTGGCTTCCAGTCCATCTCCACATACAATTCAAACTTCTTACTGACGTTCAACTGTACTCGCTCTGCAACTCCTCAGTATCTTTCCTCTCATTATTCCCTGTATTCCTGTCCTACTCCCTATATTCCCCTCCGGGAACTTCACTCATCAGAGAAGTCCCTCCTGTTGGTACCCTTCTCCTCTATCACCAACTTCCGTCTCCATCCCTTCTACCTTTATGTGCCGCATGCTTGAAACAATATGCCTGGCTTGCTATGCCAGGCTCCATCTTTGGCAGTATTCAAAACCAGACTAAAAGCCCATTTTTTTGAAGCTGTGTTTAAACACTGACCCAACTAACATAATCTGTCATTTCCTTAATAGTCCCCTGCCACCTTTTAGCCCCCTCTGTGTCTCTCATCATAATCAGATTATAAACTCTTCTGAGCAGGGACCGTCTCTTGTGTGTACAATGTATAGCGTTGCATTCGCCTGGCAGCGTTAGAGAAATAATAAATTGTTGTTGTTTTATCAATACAATAACTTCACTGACAGACACAGCTTCAGGGGAGTCTCTTTGTTTTCAAAGGAATCTATTAAAACCAGATTTTTCCTATTCATTATATTAAAAGTAAACTTAAAAAGAAATAAAATATTAGGGCCTTTAGCTAAAAAATAAATACAGAGATGGTGCTTAGGAAATGGTGCTTAGGAAAGAGGCAAGCGATGGCATAGATCTAATGGAATATAAATATGTTTGTTACCATCACTATTGCTAATTTCCACAAGGAGATTGATGATATTAATGGAAATATATGTGTGGAGGAGCCAATACAAATACGTTAACTGTGTAGAAGTCTTTGTTGTGTTTTAGAAAAGGCATTTACTGGCTAAACTCCGTGGCTGAGGAGCCGTTTGCCTGTCTCCTCATGTCAGAGGTAGATACTAGGAGTATCTGTATCAGATGTGTAGAGAGAGATAAGCCCCTGTGACTGCTAAACTGCACAGGAAACCTCGAACTTGAGAAACCCAGCTGTCAAGCCCTGAACGAATGGGGCTGAAACTGCTCTCTCTAACCACATTAGCAGCAAGCAGGCCAAAAGCCTCTTTTACGTGTGTAAAAGAACTCAGCTTCTCTCTTGCACTTACATGGCCCCTTTATCAACTATCTCCTTGTCCAAAAAAATAGGCAAAGATTTTACTTTGCAAATATTGTAAAAATTTCAATTTGTTCCTAAATACAGATCTGAACTGTATGATATATGATATGATATGAATATGATAGAGACCTTCAAGATCCTGAGAGGCATAGAGAGGGTGGATAGGGACAGGTTCTTCAGATTGAGAGGGACAACAGGTACGAGGGGGCACTCGGAGAAACTGAAGGGGGATAGGTTCAAGACAAATGCAAGGAAGTTTTTCTTCACCCAAAGGGTCGTGAACACATGGACTGCGCTCCCGGAGGAAGTGATCAGGCAGAATACAGTACAGGGGATTCAAACAGGGATTGGACGGATTCCTGAGGGACAAAGGGATCGTAGGGTACTGAAACCAAGGGGTGATTCAGACAGGTCGTGACCTGTTGGGCCGCCGCGGGAGCGGACTGCTGGGCGGGATGGACCTGTGGTCTGACCCAGCGGTGGCACTGCTTATGTTCTTATGTTCTTAACTGTATGTTATATTTGAAATACCAATTTATTTAATTTTCTATACCGCTGTCCCAGAGGAGCTCAGAACAGTTTACATTCATTTATTCAGGTACTCAAGCATTTTTCCCTGTCCGTCCTGGTGGGCCCACAATCTATCTAATGTTATTCAGTACAAGTTCCTTTTCCCCTATGAAAAACATGCTCTTTTACAGCTACTGGACTTTTAGGGCTCCTTTTACTAAGCTACGCTGGCAATTTTAGTGTGCGCTAGACGCTAATGCCAGCATTGAGCTGGCATTAGTTCTTGGTGCGTAGCAGGCACTAAAAACGCTAGCGCACCTTAATAAAAGGAGCCCCAAGTTATGCGTATCTCAGATGGGTGAAGGCAGTCCTTGCCAGTGTCACTGACATTTCTGTTATTGAGGATGTCCTGGTCCTCACCCTCTAAAAAGGAATTTACCCATAGACACGACAATGAATGAAACCTTTGCAAAAGCAGAATCCATTTCTCTTTGTGTTATCAGTTTAGCTCTATTTAGTGGCAAACTTTGCTGTTTACCTTCCAGCTCAACCTAGTGACTGCTCTGCCAGATGATGGCTAGTCCTTTTATTCTCGTTTATTAATAAGGAATTACTGCTTTGATGTTCTTCTTTCCTAGGATCATTCTTCTTGTTGAATTTATTTTTTATTGAGTTTGTATTTTAGTATGTTTTTATTTGAATTTGTATTCTTTGTAGATCTGACATTTGGAGGCAAATTCTATAAGAAGGCCCAAAAGTTAGGCGCCGAAATAGGCACCATTCAGCGCGATTCAAGCACAATTGGGTGCTGTTTAGTGAATCATGCTGAGCGGTACCTATTTTGGAGGCGGCCAATAAATAGGCCAGCTCAGGGCACAGCTAAAAGTTAGTCGGCCATGCAAGCACTTAAGCACGCTTAAGAGCAGTGATCCTGTAACAAGGCGCTTAACACATAGCCATGCCCACGCTTAACATGTATAGCGCCTATTTTTTTGAAGGTCACCTAAATTTTTAGAGGTGCCTTGCTACAGAATCACTCTTTCTTGATAGGTGCCTAAGTTTCAATTATTGCTGATTAGAAAATTAATTGAACTTCTTATTCAATTTAGATAGGCGCTTATCTAGATGATCCAAAATAGGTGCCTAACATTAGGCGCCAGTTAAAGAATTTGGGCCTTTATGTACATTTACTTTGTAATCCGCCTAGTTGATAGGCAGAATATAAATTATTAAAATAAATAAGTTTATATTTGTAGATAATTGTCAATAAAACAATCCATTCATTATATCCATTATAGCCTAGCCCTAAACTCCTCCTCCATCCTTGAAAAGTCAAACTGCTCACAGATTATGGCTTCCAGGATTCCCTTTTCTAATTGTTGGTATTAGTAGGTAATGGGTGAGAGTTGATCTGTTTTCTGTGTGCATGACTGAGGTGAGGAATTCTGCTGGTGTGTAGTCTCTATGTTGGGGTATAGAGCTGTTTGACGTGACTGGCCTTTCCAATAGCAGATGCATTGATGTCCTATATCTGCCGTACTACCCTTTTAATGGTGCTGTTCTTGTTATCTGTGTCTTGAGAATTAGTGCTGTTTAATACACAGGTTCTAATTGCTACATACGGTAGTTTCTAAGGAGCGTATTTGTAGGTTTTTGTGTTACTTTAAAAAATTTGGAGTACCTTGCCCAAAGATGTAGCAATCACCAATTATAAAATTTTTCAGGTGGTCCTAAAAATTTCTCTTTCAGGAATTTGTTCTTTCTAAGGCGTTCCCTCTAAGCTGAGCAGGAGTCCTCCACCCACAGTCTCACCAATAGAGGGTGTTGTTTTACTGTCACATTTTCAATTGTGAGGGACAGGCAAGTTCTGCAGGACTTCAGGGAACATACCTGTTCTTAGCGACTGAAAATATTCCACCCCCTAGTGGTAGCAATGCAGCTGGAGGACACCTGCTCAGCTTAGAGGGAACAGTGGTTATGGTGTAATTCCTAGGTGTATCTAGTTTTCTTGATTGTTAACCTTGCATTGAACTCATAGATATGTGTGAGATACAAGCAATGTGGAAGGGCATTTTCAATAGGACTTCTAAGTCTGAGTTTGAATGTTTTGGGAAAGACGTCCAAAAATCCAGTAGAGAAAATGCCCATTTTTTAAACCGCAAGATGCCTTTTTCCCCCCCTAAAAATGATCTAGATGTTTTGGCCCTTAGTGCATCTATTTTTTATGGCCATTTTTGAATATGAAAATGCCCACATGAAAAGTACACAAAAACAAGCCATTGGGAAGTACCAGCAGCCAGCATTCTTAGCAAACTGTCTACACAGACATCTGAGCAGAGCAAAGGGGCACTCTAGGGGGTACTGCAGTGAACGTCACATTAAAAAGTCCCAGGTATACATCTCACCCTAATCTGCTTATATTGTATGGTGAGCCCTCCAGAACCCATCCAAAACTTACTGTATTCGCCTGTACACTACAATAGTCCTTACACCTGCAGGTCTAATATTTATGCAGGTACAGTAAGTTTTGGAGGGCTCACCATACAATATAAGCAGGTTATAGTGCAATGTATACCTGGGATTTTTTAATGTGACGTTCACTGCAGTACCCCCTAGAGTGCCCCTCTGCTCTGCTGAACTGTGTCTGTGTGGCCATCTGAAGCTGGAATGCAGGCTGGAATGCACTGCTTCTTTCACATCTTTGGGTGGTGGGAGGGTGCCAGTGACCACTGGGGGAGTAAGGAGGGTCATGCCTTAAGCCCTCCAGTCTGGAAGACTGGGCACCTTTTTTACCCTTATTTGTTTTTAAAACAGGTCTAGCCCCAAATGTCTAAATGGTGCCCTGGACATTTTGTTAAATGTTTGATTATCCCTGCAAAATGTCCAAGTCCTAAGCCCACCCAAAATATGCCTTCAACATGCACCCTTGGAATTTAGATGAACAAGGGATGGGCCAGCATAGAAATACATCTTAAAATATGGGTTTTGAAAATAGTGATTTGGAATTTTAGCAAAAAAAATGTCCAAATGCCATGTTATGCCATTTTTTGGATGTTTTTCTCTTTTGAAAATGAGCCCCATAATTTAATATATCTGACAGGGAAGGGATTTTTGTTGTTGTTGCTTTTACAGTAATGTATGGTTGACTCCTGATGTTACTGTTCTCAAGAATATTTCTAAGGAGCAAGTGCAGTCAGGGTAGTATGGTTGACATATTTCAGAGTAATTTCACAGCCACAAAGAAGGTAGCAGAACACCTACTCAAACATCTCTTATTAACTCTCACAACTAGTTGGATATCCAGGATAGCCACAAATATGCATGAGAAAAATTTGCATATGCTGGGTCACCACAAAGGAGAAGTCAATCTAACTTAAGCCCCCTCCCCCCTGTTATAAAACTAGCGCAGTTTTTAGCGCCGGCCGTGGCGGTAACAACTCTGATGCTCATAGGAATTCTCAAAAGTGAAGGGGAGGAATATGGAGAAGCTGATACAGAAAAGGCTGAATTGCTTAACAAATATTTCTATTCTGTGTTCATGGCTGAAGATCTGGAGCAGGACTGCAGAAGACAAATGCGAATAGGGATGGAGGAGTGGTAGATCCTGATCAATTTTCAGAGGGTTGTATTCGTGAGGAGCTAGCTATTTTAAAGGTAGGTAAAGCGATGGGGCTGGATGGTATACATCCGAGGATGCTTAAGGAACTTAGGGAAGTTCTGGTGGCTCTGCTGATTGACCCTTTCAATGCTTCTCTAGAGTTGGGAGTGGTACTGGAGGACTGGAGAAGGGCAGATGTGGTCCCTCTCCACAAAAGTGGAAGTAAGGAAGAAGTAGGGAATTACAGGCCAGTAAGTCTGACTTCTGCAGTAAGCAAATTAATGGAAACACTTTTAAGAAAAAGTCTCTGCCTTTTTGGTTGACATTGCTGCCTGGATGTCCTGCCATCAACATGTCCTGAAACAACATGTTGAAGACTGAACTGCTCCTCTTTCCTCCTAAACCCTATGCTCCTCCTCCTCTGTTCTCCATCTCGGTAAATAATACTGTCATTGCTCCAGTTTCCTCTGCTCACAACCTTGGTGTCATCTTTGATTCCGACCTCTTTTCTGTGTACATCCAACAAACTGCTAAGGCCTGTCGCTTCTATCTCTACATCACCACCAAAATTTGCCCCTTCCTCTCTGAACACCCTACCCGGACACTTGTCCACACTCTCGTAACCTCACACTTAGATTACTGCAATCTGCTTCTAACTGGTCTCCCGTATTGCCGCCTCTCCCCCCTGCAATCTGTGCAAAACTCTGCTGCACGACTGATCTTCTACCAACCTTGCTACAGTCATGTCGCCCCTCTCCTTAAATCACTTCACTGGCTAACTATCCAACTTCACATAAAGCCCAAGCTCCTATTGGTGACCTACAAGTGTGTTCATTCTGCTGTTCCTCAATATCTCTCCTCTTTTCTCTCTCCTTATACACCTCCTAGAGGACTCCATTCCTCAGATCAGCTGCTCTTAGTTGCACCCTTCTCTTCCACTGCTAAATCTAGACTTCGTTCCTTTCATTTAGTTGCCCCCTATACCTGGAATAAATTACCCGAGTTTGTCCACCAAGCCCCTTCCCTTACCTTGTTTAAAAGACTGAAAACCCATAGCCTTCAATCCATAAAACTACTCCCCACCAACCCAGCCAGCAGATTAAACATTCCCCTTAACTGTATCCATGACATCCTATTTGTCTGTCTTGTCTGTTTAGATTGTAAGCTCTTTCGAGCAGGGACTGTCTTCTTTATGACTACAGCACTGCGTACGTCTGGTAGCGCTATAGAAATAATTTATAGTAGTAATAGTAGTAGTTGTAAAACAAAGAATGGTGAAGTTTCTGGAATCCAATGGATTATAGGACCAGTGGCAACATGGATTCATTAGAGCTAGGTCTTGTCAGACAAATGTGATCAATTTCTTTGAGGGGTAACCAGAGAATTGGATAGATGGAGTGCACTAGATGTGGTGTATTTAGATTTTAGCAAAGCCTTTGACAATGTTCCACACAGGTGTGTAATAAATACACTGAGCACCCTCGGGATGGACCCCACAGTGACAGGCTGGGTCAAGAACCGGTTGAGTGGAAGATGACAGAGGGTAGTGGTTAATGAAGATTGCTCTGAAGAAAGGGATGTTACCAATGGTATGCCACAAGTTCCTGTTCTTGGGCCTGTTTTTAATATTTTTATAAGCAATATTACGGAAGGGCTGTCCGGTAAGATTTGCTTCTTTGGGGATGATACTAAATTCTGCAATGGAGTAGACACCCCAGATGGTGTGAACAACATGAAGAAAGACTAGCAAAACTGGAGGAATGGCCTGAAATTTGGCAGTTAAAATTTAATGCTAAGAAATGCAAGGCCATGCTTTTGGGCTGCAAAAACCTGAAGGAACAGTACAGTTTAGTCTCACAGGGGTGTCCAATCTTTTGGCTTCCCTGGGTCGCATTGGCTGAAAAAAAATGTTTCTGGGGCCGCACAAAAGCACAAACGCTGCAGCAAGATAGAGGAGGGAGCTGGCAAGATGGTAAAAATCTGGGGGCTGCAGAGAAAAACACTACATTGCCCTTGACCGGGGCCGCACAAAATACTTCAAGGGGCTGCATGCGGCCCTTGGGCCGCAGGTTGGACACCCCTAGTTTAGAGGGTGAAGAACTTATGTGCACAACAGAAGAGCGGGACTTGGGAGTGATTGTATGTGATGATCTTAAGGTGGTCAAACAGGTTGAAAAGGTGATGGAAAAAGCTAGAAGGATGCTAGGGTGAATAGGAAGAGGTATGGCCAGTAGGAAAAAGGAGGTATTGTTGCCCATGTATAAGACTCTGGTGAGACCTCATTTAGAATATTGTGTACAGTTCTGGAGACTGCATCTTCAAAAAGATATAAAAAGGATGGAGTTGGTCCAGAGGAAGGCTACTAAAATGGTGCATGGTCTTCGTCATAAGGCATATGGGATCAAGACAAAGATCTCAATATATTTTAGAGGAAAGGCAGGAAAGATAAAGAGGTTTAAATACCTACTTGGCATAAATACACATGAGTTGAGTCTCTTTCATTTGATAGGAAGTTCTGGAATGAGAGGCATAGGATAAAGTTAAGAGGTGATAGGCTCCGGAGTAATCTAAGGAAATACTTTTTTACAGAAAGGGTGGTAGATGCGTGGAACAGTCTCCTGGAAGAAGTGGTGGAGACAGAGACTGTGTCTGAATTTTAGAAGGTGTGGGATAGGCATGTGGAATCTCTTAGAGAGAGGTAGAGATAATGGTTATTTTGGATGGGCAGACTAGATGGGCTATTTGGCCTTTATCTGCTATCATGTTTCTATGAGCATTGGAGCTGTTACTACCACAGCTGGAGCTAAAAACCGTGCTACGGTTTTGTACAGGGAGGGAGGTTAGTTTCAGTTAATTATACCACATGGTGACTTTGTTGTATACAGTACTCAAAACAAAAAAAGTAAAAGAATACTTGTACTGTATTATACCACAGTAAGGCAGTATATATCAAGAATCAAATAAATAAATATAAAACAATTTAAATAAACAGCTTTAAAAAGTTGCCAATTCACACAGGCATTCCTGGGGATAGTGTTTGCGCAGAGCTGGGGTGGCGTTTCAAAGTGCACTATAGTATATATGTACCTGCACAGAATATATTCACATAGGCCCGGATTCTACAAACGGTGATGTTGTCAGCAGCCACCGATCGCATGTCATTCAAGTGATGGTACCATTTATAGAACTGCGGTCTTGGAAAGGTATGTGCTGGAAATGTATGACAGGGTTTTCAAGGCCTATATTTCCAGCACCAACCTTCTATGTGAATCGCATTTGGAGAGGCACTTTACGACACCCAATACCATTCTGGCATTAGCCACGCCTAAAGTGGCGTTAGGCATCATAAAGTACCTTCGCTGAACTGATGCGGACGCCATTTTTTTTAAGGCACTAGTAGGCGCCTACATTTTTCATTTTAAAATTCAATTTTTTTGCTTTCAAACGGCATTTGCAACTTAAGTTAGGTGCCGGTAGGGTGCCTACCAGCACCTAACTTAAGTCACCATTTATAGAATATGGGCTTTAGTTGCATCTGCCTCAGGATAGGTATATTTTAAATGCGTGAGCATTTATTTGCTACTGGGACTCGATCAGAGAATCTGAGGAATCTTTTGGAACATGAATGACAAGTAAATTACTCGAATGCACCAATTCTGTCAGCTGCGTTTGATGTGGTTCACCATATTTTGATACGTATGTTAGCCGATATAGGTCTAAATTATGTGGTTTTGGATTGGTTTAGCAAATTTCTTTCGCAGCATTCTTATGAGGTATGTTTAGAGGGTGAGATTTCATCATCGTGGATACCCAATTGTGGGGTACCGCAGGGTTCCCCCCCTATCACCAATTTTGTTTAACATCTACATGACCTCATTGAAAAACTTTTATCTTTCATCTACAGAGACTATATTTAATTACGCAGATGACATTTTCATTCTACTAGAAGTTAGTCATGATCTCAGTGATTTGGTTTTGGGCATAGACAGTTGCATCTCCAAATTACAGAGATGGGTGACCTCCATCCAAATGAAACTCAATGCTTCAAAAGCCAAACTGCTTTGGATATGGCCTAGATTGGAAAATTTGCCTGCTAATGTTACATTGAATTCAGGCATCTCATTACATCTTGATTTTTCCTCCAGAATCTTGAGTATTATTCTAGATTCTTCTCTTACATTTCATGACCAGATAAACTCTTTAGCAAAGAATTGTTTCTTTAGTTTGCATATGCTGAGGAAAGTTAGGTCACTATTTCATCAAGAATATTATTTAGTATTGGTACAATCCACTCTGCTTGCTCAGTTGAATTATTGTAATTCTGTCTACTTGGGCATCAAACAGGGTAGTCTAGATTGGTTACAGTTGATACAAAATACAGCGGCTAAACTTATATTTGGAAAGGGAAAGTACAACCATGTATCCCCCATTATTGAGAAAGCTTCACTGGCTTCCAGTTCGTTATAGGATACAGTTTAAGTGCGTATGTGTTGTTTTTAAGTTCCTTTATGGAATATTTGATCCTTCAATCCCTTTATGTTGGAATGTTACTAGATTCTGTTATTCGAGGATTACAATATATAAATTATCATTCCCAGCGTGGATAACAACTGCAGTGAAAAAGGCGATAAGTGACAAGAAAGCATCGTTCAAAAAATGGAAAAAGGACCAAACAAAGGACAAACAAAAGGAGCACAAAGAACACCAAAGGGAGTGTCACCGTGTGGTTAGGAAAGCTAAAAGAGAATATGAGGAGAGATTGGCGGGGGAAGCAACCAACTTCAAATCGTTCTTCAGATATGTGAAGGGGAAGCAACCGGCAAGGGAGGAAGTGGGGCCATTGGATGATGGAGACAAAAAGGGAGTGGTAAAGGAGGAAAAAGAGATAGCTGACAGGTTGAATAAGTTCTTCACGTCAGTCTTCACGAGGGAGGACACATCCAATATTCCGGAACCGGAGGACATCGTAAATGGGGATCGGGATGAAAAGCTGGTCCAACTAGAGGTAAGCCAAGAGGATGTCCTCAGGCAGATAGACAGACTAAAGAGTGACAAATCGCCAGGTCCGGACAGCATTCACCCAAGGGTACTCAAGGAACTAAAGAACGAAATAGCAGAGCCACTTCACCAAATATGTAACCTATGTTTAAAAACTGGAGACATCCCTGAGGACTGGAAAATAGCAAATGTCACGCCCATCTTTAAGAAGGGATCAAGGGGTGACCCGGGAAACTACAGGCCGGTGAGCTTGATCTCGGTCCCGGGAAAGATGATGGAAGCACTGATTAAGGACAGCATCTGTGAACACATAGAAAACAATGGACAGCTAAAGTCGAGTTAGCACGGCTTCTGCAAGGGTAGGTCATGTCTCACAAACTTATTGTACTTCTTTGAGGGGGTAAACAGCCAGGTGGATAAAGGGGAATCCATCGACATCATTTACCTTGACTTTCAAAAAGCCTTCGACAAGGTACCGCATGAAAGGCTGCTTAAAAAGCTGTGGAAACACGGAGTGCAAGGGGAGGTCCACCGATGGATCAAAAACTGGCTGGCAGGCAGGAAATAGAGGGTTGGAGTAAAGGGCCATTACTCAGACTGGCAATGGGTTACGAGCGGAGTTCCGCAGGGGTCGGTGCTGGGACCGCTCCTGTTCAATATATTTATTAATGACCTGGAGGTGGGAACAAACTGCGAAGTTATTAAATTTGCGGATGACACCAAACTCTACCACAGGGTAGAAACCATGGAAGACTGCGAAGATCTGCAAAGGGACCTAACGACACTAGAAGAATGGGCCAAAAAATGGCAAATGAGCTTTAACGTAGGGAAATGCAAGGTCATGCATGTCGGGAAAAAGAATCCGATGTTTAGCTACAAAATGGGGGGGATCACTGCTAGGGGTAAGTAACCTTGAAAGAGACATGGGAGTGATGGTAGACACAACCCTGAAGGCATCGGCACAGTGCGCCACAGCCTCAAGAAAAGCAAACAAAATGTTGGGTATCATTAAGAAGGGTATCACGACCAGGACGAAGGAGGTCATCCTGCCACTGTATCGTGCAATGGTGCGCCCGCATCTGGAATACTGTGTCCAGGCATGGTCGCCGTACCTCAAGAAGGATATGGCGGTATTTGAGGGAGTCCAGAGAAGGGCAACTAAACTGATTAAGGGTATGGAAAACCTCTCATATACTGACAGATTGAAAAAGCTGGGGCTGTTCTCCCTGGAAAAGTGGAGACTTAGAGGAGACATGATAGAAACCTTCAAGATCCTGAAGGGTATAGAAAGGGTAGACAGGGACAGATTTTTCAGATTATGGGGAACCACAAGTACAAGGGGGCACTCGAAGAAATTAAAAGGGGACAGGTTTAGAACAAATGCCAGAAAGTTCTTTTTCACCCAGAGGGTGGTGGATACATGGAATGCGCTTCTGGAGGCTGTGATAGGCCGGAGCACGTTACAAGGCTTCAAAGAAGGTTTGGATAGGTTCCTAGAGGATAAAGGAATTGAGGGGTACAGATAGGAGTAGAGGTAGTTTTAGGGATAGTCTGGGACCACTGCTCAGGCAATGGGCCTGATGGGCTGCCGCGGGAGTGGACCGCTGGGCGAGATGGACCTCTGGTCTGCCTCAGCGGAGGCAACTTCTTATGTTCTTATGCTGGGAAGCTTAGTAAATCTTTGGTTGAAATTTGGAATAAGCTTCCTGACTCTATCAGATTGACAGGTCAGTTACAACAATTCCGGAAAGATTTAAAAACTTGGTTGTTTACATAATATCTTAAAAGTCTATCTGCTGAAGTGCTGAAATAACAGTATATTTTATTCCTTCAATTTTAAGCATCAGTGCTGTTTCTGGAAATGATATACCAATAGCACTCTCTCTTTCAGGCCCACTATTATTTCTTTCTAATTTTAATCAATTGTGAACCAAGTCGAGCTCCTTCGGGAGATGACCAGGTATATAAACTGAAGATTAGATTAGATTTATATGCAATGTTGGATTATACTGGTCAATACTCATTTTGGTGCCTCAACTGTTAGACCTGTTTCTGGGTATATTTGACCTGCTGATTGCAAAAAAGGCACCAGTTTTCTCCTATCAGCTCTAGTTTTTGAGATACAGAACATGTGCCATATACCACTCTTCACTCTGCTCGCCCATTAAAAAATCAGGATATTTTAATGTAGTGTTTAAATTAATATCTTTTAAGCATGAAGGAAGCATATTAAAAATTAAAAGAAAAGTATACAACATGAAAATCTACTTATTTCATACCAAAAGCATAAGTTTATGATACAAACTTTCCAGTTATTCGACCCACAAGAAGCTCGTTTTGTAAGACGTCCAAGAGTGGGATCTGCCAGGACAATCCCGCATACAATTCCAACAATAGTCTGCCATCATGTGTGTATCCCATCTTCCTTGGTATCTGGCTTCCATTGTTTTTATGTCTTGGTGAAATCTTTCACCTTGCTCTTTGCTTAAGTCACCAAGGTTCTCTGGAAAACGATCTACGTAAGTGACAATGCAGATAATGGACTTTAACACTCATGTTACAGCCAAGCCTGTTGAAATGAAAGAGCGTATTGTCTATTAATTGTGTGTAGTTGTCTGCCTTGTTGCCAAGAAAGTTTTTCAGAACAAGAACAAATGAAAACCAGGCACATGATCTGATTTCATTCACTGAAGCTATGAAATGTGGGTTATTTTATGTCTGATCTGTGGAGCATTGAAAATTCCTGCCTTCAGTTTTTCCATGGTAAGTCCAGATATGCGCTATATATTGAATGCGAGAATTGTCTTTATTCAAAGCCTTTACAAATTGTTTCATCAGGCGTAGCTTTATATGCAGTGGTGGCCGTATGATTCTCTTTCATGCTACCAAAGGTTCATTGATTACATTTTGTTCTCCAACCACCATATATTCCCTTGGAGGCCAATTTTTTTTTTTTTTTTTTTTAATCCAATGTTCATTTTTGGCTCTACTATCCCAAAGGCATAAAAAGCAAGGATACTTTGTGTAGCCACTTTGTGGACTAAGAAGAAAATTAACCATCTTCATGTCTACACAAATCACCCATTGGTATTCTTGACAATTTATCTTTTCCAAGACTAAAGAGATGGCCTTGTACTCTTCTTTCATTCTGGTGGAGTGACCAATCGGAATAGAACCATTTTTGTTGCCGTTATTTAATAGAACACATTTGAAACTATGTTTTGAACTGTCAATGAAAAGATGCCACTCACTTGGGTTATATTCTGAAAGACCCATTTCTTCAGATTTCTGATGTCCTTGCAGAATACTAAGTTGCTGTCTTTGGTAAAGAATGGCAGCAAGTCCTTTTCTCTCTGATAAAATGCAATTTTCGTTCCAGGCTGAAGTTCTTTTCCTTTAGTCTGGAGGCAAGCTATTCAGAAGACTCCTTGGAAAGATTTGAGTCCCTGTACCGGGCCATGGTGCGCCCTCACCTGGAGTACTGCGTCCAGCACTGGTCGCAGTACATTAAGAAGGACACGGTACTACTCAAAAGAGTTCAGAGAAGAGCGACTAAGATGGTTAAGGGGTTGGAGGAGCTGCCGTACAGCGAAAGATTAGAGAAACTGGGCCTCTTCTCCCTAGAACAGAGGAGATTTAGAGGGGACATGATCAAAACATTCAAGGTACTGAAGGTGATAGACTTAGTAGATAAGGATAGGTTGTTCACCCTCTCCAAGGTAGGGAGAACAAGAGGGCACTCTCTAAAGTTGAAAGGGGATAGTTTTTGTACAAACGTAAGGAAGTTCTTCTTCACCCAGAGAGTGGTAGAAAACTGGAACGCTCTTCCGGAGTCTGTCATAGGGGAACACACCCTCCAGGGATTCAAGCCAAAGTTAGACAAGTTCCTGCTGAACAAGGACGTACGCTGGTAGGGCTAGTGTCAGTTAGGGCGCTGGTCTTTGACCAGAGGGCTGCCGCGTGAGCGGACTGCTGGACACGATGGACCACTGGTCTGACCCAGCAGCGGCAATTCTTATCTTCTTATGTTATGATCAGATCACTCCATTCATTCTGGTCAAAACGTTCACTATGTGAAGTTGTTTGGGAATCACTGTCACTTCCCCCACTTTCTTTACCTTATGCGATATCAGACATGCAAGACTCATCCTCTGAGAGCTGTAGTAGTTCACGGAAAGGTGGAACAGGTCTCCTGGCTGAAGGTAGATCAGGTAAGACCACTTGTCACGATTATTTTGATTGATGCCTATGAACAGTCA
Source organism: Geotrypetes seraphini (assembly GCF_902459505.1). Classification (NCBI taxonomy): domain Eukaryota; kingdom Metazoa; phylum Chordata; class Amphibia; order Gymnophiona; family Dermophiidae; genus Geotrypetes; species Geotrypetes seraphini. Next base: position 109,214,521 of record NC_047087.1, on the reverse strand, counting down.
TCGAAGTGGATTTTTGGTTCCCTCCAAACCATTGGTACTCCAAATTTTAGGCTGCTTCTCTTTCCATTTGTCCATTGGTGCAAATGGTCTGTACAAGTTTTGCATATAATATGAGGAGCCTATGGCTTATTTTGATCTCCAAGCTTGACATCAAAATAACCTACATATGCTCTTTTTACAAACTTAGAAATAGGTTTCCTACTTGCTTTCAGTGTGTACTCTCTACAAATATAGCAAAATATGTCGGGATGATTCAAGCAGCTCCGTCTTGAAGTAGCCATAATCTCTACGATGTTCAATCTGCAAAAATGAAATGATACGAGTGGGAATATACATATACCTCCTAAATGATCATAACTATTATACAGTTAAGTTACTTACCTTTTACAATCCAATCTTTTGGTTTTTTAAACTACAGTTGGAAATATGTAAATACTCTCACTATATCTGCTATCTTTTTTTTTTTTTCCAACTCTATATTTGCTATCTTGTATGAAAAGTACAAACCAGGAACAGAAGACAGAGTTGAAAAACCCGTTGGAATTTAAATCTATGTGCAACTGTTTTAAACAGATCAGGTTGAGAAACCTTTGAAATATAAATTTATGTAGTCTGAGGAAACCATGTTTACCTTCTAAATTTTTTGCACATAATTATGTAATATAACAGAACAAAGGCGTTTTGTCATTTGAGCTTTACATTTTTATGCCACTGTGCATATAAGAAAGGAAATAGATGAATAGTTGTGAAACAAAAGTCATTATACACAAAAAAATGTGGGTAATTTATATACATAAATTTCCCATTCAAAAAAAAGAAAGTTTGTTATGATATCCCAATTCTGCAGAAGAGATCTTTTAAATAGCGATAAAAAATAATAAATTCAACCATATCTAAGAAATTAGAGTTGCGGTCTATCCAATGCAATTTTTTGAATCAGTGACCCAAATAACCCTAGGAACTGGTCAAAAAACCCAAGGCACCAATAAATTTTTTTTGTTGGCCTGTACTATTATTGGTTGTTTGAAATTGCATTGGAGGATGAACTTGACTGGAAACACAATTGCCTGTTCTTTGTCCAGTGTGACTTTCAGATGCTATACATGTTTTTGTCCTGAATGTGGAGTTCTTTTCTGATCTATGTTTGTTGTGAGATTACCTTATAGACTGCAGATGCTGCAGTGGTAAGGCTCCTTTTGGACTGAGGTCTTTTTTCTCCACTAATTTATTAATAATTTCTAATACTGGCACAGTCCTCATGTCACATTGGAGAAGAGTTGAATAGTAAAGTATTTTGAGTTGGGTCCAGTCTTGTACTCTTTTTTTAGACTGGCTGTCTCAGAGAACCCATTTTATAAAGGCATATCCACATAACACATTTTACCTTTATAAAACAGATATAAAATAAGTATATTTTTCAAAATTTTAATAGATGTCCTATTATAAAATTACCACTTAAGGGTGGAATAGATATGTCAAAATTGGGGAAAAAAAGTGTTTAAATCAAATTTTATAAAGGTAACAGGCATTTATGTGTCTTTATAAAATAGGGCCCTCTCCCAATCAGTCCCAAAACCTGATTCAACCTATCATTGCGATATAATTTGTACCCTGTTATGACAGTGTCCCATTAGTTATCTTCTTCCATCAGGTCTCAGAGATGCTGGTGGGCATCACTTGCTGAGGTGATAATCTTTTTGGGGACAAGGCTGAGGTGGGTTTTCAGGTACTGGTCAGTGGATATCCTACTACTCTCAAATGCACAGGTACAGTAGAATCTCAGTTAACTGATATCTGATTAACCAGCACTCTCACCCAATCAGCAAAAAAATTGCCTTGGGGAGGTAGGTCCTCCGAAGCACCAGCGGTCCTGAGCCATGAACCCCCTTCCCGCCCTGAAGCAATAGAAGTGGCGGCAGTTCTGAGCCGCAAACTATACCTCCCTCCCAACCTGAAGCACCAGCGCGGCAGCAGTCCTGAGCCGCAAATTCACCTTCCCTCAAGCCCCAAAGCAGCTGAGCCACAAATCCCCCTCCCTCCCTGAAGTGATGCATCAGACGAAAGGTTCTGGCGAGGCTGGCCACAAGCAGCCTCTTTTGAGTGCTGCCTCCTGCTGACTGGCTGCTACTTCGGGTAAGGGAGGGAGGGGTCTTGCGGCCCATGACTGCTCCCACGCTGGTGCTTTGGAGCAGGAGGGAGGGGGGGAATTTAGGTCTGTTTATTAGACAAAGTTTCTAACACAGCACTCTCAATCTACCAGAAAAACAGTAATCCACCAATCCCCATGGGTGCCGGATAACTGAGATTCTACTGTATATTCTTTCAGTCTACCCTTCTCAGCATTGATTTTGGTTCCTTCAATAAAAGAGGTCAAAAGTATATCGGTGGTAATCATGCCTTCTTTCATGCAGTACTGGCACTTTTAAATTCACCGTATATTATTCAGAGAACAGGTAAAAACTTTGTTTTTTAAAATATTTTGATTTTTTAACAGACATGTTTAAAGCACTTGCCTAAATTTTAGGATTTGCAGAATTTTAATGGTTAGCATTTTCCTTATAATAATATTATGATATTTAATGATACATTGCACGTATGGGTTTGATAGGTTATTGGTTTTATTATTTTATGAAGATGATGACTATTTGAAATTGTTTTAGTTAGGTTATATATTTCCTTATATATTATATATCATCATTTGTGTGTTTGTTTCAGAAAACCAAAATATAACTGTAAATATACTGTATATATAAACACCACATCTTAATTCTCACTATTTTACGAAACATATGAGTAACCCAAGAGTATTCCCTCTGCTACTGATCCTAGTAATAGGTAATCAGTGGTTGTTACATAAACCTGTTACCAGTCCATGAACTTAAGTATATGTTTTTACACATGAAGGCTTTCTGAGCTAATTTACCATATTCTTCCTTTTACAGATGCTCAGGCAATGGGGCTAGCAGACCCAAAGCTATGCTACATTTTGGATGGAATCCTCTTCCTCTATGCTATCATCATTACAGCCCTTTTCTTCAAATCAAGGGTTGGTTTTACATAATGTTTGTTTTGTTTTCTTGTATGGATTTTGTTGGCCAATTGATTCCCCTTTTCTACTATGACGAAGCTAGATCACAAATGTACTCATATTCATGAACTGCTCATAATTTCCCCTGGATCCTCCACATCCTTCCTGTGTTATCCACTGTTGATTCTAACTTATCTTTTTCAAGTAAGTCTGGATATACAGTATGACTTTACCTTTCTTCTCTGGTAACTTATCACTTCCTTCTGCTACATGCTCTACAATCTCCCTAAAATCCATATTTTGCTTACCTTTGATTCCACCCTTATCCTTCTCTCTCTTCTTTTCATTTCACATCTGGAATACTGCAACCCTCAATGTGAGCTTTTTTTAATCTTTCATTTGTTTCCTTTTCCATTCTCATATTATAACCTAAAAGAGCAACTCAATCTAGGCACTTGCATTTATATGCCCCTTATACACCTAAGTGCTAGAATTCTATACATTTATGTGCACACTGATTCACATAACTGTCAGCATGGCATCTAAGTGCTATTCTCTAATGGTGCACCTAACATAATGCATATGAGTAATGCAAGGGAGCATGCACAGGGTAAGGCTCCTACTTGTATGCCTTATAGAATACCGCTACATTTAGATCCTTGCCATTATGCCAACTTTCTGTGGGTGCATAAATGTTATACTAGCATTCCATAGTGGAACCTGGGAGTCCGGGAGACCTTATAGAGTTGGCTCCTAAATAGAGGAGTGCAATTATAGAATTGCTCCCTAAATGATATCTACACTGCCTTCCTTTCAATGTCAGGATGTCTATTAGCTCCTAAATCACAACTCTCGTGCCTAAACCATACATGGTCTCACCACTCTGCCCACCTCTAAGCTATCTCTGTAATATTAGAAATCTTGGCTGTGGAGGGCTTCAGTGGCTGGGATGGTATAGATGGGCTGGAGTGAGCTTTGACAGAGACTTCAGTAGTTGGAACCTAAGCACAGTACCAGGCAGATTCTTGCCCAGAAATAGATAAGAAGAAAAAAAAAATTAAATTGAATCAGGTTGGGCAGACTGGATGGACCGTTCAGGTCTTTATCTGCCGTCATCTACTATATTACTATTTGCTCATCATAGCCTAGCTTTGCACCTTTGCATTTCTGTTCCACATATTCTTTGGGAGGAGTAAATTCCCTTTCCTCTATTGAAAAATACAAAATGTTATCATCCTTTCATTCTTTCCTTTATCAATTGTATTTCTCCTCCACTTTCCTTTTGTCTCATGTAAGTCTGGTATTTGCTCAGTTTTGTTTTTTTACTCCTTTTTAACTGTTTTGTTATTGGCATTTTTATTTTATATTTGTCTTTCCCGTTATATTTTATCTGTATCTCGCTTAGAAATTGGATAAGCAACAGACTCAGATTTTAATAAAAACCTGAAAACTTCAACTTATTTCTCCCAAATCCTTCAGCACTTTCTCACTATGATCTATCTATTCTATTTCTCTACAAGGGATCTTCAAAAAGTTTCCGCACTTTTATATTTCTACACTATTTATTAAATATCTCAACAGCAAATTGCATCACTTTCCCACGTACTCACCGTTTTGCCTGACTAGTTACATGACATTCTATGACACACCCTCGTACCATTTCTCTTGCCCCAACCATTTCCCATGAAAATATGAAAGTGCAGAAATTTTTTGAAGAGCCCTCATATATTGCAACTCAGTTATATAAAAAAAAAAAGATTTGATTTTTTTTTTTTTTTTAAGATAAACATGGATGGACGCATATTAATGCCATCTTCATTTCTACTCTCATTGACCCATGATGCTGCTACTGTCTGGGTGGGCCTGAGCTGGATATAATAGCTAGTTGTTATCTATAAGCATGGAAGCGATTTCCTTCACCAAAATTTATCAAATGGTGGGGGGGGGGGGGGCTGAGTACCCTGAAATCATTAATAGATACGGAGGATAGAAATCATTAATAGATACGGAGAAAAGTCCCTCTGCTCCCAGAAATTATTGGCCCCGGGTGGCTTCCAAACCTCTAGTAATTAACTTTTGATTTTCCTCTTACCTCATGACCTGCTATATTGCTGCTGGGGATAGAAACTGCCACAGCTGTAGCATCTTATAAAAAGCTCAGCATAAGGCCACAGAGTTAGCGTGCAATCTCAGGTCCTGTGAAAGCCCTTCACATTCATGACTTTCCACAGTAACAGGAAACCTATATGATGGACAGGGTAGGGCTTTCACAGAACTCAAGACTGCTTGCTGGCTCTGAAGCCACACACTGACTTTTTCATATATTGTTGCAGCTGCTTCTGATTTTGTTTCTGCCCTCAGCAGCCAAAGATGACAGTAGTGGTATGTGAAGACCTGGATGGAGGGCAGTAATCCAGTGATTATAAAAATTTGGCACTGGAGGCAGTAGCCTAAGTTGCCTATGCATGACTTAGGCTTGGGCCTGACTTCCAAATGGGGAGGACCCACAGCTCAGCAAGCCAGTCCTTGACTTTATCTTTGTTGTCTACAAAAACAATGAAAAAAAGAGGCTAGGGGGGTAATTTAGACCAGTGATTCCCAACCCTGTCCTGGAGGACCCCCCCAGGCCAATCGGGTTTTCAGGATAGCCCTAATGAATATGCATGGAGCAGATTTGCATGCCTGGCACCTCCATTATATGCAGATATTTCTCATGCATATTCATTAGGGCTATCCTGAAAACCCGACTGGCCTAGGGGTCCTCCAGGACAGGGTTGGGAACCACTGATATAGACAATCAAAACAAATCAACAACTCCCCTCAAAAAAAACTTAGAACTACCAAGCATAAGAGGTGCTGCAAACGAAGTAAACCAAAAGAAAAAGCCTCATTTATATTGGCAGGGGAAACCCACTCTGCCATCCATCCATCACAGGCAGAAAAAGTTTTCGTTGCTATGAACATGCACCCTCTGTGATACAAAAATGTCTAATTAAAAAACCAGAGGAAAAAAGCGTTTATAATCCGCACAAAAGAAAAGTAGCACATAAAACTGTCTGTTGTGCCTTATGTGTCCTCTTTACTCCCTACTGTAAAGCCAAGTAGCTATATACTGTAAATTTTAGAGAAAAAAAAAGAAGGGGAAATATTTCCTCATATTACTTCATTATCTTTGTTTTACAGTGTCTTCTCCCTTAGTTGTCTCATTTCTGAATTTTGTTCTATCACCTATTAGAGAACACACAAAACTTCCTTGGATTGTCAATCATTTTAGTAGCAGTGTGCTACCAGTTTCTCATACAGAGATTCACACCAGCTCCGCTTCACTAGGTGAGATCAGTAGTGTAAGTCAGAGCTAATTTTATGGAGAAGCCAAGATTAACATTGTCAGCCACAAGGTAGTGTGTATATTGACACTGCCTCCAGTTTCCTGTCATGAGACTGTGTTACTGCTGTTGATTGGAAGGTGGGGGTTTGACGTCAAAGTGGAGGCCCACCATCCACTATCCAGGCCCACCTGTAGCTTCATCTGAAGTAGATGCTGGTTGCCTTCATAACAGTTTAACAAGGAGCTGCCACTCTCTTCAGCCTGGTTCATCTCTGTTCTCAGTAGTTGTCTAAAGCACTTTAATGAATTAATTAAGTTCTATTAAAGTAGCTTCTCTTTCTCACGTCAAAGAACATTTCTTTCCAAGCCAGGCTCTACTTTTAACCTGCAGCGATTTTGCTCTTTGATTTTGTTTTTTCTTTCATTTGAAGCCCTGCCCACCACCAATTACAACTCAAGTAATTTTTCTCTTTTCCCATGATATGCTCGTCTACCAGCATTTCTAATTCATTCCTATACTACAATCTATTTTCTTTATTGCTAGTGTCCGTTCTCATAGCATAGACATCACTAGTAATAACCATTGTCCTAGGCTACTCAGACCTGGTGCTCGATTATATATTTTTTCAGATTAAACAAACCAGAAGCTACGCTGGCTTTTCTAGTCTGATCTTTAATGTTTCAAAATAGCAGGTTCCTCGGTCTCACATGATACCCTGCAGAATTTTCCATTCCCCACAGAATCATGGCAGAAGATTGAAGATCAGAGCATTGACAATCCTTTTATTGGTCTCTCCTTCCCTGTCCTGGGCTGTTAAGAAGATAGTGACCAATTTGAGCCTTGCCCTCTGTTGCTGAGTATTGTGTCATCTTAAAAGGGTTCAAAGCATGACATGCCCCAGGCAGCAGAGGAGGGCAATGACAGATTTGAACTCTAGTGCCAATGTTTTCCTCCTATAGCCAAGCTAGGATGGAAGCAAATGAGTAAGGTGATAGGCGGGATGAAAGGGAGGCACAGTGCGAGTGGATCATCCCTCCCTTCCCTAATCTTGAACCTTCCTCTATTTTCAATTCTTCCTGCTCATCAGTTCTCTTTTTCCTGAGATCCCTTCACTATTTCTCTCATCTGAGATCCATTCTCTATTTCCCTTGTTCCTTACTTGATTAATAATAGCTTTAATAATAATAGCTTTGCATTGGGAAAATGCAAATATTTGACCTATTCTAACCCCCCCCCCAGACATTAACCTGTTGTCTCTAATTTCTGAATGATATCAAATCTTCTGTTTGTGTCTAAATTGGCTGAAAGAGCAGCCTTTAGGTAGCCCTCCTAATTTGCTGAAGATATGCAAATTCTTCATCTATAGCAATCAGGGTTCAGAAATGGACAGAGCACCAAACCAACCATGGCTGGTCTCCTTAGTGAATTGCATTCAGTGCTAGACAGGCGATGCCAAGCCCTGCTACTCTCTTGGGATCTTACAGCAGCATATACTTTGGTCGATCATTCTCTCTTACTGCATCGCCTCTGTAACATTCACGTCACTGACAGAGCTTTGGAATGGTTTGCTTCATTTTTAGCTGAAATATTTTTTATTATTCAAGTTATTCAAGTTTATTAGGATTTGATATACCGCTTATCAAGGTTATCTAAGCGGTTTTTTCCAGTGGTTACCCCTACCTCCACTCTCTTCTCCTTCCCCTCTCCGGTGGAGTCCCCCAGGGCTCTATTCTTGCCCTTTTTTAACATTTTTTTCAGAGTCCTTTGGCTTCTCTGATCCGAGAACCTGGTCTAGCTACCTATTTTTATGCTGATGATGTTCCTATAGTTTATCACCCTGATCCATCTATCTCTAATGTTACCACCTTTCAATTTTCACTTGTTGCAGTTTTGAAATGGTTATTTGACAGTTATCTTGTTCTTAATCTCTCAAAAACAGAGGGCTGTTTGACTATTGGTCACCTTCCCACTCCAACTATAGCACCTTGCCTCCATGGCTCTACCTTACAACTAATTTCTAGTTTCAAATATCTTGGAATTATGCTTGATAGTAAGCTTTCTTTTGAGCCACAGGTAAATGCCCTCGTTAAATCTTGCTTCTTTGTCTGAAGACAATTTTGTTCAATTTGTTCATTCCTCACAGATCACTATTTTACTAGCCTTATCAAAGGGCATAATTTGAGGTTGAGGGGTGGTAGACTCAAGAGTAACGTGAGGAAATTCTTCTTTATGGAAAGGGTGATTGATGCCTGGAATGCGCTCCCGAGGGAGGTGGTGGCGGTGACAGAGTTCAAAAAAGCATGGGATGAACACAGTGGATCTCTATTCAGAAAATAAAGATATATATTGAAGAACTAAGGCCAGTACTAGGCAGACTTGCACTGTCTGTGTCCCGTATATGGCCATTCAGTTGAGGATGGGCTGGGGAGTGTTTCAATGGCTGGGCTGGTTTAGATGGGCTGAAGTGAGCTTTGATGGAGACTCCAGTAGATGGAATCTAAGCACACTACTAGGCAGAGCTCTGTGTTTCTGGTCCAGAAATATCTCAGAAAAAGAACAATTTAAATTAAATCATTAATTCATAGAGAGTGTATGGCTGGGCAGACTAGAAGGACCATTCAAATCTTTATCTGCCATCATTTACAATGTTACTATGATTACTGTAACATTGTATATATCAGTCTTTCTCAGACCCTTTTATTGCAACTCCAATCAGTTCAAAATCTAGCCATTAGAATTTTTTGTCATGCCAGGTGTACTATCATGTTTCTCCTCTTTTAAAACAATATCATTGGCTACCTGTTCTCAACTGGATGAAATTCAAGTTTCTCACCTTAACCCACAAGACACTTTATTCTATCAGTCATTATTTTTGTTCCCTAATTATTCCCACAAAGATATGGAGCTGACCAGACAATAGTCAAAAACTAAGGACACCAAAGTAAAAAAAAAATATGCCAAATGCATAAAATTAGCAATGGTAGTAGAAGAGTCAAAACCATGCTCGACTCAGCTGAGTTTCACCTTAAAAGGCTGCCTCAGGGGCCTACAATACCAGATTAGTGAAGGAAACTGCTTGCACCAAAATTGGCTAAAATATTGCTCTCCCTCTCAAATGTTCTCTACACCTCTTCTCATATTATCCATTCATTGGAAGACTCTTCCTCCATCCAGTGTCTTCAGCTCATCTTAAGTCTACTTGCTCTTCTGCAATGTTTTACTTTGAACCTTTTCTTTGGAATGCTCTTCCTAAATATTTCCATCATGAAACATCCTACCCATGATTTACAGTAAGTCCTCCTTGAAGACTCCACTTGTTTTTGGCTGCCTTTGATTCATCTCAATATTAACCACTCTTCTCTGTTCCCTCCTTGGAACAATAGTATTTTATGTAATTTTTTGTAAATTCTATGCAATTCTTTCTTGTACTATCTCTTGTTTCATGTTTTTAACTTTCCTAATGGAAGATTAGGTTCTTACCTTTGGTAATCTTCTTTCTGTTAATCCACTATGGATTCTGTACTAATGGTGTTCAATTCCAACCAGTGAAAAAGTCACACTCACAGCTTTCAGCACCTCCCATGCAGCAGTGGAGTATAGTGCCCCCTTCAGTTTAGTCCCAAAGCAATCGAACATCACTGGATTAAAGCAATTTATAAGAGAACAAACAATTAGGGATAAACATAAAAAACATGCAAGGACATAGCAGTAATAATAACCAATCTGCTGTGCGCAAGAAGAATGAACTTCAAGAGAGTCAGCTCAAGAATACACTTACATATGCAGGGGAGTCTCATACTTGGCCAGCCTGCTAGCAGTAGAAGACATCCAGGCCTGGAAGGAGAAACATCAGAGGCAGAAAAGGCAGGCGATACAGAAGAGACAGAGGGCAGGGCATACAGAATCCATATTGAATTAACAGAAAGAAAAATTAACAAAGGTAAGAACCTAATCTTCCATTCTGTTACATCCATTCTGGATTCAGTACGAATGGTGATATACCAGAGCAATACATCATTTAGGGTGAGACAGAAGAGCCTGCCTGTAGAACCGAGGCCCCAAAGGCAGAATCCTCTTGACCCACCAAAGCCACTCTGCAAAGGTATGAAGAGAAGACCAAGTAGGCACCCTACAAATATCAGCTGGAGGGACTGTCCGAGACTCAGCCCATGACGCTGCAACACTCTTAATCAAGTGCCCCTTGACAGAAACCGGTGGCTGCTTTCTACCGGCAATGTGAGTCAACGAAATGGCCATGCGAATCCATCTGGCATTAGATGCCTTGGACGCTGGTGTTCCATGCCTGGACTGACTAGTGAGCACAAACATATGTTCAGATGGGCTGGAGTGAGCTTTGACAGAGACTCCATTAGATAGAACCTAAGCACAGTACCGGGCAGAGCTCTGGGTTTCTGGCCTACAAATAACTAAGGAAAAAGGACAATTTAACTTAAATCATGAATTTATATAGAGTGTGTACGGTTGGGCAGACTAGATGGACCATTCAGATCTTTACCTACCATCATGTACTATGTTACAATGATACCGGTGTAAACAGCTGGCGAAATGAGGGATCATCACAAGGATCAGGAGCCACAGAAGCATCCTGCTTGATGAAGTCAAAAATATAGTCAGAGTCATCCAGGATGGAGTTACTGCCTTGTGATACCAGAGGCATGGAATCGGAATGCCAACTCAGGCAATCTGGGTCTGAGTGGGCATACTGAACTCTATCCGAGAAGACACTCTGAAAACACTGCAACGCACTCCCCCTGTCTGCGGAGTACATTCTAGATCTATAAAATATGCTCTCCACATTAGCTGGTCATATTCTGGAGCGAACCCATGCACAGGGACATTGACTGACCCCTGACGAGTCTTTAGTTGGACCCATGCTTGTGTTTTATGCCCTCACCATTTTCAGGTGGAATTTTTTTCCCCATTTCTCAGACCCAGGACAGATCACCACCATGGAAGGCACTGAGGGGGATATGCCCGAAGCTCCCACTCCCTCCTAATGGGCATCGTGGCTCACAAAGTTCATATGGTTGTTTGAAATCTTTGATGAACAAATCTTTTGAGTTTATAGGAACAAAGCTTTAGAATGATTGTCCAACTGCACTAAGAAAAGTTTCTTATTATAGCTTTAGAAAATTGTTATAAAGTTTTGATTTTTAATGATTAATTTTGTTTGGACACAATATTTTTTGGATTGTTGTTATCCACCTAGAATCTATTATGAGAATAGTGCAGAATATAAATAAATAAGAATAGAATAGAGACCTGAACCCTACCCTTGGAAACTCTCAAAATGACTTTTTTTTAGACCCCTCCACCACCCGATTTCCCACAGTAAATAATGGGGCTGTACAACTCACAGTTCTGTACAGTTCCTGCCTGTTAGCATTTTCCCTGCAGCTGAAGTGAAAGGAAAGGATTTTCTACCTCAGAAACTTCTCTAAACAGTCTAATCCTTTCACCCCCCCCCCCTTCCTGACTGAGACCTCCACTCCCATGGAACCTCAAAGTGCGATAGGAGTGGGAAATATGCAGCTGGCACCCTGATATCCTGAGGGTTCTTAGGGCGCCCTCAGCCTGTGCTTAAGTCTCAGAGTATCAGAAAGCAAGCTTGTTCCCTGGGGAACGGACTAGAGAGTTGCGTGGGGACAGAAATCTCACCCATCCCCACCTGTCCCCGCCCGTCCTCAC